>NC_082653.1:51816786-53066786 GCF_028023285.1 Balaenoptera ricei | reverse complement strand
TCCAGATCTTTTTCTGAAATAGAAAATCCTTTCTTGTGGTTGTTGTTATTGTTTGATTATGCAAGTATTGCATCCTTAGTGTAGGAAAGAAAAAGTACGGAAAATTTTAAAGGCATCCATATCCACAAAGCTAGCTTCCTCACTCAGCTCACATGGCACTCCCTCAAAGTGGTTTTTCCCTAACCCTATGTAGACAGCACCCGGCCCCTGCTGCCATGCCTCTGCCCTGCCTTATTTTTCTTCCTAACTTTTATCACTACCTGACATATTTGTATATTTGCCCTCCACTACTCGACTATAATTTTCATGATATCATACTGTTTTCACTGCCCTACCTCCAGAACTTAAATACTGTGCCTGGCACAATATTTGTTGAAAAACTGATGGTTAAACTAACTGAAAGTTAAAAATATCCCTAATAAGGCCATTCAGAAATAAGCACTATTAATATTTTAGTCTTAAGTTCTACATCTATGATTATTTCTAAGGTAAATCTGGAATCATTCTATTTAATGAATTTTTGTTGGCTCAGAAGTCTATCAAAGGGGACTTCGCTGGTGGCGCAGTGGTTAAGAATCCGCCTGCCAATGCAGGGGACACGGGTTCGAGCCCTGGTCCGGGAAGATCCCACATGCTGCAGAACAACTAAGCCGGTGCACCACAACTACTGAGCCTGCGCTCTAGAGCTCGCGAGCCACAACTACTGAAGCCCGCGCACCTAGAGCCCATGCTCCGCAACAAGAGAAGCCACCTCGGTGAGAAGCCCACGCACCGCAACGAAGAGCAGCCTACACTCGACACAACTAGAGGAAGCCCGCGCCCAGCAACGAAGATCCAACGCAGCCAAAAATAAATAAATAAATAAAAATTCATCTCAGATAACCATAATGCCTTGTGGAGACACAAAATATTAAAAAAAAAAAAAAGTCTATCAAAGATATGTTTCCAAATCAGCATCTATAAATAAAATCCATCTGTTGTGCAAGCTGCATAGTATTCCAAAGCATGGAAGTTCCATATTCCATTTAAAGTTCCTTACTCTTGGATATTCAGATTGTTTCCATTTTTCCATTTGCAGATGTTTACTACGTACACCTTCCTGCATTTGCTTGAACTACTGGCGGGAAGGGATGAGCCCAGGCTGTTCTAAGAAGACCGCTGAAGTGGATGCTACTGGGCTCCCTCTCCTCCCCTTACTGGCCCCAGTGGAAAACTACACAAGGAAGAAAGAACTTGAAAGTCCCTATTTCCAGTGTGCCCTTACATTGTTCTTCACCCTGTACTGACAAAGATTAACATCAAGTTGGCTTGCAAAGGAGAAACGTCCATGGGATCCGGCTCCATTACCACAAAGCAGGACAAAAAGGGTGTGTTGGGGGTTTGAGGGACAATAAATTAATAACTAGCACACCTACCATATGTTCTATTGGGCATTGCTGATGGATGATAATTTGTATATAATTATATTGAAATTGACCACCTTATTGTACTTTCCTTTCCTTCTGATAGTTTATTTTTCTATGATGTAAAAAGGGAAAATTTTCTTTCCAGAAAATTTATATTCATTTCCAGAATTTATACTCATTATTTTCTTAGTCTTACAGCATTGTCTAGAACTCCCTAAATATCTTGGGACTTCCCTGGTGGCACAGTGGATAGGACTCCATGCTCCCAATGCACGGCCCCCGGGATCGATCCCTGGTCAGGGAACTAGATCCCACATGCATGCTGCAACTGGGAGTTCACATGCCACAACTAAGGAGCCAGTGAGCCACAACTGAGGAGCCCTGCAGCCGCAACTAAGGAGCCCATGTGCTGCAACTAAGGAGCCAGCGAGCCACAACTAAGACCCGGTGCAACCAAGTAAATAAATAAACAAACAAATAAAAACCCTGGACCTGAGCCCCACCTTCCAGCTCTCTGGTTGAATGACTTTGGACAAGTTATTGGACTTATTGGCCCGTTTCCTCCTCTATAAAACTGAGATGAAACCCACTGCTCAGACTTGTAGAGCGTTGAGGAAACATATATATGGTGCTTGGCCCCACGCCTGACAGGGCAGCTGCCACTGGCAGCTATTATTACTATTCTCAGTCCGCCGTCCTGTTCAAGACATTTCATCCCTTATTGGCTGGGAGCTAACCAGGGCTGCGACTGCCCTGCTGGCCATGTGATCTGCAGAGACAGGTGGGGTCCCAACAGCCTCGCTGATGCAGACGTCCTCAAGGTCATTTGGTGTCTGAATGTAATTGTGAGAGCTGAGCTGCAAACCTAGGACAATAAGCAAGCTGAGCCCACCCCTCCCCGGGGGGGGGGGGGCGGGAAACGTAGAGAATGAGAAGCTTCAGAGCTAAAAAACCAGAAGGCCAGGAGTAAAACAGCCAGGCAGAGGCGGATAGGGCAAATTATAAAGGACATGTGCAAAGAGACCAAGGAGGTGAGAAGTAGGAGAGGGAGCTGGCAGCAGCCTCAGGAAGGACCAGGAGGGGCAGGGTCCCTGGTAAGTGAGAAATCCTCACTGGATTACAGCTGGGTCCCCAGGGACGAAGGTGAAAACGTCCAGTCACAAAATGCAGGCCCCAGTGCCTGAGACAGGAGACAGGGAAGGCAGGAGGCACTGAGCATGAATTCCCATGCTGGCTCGGCCCTCCTCCCGGGTCCCAAAGAGAAGAGCCCAGGGAGGGTCCAGAGCTCAGTGGGCAATGCCTGGGACAAGTGACCACAGCAGCAGACCACCCCACCGGGTCCACAATTTCAGAAGTGGCCAGCTGACTTCAGGTTTGGAAACCTCTGTGCTCAGAAGCCTTTGCTATAGGCTCTGGAACGGGTCCAAGCCAGGTGAAGGCTGGGGAGAAAGGTGCCCAAGCCCCCAGAGGGATGACATAGGGATGGCTGAGTGAGGAGACACTGGGTTGACCCTGGAGCCCCCAATTCCCCCAGCCAAGTCCGGGGTCAGCCTCCAGGGCCCCACGAGACAGAGCTATAGGCTGTCGCTCGAATTCCAAGGCCTTTAATTTGCAGTGAGCATGCCTGCTCCTCACCCGAGCTCCTCCCGTGTTGCCGCGCCCCACCCCCATGCCAGCACCTCCCCAACTCCCTTCCTGGGCCTCCCAGGTCACACCCCCGCAGCAGCTGCCCCCGCTCCAATCCCCCTCCTTCCCTGTCTCCGGGCCGGCCCCTATCTCTCAGCCTCCTAGGTGGGGGCCGGAGGGGGCGCCGCCAGAGCCCCGGCTGCCCCCAGCATCAGCATGGCCAGGGCCTTGGGCCCCGCCACGTGGATCTTCTCGTGCCGGTGCAGGTTGGAGCGCCGGCTGAAGCTCTTGCCGCACAGGGGGCAGGAGTAGGGCCGGACGCCGCGGTGGGTGCGCTGGTGGGCGGTGAGGTGGGAGCTGTGGCTAAAGCTCTTGCCGCAGTCGAGGCAGTGGTAGGGCTTCTCGCCGGTGTGCGTGCGGTTGTGGGCGATGAGGTTGGAGCGCTGGCTGAAGCACTTGCCGCACTCGGGGCACGGGTAGGGCTTGACCCCGGTGTGGGTGCGCTGGTGGGTGACCAGGGCTGAGCTCTGCGTGAAGCACTTGCCGCAGATGGGGCATTTGTGCGGCTTGGCACCCGTGTGGGTGCCCTGGTGGGTGACCAAGTCCGAGCGGCGGGTGAAGCGCTTGGCGCAGCGGTCGCACACGTAGGGCTTCTCACCCGTGTGGATGCGCTGGTGCTGGATCAGCGTCGAGTGGTGGCTAAAGCTCTTCCAGCACGACGGGCAGGTGTAGGGCTTCTCGCCAGTGTGGATGATCTGGTGCTGGATGAGGTGCGAGCTGCGGCCGAAGCGCTTGCCACAGTCCGTGCAGGCGTAGGGCTTCTCGCCCGTGTGAGTGCGCCGGTGCGTCACCAAGTGCGAGTGCCAGCTGAAGGCCTTGCCGCACTGCTCGCACTTGTAGGTCTTCTTGCCGGCGTCGCCGTCAGGGGCCAGGCCCTCCTCGCTGCTCTCAGGGGCGGTCGTCTCCCCCTCTCTGGGTTGCTCTGGGAAGCGGCCCTCCTGGGCTTTCGGGATGCCGATGTCAGGCGGGGCTGGTTCCGACTGTGCCTCCTCCGCGGGACCCGGCTGCACATCGTCCTTGGCTGGCCCTGAGCTCTGGCCGCCGACTTCTTGCTGCCCACACCGTGGGGCGTCCCCCTGGGCTCTCCCCACCCTGCTTTTGAAGGACTTCATATCCCCAAGGGCTCCCAGGGACGGGGCTAGCTCCTCCTTGCCCACCTCCACGGCTCCTGGATAAAGAGGGATTCCAGCAACGCAGAGGCTTTCATGAGGGCCCCGGGGGAATTGTGGAGCTAGAAATTAGGGCAAGGACCTGCTGGGAACCCTGGAAGCAAGAGCCACCCTCCACACAGGAGGGAGGGCTGGTGGCCCTGCCCCAGGAGGGGCTGTGTGTCTGCACCCCACAGGAAACAGCCCGCACTGACATGGGGCACCTGGGAGTGACAGCCACGACCCTACTGCCCCGCCCACCTGTCACCTCTGCACGCACCTCTCTTCTCCTCCTCCTCATCTCCCATCAGCTGGCAGGATCCCGAGGCCTCGCCCTTGCCCTGCACTTGAGAGGCCCAGAAAGGCCTGCTGAAGGGAAACCCTGCTTGGGAAGAGATGCTGTGCTCAGTCAGGGCCTTTCGGGCTGCACAGCAAGCAGAAACCACCCTCCACCTCCCCGGAGAGGTGATGGAGCAAAAGAAGAAGGGGTGCAGCTCTGCAAACACGGGGCAAAACCAAGTGAGCTCAACAGTCACTGGGGGCAGATGGCCATGCCCTCTCAGGATGCACACTCCGGGGCAACCTCCAGGCACACTCTTCTCAGGGCTGGGCCAGGTCAGCTGCTGGCCACCTCTATGTCACACTGTCCCCAGCAGTGAGTCCAGCAATGTCAGAAACCAGATGCAGTCTTCCTATCCTGCACCTGCACCTTCCCAGGATCACAGGCAAAAAGGGCTCCTGGGGGAGGGGCAGTGGGCAAAGAGAGGCCAAGTGGGAGGGCCTGCGATAAGAGGGCCAGGGACACTGACCACCCAGAAGTCAAAGACCAAAGGCCCATTTGCCAAGTACCCCAGGGTGAGGGCCTGGGAATTCTGGTCAAGTCAGGAAGAGAGCAGAGGGGCCCTGGCCTCCATGCCCTGATCCAAGCCCCATGGGAGGGAAGGAATGTTTGGACCAACTGGGTGGTTTAGGGCATTCGTGAGGCCTGCCATGGGGCTGTGGAGTGGATGCTGGTTCCCTCTGATCTCCCAGGACTTGCCTGGACCTGCTGGCCTGGGCCCCGGAGAGTGCTAACAATGGGTGGTGAGCAAACCAGAGATAATTAAAGGTGTGAGCACAGCAGCTGCTGTGATCCTGGGGCCCACCAGGGACAGCAGGGGTCTTGGCCCACCATCAAAGTCAGAGGGTGGAATTACCAAGACCCTGGCTCCACCTGGACTAGCAGGTGTGCAAGAGACGTGCACTGACAGACAAACAGACAGAATGACTGAATGAACGACAATGAATGAATGAATGCTGATTTTTCCATAAGCCCTCATAAAAGTCTGCCATGAAAACTAGAGCCTGAAACTGAGGAATCAAAGCCCTGGGACTTTACTGCTTACCATGCGAAAAACCAAGGGAGCCAAGGCCCCTCTGAGAAGAGGACACGGCCCTGGGGTGGATGTGACAGTTCAGAGTCAAAGGCCTGGAGCGATTAGCTGGCACTGCTCCCCATCCTCTGGGCTAGCAGCCCGGCCCAGAGCCAGGCTTTCTGCTCAGATACCTCTGAAGCTGGGCTTGGAAGGGGGGGAACTACTGGAATAAGCTAGGGAAGAACTGGAGAGAAGCACAGTCTCTAGGTCGGCACCGTCCAGCACAGCAGCCACTAGCCACGTGTGGCTATTTCAATTCAAATCTGAGCTGATTAAAATGAGATAAAACAAAAAACTCAGTTGCCCTAGCTGCATTTCTAGGGGTCAATAGCCACATATGGCTCATGGCTACCATATCAGCACCGACCAGAACACATCCATCACTAGGAAGCTTCTATAGTACAGCGAGGTCTGGATGAACCACAAGAGGGGGTTCAAGCCCTGGAAAGGGAGGAGGAGGTGATGGCAGATGGGCCCCACCGCTGACTTCCCAGGGCCTAAGGAAGCAGCACCCCAGCACGAGTGAGCCCTTACCCAAGGACAGCCCGTTCCTCTTCTGCAGGACATCCCTGTAGAAGCTCTGCTGTGTGTGGTCCAGCCGCCCCCACTCCTCCCGGGAGAGGTACACAGCCACGTCCTCAAAGGTCACTGGCATCTGAAACAACACGAAATGCCCACTCTCCAGGACACGCCAGGACGTGGTGGAGGGGCACGGTGGTGCCAGGACAAGGGCAAAACCCCAACTCCCATCCTGCTGACTCAAGTGAGGCTGGCCCTCGGGTGTGATGGTGAAGCAGGACAGTTGCCCAAGGAAGGCTTTTGGGGGCAAGAACAAAGCGCTTGTGTACAGCAGGAGACAAGAGACAAAAACAAGGATCCTTCTGTTCGGCACCACTGCCAAAGCTCAGGATCTCCAGTCCCCACCCCCAGGTCCAGCGCTCAGATCCGGAGGACAATTCAGAGACGCTGTCCCTCCACGTCCTTCGGCTCCAGCTCTGGATGGGGACACTCACCTGGGACCAGGCAGTGAGGAGCGCCGCGGCCATCCGCCGGTCTCTGGTCCTCCCCTCGTGAGAGAGCACAGGGATCTGGGGGGAGGGGAGGGCTGAGAGAGGAGAGAGGTCCTCAGGGCGGCCACCTCGTCCCGCTTGGCCCTCCCACTCCCCGCAGTGAGCTCATGCCAGGCCCACCAGGGACACCCACGGTGCCTCCAACTCCACCCCCAACCTGATCCAAGAAGAGGGTCAGTGGGCTCTGAGGGGCAGCCTCCAAGGGGCAGGTGGGGCAGACATCAGGGTCTCCCACTTGGGCTGAGCATCTACCTGGGAAAGTGCCTCTCTCCACATCCCCATCCTCACCTCCACCAGGCAGGAAATGCGCTTTCTCCTTAGAGCCCTGGCTTAGGGGCACCCAGCCCCGTGCTCCTTGAGCTCTGGCCTCCTGTGATGCCCCCTCAGGGTGCGGCTCTTCTGGTTCCATCTTGATGTGGGGTGACTCCTGAGCGGCTCCCAACGGCACTGTCCCCTCCGACTCGGAAAGCATTTCTTGACAAGAATGCCCGTGACCTGGAGTCTAGAAATAACAGCCCCATCAGCACTGGGACAGAGAATGGGAGACAGAGCAGAACTCCACGCTCGGGGACCTGCAGAGGTACACACCAAGGGTGGCAGAACGCACACCCAGATGCAAGGCTGGCCCTCCTTCCGTCTCCGTCCCTAAGACCTGCACATCCGTGGTTCACCCCTGTGAGGCCGGACAGTGAGGGAAGGAGGGGAGGCTCATCGAGGCCCTGCTGGGTGCCCACAGGGCAGATGCCTCTTCCCACTTCGAGCCTCACACCTCCCACAGGAGTGTGGATTGTTATTCTTTAATATATGAGGAAACCGAGTGTAGTTGTCTGGGTTGAATAGTGTACCCTCAAAATTCATGTCTACTCGGAACCTCAGAATGTGACCTTATTTGGAAAAAAGGTCTTTGCAGATGTAGTTACGGATCTTGAGATGAAATATCCTGGATTCAGGTTGGGCCCTGAATCCAATGACTGGTGTCCATATAAGAGGAGAGGACACAGGGGCTTCCCTGGCAGTCCAGTGGTTAGGACTCCCGCTTTCACTGCCGAAGGCCCAGGTTCTATCCCTGGTCGGGATACTAGGATCCCACAAGCCACGTGGCAGCCAAAAAAAAAGAGGAGAGGACACAGAAACAGAGGAGAAGCCATGTGAAGATGGAAGCAGAGGCTGGAGTGATGCTGTCACAAGCCAAGGGACACCTGGAGCCACCAGAAGCTGAGAGGCGGGAAGGATCCTCCCCTAGAGCCTTGGGAGGGGGCCCTGCCGACCCCTTGATTTTGGGGTTCTGGCCTCCAAAGTGTGAGAGAATAAATGCCGGTTGTTTTAAGCCACCCAGTTTGTGGTCCTTTGTTACAGCAGACACAGGAAACTCACACACCCAGGCTCTGAGATCAGACAATGGCCCAAGGTCATAGAGCTTGGAGTGACTCGGCCAGGACTTGAACTCAAGTGTATCAGACTCACAAGTCACCCCCAGGGCCATAACTTCTTGAAAGTGACAGGAAGACATGTGGCCTTGGGCCATTTCAGTCCTAACTCAATTGGTCAGAGCTGTTGGCAGTTTCTGATTTGCAAAAAATAAGTCCAAGCATACCTCTAACCGTGCTGAGGACTTGCACCCACCTAGGTCTGATGGAAGGGAAACTCCTCTCAGGCTCATCCCCTTTAGCACTGTCCCCCACAATGGGGCTGCCAGGGTCCTCCCTCCCCTCTTCATAGCAGCCTCTGCCCCAGCCCTCTGGGAGGTGAGGAGCAAGCTTTTGAGTCAGGCTACCGGGGCTGGAATCCAGAACCACCGCTTACCAGCCTTTCAGTCCTGAGCAGAGCAGAGCACTGGGAAAGTCACTTCCCTTGCACTGGGAGGCCCTGGTGAGGCCTCATCATCACCACCCATAGCACTGGGCACCGGCCAGCCTTCTGCTGGGAACTCAAGCCTATCCCTCCACCTCCCCACCCACCTCAGTATATAAGACCCTCAGGCCAGGAGTCAACGTTCCTGGGAGGCACACAGGCCAGGCGGCCTCCGGGACTCAGCTGCTCTCCCTCCACACAGATAATACGTGAGAAAGAGCTCTCCACTCCAGAAAGTTCTGGATAAACAAAGAGCAGTGCTGGTAATTATTATTATTACTCTACTGTGTGAGCTGACAGAATCCAACATCAGCAGAGAATGTTGTGGACATGTGAGGCCCACTGGGTGTTACAAAGGCATTATGGAAGGGAAACTGAACTGCGGTAAAAATTCTTTGTGCTTCTATGGTATGAAAACAGAACTGACACTTGATTTGTACTTGAACTTACAGCCACTGGAAACCCTAGCTGAGGATTTCCAGGTTTCTCTGACCTAGGTTCTAGTTGCTGTGGGTGGTGGTGTTTTATATGTTACAATAATGAGCACCTACGGGCTGATGAGCTGCTCACGGAGGCCTCTCGTGCCTATTATCTTCTCCGAGCCTCCCAACCACCTGGCAAGAAAGGTGGGAATGGCAGGCACATGATCCGCATTTTATAGATGACACACCTGGTTCCCAGAGGCCAAGGGACCTGCCCAAGGTCGCACATCCCGCTGCAGCTGACTCATGTTCCCCCAGTCCCAAGCTTGGTGACCCTGGTCTCCCCGCAAGTCGTAACTACACACACACAGGCAACAGGTACAGGAAGGGCTATGTGCTCAGACCCAAGGAGAGAGGAGATGCGGGCCCAGGCAGAGGGGAGTACAGGGTAGACTGAGGCTTGCCCATATACTCTGAGCACTGTTCAGAGAGCAAACCCCACCCACAGGACCCCTGTGCAGCCCCCTTACTATCTCGTGTAGCCTTTGGTCTGCTGACTACCGAATTCACCAGGCAAAGCAAAGCAGTCCCATAGAAGTCGATTCCCAGGTGGAAGGTATTTCCCATCATACCACCTCTTTAACATCCGCCCACCGCCTCTACCAGCCCTGCTCCCACGGTGAGTCTAACTTCTCCACTGGTCCAAATGCCCTGCCTTGAAAATCCCCTTCCACTCCAGTTCCTTCCAGTGCATGCCTCCCTCACCCAGCACCCCATCCATACCTCTTGGGCTCTCTCCTTGTCCTGGGTAGCACGGATGCCTCCGCCATCCGCAGACATTTTCTGTCTCAGAGCTACAAAGCTCAGCTGAGTCGTTTCTTGGTCTTGTTGACCAAGTCCCCTCCAGCTTCTGGCCAGGAGCCTAGAGGAGCAGAAGGAAATCAGCCAGTGTCTCCTGGACATCCCTGAAGCCCTCCAAATTCCCACGCCGGACCAGATCCATCCCTGGTCCCAATCAGAAATAAAGCCTCCGAGACGCCCTCCAACGGTCTCACTCTCTATGCTGTTTTTTGGTCCCTCTCTTTGACAGAATGCTATTTTGTATTATCCCGTTTATCGTTGAAGCAAGAATCTCAGAGCAACTGGGTTAAGGAAAACCGGGGTGACTTGAAATCTGAATCTCCTGTCATCAGGAGCCGAAAGGTCTGCAGAGATCCTACGAAACAGGTGCCGAGTAGGGCCCCGCCCACCACAGCCAGCTCCGCGGAGGAATACAGGCCCCGCCGTCTCCCGGGCCCAGGACACACACACACACCCTGCGCTCGACCTGACTCGGTCCCGCCTGGGATCCAGAAATTGAGCTGCCCGCTCTCAGCAGCCCTCCCTGCGGCTGCAACCACCCGCCCGGGCCGGGTGTCCATTCTGCTCACGGTCCCGCACAGATGATGTCCTTCCTCTTTCCGAACCCAGGTCCAGGCCTCCTCTCCCTGCCAGCCCGTAGCCTTCCACCTTTGACCCCGTCCCCTCCTGCCAGCTGGCCACCCGCGCGGGTCTCGGGATCCAGGCGCCCTCCCAGCCCCCCTCTCACCGAGGTGGAGGCGGAGGGGTCACCTCGGGCGGCGGAGCCCCCTCCCCCGGGGAAGGGAGTCTCCGCAGCCTGCACCTGGCGCGGGGAGCCGGGTGGAGACTGGGATTAGGGACAACAGGAAGTCCCTCCCAGATCCCGTTCCCCGCGCAGCTGCAGCCCTACAGCGTTCCCAGCTTGGAGGGTTCCGGGTCTGGGGTCCCGAGGCCGGCTGCACCTGCTCTCGGCCGGGAGGTGACTCCCAGATCCGCGTTGCCGGCTCACGATCGCTTTACCTGGTACGTACTCGTGACACCAGCCAAGCAGGGGCGCCAAAGTGGGAAAATATATTTTCTGTAAGGATTTTGATATTTGACGTTTCAAATTGCAGCTGTCGTTACAGGACGAAGGACACTTTGCCGAGTGGAGGGACATGGTGGTCCTTTTCAGTACACAGAGCTTCTGAAAGTCTTATGGGTGTCTCCGTGGAGACGTCCCTGGATTTCATTTAAGGCTCCCAGACCGGTCAGCAGCTCCTCTGGGTTCCCGCCAAGACTGGCATGGAGTTCTCTCTCCCTAAGAGCAAACTTAGGAAACAAAGAGACCTGGGAACTCCCCAGTACCCACCCCTACACCCATGTCTCACACTTTGGAAAGATGTGGCATCAATCTGATTTTTCCAGACGCTGCCCTCTGCAAACCCCCCCCCCCCACTAGCTCCCTCTCAAGGCTAGGGATAGAGGTGACAAAGGGGTCTGACCCAGCCATGCATGGGGTCCCAAACCCTCAGACATCCCTGGTGGCTTCAAAGTCCACATCTCAGCTTCTATCTTCCCTTCAGACCCTGAGAACTAAGGCTCCCCAAACGGGAGAACAGAGACTGTGCTTCACTCCCTGGGGCAAGGCACCCATCTCTCCTTAACAGGGCACAGGAGATGAGTGTCAGGAAAGGGGTGAGGGCCAGCCCCGTAGTCAGATTCCAGGAAGATTCCTGCTGGAAACGTTCCCAGGCCCCCTGCCTTCGGCCCATCAGAGTCCTCTGAGATGCATCCACTTCACCCAGGAAGACAGGCACCACTGGCCCTTGTACCACCCCATCGGTGTGCTGTGTGCACTCACAAGGGTTCAATTTTTTTTAAACTTAGTTCCCAACACTTAAAAAATTAGGAGGGTTCCGGGACTTCCCTGGTGGCGCAGTGGTTAAGAATCCGCCTGCCAATGCAGAGGACACGGGTTCAGAACCCTGGCCCGGGAGGATCCCACGTGCCGCGGAGCAACTGAACCCAGGCACCACAACTACTGAGTCTGCGCTTTAGAGCCCGTGAGCCACAACTACTGAGCCAGCGTACCACAACTACTGAAGCCCGCCCGCCTACAGCCTGTGCTCCACAACAAAGAGAAGCCACTGCAGTGAGAAGCCAGAGCACCGCAACGAAGGGTAGCCCCCACTCACCGCAACTAGGGAAAGCCTGCGTGCA
This sequence comes from Balaenoptera ricei, assembly GCF_028023285.1. Lineage (NCBI taxonomy): Eukaryota > Metazoa > Chordata > Mammalia > Artiodactyla > Balaenopteridae > Balaenoptera > Balaenoptera ricei. Next base: position 53,054,746 of record NC_082653.1, on the reverse strand, counting down.
GCAACGAAGACCCAACGCAGCCATAAATAAATAAATTTATTAAAAAAGAAAAATGAGGAGAGTTCCCATAAAATTGATCTTCTTGAGAAACCAGAACAACCAGAGCAACCCTGGACCCATATTCCTCCATTCCGGGCCTGATCTCAGGGTGCTACTTTTGGTTCTCCACTTGGCCCTTGCAGCATTTTGAGTTTGCAGCTCTGCTTTTGGAGTTCAACTTGTTTTAGGAGTCCTAGAATTCTTATTGATTCTACTATCACTTTGATGAAAGAAAAATTACCCCCAGGGTTTGGCTCTGGTCAGTATTTCCAGGTGTTTTAATCCTCAAGGTAAAGAGAGATGAACAAAGTTGTATCAAAAGTCAATACTGTTTTCAAGACAGAGAGAATTATAAACTGAGAAAAAGCCACAGAGGGCCCTGGAAAAGATGAAATGCGCAGTCTGGGAGCCAGACTGGGTCAAGCCAGTGTCCACAGTAAAGGAACTCAACCTGAGGTGGAGCATCTCACACATGGCAGTCCCAGGAATGCACCAAGTCCAGAAAGAATGGGTGTGTCCTGATTCCTGGGCAAACGTTTCTCTACCAGACAAAAGGGGCTACAGTTCAGGTATACTGAGGAAGCCCAGAGGTTTGGATCCCACCATGGGATCACCTAAGTTAGACCAAAAGAAGTCTCAACATTTATTTAACTGTTCAGAAAATATTTATTGAGCATCCGCTATGTGATAGATATTAGCTCCTTCTTGGAAATGAGAGGAAACCCTTCTAGGGCTGGCTCTAGGCCTGAGCAGGTCTAGGAGGAAGGATTATTGATATTTGCTTTGTGGGAATTGCAGTCCCCGAAAGACTTCAGACCAGGGCAGTGTGAGTCAATAAGTAGAGATCAAAAACCTAAATGCCTTCAGCAACCAGGCAGCACCATAAACCACCAGTGCCTTGGGTGTAAGACCGGAGTGGGAGGGACTTCAGGGGCCTCAAGAAACCATATTTTGTTTAAAGGGGGCGGTTGGGGGCTCAGTATTGCCCAAGCATGAGGCTTTTTCAAGAGAAGCCAAAAAAGAATTCAATTTCTATGTGTAATATCCTGACTTTTGAATGTTGATGACTAAAAACAAAACAAAATTAAGAACTCCATACAATTCCAGCAGAAAACATCTGTTTTCCCGCTCACAGGCCACCAGGTTAGAGACGTACTTACCTCAGGAGCCTGTTTACAAGGCGCTTATCGGAGCTTCAGGCACGGGAAACACTCAACAAATGCCAACCAACTCCACTATCCTGCGGCTTCAGTGAGCTTGAGTAAGAAAGAATACGTCACCTTTAGTAAATAAATCGTCATCTACCCTCAGACTGGCCTGCGAGCTGATTCAGGTCTTAAAGAGGACCTTACAAAAAAGCAGCCAGAATGATAAAAACTAGAAAAAAGAATCATCTGATGTAAGAAAAACAAAAACAAACGTGTGCTAATGAACACCGTTAAGCCAGGCTGGAGACAGGGCAATGCAGAGATTTAGCCTTAGGAAGGAGAGACGATAGGGGCAAATAAAGGAATGTAAGAGAAGCCAAGAAAAATAGGAATAATCGAGTAAACAGCAGAGCAAATGTTAACCATTGAAAAAGAAGAAAAGGAAGCCAGTACAAGTGTTAGGTAGGTGGAACCCCGGAAATAAAACAAATTTTGAAGAAAAATAACAGAACTCCCAGGGCCGCTGGAGACCAGGTCGTGAGAGTTCAGGTGCCCGGCGGCTCGCTCACCGCCGGAGGCGTGGAGGCGACCCTGCGGCCCCGTCCCCTGATGCGAGGCGGACGCAGGGGGAGGCGTTCGGAGCCACAGGAGGCCCAGGAGCCCCGCGCGCACAAGTCGTCGCTGCCCAGCTCTGCAGCCTGGAGGGCAACTATGCGGGAAGCGCGTCTCCCAAGCAACAACTGCCCCGCCCCACCCCACGGGAGACGCCGGTGATTGGCTGTCGCCTCCATGGCCCCGCCCCTCCACAGCACCGCCCTGCCGCCCTTACCTGCGCGCTGCCGTCCGCGCCCCCGAGGGGCAGTCCCGCCGAGGGCGAAGGGTCATCCTGGTGCTGCCGGACCCTGGCCGGTGTGCCCGCGTTTCCCGTCCGGCTGCCCCATTCCAACTTCCGGTTTTCCCGGGTCTCTCGTGGAGCCCGCCTGTGGGCCAGGGGCACAGGGGAAACGGGGGCGGTGAGGACCGCGGGGCGTACACCCGGGAGCCCTCGAGTTTCCGGTGGGAAAACTGCGGCTGGCTGAGCGAGGGCCCTCAGCCTGAGAGCGCCGGCGCCGGGGTACCCGGGAGCAGGAATTCCGGCCCAGCGCCCCGTCCAGCCTCCCAGGTCAAGGGTCTCCGCCCCTCACACGTTTTGAGTTTTGTTTTGTTTTGTTTCAAAAATGGGAGTATATGCTGCTGACGTGCCCCCTCTGTGTGCGTGACACATATTTTAGAGATGTTCAGTATAAAAAACATATAGAGAAAAAACAAAACATGTAGCATGTCAAAGACATACACAGCCATACATTATGAAGTGGTGAAAACAGATTTTATTCGGTAACTACGGACAGCAGGGCAAAGAGCTGCGCTCCATCCGATGTGCTGCAGAGGTGACTGGGTGTTTCAAAGGGAGAATGGGGGCGGGGGGGGGGTAGTGAAAAGTCACATAGAGCCAGTCAGTGAAGCTGCAATTAGGCCAGGTGTGTCTGCTACCTGGCAGGTGTGGGAGGCAGGAGGAGTCTATCCTCCCACAGAGAAGGGAGACAGAGGCCCTGTCCCTCCTGATGAGTACATTTCAAGGGAATGGCTCTCAGGTCAGTGACAGATGCTTCTGGGTTGTAAGAGACACATATTCACAATTATAAGCCCTTTTTAGTAAGTGCTCTAAGAAAGGGAGGCTAGGGGCCCATCATCAGGATTTAGCTAGAACGAACAGTAAATTTTCCTGGCAGCTTTGAGCTTTCTCAGGCAGGCATTTTAATGGGGGGCTGGGGTCATCATGGCCTTATGCTGCTAGAAGCTATGCTAGAGTTTGGTCAAGTCTTAGGGCAGGTTTGGACGGATGGTTATGTGTCAAGAGTTCTACTGTTCTCAAGCGGTGCCTTGCTGTTTTTCAACTGCGGCATATTCTGTTGTATGGCTACATCACAGTCTCTAACCAGGAGCCTACTCATCACCCAATTCTTGATGCCCTTGCCTTGCAGCAACTGGAACTACCCAGCAGCTCTTATTGTGGAGGCTTTGCTCCTTTCCAGGGGGTGAACAAGACTAACATCTGATCTTGCAACAGGGCAGGCCAGAGAGGCTGCCAACCCTAAACCTGGCTCCTGGATCTCAGCTGTGATGCTGGCCCAGAAGCCTGCCCATCACAGTCAGCAGAAATGGCTTTCTCCTGCCCTGGGCAAGCTCCAGGAGGAAAGGAGGCTCCTCCCTAGGCAGCAACTCCAAGTGCTTCTTACCATGATTGTCAAGGCTGGCAGCTTCAGCCTCAGCCAGGCAAGCCGTGAACACCAAGGCCAGAAGAGCCCCCAAACTTAGTAGGGTTGACTGGATATATTTCCCAAACACCCACATCCCACCTTCCAGAACATTTTCTCTACCTGGGAGCTAAAGACAGCTTACAGTACAGGCAGGGAGGGGATTCTCTGTTGAGACCAAGCTCAATAGTCACTTCACTTGGCTCTTTGGAGGTAGATAGTAGAGTAAATTAAGTTACTTTCCCTATAGAGGTTGCTGCATTTTTAGGAAACCAGGACACTATCATCATCCTAAAATACCCTTTGCTGTTGCTGCAGTCACCTCCTGCTATCTGATACCTAAAGGGTGCCCCAGTCTTGGGTAGAGTTTAAGGTACATTCACTCACGAAAGCTAAAGACACTGAAGCAGGTGGGGATGGGAGCACTTAGGAGGCATTCCGACTGGCTCAGCTCAGAGGACCCCTCCTGGAGGCCCCTCATGGGAGCAGATGACAATGGCACTCAGGCACCCACCCTTGATGTCCTTTTCAGCCCTTCCTCCTGCTGCACTCTCTGCCCCCTACCCTCAGCTCTCAGACTCCTTCCTCTACATGGCATGTGGTCTTTCACTAGTGTCTCTTCTATTTTTTTTTTTTTTTACTCCGTTGGGTGTGAAAAAAAATGTAGAACTTCTATTAGTTTTACTTTCTCTCCTCCTTTTAAAAATCCTATTTTTTTGAATGCTTTATAATGTGAAAAAAATCAGGGTTCCATGGAGAAACGGCTGATCCTAGGACTGGGGCAAGAAATGCACAAGATGAGTCTGCAGACAGTGGGAGGGAAAATGGTACAAGCTCTCTGGACAAGTGTGGCAGAATCTTCTGAACCTGACCATCCACATACCCTGTGACACAGCGATTCACTCCTGGGCACAAGCCCCGCAGTACGCATTTATATGGTTACCAGAGACCTACAAGAACTACTAAGCGTGGCCTCAAACTGAAAACCACCCCCGTGTAGACACAGTAGAATGAACAAATAACACAATGGGGGAATACTATTCAGGGAATAAGCAACGCGTGGATGACTCCCTCACTGTGGAGTAAGGTCAAATGAGAGTTCCTATTGTGTGACTTCACTTACACGGAGTTCAAAGACAGACCAAACAAATCTGCTGTGGTTGGAAGTCAGGATAGAGATTATGGGGGAAGGGAAGTGACCAGAAGGGGGCACCAGTGTAGGCCCGAGAGTGCTAGTAGATTCTGATTTGATTGGGATGCTGGCTAAAGGGCTGTTTTTGCTTGGGGGAGATGCATCACGCTCTTCATTTTTGGTTTGCGCACAATTTCTGTACATTACACCTAAAAGTTTACTTAAAAAAAAAAAAAGGAAATGAATGAAGAGAAACCATAAGACCATTGCTATGATCCAGGCAATAGACAATGGTGACCTGGACTTGGTAGCAGCAGTGGAGGTAGAGAAACACAGATATGAAAAATATTTAGGCTATCAGACCTACAGAACTTGGAGACTGATGAGATGTGGGAATGAGTTAAAGCAAGGGCGTCAAGGATAAATCCCAGTACCTGGCTTGAGCAACTGAATGGATTGTTCTACATTTACCGAAATAGAGAATACCAGGAAAGACAAGGTCTGATGTGGAATATTCCTTCAATCCACATTTAGTGAGTGTTTACTCTGTGCCGGGCACTGGGGATACAGCAATGAACAGCAGCAAAGCCAGCCTTGTGGAGCTTGTGTTTAAGTGGCTGGGTGAGGGACTTCCCTGGTGGTCCAGCAGTTAAGACTCCATGCTCCCAATGCAGGGGATCCGGGTTTGATCCCTGGTCAGGGAACTAGAACCCGTATGCATGCTGTAACGAAGATCCCATGTGCTGCAACTAAGACCCAGCGCAGCCAAATAAATAAATAAATAAATAAATTTAGAAAAGTCATACAGTGGTTCACCCTCTCTTCAGTGCTTCTCAGTCATTTCTACCTTAGCTGTGAGATCAGAGTAAACCTATCCCAGAATCCTGCCAAAGTGTGTTCTTAAGTCTTTGTTCTGTCCTGAATTCTGTACCACCTGGAATTAAACCAACTCATTAAAAAAAAAAAAAAAAAAAAAGAATGAAGAGGAACTGGCAAAGTGGGGGTGTGAATGAAAGCATCCATTCCAGGCCAGGGCAGGATCAGACTGGCATGTTTAGGAATTGAAAGGCAAAGGAAAAGAAGACAGAAGATGAGATCCATGGTAGGAAGGGGCTGTGGGATGAGCCCCAGGCTGAGCTGTCTGGATTTAGTTCTAAGTGCCATAGGAAGCCACAGAAGAGCTTTGAGCAGCAGAGTGAAGGGATGCAACTAAACCATCTGCCCAAGTCGCACAGCGGCAAATGGCAAAGCTGAGACTGCAGCTCGGGCTTGCAGAGCCAATGGCTGGCTCCTACCAAAGAGACAAGATGAAACACCTGGGAGATAGCTAGTCTACAGACACTGAAGAAAGACCAGGACAGGTGCAATGCTCACTCCTGTTCTCATCAAAATCCCCAGTGCTTCTGTACCAGGGCTGGTCCTTAGTGAGGGGTCTGGCTGTGCCATAAACACTGCAATTACTCCATCAAGATTGCAACCACCCAGAGGAAAATGCTGGGGTTATGGCTGCAGGAAAAGATGTTACTAATGCAGTTAAGAGACAGGCATTTAAGCCACTGGATGAACCAAAGGCTAATCAAGGGATCATAGTGTTTTTAATAGTAATTCTTCCCAGAGCTGGAGAAGGATTTCTCCCTTTGCCCTGAATAATTCTAAATGGAGGAATCCTAAGGAAACTGAAAATACAAGGAAATTTGTTTTTCTTTTGCAATCTCTGAAGAGATAAGAGGAAAAAAGAAGACCCCATCACTCAGTATTTTCAGGTGCTTTTGCTGACCTGGATAATACTGAACTTAATTTTTTTTCATATTTAATAAATAAATGGTAAGTTGGGGTTTGTTTTTTGTTTGTTTTTTAGACAACAATTACTTCCCCCCAAAATCTAAGGTAACAACTAGAATAGTTTAAGTGTGCATTTTCAAGATAATTTTAGAAGATATTGATATATATCCTAAACAGGTAGATTTATATGAAAAGCCATTGAAGATGCGTTTATCATTTTTACTAAATGGAGTAAAGTAACAATCCAGCAACTTCACAAGAATTTTCGTCTCTCAGTGGCTAACACTCTGGGAGAGGGGAGTGTATTGATATTTTCAAAGATAAGGACGAATTTGAAGGGACTTAAATGTTCAGCTCTTTTTTTTTTGCCTCGCCACGCGGCTTGCAGCATCTTAGTTCCCGGACCAGGGATTGAACCCGGGCCCGACATCGAAAGCGCCGAGTCCTAACCACCGGACCGCTAGGGAATTCCCTTAAGCCCTTTATTTCTGCAAGGTAATTTGAGTTAATAAACCTTGCCCCCGTGATCTGGTCCTGCCCGGTCTGTAAGCCTCAAGGGGGCAGCACTTGTCCCTTCTATTCAGCACTGGGTACCCGGGGTCAGGGACAATGCCCGGACACACTCGGGGAAGCAAATATTTCCCGAATGAATGGTGCGCGCGCGTGGTGGGCCAGGAGCGCGGGTATTAGCCAAAGCCCATACCTGGGCCGAGAGTTAGGATTGAAGGAGGCCAAAAGCTAGTGTTGATCTTGTCTCACTCCAGGCACTTGCCTTTCTGCCTGGATGCTATTTCTGGGGGTTAGGTCAACTTGGTCTCTGCTTTTCTGACAGATTTCCAGGAAAGGTGTGCACCTGAGTCGAAGGCCTGGAAGACAGCGTCAACAGCAAACACCGAGCCTTCCCTCTGTGCTCCCAGCCAGCTCCCCCAGGCTCTCACCTGGACGCTCCAGGCCCGAGGCACCGAGACCACCTTACCCGAGGAGGCCACGTTCCTTCCTGCAGTTCTCCCCGATCATGTCCAGACAGGGCCCGCAGCTCCCGGTCGAGTTGCCCCCACTCCCAGGGGTCAGACACGGCCTCGTTCTCGAAGGCCGCAGCCATAGGTGCGCGCGTCAGTCCTGGAGGCGGGGCCGGGGCGGCGGTGCCCGGGGGAGGGGGCGTGATGGTCCAGCCTAGGTATAGGGGGTACAGGAGATGCCTCCGCCCCACCTCCCAGGCCAGGCCCAGCGGCGGGGTTTCCTTTCCACATCCGGGGTGGGGTTTCATAGTCCCGCCCTGGGTGGGTTTCCTGGCCCACCCCAGGGAGGGGGGCTCAGTAGCCCCCGACTGCCCCCGAGGTGGAGGGAGTCCGCGCGGTGGAGTGCCAGGTGCGGGGTGCCAGCAAACCTCGGAGGGCGGTGGACTTTCTGCCCGGCGGTTCCTCATCCTTTTTGTCCGTCCTCACGTGTGCCAGACGCTAGGCTAGGCGCGGAGGATGCAGAGCTGACAAGGGAAACGGACCACTGTCCGCAGGGAACTTTGGTCCAATGAGATCCACGCTAGACAATTAAAATAAAGGAACAGGAGAAGCCCAGGTGCTGTTAAGTGCAAGAGAAAAGACCCGGCCGAGGAGCCAGAGCAAGCGCAGGGTCTGGCCGTCCGTCGGGGCAGCCTCTGAGCAGGTTGGAGCCCTGAACGCTCAGCGAGGCACCGCGGACTCCCCAGAGGGAAGTACCCATCTGGCTGGAGCCAAGGGCATGACGCAAAGAGGCCCTTTAGAGCAAAGGGAAAGGCTTGACTTTGGAGTTAGAGTTGGACTCAAGGCTGTTGGTGAGGTCACTTCCCCTACTGGGAGCCCCTGCTTGGTCATTGGTAAAGCTGGGACAAAAGCCACCTCTAAGGATTCTTGGGAGGATTTTATGTGGCAGTGTCGACCAGCGCCCTCTCTTCCCCATCCATGGTCCTGTTCCATTTTCTAATTAGCACCTGTGGTTTGCTCCTGTACCCTGGCGTGCAAGCCCCCTGAGGTCAGGGACTGTCCCTCACGTTTACCTCAGTATCCTCAGTGCCCGGCACACAGCAAGCTTTTTTTTTTTTGGCCACACCTAGCGCCATGTGGAACTTCCCCGACCAGGGATGAACCCGCGCCCCCTGCAGTGGAAGCACAGAGTCTTAACCACTGCACCACCAGGGAAGTCCCAGCAAGCATTTGTAAATGGCAACTCTTGTCCCCCAAAAAGGTACAGGCTGACAGACTGCCAAGGGGCACAGGGCCAGTCCTGATTAGGAGGGGGGCAGCTGTTACTTGGATATTTAGACTCTCAAATACAGGCCTGGGTTGGAATCTGGATCCACTGCTTTGTCTTTATTTCTCTGGCCCCGCCCTCTCCCCACCCCACTCCCAAACTGGGAGGTTAAGGGTTAACTCTAGGAAGCCCCCCTCACCACCTGGATGGGATTGGGGAAGGGAACTTCCTGTTCCATTTTCCCGGAGTCCTTTCGCAGGTTGGCCGAGGCTGACTCTGGCCCTGGGGGCCCTCAGAGAACCCCTCAGCACCTCCACCTCTGTAGTGGGAACCCCGAGTGGTGAGTTGCAGGGAGGCCTGGGGTGCAGGCTGCCAGGACAGACTTAAGGGGTTCGTTGTAGATTGGAGAGAGAAAGGGGGCTCCAGGCCTCTGTGGTGGGATGGGGGATTAGGGTGCTGGAAGAAAGCCTTGGGTGGATGTGGTTGGTCCGTGCCCGGGAGACCAGGGCTGGGGAGTACCGGCGGACCTGTGGCAATGGGGACATTCGGGAGGGTCGCTGGACTTCCTGTGACGTGGGCTTGCTGTACCCACTGGGGAGTGGAAGGCAGGCTCCACGGTCCCCCAGGTGGACCGGACTCATCGACTCAGCCCAGCACTGGAGGGGAGCCCAGCCAACAAAGACAAGCGATCCAGGGAGAAAGGGAGAGGTCCTGGCCGAGGACCCCGGCTCTGGGTGCTCCCATTGTCTGGGTGGGTCTGGTGGCAGCACCTCCACCCCAGGCTGGTCTAGCCTAAGCCTCTCCGCCTCTCGAGGTTCCAAATTAGCTGGTCAAATATCGGAGGATGGCTGAAGAGCTCCCCCTGCAACCCAGCCCACCCCCCACAGATGCGCATATTAACAGAGCTTTTGTCCTGGAGACTTGGGGGGAGGGAGACACTCTCCAAGGCCTTCGTCCCTTGAATTCCACCTCTTTCAAACCTTTTGGAGAGACCTCCCCTGAAGGTTCCGGCGCCCCACATGCCTAGGCCTGAGGGCTGGAAATTGGAATGCCCTTGTTTTTTCTGATTCATGCTGTAATATTCTGGTTAAGACTAGGCAAATAGCACAGGGTGGGAGGGGAATTGGGTCCTTTTCTGTTTCTGAGCTTTCGCACCATAAAATCAGCGTTCTCCCCTTAAAGCAAATCTTGGCTCTCCCTGGTGTGACCTTGAGCAAGTCACCCATCCTCTCAGAGCTTGGTCTTTGCACCTGTCAAATGGTGAAATTATAACTTACTGCGTGGGCTGGAGTGGGATGAAGTGACCCTTCACTTCAGCGTGGGCTGAAGTGGGATGTAAGCAGAGCCCATACAGATAAGCACTCAGTACATGCCAGCTGTTAATACAGGGTTCCTGATCACACGTGATTGGTTCTCTAATTATTTTGCTCATGCTACCAAAACACAATAAAACAAAAACCCATTTTCCTGAACATTTCGTAAAGACCTTTTCTGCACCAGACATTTTTGCATGCATTCCTCAATAATTACAACTGCAAGGTAGCCAGGTGGGTGGTGTGTGTGGAGTCCCAGAAGAGAGGTGCCAGTGGGTGGAAGGAGCCCCATGTGCCAAAGTGCAGGAAGGAACGGACGTTGGACAAGGCTGTGGGGGAGAGAATGGAGGTAGGGGAAAGCTGGGGAGATTCTGGAGTGGTGGGGGGAGACTGCAGACAGGCCAGAGGGAGTGGGTAGGTGGGGGAGAGGGAGGGAAGCTGGGAAGATGCTGGAGGGAGGTGGAGGGAGGCTAGAGGTGGGGGGCTGGTCAGGAGGCCAGCACGTAGGCCTGGGTCTGTGTTTTAGCATCACAACCCTCTACCCTGTGCGGGAAGTGCTAGGCCCAGACTTAAAACACACGGGTTTCCTTTGTTGTTTTACCACATCATACCCCACTCACCCCACCTGAAAAGGAGGTTCAGAGATCCCTCAGCCCTGAATGAAGGGGACTTAAACTATTCAAAGCTCTTGACCAGGCTGACTTCTCCCTGGCTCCATTGTCAAGGCTGGGCTGCCTTCTTGGGGAAATGTCTGTACCTCTGAGTCTGGGTGTCCTGGGCTGTAAAATGGGTCAGTGATAGGATGAGCTGTTAGCTGTGGTTGTTTGTATTTTTACTCAGTAATGAGAACAGTAAGGTGTTCTCATTAGGCACACCCGACGTGTACTCTCTAGCAGGTGTCGGGCACCGCTCCACTCCCTTTACGTGGTGGGAAGTGATGCAGGAGGGTTTCTTCCCATTCCTCTGCCTGCGATGTTCCTGGTGGGGGTGGGGGACAGGTTTGGGAGAAGCTCATTTGCAGTCCTGAAGCTGGAGAGCAGGGAGGGCAGGGACACGTTGGAAATTGGGTTTCCATATCCTCTATATCCGAAGAATAAACCTTCTGGGTTGTCCTGAATAACTGAACTGAGTCCCCTGTGGGTGCTGAACTTGGGTCAGCTCACCCTAGGTAGGTCTCGCCTACCCCAAAAGGAAGGAATAGTCCTATGGAACCAGTGCCCTCTGTTGGTGAGTTAGAAGCACTTTTCTTTTAATGCTAGCCAGACTCACAGGGTTGGGATGAATACGTCCCAGAGGGGTAGACCAAGGAAGAATCCAGAACTAAAAAAAAAAAAAAAATAATTAGGAAAGAAAGGGAAATGACTGCCTCTCCTGCCATCACCCAGCTCCCAAGGGTGCACCCACTAGAGGCCTCTGAAGTGAGTGAGACTGCTTTGGCCTGCCTTGGGAACACATCTGTCACAGACTTCTGCAAGCAGTAAGCTTCAGTCCCATGTGGAGACCCACCCACCCATCCCAGCTCCCCGGCTCATCCCAGCCTGTCTCTAGGGATGGAACCCAGGGAGGGAAGGAGATTGGAACACCAAGTGGGAGCTCAGCCCTGCACTGGTCAGTTGGGTGGCCTTGGCCTTGACTGCTGAGAACCACCTCCAGAGCCAGAAAGTGAGGGTCAGGAAGTCTGGTCAAGGAGCGATCACATGCGTGAACTACTCCCCCCCTCCTGCCAACCTTTTATCTTTAAAATTCTCAAACTTCCAGAGAAGTTGAAAGAGCAACGCAATGAATGGATGAATCCATACACCCATCTCCCAGATTCAGCAATTGCTATAATTTTGCCACATTTGCCTTGTTGATCCATAAATGTGGCTGAATCCTCATGCCCCTTCACTTCCAAACCCTTCAGCATTTTCTAAGAATAAAGAAATTTCCTACATACCACAACACTGGAATCTCATCTCAGAAGTTGGTAGTCATCTCCATTATCACCCATTGCTCCACCCATATTCAGATTTCCCCAACTGACCCCAGAATAGCTTTTAGAGCCTTTTGTTTTTTGTTTTAAATCAGGATCCAATCAAGTTTCGTGCATTTGGTTATATCAGCTGTTAGTCTCCTCTAGAGCAATGTGTCCCCTATATGCACTTATTTTTCATAACAGACTCAGAAGAACCTGGGCCACTTGTTTCCCATAATGTCCTGTCTTTGGGATTTGTCTGGTAGTTTCCCCAAGGGACATTTGACTTGTTTGTTTGTTGTTGTTGTTTTTTTAATAAATTTGACATATAACCTTAAGCAAGTTTAAGATATACAGCATTTATATATTATAATATGATTGTAATGTAATGATATGTATCATATTACGTAATTATATTGTAGTACAATATTATTGTCTGTATTTGTTATACTGTGCATTAGATCTCTATGGCTTATTTACTACTTGTTACAAGTTTGTACCTTGAAACACCATCACCCTTAGCCTCTCTGCCAACTTGTTTTTATTCCCTGCAATGCCTTTTAACCTGGAAGTTGGGTCTAAAGGCTGGATTGGATCGCGATGGAACATTTTTGGCAAGGACCCATCTTCGGTGGTGCCAGGTACTCCCCGTGGCACCACATCAAGAGGCAGGGAAAGCCAGACTGTCCTCTCTCACGAATGCCAACTTTGATCACTGGGGTAAAGTGAGGTGAACTTCTAAATGCTGCAGGAGGGAATGAGAATACTGAACAATCCATTTTCTCTGCCTTTTGGTGTGTTGGTCAGGCTGAGCCACTACTCGTGACCAGTTCGAGAAACGATTCCTCTGGGGCCACATCTGTAGGCATCCCTTAACGCCCCAGGTGTGGGAGCCAAGCGGGAGAGAGACCCGAGAGTTGGAGCAACCACTGTGAGGTGTCCCCAAGGTGAAGGATGCTTGCAGAACCAGGCCCGGCTGCATGGGAGCCAGAGCAGCTCGGAGCAGTCAAACTGGAGGAGGAGGAAGCTGCCGGCCAGGAGGACCCCAGGCAGCCAGAGGCCAGGCCCCGGCCCGAGGTGGCTCACCAGCTCTTCAGGTGCTTCCAGTATCAGGAGGACATGGGGCCGAGGGCATCCCTGAGCCGCCTCCGGGAGCTCTGTAGCCACTGGCTGCGGCCGGCTCTTCACACCAAGAAGCAGATCCTGGAGCTGCTGGTGCTGGAGCAGTTCCTGAGTGTGCTGCCCCCACACCTCCTGGCCCGGCTCCAGGGCCAGCAGCTCAGGGATGGCGAAGAGGTGGTGTTGCTGTTGGAGGGTGTCCAGAGGGAGTCCAGCAATGTGGGGCCGCTGGTAAGAGGGGGGCAGCCAGGTGGGCTGGACAGCAGGTGGAAAGACAGGGACTTTATCACCCCATTAAGAAATCACTGAGCTGGGACTTCCCTGGCAGCCCAGTGATTAAGACTCTGCGCTTCTACTGCAGGGGGTGTGGGTTCGATCCCTGGTCGGGGAACTACGGTCCTGCACGCCGCGCAGTGTGGCCAAAAAAAAAGGAAGTCACTAAACCCCACTTTCCTTCCTCTGCCGGCTCCTTCTTGACCTCCTAACTCCCTCCCTGTCTTACCCTCACCTTTCCTCAGTCCCATGGCCCTAGGGAGTTAGTAGGACTTGGTTTACCGTCCTGTCCGTCACCTAACATGGATGTGTTCTGAACAGGATTTTAGTTTTAATGCTGGCAAGAATTGTCCCCGTGCAGAGGTCACCTTGGAGGAACAGGGGGGCTCTTCCCAAGTGTCCAGCCACAGCCCCAAGAAGGAAGTGCCCTCAGAAGGGCCTCCAGCCCTGGAACCATCGCAGGAACTCTCGCTGTCCCAGCCAGTGCCCTCCAAGCCTGCTGAGATGGGGGCCTGGAGATGTCCCCCAAGTTCAAAGCAGCCATTGAGCCCAGGTCCCAGGAGAACATTGCAGGCCACGCAAGAGAGCGGTGAGGATCTGGGGCCTAAGGAAGGTGGAGGCCTGGTGTGCGGTGGGAGCTGAGGGGCCAGGTGGGTGAGGGTGGGGAAGGAAGCGGGCAGCCTCCCTAGTTGACAGGAATGGGGGCGAGCCAAGATGCCTGTCACAGGGCCCTGACGATGGGTGCACGTCCTCGGAGCCACATGGTGGTAGGACTGGCTTCTAACAGCTCTTTCTTTCTCCCCCAGTGCTGTCAGCCCCCCAGGGCCCTGAGCTATGGCCAGAGGAGAACTCTGGAGATCAGGAGCTGGCAGCTGTGCTGGTGAGCCGGACTGGTCCCCTCACTCCAGGTCGATCTCACGCCCTGGAATGTTCTCTGCCTCTGAAGTTTTAGCAAATCCATGTTTTTCTTAATTTACACCTTGAAAGTTCTTCATCCCCCTCAGGTCCTAGAGCCCCATTCCTCACTCACTGACAATCTCTGCCCCTCCTTTGGTCACAGGAGTCCCTAACCTTTGAAGATGTCCCAGCAAAGAAGGCTTGGCCTATGCATCCTCTGGGTAAGAGGCCTTTTTCCCGGGTTTATGACCACTGAAGGGTTTTTCTTTGCCTGTCAGGGGTGGTCCCGACCTGACTTTTTGACCTCTTTGGCAAAAAATGGACTATTTTGATGAGGTAATATATACTGATATCTATATCTATATAGATATATATTGATATGTCTGTATCTATACAGGGCTATCTTAAGGCTCATTGGGTCTAATCATCAACCCCCAAAACTTTGAGCTTTTAAAATAGGTAGTCGGGAACTCCCTGGCCATCCAGCGGTTAGGACTCCGGGCTTTCATTGCCGTGGGCCCGGGTTCAATTCCTGGTCAGGGAACTAAGATCCCGCAAGCTGTGCAGCATGGCCAATCAATCAATCAATCAATCAATAAGGTGGTCATGGCAAATACCATATGATATCATTTATATGTGGAATCTAAAATATGACACAAATCAACTGATCTATGAAACAGACTCACAGACATAGAGAACAGACTTGTGGTTGCCAAGGGGAAGGGAGTGGGAGGGAGGGATGGATTGGGAGTTCGGGATTAGCACATGCAAACTATTATATATAGACTGGATAAACAGCAAGGTCCTACTGTATAGCACAGGGAACTATATTCAATATCCTCTAATAAAACGTAATGGAAAAGAATATATCTATAACTGAATCCATTTGCTGTACAGCAGAAATTAACACAATATTATAAATAACTATACTTCAGTAAAATTAATTACAACAGCTAAAATAAAATAAAATAAAATAGGTGGTCATGGGAGGGCTTGCTAATGGGTATGGGTCTCCATTTGGGAGAATGACATAGATAGTGGTGATGGTTGCACAACATTTTGAATGGACCTAATGGACCAGAATTATACACTTTAAAACAGTAAACTGTATGTTATTTGGTTTTTACCCACCCTCTGCCCACCTACCAGCTTTGCAGGATTCTGGGATTCTTTCTGCTTCCAGGCACTGAGGTTCTGGCGATTCCCAGAAGCGCCTCTGAAAAGGTCTGACCTGTCCTGTTTTCTGCTTCTTTCCCAGGATTTGGAGGCAGAACCCCAGACGAGGCGTTTAAAGAAGAGGAACCGAAAGGGGTGTCCTGGCCCGCTGCCATCTCAGCAAAGTCTCAGGCAGAGAGTCCCAGGGTAGCGGAAGAGCCCCACACTCAGTCGCTCTGCCCTGGCCCTGAGGTGGGCGGCCCCGGTGGAGAAATGTCCCCTCCCGACAGGAGTGAAGTTCTCGAGGTCAAAGTGGCTGGGGGCGCCCCCAAGTCGGAGCCGGAGATAAAGTTCATCTGCACAGACTGCGGGGTGAGCTTCCCACAGCTGGCCCGCCTGGAGACGCACCAGCTGCGGTCTCACCCGGGCGCGCGGTCCTTCCTGTGCTTGTGCTGCGGGAAGAGCTTCGGCCGCAGCTCCATCCTCAAGCTGCACATGCGCACGCACACGGATGAGCGGCCGCACACCTGCCACCTCTGCGGCCACCGCTTCCGCCAGAGCTCGCACCTGAGCAAACACCTGCAGACGCACTCCTCCGAGCCCGCCTTCCTGTGCGCCGAGTGCGGCCAGGGCTTCCAGCGCCGGGCCCGCCTCATGCAGCACCTGCTGGCGCACGCCCAGGACCAAAAGCCCCCAGGCGCCCCGGAGACCAAGACCCCAGCGCCCCCCGAGCTGGCCATCGTCCTGTGCTCTCACTGCGGCCAAACCTTCCAGCGCCGCTCCAGCCTCAAGCGCCATCTGCGGATCCACGCCAAGGACCAGGGCCACCAATGCTCCGAGTGCTCGGGCAGCCTGCGTCCCGGGCCCGAGCTCAGGCCCTATGTGTGCGGCGACTGCGGCAAGGCTTTCCGGCGCAGCGAGCACCTCGGGGCACACCGGCGTGTGCACACAGGCGAGCGGCCCTTCTCCTGCCAGGTCTGCGGCCGCAGCTTCAGTCAGAGCTCCCAGCTGGTCTGCCACCAGCGGGTGCACACGGGCGAGAAGCCCTACAGCTGCCCGCACTGCGGGAAGCGTTTCATGCGAAGGGCCGGCCTCGCCCGCCACCTCCTGACCCACGGCGGCCCGAGGCCCCACCACTGCGCCCAGTGCGGCAAGAGCTTCAGCCAGACGCAGGACCTCGCCCGACACCGGCGCAGCCACACGGGGGAGAAGCCCTGCCGCTGCAGCGAGTGCGGCGAGGGCTTTAGCCAGAGCGCCCACCTGGCGCGCCACCAGCGCATCCACACTGGGGAGAAGCCTCACGTCTGTGACACGTGCGGCCACCGCTTCCGCAACAGCTCCAACCTGGCCCGCCACCGCCGCAGCCACACGGGCGAGCGGCCCTACAGCTGCCAGAAGTGCGGCCGGAGCTTCCGGCGCAATGCCCACCTGCAGCGCCACCTGGCCACCCACGCCGGGGCGGGGGACGAGGGCGCGTCTGGGCAGGCCGAACCCCCCCAGGAGTGCCTGGAGTGCGGCAAGATCTTCAGCCGCAGCTGCAACCTACTGCGGCACATGCTGGTGCACACGGGGGCCAGGCCCTACTCCTGCACGCAGTGTGGCCGCAGCTTCAGCCGCAACTCCCACCTGCTGCGCCACCTGAGAACCCACGCCCGGGAGACCCTGTACTAGCTTCGCCTGGTTCCGCCAGGTCTGTCCCGCGTGCATCTTCCCGGTGTGCCTGGTCTCCAAGGCTGCAGTGGATGGCACTGCCCCCACACCCCAGCCGCCTCTCTCTGGCTCCACCGACCCTGCACAGTAGTTCTTCCCGTCCCCACAGGGAACTCTTCCAGGCCTCAGGAATGTATTTTAAAATACCCAAAGTAAAACAGCCTTCTTGAAAGTGGTCCCTCTTTATGTTTTTTTTAAGTGCACCAAAATGCCACCTTTTACCCTCCCCACTGTATCACAGTGATGCATTTCTCCTTCCCCCACCCCTTCAAAAGCAGGCTGGATGGGAGAAGGTCCAGGGGGAGTTCCTCCCACCTGAAAAGGCTCAGACTGTGTGTGTGTGTGTGTGTGTGTGTGTGTGTGTGTGTGTTGGGAGTTGGGGGGAGGGTTTCTGTCACAGGCAGCTCTTGGTAAGGCCAACCAATCTCACCCCGGAATTTTTTCTCCTCTGGAGTCTACCACTAACCCTCCGTGTCCAATACAGTATCTTCCAGCCATATGTGGCTGTTTAAATTAATTAAAATGAATAAAACTTAAAATCCCAGATTCTGGATTAATACGGGAAACCTCTTCTGTAACATTGGTAACTAATTCTAACTGAAAATGTTAACAGGAAAAACTAACCTGCCCACAGCCAAGTCAGGTTGACAGTTGGGGACCCCTAACCATCATACTCCTCTAAACCTAAAGCTGCCTTGTAGGTTTGCCCCACCTTCTTCCTGCCCATCAGGCTGACTTGGTTTGCCTCTCCCTCTGGTGGACAGATTTTAAATCATGTGACTTCTGGTGAAAATACAGGAGAGAAAAGCTGCCCACCCCAGCTCCAGAGCACACATACACCTCCTGCTTTTGTCTGTCACTTTTCACTCAAAACATATTGTATTTTAATTACTGCCCCTCCACCAACCTGACACATGACTGCTCCTTAGCAAATGCTTGTGGAGAGGAAGTGAACTCATCAACCAAAGCTCAAGGGACTGAAGGAGAACCAGCCCCAAATCTGGGGAAAGTAGAGGTGGTTCTCAGGCACAGTTGGGAGGGAAAGCTCTGAGCCTAGGGAAGGTCCAGACTTCAGGGGTTGGGAGGAAGAGTGGGTTACAGAGAATCCCCAAAGGCAAAGCTACTCTGTGAGCACGCCTGAGGCAGGAAGTCAGGGCTGGGTGGGGTGAGGTTGGAGAGATTGGGGGGAGGGGAATTTGGCCTCAGAGATGGTGAGCATGGCTGGCCCTCAGGCCTTGCTCCCGGATATCCCAGTCTTCATTTGCAGGCCCAGGTGAGGGAGGCCACAGGCCCAGAGACCCCACTCCCCCCCCCTCCTACTCTGCCTTCCCTCCTGGCCCAGGATTGGGTGCACCCTCCCTCCCCACCCTCCTTGGCTCCTGGGGCTCTGATTTTTGGAGAAAGACCAAGGAGTTGCGAGGCCCCAGCTGGAGTGGTGAAGGCCCAAAGAGGGAGATCAGGAGAAGAAAAGAGGGGTCAAAGCCCCTCCCTGGAGCTCCCTGTGCCCCAGGAGTGTGCATTTATTGAGCATCTACTATGCCTCAGGCACCGCGATAAGCAATGCACTGGCCTGAGATGGTCCAGTCCTCACCACGAGTCAGTCCTTGACCAGTGTCCCTAGTTACAGATTAGAGAGGCGGGTGGCTTGTCCTTGTTCACCCAGAACCAGGACCCCCACCTGGGTCCATCTGACCCACGAACTCTGCCTGTCACCACTGGGCCCCCAGCCTCCATCCCCACAGGCACTCCATTTGGTTCAATCAACTTCTGTTAGGATTTCAGCACTACAGCGACAGGCAGGTCAGACCTGGAGAAGGAAACCCGGGTGGGGAGAGCTTGATGGGCAGGGTGGTGTCCTCCCTGAAGGACAGGAGGTGAGGGAGGTTGCAAGGATGGGTCAAGGGCGAGCAGGAGGGCAAAGGTCGCTTCAGAAGATTCTTACTGAGAAGGGGAGAATCAAATTGGCTTCTACATGAGGCCAATCTCCTCCCGGACCCTGTGGGGCTCCCTAGACCTGGATGAGGCTCTTGAAGACCTGCCCCACAGAGAAGAAGAAACACTTCAACTCTCCCCAGATGGCCTCAACCGCACTGCGCAAGGCCTGTAGGCCAGCAGCCACCTTCTGCCGCAGGCAGGCAAGCGCAACAAAAAACTTCCGCTTCAGTTCCTGCAGCCGTTCTCAGAACTGCCTCAGCGCTCTGTCCCAAAAGCTCTTCCCCGGCTTCTGGTCCCCTGGATTATCAGTACCAGAGGGCCTCCGGATTCTACAACGGAATTCCTGCTGCACTTCACCAAGCAAGGGGGTGAATTCCTGCAGGGATGGGAGGCTGTTCAGGGACTCCCCTAGGGGGGGATGCAGCCCCAGGTCCTGACCCTGGCTGAGGCCTCCAAGCCTTTGTGAGAGTCTGGGACACAGAAGCCCGCAAATGGAAACTGCCTGCTTTCCTGCCAACAGCTCCATAGACACCAGGACTTTTCCCAGAGGCTGGGCCTGGCCCCTCAATTCCCCTCGAGGCGTAAACCACCATGGTGAGGTGTACCTGCCTGTTGGCGTACTGGCCTCTGAGCCCAGCACCAGGCCCACGGGGCTCATCATCGTGAATTCAGGGCAGGGCTCTGGCCACTGTGTGCTGGGCGGGGAGGCCGGTGCCAGCAAGGCTGCACCTCCTGAGCTCTCAGGGGCCACGCCTCCAACCCCCACTCAGGGGAGCTATGTGCACACATGGCAGTGCCAACAGCGAGAGAGAGCAAGGTGGAGGGGAAGCAAGGGGCTGTGACAGTGGCTCATACTCACCCGTACATTGTTGTGAACTTCAGCATCCACAGCTTCAAGCAGGTTCTCACTGAGTTGGTCCTGGGGAGAGGAAGTGTGGACGCTGCACACCTGCCCCTGCCGCTGAGGTCTGTGGTCCCCACTGTGGCCTCCCATGCGTCCAGGTGAGTCCAAAGGGAGACAGTAGCCCAGATAACCTGGCTGATCCAACCCTGGGGGCTACTCTTTGGGGGAGGGGCAAGGCCCAAACTCACCTCCAGCTTTGCTAGGACTGACTCGACCTTCTGGGAAAACAATGCTCCGTTTAAAATCCCCCCACCCTCTCTCACTTTCAGTCTCAAACCCCAAGCCCCAGCCTGTTCTCATCTGTGCCCCCCTCACCGCAAGGTGAGGGTTCAGCGCGCGTGCCTGGGGACCAGGAATCTGGCATCCCTGCCCTGCCATCAGTTGCCCTCTGACTTGGACACCTCCCTCAGCATCCCTGGGCCTCTGTATCCCCCACCTGTGCACTCACCTGCCACACAGGTAGGAATTTTGTCCAGTGTAAGGACTGGGTGCTGAGCTTTCACCATCATCACCATCATCAGAAACCACCCACCACACTTAAACTGGGGAGGCAAGGGGAATAGGGGCGCACTGACCCACCTGTGTGTCTGCTTGGGGTTGACTTTGGAAGTCATCACAGAAGTCGTCCACACACTCATGCTGTGAAGAGAGACAGAGTTGGGACAAAGAGGCCTGGTCCTTCTCCCTCCTGCGTCTCAGGTGGGCCAGGACATTCTCAGCTTCACCCAGCAGAAGCCAGGCCTCTTGCATCCCCCAACCACACATGCGGAAGAAGTTCTTACCATTTTGGCCCTCAGAACAGCAATGTTATCTGGGACTCCCTGTGGAGGTAACAGTGACACTCAGGCTTATGTGACCTTGATAACTCCCCCAGACCTGTTACACACACACACACACACACACACACACATACAAGTAGGACCATTGCCGCTGAGTGTGCAGGGTCAACCTGGTTCCCAGATCCCTAGCCCTCCGTGGTCCCGGTGAGAGCTGAACGGGGAGGAATTGGCACTGTCCTCTCCTGTCTGAGGCTCTACCTGACCAC
Organism: Balaenoptera ricei; assembly: GCF_028023285.1. Classification (NCBI taxonomy): domain Eukaryota; kingdom Metazoa; phylum Chordata; class Mammalia; order Artiodactyla; family Balaenopteridae; genus Balaenoptera; species Balaenoptera ricei. Next base: position 53,033,820 of record NC_082653.1, on the reverse strand, counting down.
TGACCCTGCAGGCCCCCGGGCCCCAGCCCCTCCCCACCAGACACTTGGCTCCACCATGGAGGTGGGAGGCGCCCCACAGACCCCTCACAAGACTCCACATTATGGTCCCAATCTGGCGCTGTCCACACTGCCTTCCGGCCCCTGGGTGGTCAGTGCCATTCACAGCGTGTGCAAGGCACCTGTCTGCACACTTTGTGTCACCAGGGGCACCATCCTGTCAGCCCAGTGTCACACACAACGGGGCAAAAGAACACCTTGGGGGCCAGTGGGAACAATCTCCTGACCCTCTAACTGAGCCTGACCACTCAGCCCTGGGTCATCCCGCAGAGACTCTCCCCGATCCCCATGTTGCGTGGCTCAGAGCTCCCTGGAGCATCTGGTCACCCTCAGAATTGAGGTGGGGGGAGTGGTGTGGTGGGGGGAGGGGGGAAGTCACCCCAAAGGGAAAGAATAGACAGTGAGGCCAGTGCAGGCTTCAGCTGCTAATCCAGGCACCTGAGAAGAATATTTTTAAGTTTCCCAGAAAGCACTGCCCAGCCTCTACCCTCGGGTTTCCAGGGTGTAGACAGGGTCCAAGGGGATGGCTGATTCCTCTTACACTGCAGACCCTCCATTTCCAGCTCCCCCACGAGCATGTCCAGTCTAATTCCTAAAGTGACACCCTTGCCCCATAACTCCTTGGTGCTCCTGCACACACAGATACGCACACAGAGCTGCCCCCCATAACTGACCTCCCAGACAGGAATACTGGCCCACAACAGGACCTGCTCCATAAAGGAAAGGGCTCAGAGCAAAAGAAAACTGTAGGGTCCTTTGTCCACAATTATGCAGGATTTCAAGACGGTGACAGCAGAGCATTCAAACAGGGTCATTGTGAGACTGGGCCCTGTTGATGGCACAGGTCACATGCCTTTGACCCTCTGCTTCCCCAGTGGCTCCCCCAGGGCCCAGGGAGGGTGGGACAGAGGCAGGTGCATGTAGACCATTCAGGAGGGGTGGGGGCTGGGCTGGTGGGGGTGGGGGACATGGGGGAAATGAGACTCCAGGGCCCAATCTCCCCCCCATCACTCCCTCTCACTCACTTTGGAGAAGCACATGGTGGCTCCGGGTTCTGCTGCTGTGACCTGGTGGGAGGAACAGGTGTGAGGAAAAGGGTTCCAGAGAAGCAGCCTGTCCCACCACCCTGGAAAGTCCTCTGGCTGCAGATCAGCCCCCTCCCCCAACTTTTGCTTCCCCTGAGCCAGTGACCTTGAGCTCCTCCAGCCAGAGCCCCAGCTGAGCTGTCTGCTGCCCCCTGAGATCCACTGATTTAAGAGCATAAGAGAGAGGGGCGGGGGAGGGTGAAGCCACCCTGGGGCAGGATGCAGGGTCAGCTGTGTGTGTTTGCGTGTGTGTGACAGAAACAGAGACAGAGAGGGGAAGAGATAGAAGGAAAGAAAGACAAAGCGACAGAGGTCTGAGGGGTGTGGATTGAGGAGGGCATGTCCCTTACACTCAGGGTCCCTGGCTCTCGCCCCTCCACCCTGAGCTGGAATGGGAATCTCTGAGCCCAGCACGGGCCTCACCCCTGACCCATCAGCTCAAGAGAGGGGAGGGGCAGAGGGAAAGTCCAGACTTGAGACAGCAGCCTGAGGAATCTTCTGGAGCTCTGGAGAAGGACGTCACCCAGCTGCGGGTTAAGATATGGGGGATGCCCCTGAGCCCTCTGGGAGCCCCCCAATCCAGAGCCACCACGGCAGGGCTCTCCCTGGCCCTATCTCTCACAGCCTGGCCTGCCTCCCAGCTGCAACCACAGCCCCTCACAGCCCAGCACGGCCATGGCCTTGCTGACTGTATTAGTGACCCAGAGCTGCCATAACAAACTGCCACAGACCAGTGTCTAAACAGCACAAATTTATTCTCTCTCGGTGGAGCCTAGAAGTTGAAATCAAGGTGTCTGCAGGCTTGGCTCCTCTGAGAGCCCTGAGGGAAGGATGTGTTCCAGACTTCTCTCCTAGGCGTGTAGACGGCCATCTCCATGTTTACATGGCATCCTCCCTAGACATGTATCTGTCTCCTAAGTCCCCATTTTTATAAGGTCACCAGTCATACTGGATTAGGGCATACACTAAGGACCTCATTTTAACTTGATTCCCTCTGTAATGACCCATCTCCCGATAAAGTTGCATTCTGAGGTAGTGGCGGTTAGAACTTCACCATATGAATTCGGGGAAACACACTTCAACCTGTAATATCCTTGAAGAAGAACAGGGTTCCTTGGGGGCCACTCCTGTGAGCCCAAGAGGGACAGACCTACAAGTCCCACTCCTTGGTGAAAGCCTCACTTGGGTTCACTGGACCCCAGCTAACATCCCCTGCCCCTTAGGAGCCCATTCAATTGTCTGAAAACCCCTTTCCCCACCCAGGGAGTCCAGATCTTCCCTGAGCCATCTTTGAATTCCAGGGCGGGAGGGAGAGAAGGGAGCAGTTCCCGCTTCAGCTGCAAGTCATATTTCTGGTTTCATCTCTGGAAAGCTGGCTCCCTGAGACGTGACACTCGGCCCCTCCATGTCTGTCTCGTGAAGGCCACCATCTGAAGGCATTTTGTGTTTCATCATGGACTGAGCCATTTTCTTTAGAGCTTTAGTGAGATATAATTCACATACCATACAATTCACCCAGGAAAGTGCCCAATTCAATGCACAGAACTGTTCAACCGTCACCACCACAATCAATTTCAGAGCATTTTCATCACCTCAAAAAGCCATTCTGGGGGTCTATCCTGGCGGTCCAGTGGTTAGGACTCCATGATTCCACTGCAGGGGCATGGGTTCCATCCCTGGTCGGATCCCCTCATGCCACGCTGCTCAGCCAGAAAAAAAAAAAAAAGCCATTCTACACCCCTAAGCCATCATCCTCCAGTGCCCGCTACCAGGCAACCACTAATCTACTTTGTCTCTATAGATTTGCCTATTCTCGACATTTCATATAAACGGACTCATACAGTATGTGACCATTTGTGTCTGGCTTCTTTCACTTGGTATAGTGTTTTCAGTTCCTCCATGTGGCAGCGTGTACCAGGACTTCATTCCTTTTTATGGCTGCACAACATCCCACAGTAAGGATGGACCACATTTTGTTTCTCCATTCATCCACTGATGGACTTTTGGGTTGTTTCCACCTTCTGGCTATTATGAATAATGTTGCTATGAACATTCATGTACAAGTTTCTGTGTGGACATGCTTTTTCTCATGAATTCCACCTAGGAGTAGAATGGCTGGGTCGTACAGTAACTATGTTTTTAACTTTTTGAGGTACCACCAGACTATATTCCAAAATGACAAATCATTCAATATTCCCAGCAGTAATGTATCAAAATTCCACACATCCTTATCAACACTTACTATTATGTCTTTTTGATTCTAGGCATCCTAGTGGGTGTGAAGTGGTATCTCACTCTGATTTTTATTTTCATTTCCCTGATGATTAAGGATGTTGAGCATCTTTTCATGTGCTTATGGGCCACTTGTACGTCTTCCTTGGAGAAATGTATACACTGATCCTTTGCCCATTTTTATTTTTTATTTTATTTAATGATTTTTTAAATAGTAGGTTTTATTTTTGTAATTAAATATTTATTTATTTATTTGGCTGCTCTGGGTCTCGCGGCATGAGGGATCTTTGTTGCAGCATGCAGAATCTCTAGTTGAGGCATGCTTGTGGGATCTAGTTCCCTGACTAGGGATTGAACCTGGGCCCCTTGCATTGGGAGCGTGGAGTCTTAGCCACTGGACCACCAGGGAAGTCCCTTTGCCCATTTTTAAATTGAGTTGTCTTTTTATTGTTAAGTTGTCAGGGTAGTGTATACATATGAGATAAAAGTCCCTTATCAGATATATCATTTGCAAAAAAATTTTCCCCATTCTTTTCACTTTTTTTTTTTTTTATTTTAAGAATTTATTGTACGTGAAATAAAACACATGTCACATACCCTTTAACTTCATCACCATTTTAAGTTCACGTTTCTGAGGCATCAGATATATTCACCTTCTCGTGGAGCCATCACCACCATCCCTAGAACTTTTCATCTTGTAAACCCAAAATTCCGCAACCATGAAATTCTCACTCCCCATCCCCTCCCACTGCCCCTGGCACCAACATCCACTTCGGTCTGAGTTGTTGACTCCAGAGCCCCCATTGGGTGGAATCCTGCAGTGTTTGCTGCAGGGTCATTTTGGAAGAGCTGACTTGCAGTCTGAAGCTCTGCCTGTTTGCACCTAAAGAATCTGCATTTAGGGAGAAAGTGTATGAAGAAGGGGGTGTACAAGGGACAAGGGTGTCTGGGGTGACTTTTCACTTTTCTGATGGTCTCCTTTGAAACACAGAAGTTTTACATTTTTATTATGGGACTGTACTGTTCTTTAAGTAATATAATTCAATTTAATGTGGCATTTTTGTGTAGCAGACTTAACGAAATCTTAAAGGCTGGAGAAGAAGTTTCCATCGTAGCAGTGAAAGCAGCCTCGAATTTCACATGGGACATTCCTCCTCTGGGCTCCCTTCAACCAACTTTTTGGGTTCCTCCTCCCATTCATTCTCATCCACCCTGTCTCCCATCAACACTGGATTCCAACCTCTTCTGCAAATCAGAGTGATTTGGGTCTGTCAGGTCCCTGCCACCGAACTTCACCCCAGCTCCATCAGTGCTCAGAAGAAACGAAGGGCTTTCTCTCCCGTCATTTTTATTGTCCTCCTGGTGGGGCTGACAAGCTCTTCAAATACAAGTTTCCTCCTCCTCATACTTCACGAGGATCCTAACAGAGGCCCAGATAGCTTTCTGGTCGCCTTGAATTCTCAGGTCCCAGGCTGGTTGAAGACACCTGGCTGTCGTCCTCCTACTGGTCTGCTGCTCGTGACCAAGGTGGGCAACATCCCCACTGGCCTCAGCTCTGGGCAGCACTGTGGGGCCGCTGAAGCTGGGTACCAACCAAAGAAGTGGCCGCTAAGTGACTCCACACATGGGGGGTGGACCTCTCTCAACCAAGGCCATCAGCTGGGCTTTGTAGACAACAGGAAGGGGTTGGCCCCTGGGAGAGAAAACATGGCAGAAACACAGAAAAGCCACAAGGCAGAGACACAGAGATGACAGCCGCTGGCCCAGCTCCCTTGCCCAGCAGGGCCACCCCCACCCCAGCTTGTTCAAATGCAGATTCATGGCCCCAGCCCTAGAGTGAGCATTCAGAGCGAGGGCATGGAATCTGCATTTTTAAGTTTAGTGAGTCACTCTGTTGTGGAATATTCCAAAAGCATAGTTGCAGAGGCACTGATTTAGATCCTGAATTCTGTGGAGAGTGGGCGGGGGAGAGGTTGCAGGGTGGTCAATGAGGTGGCCCAGGTTCCACCCACTCATCACCCAGGAAGGCTGAGGAGCCAGTGACCCTGGACTGAGAGGGGACCAGTCCACTGTCTTTCCACCAGCATTGAGCTGATGGAGCCAAGCAGTTCAGAAGGAGGTGGCAGAGGCTCAGGTGTGGAGGTGGGGAGAGGTGTTTTAGGGACAGGATGGTGTCCTATTGAACGTAGGCATTTCTTGTACCAGCGTGGTGACCAGAAAGAAGTCCACTGGGGCGGGATTCTGGAGTATCATCCATGTTGCCACTGACGTCACCCAGAACTTGGGACACTGGTGCTCAGGGGTGGTCTCAGGGCTGGGTTTGGGGTCCCCACCAATATGGCTTGACTGGGACTTCATGGAAGCAGGACAGGGTGAGAAACGTCAGGGCAGCGGGTGGAGAGCCGGCCTGGGGTTCAGCGTCCCGGGCAAGCCTGTCCTGTAAAGACCCGAACAGCTTGGGACAGCTGCTGTTGCCAGGCGGGTCCAGGGCTGCAGGGAGTCAGCCGGCTGAGCTCCGGGAAAGGCTAGGTATTCCGGGAAAAGAAGAGTCCTGCGGGGTCGAAGCCAGGCCGGAGTCCGGGTTGCCAGGGGAGGGGGAGGAGAGAACTAGGAGGCCAAACACGTGGGGCATTCAGTGCCAGGGCTAGTCCTGTCACCACCCCTTGGTCTTCCCTGGGCTTAACTCCACCCGCATCCGCCCAGCAGCATCCTCGCTGAGCTCCGCCCCCGGGGACAGAGGGCCTGCGGTGGGAGATCCGGTCCCTTCCGTGTGGTGGGCGGTCACCCCTCAGCGGGAGGCGAAGCCCCCCACCAGCAGGGGCAGCAGGGGCAGCAGGGGGGGCACGGACGGCCGCCCTGCCGCCTGACTGATCTCGCACTGACAGTCGCAGGCTCCTGGCTTAAGGGTCGCTTTGGGGGGTCTGGGGGCGGGGCAGTCCAGAAACTTAGGGCCCATTGGTTGGGGGGAGTCCTGCTCGGCTTTGACGCTGCCCTTGCGGAAGCGCCAGTAGTGGGCGCCCTTGAAGAAGTAGGTGTCACCTGCGGGAAGGGAGCAGCTGCTTCAGGGGCTGGTCCAGGCCTGCCCCTCCCCCCTCCCCCCGTGCGGCTTCTCTCCCCAGGGCTCTCCAAACCCCCGGGACGTCCTCTAGCTCCCCATCCCTCGGCCTCTCCCCGCGGGCGCTCTCTCCCACCTGTGTTGCTGACGGTGACGTCGTCGGGGGCGTGCGGTGCCCCCTCCCAGAGGCTCAGGTCGCGCGGGTAGCCGGGGTCCGGGCGCGCTGCCGCCTCGTCGTACCGCCAGTACCGCCTGCCCCGGATCAGGTAGGTCTTCCCGTTCAGCGGCCAAGAAAACACGGCGTCCACCTCCCCCCCCGGGGGCAGCCCCAGCTCCGTGAGCGGCCGCGCGGCGCCCTCCAGCTGCCGGTCCTGGAACACCCAGAACTGCGGACCTGAGTGGGTGGGAGGGAGGGGCAGGTGAGCGGCGCTGCGCATGCCCGGAGCCAGCCACGCCTCGAGCCTCACTCACCGCTGAAGAGAAGGATCCGGCCGTCCGGATGCCGGGCGTAGGCGGCCTGGATGACCTTCACCTGGGCCGGCAGCCCCTCCCAGAAGCGGTGGAGCCGGGCGGGCCGGGGGGACACCAGCTGTCCCGAGGGCTGGAGGCGCCAGAACCACGGGCCTACGGGGGAAGAAGGGGTGGGCATGTGGGCGTGAGATGAGACGGCAGGAGGTCTCCTCCCCACCCCCCTCAGTGTGTGGCTCGAACACAGCGCTAGGTTTCCCCTCCCACCGCAGGGTGGGCAGGTCCATCTGAAAATCAAGGCTGCAGTGGCTCTAGGGTGACCGGCTGGTCCAGGGCTTTCCCCTTTTCAGCACTGAAAGTCCCGCATCCCTGCGAACCTCACAGCCCCGGCGGGTCACTCTAAGTGGGTAGGAAGCCAACTATATGGGGTCGGAGAGGTCCGAAGTCACTTACCTTTGAAGAAGAAAGTTTCGCCTCGGATGTTGGCGATGGCGTCAAAGTGGCCACCACATCGATCAGGAACGGGTTGGGAGGGGCTGGGAAGGAAAAGAGAGGTGAACAGAGAGGGTTGGGGGGCCCCTTTCCCTTTACTTAACCTGGACGGCATCCTACGAGGCAGGGACTCTTACCTGCCCATCTCGTGGAGAAGGACCCTGAGGTTAGGGAGCTCACCCAAGGCCTCACAGCAGGAGGGATACTCACCTGTCCGGGGGCAGGGCAGGGGGCGGGGGAGGAGGAGCCAGGGGTTTCCTTGTGGGCTTGTCAAGTGGGGTTTGGGGTGCTTTCCCTGTGGATAAACCGTTAGAGAGCGGTGAGTCCCCTGACCCTGCTGCAGAGGCTACCCGGCGAGCGCCCCATCGCTCCTTGTACCGTAGAGCTGTTGCAGGCCTTCGAGGTCGTCCTGGGACAGGCGGTACTCGGTGGGGTTGCCCACCGGGCCCTGGTAAAAGGGCCTCATGATGGAGTCGGCCGCTGAGGAGTGGCCCAGGCCCAAGGCGTGGCCAAACTCATGAACAGCCACGGCAAACAGGTCCGTCCCCTCGCCATCTGGGGAGGGAGGGAGAATGGGCTGGAGCTGTGCCCCACCCCGACCCCTAGCACTCCCAGGCCCCGGGGAAATGGGGCCTTCTGCTGGGCAGAAACAGCCAGGAGACCCTCAGAGGTGACCAGGGCCTCCTCTACCCAGACACCCGCCCCCTGCCCCCAGCCATTTTATCCTTCCTCTCTGCATTCACTTATTTGGTAAATGTTCTTGAGTAGCCTTGTTTGGCAGTGCTAGATACTGGGGTGCCGGTCTGAAAAAACCCACAGAGCAGGTTGGGGGAAGAGCAGGAGGAAACAGTGTGGATAGAGGAAGGAGCAGCTTTACACTGATGAAGCCCCTTCCCCCAAGAAGGCAACATACAGAAACATTCTGGGGGAATCAGGAGCCTCAGGGTGTGTGCAGTTCTCTTAAGGGAGCCCCAGCCCTTGGAGTACCCTTCTTACAGCTCCAGTCTGTTGGCAGAGGCCCCCCACCCCTCCTCACCCTTCCCACTCCCACCCACGGGGAATGTTGGTCAGACTCCATGGCCCCACTCCCGCCCCATGGTCCGCCGCCCCGGGTCCATCCCCCACCCCAGTGCCCACAACCCCTCAGTCCTCTATTTCCCCTCCCCCATCTCCCTCTCCCACAGCCTCCACCCCGACCCCCACCTCCCTGGGGTCCTCGCCTTCCCTCCCCACCACTGCAGACTTCATCCCTCTCAGAACACGAGGCTCCAGCAGGCACTCTCCAACCACAGCCTGCTAGCCCCGGCGCCCAGCCTCTCTGACCACAGAAGCCTCTTCCTTGGGGACACAGCCCAGGCACCAGGACCGAGCCTATCCACACTCCCAGCTGCTGGCCAAACCCCAGCGCCTCATCGATTCTTGAGCCAGTGAGAGGCCAAGGAGGGACAGAGACAGCAAGAGAGGCAAGCAGCCCCGCCTGGAGGTACGGATTTCCCCAGATGTTGATCTACTTCATGGAAATTTCTAACTAGAGTGAGCAGTGTTGCATGTGGGTTTATTGGAAGTAACCTGGTGAACTGAAAAGCAAATTTCTCTCCACCCCTCAAGGCCACTAGGCGAGAATCTAAGGATGAAATGAGTGAGTCATAAGCAGAGTAGCAAACACTTGTCCGCATTTACTTTTCACAAACCTCTACCTCCTATCCCCATTTTACAAGTGAGGAAACTGAGGCACAGAGAGGTCAAGTTAAATGACAGAGCTGGTACCCTGGCTGTGCTGTTCTGCAGCTAGCTCAGCAGTGATTTCAGATGTCTTGGTCAAACTCATAAGTACTGATGAATTCCCGTGTTGACTGTGGATTTTCTCATTGCACTGAGTGCTTTTTCTAAGAAATTGGAGGACATTTGGCGTCTTAATTAGGTAGATCCTTTTCATATCTCACCACTCCCCCCCACCCCGCCTTGCCTCTCCTTTGGCCGCACCCCTTTCTTGCACCCTTCTCACGCTATTCAGCTGGGGAAATTACACAACCATGCAGATCCAGCCACATGAGACTTCTGGTGCCCATCTCTGGGGGTCCTCGGCACCTCCTCTCATCCTTGCCCACAGCCTCAGCAGGCAGCTCCTTTGCTCTCTCCACTCAGCTTCAATTCCAGACTCATAGCCCCTTCAGCCGCTACCCAGCCCCAGCCCCAGCTCCCAACTCTTAGATGACAAATGCTGACAAATGCATTTCCTATTTCATCAAGACAGGCTGCTGATGTAATCTGTAACTTCCTGTGCATCGGGCACAGAGCTTCATCTCCCCCAGCTCACCTCCTGCCTCTTGCCGTGCCCTGGGCGGAGGTCCTTGCTTCGCTCACCTCCTCCAGGACAAGGACAATGCCCCACCCATCCGTTCATCACTGCGTTCATGCATGCATGCATCCAGCTGTCCATCCATCCATCCGTGTGTCCGTTCATCCATCCATTTATCCATCCATTAATCCATGATCCATGCACCCATGCCCCACCCCTTTCTTTCTATTGGCTCATCCACTGTCCCTGAGTGCTCAAGACTCCCTCAGCCTAAGACACCCCCTGGACCTGTCTGCCCCCCATCCATATCCCTTCTCCCTCCGCAACAAGTTCTTTGGTCAGTGGTCTGAACTCAGCCTTCAGTTCCTCAGCTCCTCTCATGCCTCTGTGGTCTAGATTCTCCTGGCACCCACCAAGCCTGTGGGCACTAAGGTCACTTTGTCCCCAGAGGGCCAGATCCAGGCGTAAGTAACTTACTGGATGATTTGCTGCCCTGCTCACTCCTGTCCACTTCCTCCTTTGCTTTTGTTCTTGGTCACCTTTCAGCCTGGTTTTTCTCCATTTCCTTTCATTCCTCCTTCCCTGCCACCCTCCTCTTAATTGTGGGACGCCCCACAGCTCTGAACTTGATCTTCACATTCTACATTCTCCTGGAACCTTACCCCCAAGTACTGCCAACTCTCAAATCTGCCACCAGACCCAGCTCATAGCAGCTGGCAGTGAACAGACTGCCCTGTGCTGAGAGCTGTAGGTGAATTATTCGTCTAATCTGCAAGCCCATAGGACCAGCACATACTATTATTATCCCCATTTCTCAGATGAGGAAACTGAGCACATTGAGGTCAAGTAACTGATACACGCAGCAGGCAGAGGAACCCTGGCTAGAGTTCCACTTCAACCCGGAGATCTTAAATGCTGCATTACACAGCCTCCCTATGGTGGATTTGTCTATCTATGTGATCTGCACCTCACCCAAATCCTCTACAGAGCCTGTGTGCCCATCCTCCGCCGCCCCCTTCCCCAGGAAATGGCTCTCCCTCCTGGCCCAGCCTCCCCTTCCCCGAGCAGTCTGCAGCCAGTGGCTGATGGATGTGGGGGCGGGGGGGGGGCGCGGGGGCTGGACGAGCTGGGCCCCCTTCCTCCAGGCAGGACCAACCCTGTGGCATTATTTATGCTCCAGTGTTCCCTGCGGGGTCAGGCTCCTGTCCAGCTGAGACCACATCCTTTCTTAGCTTCTTTCCCCAGTCCTCTCCTGCTTCCCTTTCCCCTGAGAACATGCCCCCAAAAACTGCTTGCACAAGAATTTTCCTCTCAAGCTCCAGTTCTGGGGAACCTGACCTAAGTTGGAGGAATCCAAATTCTAGTGCAAGATACCCGACCACTAACGCACCACCTGCATTGACCAGCCAGCCAGCACTGCAGGCACACATCCCAACCTGAACTCACCCCTGCCTTCCCGAGTCTGCTCCTCCTCCTCCCCCACTTCCCACCTGCATTAACAGAACACCATCCTCCAGGGGCCTTGAGCCAGAAACCTGGCTGGTACCCAACCATCCTCATGCCCTTTGCCCCCAGAACCCAGTCAGATCCCAATCTTTGCCCATCCTGACTAGACTCCCCTCAGAGCTGCCCACTGCCCTCTGCCCCCACTCCCATCCCCCCATCATCTCTCACCTGGACCCCAAGATAGCTTCCTGCCTCCCTGTCCCTATCTTGCCCCCCATGGCAGCCAGTGGTATTTCTAGAATGCAAAACCTTCCACAGCTCCCACTGCCTTCAGAATCCTATCATCCAGACCCCGCCATGTGCTGTCCAAGACCCCTCATGGTGTGAGACCTGCCCTCCAGCCTCTGCAGTCCCCTCCCAACACCATATTTTTGCCTTCCAGCCCCAAATGTCCCAGGCTGTTTCTCCCCCCAGTGCTCCCACCCCTGACTCCCCTGGCCTCGGAGAGCTCACTGGCTTGTGCTTTCTTATGTGTCCCCTCTCCCCCACCCCCCACCCCCCCGCCCTGCATACGCCGGGAGAGTGGGACCTTGGGCACCAGTTGGCACTCAGCACTTTGTTTGGAACAAACAAAGTCACCACTTCCAGGAAGTCCCCGGCACTCAAGAGCTTTGGATCAGCCTTCCTTTGAGCACCCCCAGGCTTGAGGACTTCCTCTGTTGTGATTCCCCGTGGTTGGGTCACCATGTGTAGCAATTGCCAGTTACTCTTCTGACTCAGCTGCTGGCAGAGCTGTGTTTTTGCCCCTTTAAGTCCTCAGCCCCACCTTGGAGCTGAGCATCTAACAGGACTCTGTGATGGGCAATTTTCTGTGTTAACTTGGCCAGACCATGGTGCCCCGATGCTTGATCAAACACCAGTCTAGATATTGTTGTGGAGGTTATTTTATAGACATGGATAACGTCTATATTCAATTGACAGTAAGTAGAGCAGATCACCCTCCATAGTGTGGGTGGGCCTCGTCTAATCAGTTGAAGGCATTAAGAACAAAAACTGAGGTTTCCTGGAGAAGAAGGAATTCTGCCTCAAAGACTGCAACATAGAAATCCCGCCTGGGTTTCCAACTGGCTTGTTCTGCAAATACGGGACTCAAAAGTGCACCATCAAGTCACCTGAATTTCCAGCTTGCAGGCCTGCCCTACAGATTTTGGGCTTACCAGCGTCTGCAATCCTATGAGCCAATTCCTTAAAATAAATCACCTTCTACACACACACACACACACACACACACACACACACACACACACATCCGACTGGTTCTATTTCTCTGGAGAAACCCAACTGATACAGCCTCCATAAATAAAGGTAATTTAAACAATTCTTAAGGACAGACAGATGTGGGGAGAGGATCTCTCAGAAGAGGGGAGATTGTACCTTTTGACCCAAAAGTCCAGGTCTCCTCATCATCGAAGTGAGTGTCCCCAGAGATGGAGTGCTCCCCAGGGAAGAAGGCATGGGCGAGGGTGCCCCCCTGCCCGTCGAAGGGGTAACTGTCCTGGTGATAGGCCCGCGCAAAGTCGATGAGGATGTCAGGCTCCATCGGGCCCTGAGAACCCACTTCCTGGAATTCGAGGCCTGACTCAACACCCCAGGTGGTCAAGGCATGGTGCATGAGGGTCCGCACTGTCTCCTGGCTCAGCACTGAGCCCTGGGGGAAGGAGTTTACCCTGGAAAGAGGAGGGGCGAGTGAGGGGGGCCGAGGAGAGAGAAGGCAGCCACTCACTCGAAGCTGGGTCAGGCAGGCCCAGGGTGGGAGAGGGCGCCAGGACCTACCTCCACGTCAGGGTTCGCTTCTTCCACACGCTGCCACTCAGAGCATACCGGCGGCGCCGCCTGACCAGCCCCGCCGCCCCCAGCACATCAGGCAGGGAGCAGCGGGGCTTATGCATGGTGGCCACTGTCACAGGGTCTGGGGGAGAGGTTGTGGCAGAGGGGGGTCACCAGTAGGCACCAGCTCACTTTCTCCATGGGGAAACTGAGTCTCACAGCGCTTCAAACACTTGCCCAAGAAGGCCCCACATCTTCGATTGGAACCCAGGCCATCTAATTCTGGAAGCCAGCTCATACCAGACTATGACACTGCCCTTCTGGGTAGTATCACCCTCTGCATGGCCCTGCATGGACTCAGAGTCTCAGGCCAGGATCTGGGCATCCTGCTTCCCTGAGCCCTGGCCGCTGGCCTCTAGAGAAAGGAACCCTGGGGGTGCAGTGAGAACTCCTCTCTTGGAGGCTGGAACCCCCTGGGAGGTTGCCCATACCTCACACGCTAGCTCCCAAGTCCCCATCACATCCAGATAAAGTTGAAAGTCCCCAGGCCAGCTGGGTCTCTGGTCTCCTGCACAAGCCCCTCCTAGGTCAGATCTCCTGGAATCCCCTTTACCAGCTTGGCTCCATCCCCAGCCGTCCCCTCACTCCAAGTGAAGGTTGAGGTGAAAAAGAGCAGTTGAGCACATCCTGTTGCCAAAAGGGTCCTACCTCCCCTCGTAGCTGGACAGGACCCCTCCACCTCTCCCTTCCTTTCATTTAACCCAACAGATGAGGCTCTCAGCTCTACCTCCAAAATATACACCCTGGATTCAGCTGCGTCTCATCATATCGTTGCCTGAACACTACGTGCCTCCTTCCTGGTCTGAGTGCTCCCCACCCTCCATTCTCCAGCAGTAAGCAGAGGAAGCTTAAAATTGCAAATCACATCAAGTTGCCTCTCTCCCTCAAACCCGCTCAGGGTTTCTTATCACACTTGAAATCAAACCGAAACACCTTTCACGGCCCCTGATCAGGCTCTTGTTTAGCTCATCAGTCCTCCTTTCATTACAGGCATGCAAGCCAGTGTCTGCTACAGGGCCTTTGCACTTGCCTGGGACAATCTTTTCCCACATCTTCCCATGGCTGTTTCCTCCTTAGTGTCCTACGAATTCTTCAAGTCATGTGAGCTCCTCCCAACTCATATGACATCTTTCAGAGGGGCCTGCCCTTCCCAGACCAGCTCCCTGAATACCATTAGCATTTTATTTTCATCAGAATGCTCACACTATCTGAAATTAGTTTGCATATTTCTGTTCTTGATCTGTGTGTGTTTCCCTCTAGAATGTTAGCTCCGTGAAAGCAGGGACCTCATCTACCTTGTTCACCACTATACCAGCAGAGCCTGAAATGACCTCACATGTCATTTATCAAGAAGAGATTCCTGATAAATATTTACTGAAAGAGGAATATCTTAGAACCTCCAAGTTGGGACCTGAGGTCAGCATTTCATAGCGCCCGTGATTCAGATACACGAGAGGTTTAGAAACTGCGGTTGGTCGGGTAGGCAACAATGGTCAGGCTGGGTGCGGAGGCTGGGCTGGGGGAGGGGGTGGGGAGCCACATACCCAGGACGCCTGTCTCCGGCAGACCCGCAAACCTCTGCATGACCTTGATCGCATCCCGAAGCTTTGCAGGGCTCTGCAGCTGGGCCTGGGCAGGGTGAGGTGGCGGCAGGTAGCCATAGCGGGTCAGCCAGTCCTAGACCAGAGGAGGGAACGGGGGAAGCAGGAAAGGTCGAAGAGATGGGACTTTCCCTTCCCACCACCATCCTGGAAGCCCCACCTCTCACCAGACATGGATAATCCAGAGTCCTCAGCCCCGGGTACTGGCCTGCTCCCTATCTCAAGGTACAGGCCCTCCAGCCCTGGGTTTGCCCTTGTTCATCTGTTCCCAAGAGTCCCCACCTCCCCCCCCCTAGGCCCTTTCCAGATTTCCAAATTCGGGCCCGAACCTCCTGACGGATCCAATAATTCGGGTCCCCTGTCTGCATCCCCGGTCACTCTTTGGACATTTGAATCCGCCCCCAGCTTCCTCTGAACCCGGGAGTCCAGGCCCCGGCTTCCCTCTCCCAGCCCCCCTGCAGGTCCAGGAGCCCGCGAGCCCTGGCACTCACCACGCCCAGGCTCACGTCCTGCGCGGAGGGCTCCCGGGCGCGCGCGAGCGGCGGCAGCAACGGGAGCAAGAGCGCCAGGAGCCGGAGCATGGCGCGGTCCTGCCCTGGCGGCCGGCGGAGCTCGAGGGCCCCTGACCCGCGCCGCCCTGGGGATCCGGGGGAGGAGATGAAGGGCCCAGAGAGGCTCAGGGGACCCGGCGCGGGATGCGAGGAGTGGGCGAGGGGATGGGGGGGCCGCTCGGGGATCCGGGACCCTGGGAGGCACGATGCGGGGGCACAGGGGCGTCCAGCGGAGGGCCGGCAGAGTTGAGAGGGTGCGGGAAGGGGGCGGAAGCTCGGGCTCCGGGTCCGCGACGGCCGCCTCTCGGGGATGCGGGCCGGTCCTGTCCGCGCCGACGGCCCCTCCTCCGGACTGGAGCGGCGGACCGGTCGGGGAGGGGCGGGTTAGGCGCACCCCACTAGGCGAAGACGGCGCAGCAGGGGAAAGGGCCGGACCTTCGGTCTTCCAGCGAGACGAGGCGGGCCTGGTGGTGACGCAGGACCCCTCCCGGACCCAGGACCTCTCCTCCGAGCGCTTCAGAGAGCGCGGGGCGCGGCCCCAGCCCCGGCCGCAAGTTTCTCTTCCCAGATCCCGGCTCCGGTGGGACTCCCCGGAGCGCAGCTCGCTTCTGCTTTCTCAGATCCGCGAAGCCGGGCCCGGGGGAGGGGCGGCTCGGGGTCCTCCCCTTCCCCCAGCCGCCCTTCCCGGAGACCCCAGGACGCTCGGCCGGCCAAGCGCAGGGGGGATTTCCGGGCGGCAGGAGGCTGGCCAGCTTCCCCCTCCGCGGGGCCCTGGCACGCCCCCCGCCCATCTCCGCCCGCGGCCCCCGTGTGCGCGCGTGCGGCTGCCTGTGGTCACCGAATTCATTCCCCCAACCACGTGGGCTGCGCGGGTCTCTGCTTCCTACGCGGTGGTCCTAGCAACTCTAGATCCCAGACCCGGGGGCTACTTCGGGGCAGGTACTAGGCATTTAAAATCCAGTAACATCCTCGCAGGAGCTGGAGCGCCGGCCCCGGGCCGGGAGCGCAGGGCGGAGGAGGGGGTGAATAGCCGGAGATCCCGGAGGCACAGCCGCCCCTCACGCCCCCCGGGGAGCCGGGTGCTGGGAGGCCGAGCAGCTGGAGAAGGATGAGGAGGAAGGTGGGGGTGGACTTCCTGGCGAGGGCGGCTGAGTGAAAGAGCTCAGTCTGTGGTGCAAGCAGGGCAGCCACGGAACCCCATGTGTGTTTTAAACAAAATAAATAGTGAGCAGGATTAGCAAGCTAGAGATGCAAACTAAAACACTGCGATCCTGTGCTGATCCGCTGGGGCTGCCATAACAAACTACCACAGACCAGGTGGCCTGAACAACGTGAGAAATTTATTTCCTGACAGTTCTGGAGGCCGGAAGTCCAAGATCAAGGTGCAGGCAACGTCGATTTTTCCAGGCTTCTCTCCTCACCTTGCGGGTGGCTGTTTTGTCCCTGTGTCCTCACGTGGTCTTTCCTCTGTGCCCACGCAGCCCTGGTGTCTCTTTGCGGTCCATATCCCCTCTTCTCATAAAGACACCAGTCACATTGGATGAGGGCCCACCCTAATGGCCTCATTTTACCTTAATCACCTCTTTAAAGACCTATCTCCAAATCCCCACATTTTGATTGGGGATTAGGACTTCAACATACAAATTTAGGGACACTGGGTCAGTCCGTAACGGATCCCGTATGCAATAAAAACGTCCACGCCTCCTCCTGGTGTTTCTCCTTTGCTCTCACACACTACCACACTCACAATGTTTAACCTCTGACACCAGATGTGTGGGGGTTTTCCCCACATCGGGCAATTCTCTGTGACACCAGCTGGGTGTCCTACGATTCTTCAATTCTGATAGTAACCAGAGTTATTGAAGACCCCACAGGTTAAGGGTTCAGTCCCACGAGACTGCCCCCCATTTCAGATGCCAATCACAAGTAGGAGGTCTCCAGGTCACCCCAGGTTCTGCCAAGTTGGCTACAAATCAGAGGTTCCCATGACTTACCCCTCCTTGGACTTGATTCTTTGCTAGAACAGCTCACAGAACTTGGGGAAACACTTACTTACATTTACCAGCTTTTTATGTAATAAAAAAATAGGATAAGGAATATAGATGAACAGCCAGATGAAGAGATACATCGGGCAAGGTCTGGAAGGGTCCCCAGCCCAGGAGCTTTTGTCCCCGTGGAGCTGGAGTGTGCCACCCTCCTGGCATGTAGATGTGTTCACCAACCCAGAAGCTCTCTGCACCTCATACTTTGGGGATTTTTATGGAGGCTCATCACGTAGGCATGATTAATTATTAACAATATCCAGCCCCTCTTCCCTCCCTGGAGCATGAGAGGTGGGATTGAAAGTTCCAAGCTTCAGGTGACCAGCCCCCATCCAGGAGCTATCGAGAAGCCCACCCAGAGTCACCTCATTAGAACAAAAGACACCCCTATCACCCAGGAAATTCTGATGGATTTAGGAGCCCTGGGTCGGAAACTGGGGACAGAGACCAAATATTAGAACAAAAGATTCTCCTAGTACTCTTATCACTTAGGAAATTACAAGGGTTTTAGGAATTCTGTTCCAGGAACCAGGGGCAGAGACCAAAAGACATATTTTCTATTATTTCACAGCCCACCCCCTTGTCTCTGGCCATGGAACCCTTACAGCAAAACAATATGCAACTTGAAAGATACTGGCATGTTACAGAATCCCATGCCATCAGCAATCACTCCAGTCCATCATCGTGTCATATGAAAGTGTCCGCCAGGGTGAAGCCGCTTAGGGTCTCAAGTTTCCGTCTAATCTTGTTAGGTTCCAAAAGCAGGAGTGGTCTTGGCACATACAGCTTCACCCTTCCAGGCATCTGGTATAATCGAGCTAACAGAGAATATCATCTCTTGCTCTGAGCCTCTTTCAAGGTGTTAATGTAATACTGGATTTCCCTCATGACATAATTCATTTATCCATTACTTTACCCTTAGCTACTGTTCCTCCTTCTCTACATTGACACCTAAAAGCTTCCACCTTTGGAAGGGATGTTAGGTTCGGCCACTGTGCTGGTCCAGATTGCAGGCAGCTATACTAGTCTAGCCGGTGCCTCCCCCTCGGTCCACAGAGGTTGAGGTCACACAGGTGCAGAACTGGTGGCCTATCTTTACCAGCATCACTATAGCTGCATTCACTGTCAATGCCAATTTTGTCAGAGGGGGTGAAGGCACATCCTGCCCCATCAGTCCCTTAGGAATTCTAACATAAGGTTTGACGTATAGTTGCAATCTCTTATTTAGGAATCATCACTGTTTGGGGCACTTGTATTTGCAGCCCTGGTCATGGAACCAGGTAGGAAGAAAAAAAGTTGTGATGATGTGGGGAAGAAAGAAAGAGAAAAAAAAAAATGAGTTGTTATATGAACATCCTCCTCCCTTGGGAAAAACCACATAGTCTTACCAGCATTTCTCCCCACGCTGTCTTCCCCAGATCCACCAGAAAAACAGAGACATCTACCCAGTGGGGACACTCCTTTGGCCGCACTCATACCTGTGTTACACAGGGAGGAGTATAAGCCAGCTCTTTATTTGTCCCATTTTAAACAACTAATGCTTTAACTGCTTGCTCCAATTCTCTACCAAACTAGTACTCTGGACATTATGGGCTATAAAGTGGGGTCCTTGGTCTGAAGAAATGATGATCGGCCACCCAAACTGTCACAATATCTTCTGTTCCAGTTCTTTTATATTATTCTGAGCATTTGCATCTACACCGGCTAAGCAAAGCCCAGTCCAGAGTCGGTGTCTATTCCCAGCAGGACCCATCTGTACCCCCAGGGATACCAGCATTAGTCTCACTTGCCAGTTACGATCCGATCCAGGCCTTCCCCCCAGGGAATCTGCCACATAACTATCTCCATTCTCTGTCTCTTGCTTGTTGACAAAACAGCTCTTATTGGCATTTCGTGCCTCAGGGGGTACAAGAGGACCATGTCCAGATTCAGCCCAACTCAGCATTGCTGTAGGGACCCCGTGTCCATTTATCTTATGGGCCTAGGTGGCGGCCACCTTAAGTGAACACATAGGAATCTCTGCTTATTAAGCTGGAAGTGAGTTCCAAGGATGGGCATTGATGTGCTGTGTCCTACTTTCAAGCACCCCTCAAATTTCCATAGTTATTTCCACAGGGCTGTGTCCCATATGGGCATCATTTTATTTATTTATTTTAAATTATTATTATTATTTTTTGGCCACGCTGTGCTACATGTGGGATCTTAGTTCTCCGACCAGGGATCGAACCAGTGTCCCCTGCAGTGGAAGAGCAGAGTCCTAACCACTGGACCATCAGGGAATTCCCTAGGCATCCCTTTAACAGGCCAGGTTTCCGTTGCCCTCCTGCCTGACCGTGAGTCGGTAGAAAACAAAACATAGGGAATTTCACCACTGCCAATTCTCCCATCATGGCTAGGAAAACAGCTTGCAGTTCAGCCCACCAGATTGATCTGTTTTCACACTCTGTGATCACAGTGGTGGCCTTCCAAAGAGGAGGTTGTCTGTTCACCTTGGAACTGCTGCCCACAAACCAAGCATCTCCTTGTTGGTCAATCGAGAGCTGTTAATAGGGCACTCACTGTCCAAGTGGCGGAATCCAGAGCTGCTCACACAGATCCGGATTCAGTCCTCGGAGAAGAGAGGCTCCCTCCTCGTGACGGTGACGGTCTCCCCAGGCAGCACCATCTTGTAAAAACCATTTCCATCTTATGATGGAACTCTTCTGGGTTCTGCCATCCCCATTAGAGCATTTCTCTGACATCACCCTAGACGTAATGGGTATTTCAGGTTTTAAGATCATTTTATGTCCTTCAGTCATGAGGTAGCTTCAATTAACGTCTGAAAACAAGGTAGTAAATAACCCTGGAAACTCTCCAGTTGAAAGTCCCAGTAGTCATCGCTGGGAGGTGCTCACAGGCTTTTGCCTTAAGCCCCAGTCTACACTCCACATAGGGCTACCACACAGAGACTCTGTCCCTGCCAGCACCCCACCTTCTATTCAATGCTGTGTAGACTAGGGCAATCTTACTGGTTCCTGTTTAGCACGTCCAAGGAACCTTGCTTGAAGGGAGGATTTGCACACCTTCTGTTTCACAGTACTAGTTAGGGAAACATTCCCCAGTCAGATACAGTGTCAATCCCCGTAATGGCACTCAGGTAAAAGAGGCACTTCACAGAAAGTCTGATGGAATATTCCAATTAGTAGAATTCCAGTTAGTAGGACTTTTACCTTAATTCAATCGACCCTTACATTCCTAGACGTGGCCTCCGCTGGGACTCCATCTACAGGTTTGGAGTTTACAATACCAGGTAGGGGAAACATTCCCAGCAGGACATAATATCCATTCCCATAAAACACTAGGTAAAGGAGACACGGCTTCTTTACATAAAGCCTGTTTAAACATTCCAACTTCCATAATCTCATGAACGCTGGCACTTCTACGTTCTGTTTTCTCAATCTAATTGCCGCCAAGTCAGGGCTTCACCAATAGGTTTTGGTACCACAGTGAGTGCGGCTCCTGTGTCAAGGAGTCCTGGGAAGTTCCCTTCTTCACTCCCCGACTGTTTCACCCACTGTTGTGCAAAAGGCTTTGGATCGGAGAAGATTCTGGGAAGATGGTGGAGTAGGAAGCACCAGGAATCTGTCTCCCCACCTGGACAACAATTGCACTGGCAGAATCTGTCTGATGGAACTATTCTGGAACCCTGAAGGCTTACAACTTCCAGGGGAAGCCTGGATAGTAAATGGCCATCAATTTCAGCTCTCATTTCAGTAGTAGCTGCCCATCCCCCACCTGGAGAGCTTGCAGGAAGGAAGGTGAGCAAAAAGGACCCTGTCCTCCGAAGATGGGGTATCTGGGCTCTGAAGGCTGAGACTGATCAATGCTTCTGATCAGGGAGCTGCAAACAGAGGGGCAGCAGCCATTCTTGTGGTACCTCCCCCGCTGCTGCAGCCCCCGCCCCTCTGGGTGAAGTGACTGCCAGAGGGGGGTGGGATTTAAAGGGCCGGGACCCCTTTTTAACCCCCTTCTTTTTTTTTAAATTAATTTTTATTGGAGTATAGTTGCTTTACAATGTTGTGTTAGTTTCTACTGTACAACAAAGTGAATCAGCTATACGTATACATATATCCCCTCTTTTTTGGATTTCCTTCCCATTTAGGTCACCACAGAGCATTGAGTATTAACCCCCATCTTTTAACGATTTTCCCCTTTCAGGAGTCAGACATTAAAGACTAGAACGTTAAAACAAAACAAAACAAAACAAAAAACCTGCATCTATGGGGAAAATTAGCAAGTGACTGCGTGTGCCCAAGGAAAGGCTCAGAAAAGACCTAAGAACACATTAAGTTCACACCTCAGTCACAGAGACAGCCTACAACATTCCAATAAAAAAAAAAAAAAAAAAAAAGCCCCCAAACAACAACAAAAAACAGCAAACCCTGGGGAGGGGGAGAATCTGACTTCCAGAGTTACCACATTATTAGATTTAAATGTCCGGTGTTCAACAAAAAATCACAAGACACACAAAGAAACAGGAAATATGGCCAGTTCAAAGGAAAAAAAAAATCAACAGAAATTGTCCTTGAAAAGACTTAATGGCAGGCAAATACTACAGGATTCCCACTCATATGAGGTACTTAGAGTACTGCAACTCACAGAGACAGAAAGTACAGTGGTGACTGCCAGGGGCCAAGGGTGGGGAGAAGGGGTAGTTTGTGTTTAATGGGGACAGAGTTTCAGTTTTACAAGCTGAAAGGAGTTATGGGGATGATGGTGGTGATTTCTGCACAGCATTGTGACTGCATGTAATGCCGCCAACCTGTATACTTAAAAATGGTTAAGATAGTAAATTTTATGTATGTGTATTTTACCACAATAAGAAAAAAAAGTTAATGTGGAAAACAAAAGAAGGCAGACAAAAAAATAGATCATGCTATATGATTCCAGTTATATTTAGCAAATGCAAACCAATCTAGACGGATAGAAAGCAGATCAGTGGTTGCTTGGGTGGGATTAGGGGGAGGCAGAAGGGAGGAATTGAAACCGAGCAGAACACTGCGGTACCCCCGCCTCCCCCCAAGTACAAAGGCCCTTCCAATGTCCCCTGCCTCTTGTTTGTAGAAAAGCTGAAGTCTCCTAAGCCTCCCTGAGTCACAGAAGAGCAGGCTCAAGCAGTTAATGATCAGGACAATAGAGTCACAGACTCTTTCAGTGTCTGACGCACATTCTTGAGTTACTTTACAGATACTGTAACTGTCCCCCAGAGGGAGAAAGCATGATGACCAGACTGCAGCCATGACATAAGCTGCTCCATTTTGAGCAGTACTGACTCTTTGGCTAGCACAATTCCAAGTACTGGCCTCAGGAGAATGCGGTTAACACTATTGCTCATAATAATCTGTATCTTTGTGGGCGTCAAAATAATTGTAGCTTACTCTGCCCGTATATGTAAGCGGGCAACTAAAATTGTCAGCGAAGAGATGCTATAGAAGCATGTCGACATCTTCCACTCTAAGACTACGACACCCTATGTCAGCAGGAAGAAGTTACAGAAGATGGACCTTCACCCCTAATCCCCTAGAAATGGAGTGATGTCTGACAATGGGGATCTGTAAGCAGCTTTTTTCAGGAAAGAGCTTTTTGCAGGAAAGAGCTCTTTGCAGGAAAGAGCTCTCTGCAGGAGGTCCCTTTTGTCTTGTCACTTTAGCAAAGCCATATTGTAACTAACCTCCGGCCCAAGCACACCTTTCAAATCTTTTGATCACACAATACTTAGCCTAACCTGATTCTTTCCTTAGATCAAAGAAATAGAAATGAAGAATAAGGAATTAACAGATGATTAGATCTCTTCCCTAGCTTCCCCTTCAGTAATCTCGTGAAGAAACTGTGTGAACAAGGTGGCATCTAAAGAAAGATCACAAGGAGTCGACAAGGCTGCACCCAACAGGAGATGGTGATGATTCAGACCCCCTATCTCAGTGATTAACTGAGGGGACTTCCCCAGTGGCGCAGTGGTTAAGACTCCACTCTTCCAATGAACTAAGATCCTACTTGCCAGCGAGGTGCGGTCAAAGAAAAAGAAACTGACAGTCAGTGATTAACTGAGAGTACCTTCCCTTTTTCCCCTTTAAAAACTTTCCTGGCCAAGCAGAATCTCCAGAGCTGGTTCTGGGACTTGAGTCCACCTTCTCCCCAGGTTGCTAGCCCCCTGATTTTTTTTGTTTTTTGTTTTTTGGCCATGCCACGTGTCATGCGGGATGTGGGATGCAGGATCCCAACCAGGGATTGAACCCGTGCTCCCTGCAATGGAAGCGTGGAGTCTCCACCACTGGACCGCCAAGGAAGTCCTTCTCTCCTCTCGTTTTCCTCTTTGTTTCATTCCTAACAATATTCGTTTTATTCACCTTATTTCTTAATAACCCTTTAAAAATGTTCACCCTGCCAAGACCTGTCTCTTGTCTCTTGATTCTCTCCTCTGCCTTTCCCCATTTTCTTTTTTCTTTTTTAATAACTAAATTTATTTATTTATTTATTTATTTTTGGCTGCGTTGGGTCTTTGTTGCTGGGCTTTCTCTAGTTGCGGCGAGGGAGGGCTACTCTTCATGGCGGTGGCTTCTCTTGTGGAACACAGGCTCTAGGCACGTGCGGGCTCAGTAGTTGTGGCTCGCAGGCCCTAGAGCGCAGGCTCAGTAGTTGTGGCGCACGGATTTAGTTGCTCCACGGCATTTGGGATCTTCCCGGACCAGGGCTCACACCCATGTCTCCTGCATTGGCAGGTGGATTCTTAACCACTGTGCCACCAGGGAAGTCCCCCCATTTTCTTGTTAATTAACCTAATTTTTTTTCTTTAGTAAGACCCATGAAGGGGAGCTGGGACCGCAGATTTATAAGGCTTCCTGAACGGTCCTTCAGTTTTGCAGCAGTCAGGTTATGTGGGGTACCCATGCAAAAGGGCCACCCCCCAACCAGAGGGTGGTCGGGGTAAGGGGCATATTTGGTGGGCGAATATCCAGGTCATTTTAAAGCCAGCCCCAGGTGGCTAGCATACAGAGTTGTCAGCCCCTTCATCTGCGGTGTTCCACTTGGCATTTATGGGGTGAGACGGATAGCTCTCCTTCTCAGGGTAATCAGACCTTTCTGTGGCTTTTATTCAGTCTAGCAGGCTGGCTGTTCCCTCGGGAATAACCTCCTGTGGGTCTGGATCACTTATAACCATCTGTGATTCTTTCATACTGAGCTGTGGGTCCTGAATCAACCCAGACATGCCCTTCCACTCTGCAGACTCAAAACCAAAGAACAGCCCCTAAGCTAGTTACTCTCACAAGCCATTTCAATAAAGGGTCTTCAAGAAAGTGATGATACTGATCCACGAAATGAAAAAAACCCTCCACACTGTCCCCCTGCTTTCAGCAGTTTCTTGGTTTTGCCCTTCCCCCACCTGGACTACCTTCCTGGTGACCTGAGGTCTCAGAGGTACTTATGGTTGTCCCTGCGTGACTTTTCCCTCAGTGGGTGGCATTAGGCTAGTGGCCAAAGCTCAGACTCACCAAAATCTGATCAGTATCAAGGTTCCACCCAGCACTCTCTTTTAATTTCATTTTAGCTATTACCGATAACAATAAACAATTGAATCATTTGCCGTTTTCTTATTAGTTTTCATTTCTTTCTGCCTCAACTGAACCAACTCCCTGGGAGTTGGGTCCATCCCTAAATTCCATTGCCAGCTTTTACCTTTAGTACCTGAGTACAGCACAGCTGCTTCTCCAGACCATGGGTGACCACGTGGCCACCAGGAATCAAAATCTCCATCTCCCCTGCCCTTTTATCCTTTCTCTTCCCAAGCCATATGTTTCCATGAGTTCTAGCAAATCCCACTTCACTGACACCAACTTAATGAAAACCTCACTTCTCCTGGCATCCCTATTTACAAGGATTTCAGGAGCTTTGTACCAGGAACTGAGGGCAGAGACCGATATATATTTTTTCTATTATCTCACACCATGTTTGTCATCAGATTGGCAAAAATTAAAAAGTCTGATGATGCCAAGTATTAGCCAGGTACGCGGGCTAGATGAAACTCACACTCTGCCGATAGGAGTGTGTTTCCTGGTTGCTCCGTGATGGGATCAAACCCTTCACACAAAATTTGGTTCAGAGGTGAAGACTGATGAGGTCACACACAGCAAGAGAGTAGGACGAGATTGATGACTCACATAATGAGGCTTCCTGGGAGGAGCAGGGCAGGTTCCCAAGCAGGTCAGAAATGGCTTCAGAGAGTGAGGAAGAGCTTTCACTGTGGTCAGAGGGTGAGACTGGGCTGAGGGCCCCTCCACACTGGCCAGGGCTTTCCTGAATTCAATTTCCCACCTGTGCAAGGGAGCGAGCATCAGGGCCTTCTTATCAGCTTGACCAGATGTGGGACACAAGAGGGAAGAGGGAAGCCTGAGGCTTTCAGGCTATCAGCGAACATCAAAAATGGAGTTGGACTTCTGATTACAGAGTGTAAATTCATACCTACCCTTTGGAAACCGGTTGGGCGATATTTAATAAAACTGAAGAGCATAACCTCTGTGGTAGGTAAAAGATGGCTGCAAATTCTCCTCTACTCCTCCTGTGGAGAAGTGGAATCCACTCCTTTCCCCTGGAACCTGGGCTGACTCAGTGCCTTGCCTGACCAGTAGCATGCTGTAGAAGTGATGGTTCTGGGAACTTCTGAGTCTTAAGAAGCCCGGCAGCTTCTGCCCAGGCTTCTTGGAACCTCGTTTTTGGGGAAGTCGGCTGCCACCTGAGGAGTCCGGGATAGCCTCGCTGGGAGGAAATCCAGGCAGACGCGTGCAGAGGCTGCGTGAAGAAAGAAACGCTATCTCGTCCCACCTGACCCAGCCAGCCAGCCCAGGCGCCAGACATGGGAGCGGAGAAACCATCTGACGACTCCAGCCCCGGCCACCATCTTACCTGCAACTGCATGAGATCCCGGCAGAACCCAGCCAACCCTCAAAACTGTGAGAGAGAAAACCAAATTGCTGGGCTTCCCTGGTGGCGCAGTGGTTAAGAATCCATCTGTCAATTCAGGGGACACGGCTTCGAGCCCTGGTCCGGGAAGATCCCACATGAAGCCCGTGTGACACAACTACTGAGCCTGCACGCCTAGAGCCTGTGCTTTGCAACAAGAGAAGCCACCACGATGAGAAGCCCGCACACCGCAACGAAGGAGTCCCCGCTCGCCACAACTAGAGAAAGCCCGCATGCAGCAATGAAGACCCAACGCAGCCAAAAATAAATTAAAAAAAAAAAAGTTCTAAAGAATAATTTAAAAAAATAACTTGCTGTTCCAAGCCTCTAAATGGTGGGATAGTTATTACCCAGCAAGAGATCACTGGAACACCTCCCCCCACTGATTCTACTTCTAGAATGATGACAGCATAAAATTTCCATCCAAGTGTTCATGGAGATCTATGTACAAGGATGTGCATTAGAACATTGTTTATAATGTTGAAGAAGTGCCAGAAGACTAAGTGTTCATTGATAGGAGAGTGGAGAAATAAGTCGGGGCATAAACATTGGATGAAATACCTTACAGCTGTTAAGAACAAACTAAATCTAAATACATTATCCTGGATAAGTCTGAGAAACATTTTGGAAAACAGCTACTTGTATTCTTCCCCCAAAAGCCAATATCCCGAAAGACACATAAGAAGGCAAGGGGAGTGGGACCTCCCTGGTGGTCCAGTGAGTAAGACTCCGCGCTCCCAATGCAGGGGGCCCGGGCTCAATCCCTGGTCAGGGAACTAGATCCCGCATGCATGTCGCAACAGAAGATCCTGTGGGACACAACTAAGATCCGGCGCAGCCAAAATAAATAAATAAATATTAAAAAACAAACAAAAAAAGAAGGCAAGGGGAGTATTTCAGATGAAAGGGGTCTAAAGAGAAATGTTCAGTTGATCACATGTGATAATGGTACATGATTATGTAGGGGGATATCTGCGTCCTCAGAGATGCAAGCTGAAGTAGCCAACGGTTTAGTAAAATGTGTGCCAGTGTGTGTCGTGTAAGAGAGCAAGAAAGCAAATGTGGCAAAACGTCCACCATTGGGAACCTAAGTGGAGGGTATTCATTGTGTTATTTCAGCAACTTTCCTTTAGATTTGAAACTTCTCAACCCTATTGATTCCACTGATATGTACGACATGGATGAATCACAGCAGCATTATGCTGGGTCAAAGCAGCCAGGAGCAGGGACTTCCCTAGCGGTCCAGTGGTTAGGACTTGGTGCTTTCACTGCCTTGGGCCCCGGTTCGATCCCTGGCTGGGGAACTAAAAAAGCAGCCAGGCACAAAAGACTACACATCAGACACGACTCCATTCAGAGAGCAATCTGGAAGAGGCAAAGTAGAGCAGATCAGTGGTTGCCAGGGGATAAGACCTGCGGAAGGAGCACGGGGAGCTCTGGGTGATGGACCATGGAGCTGGGAGAGCAGTGTGGGAGAGATGCCTGTCAGGGGCTCAAGGAGGAGCCAACCCTGCCCACACCTTGATTTCGGGCTTCTGGCCCCCAGAACTATGAAACAATACATCTCTGTTTTTTGAGCCATAAATTTGTTATGGCAGCCCTAGGAAATGAATACCTACCAATAAAGCCAATTTTTTTTTTTAAGTTGGGAAAAAACTTGGAAATATCAGGCTAAATGAAAAAAAGCAAGTTACAGAACAATGTATTCAGTGCAAAACATTTTATAGGAAGGTTTTAAATGCCCCAAACAATACTATTTATTGTTCATAGACTTTGTATCTGTCATAAAAGCCCGGAGGCGCCTTGGTCTGGAAGTGCGCCATTCCCTGGGTTGCCTCAGTGGAGGGGGTGGGGCATTCTGCTGGCTTCCACCGCCCAGCAGAGGCTGCCCAAGTCCTTGTGAAGTCTGTGGAGTCTTCCCCAGGGAGGAGACACCAGGACTCGGAACACTAGGGGCCCACCAGGTGGTTAGGAAGGTGGGGGAGAGCATTCAGGGCCGAGCCAGAGCTTGGAGGCTCCAGGAAGCTGGCTTGCTTGGGGTGTGGCTGGAGACCAGAGGGCTGGGTTATTATCATCCCTGCTCTTATCTGGACATGTCCCAGCATCCCTAGGGCTTCCCTGGGGCCACTCTGTCCCTCTTATACATCTTCACCTGTGATCAGCAGGGAGGCTGGGAGAGGGGAGCTGGGGAACAGGGAAGGGGCTGGAGGCCAGGACTCAGGTCCAGCAGGGAGGCTGGAGGCCAGATTCAAATGTCCAAAGAATGACTGGGGCTGGGAGCCAGGCAAGCTGGGATGAGAGGTCGGCCATGCAGCCACAGACAAATCACTTTGCCTCCCTGAGCTGGTAACCTGTCTGTGAATGGTAATGACTTAATAGGGTTGCTGTGAGGATGAAATGCATTGTAATACATGTGGTGAGTCATTTCTTAGGGCTCTGTTGAGGATCACGAGCACAGCCTAAGCGCTGGTACTTCACCCTCATTGAATTCTCAGAACTCCATAAGCTAGGAACTGTGATCGCCTCCATTTTACAGATGGGGAAACTTGAGGGCTGCAGAGGCCAGTCAGCTGAATGGCACAGGTACACACAGCTGACACGTGGCCAAACTGGGATTTGGACTGAAGCCATGTGATGCCAGCACCCGAGAGCCAAGCTCTTTTGCTGTTTGTTTTATTGGTGCCTTTCTGGTTTATAGGTCTACACCTCCTCCAACCTACTGGGTGGACTGTGAACCTCCTTTGGGAGTAGGGCCTTGAGCACTTCCTCTGCAGGTGAGCTCACCCCCTGCCTGGCAGGAGAGGGGCTCAGGGAAGGCTTGTCGAGTGTGGGTTCCTTTTA
Source organism: Balaenoptera ricei (assembly GCF_028023285.1). NCBI lineage: Eukaryota > Metazoa > Chordata > Mammalia > Artiodactyla > Balaenopteridae > Balaenoptera > Balaenoptera ricei. Next base: position 53,004,770 of record NC_082653.1, on the reverse strand, counting down.
CCTGGGGCCCCGGGTGGTCCTGGTATTTGGAGGGAGTCAAGTGGCAGCACCGAGGCAAGGCTGGGGTGTCTCCAGCCCTCCGAAGTCTGCCAGGCTGTCCCACAGGTGCTGTGGGAGAATGTAGTGGCCTTGCCAGGCAAGGCAGCCCACAGACCCCTTTGCAATGTAACTGGTACCCCTGCTCTGTGCTGGCAAGAAACCTTGTCCCATCCCCGGACGCAGTAGTCCCGGCCCCCGAACCACCCCTCCAAGGAATCCTTGCATCCATTTCCCCACAAGTCAGGAGTCCCAGCTCCCATCGTCCTCCTGTTTTTCTAAGACTCAGCCAGATAGGACTCCAGTCCTCCAAGACTCAGAAGCCCTGACCCCCCCAGCCAGAGGGGCAGGGGACCCAGCTGGTACTGGCAAAAGCTGATTATGGACATTTCTGCCCATCTCCACATTCAAGGATGTCACATCAGTAGCTTGAAATCAGCTTTGGAGGGAGTACTTACAGCACAGAAATTTGCAAAAGCAACAAATCGGGGCGTTCTTTTTCCCCAGAGAGTCTGTTGTTAAAGTGTTACCAGCATACCATTGCTCCCAGCCCTCCATCTGTCCCTACTCACCAGGCCAGCAACCCCTTTTACAGGGACCCAGGGAGCCCTGGAAGTCTGAGGGGACTCCTGACAAGCCACCAGGCCACGGCAGGGGCATCCCCTGCATGCCCAGGCTGCACTGGGCTGGACCCCAGAACCCAGGCCTGGATCCTCCCAGTCTCCATACCCAGGCCTCTGCCTCTGACTCTGTGCAGCCTGGGAACCGAGAGCCTCAAGTTGGGAGGCGCACAGGCTAAGGTGTGGTTACGGGCAAGTCACTTTAGCTGTCACCTACAGCACGGGAATCAGCATAAGAGCACACACCCTGAAGTCACACTTGTGCTGCTCACATTCAAGTTCTGTCCATGTGACCCCAAGCAAGTTAGATTCTCCCTGGCCCTCAGTTTCCTCATCTGTAAAATGAGGATAATAGTAGTTCCTGCTTCATTAGGATGTCATGAAAGTAAACAAGTTATCCCCATATAAGAGGATATTATTACTTAGCATATTACTTAGCATTAATACATGTTAGATTTGTTGTTATTGTTAATAATTTCCTATCCCACAAGGGCAGTTGTGAGAGGAAAGGAGCTGACATATATGCTCAGGGGTCTGCACACAGCAGGTGCTCAGTTAATGGGCCCTGTCGTTTTCCGATGGCAGCAAGATGGGTCACTGGCTCTGACCTGGGTGGAGGCGACTTTCTTTAGGCCCCACCTGGTCATTCCGGCCACCAGGGGGCGACCCGGCATTGCCCGTGGCACCGCCCCCTCACCTGTGCGGGCAGTTCACCTGGCGCCGCCTCCGGAAGAGGGGACTGGGGACCACGGGTACCTCGGAGGGAGCCCGGCGTCGTCGGGTGAGAGCCTAAGGGGCGCCGAGGACAGGGGACCTTCGAGCTTCGGGCGGACCGGGCCGGGGAGAGGGCTAGTGGGGGATGGGGCGGGGCAGGGGCGGCCAGGCCGGACTCCCGGGGCCGGGAAACGGGGGACGCGGGCAGGAAGGAAGGCAGGAAGGCGGTGGCTGGGCTTCCGACGCTTAGGGTTGGGGGTCGAGGCGCTGGGGACCTTGACGCCTGGGCTGAGGTGCTAATAACTGGTAGCTCGGTGCTGGGAGCGGTGAGGAGGAGGGATACCCCTGAGTCCCAGAGCGGTGTTTGGCCTGCAGAGGCCACGTCAGGGAGACCCCCAGTCTGGCCGGGGGGCATTTGGGCTGGGACTGCAGCTGATGCCTGGGTCCTGAGAGTAGGCCTGGGGTCGGACACCTGGCGAGGGGAGGAGGGGAAGGGACAGATGTGTGCCTGCGCGTAGGGGGTGGGGGAACCTCAGGAGTGCTGGAGAGGGGTAATATGCCAGGAAAGCCCCGTGTGTTCCCTCCCTCCTGCGCCCTGGAGCCCCTGAACTGCGGGCCCTGGCGGCCCTAGGGGAGTGCCACCAGGCTCCCATCCCCAAAGCCAGGCGGGAAGTAAACAGAAACCTGGAGTGGCTGGGCAGGCGGCAGTGCCGGCACAACCTGTTACCTCGCCGGCCCGCCCGCCCGCTCGCTCGCTCAGGGCCTGGAAACTGGGGGACTGGGGCCAGCAATCCAGAAGGGGTGGGCTGAGGGTTCGGGCACCTAAGTTCAGAAGGATGGGTACCTGAAAAAATAGGAAAACAAGGGCCAGGAGGGCTGGGGGGCTGGTAACTTGGGCCTGGGCTTCTGGAAGGGGAGGGTGCTGGATTTCTGGGGGCTAAGGGCTCAGGACACGTAAGTTCCCAAGGCCCTGTATTCTTGGGAGAAGAGGCTGGACTCATCGCAGAGTCCTGAGTCCCAAGAACCTGGGCTCTGGTAAGAGTTTCCCAGCTGGTAAGAGGCTGGGAGCCAGAACAGCTGGGTCCTGGGAAGAGGGGGGTGGGGACTGTCGCTGGGGTGGCGTGTGGTCCTGGAGCACTGGGAGAAGGTTTCCTGGGAGCAGAAAACATCTGCCAGAGGCAGAAGGCTGGACAGCTCTTTTCCTGCTTCTCCCTGCCTCAGTTTACCCTGGGGACATTAACGGAGCTGGACAGCTAAGACACAGATCATTAACCCTTCATGGCCCAGGGAGGCCCTGGCTGCAGGACCGAGAGGGCCAGTAAGGCAGGTGAAGAACTGCAGGAGAGCCACGTCTTGGCCAGTGGGGGTGGGGGCGGGGGGTGGGGCGGGGCAGTGAACCCCTTTGGGCTGCGGTGTAGAGTGTCATGCAGCTACCTCTCCCCACAGACCTTCCTGTCCCCACAGACACTGCAGGCACCATGAGCTCCCCAGAAGGGCCCAGCTTCCCATCCGGGCTGGTCTCCGGGGGCACCTCCCCCAGCGGCAATGAGGGCTTCTTCCCCTTCATGCTGGAGCAGCGGGACTCATTCCTGGGAGGGGGCCCAAGGCCTGAGGAGCCCGAGGACCTGGCCCTGCAGCTGCAGCAGAAGGAGAAAGACCTGTTGTTGGCCGCAGAGCTTGGCAAGATGCTTCTGGAGCGCAATGAGGAGCTGCAGCGGCGGCTGGAGATGCTGAGTGCCCAGCACTCTGAGCATGAGGAAGTGAGCTGACAGCAGAGGGCAGGGCTGGGGGGATGGAGGACAGGGGAGGGACCAGGCAGGGGGTCAGGGAGAGGAAAGCCAGGCAGGGGGATGCCTCTGGAACAGCAGTTCAGGTCTGGGACCAGCCTCCCTGGCAGTGTTGCCCAGTGGTTAAGAACATGGGCTCTGAGGGCAAGACAGGACCTGGGTTCAGATCCCTGCCTGGCTGTGTGACCTTGGGGAAGCTGCTGGACCTCTCTGAATCTTGGGTCTGTCTCCTCAGCAGTATTGCACGATCCCAGCCAACAGATCCTGGGCTCTCTCCCTGCCTGGCTCTGGGCTAAGCACTTTCCATGCATCATCTCGGTCAATTCTCACCCGGCTCTGGGAGATATGAACAGTTCCCTCTGCCCAGGCTGTGGTCAGCCACGCTCTCACCCTGGGGGTCACATCTGGTCCCCTAAACACCCTGGACACCACTGACTCCTGTATCCATGTCGTCGGCCCCACACCCTCCCCATCTGGCCACCTAATGGGCATTTCAACATAAGTGGCACTGGATTCCATGACCCCATCCCCTGCTGTCCCCACCCCAGCTTCCTGCTGCAGGACCAGAGCCTGCACATCTCTGTGACCTCTCCCTCCCACACTGGCAGGCCCTGTTGATTCTTCTTCGAAACTAGATTATGAGTCTACCCACTTCTCATCGTCTCTCCAAGCTGGCCGCAGCCCCATCATCTGCCCCAGACACTGCAGCTGCCTCCTCACTGGTCCCCAGCTTCCACTCTTGCCCCCTGAGCCCCTTCTCCATGGGGAAGCCAGAGGGATCCTCAAAAATTGCAAATCAGATCATTTCAGTCCTTGCCCAGAATCTCTCAGTGGCTCCCCCTCACATTTAGAATGAAACCAAAACTCCTCCCCATGTGACCTCCTTGACGTCAGTCATCTCAGTCAGTCATCTCAGCCACACAGTCCCTCCTCAGAGGGGGGCTTTTTTCAGTTCCCTGAGCAACCCACGCTTATTGCCTCAGGGCCTTTGCACTTGCTGCCCCTTGCTGTAGCCCTCTTCCTTCTTGCCCTGCAGGAGGCAACAGACATCACTTCCTCCTGAGAGCCCCCACCCCACACCACTCCTCTTCATCACTTCCCAGGGTTTCTTTAGAGCTCTTAATGTCCCCCCTCTGAAACTACCTGGTTCAAGCATGTGTCCATTTGCCTCTGGACTCTAAGCTGCTTCAGGCACGGAACTTGGTGGTCTCACTTACTGCTGACAAAGACTCCAAAACGGGGTGAGCTCAGGAAATATTGGATGGATGGATGGATGGATGGATGGATGAATGGATGGGACTTGGAGATATTAGGGAACTTGCCTGACCACAAAGCAGCAGCAGAGCAGGACACCGGCCAGGACAATCGGACCCCGAACCTGTGGGCTCCATCCTAGAGCTGTGTTGCCCCCACAGTATTTGGTTAAGGGCTTGGCTGCCTGGGTTAGAATCCCGGCTCCACTAACTACTGTGTGTCCTTGGGCAAGGCTTTTAACCTCTCTGAGGCCCAGTTTCCTCATTTGTAAAATGAGGATGTTAAGGAGTCTAAGTCTCATGGAGTAAATAAAATAATATAGGTAAAGTGCTAGCACAGGCCCTGGCAGGAATGCCTGCTAATTATTGTAGCAGCTGTGGTTAGCTTCACCTTCCTGCGTGGAGAGTCTATGACGGGGAGCGGGGAGACGCTGGCCCCCTGACTTGCCTGCCTCCACAAGCTGGGCATCTGGGTGTGCCAGGAGCATCCCACTGCTGGTTAGACAGGTTTGGGGAGGGCAGGCAGAGGCCTGGGGCCAGGGTGTGGCTGACCAGGGTTAATTAGAGGGAGCTGGCCAGGAGGAGCTGGGGGAGAGGGACCAAGCAGAGGCTGGGCAGAGGCCGAACCTCCAGAGCCCCTGGAACGCAGGTGTGTGAGGCCATGGGCCGAGGCTTCAATTCTGCCAGACTCAGGCGCCAGAAACGGTGCCTACGCCCTCGGGTCCAGAAGCCCTGGTGGCAGCCAGAGGTGAGTGGGCATCAGGGAGCCCCGCCCAACTCTGACCCAGGGTCAGCCCCTCCTGGAAGCTTCTCTCTATTGCTCCCCCTCCTCCTCTACTGTCTGAGGCTGTGTCTTGCCCTCCGCCCACTTCCTCCCCAGCTCTCTCATGTTTCTAGTTTTCAGGCCTGTCTCAGACCCCCCTTGGACTCTCTTTGGGTCTCTGTCTGTCTCCCTGCGTCCCCTCCAGTCTCACCTCTCCCTGTCTCTACCCTCTGTCCCGGCCCCCACAGCGGCTGCAGCAGGAGAACCATGAGCTCCGCCGAGGCCTGGCAGCCCGGGGAGCTGAGTGGGAGGCCAGGATTGTGGAGCTGGAGGGGGACGTGGAGGCCCTTCAGGCCCAGCTTGGGGAGCAGCGTTCCGAGCAGAAGGATAGCGGACGGGAGCGGGCGCGCACCCTCAGTGAACTCAGTGAACAGAACCTCCGGCTCAGCCAGCAGCTGGCCCAGGTGGGACGGCCCTGACCCCGGGTCCCTGGGCAAGGAGGGGCAGACACCTGGGTCCTGGTGGGAGTGGGTGCACTGGGCTTGGTGTTGCGGCTTGGGCCAGCTGAGGGCTCCACTGCTTCCCCCCACCTTCAGGCCTCCCAGACTGAGCAGGAGCTTCAGAGAGAATTGGATGGCCTTCGGGGGCAGTGCCAGGCTCAGGCCTTGGCTGGGGCAGAGTTGAGGACACGGCTGGAGTGTCTGCAGGGGGAGGTGAGTGCCAGCTGGGTCTATTGAGCCTGGAAGGCTGGCTGGGGGCTGTCTGCACCTGGCCTAGCCCTTCCACTCCAGCTCTGAGGCCTTTCCCCAGAATCAGATGCTCCAGACTCGCCGACAGGACCTGGAGGCCCAGATTCGAGGTCTGTGTGAGGAGGTGGAGAAGGGCCAGGGCAGGCTACAGGCAACCCATGAGGAGCTGCTGCTGCTACGGCGGGAGAGGCGGGAGCACAGTCTGGAGGTGACTAGCAGGGTTGGGGTGGGCGGGTGCATCTAGGCCGGGGCCTTGGCCACTGCCTCAGGGCTTCCTGGGAGAAGACACCAGAGCTGGGTCACTGGGAGCCCTAACACCTGGGCCAGAAGAGCACAGGCATTAGCACAAGGGCAAGTGGGAGCCATAAGCTACTGAGCAGGGGCAGTACTCTTAGAATGCATCAGAGACTGGCATCTGGGCGGCCAGGGATGGGGCTGAGGCCAGAACTCAGGGCAGAGATGATAGGGACCTGGACCAGGTCTGGGCTGTGAAAATGGAGGAAAGGAAATGAAAAGAGGCAGTATGGCTTGATGTTTGAGATCTCAGGAGTTTGCACTTTGGGGTCAAATTACCTGGGTTCTTATTTCAGTGTCCCTTCCTACTATTGCGAACACCAGCCTCAGTTTCCCCATCTGTGAGATGGGATGGTAATGGTACATGGCTGTGGTAAGGGTGTGAGACACTCAGCACATTGCCCAGCTTAGAAGAAAGGATCAGTCAATGCTGGATGATAGCATTAGTGAGAGAGTTAGAAGGTAGACCGGTATGGTCGGGGAAGGGGGTAGGGCATTTCGAGGTGACCTGGTGGGGTGGGACTGGAGGGAGGGTGATGGGAGACTTTGAAGCCGGGGCGCCCATCGGCGCCCTGCTTTATAGGGGAGAAAATTGGTGTCTGCCGAGGGGAACTGCGCGGCCCAAGGCAGCCCAGCGATCCGGGAGTGGGAGCCAACTTCAGCGCTGGGCTGCGTGGACGCGCGGGGCTGCCTGACTCTCTGCGGCGCGCCGGCGCCCCCTGTGGGCCGGCCGCGGGATGCCGGTGGCGGGAGCACCTGGCTGACCGCCCTTGTTTCGCTCTGTGGTGGGTCGGTCGCAGCTGGAACTCGCGCGCTCCGAGGCGGGGGAGGCACTGAGTGCGCTGCGGAGGCTGCAGCGGCGGGTCTCGGAGCTGGAGGAGGAGTCGCGCCTCCAGGACGCCAACATCTCGGGAGCCTCGCTGCAGTTAGAGCTTGCCCATAGCCTCGACAGCGACAAGGACCAAGACCAGAACGCGGACAGACGCGGAGATGCTCTGGTGAGCTCTCGGCCCACCAGCCCCCACACGTACCATCCAGGAGGGCTGCAGACTCCGCCCCTCCTTTTTTTCCCACGAGGTTCGACACTGCACTGACTAGCTTCTTTGGTGAACAGGCCACTCTGTCCCCGGAGACCCAAGAGGCATCCAGCCACCAGCCTTCGCCCCAGGAGCAGAGGTTGGAGCCTCCCAGGAAGCGAGCATCCCTGAGCCCAGCGGAGATACTGGAAGAGAAGGAGGCGGAAGTGGTCCGGCTGCAGGATGAGGTGGGGGAAGCATAGTACTGGACGCAAAGCCCTTCTCAATATCAGTTTCTCTTTTCCATCTACATCTCGGAGCCTCTGCCCACGAATTCCCCTCTACCTGGATAGCCCTTCATCCCAAAAAACTTGCAATCATGTTTGAAGAGCCAGCCTGTATGTCACCTCCTCCAGGAAGAGTTCCTGGACTACACTGCCTCTTTAGTCCCACCTCCCAATGCTTCTCCATGCATCCTTCCTGCAGGCTTATACCACCCATCTAGCCCCGACCAACCCCACCCCTCTAGGTGCTCAGAAGATTCATCTCCAGCACAGGACCACAGCTGTCTGGGTTGTTTGTGGAGCACGCGGGGATGGGGGTGGGGGAGGGGGCGGGAGGGAGGCGAGCTGGAGTCCAGGCTGCCTAGAAGAGCAAGAGCTGGGACACTCGGGCCTACCTGCCTTTCTGCACCTTACCCTGTCCGCAGATGGCGCTGCAGGGGGCAGAGCTACGGTCCCTGCGGGAGGAGCTGCAAAGGCAGAAGGAACTGCGGGCGCATGAGGATCCCGAGGAGGTCTTAAGCGGCGCCCTCTCGGATCGGGACGAGGCCGTGAACAAGTGAGCATCTGCCACTATCCACCACCGCCCCAGGGGGGGGCTACAGGCCCCCAAGACACTCTGGCCTTTCTGGGTTTCGGATTCCCTCACGCGAGTGCTATAATTGTCCCCACTCCGCCGCAAGGGCCCTCTAACCTCCCTGGTTTCGGTATTAGCGGCCTCACTCCCGCCTGGGTCCAGGAGCCCCCAAACACCCCTGTTCGCTGAGGCCCCAGCGCCCTCGGACCTGCTCTCTGCCCCGCTCTCTGCCCCTCTCCCTTGCAGGTCCCTGGAACTGTCCCTGGAGCTCAGCCGCGTTTCTCTGGAGCGGGACTCCCTCTCCCGGGAGCTGCTTCGCACCATCCGCCAGAAGGTGGCGCTGACGCAAGAGCTGGAGGCCTGGCAGGTGAGGGGCGGGGCCGGCGGGGCCGACAGGGCGGGGCCGACAGGGCGGGGCGGGGCCGGCAGGGGCGGGGCCGAACGCTGACCCGACCCGCCGGCCCGGCCGCCCTGCCCGCAGGACGACATGCAGGTGGTCATCGGACAGCAGCTGCTATCACAACGCCAGAAAGAGCTGAGTGTGGCTGGATCCGCCCCGAGCCGCGCCCCGCCGCGCTTCTCGCTGCGCCTGGGCCCTGGGCCCGCCGGCGGCTTCTTCAGCAACCTCTTCCGAAGGACCTGAGCGCCCGGTCAAGGGGGCCACCTTTGCCCTCTTTGGCTCACTTTCCTCTTCTGGCCAACGGAGCGACGGGCCCCGACTGTCTGCCAAAGGCGGCTGGTGCCCTCTCCACCCCGAGAGGCTGGGCAAGGGCTCACCGGGAGCAGGGGCCAGCTTTGGGGGCCAGGGACCCCAGGTGGGTGGCAGGGGCAGGTGTGGCAGAGCTGTTTTTCAAATCTATATAGGTCTATCTTTTCCAGGGACTAGGCCCCCTGGCCCCCAGCATACTCCAGGACAGGGGTGAGGGTAGGTATTTATGTATTAAGATCAGACAGAGTAATATATAAATCATTGCACCGACTTGGCCTCCATTCTTGGGAAAAAAGCACATGAAAAAAAAAAGCCCAAAATTTTATTAGTATAAAAAAAAGAAAAAAACAAACCACTCCAAACCCCTGAGATGGAGGTGGGGGTGTTGCTGGAGGTCAGAAGGACAGGGAGAAAGCTCGGTAGCCCAGATTGGTAAAGACATCCACCCTGCAGCTGTTGCCTGCGGCTGTCAGGACCTAGAGGCAAGAGGGGAGTGACTGACCTGTCCACACACCCTGGCCTCCCAGGATCCCCACTGCCCCTTGCTGAACCCACCTTGCACTCAGGGGCTGCTGGTTGCTGGTTGAGGCTGAGGCTTAGCAGCCCTGGGGAGGAGCCAGGCACCTGGGCCTTGAGCTCCCCGCTCAGCTGCCACTGATTGACACAGCGACCCTGTCCAGCTGATAGAATCTGTGGAAGACAAGGAGGGGTCTCAGGGTTCAGGGCTGCAGGGGGAGCGGGACAGGGCTGGCAGAAGCAAGACAGAGGGCCTCACCAGGTCCTGGTAGAAGGTAACGTGTTTCTGTGGTGCCCGCATGGGGAAGATGGTGGTGGGTGTGGAGGATCGAAGGTGCCAGAGGGTTAGTGCTGGGCCACCTCCACAGACCTGGGCAGAAAGGTGGGGGTCCCCAGCCGCCGTGAACCACAGGCCCTCAGCTGGACAGGGCCCGGAGCTGCCACCCCATCCTGCACTCTGCCCGGCTCACCATCCAGTCGGAGTCAGTTGCCAAACATCCAATCCAGCGCCCATTGTGGGGCCTCGAGCACTCCTGGGAGGGAGGAGAATAGAGGAGGAGGTGAAGACACAGGAGATGCCCAGGAAGGAAGAAGGACAGAGCATGGGGTGCGCCCTCACCTCGTGCTTGTAGACCTCAATCGTCTGGACCTCCTTGGCCGTGCGGAGGTCTGTAGGGGAAGAACCATAAAAGGTACCCTCCTTGCCCCAGCCTCCCTTACCACCATCTTTCTCTCCAATCAGACATTCCCTTACCCCAAAGCCGCACGGCCCCATCCTCGCCACCTGACAGCACCTCGGGGCTCCGCTCCCGCAGTGCCAGGCAGTGGATATAGTCCGTGTGGCCCCAGAGGGCCCGCTGCAGGGAGAAGGGCAGTGTCAGGACAAGATCCAGGAAGGATGCTGCTGCCCCGCTCCCCCACCCCACCCCTGCCACTCCAGTTCCACAGCCCTCTCACCGTGAAGGTCCCCGTCTCAAGGTCCATCGTATGCAGCTGACAGTCTCCCCCCGCCAGGATGAGGGAATTCTCCTGCAGAAGAAGGCAGGATGGGGTCAGAAGAGAATGTCAAGTCAGAACAGGGAGAGGGGAAGGATTAAAATTTGGGCCCAAAACAGGGCAGGGCAGAGCCCCGATTAAAAAGGGCTCAAACCTTGGGGACGAGAAGCAAAGCATTGATCTCAGGTACTTCCAGACTGGTCCTGGGGGAGGGAAAGCAGAGTCAGCTCTTGTGAGGCAGTACCTTCACCCCCACATGCCCTCTGCCCACATGGGCCTGGCTCACCTGTATGGGGGCTGACGACGCCACAGCTCCTTACAGCCCTTCATGGAGGAAAACACTGGGTGACCTCAAAGGCTCTCTCTGGGTCTGGGCACCTCACCCTTCCCCCAGCTCCACACTCACCTTCTTAAGGATCTCTGCCCAAAGCCAGGCCTTCACCTCCCCATCCCCAGCACTGAGCAGATGTCGATCAGTGGAGACCATGCTGTAGACGGGTCCATCGTGGGCTAAATGGAAGTACAGAACCTGAGTGACCCCGTCCTGCTCCTCTCGTCCACCCGGGGGTTCCCTAAGCTGGCCTCAATGACTGCACCCACCTTGGAAGGTCACCATGGGCTTCTTACTTTCCTCTTTGGCCTCAGAGCTCAAAGCAGCAGACAAGCTGAAAAGAGAGGGGCCTGAGAGTCAGAAGCAGGGGGCATCAGCCCCAGGAGGACCAAGTGCCAGAGCTAATGGATGGTGGGGAGCAGGGGTAAGGGTACCTAAAGATGGCTATCTGCCCGTAATTGTTGCCAGCTGCCAGGAACTTCCCACAGGGTGAGACATTCTGGGAGAAAATGATCATGTGCAGCCGCTGCAGGGCCTGAAATACTTCCATCTGTGGAGAGAGACTGGATGAAGGCTGTCTGGGGCGTCTGGGACCCCTGATCCACACACTCCTTCCTGATTCCTCTGCTGCAGTCCGGCCTCCCACCGCACTGACTTCTCAGTTCTCCTTTTTATAGCCCACCAAGAAGGCACCTGTCCATATAGTCCCAGGGGTGGCTCGAAGAAGGAGGTGAGAAAGGGGAGAGTTGAGGCTTGATGCCTAGTGGAACTTCTGACCAAGGACTCAGCCTCTCCTCCAGGTTTCCTCAACTGTAAAAAGGAGCTCACGGAAAAAAAAAAAAAAAAAAAAAAGGAGCTCACGGGAGATTTTGTCACGATTGGATGAACTACTGTATATAAAAAGCTTCGCACAGAACTGCCTCGGAGAAACCGCTTAAAGAGCGGCTCTATTACTCCAATACAGAAAAACGTACTGACTCCTAATCCGTATCCTGATTTTCATGTTAGGCCCCTGAGGTATTTCTGGGTTATTCTCCCTCCCTCGGGTCAGAATCCGAGTCCCACCAACAGCCCACGCAAAACAGGTCTCGAGGGCACGACTCCTTGCCGGCCCCTTCGGAGCCGGGCATGGACTACAAACCCCAGAAGGCACCGCGCATCGCGCCCCCCTCACCTGACCCAGAGGCACCGCTTGCGGCATGGCTCGCTCCATCTCGAGAAATAAAAGTCCCAGAGTGCTCCGCGCGCGACGAAGCCTCACGAGACCGGAAGTGCTGGCGAGCGCCTCCTTTTCGCGGCGCGTCACCTACCCAACACCGCTGGCCGGCCCGGCGTGAAGGCGGCCGCCGCGTAACCCGAGTCCCAGGAGCGGAGGTGACCACCGAGAAGGTCCCAACACTAAGTGGCGCCCTCCTCAACGCCACTACGCCACGTCCCCTCCCCTACCCCGCTAAACCGACCCGCCTTCCAGTCGCGTGCCGTCCGTCTTCCGCGCCTGCGTGGAACCTGGCCGCGCGCGCGCGCCTAAAGCCACGCCCCACGCGTTGGCCACGCCCTCGGAGGCTCCGCCCCTGTCGCCCGGATCCCACCCCTCTGCTCGCAGGACCCCGAACCCCAATGATCCTGCAGCAACCCCTGGAGCGAGGCCCCCAGGGTCGGGCCCAGCGCGACCCGCGGGCCGTCTCAGGGGCGTCCCGAGGCCTGGACGCGAGGTGTGTGTGTGGGGGCCCTAGGGGGGGCCTGGCCCAGGGGCCCAGGATCTTTGGCTGGGCCCTCAGGGCTGGTCTGCAGGATGACACGCGGTGGGGTTTATCGGCAGGGCTTGGGCATGAGCTAAGACAGGGTTGCAGACTGGGGACAGACTCCGAGGCAGGTTTCTGGATGGTCTGGGAGAGGGGGTGACTTAGGCATCAGCTGAGACAGGGTTGGGCTGGGGGCTCCTGGCTGACGCTGCAGGCTTAGTTGGGCAGATCCTGGGGATGGGTACAAGAGGGTGGGGTGCTCCTGGCTCTCTTTTCTTCCCAGCTCCCCTCTCCGAGGAGCTGTGCCCATGAGCACCAAGCGTCGCCTGGAGGAGGAGCAGTGAGTTTGGGGGTAGGGAGGGACTCCCAACAAGCCCTCTGTCACCTCAGGTCTCCATCAGACTACCTCTCCTCTGAATATCCCAGCCTGCCTGCCTCCCCGTCTCTCCCCAGGGAGCCCCTGCGCAAGCAGTTCCTGTCTGAGGAGAACATGGTCACCCACTTCTCTCGACTCAGCCTGCACAATGACCACCCTTACTGCAGCCCCCCCATGGCTTTCCCCCCAGCTCTGCCCCCACTCAGGTAGGCACCATCCACAATCCACTAGCTGGGCCTTCTGGAGGATCATACCCAATCCTCAGAGCCAATCTCCAGGCTCTGCCTCATCTTGCTATTTTTAGCTTCTAGCCAACCTCTGTTGTTTCCCTACTTGGCTCCTTGGAAGGTGCCAGCAGTCCAGGAGCCCCTGGGGACCTGTACCAGGTGGGGTGTGGCTCTGCCAGGCCAGCCTCAGCCCTGTGCCGTGACTGTCATTTCCTCTTCCAGAAGCCCTTGCTCTGAGCTGCTTCTCTGGCGCTACCCTGGGAACCTGATCCCTGAGGCGCTCCGGTTGCTGAGGCTGGGGGACACCCCCACCCCCCACTACCCTGCAACCCCAGCTGGGGACATAATGGAGCTCTGAGTGCTGGGGGGCAGTGCCCCTGCCCACCTTCCTTCTTCCCCACAACAGGGGAGGCCAGCACTCCCACAAAGGGACCAGCTGCCCTGCTTTTCCTCCAGACCAGGCCTCTGGGCACCAGGACCTTCCCCCAACAGAGGACACTGAGCCCCACGGAGCCCTGGGGTGGGAGGGGCAGGAGCATGGGAAGGGAGCCGTGCCCTCCCCAGAGAACTGAATAAAGATTGCTGAGCAAATGAAGGCTTCAGTGTGGAACCCAGGGCCTTTGGGAAAGGGAGAGCAGGGCAGGGGTGCTGGATGCTGGGGTTTCTCCTCAAGATCTTCCCTGGAAAACGGTCAGGGCATGGCCAGGTCCTGGCAGGCTGGGCTCAGGCATTGAGAATGTGTGAGTCAGAGCCTCACCCCCACCCCCGCGGCTGACTCACTCCTCCCTCCAGCTCTGGGAAGTCAGGCTGGGATCATGCCACTCTCCAAACCATTTAAAGTTAAAGATTCTTTTATTAATAAATTCTCTCCCCCTCCAAACTTTCTTCCCAAAATAAATATCTCCCCCATTTTGGGGGTTGGAGGGGCAGTGTCTTAGGGCCAGCCCTGCTAGAGGGCCAGCCCCCTAGTGTTAGGAACAGGTCCCTAGCCCCCCAGGCTGAGACCCCGTGGTGGAATTTCAGTACATCTGAGTGGGTGGGTCCTGATGTTGTGTCTGTCCCTCAGGTCAGCCTGGCCCCCAGGCCATAGTGGGGGTGGGGGGACCCTTGTGCAAATGCTGTGGTTCCTTAGTGTCAGCTGTCTGGCATGAGCCAGCCACAGTCTCCTTTTCTATTCTGGAGCCAGAGTCAGGGCAGTCAGACACCTTGGAAGGCCCTTCTGAAGCCTGGACCCAGGCCTCAGAGAGGTGATTCACTGTCCCCCATCCCTCCACACCCCTGTGGTTGGAGCAGCCTGGCTCTGGCTGTGTCTGGGAGGCTGGGGCTGGCTCCAGAATGAATGAATGAATGATGAGTGGGCACAGCCTCCTGCTGGCAGGGGGCGCTCACTGTCACTGGATCAGCGCCACGCCAGGACAGCCCTCCCCGCCGGTCTCCTCGATGGGGGCTGCAAGATAAGAAGAGGGGCATCAGGAGCGGGGGAGATGTTGAGGAATGATGGGGGGCCGTCGGGCGGGCGGGGGCACACTTACTGGTAAACTTTTCTCTCCTGCGGCACCGTCTCCAGACCAGGAATCCGGAAAGCAGCCCCAAAACGAGGGCCAGGCTCAGGGCACCCCCCAGGATGGGCCACAGCAGCCTGAAGGAGGCTGGAGGGGCCGCAGCGCCTGGGGGCGGGACTCCAAGTCAGACCTCGCCCCTCTAGGGACCAGCCCCGCCCCCTAGATCGGAGCCTTAAGCCTTTCCTCCACCGTGGTCTCTACCTCAGTCAGAGCCCCTTCCTCACTCCAGCCTCTCCCGATTAATTCCACAGATCTGCTCCTCTCTCCACCCAGCAACCCTCTCCCCCAGTCTGGGGTCCGCTTGCCTCTGGCCCCGCCCCCACTCACAGCCCAGGCAGAAGTCGCTGTGCGGTCGCGTGGGGCACGATGCGCAGTCCATGCACTTGTCTAGGTCCGCGCTCCAGGAGCTGCCGCGAGAGCAGGGGGTGGTGCCTGGGGAGGGGGCCGCGAGTCAGAGGCGGGGGGCGGGGTACGGCTATTTTGGGGGCTGAGGTCAGGGTCGGCCGGCTCGAATAACGTGAGTCACCGGCGCCCTCCCTCCACATTCCTCACAGGTGACCGCACGGCCCGACCGGGACACGGCAGCGCGGGGGAGAGGGGGGCGTAGTGCGGGACGCTGGGGGGAGGGGGTCAGGTCCCCATAACAGCCCCCCCGCCGCCGCCGGCGGCGGGTGACTCATTCCTGGGCACCGGGCCCGACCCCGGTCCCTCCCCCCGCATAGCTGGGCACTGAAGTCACCGGATGGAAGGGGGCACCCCACATGGTATGGGGGGCACAGACCTCCGTGCCTCTCAACACCCCCCCCAACTCTTCGGTCAAGGGGGGTGGGCAGACCCGGTATTGATCAGGCTGGGGGCGTGCCACCTTACCGGACGGGACATCCCTCCCTCAAACTTTTTTTCTCTCTCCACTTCCGAGTCCAGACTCAGGACCGAAGCCTCCCCCGCCCCCCAAGTTGGACAGGCGGGAAACTGAGGCCCGGACTACGGATGAAGCTGGGAGCGAGATGGGACCTCTCCTGGCCAGGGAGCGCGGTGTCTGGAGACCACCTGACCCCGGATCCCCATGTCCGCCTAGTCCCCCCAGTTCTGCCCCCTCCTCTAGGCCCCCAATGACGGCTCCCCGATCCCGGACCTGGGATTCCCCCATCTCCCACGCCCTCCCGCCCAGCCCGGGCCGGGCATACCTGGCACTCGCTCCCCGGCCGCGGCGCGCAGCAGCGCCAGCCCGAGCCCCAGCACGAGGAGCCGCGGCAGCGGGCGTAGCGGGCCGGGAGACATGGTGCTCGTCGGGCGGCGGCTGCAGTCTGCGCTGGCCACCCGCGTACCGGGGCAGACAGCAGCGGCCCCGCCCCCGCCTTCCGGGGCGGATCCCTAGCCTCTGCCCGCCCCGCGATCCACCCCTAGACGCCGGGTCCCGCCCGGACCTCTAAGTTCAGTCATTCGCTCAACAAACGCTGTCTCTGTGTGGGAGCGGCCAGAACGCCAAAGGGATGCAGATCTGGCCCTGCCTTCTCGGTGCGGAAGCCCAGGAGGTGCGTGTTGGGCGAGAGGGCAGATCTGACACGAAACAACCCAGCACAGAGAAAGCTGCTTTCTTAAGGGCCCCGAGGGTATGATAATAACAATACAACAAAAATAATAATACTGTGCCCTTTAATTTCTACCTTAGGACATAGTTACATAGTAAAATGTGGGCTTGTTGTCTCCATTTTTCATAGTAAAATGAGGCTCGGGAAGGTTAGGTGAGTTCTGGAGTCGAGCCCCAAGCTCTGTTCGGCCCCATACCCTACGCCTTGACCCACTGCCTGCCGGACTTCAGCCAGCTGATGCCCTGCACCCGGGCCAGATGGGGGAGCAGCGGCTCCAGGCTCGAGCGCCCCCCACTGACGAGGTTGGGATTCGCGCGTCCGCCGCGGTCTGGACTGGGGTCTCTGCCCCTCCCCTGGGCGGTGGTCCGGTGACGTCATTGCCTCTTTAAGACCCCCGCCTCCGCCCCCGTCCCAGCACTCCGCCTGCTACTCCGAATCTTTGTGGACTCCTTCGCAGGTGAGCCTGGGGGAAGTGTGCGTGTCGTGGGGGAGGGGGTAGGTGCCTCGAAGATGGGGGGGCAGGGGGAGTGGCGGAGTTGGGTTGGGGTGCGCGTGAAGAACCTGAACTGATTGGGCGGCAGTCACCCAGGGCCAGGAGCCCCTGGGCGGGGGGCTGCACCAAAGCCCTAATGGGGTCCTTTGGCATATGGGTTAAACGCCCCTCCCCCCAGCCCGGGGACAAAGGCACCGAAACCCAGGCGCCCCTCCCCCACCTGCGCTTCCCTCTGGGGCGGGGCTCCCCTCCCCCTCACCTGCGGGAGCGGACCCTGCAGCTAGAGCCGCCATTAGAACCCTCCAGGGTGCGCGGCTTCCAGGCCGGGGGGCTGAGGACACCCTCCTTCGGGCCAGACTCAGAAGGGAAATAGGGATCGAGAGCGGGAGGGGACGCCCTCGAATGAGCCGAGCCTGTAGTGCGTGGAAAGGGAAGGGGTCGAGAGCAGGGACACACTTGTAAGGGAGAGGTGCCGGGTGCCTAGTCTGGCATGGCCCCGGCCCTAACCCGGCCAGAGTCCTGGAGGGCTGACACTGGGCTTGGGATTAGCGCTGTACGGCCCGCCGCGTCCTATCTCCCCCCAGGTCATGAGTTCGGTCCGGGTTATGGGTGAGTGCAAATGAGTGGAGAGTCTGCCCTCTGGCCACCCTGGTGGGGCCGGTGCTAAGTTTAGGTCCGAGCCGTGCGCGGGAACTTTGGGCAATGGAGAGCCACAACGGGACCCTGAACAGAAGGGATCCCCCGCGGCGACCTCCAACACGAAGTGGGATGTGAGGGGGCCAGGGCTGCCCCAGAGGAGATGTTTCACTGGACAGACCCCAAGGGTGGTAACTTCTTTTAGGGAAGTTGTGTCCTGAGAGGATGGCATTTGGGGCAAGAATACACAAAAAAATGTCACCAACCTTGGGGGTCTGCTCTGTGGCCCCCCTAGGGGAGGGCAGAAGGGCAGGAACCAGGGAGGCAGCCGGTGGCCTTGGGAAAGGAAGTGCTTTGGGGTGGGAGGGCTGTTTTTGTTTTTGTTTCCCTCCATCTCTCCTGCCCATCCAGGGTCTGACTGGGTGGGGTTGGTTTGAGCCAGGCAGTGGCAGGCAAGGCCAGGGCTGACTGGCCACCATGTACACAAGATCTTAAGATCAAACTGGCAACCGCCTGTTTGGGGTACAGAACCAAGATGGGGTGAAGGGTTTGGACATTTATGTTGGGTGCTGGGAGGAAACTTGGATCTCTATTCTTGGTGTTAAAACTAAGTTTTAAGCCTGAAACTCACGGCTAGAGCAAATCTACCACCCATTAACCCTGTGGAAACCACCAAAAAACTGCATTCTGTTGTTTCATCCCTTTTGCCCCTTTGTACCCAAAGTAGCTGAAGCCATGGGCAAGCATGTGCATAGGCTTTATATTTCATTTGCACTCAAAACAACTAGGACTGGGTTGCTTACTTTTTCACTCTTATAAACCAGTGCCTGTCTGGGGAAAAAAAAATACTAAAGCATTAAATGCTCATTTTGCCCATGAGAAAATGAGGCTCAGGGAGCATGCCTTGCCCATGTTACAGGGCACGGTGTCCTGATTCCCAGGGTTCATACTCTTGGTGTCCTGTGTGGTGGCCATGGCATGTGGCATGGGGGTTAGCATTCATTGGGAACCAGGGGCTGGGCCAGCTGATCTTAACGTTACTCTGCTTCTGTCCCACAGTGCAGCTCCTCAACCTCAACCTCGCCATGGCCTCCACTGGTCTGCAGATCCTGGGGATCGTCCTGACGCTGCTTGGCTGGGTGAATGCCCTGGTGTCCTGCGCCCTGCCCCTGTGGAAGGTGACTGCCTTCATCGGCAACAGCATTGTGGTGGCCCAGGTGGTGTGGGAGGGGCTGTGGATGTCCTGCGTGGTGCAGAGCACTGGCCAGATGCAGTGCAAGGTGTACGACTCGCTGCTGGCGCTGCCCCAGGACCTGCAGGCTGCCCGAGCCCTCTGTGTCATCACTCTCCTAGTGGTCCTGCTCGGCCTGCTGGTCTACCTCGCAGGGGCCAAGTGCACCACCTGTGTGGAGGACAAGGACTCCAAGGCCCGTCTGGTGCTCATCTCTGGGATCATCTTTGTCATCTCAGGAGTCCTGACCCTGATCCCCGTGTGCTGGACGGCCCACACCATCATCCAGGACTTCTACAACCCCCTGGTGGCCGAGGCCCAAAAGCGGGAGCTGGGAGCCTCCCTCTACCTGGGCTGGGCAGCTTCTGGCCTTTTGTTGCTGGGTGGGGGGCTACTGTGCTGCACCTGCCCCTCTGGGGGGTCCCGGGGCTCCAGCCATTATATGGCCCGATACTCGGCATCAGCCCCGCATACTGCCTCTCGGGGTCCCTCTGAGTACCCCACTAAGAATTACGTGTAACTTGGGAAGGGGAGCGGGGGCTCCCTTGATAGTGGAGCCTAACCCTCTGACCTGGAGCCATGGCAATGGTGATCCATGACAGCTTTGGTATTGTTTTTGCTTTTTATTGGGGGGGGTGCGGTGGTTAATCCATTTGATAACCCACCTGGGCTCTGCTACTGGCGTTCCTCACCTTTGAATGATGGAGCCAAAGAGGTGATGCTTCAGAGTTTCTGGATCTTTCTCCACCCTAGACACCCCCATCTTAGAGACCAACCTGGAGCTTTGGGCCCCATGTGAAGGGTGCTTGCTGTCCAGGTGCTTTCATCCTGTCCTCGAGAGTTCCTGCTGATGTTGTGGGTAGGGCCTCCCTAGGCCTGCAGGGACAAGCCTTCCCTTGCTGGTCAGGCCTCTGGAACCCCCAGGGGCTTTTGAGCCACATGTAGCCTCTAGAGGAGCAGGTGATAAGTCACCAAAGACCCACCCACCTCCGAGTCTTCTGACCTCTGGCTCCTCCATCCTGAGTCATGTCCCCCCTGTGCTGACCCCTGACCCTCCCATCCCCAGCCACTGTGCACTTCTGCCATGTCCTGCCCACACTCACCAGTTTTTACTAAATAAAGCACGTTTTGTTTGGTTACTTGCCTTTGGTGTTGCTGGGGGTCTGCTGAGTGCCAGCCTGGCAGGAGGAGGTGGGCACAGGTCACTCACCTCCCATGTTGCCCCCGTGCCTTGCGTGGCCTGAGTGAGGTTACCCACTGGGCAGGACCTGGAGCAGGCCTTGGCCTGACAAACCCAGGAGAGGCCATCAGGTCTTCCCAGCCCAACCACAGATCAAAGGAGCCGAGTTACAAATGGTCTATTTATTCCCTACTCAGAGGTGGGGGTGAGGGGGGAGATGATGGGCAGGGCCTCTGGGCCTGGAGGAGAGTGGCTGCTCCCAGAAGACCTGTCCTGGGCCTCTGGATGCTGGTAGTGGCCAGGTCGGAAGGGACCAACTCCAGGCCAGGGAGGGCATAAGGAGCTACTGCTCTTTGGGTGAGGCCCAGGTTCTGGGGGCAGGGGAGGGCTCAGAGGAAGAGGAGGGCAAGCCTGAAGAAGAAGAGAGCAGAAGAGAGAAAATTGGGGGAAGCAGGGGCAGGCCAGGGCACCCTGCCTGGATGGAGGTGGGGACCCCACTGAGGAGGGTCTAGACTCAGTCAGGCCCACTGAGACTAGCCCTGCAGCTGGGCTGGGCTCCAGCATCTGGAAAGTGGGTTTCACCTTGGGGAGGGATTGACAGTAGAAGGCAAGGGTTAGGGCAGGGCATCCAGCACAAGGTCAAGGTTCTAAGCAGCAAGCTTCCATGGACATACACCTCACACGTAGTCTCTCTTGTCCAGCCCAGATGCACCCGAGCGGGAGGGGATAGAGTAGCCCAACCTCGGTCCCCGGGGCCGGTCGATCTGGGGCGGGGGGCATGTGCAGCAGAGGAGGCCCCCGCCCAACATAAGCAGGGCAGACGCCGCCCAGCCCAGGTAGAGAGAGGCTCCCAGCTCCCGCTTGAGGGCCTCAGCCACCAGGGGGTTGTAGAAGTCCTGGATGATGGCGTGGGCGGTCCAGCACACAGGGATGAGCACCAGGATGCCTGAGAGGAGGAGGATGACCCCTGCGGTGAGCACAATGCGAGCCTTGGCGCCTTCATCCTCCACGCAGGTGGTACACTGTGCACCCGTGATGGCCACCAGCAGGCCAAGCAGGGCCAGCAAGAGGGCGATAACGCAGAGGGCTCGGGCAGCCTGCAGGTCCTGGGGCAGCGCCAGCAGCGAGTCGTACACCTTGCACTGCATCTGGCCGGTGCTCTGCACCACGCAGGACATCCACAGCCCCTCCCACACCACCTGGGCCACCACAATGCTGTTGCCGATGAAGGCGGTCACCTTCCACAGGGGCAGGGCGCAGGACACCAGGGTCCCCAGCCAGCCCAGCACAGCCAGGGTCATGCCCAGGAGTTCAAGACCAGTCGAAGCCATCTGTCCCCTCAGTTAGGTCTTCCCAGCTCTAGGAGGCCTGGTTGATTTGCAGGAGTGGGTCCAATGCTGCGGAGCGTAAGTCAGCGTCCTCTGACCAAGACAGTCCTCACATCTGTGAGCCTCTGGCAAGGCACCTCCTCGCTCCGTGCCCCTCACAGATGTGTCTCCTCCACAAACACAAATCAACCTCAAGTCCTGCTCAGCTGAGCAGCTGGTGTCCCTTCGAGGGGCCCGTCGCCCCTCAGATGCCCAGCGGCTGCTCCTGCCACCCTGCAGTCAGGTCCCACCGCCGCCTGTCTGACCCAGCTTGCACGGACCCTCCCGACCCACCTTCAGGCTGAAGAGAGACGTGTCCCCAGAGTTGGTGCAGGTTCACGCTGAGCGGCTCACCTGGCGGTGCCACCTGGGGACTCTGCCGGCTCCCGGTTGCAGGCGGGGTTTTAAGGCCAAGTCAGGGGAGGAGCAGAGAGGCCGAGACTGGGGAAGCCAGAGTGATGGGAGGAGGCGGGGCTGGGGGTGGGATGCGGGCCTCAGGGTCAGTGCGGGGGTGGGTCATGACCAGGATGGAACAGGGGAAGAAAGAACATCCATGCCATGGGAACCCATGGACAAAGGAATGGGGAGACTGAGGACCGGCTGTGGAGGAAGGAATGGGGGGCAATAAAGGAACTGGCTCAGGACAGAAGTGGGAGGGCATCTTGGGGAGCCTCCTGTCCCCCACCCCCCACTGCCTCTGCTCTCCCCCACCCCGTGACGCAAACGCACCAGCTTCCCCAGTATCACACACCCCGCCCCTGTCCACCTGCCCGCCAACCGGGGACTCTCTGGAATCCGATCTGTCTCCCGTCTCAGCCCAGTGGCGCTGGCGGCTCCCGAGGGAGGGGCCCCGCCCGCACTGTTCCCCAGCAACAGGTGCTTGGTGCTCAGCTCAGGTGGCATCACCCAGGCAATGGCCTAGAAAACCACCGCCCCCCCACTTCTATATCAGCTCAGGTGCGCCATCCCCACCCCTGCTGCTGAAACTGGGGGCTGAGCTGAGGGTGTCTGGGGGCCGGGGACAAAGAGCCCATTGTGCAGGTGGGGGAGGGGGAAGGGGGAGAGTAGCAGGGGCACGAGCCCTCCGTGGGGGTGCAGCCCCAGCACCCAACTCTGCTCCTCGGGGAGTGGGACACCACAGAGGAGTGCATCCCTGAGCCCTGCCCCACAGTCCTCAGGAAAGACACCCCTCCTGAAGACCCCCTCAGAGCCTGTGACTCCCCTCGTGGGGGCAGCCTGGAAGTCACACAGACCATGGCTCAAATCCTGCCCCCCACCCGGGGCCAGTTCATGGAAGGTCAAGGTCCTTAGCTTCCTTGGGTCAAAGATCCCTTTGAGAAGCACACAAACAGGAGCCCCTCATTTTGGGCGGGCCATGAGCTCCTTCAAGCCCCTCCCTGGGTACTAAGAACTGAGGATTATTGTGTGAAAAGGGAGTTGGGGGCTGATGAAAATTCCACTCTCCAGGGTGGTGGGGAGGACCCCCGGGGGAGAGCCTCTCCACCCGCCCTCCTGAGGAAGCTGGAGCTCACCTGGCCTGTGAGGGCAGGGGTGGGAGGCACCCCAATGCACACCTGGTCACTGCACCACTCTACGACCCTGAGGGAGGGGTGGGGTGCTAGGTGCCTCCTCACCTGCCCAGTGGGGCTTCATTTATAAAGGATTTTAATTTCAAGTGGCTGCATTGCTTCTGGGAATGGGTTTTAGCAATTTTTTGGAAGAGAGGTTTATATCTTCATCAGATTTGCAAAGGGGTGGGTGTCCCAGAAAAGCACAAGAACCCCTCCCCCTAAAATGGAGCAACTGAGGCCAGTACCAGCCAGTGGGTCTGATAGGTGGACTCCAATGATTGGAGCTTTCTCCACACTGGGTGCCTCCCCAGAGAGGGGCAGAGATCAACTGGTATGGGCCGACCTGGTGGCCCTGGCCTGAAGACGGGAGGAGGGTGCTGATGCTAGCTGGCTGGGAACCGGCCAGAGCTCCCTGCTGGCTGTGATGGGCAGGGGCAACCCCGGGCAGGTTGTCCAGCTCATCTAGTGCCCCCTCACGCCCCCAGGCCTCAGATTTCATGGGGGTAGGGGGGTGGTTGAGAAGAAGGGCAAATAGAGGCAAGCCTTCAGTGGGCTCCCTCTGGGGCCATCAGGAATCCAGTCACACAGGTTTGGGCAGGTGTCAGGGAGCCGCAGCCAACCCGGATCTCTGGAGGGCCCACCGACCCGCACAAAAGGCCTCCCATCCTGGGCAGCCTCAGCCCAGGGCCTTTTCCCTCCCCAGGCCTGGAGACAGTCTGCCTCTTGCCTTGGGCATAAGGTCACCAACTCATCCTGATTTGCCTGGTACATTTCTGGTTTGAGCACTGAGTCCTGTGTAGGGGGGTGGCGGGGGACGGGGACAGTTGGTCAACCTGCAATTGGGCCTTGCTTTAAGGGCCCACCAGTTCCACGGGCAGCTCCAACCCCCTCCCCTCAACGTCGTGATGGGGCCTGGTGTGGGCACTACACACACCAGGTAAACGTGGTGCCCAGAGATGGCACTAAGAGGACCCTAAACTTCTTAGATCCCATTTCCTCTTTGGCCCGACATGTCTACACTCTACCCCTGCACTGCCACACGGGAGGTGGGCGCTCAGAGGAAGAAGACACCCCTCTCGCCGCCGCCCCCAGAGACCAATCCCAGCCAGACCTGCCTCCGGGGGCCAGGCAGCTTCAGCTTCCTCCCACCTGTCTCCCACTTTTCCCCCTCTTGATAAGGCACCTCCTCCACAGCCTAGACGGAGAGTAAAAGTGGGGACATTTGTCAGAGAACTAGGAGAGGCACACTGTGTGTGTGTGGGGGGGGGTGGGCAGCAGAGGTCAGAGTCCCAGGGCACCTGGGCAGGAATGTACTGCCCACCCTCAGCTCTCAGCCCTCCTTAGGCCACGGCTGGGAGGCCCCAGGCCCTCTCTTAGGTCCTCTGGTCAACCTGGATTCAGCTGGATCTGGGAACCGAAGGGTTAAAGTTGGGGCCTAGGCTGGGCCTGGGACTCGGGCTGGAAGGCTATCAACGGGGAGAGGCCGGGACCCCCACTGTGTAGTTACCATCTCAATGACACTTTACCGAGTCCGCAGGAAGCCCCACCTCATCCGCAGCCTCCTGGGAAAGAGGTGGGGGAGGGGAACCTTCCCCGCTGTACCACTGAGGGAGGAAACCAAGGAAGTGGAGGGGGGCTTGCCCTCCTCACCCCTTCAGGGAGTGACAGAACCGAAACTAACCTTTGTTCTCTCTGGGAGGGCGGAGGGGTGGGAGGCTCAGGTGGGCAGAAGAGACTGGAGCTCAGCTTAGATGGAGGTGAAGTGAGAGGGGGTTAACTCCAATCCTATTGTCCATCTCGCTCCCCTTACAGGAGAACAGGACAAAAGAGGGGAACTGACTGTGGCCACCATGGTGCCAGGAAGGGTATGGAGGTAGCTATGGGGGCTGCACAACAACCCCAAAGGCTGCGTCGCCTGTTTCCCTGGGGTGGCACCTGAGGCCCCGAAGTTGCAGGTAGGAAGCCCCTGGCTCCTGAACCAAAAGGAGCAGAGGAAACACTGACAGCCCATAATAATTCTCACGGACTCACGCCCCCATTTTACAGACAAGGGAGCAACCTCAGAGAGCTAAGGAACTTGGCCAAGAGAACACGTGGGAAACAGGACAAGCCTGATGCAACCCCAGACTGACTTCAAAGCCTCGGGCTCCTTGCCCAGCACCGCTGGCTGAGCTTCCTGAGGGTAAGCTGGGCCTCCTGGTGCCTCTTTCCCCAAAGGCAGTGCAGCCCGCAGCCCAGCCGGGCCACCCCCCCCCCCACCATGTTGAGCCTCCCTCAAGCCATTCTCCCTGCATCCTGTCCTTTCCTCCAGAGCCAGCCATCCCCTCCTCCTCCCACTCCTCGAGGCTCCCTGCGTCACGGGGAAGTCTCTGCACAGAACAGCAACTGGATCTGATTACACGGGAAGCCACCCTCCACCCGGGTTCACTTTCACCGTGTCCATGTCCCCGTCTCAGAAAGCAAAGAGTGTTCTCCACTCGCAGCGCGCAGATCAGTGAACTCGGGGGTCAGACGTGGTGTCAACCCACCCCAGGACCTTGCTGGGCAAGTCACAACTGCCTAATCTCGGGTGTCTCCTGGCTATAAACCAGAGGGAGAAGCCTGCCCTGCTTACCTCCAGGGTTGCAAAAGGCACTGGCTGGGCCGCAAGTGCCCTGCACACCTTAGGTATTATTGTAGGTATTAACTTGGGACAGGAGTATTTCATCAAGAGCACAATGGCAGTTTCACTTGTGAACTGGGGCCGACTCCACTGACTGGGTAACAACTTTATTATCAGTCGTAATTGTCAGCTTACAACCAGCAGCAGTTAGCCATCTGAAGCTCTGAGAGTGCTGTCTTCTTTAGGAGCCCACATTCAGTCTTGTCCTTCCTGTTTACTGTCTGATTCTCAGCTCAGAGGGGGGAGGGCTAGAGGACATAAAGAGCATAGAGGAAGCAGCAAGCCGGCAGGAATGCGAACTCGGCCACAATTCAGCAAAGGGGAAAGTCAGTCTACTTTTTTTCCTGTGCCAGTGAGAGCTTTATCAAGGCACTAGCGCCTTTGGATCCTGCGCGAGTACTCCAAGGGCACCCAAGGCTCAGGTTCAGCAAGGGGTAGGGCCTAACACATGCTTTAGGGAAGCTGAAAGACAGCGTGGCAGGTGGGCCAGACCCACAAGGGAGAGCACACTGCCTGTATGGATTGGATGGTGGCCCCCAACACTATGTCCAGTCCCAAACCCTGGAACGTGTCAGCGTGGCCTTATTTGAAAAAAGGGTCTTTGCAGGTGTACTTAAGGATCTCAAGATGAGAGCATTCTGGACTAAGGGTGGGCCCTACATCCAATGACAGGTGTCATAAGAGAAAAACAAGAGGGAGATGTGAGACACAGCTACAAAGGAGAAGGTTATTTGAAGATGGAGGCAGAGATTGGAGTGATGCAGCCACAAACCAAGAACACCTGGAGCCACCAGAAGCTGCAAGAGTCAAGGAAGGACCCTCCCCTAGAGCCTTGGGAGGGAGTATGGCCCTGGGACACCTTGATTTTGGACTTGTGGCTTCCAGAACCAAGAGAGACTAAATTTCTGTTTTAAGCCACCCAGTTTGTGGTGATTTGCTACAGCAGTCTCAGGAAACTCATACACTGCTTTTCTTGCTGGCGGGTCCCAGGCTCTCAGAGGTCCCCCAAGGTCAATTTGGCTTCCTGATACCACTCCTGAGCTGCTGTAGAAGAGCCCATTGAGATAGGACGTCTGCCTGGTTACTTGAGCCCAAGCCACCTGAGTAACAAAGGGAACTTTATTCTGCATTGTACATGCTGGGGAGAAAGGGGGGTGGGGGGTGGTGAAGGGAGGTGGTAAAGATGGGGGGAGAGAACAGGGGCTTCCTCTCATGACTCACCCTGGGAGCTTTCCTGTCTCTTGGGGATGACTTCAGAGCCCTTGCATGTGACACTCCTGTTCCAAGGCCCAGTATCGACTGTCCATCAACATCGCTGTTCTCCCCGTGCACCCAGGCCCAAGGGACCCCAGGATCTATTTCAGCTGAAAGTTTGACTTCTTAAAACTTGGAAGGCAGGTTCTGAGTTTCCAAGAAGCCATACAAACTTCAGCAGAGGAAGACCTTAGCGATGGCATCCAAACCCTTTACTGTACAAGGAAAAATGAGACATTTTGCGTACTCTAGTAAAAGTATTTTTAAATTTTGTTTTCATTTCCTCAAGCCGCGTGCTGTGGGCTCCCCAGCCCCACCTGCCCAGATAACCAGCCAGTTTATCAGTACCAGGAATTAGTTACATTCTCAAATGGCCAGGCAAGAGGCTTTCTGTAGGACAGTAGGAAAAATGGAAGAAATGGCCCCAATCTTCAAATGAGCTTATTTTCAGACTTGCTCCTTCCTCCCCCAAAGCTGGGCTGCTCCCGACACGCCCTCCCTCTTCCCCAAGCCGAGCTCCGACCCACGCCCTCTGAACCTGCCGGCGGGGAAGGCGGCGAGGGCCATAGCCCCTGAATCCAGGCTGCCAACTCACCCTCCCGCAGCCCCTCCGGGGCGGGGAGGGCCGGGCCTTCAGCACGGCGGCGACAGGAAAAAGTGCGGAGGCGGGGGCGGCAGTGGCAGCGGCGGGGGGAAGGCGGGCAGCGGCCAGGGGTCGCGCGGCGCAGGCGGCGCCGGGAGGTTGAAAGGCGAGGGCCGCGCGGGTAGCGGCGGCAGCGGCTGCGGGGGCGGCTCGGCGTTGAGTGGCGGGCGGCCGCGCGCGCCCACAGGCCCGGGCGTGGCGGCGACCGCGGTCTCGGGCAGCGGCGGCAACGGCAGGTGCGCGGGCGGCGGCGCGGGCGCGGGGAGGCGCGGCAGGTCCTGCAGGGCGAGCGCGGCGGCGGGCGGCGCGGAAGCCCAGGCCTCCGGCGGCAGGTCGGGCAGCGCCACGTGGGCGCCGGGGCCCCAGGGCGCCAGCGGCTCGGGACGCAGCGGGAGCGCGGGCAGCGGCGGCAGCTCGGCCAGGGCGAGCGCCGAGGGAGGCGGCGGCGGCGCGTGGCTCAGGCCGGGCGGCAGTCCGGGCAGCGGCGGGTGCGGCAGGGACGGAGCAGGCGGTGGGGTCAGGGATAGAGACGCACGGGCCCGGCCTAACCGCGAGTGGACGCGGGCGCGGGCCAGCCGCGGATGCGAGCGAGAGCGAGGAAGCCGGGCCGCCAGCTTGGCCACCACCGCCGCGCCAGGGCCCCGCGCGCACAGCCCGTGGAGGCCTTGTTTCTCCAGCAGGGGCCCACGCGCCGCGCTGCGAGAGGCCCAGCCAATCGGAGCCGTGAGCCACCGCGCTCCAGCCAATCAAAGGCCAATGCGCCGGCGACCTGTGCGTTTCTCCCGCCGGCTGGCACGAGCTGTCACTGGCAGCTAATCAGAGGCAGCAGCGCTCTCTGTCAAGATCTTCTTCCCGCCCCTCCCTCAGTTCCAGCCAATCATAGTATTCCGAGGTGTCGCAGGCTCCACCCCTCACCATCCCTGAGGCCAGGCGCTGCGTGTGCAGTGGGCGCCCCCAACTGGCCTGAGGGTCCACTTAGCCGCGCAGCCCCTTCTACAGCCCCGCCCGCCCTCCCTACGACAGCCAATGAGGAGAGTGTATGGATCTCTTTTTTGGGGGGTTTGCCCTTAGGGATTCCGGAGTGATGCTCCTGGTGTAGGTCAAGATCTACGCAAATTCCCAATGAATGATCTTACAGAAAAGATGAAACGATATCAATTCAAAAGCAAAGCTTGACGTGCAGCATTTGCGTTAACATTGTTAAGAATGGTTGTAAACAGCACAGATGGGTGACAATCAGGAAAGAATGAGAAATGGTCAATCTATTTAAAATTGGAATATAGAAACCTTTATTAAAACATATTAGAGGGCTTCCCTGGTGGCACAGTGGTTAAGAATCCTCCTGGCAATGCAGGAGACATGGGTTCGAGCCCTGGTACGGGAAGATCCCACATGCCACGGAGCAACTAAGCCCCTGCGCCACAGCTACTGAGCCTGCGCTCTAGAGCCCGCGAGCCACAACTACTGAGCCCGTGTGCCTAGAGCCTGTGCTCCACAACAAGAGAAGCCACCACAATGAGAAGCCTGTGCACCGCAACGAAGAGTAGCCCCCGCTCGCGGCAACTAGAGAAAGCCTGGATGCAACAATGAATACCCAGCGCGGCCAAAAATAAAATAAATAAATTTTAAAAAAACAAAACAATATTAGAACATTTCTCAGTGGGTTAGAAAGAATATCATCCACTGCCCTCACTGAGACAGTCTGCTCTGTGGCCCCTGTGCCCAAATGCTGCTCTTAATCCTGTTCTCCAGTAAAGAGACGATGTGGTTTATTCCACACCTCAGGTCAGAGAAACACAAGATGACTTTTTTTTTTTTAAAGAAATGACCAAAAAAAAAAAAAAGAAATGACATCCAGGATTTATTTATTTATTTATTTATTTTTAATAAATTTATTTATTTAATTTATTTTTGGCTGTGTTGGGTCTTCATTGCTGCCGACAGGCCCCCTCCAGCTGCGGAGAGCAGGGGCCACTCTTCGTTGTGGTGTGCGGACCTCCCACCGCTGTGGCCTCTCTTGCTGCGGAGCACGGGCTCCAGGTGTGCAGGCTTCAGCAGTTGCAGCATGTGGGCTCAGCAGTTGTGGCTCACAGGCTCCAGAGCACAGGCTCAGCAGCTGTGGCGCACGGGCCTAGCCGCTCACAGCATGTGGGATTTTCCAGAACCAGGGCTTGAACCCATGTCCCCTGCATTGGTAGACGGACCCTCAACCACTGCGCCACCAGGGAAGCCTAAGATGATATTTTTAAAGAATCAATACTTCTGTGAAAAAGCAAAAGTCTATAATGATTCTCAAAAAGAGCAAATTAAATGAGGTAGGCTAAGAGAAATCAGTCTGGAATTCCAATAATGTTTACACAACCTCCTCAAGGTTGATCAACCCAAAACCTTGTGCATACTGCAGTCAGATTTTGGTCTACACCTGTTATCCTAAATCAGGCCACAGAAAGACAAGCTGAGTTCCTCATAGGGTGCCAAATCCCATCAACTCTATTCCGCTGGAATTCTTCAGTTAAGACAAAACTTCACCAGACTGCAAAAGGTGTAGGCTTGGGAAGGCACAGCTCAGAACAGACGCTCAAAGAGACTGGTTCCGGGACTAGCCAAGCCCTGGGTCAAAGTTCAGAATAGCAGATCAATCCCCAATTGTGCAACCTCCATTCTGGACCCAGCCTAGGAGAGTAATTTGCTTCCACATTTCTGGGTGATTATACTTATAATCATGGGATGAGAAAACAAAGCAATCCAGTAGCACTGATTACCGACATTGGATTAGTAACTGGCTTTTTAAAATGTTTGAAAGTGTTCAGTAATCTGAGATATTAAATGTCTGATTTATTCATTTCCAAGAGGGGCTCATTTCCAAGAGCCCCTTAAGTGATTAGGAAGAAGTTACTGGTTGGATTTGTACATACATACGCCACCCCCTCACCCTGTTAAGAGATCAAGTAGATTATGTGTGTAATTATTTGAAGTGTCTAAGGGAATTGAATTAATCGGGCTTGTAAAGCATGCTAAATATTTAGGGAGAAGCTGATCTGTCAAATTTATAATCTAATTAAGTATTAATCAAAGAATGTGAAAGTGAGTTTTACATCCAAATTATAAGGTCAATCAATACAATGAGGTCTGGAAGCAAGTATAATGGCTTAAGGAAAATGAGATTTTTAGTTGGATCATTTTAATAAGTTAATTATAAATTAAAACACAAATGACGCACAAGTCCCCTAACTTGGACATGGCTCCATTGCCAGATTGTGACCACGTGATGCCCCCCTCCCCAAGGGCAGGCCTGAGTTCTCACATCTCTCCCATCTGGAGCACAGCCCCTGGCACACAGCTGTGTTGATGTTTGTTGAAGGAATGAATAAGGGGCCCCCAGCTGGCCCCCAACCCAGCCAGTGATCCCGTGCACACAGCACACAGAGGCAAACAGGGAAGCACATTGCCTTCATTGGTAGTTCCAGCCCGCAGGAGACACCAGGCTAGAGGCCAAGCCCAGGCTCTGATACAGAGGAGCTCAGGGTGGGCAGTAGACCTGCTCTGGTGCTCAGCATTTCCCAAGAGGGCAGCGGCCTGGGAAGAGGCAGAGCAGGGCCGTGGTGAGCCCTGGCTCCCTCCTCACCTCCTGGGGGACATGACTCCTCTCCCTCCCCTGGCCTCTGAGGCCATTCACCCAGCAGACACACACAGGTAGCCTGAGAGCTGGCTATATGTCCCCCCCGAGGGCTGGGGGTGTCCCCCCGTGCAGCCTGGAGGGGCAACGATGGTGGCATGGGATGAGTGGGGGCAGGGGCCCTGCATTCCCTCTCACTTCCATGACCATTTCCCATCAGGCCATTGCTGCCTCGCTTCACCTCAGGGCCCCCTAAGGCACACAGACAAGCCAAGGCACCCCAGTCACCAGAGGACTTTGCAGTCCTCCTGCCCACCCCAGCTTTACCCCAGGCCCTGGGAGACCCCCACTCACCTAAGGGCCCAGGGCCCAGCTCTGGCCTCAGCTGCCCATAGGGCCCTGGGGGGAGGGGCAGAGGTGAGAACACTGAGTCCCTCCTGTCCCCCTGCTACTCCCTCCACCAGGAGTGCCCTCCCTCCATCTCTGCAGGGCTATAAGGTGGGCTGTACGGCTAGGCCCAGGGCCCAGAGCCCAGTTCTCCACAGCCACCCGACCCCTGATGACCCGTTCCCACACACCCCATTACCTGGCTGGCTCCTGACCTCTGGATTTGCACCTCCGGCCCCATATCTAGGCCTCAAGTTGGCCCCCCAGGGCTGGAGGGAGGGCCAGGGAGAGCCCCTCGGGGCCCCAGCCTGACCTGAAGGAGGAGAGCCGGCTTGGGACTCCTGCCCACCGGAGTTGTACATTCAGGATGCCCCAGTCCTTCCAGGGTCTCAGAGCCCCTCACCCACTCAGCCTGGTCCCCGCCACCCTTGCTAGGGTTCCCTCTGCTCCCCCAACGTGTCTTACCATTTCCTCCAGGGGCTGGAGCAGCCACATTGGGGCGCACAACTGCTGCCCCCTCATACCCTGCAAGAGACCCAGCTGACTCCTGCCCCGCCCCGGACATCCCTTCCCCCACCCCCTGCACGGTGTCCCCTGGGTCCAACTCACCATTCCGAAAGCCATCAGCCCCAGGGAACCCTGGAGGAGGAAAGAGAAGGTCAGAGGCAGGAGCAGCCCCTGAGCCCAGAAACCCCCACCCCACCCTACCCAGCAGCCCCAGGCACCTGGCTGTGCGCGGGCCTCAGGGAAGACCCTGGCTCCCAGACCACCATTCCTGTAACCAAACCTGCAGGAGAGCGCTGGGAGAGGGGCTGGTTGGGATGGGGTGGGGGCAGCATTGGGGGGGCCAGGGTGACCTGCTCATGGAGAGACAGGGAGGGGCAGACAGACAGACTGACTCAGAGGCAGCCTAGAGAGGACCTCCCACAATCCCCCACCATCATCCAGCTAACCCAGTGGAGCCCACCTTCCGGAAGCCGTCCCTCCTTCCCTCTGGGCACTTCCCTTTCTGCCTGCTGAGTCTGTCACTCTGCCCTCACCTGAGACAGGATCCCACCATCTCTGGCCACCACTGTGGTCCAGCGCATAGTACATAATTGCTGGGTGGATAAGGACAGAGACTGACAGACAAGGAGCACTCGCTGTGAGGGAGACACAGCTCATGCCCAAGATGGGGACCCGGGGGCTCACCGACTTTCTGGGGCTTGAGGCCACCACCAAAGCCTGGGGGAGAGGAAACAGGGGTCAGAGATAGCCGGTTTCGCCTCCCTGCTTCCTGGGCTGGTGGAGGGGAGGGGAGGGAGAACTCAGGCGAAGGGCCTCCTCACCCAGTTCTGCTCCTGGTCTGTAGCCATTCAGAGGCCGGTACCCTGTGAGGGGAATGGAGATGAGCAGGGAGGACCCAGACTTTCCCAAACTCCTTGGGGGCCCAGTATGGACCTTCTGGACTCTGAGGAGGAAGGGACTCTCCTCATCCACAGGGAATGGAACCAGAAGAAATGAGATAAGAAAGCAGCAAGAGATACCAAGGGTAGACTCAGAGAGGGACTTCCTGGCCTTAAGGTGCCTGAACACCTGAGATGACCCAGGGAACAAGGGAGATGGAGGAATGACCTGATCTGGCATGGGGTGGGGCAGAGAAGGCAGACACACACCTGCTTCCTGAGGTTTCGGCCCCCACTGGATGGCTGGAGTAGGTACTAGAAGGAAAGCCAGGGGACAGGAGTGAGCCCAGGGTGGGGCAGGTGGGGAATGCCACAGACTGCCATGGGGGAAGGGGCTGGGGGACCTGTCATATTGGGGGTCATGTGGGGTCTCAGGGCCAGAGTTCAGGCTTTTCCTCACTGACTTGCTGGAGATCAGGCCTGGGGGATTCTGAGTGGCCCAGCCAGGCCCAGCCCCTCCTGGGACCAGGTTCCCACCAGGGGCCCTCAGGTCCCTCATCCGCACTGACCTGGGAACTTGCCGTTCTGCACTGGGATTTCAGGCCCCAGCCACCTGCTTTATCAGAAGGGATCCCTGGAGTGGGAGGCCTGGCAAGAAGCCGTGGAGGGACCCCACCACTGCAGGGACCTAGATGGGGAGGAAGGGAGGGGCCAGTGAGCCCAGGCCAGTGCCGCCCCCAGGCTGCCCTCCTGGCCTCCACATGGCCAAGCCACCCGCCTGTGGTGGCTTCTAGGGCAGACACACCTTCCAGGGGAGACAGTGGCCAGGCCAGAAAAAGCCCAGCTCCCAAGGGCCACAATCTGCTCTGGGGACAAGGTGACCCAGCCACCTGATGTGGTTCCTGCTATTACCCACCTCGCCCTCCACCTTCCAGCAATATCCCCCCACTTCCCTCTGTTCCCCGTCCCCTCACCTGGCTGGGCCCCCAGCCCATTGCCATTGCCATATCCTGGAGAGGAAAAGCAGGGATGTGAGGGACAGTATTAGGCAGGGGGGTTCTGGAAGGACAGCAGGAGGAGGTGCAAGACAGGGATGGAGAGGGCTCTGGCTCACCTGGCTTCTGAGGTTTCAAACCCCCTCCCAGACCTGCAGGAGAGACAGAGGCCGCCTCAGACCTGACCAGCCCTTCCCCAGAAAGGAGCCCTCTGTCTCCCCTACTGAGGCCACCACTGAGCTCACCTGGAGGGAGCTGCAGCCCATTCCCTGGCATGTATCCTGGGAGGAAGTGTGGGCATGAGGGCAGGGGCTGGGTGGGGGAGACTTCAGAAGGGGCAGAAGGGAGGCAGGGATGGACTCACCTGGCTTCGGAGGGCTCAAGCCCCCTCCCAGGCCTGGGGAGAGACAGACAGAGGCTGAGTGACAGGTGGACCCCACCCTGCCCCTTCTCGTCCTCGTCCTCTTTGCCCAGTGCGCCCTGTGCCCCCTCTTCCCCACCTCCCAGAACTCCAGGGCCTGACCCCGCCCCCCTCACCTGGCTGGGGCCCTTCACCTGGGAAGGCTCCAACTCCCAGCGCATTCCTGTAAACTGGGGAGACAGAGTGGGGGTTATGAGGAAGAATAAAGTGGGGGGAGTAGACAGTTTCTGGGGGTAAGAGAAGTGGGGGGTCCAATTCTGACACCAAGTTCAATTCTGGGGTTTTTCCAACACCACCAAGCAATTCTCAGACACCATCTGGGTGTCCTACAATTTAACTCAAGTCTGACACTGTCTACCTGGAGACAGTATCAGATACCACAGGTCAAAGGCTCAGACTTCTCCCCCCACCCCCACCCCACATTTCAGGCACCAACTTCTAGTCTAAGTTGTCACCTGTGCTTCTGACCAACTGGTTGTAGATCAGAGATTCCCACCACCCCTCCTTGGGTTTGATTAATTTGCTAGAGCGGCTCACAGAACTCAGGGAAACATTTTACTTACTAGGTAATCGATTTATTATAAAAGGATATAACTCAGGAACAGCCAGTTAAAAGAGATGCAAGGGACAAGGCACGTGGGAAGGCACGATGAACCACCCTCCCAGCACTTCCAGGTGTTCACCAGCCCAGAAGCTCTCCAAATCCTGTTCTTTTGGGGTTTTATGGAGGCTTCATTACATAGGCATGATTGACTAAATCATTGACCCATGGAGTGGGACTGAAAGTTCCAACCCTCCAATCACATGGTTGCTTCTCCTGGCAACCAGCCCCCACCCTCAGATGACCTAGGGGCTTTCCAAAAGTCACCTCATTAACATAACAAAAGGCATCTCTCTCCCTCTCTCTCTCTCTCCCTCCCTCCTTCTTCTTCTTCTTCTTCTTCTTCTTCTTCTTCTTCTTCTTCTTCTTCTTCTTCTTCTTCTTCTTCTTCTTCTTCTTCTTCTTCTTCTTCTTCTTCTTCTTCTTCTTCTTCTTCTTCTTCTTCTTCTTCTTCTTCTTCTTCTTCTTCTTCTTCTTCTTCTTCTTCTTCTTCTTCTTCTCCTTCTTCTCCTTCTCCTTCTTCTCCTTCTTCTCCTTCTCCTTCTTCTCCTTCTCCTTCTTCTCCTTCTTCTTCTTCTTCTTCTTCTTCTTCTTCTTCTTCTTCTTCTTCTTCTTCTTCTTCTTCTTCTTCTTCTTCTTCTTCTTCTTCTTCTTCTCCTTCTTCTCCTTCTCCTTCTTCTCCTTCTCCTTCTTCTCCTTCTCCTTCTTCTCCTTCTTCTTCTTCTTCTTCTTCTTCTTCTCCTTCTTCTCCTTCTCCTTCTTCTCCTTCTTCTTCTCCTTCTCCTTCTCCTTCTTCTTCTTCTTCTTCTTCTTCTTCTTCTTCTTCTTCTTCTTCTTCTTCTTCTTCTTCTTCTTCTTCTTCTTCTTCTTCTTCTTCTTCTTCTTCTTCTTCTTCTTCTTCTCCTCTCTCTCTCTCTCTCTCTCTCTCTCTCTCTCTCTCTCTCCCTCCCTCCCTCCCTCCCTCCCTCCCTCTCTCTCTCTCTCTCTCTCTCTCTCTCTCTCTCTCCAGGAAATTCCAAGGCTTTCAGGAGCACAGTACCAGGAATGTGAGGAAGACTAAACATACATATTTCTTCTTATAAATCACAATATCACAGTGTGAGTAGAGAGAAAGGGAGGGTTTACCTGGCTTCTGAGGCTTCATGGCCTCAGCAATGCCTGGAGAAGAAAGA
Organism: Balaenoptera ricei; assembly: GCF_028023285.1. Classification (NCBI taxonomy): domain Eukaryota; kingdom Metazoa; phylum Chordata; class Mammalia; order Artiodactyla; family Balaenopteridae; genus Balaenoptera; species Balaenoptera ricei. Next base: position 52,969,015 of record NC_082653.1, on the reverse strand, counting down.
GATGGGAGCAGGTAAGGGATCCATGACCCCCCTCTGGGCCTCTCCCCCAGAACCCTGGCATCTGCCCCCATCACCCACTCCTGTACCTGGTCCGTAGCCGATGGGAACCGCAGACCCTGTGGTGATGGGCAGGAGGTGGGGGGGTGGGGAGAGGTTGAGGAACACAGGAGGCCAGAAACTGGGCTTCCCTTTCCTCCCAGTTTAGGGACCAGAAAACTTGGAGCCTCCTCTGCTGCATTCCATTACCAACTCTGCCCTCTCCAAGGAGCCCAGGAGAGGACCCTTAGAACAGAGTCTGGGTGGGGACCACCTCGCCCCCTCCTCTCTCCTCCTCGCCCAGCCTCCAGCTTCTCCCAACCCCTCAGTTCTGAGCTGGGGGCCCTGTGAGGGATGGAGGAATAAGCAGGGGGTTGGGGACCCTGGCTAAGTTAGAGGCAAGGATTTGTGGTCCCCCCTACAGAGCCAAGCCAGAACCCTGGAGACTCTCCACCCCCTCTTAATCCTTCACCAATCCTGCCTCTTGAAGGCCTGGGAGGGAGATGGAAGAGAATGCCTAGATGTGGACCACACCCCAGAGCCCACCAGTCTCACCTGGCTGGGCTCCCAGTCCGTTGCTATTCCCAAATCCTGGGGGGACAGATGGAGACGGGTGTGTGAATAGGGGGAGGGAAGATTAGGGTTTGGGGGGAGGTGGAGAGACATGCCCGGACAAGGCTCACCTGGCTTCTGGGGTCTCACACTGGCTCCGAAGCCTGGTGGAGAGACAGGGGGCAGGTTAGGGCTCCTGGCCCCATCCCTGGGCCTCCCTAGCATCTCCAGGCAGGCCTGCCCCTACCTGCTCCATAGCCATTTTGAGCTGCAGGGCCTGGGGGCAGGAGACGGGCTCTGGGTACAGCCTCTCTGAGGCCCCTGCACAAAGCAAGGTCCTTTAGCTCTCCCCCACCACCCCACCCCCAGCCGGGCCCTCGGGCTCCTCCTGGGGTCCAGCCTCCCTGTGGAGCCTGAACGCCATCCCAGCTGCCTGGGTCCCGTCTGGTTGGTGTCACCACCACCACCCACACCAACCAGCCAGGAAGGTGGACTCCTTGACGTCCCCTCACCAACCACATGCTCTGCTCTGGGCATGAGCTCCCGCCTCCTTGGCCCCCAGCCATTTCCAGAGCCTGTACCCTCTCTGGTCCTCTCTCTCTCAGATGCCCCAGCTCAAGATTTTCAGTGGGGCACGGCCAGCGGGCCCCCGCCTCTGCCTCCACCTCCCCAGAATGTGCCCCCGTTACATTTATGCTCCTTTCCTGCCTGCCTCCTCCTGCTGCCCAGGCTCGGGAAGGCCTGCCACCCCATCTGGCTGGGCTGCCCTGGGGATGTTTGTTGAAGGAGTATTTGTTGTGTGACGCCAGATGGGAGGGCGGGTCTCACCTGGCTTCTGAGGTTTCAGTCCTCCGAGGCCTGGGGAAGAGAAGGAGACTGTCCAGGGAGTCCACCCGGATCCCCGTCCCCTCAGAGCTAGGGACAGCACCTCCATCCCTGCACCAGCCACCCCCTTGGTGAGCCCTGCGCCCCTAGAGTTCTGCGGTCACACCCAGCTGGGCTCCATTCCCGGTCCCAAACCCTGGGGAGACAGAGCAAGAGGCCTGAGGAGAGATCAGGAGCACAGATGCAGAGATGACAGACAGAGCCCAACAGAGCAGAGCATGGCTCACCTAGCTTCTGGGGTTTTCCTTTCCAGAAACCCCCACCTTTGGATCTCTGCCTCCCCCCCCAACTCAGCCCCGGTCCCCTCTCTACCTGGTCCAAAGCCATTTAGAGCTGCGAGACCTATGGGGGGGGGTGCGACACAGGAAATCTGGATGGCACTGAAGTGAGAGTGAGCCCCAGCCTCCCCGCCTACCCGGACCCCTGCCCTCCCCTTCCACGTCCCTCCATTCAACCTAGCTAGGTTCACAAGAGGGGTGGGGAGCTCACTGGGGGGACCTGTGATAGGAAAAGGGCTGGGGAGACTGAGGCGGCTGAGAGATGGGATCCCACATCCAGCCTTCCTCCATCCCTCTGGCCCAGAAGATTCCTGGGGTCTTAACATCCTCCCTCTTCCCTGCTCCCACTCTGGATGCCAGGAGCCCAGCCCACCCCCTGTCCAGACATGCCAGCAGCCTCCTCCCCAAGTTCTCCAACCCCTGCCTGCTCCAGGTAGACAAGGTCTTTTGCTCCCTGCTTAAAACCACAAAGGTGTGTCCCACTGCCAGGTTCAAGTCCCTCCAGGCATCCAGCCTCGGGCTGTGCCCTCTAGCTTTCCACCTCTGGTGGATTGCCCCCCAGTCCTGACCACAGCCTGCAACAGCACCTGGGGGTCCCGGCTTAGGCACTGGGCCCAGCAGGTCTGCAGCCGGGTCAGGGTTGACCAGCTCGGTCTGCAGTGTGCAGCCAAGTCCGGACTCAGGCAGCCACTTGGGAAAGTTGGTGGAATGAGTGAGCCTCTAAGAGGCCCCCTGTTAGGACCCCAGAGTGGTGGCCGGCAGTGACCTCTCCCTCCCCCAGCAGCCTGGGCCCTAGCCACCCTCACCTGGCTGGGCCCCCAGGCCATGGCCAATGCCCTGTCCTGGAGAGGAGAAGCCAGCCGTATGTGAGCAGTGGATTGGGGGAGGACTTGGGGTGTGTTGGGCAGGGACAGAATTAAGATGGTGGGACGGAAGGGCAGGGTCTCTGTCTTACCTGGTTTCTGAGGTTTCACACCCCCTCCTAAGCCTGGAGAAAGAAGAACTGAGCCACATGCAATGTGGACCCCTCCCAGCCCCTATTCTCCCCCAAGAAATCAAGTTTCTGCCCTCCCCCTCCCTCCTTCCTAGAACCCCAGGTGCCCTCACCTGGCTGGGCTCCAACTCCTGGGAAGGCCTCAGCTCCCAGCCCATTCCCACTGCTGAGTCCTGGGGAGACAGAGCAGGAGTGAGTAAGGGGAGCGGGGGTGGGGGTGGAGGGACGATGGGGGGAAGAGGACAGGGACATAGGGACAGGGTGGGGCTCACCAGGCTTTTGAGGTTCCACGCTCCCTCCAATTCCTGAGAAAGAGACAGAGACTCGGTGAGGGAGCCTAGAGCTCCTGTGAACCCCGAACCCAAGCACGTGCCGCCAGCTCCCCCCACCCCTCCCCTACCTGGTCCCTGGCCGTTCTGAGCTGCAGGGCCTGTGGAGAGAAGGAGGGTGTAGGCTGGAGCCCAGCCAGTGCTGGGTGGGCCCACACCTCCTGTGGTGTCCTCACCCCATGACCTTTGTGCCCCCCAACAGTTATTCCCCTGGAGCATGCCCAGAGAGGGGCCTGGAAGTCTGGAAGAGCCTCCCCAAGACCACAGCTCAAGCCAGAGGAGTGGCAGCAGTGGCTAATGAAGGGAGCAGTCCCTGGGAGGGTGGCACAGTGGCAGGGCTGGGGACAGGGTGAGAGGGCTCCCCCACACCTGGTTTCTGAGGTCTTACGCCCCCTCCCAGCCCTGGGGAGTGACAGAGAGATTGACACTGACCCCTACCAGCCCCTCCCCTAAGAATGTGGGCCAGGACCCTGAACCCCCCTTGCCTGCCCCTCCCTGCAGCCCCCTGGCCCTGGAAAAGCACCAATGCTGAATCCATTTCTGCTCCCAAATCCTGGGGACACAGAGGTGGCGCTGTTGGCTGTGGGCTGGCAGATTGGGGCAGGCAGAAGGGGCCAGGATAGAAATGGGTGGGGAGAGTGCCAAGATGGGCAGGGCAGGGCTCACCTGGCTTCGGAGGTTTCATGCCCCCTCCCAGGCTGAGCCCCTGCCCTCCCCCCAGAACGCAACTCTCTCCCGGTTCCCTGATTCCAGCTCTGTTCACTCCTTCCCCCTCCCTGGACCACATGGTGGTGCCCCAGGTGCCCTCACCTGCCTGGGCTCCCGGCCCTGGGAAGGCACCAGCTCCCAGCCCATTTCCATATCCTGGGGAGACAGAGCCAGAGGGAAGGATGGGGGGGAGGGGCTGGGGCTTCAAAGGGCAGGTAGAGGGAGAGGTGGGCAGAGGGGCGGTCATGGAGCAGGTCTCACCTGGCTTCTGGGGTTTCACCCCCCTTCCAAAGGCTGGGGAGAGAGATGCAGTAGATGAGGGCACCCCAGGGATCCAGCCTCTTCCTGGGGCTCCATGAGCTGAGGGCTAAGGTGGGGGGCATTTGTGGTCCCAGCTGAGGTAGGGGTGGAGCAGGGGTGCCCTTGTTCTCCATTCCCCAAACCAGACAACTGGAACCATTTTGGTCCTTCCCTTTGCCTCCAGTGAGTCACCAGTTGTGCCCTGAGGGAGCCTGGGGGAAGACCCAGCGGTACCCTCCCCACCCCTCATATCCAAACCCACCTTTTTCCCAGAACCTCCTCACCTGGCTGGGTGGCAGTACCTGGGAAGGCCCCGATTCCCAGCCCATTCCTGTTCCTAAACCCTGGGGAGACACCTGGGGAGACAGGGCAGGAGGGGGTAAGGGGGAGGGGCAGAGAGATGGGGAGAGACAGGTAGGGCGAGGCTCACCCGACTTCTGTGGTTTCACGACCCCTCCAATGCCTGAGAGGGGGATGGGGGTCAACTGAGGGTCTCAGGAGACCCCATGTCAGGGGTGCCCCTAGAATCCTGGCCCCACCTCCACCTGTTCCCTAGCCATTGGGAGCTGGAGGGCTTGTGGGGAGAGGAAGCCATGATCTGGTTGGGTTTGGGGTGAGGGTGCAGGACCCTTGGACCCCACCAGAAACAGCAAACCTGAAGGCTCTCTGTCTGTCCCTTCACCCCCTGGAATCATTCACCAATCCTGCCCTCTGCTCCGAGGCCTGGGAGGGAGCAGGGGGAGGGGCGATGCCCAGCCCCACCACTCACCTGGCTGGGCTCCCAGCCCACACCCAGTATCAAATCCTGGGAGAAGAGATAGAGGTGAGGGGTGTGAGAGAAGGGTGGGGAGACAGAGAGAGAGCCGGGGCCAGGCAGGGCCCGCACGGCTTCTGAGGTTTAACACCCTCTCGGAAGCCTGGGGGAGACCCAGTGAGCCTGTGAGAGACCCAGGACGCCCTCCACCCCATAGCCATTCTGAGCCAGGACCTGTGGGAACTCAGCTCCAGTCCGTTCTTCCCAAGAAGGGTGGGGGGCGCAAGAGGGGCCCTGGCTTCTGGGAGCCCACTCCCCTTCCTTCCTTCTTTCGGCTCTGAGCTGGCCCAGGGCCTCACAGTGAGCTGGGCTTGCCCGCCCTGGAGCTGGGTTCTGTGGGCAACCGGGGAACAAGCAGGGACAGGAAAGAGTTGTACCCCCGGGGCGTGTACATGGTGAGACGACAACCAACCGCCTTGATGGATTCCTGGGGCAGGGGAGCGGAGTGTAGGAGGCGTGTAGGAGGGAAAGGACAAGGCCTTCAGGAAGGGTGGTGGGCAGGCTTCTCCAGCCGGGGCTGGAGTTGGGGGAAAAGTGCAGCAGTGTGGTCCCCAAGTGTTTCTGAGATGGCTGCCTCCCCCAGACCCAAATCCCATTTGCCCATGCCTTACCTGCTCCTAGACCACTGCGGGGGCCGTAGCCTGTGGGGGAAACGGGAAGTTGAGCCTGGGGGGCAGGAGGGGCCAGGAGCTGGGAGCTCTGCTCTCATTCCGAGGACACAGAGCTGCCCCGCCCGCCACCCCTCAGCCAGCTTTACCTGATGGATAGCCATTCAAGCCTCCTAAGCCTGTGGGGTCAGGAAGAGAGGGTGACTTAGGAGGCAGAAAAGAGCTGAATCTGGATGCTCCCTGCAAAGCGAGAGAGCACACCCCCCTCTCTGGGCCTCAGGTAACTTGGGGTCACCGCAGGGTGAGCAGACTGGTGGCAGGGGCAGGAGAAGCGGAAGAGTCCCTGGCATAGAGGGACGCGTCTGGGCCATACCCCTGGGAGCAGATCCCCCTGCACCCTCTTCCACGGGCAGCTGCACCTCTGGCCTCCATTCTTACTTGAACCCCTCCCTTCCTGGAAATCCCATCCTCGTCCCCCAGCCCCGCAGTCTCTCTCCTGCAGCTTAGGTGTGTCAGGTCTCAGTAGGAAGCCCCTCTCCCACCTGTAGGGCCCCACAGGTCCCTGGAGGGAAGACCCTTCCAGACACCCCGCCCCTGGCCCTGCCCCAACTTGCCTTGTCTCTTCCCTTCCTGTCCCACCTCCACGCCTTTGCCTCATGTCACTGCCATCGATGTCCTTCCCCTTTCCTGTCGCAATCTGCCCCCCCACCTCCCGCAAAACCAACTCCAGGCCTTCCTCCAGCCCTGATGACCCTGTGTTCTCCTGGGCCCCAGATCTGGATCCCAGAGCAGGGAACATCTGGGGTGCTCCCCCAGAGAGCTCCCAGACCCCTGCGAGGGGAAGACCAGGCCCTCTTCCTTGACCCCAGAGCCTGGAGAATCCACTTACCTTTCCCCAGGCCAGGAGACAATGGAAGTAGCCCTAGGGGAGGAAGGGGGTTCCTGACTCAGGGCAGGGACCCCAGGCATCTATCCCCCAGTCTCCCAAAGCCCTGCCCAGCCCAGATTCACAGACCCTCCCCTCCTTCTCTCTGGAGCCCCAGCATCTGGCCCAATGCTCTACCTACACCCCAAGCCCCAACTTCAGCTGCCCAGACCCGCCAGCAGCCCTACTGCCTGCTCTCACCGCCTTGCACGCTTTCAGAAGTCAAGCAGAGCAAGAAAAGGGTGGAGGGGAAGGCCCAGGTGCTCATGATGCGGGCAGAGTGGGAGGGCACCCACCCTTTGGGCCTTTAAACACCCCTGCTATGTGGGGGCCCACACCCAATTCCCCCCACTGTGAATAGCAGAGGCTCTGCTGGGCTGGCAGACCCCAGGGGGCAGCCACCCCGCCCCCAACAGCCTCTTCCTTGCTCACCCCTCATCCATCATGGGTGGTGACAGCCGGGACAGGTCCCCACCTAGCCCCCCAGGCTCCTCCACCCCTGTCAGGGACTGGGGCCCTGGCGCCAGGCCTGGAGGGCTCAGCTGCTCCCCCCAGCAGCTGACGAGGGCAGGCAGGCACCCCAGGCCCAGCCTAAACACAGCTGGGGGTGGGGGTGGTGGAGAGCCAGGCCCAGAAATGTGGGCGTGGCTGGCAGGGGAGGCTCTGAATGAGTTACTATGTTACAGGAAGGAGACAGAGTATTACAGAGGCAAGTGGCCAGGGAACAGTGTATCGGACTGTATCAGGACTGTATCACTGTATCACACAGGCAGGTGTGTCCAGGAGAGGAGCCGGGCTATTAACCCATCTAACCCTGGAGACCGCAGTGACCACACCAGGAGACGGCCCTTTGCCCCCAGCTGAGTCTGGGCTTGCAAAAGTGGGCCTGAGCCTCCCTTCCATGAAGGATGGTGACACACAGGGATGGGTCACCCCATGCTCAGCCTGTCCAAGAGTCCCTGCTGTTTCTCGAAGGCTCAACCAAGGCCCACCTGCTGCACAAGTCCCTCCCAGCTTCACCTCCATCTCCTGCTCTGCTCCATCTGCACTGACTCTAACTTTAGGGACAGAATCCGGGGGAGGGGGAGCTGCTCAGGGTGCGGTGGGGGCAGGAGTGCAAAAAGGGTACCTGGGGGTTAGTAAGCACTCTCCATTCCTCAGGTGGGCGGATGAGCCTGGAGCTGGGGCCTGGGCGCATGGGGCTTGGTGGGGAGCCGAGTACGGGAGACCCAGAGAGGTAGGCCTGGGAAATGCCAGGAGTTGGGGCCTGGACCCCAGCCCAGGTAGAGGGCTGAGGGGGTGGCTTGAGGGGCCTTTAGCACAGCTGCATGTTCAGAAGATGTCTGACCCGTGGGCGCCTGGCCTCCTCTTCAACTGGCCTCCCCCAAATTCCCAACCTGGCAGGTGGTGCTGTTGTGAGCAGCTGGCAGGGAGCCTACTGACACGGGCTGTGCCATTTTAGGCGATGCACTCCTTGGGCCTCCAACCTGCACTTCCGACACCCCAGCTGTCACCTTGCGCTGGGCTCCCAGCTCTGGCCCCTCAAAGTTGCTCCTCTTCGGAGGCTGGGCCATGTCCCCTCACACCTAGGGGCAAAAGGTAGCCCAGGGCCTAGCTCCATCAGGGGCTCTCTCAACCCCCTCTAAGTGGTCCATGTGCTCTCAGGCTGTCCTGCCAGGGTGGGACTGGGGGGTGAGCTGAGGGGACTGGCCTTGCTGGGGGCTGGGGTGGTGGCATTGCAGGGGCCGGGGGTGCCCAACTGGGCCAGGCCCTGGTCCTGAGCGGAGTCAGCTGGCCCAAAGCCCCAGACTGGTTGACATTTTCCACAGGCCCATGCCAGCACCCAGGCAGCCTGGCAGTGGTGGTGGGCACTGGCTTTCCCTCTGGCAGTGACCAAGCAGGCACCCAGCCTGTACCTCCTGCGAGGCCTCTAATGGTCTCCCCACCTGCCTCCTCCTGGGCCAAGCTTCCCTGTCGCCCTGCAGGGTGGGCGATATGTCTGTGTGTCTGGGTCTGTGCAGGGGGCCCTCAGCTATCCCAGGTCTGAAGCAGACACCTTGGGCCTAGACTGGCGCGAGGTGGGCAGACAGCAAAGTGGCATCTGATGTAACAGGGGCTGCTGCTGCCCAGAAGTGTGTGGATGAGCAGAGGGCGGAGGCCTGTGGACTGCCCGGCCTCAAACCCCAGCCCCGCTGCTTAGCTGTAAAATCTGGGCCAAGTCCCTTCTCTCTGCCTCTGTTTCCCCATCTGTAAAATGGGGTAAGAAGTAGCTCCCCCATTTTAGAGGAGAGTGAACAGACTCAGGAAAGTGGGATTTCCGCTCAAGCTCCCCAGCCAGATGGAGCTGGTATGTGAACCTGATCTGCATCTGAACCCAGCGCCCAGTCTGCTAATCATAGGCCACTTGGTCACCGTCCATGAGTGGGCCAGGGAGCCGGTGCCTGTGGCCATGGGGCAGAGCAGGTGGCCTGGCAGGAAAGCCCTCCCCAGGGAGCCTGAGTGGACCATCCCAGCTGCCCCTGGCTCTCAGGAGTGGTTGAGGCCAGGGGCCACCCCTGAGCCCTTCCCAGCAGCCAGTAAAGGTCCAGCCTCCAGGACTCCAGGTCTTGGCTACCTGCCGGGTGAGGCAGGAGGTGGGCCTGTGGGGTGCTGTGCCGGGGCGCCTGGCTGAGGGGACCCAGCTCAAACAGAGGGTTCTTGTTCACAGGTGGGTCTGTGAGGGGGAGGTGGATGCCCCAGGCATAGTCACATCACATGTGCTCTCATGTGAGTGTGCTCCCGGGGTGCAGGCCCTCCTGTGGGGAGCGAGCAGCAATGGTGCAGCCCAGGGTGTGTGTGTGGGGGGGGGGCAGAGGGGGAGGTGCTGGTGGCTTCAGCCCAGATCCCTGCATCGGCCACCTCTGGGACACCTCTGTCACCCCCAAGCACGTGCACTGTGCAAAGCTGACTTCTATTAACTCCCTCTCCTACCTGTCAGATTATTTTTTTAAAAAACCTTATGCCAGGGACTTCCCTGGTGGTCCAGTTGTTAAAACTCAGCGCTTTCACTGCCTGTGGGCCCGGGTTCAATCCCTGGTTGGGGAACTAAGATCCTACAAACCGTGCAGCGTGGCCAAAACCAACAAACAAAACTTATGCCATTGCAAAGTGTGCACAAGACAGAAACGTACAATATAATAAATACCTATAAAGCACCTATGCAGCCAGCACAGAGGTGAAGAAATAGAACACAGCCAACTCCCCAGAAGCGTCCATCACAATCGCCTTTTTCCTGTTAGGGTAGCCATGTTTGCACGTGTGGCGGTCTTTTCCTTGTCTTTCTTTTTTGTTAATAAATTTACTTATTTATTTATTTATTTTTGGCTGCATTGGGTCTGCGTTGTTGCTCGTGGGCTTTCTCTAGTTGTGGAGAGCAGGGGCTACTCTTTGTTGCGGTCCGCGGGCTTCTCATTGCGGTGGCTTCTCTTGTTGCGGAGCACGGGCTTTAGGAGCGTGGGCTTCAGTAGTTGTGGCACGTGGGCTCAGTAGTTGTGGCTCGCATGTTCTAGAGCGCAGGCTCAGTAGTTGTGGTGCACGGGCTTAGTTGCTCCACAGCACGTGGGATCTTCCTGGACCAGGGCTCGAACCTATATCCCCAGCATTGGCAGGAGGATTCTTAACCACTGCGCCACCAGGGAAGTCCCTTGCCTTTCTAAAGTCACATTATTCCAATTTTGTGGCCCCATCCCTGGTGAGTGGTGAATGCGGTCTCGGCGGGCCCGCGGTGCTATTTCCGTGACAGGTCACACGGGGGCGCGCGGTTCAAGCTGGCTATCACCTGGACGTGTGGCCAGGACCTGGGGAGTCCAGAGCCTGGGCAGGGGTTGGGGGGCTTCCTCCTGGACCGAGCCTCTGCCAAGCGCTCTGGTCTCAAACCTTGTGACCCCCTAGGTGGGTGCAGAGGTCCTGGGTCCGAGTCTCCTCCAGGGGCCTCCTTTAGGTCCAGGCAGGTGCTTTAAAAACTGCAAAACACTATATGCACGAGGGAGTGTTACTATTATTATTAAACAGTGAGTAAGTTCCTACTGTGTGCTTGACTCTGTCTTTTTTTCACATGCACTTTCTCATTTAGTGCTCATACACCCCAAGGAGGTAGGAACTATTATTATCCTCATTTTACAAATGTGGAAACAGGCCCAGAGACATAAAGCAACTTGCCCATGATTGCACAGCTTCTGTGTGGCAGAGCTGGGTTGGAGCCTTAAATTCCCTGACTCCATGGCCCATGTTCTTACCTGCTATCTGTACTTAACTTTATATTAAGGCAGGTTTGTGAATTAAAAAATTACTATTATTATTTTTTTAAATTTATTTATTTTATTTATTATTTGTTTTTGGCTGTGTTGGGTCTTTGTTGCTGCACACAGGCTTTCTCTAGTTGCAGTGAGCGGGGGCTACTCTTCGTTGCGGTGCACGGGCTTCTCATTGCGGTGGCTTCTCTTGTTGCAGAGCACGGGCTCTAGGCACGCGGGCTTCAGTAGTTGTGGCACACAGGCTCAGTAGTTGTGGCGCACAGGCTTAGCTGCTCCGCAGCATGTGGGATCTTCCCAGACCAGGGCTCGAACCCGTGTCCCCTGCATTGGCAGGCGGATTCTCAACCACTGCGCCACCAGGGAAGTCCCTAAAAAATTATTTTTTGGGCTTCCCTGGTGGCGCAGTGGTTGAGAATCCGCCTGCCAATGCAGGGGACACGGGTTCGAGCCCTGGTCTGGGAAGATCCCACATGCCGCGGAGCAACTGGGCCCGTGAGCCACAACTACTGAGCCTGCGCGTCTGGAGCCTGTGCGACGCAACAAGAGAGGCCGCGATAGTGAGAGGCCCGCGCACCGCGATGAAGAGTGGCCCCCGCTTGCCGCAACTAGAGAAAGCCCTCGCACAGAAACAGAAACGAAGACCCAACACAGCCAAAAATTTAAATAAATAAATAAATAAATAAATAATTTTAAAAAAAAAATATTTTTTAAGTCATTGTGAATTAGACGTTCGGACCTGAACCCAGGACTCCCAGAGATGGGGCTGGCAGAGGGGCTGGCAGCTGGAGAGGGGCCTGCGTGCTCCCGGGGTCTCCTGGGGACAAGCCTGGGGTCTTTAACAAGGATTCAGCCTGAGTGACAGGGGCTGGCCCGTGGCTGCCAGATATGCTAATGCAAAGAAGGGCACGTGGAGGGGGTGCTGCAGCCCTCAGAGAAGCTCTGGGTCTTGGGCCTAACCCAGGATTCCAGGCCCTCCAGCGCTGGTCCATGCAGTGGAGAGTGTTCCCTGAAGGTATAAGCACCACAGTGAACTGGGAGCCCTGCAGTCCATGACCTTTCAGAGACTTGGGGAGACAGGTGATCAACAAATAAACTGATAGAGGATAGAATTTCAGATAGAAATAAATGCTATATGAAAATAAGGTGGGGGACTGTCCTGGTGACGCAGCGGTTAAGAATCCGCCTGCCAATGTAGGGAACACGGGTTCCAGCCCTGGTCCGGGAAGATCCCCCATGCTGTGGAGCAACTAAGCCCATGCGCCACAACTACTGAGCCTGCGTGCCACAACTACTGAAGCCCACGCACCTAGAGCCTGTGCTGCTCCGCAACAAGAGAAGCCATGGCAGTGAGAAGCCCGAGCAAGGAAGAGTAGCCCCCGCTCGCTGCAACTAGAGAAAGCTCACACGCAGCAACAAAGGCCCAGTGCAGCCAAAAATACATAAATAAATAAATTTATTTTAAAAAAAGAAGAAGAAAAGAAGGTGGGAAAGGAGATCTGATGAGATGGGGAGCTTTCTAGGGAGGGTGGCCTGGAAGAGTGACTCCCCTTGAGCCTGTTAAACAGATAAAAAGTCCCCTCCGATGGAGGAAGAAGCAACCCCCCTGCTAAGAACTTTAAGGGGATCATCCTATTTGAATCTCCAGCTCGGTGAAGGAAGCGTAATCAGCTCCATTTTTACAGGAGAGGAGACTAGTCGGAAGCTCAGAAAGGCCCGGGGCCTTCCCAAGGTCGTTCAGCCAGGAAGGGGCTGAGGGAGGTTTGAGCTGTGCTTAAGTCTCAAATCCAAAGAATGGGAATGGCTGCCTCGAAGGTGGCCGAGGCCTGGAGGCAGGGAGGCTTCCTGGAAGAGGCAGAATTTTCTGGTTCAGGAAGCCGCGCGTTCCGCAGGTGGAGGGTGTGTGTATGGGTGTGTGAGTGTGTGTGTGTGTGTGTGTGTGTGTGATCCCCACCGCATCGGTGCACGGCAGGCATGAGGAGGGAGCACTGAGCCCAGGGCACTCCACCTCGCCGGGACCCCGGAGGCGGCAGCGACTTCCTGTGCAGCCCCAAGTGACCGCCTCTTGGGGCTACACCTCCGGGGCGAAACGCAGTGACCATTCCCTTTATAGATGCGAAAACTAAGGCAGCCCAGCGAGGGCCGTGGGTGCCGGCACCGGGGTCTGGAGGTTGGTCGGCGTCCGGAGGTCGGTCGGGGTCCTGGGAACCAGGCGGGAGTACCCAAGAGCAGGCTCAGACCCCGCCTGGCGCCTCAGCCTCCAGGTGGCACCACGTAGCCACCCCCGCCCGGGGCCAGCACAGAGAAGGTTTCGCGCCTGCGCAGTGAGAGCGCTGGGCCGCGGAGCCGGCGGGGCGGGGTCGGAGACGCGCACGCAGGGGCGTTGGGGCGGAGCCACAGCAGGCTGTGAGCCTCTGATACGCTGCATCGGGGGTAAGAGGCGTTCCTGGGCGGGGCCTCGAGGCCGGTTTGGAATTTTTGGCGCGAGCCGTGTCCGCGCGCGTTCACGGGCCGTTCCCTCTCCGGAGAGTCCTCCCGCCCTGGCTTGGGGAGCGGTGGGCCGAAGACCCCGGACCGCTCCGAGGGCTCCTGTGCCCTCCGCCGACCCGGAATCTGGGACCTTGCTGAGCTGCGCCCCGCCCACCCGCCCCAGGTGAGCCCATACCCGGCCCTGAGGGTTCTCGGGCGGGATCGCCCTCTCCTCCCTTCTACCTCCCTCGCTAGGAACTCCTTGCCCCCTGACAGTCCTTCCCCGGATCTGCCTCACCCCCAACCCCCTCCCGCCTCCTTCCTCACCTCTCCGACAGCCCCACCCCTCCCTGGGCCAGCCCTGCCGCGGGCGGCTCCGCCCACTTCCCCTCTAGCGGCTCCTGCCCCTAGACGGTCCTTGCCCTCCTCCTTCCCCGGCCTCCCAATCCCTCTTCTTCTGGGAGGCCCCTTCCACAGCGACTGCTCCCCCTTTACTCGTCCCTCCCCAGGAAAAGCCCCACCTACCTTCCATCTACAGCCCCTCCCCCGTGACAGCTGGTCTGCTCAACTCTATTCGCCAGGGTTTCCCCACGCCCACGGAGGTGAATCAGCTGTGGCCCTGACCAGGAGGAACTCACAGTCTAGTGCGATAGACCGTGGTCAGCAGATGTGTCCTGCCCAGTGAGAGGGTGAGGCCCCTGAAAGCTGCAGAGCTCATCCCGGCCTGGCTTCTGCTCAGGGCCACCCTGGATTCACCAGGAGCCCCTGCTTCTCCTCCCTCCCCATCCCACCCCCAAAGCTGTTTGGCCATGCCAATGGTGCTAGAACGTAAGTGACATTGGGATGATCTGAGAATTGGTTTAAGATGCAGGTGCCCAATGTCCCTGAATGTGATATGGCTGGGCCCAGAGGCTGTACTTCTAACCAGCACCCTAGGGGTTCCTGACACCCTGGTCCCTCACTTTGAGAAACTCTGGGATGGGATTCCTGAGATGCATAGAGGCAGAGGGAGGGTACCCACAGGCTGTAGGGTGAGTCTCCCATGCAGGCCCCTGTGGGGTCCCTCCCCTCATGCCTCACTCTCCTAGGCACTGGAGAGTACCCTTCAGATGACTGCTCCCTCCAGTTTCAGTCACTGACTCACCCCCTGCTGAGTATGGAATCTTTTGATACACTGTGGCTCCTCTCAAAATTGGACTTCTCTCCTTTTTTCCTTTTGTTATTCTTTCAATTATAATATTATAGCAACACAGTAGCCCTCTTTGCTCCAATACAAAAGTCACTTACACCCGTGGGACCACTGTATTTTGTGTGTTCTTTCAATTACTACTCAGAGCATTATTTATTATATATTATTTATTATATAACAGTGACTGAGGGATCTGCATGCCAGACACTAGACTAAGGCTTCCATGAAGTTAGCGTTATAGGTCCACAAACCCCTGAGGCCAGGTGTGTTTCAGAATTCAAAATGTCTCCCATTTTAGAAAGCTAACAGGGTGCGTGTAACATTTATATGTAACACCATTCATTCATGGGTCTGGGACATCATTTCATAATCAAACACATTAATATTTCTGTCAAGAAATATATGATTATTTTACACTTAGAGGGAAGAATAGGCCAGGTCAGATTTTTCTGCTAAATGAGGTTTGCTTGTGGATATCCAGTTGTCCCAGCACCATTTGTTGAGAAGACTGTTTTATTTCTGCTGAATTGTTTTGGCACCCTTGTCAAAATCAATTGACTATAAGTGTGAGGGTTTATTTCTGAACTCTCAATTCTATTCCATTGATCTTCATGTCTGTCCTTATGTGAGTACCACACTGTTTTGATTACTGTAGCTTTGTAGTAAGTTTTTAAAAATTAATTAATTTATTTTTATTCATTTATTTTTGGCTGCATTGGGTCTTCATTGCTGTGTGCGGGCTTTCTCTAGTTGAGACATGGGGGCTACTCTTCATTGTGCACAGGCTTCTCACTGCAGTGGATTCTCTTGTTGCGGAGCATGGGCTCTAGGCGCATGGGCTTCAGTAGTTGTGGCATGCGGGCTCCAGAGCACAGGATCAGTAGTTGTGGTGCACGGGCTTAGTTGCTTCGCAGCATGTGGGATCTTCCCGGACCAGGGCTTGAACCCGTGTCCCCTGCATTGGTAGGCAGATTCTTAACCACTGTGCCACCAGGGGAGTCCCGCTTTGTAGTAAGTTTTAAAATGGGGAAGTGTGAGTCCTCCAACTTTGTTTTGATTGTTTTGACTCTTTTGGGTCCTGTGAATTTCCATATGATTTTTAGGATCAGTTTGCCAATTTCTGTAAAGAAGCTACCTGGGATTCTGATAGTGATTGTGCTGAGTCTGTAGATCAATTTGGAGAGTATTACCATTTTACTTATATTAAGTCTTTGGATCTATGAACATATAATGCCTTTCCATTTATTTAGGTCATCTTTAATTTCTTAAAGAAGTTGGGGTAAGAAAGAAAAGCAAGTGTATGTGTATAATTTTTTTACATTGACCTTCTTTTTTACCATTTCTGGTTCTCTTCATTTGTTCCTGTGGGTTTGAGTTACCATCTGGTGTCATTTTCTAGTCCAATATAATTTTGTTCCCACACACTTAAATCTTTGTGCTGTTATTTGCAAGTATATTACATTTCTATATATTATATGCCCACCAATACAGTTACATACATAGTTTTATACAGTTGCTTTTTAAATCAGTTAAAAGAAGAAAGGAGAAAAATATGCATTTATACTGTCTTTTATATTACATAATTACCTTTACTGGTGCTCTTTCTTTTTTTCATGTACGTTTGAATTACTGTTTGGGATCACATGCTTTCAGCTTGAAGAACTTCCTTTAGTTTTCCTTGTAAAGCAGGTCTGCTAGCAATGCATTCTTTCTGTTTTTGTTTATCTGGGAATACCTCTTTTTTGCCTTTATTTTTGAAAGATAGTTTCATTGGATATAGGATTCTTGGTTGACAAATTTTCCCCCTAGTGCTTGAATATGTCATCCCACTTCCTTCTGGCCTCCACTGTTTCTTTTGAGAAGTTAACAGTTATTCTTATGGGGGGGGCAGTTGTCAGTGATGAGTCATTTTCTCTTGCTCCCCTCAAGATTTTCCCCTTGTTTTTGGTTTTCAGCAGTTTTAATATGGTGTGTCTGTGTGTGGATCTCTGCATTTATCCTACTTGAAGTTCATTGAGCTTCTTGGCTATGTTAATATTTTTAAAATCACATTTGGGAAGTTTTAATCCATACTTTTCCAGCTCCTTCTCTTCTCTCCTCTGGTGTACCCATCATGCATATGTTGATTCACTTAATGCTGTCCTAACATTTCTCTGAGGTTTGGTTCCCTTTTCTTTGTCTGTTTTTCAGATTGCATAATTTCTATCAAACTATCTTCAAGTTCACTGATTATTTCTTCTGCCAGTTCAAATCTATTGTTGAACCCCTCCAGTGAATTTTTTCATTTCAGTGACATTGTACTTTTCAACTATGCATTTGGTTCTTTTATAATTTCTATCTCATTATTGATATTCTCTGTTTAATGAGATGTTGTCATTGTGTTTCCTTTACTTCTTCAAGTGTGGTTTCCTTTAGTTCTTTGTACATATTTGTAGTGGCTACTGTGAAGTCTGTCTGTTAAATCTGACATCTGGTCTCTCTTACAGGGAGTTTTTGCTGTATGTTTTTTTTCCTGTGTATGGGTCACACTCTCCTGTGTCTTTGCATATTTTGTAATTTTTCTTTGACATTTTAGATAATATGTTGTAGCAACTGTGAATATTGGTTCCTCACCCTGCCCCTGGGGGCTTGGGATTGCTTTTGCTTGTTTAGTGACTGGCTGGACCACTGTAGTGATGTCTCTTTCCTAAGCAATGTGAAGCCTTTGACTTTGCTCCTCAGAGGGCCCAGCCTTGGGCATGTGCACAGTCCCTCTGGGACACTAGTGGTTTTAGGGGGGCTCTGTTTGTCTTTTCCCTGATCATACCCAGCTGTCAGGCCCCACCAATTGCTGTGTTGTTTTTGACAATGCCCTGGAACTGCTCCATAGACTGATCCAGTCAAATTTGGGCTTTAAAGGGGTAGTTTTTTTTTTTTTTTTTTGTCTGTGTTGGGTCTTCATTGCTGCGTGTGGGCTTTCTCTAGCTGCGGTGAGCGGGGGCTACACTTTGTTGCGGTGCTTGGGCTTCTAATTGCCGTGGCTTCTCTCGTTGTGGAGCACAGGCTCTAGGTGCATGGGCTTCAGTAGTTGTGGTGCATGTGGGATCTTCCCAGACTAGGGCTCGAACCCATGTCCCCTGTATTGGCAGGCAGATTCTTAACCACTGCGTTACCAGGGAAGTCCCTAAAGGGGTAGCTTTGGAGTTCAGTGTTTAAGGTTTGTTCTGACCCCAGGAAGCCTCTTCTTAGCTGTCTCTTTCCCCAGTTCTCTCTGGTAAACTAGTTGTCCTGTGGTTCACTTGTAGTGCTAATGGAGGTACCGGCCTCCTCCTAATTTCTTAGTACCAAAACCTTCACTGATTTTGAGAGGGCCTTTAGGCTTGAACTTCTCACACTCTGCTTCTAATCAAGTCAGTTTTTTGCAGGGAGAGCTTTGGAGCTCTCTGTTTCATGACCTGCCTCTCCCTGGGCAGAATCTCCTGAGCCACAGCTCTGGAGCTGGGGACAGGGACAGTGGTGCCTGTTTCTCTGAGTAGGGGCTGGTGAAAGGAGGAAGCCCCCAGACTCTCTGCTACACTCAGCTGAAATTTAGCCTCTGCTACTTGGAGCTGGAAGTGAAACCCCACTAACTGAGTTTTAGCACCTCAACTACGAAAAAGGAAGCAAGAAAGAAATTTGAAATTCAGACTTTTTTTTTTAATATATAAATTTATTTATTTATTTATGGCTGCGTTGGGTCTTCGTTGCTGCACGTGGGCTTACTTTAGTTGTGTCGATCGGGGGCTACTCTTCATTACAGTGCACGGGCTTCTCACTGAGGTGGCTTCTCTTGTGGAGCACGAGCTCTAGGTGCGCGGGCTTCAGTAGTTGTGGCATGGGGGCTCAGTAGTTGTGGCACATGGGCTTAGTTGCTCCGCAGCATGTGGGATCTTCCCGGACCAGGGATCGAACCCATGTCCCTTGCATTGGCAGGTGGATTTTTAACCACTGTGCCACCAGGGAAGCCCTAGACTTTCTTTTTTCCTTTGGAATTGGAGATAAGGGATAGCAGACCTGTGTTAATATTTCTACCTTACAGTCTTGGAAGAGGTTGGATTTTTTTTTTTTTTTTTTTTTTCTGGTTGCACCAGGTCTTAGTTGCGGCCAGCAGGCTCCTTAGTTGTGGCATGCAAACTCTTAGTTGCGGCATGCATGTGGGATCTGGTTCCCTGACCAGGGATCGAACCCAGGCCCCCTGCATTGGGAGTGCGGAATCTTAACCACTGTGCCACCAGGGAAGTCCCTGGATTTTTTATTTTTAAGTTTTAATTTTTATTTATTTAGTTTTTTGGCCATGTTTTATTTATTTATTTATTTATTTATTTATTTATTTATTTATTGGCCATGCCACCCTGCTTGTGGGATGTTAGTTCCCCAACCAGGGATTGAATCCTGGGTCATGGCAGTGAAAGCACCGAGTCCTAACCACAGGACCGCCAGGGAATTCCCCGAGGTGGGATATTTTAGGGCCAAACAAGGCAGGGATGTGCACACAGGTGGTCTGGCTCTAGAACATGCCTTGGTTTAACCTCTGCTGGACTGTGGGAACCTCCAGGACACGACCCCGTGGTTTTCAGTCTATGTGTCTCTAACCCCCAAGGTGCAGGTGACCACCTGCAGGCGTGCATACATTTGTATACCTTTTCCCACCAGGTGCGTGTTGTGCCTAAGGCAGAGTGTGTGTGTGTGGCATAGACTCGGCTCTCTTCTGCAGCCTCTTTGGGGCCATAGGACCAGGTGCTGTTTTGAGTGACACACTGTTCTGAACTCTGCCCCAAGGGGGCTCCTGTGCTGGACATGCCTGTGCCCGAAGAGGGCACCCCGCCACCGCTGAGTGGCACCCCCGTCCCGGTTCCAGCCTACTTCCGCCATGCAGAACCTGGCTTCTCCCTCAAGAGGCCTCGGGGGCTCAGTCGGAGCCTCCCGCCCCAGCCCCCTGCCAAGGGCAGCATCCCCATCAGCCGCCTCTTCCCTCCTCGGACCCCAGGCTGGCACCAGCCCCAGCCCCAGCGGGTGTCGTTCCGAGGCCGAGCCTCCGAGCCCCTGCAGAGCCCCGGGTATGACCCGAGCCGGCCGGAGTCCTTCTTCCAGCAGAGTTTCCACAGGCTCGGCCGCCTGGGCCACGGCTCTTATGGAGAGGTCTTCAAGGTGAGTCAGTGACAGCTCCCCAGGCCTGTCTGGGGTAACCCCCCTGCCGCCTCGCCACCCCGGCTGGGATGGGACAGTGTCCTGGGAAGCCTGTTCCCCTCCTTTCCCCTGACGGCCCACCTCTTGGGACTGACAGGCTCCCCTCAGTGCTGGACTTGGCCACTTTCTCATAACCCCCCATGCAGGCCCCTCTGAGGCCCCCTCAGAGCCTGGCACACCTCGCGATGGCTCCCGCCTGCCACCTCCTCTTGCCTGGTGCCAGCCGTGTGGGGGTCTTGGCAAGCTCCACAAGGCCCCGGAGCCAGGCCACCCCCCCGTCCCCAGTGCAGTGCCCACCCCACCTCCCTCTGGCTGCAAGCGCTCAGGCGACACCTCCATGCCACCTTTTGTTTCTTAAAATATATTTTCCAATCATGTATATCTCCTCTAAAATGGTAGTTTTCCTTACACAAGTACTACATGAAGACAATTTTGTTAAAAAGTACAGAGGCCCCTAGGTCAGGGGAAACCACGGTGATTCTCAGGTGGGCGTTCTTCCTTCCAGACTTCTCTCTGTACTTCTCTGGAGTTGACCAGATAGAAACAAACCCATCTCAGATGCCGCACGGCAGACCACACTGCCCGTGCTGTTCTGTAGGCAGCTTTTTTACTTAACGCATCCTCCTGGGCCTGTACTTAGAGGTCTGCCCTGTCTCTTCTGTCGCTGGGTCTCCAGCAAACCAGCACCTGGGGTGGAGGTTTGTCCAGCTTTGCTCTTGCACACGTGGGGGTCACTCTAAGGTAGCTGCCGTGCCATACCTTCTGCACATGTGAAATCTTAACAGAATCTTCTGGGTTGTCCTCCTGAGTGGTTGTGCCCCCTCGCTTCCAGGTGCGCTCCAAAGAAGACGGCCGGCTCTATGCCGTGAAGCGCTGCATGTCGCCTTTCCGGGGCCCCAAGGACCGGGCCCGCAAGCTGGCCGAGGTCGGCGGCCATGAGAAGGTGGGGCATCACCCATGCTGTGTGCGGCTGGAGCAAGCCTGGGAGGAGGGCGGCATCCTATACCTGCAGACAGAGCTGTGTGGGCCCAGCCTACAGCAGCACTGTGAGGCCTGGGGCACCAGCCTGCCCGAGGCCCAGGTCTGGGGCTACCTGCGGGACACCCTGCTGGCCCTGGCCCACCTGCACAGCCAAGGCCTGGTCCACCTTGACGTCAAGCCCGCCAATATCTTCCTGGGGCCCCGGGACCGCTGCAAGCTGGGTGACTTTGGGCTGCTGGTGGAGCTGGGTGCATCCGGAGCTAGCGAGGCCCAGGAGGGAGACCCTCGCTACATGGCCCCCGAGCTGCTTCAAGGCTCTTATGGGACAGCAGCAGATGTGTTCAGGTAGGGCTCGACATGGGAGGCTCTTCCTGGTGGGCGGGGGAGTGGTCAGCAGAGGGTCACCATCCTAGCCCAAAGTCAGGAAGACTTGCTGGGAGACACTGCCCCAAGGGGATGGGGGTCCCGCCCTCTAGTTGAGAGGGGTCTGGAGAGTTAAGCTGTCTAATCAGAGAACCCTCTGGAGCCACTTTACCTGATTCACTTGTCTCTTCACTCATCTCCTCACAACACCTCCAAGGGAGGGACTATTATTACTCCATTTACAGGGGAATCAGGCACAGCAGGTTAAGGGACTTTTCCCCAAGTCCACAGTGAGCAGGTGGTGAGGCTGGGCCTGGACCAGGCGCTGGGTTCCAAGGTCACCACTGCTGGTGGTGCTGGTCACCACTGCTCTGCTTCTGACAGTAGCATCCAGTCACATCAACAGGATGATGAGAACATCACTGTTAACAACAGCGACCAGAGTGCCAGTCCTGTGGGGGCGGGGGGCGGGGGGTAGGTGGTGTGTGGCCTACGCTGGGCCCGGGGTCTGTGCTCCATGATGTTGTCCCCATCATCAGCCCTGCCGAGACCTTCTCAGGGCCCCCAGCCCCTCCTTCCCCGCCTCCCTGGCTCATGGTGGAAGATAGCATCCCTTTCCTACCCCTCTTCTTGGGGGTAGCCTGGGGCTCTGGGTTCTGTGTCTCGAGGTCAACCCTGCCCCTCTTCTGTCCCTGTCCCTCCCAGTCTGGGTCTCACCATCCTGGAGGTGGCGTGCAACATGGAGCTGCCCCATGGTGGGGAGGGCTGGCAGCAGCTGCGCCAGGGCTACCTGCCCGTTGAGTTCACTGCTGGTGAGTGGGGAGAGAGGATTGGAGGGGATGGACTGCCACAGGGAGGGCAGGCTCTCACGGTGGGGGGGGGGGTGGCTGGTGGCAAGGGACTGCCAGGCTCAAGGCCCCATCACCCCTGATGTGGCCCTGCCCCGGGGACAGGCCTGTCTTCTGAGCTGCGTTCTGTCCTCACCATGATGCTGGAACC
Source organism: Balaenoptera ricei (assembly GCF_028023285.1). Taxonomy (NCBI): domain Eukaryota; kingdom Metazoa; phylum Chordata; class Mammalia; order Artiodactyla; family Balaenopteridae; genus Balaenoptera; species Balaenoptera ricei. The sequence goes on along the minus strand of NC_082653.1, from coordinate 52,947,091 downwards.
TGACCCCAAGCTGCGGGCCACAGCCGAGGCCCTGCTGGCCCTGCCCATGCTCAGGCAGCCGCGGCCCTGGACCGTCCTGTGGTACATGGCTGCCGAGGCCCTCAGTCGAGGGTGGGCCCTGTGGCAGGTAAGCCAGGGAAGGTGATGGGTGGCCCTGCTCTGTTCCCTGGCCCAGGGTCTACCTAGCCTTCCTCGGCCCCCTGTCCCCACAGGCCCTGCTTTCCCTGCTGTGCTGGCTCTGGCACGGGTTGGCACACCCTGCCAGCTGGCTGCAGCCCCTGGGTCCGCCGGCCACCCCGCCTGGCTCGCCGCCCTGCAGCCTCCTCCTGGACAGCAGCCTCGCCAGCAACTGGGATGACGACAGCATAGGGTGGGTGAGGGCTCCGGGCAGGCGGCTTGGGGTGCGGGGAGACGGGCCGTCAGCGTGGCCAAACCCCACGCCCGAGGCCCAGGCCCCAGCCCCATGGGAATTAGTAGTGAACCAGCATCTCTCCCACAAACCTGGCCCCCATCAAACCCCGGGAAGGAAACCAAGGCTGGTGGGGGTGCGGCCTGGCCTAGTTTGAATGCAGTTGTTTCTTCTAATCTCAGTGTGTGGACCAGGGGCCGTACGGAGCAGGGCGAACTGGCAACCTCACAGTGAGGGTGCTGCCATGCTGGGGAGGAGCACAGGGGCCACAGCACCTGCTGGGAAAGGCAGGCGGTGCAGCCCCCACCCCCCAGAGGCTGCCAGTACCCAAGGGCAAGGCATTATCCTTCCTCTCAGGGTGCAAAACCCCCAGAGCCTGGTGAGCTCCTGCCCTGGGAGGAATTCCTTAGTCCCACGTGCCTGGTGGCCAAGTGAGAGGCTGTAATTAAGAAACTACTGCAAAGGAAACCACAAGCTCAGGGCAGACAGTTCTCAGAAGGAATCACGCCATTAACCCCTTCCTTACGAGAATGTCACCCCATTGCCATGGGGGCGCTTTATAGCAGACAAAGTGCCAGATGAGCTTCAGTTACCACAAGGTCATTTCAAAGTCAGCTCAGTCAGAGCCCATGTGTTCTGAAAAGGGACAGAGGTGGCCTTTGAGTGTGGTCAGGTAGACTTTAGAAGTTGTCAGAGTGCTCTTTCAACGTCCACCAGTGCCCGTTGTCCGAGAATGGCCCCTGCCTGTGCCAGGCAGCAGCCCGGAGCCCGCACAGGGTCAGGATCGGTGTTGCTACTCCCACCCAGCCGTGGCCTCCTCCCCGCCCCTCGACACCCTGCTTGTCTTGCCCCCCCCCCCCCCCCCGCAGGCCCTCGCTCTCTCCAGAGGCCATCCTGGCCAGGGCTGCCGGGAGCACCTCCACCCCCTGCAGTGGCTCCCCTGCCCCCCGGGGCAGGTACACGCTGAGGTGAGCAGGCCCAGGGTCCCAGGGGGTGGGGGGGGGCAGCTTTCGGACCCTGAGAGTCATTTCTCTCTTTCCTTCTCTCCCCCTAGGGATTCTCTGGACCTAAGTGACATTGACTCAGAGCCCCCACAGGGCACCTTCCCCTCCTTTGAGCCCCGGAACCTCCTCAGCCTGTTTGAGGACTCACTGAACCCAACCTGAGCCCACGGGCCCGGGCTCGGCACTTTTAACCTCTTAGCCCCTTCCCTCCATCCTCCTGGAGGCTGGGGTCCCTCTGGAAACTCCAGTGGTCGCTTCTGCCTGGCCGTGTCTAATAAAAGGTATTTGAATCTTGGGAGTACCCAAGCTTGCTTGCACAGCAACACGGCACTTATTGACGTTGCCCAGGGTCTGAGGCCCCTGGGATGGGCCAAGGCTGAGCTCTGCTGCAAGGCCCCAAACCCCAGGCTGGCAGACTGGAGCTGGGAGCCACCCACTGTGTGGAGCAAAGATTTCCTGAGCAGGCACGTCCCTGCTGGGCAGGTCGAGCTGTCAGAGCACTCAAGGTGGAGGGTGCCCTCAGCCCAGTGGGGCCTGGGTCCAGGGCCATTCAGCTCTTTACATCTCTGTGCCAGTTGCCTGGAAAAAGCAGCAGCCACCACCCTCCTGCCCCTAGGTCCTGGGATAAGAGGCTAGTCCTGTTGTCCAGACCCCTCATTCCACAGTCTCTGGACAGCAGGGAGAACGGGCTGCTGGGAGGGCCGGCATGCAGGGTGGACAGACAGAGGGCAGGAGGCTGGGCTAGGCAGCTGTGAGGTGCCTTATGTGAGGGTCAGGGTGGGTGATGGCTCTGGGCTGGCAGGATCCCAACTGTCCCTTTGGCCCAAACCTCACAGGTCCCAGAGGGTAAAAACAGGCCCAGAGAAGGGAAGGTTTCCTTTCAGCCTATAAGTCCCGTGGAAGAAGGCAGGAAGGGGAAGTGGAGTTCCAACGTGTGAGTAAAAGAGGGTAGTCCACAGGGAAGAATGGATGAACAGACGAGGGCTCCCCGCTAGGAGGTCCCATTTGCTGGAAGCATCCAGGGAGCCAGCATGGTGCTGTTGGCCCTAGAAGACTGTGAGCAGGCCGGCATGGCGGGCGGGAGGTGGCTCAGTCCGGGGGACAGATGTGCCGGGCAGCCCAGAGCAGGTCAGGCACGACGCCAGCGTGCAGCTGGAGGATGGAGCCCACGCTGAGCAGGTGCATGATCTGGTGTGAGTTACCCCAGTAGTCGAAGCGGCCTGGTCCCCAGCGCTCCGGCAGGCGGGCCACGTTCACCAGCCCCCCAAGCAGTGCCAGTGCATCCATGCGCAGGTAGCAGCGCAGGGAGCCTGGAGCCCCAGAGCCCAGCCCCACTCCCCGGGCCCCAAACATGAGGAGGCGGGCGCCAGCCTGCCAGCCAAAAGCGCAGAGCCGGGTACTGGTGGAGGGGGCAGTGAGGGCCCGCCAGCCTGCCACACCCGACAACACGGTGTAGGCCACCAGGGCAGCTGGGCGCAGCCAGGGCCTGCAGGCCAGGGTGCAGTGGATGATGGGCAGGGCCCCTGCACAGAGGAGAGAGGCAGGAGAGCGCACATCAGTCTGGGGGTCCACCTGCCCTTGTCCCTTTTTTTTTTCCTTCCAGTTTCCCTGATACCTGCCCTTTCTATCTCAGACTCATGTGAGTGTACCCGACCCCCAGCTCCCATCCTTCAAGCCCTCCGCCCCCCACCCTATCCCTTGGCTCACCGAGGGTGTTGACGAGGCAGACCCCACACATATCCAGGGCAAGGAGCCGAGTGTACACAGGGCTGCCCCCTTTGTGGCACATGAAGAGGTGATAGAGCACAGAGCCTGCAGGGGGTGCCAGGCAGGCTACACAGTGTGTGCCCCACAGCCAGCCATCCTTGCCCAGCTGACCCCAGGGCAAGGTCATGGGCAGCAGCACCAGGAAGCCCAGCAGGGCCAGCCCTGGGGGAGGGAGACAGTTTTCCATCAGACAGCTTCAGCATTGAGGACAAGTCATGTCCTCAATGAGGCCACAGGCTAGAGGGATGGGAGCAAGACAGGTCCTGACAAGGCTGTTGGCCAACTCTTGGCTGGCCCTGGACAGAAGCAGGCTCTGGGCTTTCAGTAACTTTATTTAGCAGAGCTCACAATAGTTCTGGGAAGGGGAGACCATTATCCCCACTTTATAGGTGAGGAAACCGAGTAACCTGCCCCAGGGGACCCCAGCAAGTACGCAATGAAGCAGCACAGAGCCCCGGGCAGTCTGACTCCCAAGCTGGTCTCACCCTTGCAGCCACCACACCACTTCCCAGGAAAGCAGGGGGCCCCCATTCCCCAGTCTGGCCTAGGTATATCAGCAAAAGCCAGAGGGGGCATGATCTCAAGGTGAGTTCTGAATCCGACATGTAGGCAATGACAACAGATCCCAGGGCCACTTAGCTTGCTCCTCCCAATCCCTATGTCCTCTCTCTCCAGAAGGGACCAGACAGATGGAGGCTGTGGGCCTTTTTGTCCACCAGAGCAGGTGAGGCCAGGCAGGGCAGGGGGCTGAAAGAACCCTGTTCCACCTTCTACCCAGGCACCTTTTCAGGGAGTTCCAGTCCTCCCAGTCCAGGTCTTCAGGACCATTCCTACCACTTCCTGCAGGCACTTTGGCATTGCCCTCACACGGGTCAAAGGTCGGCACTGGCAGGCTGTGGCCGCTGACTGCCCACTCTTGGCAGGGTCTAGCCAGGCCACAGTCCCCCAGGGGGCAGGTACCAAGGCTGGGCCTAGCGCACTCAGGGCCCCTCTCTCCACCCGGGTAGGCCAAGGACGGGCAGGGCTGTGTCAGCACAGCTCCGCGGGGCCGCGGAGGAGGGGCCCGGCTCCTGCGGCGGGGAGGGGGGGACGGGGGCGGGGGCGGGGGAGGAGACGCCACCAGGAGGAGCCCGGCGGCTGGGCTGCTCCGGGCGGGCGGGGACGGCAGGGCGGCCAGGGCCTAGCTTCTCCTCCTGGGCCCCTCCTCGCCAAAGTCAACACCCATCTCCGGGACGGGTGCTGGCGGTAGAGGGTGCCAGGGCGCAGGGATTACGAAGCGGCCGGACACCAAGTTACTTATTCCCAGGGCTCAGAGGGATTAAGCGGACTCGGTCTCCGACTCCGCTTCCCTCGCCTGCCCCGGGGGCCCCGCCGGGGGAGCAGAAGCGGGCAGCGACGATCGGCACAATGGCAGCTTTGTCACCGCGGCTCCTGGCCGTGCCAGGGCCGGGGCAGCCCAGGACCTGGGCGCTGGGGCTCTCCTCGGCCTTCGGGCCCCCGGCCGGGCGCGGGCAGGGCTGCCGCGGATGGGGGATGCGGGGCGCGGCTCACCGTGCGTGTAGATGTTGCCCAGCTCGTTGTGCATGTAGAAGAGGCTACGCAGGCAGCCCGAGCCGCTGCTGGCCGGCCGGTAGCCGGTGAGCACGAACTTGTTGAACTGCAGGTGCGGCGGCGAGCTGGCCCAGTCCAGCAGGCGCGGCCCGGCCAGGAACGCCATGGCCCGGCCGGGCGAAGTCGGTCCGCGCTCCTCTTGCCCCCAGGTCTCCTCAGCGGGCCAACAGCACCCGGAGCCTCATCCCTGCGCCCGCCCACCTCCCAGTGCTCGGTCCGCGCACGCGCTGGCCCGGGGGGTCCCAGCCCGTGCCCCCCCCCCTCCCGCGCTGCGCACGCGCGGGCCCCGCGACCCCACGCCTGGGCGGAGGCCGGGGACGCACAGGAATCCGGAGCGCAGTGCGGCTGGCAGGCGCTGTGCAGGGACAGCTCGCGGCGGCTGCTGTGGCGGCGGCTGCTGTGGCGGCGGCAGCGGCCAGTAGTCTCTCGGCTGCCGGGAGGACGGGCGCGGCCGGACGCGGGAGGGGACGCCAGGCTCCGCCCCAGCTGCTCGCCCCCGCCATCCAGCCAGGGTTTCGCGCTCTGGGCTCCTGACGTCGCGGCTGCGAGGGCCAATGGGCGCGGCCGGCTGGGAGGTTCCTCCCGGCAGCCGCCCAGGCCTCAGCGTCTTAGCATAATATATGCGGTCCCAGTCTCATTTGCATGGGGTGCCTGTTGGATTGGGACCCGACGTTCTGGGTCCCGGTGGCTCGCGTTCCCTTGCAGTTCGCGCCCGGGCTTTTCGCGCGACCCCCAGGTCGACTCACCCTTGGGCATTCACCCTCCCGGGCACAGCCCCTCCACCCTGCAGCACCCCACAACCCGGGCTCTGTCCAAGGTGCTGCCGACCCGGGATTTTCGGACGGGTCAGGTCTAGAGCCGGCGCGCCCCTACTCCACCGGTGGTATCTCCACTCTCCCGACTTCCCCGGAGCGCAGCAAGGCGTGCCGAGATGCCCAGGCCTCTAGGGGTGTGCCTGACGTGCCCGGAGCCCTCCAGTGAGGCCCTGCCCTTCGGGCCAGGCTTCTTCGAGCTTGGGCTGGGCCAAAGTCGCTCACTGTTCAAGCCAAAGGCGCATCTTCGGCCCCGCCCAGGACGGGCAGGAAACGGAGAGGGAGAGAGGGCAGGAGGCCAGGGAAGAAAGTTCAGTCCCCACCAGGGTTCATCCTAAATCTGGTCCACGAAGGCATCCCTTCTTCTGCTTAACCCTGCTGACAACCGGCCTCCACCTCCTCCCCTTCTCCAGGACCCCGCCCACTCATCCTTCCGCCTCCGCGGTTCCTCTGCATTCCAGGCTGCTACACGAAACTCTTTGCGATGAACGCCTTTAACTTGCATGCACACAACCAGTCTTGGCACTGTACCCTCATAGCTCTTCCCACACGTAAGAAATTCCGGAGCCCTGTACCAAAATAGGTCCTTTATTCAAAGTCTATGATTGGTCTTTTGACCACTTTTGTTGACCTCTCACATTTCACTTTGGGCAGCAGTCCAGAACCACCCCAGGAGGGGCTCAAAGACCCAGGTATCGAGGTCTATGAGAGAAGTCGGATTCCTCTTGCCCTTTGGCCTTGACCATCTGGACCCCGAGGGTCAGGTGAAGTTCCCAATAATAGCACCAGATGCTTCCTGTCCAACGTCTGGCCTCCTTGAGATGACTAGAGGCCGAGCTGCCAAGCTTCAAAAGGGCAGAAGGCCAAGGTAGACAGTGTGTGGCAAAGGGTCTCAGGAGTCTATCCCGCTGCAGGAGGGTCCAGTGAACCCTGGGGGTCCCGAGTCAGAGAGCAGAGATGAGTGAGCGCAGGGAACTCTGGCTGGAGGCGCTCAATGGCCGGTAACTCGCGGTTAGACTCTCAACCTGGGGGTCCCCGGGAGGACAGGGCAGGGCGACCCCTCGAGGCCGGCGGTACCAAACGGCCCAGCTTCTTGCGGGGTCCCGGGAAGGCCCCAACGCTGGGGGCCCTTTACCCGGAGCCAGCAGGCAGCTCCTAGAGAGGGAGCAGACGTCAGCCGAACCCCCAACCAACCTCACCTCCAGCACCTTGCTTCGCTTGTGATCCCACGCGTCCCTCGAACGCGTGATCCTCGTCCCTCGAACCCAGGAGTTCCTTCCAGCCCTGTTCCCGTCGTGGGCCCTAGCTTCCCACCAGGGCCCCCCACGCCCCGGGGCACCGGGGCGGGGCGTCAGGCTCCCGGCAAGGTCCGCCCTCAGGTCCTGCCCCAGAGCGCGCACCGTCCGCGCAGCAGGCGCAGCAGCGGCAGCAGCAGCAGCAGCAGCACTGAGACGGTCGTCACCGTCAAGAAGACCTGGGCTGCGGGCACACGAGTGTGGTGAGGACAGGGCTTGGAAGGGGCTGTTCCCCAAACTCTCTCCCGCCTCCCACGCCCGTCTCACCCCCCATCGCGGCCTCTGGAGCCCCAGGCCGGGGGCTGCAGCTCACGTTGGCCCCGTCGGGGGGCTCTGCAGGGGTCTGGGCCGAGCCCTTGGGGGGCGCAGGGTCGTCGGCGTCCTGCAGCCCTGCGGAGAGGGGTGTGAGGCAGGCTGGCGGGGGAGCGGGCTGAGGGGGGACGCGGCGGGGCCTCACCGCGGTAGGTGAGCGCGAAGCCCTGCGCATGGCCGCGAGCGTCGCTGCGGAAGGTGAGCAGCAGTGCGGCGGAGCGCAGGCGCAACGGCCCCGGCGGCGGCGGGCGGGCGCCGTCGAAGGCGCGGAGCAGGCTGCCCGAGGCGGCGTCGCGCAGCTCCAGCTGGTCGCGCGGGTCCGCCAGCTCGAAGAGGCGGAAGGTGAGCTCCAGCGCGGCGCCCGGAGGGCCCAGCGCCCAGCTACAGTTCCGGTCCGGCCCGTACTCGTCCGGGAAGTCCGGGGAGTAGATGACACCTTGAGGTGCGGTCCAGTTCCCCTGGCAGGAGCCCACGGACACTGTGGGCGGGGCCGGCGGTCAGAACCCGGAGACCGGCGGGCTCCTCCTTCTACATAGAGCCCCGCCCCTTCCTAGCTAGGCCCCGCCCCAGACAGACTAACCTCATCTTCGGACCCCGTCTCCACCCCAGGTTCAGCCCAACTCCCTCCTCCGACCCCGTCCAACCCCTTCCATAGGCCCCGCTGTCAAACTATTAATCCCCTCCTCAAGTCTCGCCCTGAAACAGTTCCTTTCTCAGGTCCCGTCCTCAGACCCAGACCCCTGGCCCCAGGGTCAGCCCAGCCCCCTCTTCGGGCCCAGTCCTCAACCCAATCCCTTTATTAGGCCCCGCCCCCAACCTACCACCTTCCCTTCCCAGATCCCGCCCCCTGTCACGGCATCGCTGAGTCTCACTCAGACTCTTCCCCTCATCCGAGCCCCTCATCCCTGCCCACTCCTCGCCTTCGTAGATGCCCAGGCGCCCATCGCCGCCGCACAGCTGGCCCGGGTGGCCAAAGCAGATCTGGTCACAGTCGGTGGCCGGAGCCGGGCGTCCCCGGGCCAGGTCGCTTTCAGAGCCACAGAAACAGGCGTAGCCAGCCTCCACGCCGGCCAACTGGGAGCACAGACTGGGTGACCCCCGAGACAGGGGCTGGGGTGGGGGTGGGGTGGTGGGAGCCAGGGGTCGGGGTCGGAAGTGGGAATCGGGCTGGGGGTTCAGAAATCAGTGTCAAGGTTTGGCCTCAGAGTTGGAAGTTGATTTGGGTCCTGAGGTCAAGGTCAGGGGTCACCACTGGTCTGGGCAGGTGGGCAATACCTGGTAGCCCTTCATGCGGCAGAAGCGAAGGCACACCTGGACCGTGAGCTTTGTTGAGGTGCCGCTGGGGCCGCTGAGGGCCGGGGGTGCCCCAGAGTCCACGAAGCAGCCCAGGTACCCAGGCACTGAGGGGGCAGCAGAGTCAGGCTCAGTGAGGTGCCTCCAAAAGCGAACTCTGCCCAGGCAGCCCGGCCTCCACCATTGTCCAGCCCGGCCTACTCACTATGACACGTGGGGATATCGCAGTAGCGCCAGTAGATGCCCTCCTCCGTCTCGGCCACGTAGCACCATGGCTGCACATCACCATCTGGGTTACTGTAGGTACAGGAGAAATAGTTGGGATCCTACCGTCCCAAGAACGGCAAATTCCAGCCCTGACCCACGGCTTATTCTCAAAATGGCCACCGTGTGTGTTAGAGCAAATTCTGGTTTGCCCCCCAGAATGGATGTCGATTTCCGAGTGGACGGTGTGAAATCATTAAAGGGCCCTGGGGGCTGATTTTAGGTCTTCAGCTGTTGCTAGGCTCTGAGGACTTTGAGGCCATTTGTAGTATTCGCCCTCCACCCAGCCATGGGCCTCAGCCAAGTCCCTTATCTTGGAATCCTGCTTTAAAGCAGAAGTGATGAGCCCTAAGCTTTGCGGTTCAGCAGGGAAGTGTCCTCTCGCTCAGCTCGGTCCCTGCCGCTTCAGACCGAAACTGTGGCTCTGAACCCCCAATCCCTCCGTCACCACCAGTAGATGTGTCTCAAAAGAAGCTGTGAGCCAAGGGCCCGGCCCCTCACTCCAGGGCTTGCCCTCTGACTACGCCACGCCCTTATGGGCGCCTTGAGTGCCCAGGCCTGACCTGAGGCTCTGCAGAAGTTATGCGCCTAAGGCCCGACCCAGGTCATAAAAGGTTCTACCTCACGCTTAAGCCCCGCCCCTAGGCCCTCGAGACGGCCCCTGTGCCTGCCCAGCAGAGACCTCCGCTCCGCCCATGCCGAGGCCCAGCCCCAGGCCAACGCCTGTAATAGTGCACCCAGCCCCGCCCCAGCGAAGGCCCTGCCCCTCACCGGCAGAAGTTGTGCGCGCCCAGCCCCCAGCGGCCGTGGGGGTCGCTGGCGCTGCTGTAGCTGTGCTGCTGCGTCTGGTCCCAGTAGAGGCACGGGCGGCCAGCCCCGCGCGGGCCCGTGCGGTTCTGGTGGCCGCGGTAGTCTGCGCCATTCACCTGGAAGCACTCGGACAGGCCTGCACGGCGACGGCGGGGCCTGGGGAGGTCCTGACCCTTGCCGGGCATCCTCACCCCACACTCCGACGCCAACTCCCGCCCGGCTCCCCAGCCAGCGCCCCCGGCGCCCACGGGGCCCTCGGGCTGCTCAGCTGCTGCCACCACCTGCTCTGCCCCCTCGCCAGTGGGACTCGGGTTCTAGGCGCGGAGGCCGAGGAGGGAAGGGTGACCTTGGCCCAGTTGCCGGGCCGCGACTCACCTGGGCTATGCAGGCTCCCAGCTGAGGCCCCGCGTGGCAGCAGCAGCCGGAGCAAGAGAAGGAGGAGGAGGCCCTGCGGGGCCCGTGTCCCCATCGCCCCCAACCAAGAAGAGGTCGCCCTGGCCCGCACAAGGCCCTTGTCGCCCCTGGGGTCGCTCCGGGGTCTCCCAGACGGCCTGGGGGGCGTTGTCCTCTGACAGTCTGTCCTCGTCCCCGCTCTGCGAGGCGCTCTCTGTCTGGGGCGGGGAGGGGGGGGGGCGGTAATATCTCCCAGGGGTATTTGCCTCCTAGGGTTTCTGGCCCTGAAGGCGTCTCTCTGTCCCGGGCCCTACTGGGAGTCTCCCTGGGGGGACGATCTCTGGCCAGGGAAGTTCTCCGTCTCTGCCTCTCCGGGCTCAGGGTCCTGCCTCGGCTTCCACACCCGCCCCCTCCCTCTGCCTCTTGCTCTCTGAGTCTCCCTCGCCCAGGTCTCCAACGCGCTGGCTCCTGCCCCCCTCGCGTCCCTCCGCGCGTCCCTCCCCCCGGGCCCCTCCCTCCCTCCCCACCCCCCACCGAGGCAGGGAAGCCCCGCCCGAGACTGGAGCGGAGGCAGCAGGTCCAGACGCCTCCCACGCCCGCCCCCCATCTCCGGGACCCTCTGTGTCCCGGAGCGCGCCTCCCCTCCCTTCCTCCTCTCAGGGTCGGTGAAGGTTCCTGCGGGCGCGTGTGGAGGAGGCCCGGCCAGGCTGGTGGACAGAACGACCCTAATGGGGGAGACACAGGACCCTCTCCCGAGGCCACACGTCCCCGGGGCACCCGGAGTCCCCAGCTCACAGACACCCTTGAATGAAGTGCAGGCACGCTCTCCCACTCAGTCACCCATTCACTGTGAGACGCTCACACGCACACCCTCTTTCGGATCTTCACGCTTCTCCCTTCCCAGGTCCCGACGCCTCTGGCCTGAGGAAGCGCCACTCCCTGCCCCCGCACCCGCCCGACGGGCTGGAATGGTGGCCGCTCAGTCTGGGACAGGCAGGGGCAGCTGGTGTCTGGGGAGGAAGGCAGCTGCGCCCCTGGTCCCAGCCTGTCCCCTCCTCTCCTCCTCCTCTCCCTAGGACCCCCAGCCCAGGCGCGCCGGAGCCCTCGCAGAGCGGTGGAATTCCCCCAGCGGTGCCCCCCCCCCACCTGGCGGGGGAGGGGGAAGGGGAGCAGGTCCAGGCAGGCGTGGGGGGAAATTCCCCGCCCCCTCCCCCTGGGCCCGACTCCTCCGAGTCCTCTGATCTCCCAGCAGCGCCCGCCGGCTGCCCTCAGGGCTTGGGGAGAGGCCAGCGCAGGTGCGTGGGAGGGCGGGGGCGGGGGCCGGGAAGGAGATGGGTGGTGGCCTGGGGCCCAGAGCGGCCCGCCCGGCCCCGATGTCTTGTTCCCCAGTTCAGCCTGCCCACCCCTCACCAGTCCCCCAACAGGCTGTCCAGCCTGCAAGGACCTGTCTCCGCTCTGTCAGTACCCGCCGCACTCCTCCCCCGCCCCAGATAGGGGGCGCAGAGAAGATTCTAGGAAAGCCAAAGTGCTGGTGGTGGTGGTGACTGGACCCGCGAAGACCTCGCTTCGAATGAGCCTGTGCCTCATACACAGGCTGGGGGGAGGTGTGTGTGTGGGGGGGGGCGTTATCCCAACGCAGCTGGCTGGCTGAGACTGGAGGCCAGCGCCCAGGTTGCCTCCTGGGGGGACCCTCTCAGCTGCCATGCTGGCCCGGGCTCACCTCCCAGTTTCCTGGCCCACTGAACAATGGACTGGGAGTCTCACCAGCGCAGGCTAGCCCAGCGCAGGGAACCCAGCTAAGGAGAGAGTAGTAAAACCCACGGACCTGGCCCCCTTCTCCCTTCTGCTTGTGAGCTTGGGGGCTGCTGTGGCTCCATGGCGTTGTCCTAGGCTCTGGCCCAGGGAGAGCATCCTGGGGCAGCAGGCCTGGGCGATGGGGGTGCATGGGGAGCCTCGCTCCCCGGAGTCACCTGAGAAAAGGGCGGGGTGGAGGACAAAGACAACCAGGACCCCTCGTGCAGAAGGAAGGCCAGTGGTGGAGTGGAGGAAGAACTGACCCCTTTTCTGGCAGGAGGGTTGACTAAAAAGGGCTGTCCGTCTGGTCCACTGTACTTTGGGCCCCCACTGCCAGGCTGATCTCCTGCAAAAGGGGTATTGGATGAAAAGAAGGGGGTGCTCAGTTCCGGGACTCAGGCACCAAGATGAGAGGCAGTATCCCCACTGCAAGCTCCAGTCCCAGGTGGCTCACAGAACCTTGAACTAAGGAAGGCCTGGGCTCTCGCCCCCACCACTTCCGGGGAGTTCAGAAAGGCTGCCTGCCGAGGGGCCCACGGTCCCAGTCAGGACCTCCTCCTGGTCTCCCCGCAGCAATGGTACCACTGTCGTGGGAGGGCTGGGTCCCTACTGCCTGGTCCCTACCTGCACCCTGCCTGTTTACTGACCCTGGCTCCTCCAGCTCCTGCACAAACAGCTGAACTTCATTTCCCTGCTTCCCTTGCATTAGGTATAGCCACAGGAGTGAGTTCTGGCTATGAGGCATGGGCAGGAGTGATGCCTCTCACTCCTCAATTCTCAAAGCAAGGGCCCGGATCAACAGCATTGACATCACCAGGGAGCTTGTTAGAAATGCAGATTCTCATACCCCACTCCATGCCTCCTTCATCAGAGCCTGCATTAACAAGATCCCCAGGTGTTAAAGTTTGAAAAGCACTGATGTAGACCCCTGCCAGGTCTGGTCTACAATAGCCTCAGTTTCTATCTCCTTCATTCACCAACTAGATGGAGGGGATACCTAGGGCCTAGGGCAGGGTGGAAGGAGCCAGATTCCCTAGCGACCTTGTAGAAGGAGCCTGCCAACTAGAAGTATCAGCATGGGACTCTGCATGAGTGGAGAAATAAATATCTATGTGTTAAGCCACTGAGATCAGGGGCTTGCTTGTTACAGCAGCTGGCACAACTTACCTGGACTAATACATTCCCCCCACCCTCATACAGTTCTTGTCTCCAAGGCTGGTTCCTCTGAGAGCTGGGAGGGAGAATGTTCCATGCCTCTCATTTAGCTTCTGGTGCCTTGTTGGCCGTCGTTGGCATTCCTTGGCTCGTAGAAGCCACTAATCACCCCAGTCTCTGCCTTCACCTTCGCATGGCATTCTCCCTGTGTGAATGTCTGTGTCCGAATTTCCCCTTTTTATAAGGACACTAGTCATGTTGGATTAGGGGCCCAACCTACTGCAGTAGGATCCCGTCTAAACTAATCACATCTGCAACGACCTATTTCCAAATAAGGTCACATTCTGAGGTACTAGGGGTTAGGATTTCAACATGTGAATTCTGGAGGGACACAATTCAACACATAACATCTTACTTATTTCTTGTCACTTTTCCATCCTTGCTGCTATTTCCCTAGTCCGAGCCACCACCATCTCCTACTTGGACTAATAGCTCTCTCAGCTGAGGTCCAGCTCCCCATGGTTACCCTGAACAGCCCTTCCAGCAGCCAGAGTCTTGTTTTGATGGGAGAAGGCTGAGGGGCTGTTCTAGTGCCCTCGGAGCCCTCAGGGGAACAGTAGGGTGGCCAGCCAGGAGAGGCTGGGCTCTGCAGAGCTGTGATGAGGATGCAGCCTGAGGCTGGCAGCCGCCCTGCCCTTTGTCTCCAGAGACTCCCTTGGGTACCTCTGGCTTCTGGTCCTTGAACCAGGTAATCATACCTGATATGGACACCTGGGAGAGAACACCTGGGGCAGGTGTTGTATGATGGGGTTGCATTTTAGAAAAGCCCTTGGCTATCATGGGGACAGATTGCAGAGAGGGGACACTGGAGGCTGCAGTGGTCACAAAGGTGAAGGGTTGGGGCTCTAGGTGACTCAGGGGCCTAGGGATGGGGATGTTTATTAATACAAGGATTGACTAACAGTCTTCTTTACCATATGTGTGCCTTACTAGTGCTATGGACTGAATGTTTGTGTCCCCCCCAAATTCACACGTTGAAACCCTAATCCCAATGTGATAACATGAAGAGGTGGGACCTTTGGGAGGTGTTCCGGTCAGGGTGGAACCCTCATGATGTGTTAGTGCCTTATACGAAGAGGCCAGAAAGTTAGCTAGGCCTACCCCCCTTCTGCTCCCCACGTGAGGACACAGTAAGAAGGTGGCCAACTGTAAACCAGGAAGAGAGCTCTCACCAAAACTCAACCATGCCCACACCCTGACCTCACAATTCCAGCCTCCAGAACTGTGAGAAATACATGTCTGTTGTTTAAGATCCCCCCTCCCTGCACCCCTCCCCTCTGGGGCCTATGGTATATTATGGCAACCTGAGTGGACTAAGACACCTGGATTCCCCAAATTCTCCCAGCACCAGAGGAAGGAACCCCATCAGCCTTAACACATAGGGAAAGAAACCGCAGAGGCAGTGACTTCTAATGGGTCTGAGGTTTCTTTTCGGGGTGATGAAATGTTCTGGAATTACATAGAGGTGATGGAGGCCCTACTCTGTGAACGTACTAACAGTCATTGAATCGTACACTTGAGTTGGTGAACTCTATGGTGTGTGGATTGTATCTCAATAAAGCTGTTACTAAAGAAAGAAAGAAAGAAAGAACTAGGCAGGGTGGCACTGGTGGCACTGATAGCTGACGGGACCTAGGGACAGGCAGGGCGGTGTTGAGGACGGCTCTGGGTTTCTACGTATGTGGTGGAGCCATCAGAGGAGAGGGATGATGGAGACACTCCCCTTCTCCACCTTTGCTGCTGGTGACCACGGGATATCCAGGGCCAAGGTCCTGGGGGCAGCTGGACACACAGGTTTGGTTGCAGAAGGGAGGGCAGAGCTGGGGCTGCAGATTGACAAACCGTGAACCCTGAAAATGGCTGGGCAGAAAAGGGCTGAGGTCCAGTCCCCAGAACACCAACCACCTTGCTTATCGGTTGGGTGGGGGCCAAGGAGCCCTCAAAGGAGGTGCAGAGAACCTGGGAGCCACCTTCAGGTCTGCAGGGATCAAGGAGGGGCAGTCAGTGCAGGAGATGAACTCTGAGATGCACCCGCTGAATTTAGTGACAAGGAAGTCCTTGGTGCCACCCTGCAGGATCCATCTCGACGGAGGACATGGGGACAGGAGGCTGGGCTGGGTGGGCAGAGGGAGCTGGGCCAGGAGAAGTGTTTCAGTGACGCTCATCTCACAACCCCAGGGACAGGACTGAGGGCTGGGGCCCCTAGAGCCAGCCGCTGGCCCATTTTTAAAATTTGAGTAACTTTTTGGCAGTCTCGCTGCTCCTTATGAACTTTTTATTTCAGATTTCATAATTGAGATGTTGTTGCGCCATCACCCAAAGGGACACAGAGATATATTAGCGGCTCCACGTGGTGCAGACATAATGAAACAGGGTTTATTGGGGGAACTAGCAGCGGAGTGGAAATAGGGAAGGGGGAGGGCAGGACCACGCCCAGCTGTCGCTGTCCACCAGGGGCCAGCTTCCAAGAGGGACTTGCCCCTGTGCACTTTGCTCTGTGACAAGGATAGGGCAGGGGACATCTCTCTGGCTCTGGAACCGCCGAGGAAGTGGCTGTATGATGGGGAGCCTCTGGGGCTCGGTGGTGGGAGGTGAGTGGCCATGGGGCTACCCAAGGCGACAGCAGTATCCAAATTCATGTCCATTGGGGAGTCCTCGGTCCGAGCAACATGGACCATCCACCTACCCTCTAAGGTCAAAGCAGGTACAGAGATGAGGATGAGTGGCTGGGCCCTGGTCAATGTGAGCATGGGGGCAGAGGGACAAGCCTGAGTCCTTCCTCTGACCCTGGGCCTGGAGCCCAGCCAAGGTGACGGGCATGGGACTTGAGACTGGGAGTCGCCCGCCCTGCGCCCCGTGGAAGCCCTACTGTGGCGGGTGGGAAACCAGTGACCCTGCAGGCGTTCGGGTGACATTGGCTGCTGGGACTTGGTGCTTCTCGCCGGGCACTTCAGGCCTGTGTGACATTCCTCTTTGTGTGGAACTGAGCAGAGACCCAGCTGGTGCTGGCACAGACTTGACTGTCCTTTTAAGTTCAGGTGCCTTTCTATAAGTGTGGTCGCCTCCCGTGGATGTGCACATCTGTGGGTCTGGGATTGGGGTGCATCTGTTCCCACAGGGCTGTCTTTGGCCTTGGCCACGGGCAGTTCACTCTCTCCGGGCAGCGTGCTCCATGGCCAAGAGCACTGCCCGAAACATAGCCCCTGTGTTGCGTGTCCATTGCAGGCGGCCAGCAGCACGATGGGTCTCTTGGCAGGTGCCTGCCTCCTACCTGGGAGGTGGGGCTATCACGTTGCTGGACCATCTTCATGACTGCTGGCCAGGCTGGTGGGTGAGGGCCCCATGGAGCCGGCAGTCGGGTCAAGAGATGGGACAGTTACCTGCCTGGGGATGTAGCCAGGGTCTTGGGGGTCAAGGTTGCCCTGGCTTGGGGGTGCCAGTTCCACTTCAAGCTTGTCCCAGCTTATGAAAACAAGTCAAGGAGGACTTGGGATGAATCAGCAGAGGATCAAGGCCTCTCTTTCAGCTCCACGGGGGCTGGGGAATGGCCAGCAGAAGCTGCACTGTCCCCCCGTGGGCTGGGAGCAGACCCCTCAGCAACCTTTCCGAGGACTCCCACCCACTCCTAGTCCAGCGGGCACCTGGGCCAGGTGACCAGAGACGCTGCCCCAGGTGTGGAGGCTTCCCTCTGCCCAGCCAAACTCCATCACTTCCCACCACGTGGCACTGAGACATGTGGAGTGTATGCCTTTCTGGTGGCCATCTGTTGCTGCAAAGGGCATGTGGACACACAGCAGCTCTACACAGTAAGATATAAAATCAGGTTTATTGCGGGAAGTGTATAGGCAGAGGGACAGTGGGGGGGTGTCTGAGCTGTCACTGTCCCATGGCTGGACGGCAGGCTGCGTGGCCAGCTTGGCGGGAGGGAGCCTGCACCGTGTGCTCCCCCTGCAATTCAAGGAGCCCGCTGGGGAGGATGCGGCCCTGTTAGCAAGCAGCAGCCTCTGGAGTTCGTGGGGGACATGGGCCCACTGCTCCCTGCAGGCCGGCTCCCTGCCGTGCCATCAGACGGGAGAAGGGTTTGCGCCCGCTGTCATTGGGATCTGCCTCTCCTCCTGCATCAGGCGAACGTGGGCGACCCCGGTGGAGTTTGCCCAGCGCTGGCTTCCTGCAGCCATCAGGCTGGCTTCCAGGGCCCGAACAACACCTGCCCAGGGGATCGTGGACACTGGGTTTAATTTAAGTTGGAAAACAGCAAAGGGAACTCTAACAGAGGGTGTAGCAAGGCCTCTGGTTTCGGCCTGCTCTGTTAATGGGACAGCCACACCCCGGCAGCAGATAGCCAAGGAGCATGAAGGCCCACCTGGCACCTGCCCGGAAAACACCTGGGGCGGCTGGAACCGCACAGGGCAGCTCAGCCTGAAGAAGCAGGAACTTCCCCAAACGTGCCCCACCTTCGTCTTGAAGTGGCCTCCACGATGATTTTCCACTTTGTGGAGCCGAAGCAGGGCCACACCCAACAGGAAAGCCCTTGGCAAAGCCGTGGGCTCTGAAAACGGATGGGAATTTGCACCAGGGCAGGGGCAGGTGTCTTTGTGAACGATGCTTCCTTCCTCAGAGCTTTTGGTGGCCGTGGCCCTCCCCACGTCACTCCACGTCATACACAGCTGCGGGCCACCAGCTCCTGGGGCTCTTCTTTGTCAGCAGGGATACACCATCGAAGCGTTCCTCCTGGGAGGCCTCTTGAGGAAATGTGAAGGCCGTGGATGCTTTGGAAGAGTGAAAGAGAGGTTTTGTCGAGCAAAATCTAACCGGGTGGGAAATGCCGGGGTTCTGTGTGGACCTGGAGCATCCTTGACGCAGGCGGCACGTGAGGTTCCTCTGCTGAGTCCGGGAGGAGGCTGGCCTCATTGGGACTCGCTGTCCAGATGTGTACCTTCCACCTTCCTGATGACAAAGAAACACACATTCATGATATCCATGAAATCCAAACGTGGTGGAAAGAGATAATCAAGAAAGTTAAGGATTCCTGTAATCCCTTTCCCCTAGAGATCACCATCAACCAGATCATTTTTATACACACTCATATACATGCATCACAGCAGTTCCTTTAAAACGTGAGATTGGGAATTCCCTGGTGGTCCAGTGGTTAGGACTCCGAGCTTTCACTGCCAAGGGCGCGGGTTCAATCCCTGGTCGAGGAACTAAGATCCTACAGGCCATGCGGTGTGGCCAAAAAAAAAACATAAATAAATAACTTCATACCCTTTAGCTACACCCCCCCCAACATTCCTCACCCTAGGCAACAACTAATTTAATTTTTTTTTTTAATATTTATTTATTTATTTACTTTTGGCTGTGTCAGGTCTTAGTTGAGGCACGTGGGAGCTTTCGTTGTGGAGTGTGGGATCTTTCGTTGTGGAGTGTGGGCTCCTCGTTGCAGCGTGTGGGCTTCTCTCTAGTTGTGACACGCAGACTCCAGAGTGCGTGGGCTCTGCAGTTGCAGAGCGCGGGCTTAGTTGCGCCTCCGCATGCGGGATCTTAGTTCCCTGACAAGGGATCAATCCTGCGTCCCCTGCATTGGAAGGTGGATTCTTAACCACTGGACCTCCAGGGAAGTCCCTAATCTACTTTTTATCTCCATAGATTTGCCTACTCTGGACATTTCATAGAAATGGAATCATACAAGTTGTGGTCTTTTGTGTCTGGCTTCTTTCACTTATCATCACGTTTTTGAGGTTCATCCGTGTTGTAGTGTATGTCAGTTCTTCATTCCTTTTTATGGCCAAATAATATTTCATTGTATGAATGAACCAAGTTTTATTTATTCATTCAACCATTGATGGATATTTTGGGTTTTCACTTTTTGGCTATTATGTTTAATGTTGATATGAACATTGGTATACAGTTTTTATGGACACATGTTTTCAATTCTCTTGGGTGTACAACTAGAAGTGGAATTACTGGGTGAACAAACACTCTATGTTTAACTTTTTTTTTTTTTTGGCTGCATCACGCAGCATGCAGTTTCCCCGACCAGGGATTGAACCCTCACCTCCCGCACTGGAAGTGCGGAGTCCCAACCACTGGACTGCCATGGAAATCCCTATGTTTAACATTTTGAGGAACTGCCAGACTGTTTTCCAAAGTAGGTGTGCCATTTTACATTCCCACCAAGAAAGTATGAAGGTTCCAATTTCTCCACATCCTTGTAAACACTTGTTATTGTCTGTCTTTTTGATTTAGCCATCCTAGTGGGTGTGAAATGCTAGCTCATTGTAGTTTTTTGGTTTTTTTTTTTTTTTTTTTGGCTGCATTGGGTCTTCATTGCTGTGCACGGGCTTTCTCTAGTTGCGGTGAGCAGGGGCTACTCTTCGTTGCGGTACGTGGGCTTCTCATTGTGGTGGCTTCTCTTGTTGCGGAGCATGGGCTTTAGGAGCGTGGGCTTCAGTAGTTGTGGCGCATGGGCTTAGTTGCTCCGAAGCATGTGGGATCCTCCCAGACCAGGGCTCGAATCCATGTCCCCTGCATTGGCAGGCGGATTCTTAACCACTGCACCACCAGGGAAGCCCCTCATTGTAGTTTTTTTTTTTTTTTTTTTTAATTTTTAAAAAATTTTTTAATGCTATTCTTGTCTGCTTACATTCTTTTTATGTATGTATGTATGTACGTATGTATGTATGGCTGTGTTGGGTCTTCGTTTCTGTGCGAGGGCTTTCTCTAGTTGTGGCAAGCGGGGGCCACTCTTCATCATGGTGCGGGGGCCACTCTTCATCGCGGTGCGCGGGCCTCTCACTATTGCGGCCTCTCGTTGCCGAGCACAGGCTCCAGACGCGCAGGCTCAGTAATTGTGGCTCACGGGCCGAGTTGCTCCGCGGCATGTGGGATCTTCCCAGACCAGGGCTCGAACCCGCGTCCCCTGCATTGGCAGGCAGATTCTCAACCACTGCGCCACCAGGGAAGCCCCCTCATTGTAGTTTTGATTTGCATTTCCTAAGGCTAATGACGTTGAACATCTTTAATTGTGCTTATTGGCCATTAGTATATCTTGAACTTCATAAAAGAAATAAAATCTTTGAAATAAAAACTGTCTATTCACATCCTTTGCCCACGTGTTAATTGGGTTATTTGTCTTTTTATTGTTGCGGTTTGCGAGATCTTAGTTCCCCGACCTGGCATTGAACTGGGCCCTGGCAGTGAAAGCTCTGAGTCCTAACTGCTGGACTCCCAGGGAATTCCCTAAGAATTCTTTATATATTCTGGATACAAGTCCTCTATCAGATATGATTTGCAAATATTTTCTCTCATTATGTGGATTGTCTTTTCACTTTCTTGATGGTATCATTTGAAGCACTAAAGTTTGTTTTTTTTTAAATTTTTTAATTTTTGGCTGTGTTGGGTCCTCATTGTTGTGCGCGGGCTTTCTCTAGTTGCAGCAAGTGGGGGCTTCTCTTCATTGTGGTGCACAGGCTTGTCCTTGCAGTGGTTTCTCTTGTTGTGGAGCACGGGCTCTAGGAGCGTGGGCTTCAGTAGTTGTGGCACGCGGGCTTCAGTAGTTGTAGCTCGCAGGCTCTGGAGAGCAGGCTCAGTAGTTGTGGCGCACGGGCTTAGTTGTTCCGTGGCATGTGGGATCTTCCCGGACCAGGGCTCGAACCCATGTCCCCTACATTAGCAGGCGGATTCTTAACCACTGTGCCACCAGGGAAGTCCTGAAGCACTAAAGTTTCTTTTTTTTTTTTTTTTTTTTTCATGTAATGTCTGAAACATTTATATTAACATATTTCCATACATATTTCCATACAAATACAAATATAAGATTTTTAGAAATTTCATGTAATGTCTGAAACATTTATATTAACATGTTTCCATACAAATAGCCCAATGAAAGTTTAGTATTAGTTGTTTTGTTTGTTTTTTTATACTGCAGGTTCTTATTAGGCATCAGTTTTATACACATCAGTGTATACATGTCAATCCCAATCGCCCAATTCAGCACACCACCATCCCCACCCCACCGCAGTTTTCCCCCCTTGGTGTCCATATGTCCATTCTCTACATCTGTGTCTCAACTTCTGCCCTGCAAACTGGCTCATCTGTACCATTTTTCTAGGTTCCGCATACATGCATTAATATACGATATTTGTTTTTCTCTTTCTGACTTACTTCACTCTGTATGACAGTCTCTAGATCCAGCCACGTCTCAACAAATGACTCAATTTCGTTCCTTTTTATGGCTGAGTAATATTCCATTGTATATATGTACCACATCTTCTTTATCCATTCGTCTGTTGATGGGCATTTAGGTTGCTTCCATGACCTGGCTATTGTAAATAGTGCTGCAATGAACATTCGGGTGCATGTGTCTTTTTGAATTACGGTTTTCTCTGGGTATATGCCCAGTAGTGGGATTGCTGGGTCATATGGTAATTCTATTTTTAGTTTTTTAAGGAACCTCCATATTGTTCTCCATAGTGGCTGTATCAATTTACATTCCCACCAACAGTGCAAGAGGGTTCCCTTTTCACCACACCCTCTCCAGCATTTGTTGTTTGTAGATTTTCTGATGATGCCCATTCTAACAGGAGTGAGGTGATACCTCATTGTAGTTTTGATTTGCATTTCTCTAATAATTAGTGATGTTGAGCATCTTCTCATGTGCTTCGTGGCCATCTGTATGTCTTCTTTGGAGAAATGTCTATTTAGGTCTTCTGCCCATTTTTGGATTGGGGTGTTTGTTTCTTTGATATTGAGCTGAATGAGCTGTTTATATATTTTGGAGATTAATCCTTTGTCCGTTGATTCATTTGCAAATATTTTCTCCCATTCTGAGGGTTGTCTTTTCGTCTTGTTTATGGTTTCCTTTGCTGTGCAAAAGCTTTGAAGTTTCATTAGGTCCCATTTGTTTATTTTTGTTTTTATTTCCATTACTCTAGGAGGTGGATCAAAAAAGATCTTGCTGTGATTTATGTCAAAGAGTGTTCTTCCTATGTTTTCCTCTAAGAATTTTATAGTGTCCAGTCTTATATTTAGGTCTCTAATCCATTTTGAGTTTATTTTTGTGTATGGTGTTAGGGAGTATTCTAATTTCATTCTTTTACATGTAGCTGTCCAGTTTTCCCAGCACCACTTATTGAAGAGACTGTCTTTTCTCCATTGTATATCTTTGCCTCCTTTGTCATAGATTAGTTGACCATAGGTGCGTGGGTTAATCTCTGGGCTTTCTATCTTGTTCCACTGATCTATGTTTCTGTTTTTGTGCCAGTACCATATTGTCTTGATTACTGTAGCTTTGTAGTATAGTCTGAAGTCAGGGAGTCTGATTCCTCCAGCTCCATTTTTTTGCCTCAAGACTGCTTTGCCTATTCGGGGTCTTTTGTGTCTCCATACAAATTTTAAGATGATTTGTTCTAGCTCCGTAAAAAATGCCATTGGTAATTTGATAGGGATTGCATTGAATCTGTAGATTGCTTTGGGTAGTATACTCATTTTCACAATGTTGATTCTTCCAATCCAAGAACATGGTATATCTCTCCATCTGTTGGTATCATCTTTAATTTCTTTCATCAGTGTCTTATAGTTTTCTGCATACAGGTCTTTTGTCTCCCTAGGTAGGTTTATTCCTAGGTATTTTATTCTTTTTGTTGCAATGGTAAATGGGAGTGTTTCCATAATTTCTCTTTCAGATTTTTCATCATTAGTGTATAGGAATGCAAGAGATTTCTGTGCATTAATTTTGTATCCTGCAACTTTACCATATTCATTAATTAGCTCTAGCAGTTTTCTGGTGGCAGTTTTAGGATTCTCTATGTATAGTATCATGTCATCCGCAAACAGTGACAGTTTTACTTCTTCTTTTCCAATTTGTATTCCTTTTATTTCTTTTTCTTCTCTGATTGCCGTGGCTAGGACTTCCAAAACTATGTTGAATAATAGTGGTGAGAGTGGACATCCTTGTCTCGTTCCTGATCTTAGAGGAAATGCTTTCAGTTTTTCACCATTGAGAATGATGTTTGCTGTGGGTTTGTCATATATGGCCTTTATTATGTTGAGGTAGGTTCCCTCTATGCCCACTTTCTGGAGAGTTTTTATCAGAAATGGGTGTTGAATTTTGTCAAAAGCTTTTTCTGCATCTATTGAGATGATCATATGGTTTTTATTCTTCAATTTGTTAATATGGTGTATCACATTGAGTGATTTGCGTATATTGAAGAATCCTTGCATCCCTGGGATAAATCCCACTTGATCGTGGTGTATGATCCTTTTAATGTGTTGTTGGATTCTGTTTGCTAGTATTTTGTTGAGGATTTTTGCATCTATATTCATCAGTGATATTGGTCTGTAATTTTCTTTTTTTGTAGTGTCTTTGTCTGGTTTTGGTATCAGGGTGATGGTGGCCTCATAGAATGAGTTTGGGAGTGTTCCTTCCTCTGCAATTTTTTGGAAGAGTTTGAGAAGGATGGGTGTTAGCTCTTCTCTAAATGTTTGATAGAATTCACCTGTGAAGCCATCTGGTCCTGGACTTTTGTTTGTTGGAAGATTTTTAATCACAGTTTCAATTTCATTACTTGTGATTGGTCTGTTCATATTTTCTATTTCTTCCTGGTTCAGTCTTGGAAGGTTATACCTTTCTAAGAATTTGTCCATTTCTTCCAGGTTGTCCATTTTATTGGCATAAAGTTGCTTGTAGTAGTCTCTTAGGATGCTTTGTATTTCTGCAGTGTCTGTTGTAACTTCTCCTTTTTCATTTCTGATTTTATTGATTTGAGTCCTCTCCCTCTTTTTCTTGATGAGTCTGGCTAATGGTTTATCAATTTTGTTTATCTTCTCAAAGAACCAACTTTTAGTTTTATTGATCTTTGCTATTGTTTTCTTTGTTTCTATTTCATTTATTTCTGCTCTGATCTTTATGATTTCTTTCCTTCTGCTAACTTTGGGTTTTGTTTGTTCTTCTTTCTCTAGTTTCTTTAAGTGTAAGGTTAGATTGTTTACTTGAGCTTTTTCTTGTTTCTTTAGGTAGGCTTGTATAGCTATAAACTTCCCTCTTAGAACTGCTTTTGCTGCATCCCATAGGTTTTGGGTCGTCATGTTTTCATTGTCATTTGTCTCTAGGTATTTTTTGATTTCCTCTTTGATTTCTTCAGTGATCTCTTGGTTATTTAGTAACGTATTGTTTAGCCTCCATGTGTTTGTCCTTTTTACGTTTTTTTCCCTGTAATTCATTTCTAATCTCATAGCGTTGTGGTCAGAAAAGATGCTTGATATGATTTCAATTTTCTTAAATTTACTGAGGCTTGATTTGTGACCCAAGATGTGATCTATCTTGGAGAATGTTCCGTGCGCACTTGAGAAGAACGTGTAATCTGCTGTTTTTGGATGGAATGTCCGATATATATCAATTAAATCTATCTGGTCTATTGTGTCATTTAAAGCTTCTGTTTCCTTATTTATTTTCATTTTGGATGATCTGTCCATTGGTGTAAGTGAGGTGTTAAAGTCCCCCACTATTATTGTGTTACTGTCGATTTCCTCTTTTATAGCTGTTAGCAGTTGCCTTATGTATTGAGGTGCTCCTATGTTGGGTGCATATATATTTATAATTGTTATATCTTCTTCTTGGATTGATCCCTGGATCATTATGTAGTGTCCTTCCTTGTCTCTTGTAACATTCTTTAATTTAAAGTCTATTTTATCTGATATGAGTATAGCTACTCCAGCTTTCTTTTGATTTCCATTTGCATGGAATATCTTTTTCCATCCCCTCACTTTCAGTCTGTATGTGTCCCTAGGTCTAAAGTGGGTCTCTTGTAGACAGCATATATATGGGTCTTGTTTTTGTATCCATTCAGCCAGTCTATGTCTTTTGGTTGGGGCATTTAATCCATTCACGTTTAAGGTAATTATCGATATGTATGTTCCTATGACCATTTTCTTAATTGTTTTGGGTTTGTTTTTGTAGGTCCTTTTCTTCTCTTGTGTTTCCCACTTAGAGAAGTTCCTTTAGCATTTGTTGTAGAGCTGGTTTGGTGGTGCTGAATTCTCTTAGCTTTTGCTTGTCTGTAAAGCTTTTGATTTCTCCATCAAATCTAAATGAGATCCTTGCCGGGTAGAGTAATCTTGGTTGTAGGTTCTTCCCTTTCATCACTTTAAGTATATCATGCCACTCCCTTCTGGCTTGCAGAGTTTCTGCTGAGAAATCAGCTGTTAACCTTATGGGAGTTCCCTTGTATGTTATTTGTCGTTTTTCCCTTGCTGCTTTCAATAATTTTTCTTTGTCTTTAATTTTTGCCACTTTGATTACTATGTGTCTCGGCGTGTTTCTCCTTGGGTTTATCCTGTATGGGACTCTCTGCGCTTCCTGGACTTGGGTGGCTATTTCCTTTCCCATGTTAGGGAAGTTTTCGACTATAATCTCTTCAAATATTTTCTCTGGTCCTTTCTCTCTCTCTTCTCCTTCTGGGACCCCTATAATGCGAATGTTGTTGCGTTTAATGTTGTCCCAGAGGTCTCTTAGGCTGTCTTCATTTCCTTTCATTCTTTTTTCTTTAGTCTGTTCCGCAGCAGTGAATTCCATCATTCTGTCTTCCAGGTCACTTATCCGTTCTTCTGCCTCAGTTATTCTGCTATTGATTCCTTCTAGTGTAGTTTTCATTTCAGTTATTGTATTGGTCATCTCTGTTTGTTTGTTCTTTAATTCTTCTAGGTCTTTGTTAATCATTTCTTGCATCTTCTCAATCTTTGCCTCCATTCTTATTCCAAGGTCCTGGATCATCTTCACTATCATTATTCTGAATTCTTTTTCTGGAAGGTTGCCTATCTCCGCTTCATTTAGTTGTTTTTCTGGGGTTTTTTCTTGTTCCTTCATCTGGTACATAGCCCTCTGCCTTTTCATCTTCTCTATCTTTCTGTAACTGTGGTTTTTGGTCCACAGGCTGCAGGATTATAGTTTTTCTTGCTTCTGTTGTCTGCCCTCTGGTGGTTGAGGCTATCTAAGAGCACTAAAGTTTCTTAACTTTGATGAAATCCAATTTATCTATTCTTTGGTTGTTATGACATGTGGAAGTGTTGTCTACCAGGGAAGCTTGCCTGAGACTAGGGATCCAGGGTTTTTATTGGGCGTCAGTCCTGTAGGCAGAGGGTACCTGGGTGAAGAACTACAGTCACTGAAATTCCAAAATCTCAAAGAAAAGCAAGTGTTCAGCAAAAAAATAGCTTTTTTTTGTACAAACAGGTAAGAGTGAGTAATTGTTATCACTTAGGGACAGTATCGGGGTCAAGTCCTGGAAGCACCCTTGACCTTGACCCTGGAAGCTAAGGGTCAGCCTTGCAAGCAGGTTGTTCTAAGGACGGAAGTTGCAGGCCTGCTGTGTTAAACCTGTTCTGTACACAAGCTGTATGATATTGATTTACAGCTGGGAAAGCAATCTTGCATTCCTGGCATAAGTCCCATTTGGTCATGGTGTATGATCCTTTTTTATGTTGCTGGATTCAGTTTGCTGGCATTTTGTTGAGAATTTTTGCTTCTATGTTCCTAAGAGATATTGCTCTATAGTTCTCTTTTTTAAATTAATTAACTAACTAATTAATTTATATATTTTGGCTGTGCCAGGTCTCAGTTGCGGCACGTGGGCTCTTCACTGTGGCATGCATGCAGGATCTAGTTCCCCAACCAGGGATCGAACCCAGGGCCCCTGCACTAGGAGCATGGGGTCTTACCCACTGGACTACCAGAGAAGTCCCTAGTTTTCTTTTCTTGTGATGTCTTTGCTTGGTTTTTTATTTATTTATTTATTTATTATTTATTTATTATTTTTTTTTAGCTGTGTTGGGTCTTCGTTTCTGTGCGAGGGCTTTCTCTAGTTGCAGCGAGCGGGGGCCACTCTTCATCGCGGTGCGCGGGTCTCTCACTGTCGTGGCCTCTCTTATTGCGGAGCACAAGCTCCAGATGCGCAGGCTCAGTAGTTGTGGCTCACGGGCCTAGTTGCTCCGCGGCATGTGGGATCTTCCCAGACCAGGGCTCGAACCCGTGTCCCCGGCATTGGCAGGCAGATTCTCAACCACTGCGCCACCAGGGAAGCACCTTTGCTTGGTTTTGATAACAGGGTATTGCCGGCCTCACAGGATGAGTTGGGAAGTGTTCCCTCTTTTCTATTTTTGGGAAGAGTATCTGAAGGATCTTCTTTAAATATATGGTAGAACTTGGGACTCCCCTGTTGGTCCAGTGGTTAAGACTCCATGCCTCCAATGCAGGGGGCCCGGGTTCGATCCCTGGTCAGGGAACTAGATCCCACATGCCGCGTGGCCAAAAAAAAAAAGAATATATATATATTATGTATATAAGTATGTAAATATATATTTATATATATTATATCTATAAATATATATTTTATATATATATATAACATATATATATGGTAGAACTCATCAATTAAGTCATCTAGGCCTAAGTGGGAATCTTAGTTCCCTGACCAGGGATCGAACTTGTGCACCCCGCAGCAGAAGCACAGAGTCTTAACTTGTGGGGAGTTTTAAAATGACTAATGCAATCTCTGTACTTGGTTTAAGTCTATTCAGATTTTCTATTTCTTCGTGAATCAGGTTTGGTAGCTTTCTAGGAATTTTTTCATTTCACCTAAGTTATCTAATTTGTTGGCATGCCATTGTTCACAGTATTTCCTTATAATTGGTTTTTCTGGTCTAGCTAAAGGTTTGTCAATTTTGTTGATCCTTTCAAAGAAACAACTTTTGATTTTGTTAGCTTTCTCTATTTTCTTTTTTTTTTAACATTAAAAAAAATATTTTATTTATTTATTGTATTCTTGCCTGCGTTGGGTCTTAGTTGCGGCACACAGGATCTTTGTTGTAGCACGTGGGATCTTTTGTTGCTGCGCATGGGCTCTCCGTTGCCGCGCACGGGCATCTCTCTAGTTGTGGTGCGCGGGCTCCAGAGTGCATGGGCTCAGTAGTTTGCGGCATGTGGGCTGACTAGTTGAGGCGCGTGGGTTCAGTAGTTGTGGCACACGGGCTTAGTTGCCCCGTGGCATGTGGGATCTTAGTTCCCCGACCAGGTATCGAACCCGTGTCCCCTGCATTAGAAGGCGGATTCTTTACCACGGGACCACCAGGGAAGTCCCTACTTTTCTATTCTCTATTCCATTAATTTCTATTCTAATAGCTATTATTTCCTTCCTTCTGCTTGCTTTAAGTTTACATTGTTCTTCTTTTTCTAGCATTCTTTTTCTAACATGTAAGTTTGAGTTATTGACTTGAGATCTTTATTTTTTTATTATTATTTTTAAAAATTTATTTATTTTATTTATTTATTTTTGGCTGCGTTGGGTCTTCATTGCTGCGTGCAGGCTTTCTCTAGTTGCGGCGAGCGGGGGCTACTCTTCCTTGCGGTGCGCGGGCTTCTCATTGCAGTGGCTTCTCTTGTTGCAGAGCACGGGCTCCAGGTGCGCGGTCTTCAGTAGTTGTGGCTCGTGGGCTCTACAGCGCAGGCTCAGTAGTTGTGGCGCACAGGCTTAGTTGCTCTGCAGCTTGTGGGATCTTCCTGGACCAGGGCTCGAACCCGTGTCCCCTGCATTGGCAGGCAGATTCATAACCACTGTGCCACCAGGGAAGCCCGAGATCTTTATTTTTAATTTTTATTAAAAAAAAATTTTTTTTTGGCTGCGCTACGCACCATGTGGGATCTTAGTTCCCTGACCAGGGATTGAACCTGTGCCCCCTGCAATGGAAGCACAGAGTCTTAACCACTGGACCACCAGGGAAGCCCCTCAAAGTATTTTCTAATTTCCCTTGTAATTTCTTTGAGTCACTGGTAATACTTATAAGTATGCTGTTTAACTTTCATGTATTTGTGAGTTTCCCCAATTTTTTGTTATTGACTTCTAATTTCTTTCCACTGTGGTCAGACAACATACTTTGTATGATTTCAATCCTTTTAAATTTGTGGGGTCTGGGGACCTCCCTGGTGGTCCAGCTGTTAAGACTCTGCGCTCCCAATGCAGGGGGCCTGGGTTTGGTACACGGTCAGGGAACTAGATCCTGCATGCTGCAACAAAGATCCCCCATGCCGCAACTAAAGACCCAGTGCAACCAAATAAATAAATAAATAATTTAAAATAAATAAATAAATTTGTGAGGTCTGGTTTTATGGCCTAGATATGATCCATCCTGGGGACTGTCCCACATGTGCTTGAGAAGGACGTGAATTCTGCTTTAGGTGGTGGTCTCCTTCATGCTCTGCCTTCTCCCTTGGATTCCTTGGATCACTTGTTTTGGGGGGAGATAGCTGTCATGTTTGAGGGCACTCAAGCAGCCCTAAGGAAATGTCTACATGGTGAGGAACTGAGGCCTCCAGCCCACAGCCATGTGAGTGAACAGGCCATTTAGAAGCACTTCCTCCAGCCCCACTCAAGTTTTCAGATGGGTGTACCCCCACTGACATCTTTCCTTCAACCCTAGAACCACCCCGCCCAACCACTCCTGAAATCTTGACCCACAGACACTGTGACAGACAGTAAATATTTGTTGTTCTTAGTCACTAAGTTTTGTGTAATTTGTGATTCTGGTAATACAGTTACCCATAGCTCTGTTGGCTTTCAGGAGCACAAGTCTCGAAGCACAGTTGAACTTCAGGCAGAAGTTTTGTCTTTTCTGAGGGAAAAACATTGAAAACATGGATTAATAATTCTTTTCTTGTTGAAGCTGCCAGAGGCAAAGGCACACCTCCCGGAACGATGACCTCAAGGCCTTGAGGATGAAGAAAACCAGGTGGAATGACTCTGATTGGGGGAGTCACTGGGGGAATTCTGGTTTTCTGATGCCCAAAACTACCTATGCCTGGTAAAATAAGCTGCTGGAGATCCTGAGTCAGTCTTCACCTTGTCACCAAAAAGACTGGGAGGCAACAATCTCAAAGATGGCACGCCCTTCACCCCAACAAAGGCAAACCACAGCGCCTCCTCCTTGGTTAAGCTGAACAGTGGCTTTCTCATGGAAAAAAATTTTTTTTTAAAACAGAAATCAAGTTTCTTTTGTTTGTTTGATACAACTTGGATTCATTCCCGTATTTTATAAGATGTGGCCTTTAATATTTCCATGAATTAATATGAGACACATAATGCTTTCTAAAGACTGGTTTTACTAGAAAAATGGTACAGATGAACCGGTTTGCAGGGCAGAAATAGAGACACAGAGGTAGAGAACGTATGGACACCAAGGGGGGGAAAGTGGCGGGGGGCGGTGTGTGGTGGTGTGATGAATTGGGAGATTGGGATTGACATATACACACTAACATGTATAAAATAGATAACTAATAAGAACCTGCTGTATAAAAAATAAATAAAATAAAATTCAAAAATTAAAAAAAAAGACTGGTTTTACATTCTGTTTATCTGAAGGGAACCCATTTTCAGTTTGATACAGTTAATTATTTGCAAGACTACGTGTGTGTGTGCGTGCACGGGAGCACTCATGCTTGTGTGTGCACACACATTAGTATATTCTTCTAGGGCGGTCTATATTTTTTCATCAGATTTTCAAAAGATACTACCATCCATAAAAAGTTAAGACCTCTTAGTATAAAAGAGAGGAGAAAAATGGCAGTTAGAAGGGGAGTTGGTTTTAAGGATGGGACCGATTTAGGTGTGTTTCTAGGTTCAGGAGAAGGAGCCAGTAGAGAGGAGGGGTAGAAGACTGGAAAGGCAGGAAGGCCAGGGAACAAAGGTCCCCAGACAGTGCCTGTTCCCTGAGGTGTCTGAACCTCGGGCTGGCAGAGACCAAGATACCCACAGCTCTCTCGTCCCCACTCCTGTCTGTACCTGGGTCCTCCTGCTGGGCCGGGCTGGGGAGCCGCTCCCGCTGCCTCAGGGCCTCCAGGCCCGCCAGGTCAGGCAGGTGGCAGTGGCTGCGCATGACGGTCACCCGCTGGCCCTGGGTGATGGCCCGGCTGCGGCAGCCCATGCGGGCCTGGTCCCGGCACATCCAGTACACCTTCTCCCCGGCCGCCTTCTCCTTCCTGTAGAGGAAGGACTCGTACACCAGGAACCTGCCCCCGAGAGAGGTCCTCAGGAACTCCAGGGGCTGGAGGGTTTCTGGAAGGAACATGACGTGTGAGTGGGGTGCCTGGGCCGGGCCTTGGAAGCAGGGGACAGAGCCTGGGTGCCAGGGACGGAGACTGCTTCCTTTGTCCCACCAGCCAGCTCCAGCCAGGAAACTGCAGACCCCCCAACCCCCACAGGTCCCACTTTGGCCCCTGCCCCCCACCCCAGCCTGTGCTGCAGGGCCCTGGGGACTGAAGCTCAGGCCACCACGGCCCTGATGCCCTGGAGTGCAGACTGGCTGTCTGATGGCTGTAGTGTTATCGGGGAGGCTGGCCCTGCAGCCGCCCAAACACTGAGCTTTCCTGCAGGTCTCTCCTGACCCTGCTCGGCCTCCATGCTGGCTGGCAAGCAAGCACCCCAGGGCAGGGGCTGGGCTGAACTGGAATACTCTGGAAGGGCCATGGTTGGTCTGGACAGTGCACTAGGGGCCTCCCGGCTCCCTGCCCACCCTCCCCTCGGCCAGCAGGCAACCAATCAAATTCTCCCTTTTGAGACTTTTAAGAATCTGAACTGAAAGCTCCTGACATGTTGGGGTTGGGGTGGCCCGAAGGCACTGGCAGGGGTGGGGAGGGAGAGGGGAGACAGAGGGTCCCCCAGGTCCAGGAGCACTGCCCCACAAATGGGTGCCGAGCACTTCCTGCAGCTGCCAGTAATGCCACTGCAGCCCCTGGCCCCGTTTTCTCCAGCGGTCTGAGTGGGTTTCTCGAATGACAGCCCATCCCAGATGAGGACCAGTACCATTAGTGCGGAGTCCAGATGTGGCCCCTGCCCTAAGGGAGCCCACAGCCCGGGAGGACAGACACCACTGGACATGGGCCACAGGAGGAATGTCCCAGCAGGCAGCCTCCAGCCTGTGTTCTGAGCTGTCCCCAGGGGCTGCTGGGCCAGCAGGAAGACCAGGGCCCGGCCCCTGCCCGCCCGCCTCTCACCCACACCTGAGCCTTCCCTCTGGGCCGGGCTGGGGAGCTGCTCCCGCTGCCGCAGGGCCTCCAAGCCCCCCAGGTCGGGCGGGTGGCAGTGTCTGCGCATCACCATGACCCGCTGGCCCTGGGTGATGGCTCGGCTGCGGCAGCCCATGCGGGCCTGGTCCCGGCACGTCCAGTACACCTTCTCCCCGGCCGCCTTCTCCCGCCTGTAGAGGAAGGACTCGTACACCAGGAAGCTGCCCCCCAGAGGGGTCCTCAGGAACTCAGGGCCTCCTGGGGAGAAATGGGAGAGGGGGTCGGGGGAGGGAGAGCCTGGAGCCAGGCCTGGAGCCGAGGAACGAGGGGGGCCGGGGCCCCGTTCTCAGAGCCTAGAGCAGCATGGCTCCTGGCATGAGACCCACGGACCCCACCCCACGCTGCATCTACCTCCTCAAGCCCAGGACACAGGCCCCCCATCCCCCAGACTCAGCCTAGCCTGAGCTCCCAGAACTCCTTTCCCAAGCCTGGGAGAGAAGGGAGGTGGGAGACTGGTGAGGTGGAGGTCGCTGAAGGCAGAGCCCGTCTCCCCTACCTCGCGGCGCCTGCAGGAAGGCGGCGTCTTATCCGAGGTGTCGGCAATGGGATGGCACAAGGGCCTCTCGCCCCTGCTAAGTTGGAGGAATTAGTGGACAGGCCCTATGGGGGATAGGCAACCAGGAGCGAAATGGGAGTTGTGTGCAGCCCCTTGTGCGTGGTGGGCGGTGGGGCTGTAGAAGGGTCCACTCCCCCAGGGAGCCAGGCTGGGTGGGCTTTGACCTGAGGGCAGGAGGGGAGGCAGGGAGTGGCCCGGGCCACTGTCCTGACATGTTGAGATGGGGGACCTGGAAGGTGGCCACACCCTTCTGCTCCAAGGACTCCCTTCCCGCCGTCCAGGCACCAGGACCACACAGGAGGGGTGGAGGGGGACTCGGGGGTCCGTCAGCACAGCAGCGGGGACGGCAGCCGTAGTGGGGGGTTGGTGAGAATGCCCTGAAGGGGGGTCCGGGGTGGGGGGTGAGTGGCCGGAGGGGAGGTATATGATGTGGGGCATGTTTCTGCTCCCCCCACACCCGATGAAAATGTCCACTGAGGGATGAAAAAGGCACAGGGCATGAGGCCAGAAATTCAGAGAGGAGAGGAGACGGCAGAGATGCTGACCCAGGTTAGACTCTGGGCAGAGGGGGTCACCTGGTCACAGACCTGGCAAAGCAAGAGCTCGTCCAGCCTCGGGGGGAGACTCTCAGAACAAGCAGAGTCCAGTGGCCAAGCCTAGGGAGGCCCGAGGTCCCTCCGAAGGAGGGGTCCAGGGCAGGCCCCAAACCGGGGGACTGTCGAGGACTGTCTGCGTGAAGAGCAATGAGACGGTGCCCGCCCCGGAGGAGGAAGAGTCTGGGGTGTGGGGGAGGAGGAGGAGGTCTGCACTGACATGAAACTCCCTGTTTCCCTGCCCAAGTCCCTGGAGCCGGCAGCCAGGCTGAAACCGCTGCAGGAGATTGGTCCTGGGGCGCTAAGGCCTGGGGTCTCGAGGGTCGCCTGGTCAGCACCCACATACAGAGCGTGTGGGTCTCTCCTTAAACCTGGCTAAGGACCACTGGCCACGTGGGTCAAAGATTCTCACGCCATCTTACATGATGAAAAAGTCAAGACTCTTACACCAAGTATCACAAATGAGACCATGCAAAGCAATTTAAAGTGTATACAACAATCATTCCCCCTTTAGTTTTGCTGCTTTATACAACTGTGTGATGAACAGAAAATTGAATGGGCATGTACCTGGCTGGAAAATTTCACCAGTTGACAAAAAAAACCCAAAAAAACAGAGAAGCTTCACCCTGAACGGCAGAGACTAAAGAAACTCATAGAGAAAAGGTACTTGGAGAAAACAAGGCCACTGCCAGAGGCTGGACGGCAGGGCCGCGGCACTCCTCGGAGGATGGAATGCAAAGGAGTTCAAATACAAGAGTGAAAGTTAAAAATTAAATAGAAGGACTGGAAAGCAAAATCAAGGAAATATCAGAAAAACAGGGACTGGAAAGTCATTGAACACGAGGAAATTTTCATGAGTGAAGGACACCGTTTCCGGCCTGAAAAGGCCCCAAGTGCCCCCAGCACAGCTATGTACCACAGGGATGGAGACACGACCCTATACCTTCAAGCAAAGACCCCCTGCATGCACCTCGGAAAGATGCAGTCATTCGAGCACAGACACCAGACAACCATGGAAAAGGAGCCACAAACAGCCACACCTCCACTGCAGTGTTCCCACTCAGCTGTGGACAGATTTATAGAACAAAAGTGCAACAGTGTGGCTTCCCTGATGGCGCAGTGGTTAAGAATCCGCCTGCCAATGCAGGGGACAAGGTTCGAGTCCTGGTCCGGGAAGATCCCACATGCTGCGGAGCAACTAAGCCCGCGAGCCACAACTACTGAGCCTGTGTTCTAGAGCTGCGAGCCACAACTACTGAGCCCACGTTCCACAACTACGGAAGCCCGCGTGTCTAGAGCCCGTGCTACACAACAAGAGAAGCCACCACAATGAGAAGCCCGCGCACTGCCACAAAGAGTAGCCCCTGCTCACCGCAACTAGAGAAAGCCTGCGCACAGCAACAAAGACCCAAAGCAGCCAAAATAAATAAATAAATTTATTAAAAAAAAAAAAAGTGCAACAGCTGCCTCAAGAGGAGGAGGCAGTGGGTAACTGCTGAGTCCTTGCTGTCTCTGGTTGGAAGTCAACAGGAGATAAAAAACCAGTTGACAGCAGTGGAAGGAAGCACGCTTTAGGGAAGAGGGCAGCAGATGCCCTAAGGAACAACGGAAAGGGGACTTCCCTGGTGGTCCAGTGGTTAAGACTCCACGCTTCCACTGCAGGGGCGCAGGTTCAATCCCTGGTTGGGGAACTAAGGTCCTGCATGCCGTTCTGCACAGCCAAAAAATTAAAAAAGGAAGCAAGGAAGGAAGGAGGGAAGAAAGAAAACAAAAAAAGGAACAATGGCTGAGTGGTTATTCGGGGTGGGAGTTGGGGGAAGGACAGGGCGAGGCCAGATCATCCCTAGGTACATAAAAGTTATAAAGAAATGGGATAAAAAGAGAGTCAGAAAAAAAAAATCAGAGATCTCGAGTTTGAGAGAATTTTAGGGCCAAAAAGGCTCTAAAGGAGACTCAGATGACTCAGAAAAGTATGGGACTGGGAACCCCAGAGGGAGAGCAGGGACAGCAGAGAAGGCTGGGCCGAGGCTGCTCTTAGCAAGATGAGTCGGAATATGCACGTTATTGTGGCCACGAGAGTCAAACATAAGCACTGTGGAGCCGACAAAGGTGGGAGGAGGGGGGCTGTGACCCTCATCATAGAGCCCAGAGGAACGATGGTAGATGCTCAGGCAGAACAGCTGGAGGAGAACAGAAGCCAATGACAGCAACGGGCACCTTCAGCCCTTAAGCCACATCTGTAGGATGTGCTTGTTACTGGGCACGGTGTCAGCCACCCACACTGGAAAAATGAGAAACCAGCTTGTGCAATTAGCTTTCTCTATAAATCCTATACATTCCTAAGAAAAAAGAAAGGATGAGAAGGAGGAAAGGGAGCCTGGGTTGATCAAGTGCTGCAGAGATTCTGGGCTGGTCTGAGCAGGAGAGTGAGGCCCACTGCCCAAGAGAAAGGGTGACGCCCCAAGTCACCTAATTGACTTGGGGATAAGGTGAGGTGGACCAGGAGGGGGTGTGGGGGTAGGGAGAGGAGACAGGAGGGAGCTGTAACCTTCCAGAGGGTCCCCAGTAAGGACGGGGAGGATGCTTGCTGGAGGTCAAGAGGGAACGGGGCGGGCAGTCTGCGTCTTCTGACTGTCCCCCGAGGCCGCTCCCTGGTCTGGCCTACCAGAGCTCCCTCGCTGGGCCGTGCCAGGGCGTTTCTCTCGCTGCCGCAGGGCCTCCAAGCCCCCCAGGTCGGGCGGGTGGCAGTGGCCTCGCATCACTGTCACCCGCTTGCCTTGGGTGATGGCTCGGCTGCGGCAGCCCATGCGGGCCTGGTCCCGGCACGTCCAGTACACCTTCTCCCCGGCCGCCTTCTCCCGCCTGTAGAGGAAGGACTCGTACACCAGGAAGCTGCCCCCCAGAGGGGTCCTCAGGAACTCAGGGCCTCCTGGGGAGAAATGGGAGAGGGGGTCAGGGGAGGGAGGTTGGAAGCTGGGGTGTGAGCCGGAGCAGGGCCTGGGGCTGGGCCAGGCCTGGCGTCGCCCCCCTCCCACCTCCTGGGACCTTGGGGAGCAAGATTGGAGTGCAGGCAGAGCGCCGGGCCAGCGGGTGTGGACTCACCCAGGTCCTCGTCCTGGTCCTCCTCGCCTTGGGGCTGGGCCAGGAGGTCCTGATCTTTGGCCTTTGACCGCTTTCTGGGCCGGGGCCTAGTGAGAGTCAGGGGGCCCGGCCCCCTGCGGTAGAACAGGCTGTCCACACCTTGGAGCAGCTTGTCCGCTTGGCCCCCAGGGCCGCCCGGCCTGGCCCGCAGTGACTCCACGGCTTTCTCCTGCTGCCGCCGGGCCTCCAGGCCCTCCACGTCAGGCGGGTGGCAGTGGCCACGCATGACAGTCACCCGCTGGCCCTGTGTGATGGCCCGGCTGCGGCAGCCATGCAGTGCGTGGTCCCGGCACGTCCAGTACACCTTGTCCCCCACAGCCTTCTCCCGCTTGTAGAGGAAGGACTCGTGCACCAGGAAGCTGCCCCCGTAGCAGGTCCTCAGGAACTCCAGGGGCGGGGGCCCTCCTGGAGGAGAAAGTGGGGAGGGGGCTGGGCAGGTGCAGGCTGGCGGAGCTCTGCTCCTTTAGTTTACCGTGCAAGGCAGGGCCCTGGGTGCATCCCCACGGATCGCCCACCCAGTGCCCCAAGGAGGCCGTGCGGCTCCTCTCCTGGTGGCTGGTGAGCAGGCCACGGCTCCGGGTGGTCAAGCACCGCGTCCCAGGTCACACACTGGGGAGGGCCAAGCTGGCTCTGACGCCACACCCTGCCTGCTCAGTCACTCCTGGCCATACTTTTTCTTAGGGTTTGTTTGAAAATTATATCTAATTTTCGAATAACACATGCACAGGCCATAAAATGAAATGGGACCAAAAGATACACAGTGAAAGACAAGTCCTTCTCGCCCAGCCCCCGGCACCCAGCACAGCAGCCGCCTTAAATCCCTAAATCCTTCAATCCTTTCCAGGTCTGGAGGCACCCAGCCTTTGGGACCAAGCTACCTCCCAGTTACTGGTAATAAAAACTGCCGCAAAGAACAAAACAAAACCCAACAAACAAAGAATAAGAACCTCTGCAAAGACTCCATCTATCAGTTACTCAGTGACAACAAACGCTGGACCAGGGCTGGCACTTCAGCACGAGAGCCCCTAACGGCGAGGCTATCACACATCTTAGGAGCGACCTCCTGACCTGCAGAGCTTCAACAAGGCTGCCCAGCTACATGAGGCAGGGCTGGATCTTGAACCTGGGGCACAAAGCTCAAGTCTCCCACCAGGCCGACCTTCCCAAACTTCAAAGGTTACCAGAATCACGTGGGGTCCATAAACCTCAGGTTTTTGCATCAGGAAGCTCCAGAAGGACCTGGGCCGCCTGGTTCACGAGCACTAGTTCTACCCCTTGGGCTTAATGATTACTTGGACGCATTCATATTTTAAAAATCGTTTTGACTTTGAGCACATTAAGAAGCCACGTGGGACCCACATTTATCTTTGGGCAGAGGAAAGGGCTGTGGTTCCCACCTGCCTGAGAGTAGAGCTTGGGTGGGGGGGCACTCACCGGTCCCCAGCGTCGGGCGTTTCTTGGGAGGCAAGCTCAGCAGCGACAGGGCTCGGAGCCCCTCATCCTCCTCAGGAGCTGGCTTGCTCAGCACTGGCCCCGGGGCCGGCTCTGGCTCCTCGGGGCACAGCCACGGGCCCACCCCCTCCAGGGGCTCCTCCACTCGGCTGCCGGAGCCCTGGGGATCCCCCAAGCCTTCGGGCAGGGCTGGGCTGGGCAGCTTCTGTCTCTGGCGCCGGGCCTGCAGGCCCTCCTCGTCGGGCGGGTGGCAGTGGCCCCGCATCACTGTGGCCCTTAGGCCACGGGTGATGGCCCGGCCCCGGCAGCCCAGCTCGGTATGCTCGCGGCACTTCCAGTATACCTTGTCCCCCACAGCCTTCTCCTGCTTGTACAGGAAGGACTCCAGCACCAGCAGGCGGCCCCCAAATGGGGTCCTCAGGAACTCCAGGGGCTGGGGGGCTGCTGAAGGCAAGGGGAGGGCCAGGTCAGCTGACACAGAGCAAGGCTTGAGCCAGGGGCACGGATGGGAACACAGGGATTGGGGTGCCCTGGGATGACGTCCTGCGATCGTCACACCAGCCTGGGTCAAGGTCCAGGAGGCCCTGCTCAGAGCAGGGAAGGGATGGCCAAGGTCACCTCACTGGAAAGGGGGGTATGCGAAGCCCAAGTCTGAGCATGCAGGGTCACAAAAGTGGCCAGACAGGGGCAGCTGGCCCGGAACTCACCTGTGTCTGGCTTGCTGTGTTTCAGTTCCTGGGCCTGGGGGCTTGGTTGGACTGCCCCCTGCTGTTCCTCTACTGGCAGGATCTGGGGGGACCCAGCCAGGGTGTCAGGGCCAGACATCTCCAAGGACAGGACACAGTGCACTGCTTTGGGCTGGGAGTCCACTCCATCCCCATTCTCAGTGGAGGCCGTCAGTAGGACCAGTTCGGAGAACTCCGTGGGCTTCCTGGGGGCTGCGGGGACGACATCTGTGCCCGGCTCAGGGGACTCAGGGGAGGGTTCCTGGCCGGCCTTCACGCTCTCGCCCTCCTGCTCACTGGGCTCGGGCAGGGGCATTCCGGGAACGATGGCCTGGCCCCCAGGCCACGCTCAGGCCCCAGCAGATGGATTTCTCCTCCACCTCCCTGGAAGGAACCCAGCAGTCCAAGGGCTCCGTCCTAAGGCAGGAGGCAAAATCCCATCAGTGGAGGTGCCCTTAGGCCTGGGTTCAGGAAGAATCTGGGCTGGAGGTTGGGGCAGATGGGGCTGCCTCGGTGCCCCCGGGGAAGGACCTGAATGGAGCCAGAG
Organism: Balaenoptera ricei; assembly: GCF_028023285.1. Lineage (NCBI taxonomy): Eukaryota > Metazoa > Chordata > Mammalia > Artiodactyla > Balaenopteridae > Balaenoptera > Balaenoptera ricei. Next base: position 52,907,990 of record NC_082653.1, on the reverse strand, counting down.
AACCCTGGGCTGGTGCTTCTACTCTCCTGGTAGCCTTGAGTCCGTCACCTCCCCCAGCCAAACCTCACTTTCCCATCTACAAAATGTGCCCAAAACAGGGCTCTCAAGGGGCTACTGGGGTGACCAAGGTGCTGACAGCTGTGAGTTACTAGGAATCCAGGCCCACAGGTGCTGAGCACGGGGTGAAGTGCTTCCACAGGTTTTTCCATTTAACCTTCAGCCCCACGTTATGAAAGTTGATCTTTCTCATTGACCCAGGTTACAGATGAGGACACTGAGGCATGCAGCCATGAAGGCAGAGCGGGGAGTCCAGTCGAGGTGGGTCCAGAGCCCGCCCCGCACAGCACCTGGGGTACCTCGTCCAGGATAACAGGAACCGGTCTTCCTGAGCACCAGGCGTTGGGGAAAAGCACTTTGGGGACATGAGTTCAGGTCACCAACCCTCCCAGAATGCCTGGTGCCCTTCACCCTGACACTGTGTCACTAGGAGCATGGGCTGGGGCCCTGCTGGCACACTGCAGACCCCAAAGGAGGAGCCTGGCCCTGGGAGGAGGGACTCTCTGGATTCACAACTAGATCCATCCCCCATCCCAGGCAAGAGGCCCCGGGGCACCCAGTGCTAGGGGATGCCAGGGCCCCACGAGGGCAGCGACCTTGTGTCTGAGCTGGTGCTGGCTCTGCCTCAGCTGAGTGGGGCCAGGTCTGTGGAGGTGTCCAGAGAATCCGTGGTCATTGAGGGCTCCCTGGCTTCTGGTCTGGAGAAGCAGAAAGGATGGATGACAGGCAGGGCTGGCCTGGAGACCAGAGCCCTGGGGCATCAGTGGCCATTTTGTCTTCCTGGGGGACTGGGTGGTGGGTGCATGTCAGGGTCTTTCCCATCTATCAGTACTAGCCCAGAAACAGGATGCGGCCTCCCAGCACGTTTCAGCTTCCCCACCTGTGAGCTGTCATCCCCATCCCAAGCTCTACGGTTCTAATACCTGGGTCCCCCATTCCTGCTCCGACATTTCCTGGTCTGGGGCCCACATACATTCAGCTCCCCAAGGCCTGTCAGCCCAAGCGCGGGGCTCCTGGGTCCCCGTGGAGACGGAGCCAAGGCCGACGGTGCAGGGGGCGCCGTGTCCCCTACAACCTCTCCCAAACCCCCTGCACTGCACGCCTGCACGCCCAGCCCCGGGCAGCAGCAAAGCCCTGTCCGGAGGGGCGAGACTCAAGGAAATCCAGATAACAGGTAACGGGACACAGGACTGGGAGTCCCCGGCCAGGTCTGTCCTCCAGCGTCATCCTCCTCCGGCCCCCGGACAAGCCAACCCCTTCTCCTCCTGTGCAGTCCTTCCCGGCTCTGCCCATCCCGCCCCACAGGGCGATGTAGCGGTACTGCGGACTTGGGGGCACATGGGAACCGGCCGCAGCAAGACAGAGCCGGCGCCTCCGCGGGCAGAGCCGCTCGGGCGGGAAAGGGTTACGCGGGAAGCCACGCCCCCTGGCCGCCCCCACCCCCGCTCTGTGATTGGTCTCCGCCCACGTCCCTCCGCCGGCAGCCCGCCTCCGGGGCTTGCGCGCTCCGGGTTGCCGGGCGAATGAACTTGGTCTCCAGCCGGCGTCCTCTCCTCAACGAGGCGAGAGGGCGCAGAGAAACCGGCCCTCCCTTCCACAGGCCTTCCAGACAACTCAGGCCCCCAAAACGTTGCGGTCACTGTCCACCCAGTATGCATGTTCCTACAGGACCAGGCGGTTGGTCCCCGCCGTGCAGAGGGACAGGAGTTGAGGCTGCAGGGACCCCGACACACCAATGGCCTCAGTCTCAGGCGATCAGACGCCGAAGCCCGGCCTCCTTCAGGCCACTGGGGGTTGGCATGACAGAGAACCCCCACATTCCCGTGAAACTGTACCCAGAGTCATGTGTATCCCGAATCAGTGTAATTCTCTCAACTAAAATCTCTGTACCTCAAAGGATATGGAACAAGTTCCAGCTCAACAAAAGACCTTGAACTGTGGCTGACTACAGACTGTGGAAAGGCTTGGCTCCTTGCCAGTGGGCTTGAATTTAGGTTCGATTGACGGTTCCCATTCTCAGCCATTAAAGGGCCTTAAAGTGTAGACTGTTTAATGACCACAGATCCTCCCATAAAGTATGCAGGCCCCTTTGCCATGTGGTCTTGAATCTGGACTGGTCTCCAGCCCACATTGCTCACTTGCTGTAGCCAATAGAGTGTGGCAGAAGCTCGCTGTGGGGGTCTGGACGCCCTCACCCTCATGGACAGGGGCCCTGAGGCTGCCAGAGAAGGAAGCTGTATGAAGGGCCACATGCAAGGGATGGAGGCACTGCCAGGCGTGGAGGGAGGCCATTTCCAGTGTGCAGTCCAGCAGACCCTCTAGCTGTGTGTAGCCACAAGAAGGAGGCTGGGGAAACAAGCCCAGGCACCCCATGCAACCCTGATCAATAATAAACTACTGTTATTTTAAGCCAGTAAGATCAGGGCTCATTTGTTATGCAGCAGTAACTGATATTCTTGGCAAGTGACTGAACCTAGTTGGTTTTGGCTTTTTGACAGATGAAATAATACTAATAGTTGTGAAATATCCAATATCAAAGTGCTTTTGAACTCTTGAACTCTAGGGGCCATGCTACACAAATTTTAAATCCCTCAGATGATCACATTTAAAGGGTTGGTAACCCAGTGAAAGGAATAAAAATATTAAGTATAAAGGATAGCAAATGAGAATTACTTATTTAAAAAGTCTATAACATGAAATAAGCCAGACATAAAAGGACAAATGCTGTATGATTCCACGTATATGTTGTACCTAGAGTAGTCAAATTCATAGAAACAGAAAGTCAAATGGTAGTTGCCAGGGGCTGGAGGGAGGGGAAATGGGGAGTTAGTGTTTAATGGGGAGCGTTTCAGTTTGGGAAGATGAAAAAGTTCTGGAGATGGATGGTGGTGATGGTTGCACAACAATGCAAATGTATTTAATGCCACTGAACTGTACACTTAAAAATGATTAAAGTGGGGGGGGGCGGGATGAATTGGGCGATTGGGATTGACCTATATACACTATTGATACTATGTATAAAATAGATAACTAAAGAGCACCTACTGTATAGCTCAGGGAACTCTACTCAATGCTCTGTGGTGACCTAAATGGGAAGGAAATCCAAAGAAGAGGGGATATATGTATACGTATAGTTGATTCACCTTGTTGTACAGTAGAAACTAACACGATATTGTAAAGCAACTATACTCAAAAAATTTTTTTAAAAATGATCAAAGTAGTACATTTTTGTTAGGTATATTTTAACACACATGCAAAAAAAACAAAAACAAAAACAAAACAAAACAAAAACCCAACTATAACAAACCATACATAGTAATGCTTCACCTACCATACTGGTGAATGAGGTTCTCAATACAACACAGATTTCTGATTAACTAAAGTTATCCCTCCATGATTCTGAATTTTACAATTTCTCTCTTTCACAATTTATCCACTGAGAATGGATGCTGCCTAAGCTCTAATGACTCATCACTGTCTGGATAAAGACAGCGTACAATTTTTATCCTGATTTGGAAAATGAAGTGTCCCGTCCAGTTCCCTTGGCACTCTACCCCCTGGGGGCCCTTTCTCCATCATTCATATCCTGCTCTCTCTGGTCTCCAAACCTCTCTGCCTTCTCTGGGTCTTTGCATTTAGAGTTCTCAGGTCCTAATCTTCTTAGGTCTCCTATATACTAAAACAAAACCTCACAAGACCCTCTCCTTCCCTCAACAGTTAGACTTTGCAGGAACAGTCCATACCCCTTCCTTCTCACCCAGGCCGCCTGGCAGCTGCCCCCCAACTCTGCAGACACCACTCTCCTGTTGGGCCACCGTGCAGGATCAGCACCTGCTGGGTCAATCCATAATCCATGTTTCCCTCTGAAATACCTGCTCTGGCCTGTATGTGGTCTATCCATGCAGTGGAATTTATTCAGCCATAAAAATGAATGAAGTTCTGATACATGTTACCATGTGGATGAACCTTGAAGACAGTATGGCTCGGTGAAAGGTGCCAGACACTAAAGTCAGCATGTCGTATAATTCCATTTATGTGAGATGTCCAGTAGAGGCAAATCCATAGGGACAGAAAGTAGATTAGTGGTTGTCAGGGGCTGGAGGGGAGGGAGGGGGAGATTAGGGAGTGATGCTAAGCGGTGTGGGGTTTCTTCTTGGGGTAATGAAAATGTTATAAAATTGGCTGTGAATACAATAAAACATTGAATTATACACTTTAGTTGGGGGAACTGTATGCTATGTGAATCATATCTTAATACGGTTGTTTAAAAAAAACCTTATAGGGAATCCCCCGGTGGTCCAGTGGTTAAGACTTGGTGCTTTCACTGCCAGGGCCCGGGCTCAATCCCTGGTCAGGGAACTAAGATCTCAAACAGACAAACAAACAAAAAATCCTTATAGGTATGACTCATGTCCCCAGGGTCACTTGGATAAAAAACAGTTTTCTCCATCAGAAACAGGCTTCTCACTCCTGGGCCTGGTTTCCTCACCAAAGGAGAGGGGTGGCATGGACTATATACTGAGATATTTTGTAAGTTGCTAAGATCATATTGTAAAAACTACATAGAAAACATTTTAAAATGTTGAGAACTGATACTCATAAATCACCCACGAGCCTGACACTCAAATGCACAGCTGTTTCCATTCTTGTATTAGTGCCTTTAATATACACGTAATTTTCTGTTGCACACACATGTGTTCAACATGTTTGCTATTTTATTCTTCTTTAGAGTGGGAAGCCCGCACCTGCAGACCAGATGGAGCCCTTGTGAAGGACCAAAGCATTATGTAACGCAGGCCCCTAACATGAACACAAATCTAAATCCTCAGCAGCAATACCATAAGATGACCACAAGATGGCAATGTTGCTCCTTGAAATGCACGTATAGCATCCTTGGTAGAATTAGATGTATCACAACGTTTAAAAACTAGAATTTGGGAGTTTTTCCATATCAGACAAATAATTCAGGAAGACTTCTGAAAACGTTTGTATTTACAAAATATACTAGGTAGAAAGCAAAATCCAGTTAACAAATCGGCAAAGACTATGTTTTCTAAGCTAAGGTTTAAAAAAAAAAAAAAAAGACCAAAATATTCCTTGGACCATGACACTGCCTCTAGACCTCAATCCACTTCATTTCTTCTGTCTCATCTCAAGTCTCAAGTCTGGTCACATTTGTTATTTATTGACTAATTTTATTGTATGTATTTGTGACTTTAAAAAAACCTTAAGAGTTAGAGTCTGTCATACAGAGTGAAGTAAGTCAGAAAGAGAAGAACAAATACAGTGTGCTAACACATATACATGGAATCTAAGGAAAAAAAAAAAAAAAAGGTCATGAAGAACCTAGTGGCAAGACGGGAATAAAGACACAGACCTACTAGAGAATGGACTTGAGGATATGGGGAGGGGGAAGGGTAAGCTGTGACAAAGTGAGAGAGTGGCATGGACATATATACACTACCAAACGTAAAATAGATGGCTAGTGGGAAGCAACCGCATAGCACAGGGAGATCAGCTTGGTGCTTTGTGACCACCTGGAGGGGTGGGATAGGGAGGGTGGGAGGGAGAGAGATGCAAGAGGGAAGAGATATGGGAACATATGTATATGTATAACTGATTCACTTTGTTATAAAGCAGAAACTAACACACCATTGTAAAGCAGTTATACTCCAATAAAGATGTTAAAAAAAAATAACCTTAAATAACTGGGAGGAAATATCTCAAAATGTTAAAACTAGTAAGGAAAGCAATTTATTTTTTCCCTTAAATTTCTTTTGTTTTCTCAAAATTGTTTACAATGTGCATGAACTCTTTACAATGGGAAAATAGTAAACACTTTAAAGATAAGCTGCATCTCCTTGCTTGGTAATTTTTTTCTTTAACTCGGTAACTCTTAGGAAAAGTAGGGATTCCATTCCTATGCAAGATGTGTCATACGGGAAAATAAAGGTAATATAGACAGGGGACTTCCCTGGTGGTCCAGTGGTTAAGACTCCACACTTCCAATGCAGGGGGGCATGGGTTTGATCCCTGGTTAGGGAACTCAGATCCCACATGCTGCACGGTGCAGCCAAAAAATAAAATAAAATAATAAAATAAAATCCAAAGAAAATTTTTTAAAAAAAAGTAATATAGACAATGGGACAGAAAAACAAGTGAAAATCAAGTACCTTGCAGTCTGTGTTGTGGGCCTTGCATGGCCTCAAAGACATTTCCCCCAAGATATTTATTAACCACAAAGGGAAAGATAATGACTTGACAGGGGAGAAATCTCGCATACACAGCCTTAAGTGCTCAAGGTCAACTTCACCACTAATAAGACACATCAACACCATGACCTCCTTGATAAGATGCACCAAGGAGGACACAGCATCACCTCTGTGATATTCCTGCCCAGAAAGCACACCCCCATGTGGCACCCTCAAGCCACATGGAGGGACGTTCTACAAAACAACTGACCAGGACACTTCCAAAATGTCAAGATCATCTTGGACGAGGAAAGGCTGAGGGCCTGTCACAAACTGGAGGAGACTAAGGAGACACAAGGACAAAATGCAACATGGGATTTCGGAACAGAAAAAGGACATTAGGGGAAAAGCTGGTGAAATTTGCATACAGTCAATAGTTTAGGTTAATGGTTTTGTACCAACGTGGATTTCCCAGATTTGCTCACTGCACAATGTTAGGTAAGATGCTGACATTCAGGGAGACTGGGTGATGAGTATAGGAAAATTCTTTGTACTTTTTTTTGCAATTTTTAAAAAAGTCTAAAATTAACTCAAAATAAAAGGATTTTGAAAACCCAAGTTTCAAACTTACAGATACAATGGAAGTTGACAGAGAAAATAAATGACCCATAGGCCTCCTGGGTGGAAGGGTGGGGGAGGAGAGGAGGGGACACAAAAGGGATACTCTCTGATCCAGAGCCATGTGGTTGGTCCTCGAGCTGGCACCTGAGCCAGGAACAAAAATCCTGTAACATCACGTGTACCTCAAGTATGGGGACCCAACAATCTCCCTTCACCATCATCCCTGCTCTGCTTCTGGGGAAACTGAGGCTCGGGCCTGAAGCGAGTGGCCCAGGACCACATGGGTAGTGAGAGTCAGGCCTTCAGAGCTGCATTGATCAGCCCTACAAACCAGCTATGTTATGGCTTAGCACTGTGGCTTCCAGCTGATCTGGACAACCGGAGGCACCATGGGAGACTGGAGGGTGTCCCCAGAGCGACCTGCCTGGGGTGGCTGCTCCAGCTCTGCTGGGTCCCGCCTGCCACCCTGGCTGCTCTGCCGGGCCTCGCTGTGGGGGCGGCATCCCGCCACTGCTAATCCCTGGGCCGCTCACCATTTCCCATGTGGCTTCTCAGCTCTTCCACCACCAGGGAGAGCAATGAAATTCCCAGTGAAACCTTACGGTAGTTTCTGTTTTCCCAGATGGTTTCCAATCACACATGCTTCAAGAGTCCAAAGGACTGTGATCACACATTTCATGTTCACCAAATACCACTAGGCGAGGGCTTTGCATGCTTTATTCCATTTTATCTCCCAAATACCCTCATCCATTAGGCCTGCTGTTGTTTCATTCACAGAGGAGGAAACTAAGGCTCACTCTTAGATTCCTGTGACCGAGAGCCAGGCCGCTAAAGGACAGAGTCAGCATTCAAACCTCCTGTGTCTGTTTTCAGGGCCTAAACTCTTAATATAAGTTAAAATGGTTCTTTTCAATTTGAGGATTCCAACCCATAGGAATCAACGCAGTAGGTTAAGACTGGTGGTTCTCATTCACGGTGATCTGCCCACCAGGCGACATCCGGCCAGGTCAGGAGACATTTTTGGTTGTCATAACTAGGGGGTGGGGCAGGCTACTGGCATCTGGTAGGTGGGAGCCAAGGATGTTGCTCAACATCCCACAGTGCCCGGGGCAGCCCCCATCACCCTGCACAGGAAGGATCTGGTCTAAAACAGCATCAGGGTCAAGGTTGAGAAACCTGCTTAAAAGCAGCACTTGAAAAATAAAACAGAACAGAAGGAGTGCACCCATATACTGAGGTTAAGTACAGTTTTCATGAAGCTTTTATTTCAATTATTTGTATATGTAATTCTGGTCTCCATAAGAATTACTCAGGGCACTTGATAAAAATGCAGATGCTTAGAGCACAGGATTCCTGGAGCCCCTCCCTGTTACCTCCCCACCAACCAACCAGAAGAAAATCACATACCCTGAAGCCTTCACCCCAAATTTTGCCTATAAAAACTTTTCCCTAAAAATCATCGGGAGTTTGGGGTTTTTGAGCACGAGCCACCCATTCTCCTTGCTTGGCCCTGCAATAAACCTTTCTCTGATATTAAAAAAAAAAAAAAAAAATCAGATGCCTGGATTTCCCATCCAAAATTCTGATGGTGAGTCTGGAGCAAAATTCAAGAATCTGGATTTTTAACAAGCACCCCCTGAGACTCTGGTTCTGGTGGATCACGGACTTGGCTTTGAGAAACACTGGAATAGATGCCCTTGAGGTTAGGTGGCCAGAGGCTAAGTGACCAACTTAATAAGGATTTGAGGTTTTCTTTATGCAGGGCAACACATGAAGTGTTTCACATACATCACCTCGTTTAATCTGTCACACTGTACAGGTTCCCTCATTAATGCATTAAACAGAATCATTAACATTTATTTATTTTATATCGGTGGAAGAGTCATGATTGCATCCTCTTAAAGGATCCTTTAATACCAAGTTAACAAGTTTCAGACACCTTAAGATATTTTGGGGACCTCAAGAAGAGTGGAATTTGTCCAAATTTTAAGTAGTACAGGTGAAATCTGGGGGAGAAAGCTCGTTGGGCACGGCTTTAGTACCTTGGGATAACAAATACCAGACTTTTAAAAATCCAGTCTGAGGTTCCTCACAGAGACTTCCAGCAAAACAAACTCAAGAAAGCCTACGAGGTGAATTAGCATGCCTGCTGCACCTATGTAAATAATCAGGCCCAATCTTACTGGACCAGCCTTATTTCATGCAAAAAATATCTTTCATTGAGATTATGAGGCCGTAGGGAAAATTTGTGTTTCAATGGAGAACTGGGTTTTGTCTAGAACACAGCCTTTCAGGTTATACGATTCTAGCCTGTTGTTGCCTTTGAGCTACTTCTGCAACTCTGCACAGATAACGGAACAAGGTAAAATAATTCTATTCTGTAGACATGTTCTCTCTTTCTTGCCATGTAAATAAATACAGATAAGTAAGTAATTTCTCCGGTTTTGCCTCCATTTGCACATTCATGTTAATATTCCTAATCTACAGTCTTTCAGAATCTTTTTTGGATTCTCCTGCAAACTGGTTGTAAGATCTTACCGGTTCCTCGATTGATGAGTTAAGTAAAAGCTTGCACACGTGTTCATTTAGTATCTGTATGAAAGAGTTTTATTTTCTTTGTTTTGGTCTAAGCCTCTGCTTTTCAAATCTCCCTGGTCATTGGTCTTATAATCTTTGGGTTCCAGGCAGCAATTTAAAAAATTACATAGGAAATAACCAATCTGCATTGTGTGTAACAGAAGTGAGCATTATTTTATGAAACTTCTATTTGCAATACATTTATATATTTGTTCTAGGTGGATTTAAATGTATTTTTTAATTTTTGGATGATCATTGTTTTGAGGTAAATATTTGGGCCCTAATGTGTTTTTTCATAATATTCCATTTTTACTCAGTAAAGATTTATTGAGTTGGCTAGAATATTTTTAAGTCAGGCAGATGTAAATGGAAAGTAGGAGAGCCTCACAGTTTACAGTTGGTCACTCTCTTATGCTGCTTCTCCTCCCCCCAAAATTGAGGTACAGAGCAATCTGAGTGCAATACTCAGACTGCCTGCTCTAATAAACCCAACACCCAAGACACACACAATATTACAAACTGTCAGGTGCCTCTCAGACACCAGTAGGTCCAAGCCCTAAGATCCTGAAAGGCAGAGCCTTGCTCAGCAGCTGATGGCGGATCAACAGAATTACCTTCGTACACAAGAGTGAGAACCACCATCACTGTCCGCCAACACCCGTCGTTAGCGCTGACTTGCTGGGTGGGAGAACTGGGGCAAATCCCATCACTTCTCTGGGCTGATTTCATCTGTGAAACAGGAAAAGTGACAAATGAGACACTGTATGTGAAATTCTTCCATAAACTGTGAATCATCATGTAAGAACAAGGAATACTTTGTCCAGGCCCACCAGAGGTTCTGAATAGTGGAAGGGGGAGGAGCGAATATCTTGATGTTTGAAAAAGCTCCTGGATGATTCCAAAAGCTGCCCCGCCCCCCACCCCCAGCAAGCTATGAAAATTAGAGGTGCACACTGATTGGCTCATGGACCCTCCTACCATTATGTGCAAAGTCTCTGAGTGTGCATACAGGCATTAGTCTTGGGAGAGGTGAAAGTGGCAGTGATCTCCCTAAAGATTAAGAATTCTATTCCAGGGACTTTCCTGGTGGCGCAGTGGTTAGGAATCCGCCTGCCAGTGCAGGGGACAGGGTTTGAGCCCTGGTCCAGGAAGATCCCACATGCCACGGAGCAACTAAGCCCATGCGCCACAACTACTGAACCCACGTGCCTAGAGCCGGTGCTCCACAACAAGAGAAGCCACTGCAATGAGAAGCCGGCGCACCGCAACAAAGAGTAGCCCCTGCTCACCGCAACTAGAGAAAGCCCGCCCGCAGCAATGAAGACCCAAGGCAGCCAAAAATAAATAAATAAAATTAAATAAAATAAAATTTCTATTCCAAAGCAGGGCTTCTCAACCTCGGCACCACTGACATTTTGTACCAGATAATTCTTTGTTGTGGGGGGTTGTCCCGTGAAATGAAGGATGTTTAGCAGCATCCCTGGCCTCTGCCTGCGAGATGCCAGTAGCAGCCACCAAATCCTGACAACCAACATTGCTGCATGTCCCTTGAGAACCACTGCTCCAAAGCAACTTAGAGGCAGAGGACACAGAAAGGGAGATTCCAGCTAATAGTACTTGCAGCCCCAGATCCCCCAACCCCCCTAGAGCACAATCGTGGCTATTTCCACGCCTCCCATATCAGCCCTAATTCGTCCTCACATCTCTGGGCACCTGGTCACACCATCTTCCACGCCTTCCCACCCCACATTACCTCAGGGCTTCGATACCCACCACCTCCTAAATGGCTTTTCTGCCCGGCATCCGGCTGTTCCGATTCTCCCTACGCAGTGCTGAGTTCCTAAAGCTGAAACATTTCCCTCTCCAATAAAAGTAGTGTCCGTCTCCGTTATAAACGCTCTATAATCTAGCCTCCACATACAAACTTTTCCCCAAGTCCGACTAGGAGCTTTTGGGAAGAGGAACAAGGTAAACCTGCCTGAATCGCACCAAGTCCTGGAGATGATTTTGGCCCCGAAAAGCATTAATGTCAAAATAATAAAAATATACCCTTTCTTTGGAATTGAAGTTTACACGTGATTATCTGTTATTAGACCTCTGCATCCTCCAAAGGCAAGGGGTAACGGAAGTGAAAGACTGGTCGTTAAAGCAAGGGCTTCAAACTGTGGTCAGACTCATTAGGTCCTGAAATCAGTTTAATGGGTTAGCAACAGACTTTTGGAATGGAAAGAACAGAATAGAATAGGACAGGACAGGACAGGATAGGATAGGTTGGAATTAGAACCCACGTAGAGTAGATCTGGCTGCGTCATGTGAGGTTGGGCTAAAAATCTCCCTTTAAACTTATCGCTCAGTAATCTGCATCTACAGGCGTGTAAAATATATTTCTCACTGTAGGTTGAGTCAGAAAAGTTTGAAAGCCCCAACAGGTAATCTACATATTCAGCAGTGGAAGCAGGTGTAACAACAGCAAAAAGTGCAAGGTCACTGGGACCTCCAGAGGCACAAAGACTGGATGGGGCTGGGGTGGATGCCAGGGCGGGGGCAGTACTGGGTGGAGCGGACACGGTCAAGGAAAGGCAAACCCATGTGGGGCTCTCTGACTTGGGGTGTCAGGGCTCAGTCCCAGGGTCGGGTGGGTGGAGGGGGGTGAGGAGGAGCGAGGGGAAAGGAGGCTGCGAATCGCAGGTGAAGGACAAGGAGGCGGCCTGAGCGCCGGGACGCAGAGTCCGGGGACACCCCCCTCCTCAGCATCAGCAGTCCTGGGGACCCCCGGGAGAGCCCAGCTGGGGGCGCGGCCACGCCGAGTGACCCGAGACCCTCCCTGACCCGCTGGGGCCCGTCCTCACCGGGCACCGGCCGGGCGGCGACGGCAGCGGGGCCCTCCCTCTCCGGAGACCGAGCCGCGGCGGGTCCTCTGGCCTCGGGCCGCCGCAGCCACAGGCGCCGACCTCGCGGCCCAGGCCCCTCCGGCCACCGCAACCCGGGTGCCCAATCCCCGCCCCCACCTGCCCTCTCGGGAGCGAGCCCCGTGCCGCGCGCGCCGCCCCGCTGGCCGTAGGGAGCGCGCACCGCCCCGCGGGGAAGCCGGCCTCTAGGAGCGCACTAGAGGGTTCCTAGCAAGCATGCGCAGCGGGGCCGCGGGAAGCCCATTCTTTGGGCAAACTCCTCTTCTCCGGGTCTTCCGTGCGCGGTGCCTAGCTGGCGGCCGGACCAATCGGCCCTGGGAGGCGGGGCCAGGGCTGGAGAAAGAGGCGGGGCAAGCCCAGGATTGGGCGGCGGCAGCCGGGGACCGAGCTTTGATCTGACCTGAGGCTTGGACGGCGGGTTTGGGGGCGGGGAGGAGGGCCTCCGGGGCGGTGGACCCTCCGAGAAGAGAGTTGGGGGGCTTGAGACCCCAAGACCTGATCCAGGATTTGACTCTGAGCTCACTGAGCGGAAGCGGTCATTTTTAAAAAATTTTTATTTTATTTATTTTTTATACAGCAGGTTCTTATTAGTTATCTGTTTTATACATATTAGTGTATATATGTCAATCCCAATCTCCCAATTCATTCCACCACCACCACCCCCCCACCCCTCTGCCACTTTCCCCCCTTGGTGTCCATACGTTTGTTCTCTACATCTGTGTCTCTATTTCTGCCAGGCAAACCGTTTCATCTGTGCCATTTTTCTAGGTTCCACGTATATGCGTTAATATACGATATTTGTTTTTCTCTTTCTGACTTACTACGGAAGCGATCATTTAAATGCATCATTAGGCCCGTCACTTTCGTTAGCCAGCGGAAGGAAATTTCCTATGGACTTCATAGAAACTTTAAAATGACCTACCCCAAAGCTGGGCCAATTTGATTCAAACTAAATAATGATAATAACAGATTATAACTGAGTAAAATAAGAAGGCATGATCGATAGTGATGTAAATAAGTAAATGGGGAGATGGGAAAGCTCTTACAGTAGAATGCCAACTAATAAATGCAGAAGGAAGGATGCGGAAAATCACCCTTTGGCGACCATCGTAAGTAGTAATTGATTCGGGCAAAAATTATCAGTGGCCGCTAAGACCGGAGGGTGAAAGTTTAACAAGGAACTAGTATTTACATATTCCCAAAGTACATATTTCCCCACAATACATTTATTAATTGCAAGAGGAAAAATATGAATTTTACAATAGACAAATGGTCCTCAAAGTGTAGTCTGGGGTTCCTGGAAGTCCCTGTGGGATATTCCAAAGTTTACATGACGTGTAACAGGTTGAATGCCAAAGCACAGATGAGAACCTGTAGTCCTCCATTAAGCCTACATTAAAGAGATTTGCAAAAAAAAAAAAAAAAAAAAAAAAGTAGAACTATGCCGTTCTCATAAAATTTCTTTGTTTTGGAAAATATAGTGATTTTCATAAAAATTTGTTATGCTAACACATAAAGGATTTATTATTGTATCTTTTGGTAACAGATTTATTGGCTATAACTCACATACCATACAGTTCACCCATTTAAAGTGTACCAATTGAATGGTTTTTAATAGATTCACAGAGATGCGGACGTCACCACACTCAGTTTTAGAACAATTTCATCACTCCAAAAGAAACCTTTAGCGATCACCCCCAAGTCCCCCATCCTCCCATGCTAAGCAACTATTAATCTTTCTGTATCTATAGATTTGTATATTCTGGACATTTCATTTAAATGGAATCATACAATCATATATCTTCTGTGTCTGGCTTCTTTCACTTAGCATAGTGTTTTCAGAGTCCATCCATGTTGTAGCATGCCAGTAGTATTTCATTCTTTTTATCATCAAATAGTATTGCACTGTATGGATATACCCCAATTTGTTTATCCATTCATCTGTTGACTGACGTTTGCATTGTTTCCACTTTTTGGCTACTATGACTAATGCTGCTGTGAACATTATGTGCAAATTTGTGTGGACAGATGTTTTCAATTCTTTTGGGGATACACCTGGGATCGGATTTGCTGGGTCGATGTTTAACCGTTTGAGGAATTGCTAGATTGTTTTCCACAGGGTCTGCTCCATTTTACATTCTCACCAGCAGTGTGTAAGGGTTCCAATTTCTCCACATCCCTGTCAGCAGTTGTTATTATCGGTTTTTCTGATTATAACCATGCTAATGGATATGAAGTGGCATTTCACTGTGGTTTTGATTTGCATTTCCCTGATGGCTAATGATGTTGATCCTCTTCTCAAGTGCTTATTTGACATTTGCATATCTTCTTTGGAGAAATGTCTATTCAGATCCTTTGCCCATTTTAAAATTGAGTTGTCATTTTATTATTAAGACTAAAAATTCTTTATATTTATATTCTAGATACATGTCCGTTGTTAGATATATGATTTACAAAAACTTTCTCCCATTCTGTGGGTTGTCTTTTCACTTTATTGCTCCCAGTTAAGATGGTGTCCTTTGAAGCACAAAAGTTCTTAATTTTGATGATGTCCAATTTATCTGTTTTTTCTTTTGTTGTTTGTGCTTTTGATGTCACATCTAAGAAATCACTGCCTGATCCAAGTTCACAAAGATTTACCTGTATGTATTCTAAAAAGTTTTATAGTTTAGTTCTTACATTTGGGACTTAGACCCATTTTGAGTTGTGTCTTTTTTTTTTTTTTTTTTAATGGGCAAAGTAGGGCTCTGATTTCATTCTTTTGCATATGGATATCTGAGTTGTGCCATTTGTTGAAAAGACTGTTCTTTCCTCTCTGTGATTATTTTGGCTCCCCTGTTGAAAAACAATTAACCATAAATGTGAGGGTTTATTTCTGGACTCTCAATTCTATCCATGGGTCTGTGTTTATTTTGTGCCAGCACCACACTGACTCAATTACTGTTGCTTTGCGGTAAATTTTGAAATCAGAGAGTGTGAATTCTCCAACTTCGTTCTTTCCATTTTGTTTTGGGTCCCTTGAGTTTCCAGTTGTCATCTTTCTTGTCAATCTTTTTGAAAATGAATCTCTCTTTTAAATTTTACATCATTGCAAACACACTCCATGGCAATTATTTTCAAGTATTCCTGCTTTTTCCACCTAACTGTATATTGTAAAACTCCCCCCCCCAATATTATAACCCTATTTACATATGGCTGGCTACATAGTTTAGTTATTTTCCTATTAGACACTAGTTTCTTTTTTTTTAATAGACAAATGTATTTTATAAGATGCCCAGATCTCATTTTTTTCCATCATAATACATCATATAAATTCAGGGGAAACATTTAAACGTTTTTCAGATCACATGATCCGATATAGAATTTCTAACCAGAAGAATCCTCAAACTCAATTTGAAGAAAAAAAAATTTTTAAGCATTTTTAAAATTAATTAATTTAGTTTTGGCTGCGCTGGGTCTTCGTTGCTGCGTGAGGGCTTTCTCTAGTGGCGAGCCGGGGCCACGCTTCATTGTGGTGTGTGGGCTTCTCATCGTGGTGGCTTCTCTTGTTGCGGAGCACGGTCTCTAGGCGCGCGGGCTTCAGTAGTTGCGGCACGCGGGCTCAGAAGTTGTGGACACGTTTCTAAATTTCACTGTTGCTGCTGTGGCTGGCTTCATTCCTAACTTTTGGGGAACCTGGGTGAAAAGTGTATGGGAATGCTTTGTACACTTGCAGTTTTTCTGTAGGTGTGAAATTATGTCAAAAATAAAACGTCAGACAAAAAAAAAAAAAAAAAAATCTGCCTCTTTGAGGGGATTCCGTGAGGGGAAAGCATCTTTTTCTGCACTGGTCCAACCCTTGCCCATCTATCCAGCCCTCGCCCATCGGTCCAGCCCCCACTCACAGCGCACGATCACTGCACACTTATTCTCTGATCACCCTGCGCGGTGGGGACCGGGATTGCTCTGGCGCGGGGAGCTGCGGGGCCTGGGGGCTGCTTTCCTGGACACTTGGCGGGTGGCGACCGGAGCGGCCCAGCATCCTCCGAGCGGACACCCGCCCTGCCTCCTGTCCAGGCGCGACGACGCCCCTGCCTCCCCTCCTGCAGGGCGCCCCGGGCCCTCCGCTCACCGCGACCCTCCGCAGCCCCGCGGGCTCCTCCCTCCGCCCGCCCCGCTTTGGCCAGCCGGAGCCCCCAGTCTCCCAGTTGGCAGAGTGAAGACGCTGCTCCTCTCTAGAAAACGCCACTACCCTGACACCCCTCCCCTCCGCCTTCCTCGTGTCGCTCTAAAGCTGCTGCTGGAAGTCCCCGCCGCCCCCCTGCCCCTGGGCTCCAGGCAGGTGCAGGTCCAGGTCCCATGGGGCCCTCCTGCCCTGGTCCCCCGCCCGCTCCGCATTTCCACATTCTCCGCATCCTCCGTCGAATCCCCTCCTTCCCGCGTTCTCCCGCCCCCTTTCCCATCCTTGTTTTCAGTCCTCCACCTCCGACTGCCTCATCCTCCGTGCCTTCCTCTCGCACCTACGCTCCGCCCAACTCCGACTGCGCGCTCTGGGTCCCCGCACCTCTGCCCCTGCCTGGGCTCCGAGTGCCGTACCCCATCCGCACCCTGCGCCTCTCCGCCCGCTCCCCTGCCAGGTCTCCACCCTGGGCACCTTAGGGGCCCAAGTCCACAAAGACCCCTGCCGTGGTGGCGTTGAGCTTACGTTAAGGGGGGTGGGTTGGGGAGAAGCAATAGATAATAATAAACAATGAGTCATATGGTCTCTTAGAAGAGGTACTTGCTGTGGGGCAATCAGACAGGGAGGAGGAGGGGCTGCGACTTGTGTTGGAGTGTCTGTTTGAGGATGACAAGGAGTAAGGATCTCACCCGCATTCTTCGGATAGCCGGCCATCTGCCGGATTGTCACTGAGGAATCCTCCCTGGCCCCTGCAGAAGGCAAGTTAGAGCCGGTGCCCGGGCCTCAAAGGGCCTGGGTGGGCGTCCGGAATCTGCTGGGCCTGACGGCGTCCGCGCGCGCCTCCTCCCGGCCTCCAGGAGAATCAGCCACATTGAGCCTGGAGGCGGCGGGGGTTACGGGGGGGGGGGCGAGGGGGGGGGACGTGCCTGGACCAGCTCTCCAAGCTAACCAAGGAAAATGCAACCCCCAGGAAAAAACACGCAGAGGTTGTGCACACAAGATGAAGCGAGGGGCGTTATCAATATTTTCTTCTTAATGATATTACCGGATGTTGCCAAGGATACCTGAGAGCCGGGTATTCACGGGCCGCGGGTGGAATGATAGTGGCTGTGTCCACCCCGTGTGCAGGAATCTCACCCAAGGCTTTTGAAAGGATTGTTACCAACCTAGAAACAATTGGGATACGTCCAACAATCAGGACTGGTTGGATAAATGATCACCCACCCCTGTAGTGGTACGTTGTAAAATGGACGCTGGAGAGACATTTGTAATACATTTAGAAAAAAAAAATAGGGAATTCCCTGGTGGTCCAGTGGTTAGGACTCCGTGCTTTCATTGCCGGGGTCCGGGTTCGATCCCTGGTCCGGAACTAAAATCCCGCAAGTCACGCAGTGCGGCAAAAAAACAAAAAAAGGCACTTTATCACCCCAATTTTCTGAATATAAAATTATTTATCATAGACTTATCTCTAGATGGTGGAATTACTGTAGATTTTGTAATATTTTTTCATAATCAGTATTTTCTGTTTATTTTCATGACCATGAATTACCTTTTTTTTTTTTTTTTTTTAGCTTGAAGGAAAGACCAATGCAAGATATTTTTAAAAAGTAAGTGTAGGGACTTTCCTTGTGGCGTAGTGGATAAGACGCTGCGCTCCCAATGCAGGGATACCGGGTTCTATCCCTGTCGGGGAACTAGATCCCACATTCATGCCACAACTCACAACTAAGAAGCCCATGTGCCGCAACTAAGACCCGGTGCAGCCAAATAAATAAATACTTAAAAAATAAGTGTACAGTAGTCATCCTATTTACTTTTTATCCCCATCATAATTAATGCCCCTACCCACCCACTCACTGAGTGCAGAGACCCAGAACTGGTATCAATCTGCCACTTCTGAGGGTTTTCTGCTCCGTTGACACTGGTGGGAACCACTCCTGACCGACAGGAACACACCCGTCCAGCAGGATGCCAACTGTGTGAACTGGAAGGGCCACTTGCCCCCCAGCTCCCTTCTCCCCTTGGATTCTCCTCCTGGTGGGTGGCACTGTCATCCCGGGCTGGGCAGGCCAGTCCTCCCTCAAACCCTGTCCCCCGAAAGAGACCACCCATCACTGAGCCCTTCTCCTTCCCCTTCTAGCATCTCCCATCTCCCCTCCCTTTTCTCTCCCCCGGGCTGTGGTGGTGCCCTCACCAGCCTCTCCGCTCCCACTTTGGACCCCCTCCAGTCTGTTCTCCTTAGGGCACCAGGGGAGTTTTGTAAAACGACACTGACCACATTCCTCCTCTTCATAAATCCGTCCCAACCTCCTACTACCCGTGATGAGCCTGGAACCCACCTGTGGCCGCAAGGCCCTGGGCCAGTAGCCTCTGCCAACCATTCCTGCCTCGTGGCCTCCTGTCCTACTCTGTCTGGGCTTGCTCCTCCCAAGCCCGCCCTCTTCACCTTTCAGCTCCCTCCACGGGGCTTCCTCAGGCCCCTGTCATATGCTGAGGAGCTCCTGGTCCTCTCCTGGGCAGCCCTTAGCCCCAGATTTCATGCACTCATCAGCAGGAAGTTCTGTGTCTCCTGTCTACCTCTAGGAGGCTGGGGCTGTTACCTGTTTACCACTAGGTCCTGTGTACCCTGCTCTGGGCAGACATTAAGGTCCTCAAGAAGTGAAGGGGCAAGAAAGCGGCAGGACTGGGAGGGAGAGGGAGGGTGAATCTAGGTGAGGGATACGTGGTGCTCCCTGCATGCTCCTTCAACTTTTATGGGAGTTCGAAATGTTTCAAAATTTAAAAAATAAGAAAAGCTTAACACCTCCAGATCCAGTGTATGAGCTCCCTGCCTGGCTTGGCAGTGCTTCCCACCCTCCAGGCAGATGACAGGCACCATAGGCCGCTTGAGCCCCCGGAGGGAGGTGCACCCTTCGTGTGCCCCCACCCAGCCTCCGGGGGCCACCTAGTCAACCAGGCCCCCTCACTGGGGACGCGAGTGCCACCCCCACCCCAGGCTCCCATGGCAGCTGCGGAAGGGGTCGATGGTGCCACAGCAAAATGCAGGGGAGTGGACACCCGCAGTGACCCTGCCCAGGCCAGGACTGCCTGGAGTCCAGGCTGAGTGGCAGGGGTCGAGGCTGGCCGGCCCCTCTCCCCACCTCCTCTACTCCATGCCTCCTCCACTACCAAATGTTAAACCAGAGCAAGCCCTCAGGCGGTCTCCTCAACTGACAGAACCAGCCCTCCAGGATGTCTCAGAGCCTCAGGAAAGGAGAAATCTTGTGGGGGATGGGAATCTATTTAAATATAGAATTCAGACAAAAGAACTTTTAAAGTTATGGTTACAGAATATAAATGTTACAGACAACCATGCTATAAAAATCACAACAAAATGGAGAGTTGGGCACTGAGGATGTGCTGCGTAACTCACTTTTCCCAAGAGGGAGTCAACAGATACTGATTAAATTTGGAAAATGTTTGAAAACGTAAGTCCTCTAAACTCTACTTTTAAAAAATAATCCATTTCCTTTTGCCCAAAGGCAGTTTTCAAATGATGAGGACCACGTGGGCTGAAGCAACTTGAGGCCAATGCCTTTTCTCAGGGGACCCCAACTTATTGTTGAAGGAGGGGAACGGTGTTTCTTCATCTTTTCCTCCAGCAGGGCAGCACCCAGGGGACCTGAGGAGGGGCTCAGGCTCCCAGGAATCTCCCTCAGCCCCCAAACCACCCAGAAGGAACACAGCAGGGGCACAATACACTTCTGTCAGGCGTGCCCCCTCACACCGCAGGCTCACCTCCTCAGCAGAACCTTGGGCTGCCATGGACATCAGGGTCCCTGTGCACAGAGGCTGTCAGTCCTGTGTGACTCCCTGGAGGAGGTGGCCTTTCTGAGGGTCCAGCAGGAAGAAGCAGGCTGAGGCCTCCTGGGAACTGGCCCTGGAAGGAGAGCCAGAGAGGGGCAGGATCGGCTTCCCAGGGGTTCAGGGCTGGACACCAAAGGCAGCAGAAAGTGAAAACCTCAGAGACTCCACCTAGTCTCTGAGTCAGTGGTCGGGTTTTCCAGGCTGAGGAGGCCCAGGGTGTGAGGCCCTGGGGGATGGAGGCCACTGGAGAGCCCTCCTGGGCCTGAGAGATGGCCCAGGCCAGGAAGCCCTGGAGCAGGGCAAGGTAAGGGCTGGTGAGGGTTGGGGAGGCCCAGGAGCAGGGGGGTGGGGGTTGGAGCTGGGACCTCAAAGGACCCAGAATCATGGAATTTTAAAAACCTATCCATGGTGGGATCTAGTGTACAGCTTCTTTTATTCTCTTTTTATTTTATTTTTTCTGCTTACAAAAGTAAATTATGCTTGATCAGAAAAAGATTACAATGTTGAAAGTGAAAATCAGTCAGCGGCTGGGCCCCAGGCAGAAGCCCAGTGGAACGTGTAGAAGTTGCAGCCAAGTTCACTGACCCAGCCAGATCGCACCCTCGGTTGTCAGGAACCGGGCTACGGGTCCTCCCTGGACACGATGGGGCCCATGGTGGACTCCTCCCCATCCACCAAGGGACTGGGGGCAGGCTGTCCTGCCAACCTTCCGTCTTCTTTCCCGTCTGGAAGAGAAGGGTGTGGGTCAGGCTGTTGTCAAAGGAAAAGGGGGAAGGGGTGGGGGGCAAACCTGGGGGTCCCAGCTGCCAGAGCAGGGGTGGGGATTGCTGACTCCAGAGACATGCTCCCAAAGGCCACTGGCCCAGGGACACAGAGGCTGTTTCCAGGAAACTTTGGGCCAAATCTGGGCTGAGCATCAGGAAGCTGCTGCTCCCTCCCCACTGCCTGGCCCAGGACGGGGCAGGAGGTGGAGAGGGCTGTGGAGCGGTCTGGAGGTAAAGACGGAGGGGCAGGTTGAGAGGTGTTGACTGCCCATGAGCACCTGCCCAGGGGAGCCCATGGGGCCGAGCTGCAGCCCTTGTTCCGTTCTTCATCTCTCCATCTGAGGAAGGGTGACTTTGTCCTGATTCTCACAAAGGTGCCATATGGGGTGGGGTCCATATGGCCCCAGAGCCCGCCTGATCTGAGAAGTGAGCAGAGGTCTCCGGTGGGGTAGAAATGGCCTGTCCCACCCAGCTCAGCTGGAAGAATGGGCTCTGAGCCAGAGGGGGCCCCCCCATCCTTTCCAGTGAGCTAGCTGGTGGCCTCAGGGTGGTGACTTGGCCCTTCTGAGCCCTGCCTCCACACAGGTCGTGAGGACAGAACCCTCTCTGCACTGGGCAGAGGCAGGTGGACATGAGGAGGCACTTGGAGCAGAACAGGCCAGTGGAAGGGCTCAAGGGTGAGCCAGGCCCACTGCAGAGGGGCCTCCAGGCTCCAGGGTCCCTGACTCCAGCAGGCGATGGAGCCTGAGGTGTCCCTCAGGTTGCCTGAGAACTCTAGGCCTGTGGCTGGGGATGCCCCCATCTCATGAAAAAGACATAAATAGGTAAACACATAAGAGTAGACACGGAGAGAAATAGGCCCAGGAACACAGACATACAAAAACCCACACAAACTTACTCTCCTAGGCAAATACACACATAGGGAGACAGAACCTTAGAGAAACACGCACACACACACACACACACACACACACACGGAGGCCTACAGACACGCAGAGATTCACACTGAGATAATGTAGACAGATGCACGCAGAAATGTTCACAGCACACACATACTCCCCTGAGCCAGCCGAGCCTGCTGTCCCCCTGGCTGCTCAGGTGACAGGGGACTTCGGCCCCAGGAAGGTCCTGCTCTCGCCCTGCTTGCTGGTCTGGGGCCTCACCTGTGTCCAGCTTGCTGCGTTTTTGCTCAGGCTCCTGGGGGGCGGCCTCGATGGCCCGCTGAGCCTCGGGATGGATTTTGAGGAGGGCTTTGGCAAGGGTGGCAGGGCCGGGCACCCCCAGGGACATGATGCAGTGCACTCCTTTGCGCTTGGCCCCCGCCACTTTGGCACTGTCCTTGGAGGCCGTCAGCAGCACCAGTTTGGAGAACTTCCTGGGCTTCCTGGGGGCTGCGGGGATGACATTTGTGCCCGGCTCAGGGGGCTCAGGAGAGGGCTCCTGGCTGGCCTTCACGCTCTCGCCCTCCTGCTCACTGGGCTCAGGCAGGGGCATTCCGGGAACGATGGCCTGGCCCCCAGGCCACGCTCAGGCCCCAGCAGATGGATTTCTCCTCCACCTCCCTGGAAGGAACCCAGCAGTCCAAGGGCTCCGTCCTAAGGCAGGAGGCAAAATCCCATTAGTGGAGGTGCCCTTAGGCCTGGGTTCAGGAAGAATCTGGGCTGGAGGTTGGGGCAGATGGGGCTGCCTCGGTGCCCCCGGGGAAGGACCTGAATGGAGCCAGAGAACCCTGGGCTGGTGCTTCTACTCTCCTGGTAGCCTTGAGTCCGTCACCTCCCCCAGCCAAACCTCACTTTCCCATCTACAAAATGTGCCCAAAACAGGGCTCTCAAGGGGCTACTGGGGTGACCAAGGTGCTGACAGCTGTGAGTTACTAGGAATCCAGGCCCACAGGTGCTGAGCACGGGGTGAAGTGCTTCCACAGGTTTTTCCATTTAACCTTCAGCCCCACGTTATGAAAGTTGATCTTTCTCATTGACCCAGGTTACAGATGAGGACACTGAGGCATGCAGCCATGAAGGCAGAGCGGGGAGTCCAGTCGAGGTGGGTCCAGAGCCCGCCCTGCACAGCACCTGGGGTACCTCGTCCAGGATAACAGGAACCGGTCTTCCTGAGCACCAGGCGTTGGGGAAAAGCACTTTGGGGACATGAGTTCAGGTCACCAACCCTCCCAGAATGCCTGGTGCCCTTCACCCTGACACTGTGTCACTAGGAGCATGGGCTGGGGCCCTGCTGGCACACTGCAGACCCCAAAGGAGGAGCCTGGCCCTGGGAGGAGGGACTCTCTGGATTCACAACTAGATCCATCCCCCATCCCAGGCAAGAGGCCCCGGGGCACCCAGTGCTAGGGGATGCCAGGGCCCCACGAGGGCAGCGACCTTGTGTCTGAGCTGGTGCTGGCTCTGCCTCAGCTGAGTGGGGACAGGGCTGTGGAGGTGTCCAGAGAATCTGTTGTCATTGAGGGCTCCCTGGCTTCTGGTCTGGAGAAGCAGAAAGGATGGATGACAGGGAATTCCCTGGTGGTCCAATGGTTAGGACTCTGCACTTTCACTGCCGGGGGCCCGGGTTCAATCCCTGGTCAGGGAACTAAGATCCCACAAGCCACACGGCATGGCCAAAAAAAAAAGAAAAGAAAGAAAAAAATGGATGACAGGGGCAGTGGTGGCCTGGAGACCAGGGCTCTGGGGCATTAGTGTGGGCTAGCTGTTTTGTCTGTTGGGGGTGATTGGGTGGTGGGCAGATGGCGGGGTCTTTCTCAGTTTCCAGTTTAGCCCAGAAACAAGATTGCTGCCTTGGCAGACATCTCACCCTCCCTGTCCAGGACTCAGGCAGCACCAAGGCCTGTACACTCTTACCCCCTAGACCTGTTTCTCCAACCTGGCTTTCCGTTGTGTTTCTCTGGGCCCCTCCAATGCACGTGGCTTGAGGTGTCCATGCCCCGCACCCCAAAGTCTTCCAAGACCCCTTCATCCATGAGAGGAGCCTGAGGTGCAAGGCCAGTGCATGGTTGGAGTGCCTTGTCCCCTGCAAGCTCCCCTTCTCAGTCAACTAGACATGAAAGCAGAGACCTGACAACTAGACACGAAAGCAGAGACCTCCCAACTGTGACAGAGGAGGACCCCCACCTCCAGGGGGTGTAGCCTCAGGTAAATGCTTCCTGGTAGCAAGTCACCTGACCACAGGCACCCCTGGGATTGATGTCTCATTATCCCTCCTGTCCCTGGTCCAGCCCCTGGCTAAGCCAACCCCTACTCCTCCCATGTGCTCCTTCCCAGCTCTGCCCATCCTGTCCCACAGGGCAGGCAACATTGTGGTACCTGGGACCTGGGGGGACATGGGGCCCAGCAGAAAAGACACTGCCTCCCCACCCCCCCCCCCAGAGAACCACTCTGGGCAGGAAAGGGTTATGGTGGGAAGCCCCACCCACAGGACCCTGCCCCCACACTCTGATTGGCCTGGTGCACAACCCTGGCCAGCAGCCCACACCTCTGTGGTCCAGGGATGAAACTCCAGGTGGCTGGACCCCTTTCTCACATCATATACAAATAATTAACTCTAAATGATCATAGACTTAATTATGAGAGCTAGTGATAAAACTCTTAAAAAAAAAAGAAAAGAGTAAATCTTCCTGACCTTGGATTAGGCAAAGCTTTCTTCAGTATGACACTAAAAGTACAGGTAACCAAAAAAGAAACACAAAAATTTGACTTCATCGAAATTTAAAACTTTTGTGAGTCAAAGGACACCATCATGAGAGTTAAAAGGCAGCCCATAGGATGGGAGAACATTTTTGCAGGTCATACATCTGATAAGGGACTTGTATCTGGAATTTATAAAGAACACATAACTCAGTAATAAAAAGACAAATAACTCAATTTTAAAATGGACAAAGGATCTGAATAGGCCTTTCTCCAAAGAAAATATACAAGTGGCTAGTAAGCACGAGATGTTCAACATCATTAGTCATGAGGGAAGTGCAGATCAAACTATAATGAGATACTATTTCACACTACTAGAATGGATCTAGTAAAACAAAACAAAAAACCCAGACAATAACGAGTGTTGGTGAGGATGAGGAGAAAATGGAACCCTCATACACTGCTGGTGGGGATGTAAATAGTGCAGCCACTTTGGAAAACAGTCTGATGATTTCTCAAAAGGTTAAACATAGAATTACCATATGACCCAGCAATTCCACTCCTAGGTGTATCCCCAAGAGAAATGGAAACCGATGTCTACATAAAAACTTGTACATGAATATTCGCAGCAGCATTATTCATAGATGCCAAAAAGTGAAACAGCCCAAATATCCATCAACAGATAAATGAATAAATAAAATGTGATGTATCCACACAATGGAATATTATCTGATAATTTAAAAAGTTCATGCCACGACATGGATGAACCTTGGAAAGATTAGCTAAGTGAAAGAAGCCAGTCATGAAAGATCACATATTATACACTCCATTTCTATAAAATGACCTGGAGTCTATAGAAAATCTATAGAGTAGAAAAATCCATAGAGACAGAAAGTAGATTTGTGATTGTCTAGGGCTGGGGGTGGGAGGGATGGGGACCAGAAGAGTGAAGAGTGAATACTAGTATGTATGGGGTTTCTGGGGTGATGAAAAAGTTCTAAAACTGATTGTGGTGATGGCTGCACAACTTGGTGAATTTACTAAAAGCCATTGAATTGTACATTGTGAGTGAGTGAATTGCATGGTATGTAAATTATCTCAATAAAACTTATGTATTGAGAATAGAGAAATTAAGTCTATAATCAGTGGTTTCCCCACTTCATGATACCTAAGAATCACCCAGAATTCTTGTTAAAAATGCACAGTTCTGGACTCCTCCACCCCCAGACTTCTTTCTCAATGGGTCTGGAGAGGGACCTGAGAATCTACATTTTTTTTTTTTTTTACCAGTACCCTATTTGATTCTGATACTTTGTGAAAAATGGATGATGCCATGGGCCCTCTGTTTAAGAAGTTTCTAATTTCTAGTTCATAGCTGAACTGCTTTTCCACCATTCCATGTACAGGGGTGGACAGTCCCTCAGGCTGGATCAGTCTCTTTTCTGGATTTATCCCTAACCTTCTAGCAATTTATTTTTAAGATGTGAATGGAGGAGTTGACAGGCAGCTATTTTAAGCCTAAAACATCTATTTTGAAAATTAAATTTTTACTCAATAAAAGTTCATTGAGTTAACAGAATTTTTAGAAGTGAAGCAGAAATGAATTAAAAAGATCAAAAGGCTTAATAGTTTACCTTACTTCACTCACTTTACACCCTCCACCTGCATCCCCAGTCGGATGGTTTGATATTGCTATGGGTCTCCAGTCACCCATTTATCCTAACCAGCTGTCATGATATTGTAAGATGGCTCAGTGTAAACCCCAAACCACACAATGTTAAGAACTGGCAGGAGCCTCTTAGACACCTTGGGAGGCAGAATAATGCCCCCCTGCTGCCCATCGCCAAAGCTGTCTAGGTCCTGATCCCTGGAACCTGTAAATATGTTACCTTATATGGCAAAGGGGGAATTAAGTTTGCAGATGGCATGAAGGTTACTAAACTAGGAGATTATCTTGGATTGTCCAGGTGGTTCCATCACAATGACAAGGGTCTTAAAAAGCAGGAAATGTAGGTAGAAGAGTCAGAAAAAGCAGTGTGATGATGGAGGCAGGGTCAGCAAAAGGAGAGATTCGATGTTGCTGGCATTGAAGGTGGAGGGAGGGGGATATGAGCCAAGGAATGCTGGAGGCTTCTAGAAAAGACAAAGAAACAGACTGTCTCTCTTATAGTCCCTTGGAAGGGTTACAGCCCTGCCCACACCTTGATTTTAACCCAGTGAGGCCCATGTCAGACCTCTGACCTCCAGCACTGCATGACTTTTACAAAGCTGTGTTGTTTTAATCCACTAAATTTGTGGTAATTTGTTATGGCAGCAGTAGGTAATTAATACGAGGTCCAATCCCTTGATGGTGAGGTTCTGAAAGCCAGGATCATGGGAATTACCTGGCGGTCCAGTGGTTAGAACTCCCCGCTCTCACTGCCGAGGGCGCAGGTTCAATCCCTGATTGGGGAACTAAAATCCCACAAATGGTGTGGCCAAAAAATAAAAAACAAGAAAGCCAGGATCATTGCCTGGCAACTGATGATGGATTAACAGAATTACCATTACCTTCATATGTATGGGAGAGAAATACCATCAATGTCCACCAACACCTGCATCCTCAGCTAAGAGGCCAACCCCTTACACTCTCTGGGCTGGTTTCACCTATGTAATGGGAGTAGTGGTGAACTTCACAGGGGCTCTTAAGAGCAGGCAGGCAGGCAGGCAGGCAAGGGTGAAGTCTTCACGTTACCAGTGATACTGACAGATGCCCCTTCTATAATCGCTGTCCCATGTGGTTCTTGGAGGGCTGCTGGTGGGATGATGGACCCACTTAGACATGCAGGTACACATCCTTACAGGGAGATTTTCAGAGCAGCAGTAAGACCCAGAATGGGTCAAGAACTGTTACTCTATAGTGTGCAGGGAACAGCTTCCCCAAAGTGGGAATTTCATGTAATGGCACCTCCTTTCCCCTAATCACCATGGCTTGGAATCTTAGTTACTTTTACTCCTCCTTACCCACTGTAATTTGTCCTTAGACCTGTCTATGCTGCGCCCAAATGGCCCCTGCTCCCCGCCTCTCTCCTCTCGCATCATTACCGCCACCTCCTGACTAAGCCTCCGGAGTGCCTCCCCCGCCCCAACATCTCAGACCTCCAACTGCCATCCCTGCGAGCATCTCTAGAGCCACAAGGATGGGACGGGACTGGGGATGGGTGCAGGGTGGGGGCAGTACTGGGCGGGGCGGACACGGTCAAGGAAAGGCAAACCAATGTGGGACTCCCTGACTTGGGGTGTGAGGGCTCAGTCCTGGGGTCGGGTGGGTTGGGGGAAGGACGAGCGAGGAGAAGAGCTGAATCGCTGGTGAAGGACAAGGAGGCTGCCTGAGCGCCGGGATGCAGAGCTGGGGGGCACCCCCCCCCAGCATCAGCAGCCCTTGGTGACCCCCAGAGGAGCCCGGCAGGGACCCGAGACCCTCCCCGATCCGCTGGGGCCCGTCCTCACCGGGCACCGGCCGGGCGGCGACGGCAGCGGGGCCCTCCCTCTCCGGAGACCGAGCCGCGGCAGGTCCCTCAGCCTCCGTGCCTGGGGCCCCCGCCTGGGTTCGGGCAGTCACCTCAAGCTGGGGTCATGGAGCGAGCATGCGCAGCAGGGCTTGTGGGGGGCCCATTCCTTGGGCCAACTCGATTTCTCCGGGTCTTCCCCTCGCGGGGCAGAACTGGCGGCCTGACCAATCTCGCGCGGGGGCGGAGCCAGGGCTCGCGAAGGGGCAGGACCATGCCGTTATTGGGCGGTGGCCCCCGGGGGGCGGAGCGTCAGCCTTCAAGTGGCCAGACTTAGAGTCTTGGGCGGGGCTCTCCCAGGACAAGGGGAGTGGATTTAACTGAGACCATCCGACCTCCCCCAGTGTTTGACCTCGGCTCTACGCAGAGGAAGTCACAGCATTTGTTTAAAGGCCTCGATCGTCTCCGTTGTTCTCCTGAGCGAGCAGAGGGAAGAACTTCGAGTATGCTCATCAAAGCTACTGATTCCGCTCCGCCCAGCATCCCTGAGGGCGCAGCATTTTTGCCGTTGGTCCCTCCCCGACCCTCGGTCCAGTCCTCGCCATTGGTCCCTCCCTCGTTATTGGTGCTCCCCTCCTCCCTCGCCACAGGTCCAGCCCTCGTCCATCATCCCGGCCTTCGCCCATCGGTCCAGCCCCCACTCACAGCACAGTCACTGCACACTGATTCTCTGACCACCCTGGGCGGTGGAGACCGGGACTGCTCCCGCACGGGAAGCTGCGGGCCCTGGGGCCTACTTTCCTGGACACTTGGCGGGTGGCGATCAGAGTGGCCCAGCATCCTCCGAGCTGACGCCCGCCCTGCCTCTCACCCGCCTCCCCTCCTGCACGGCGCCCCGGGCCCTCAGCTCACTGCGACCCTCCCCAGCCCTCCACCCGCCCCCCTTTGCCCCGCTAGAGCCCCCAGTCTTCTAGCTGCACGTCCTCACGTTGGCAGAGTGAAGACGCTGCTGCTCTCTAGAAAACACCACTCCCCGGATACCCCTCTTCTTCTCCTCCTTTCTCTTGCTCTAAAGCTGCTCCTGGGCTCCCAGCAGGTGCAGGTCCAGGTGCCATGAGGCCTGTCTGACCTGGACTTCAGGCATTTCCCACGTTCTCGCATCTTCTGCATCTGCCGTGTCCTCCAGTTCTCCCGCGTTCTCCTGTATCCTCCTCCTCAAGTCCAAATATCAGCAGAACCTGCAACTGCCTCTACAAAGGCTCCCAGCTCCCTCCTCCCCCGCCTCACCCCGCCACCGCCGCCCTGGCTCTGCAGATCCCTCATCACCACCCTCGGTTCAGCAGACACGGCTTCCACCGACCTCCAGTCCTTTCTCCAGGGGCCAGGTCATTTCCTGGGTATTCTTCAGGGTCATTCAAAGGCCTTCATGAATTTATTTGCCATTATCTAT
The DNA here is from genome assembly GCF_028023285.1 of Balaenoptera ricei. Taxonomy (NCBI): domain Eukaryota; kingdom Metazoa; phylum Chordata; class Mammalia; order Artiodactyla; family Balaenopteridae; genus Balaenoptera; species Balaenoptera ricei. The sequence continues at coordinate 52,878,290 of NC_082653.1, read as the reverse complement.
TAATAATCCACTGACTACTGGTTGTTTCTAATTTTATTATGTTATAAATATCTTTGTATCTAAATTCCTGACATCTGATTATCCCCTTTCTTGAAATTTCAAAAAATAGTCAAAGAAGGCAAATGTCTTAAGAGCTTTTTATTTTATTTTTGATAAGTTTTTAAAAATTTTATTTATTTTATTTATTCATTTTTGTCTGCATTGGGTCTTCGTTGCTGCGCGCGGGCTTTCTCTAGCTGTTGCGAGCGGGGGCTACTCTTGGTTGTGGTGCGCGGGCTTCTCATTGCGGTGGCTTCTGTTGTGGAACATGGGCTCTAGGCACGCGGGCTTCAGTAGTTGTGGCACGAGGGCTCAGTAGTTGTGGCTCGCAAGCTCTAGAGCGCAGGCACAGTAGTTGTGGTACACGGGATCTTCCCGGACCAGGGATCAAACCCTTGTCCCCTGCATTGGCAGGCAGATTCTTAACCACTGTGCCACCAGGGAAGTCCATAAGAGCTTTTTAAACATGTTGCCAGATTGTCCCCAAGGAAGTGCACAAGCTTGGAGTCAGATGCCTGTGTTCAAATCCCAGCTCTGGCATTAGCTAGCTGTGTGACAAGCAATTGCTTCCCCTGTCTCTCAGTTTTCTCATCTGATAAATGGGTATAATAACATCACCCACCTCATGGAGTCATTGTGAGAATTCACAGAGTATTATCCTGTGGGTCGTGGGTTCTAACATTTATATTCCGTAGTCCAGCGGTTCTCAGGCTTTTTGGTCTCAGAACCCCTTTAAAGAGCGATTACACTCTTTAAATTATTGAGCAGCTGGAAGAGCTTTTGGTTATGTAGGTTACATCTATCAATATTTACAATATCAGAAATTTAACCTGAGAATTTAAAATATCAATAATAAATTCACTGCATAACTGTATCTTCAAACCAAAAATGAGTGAGAAGAGTGGCAATGTTCTACATTAAAAAAAAAATCTGTTTGGGGACTTCCCTGGTGGTCCAGTGGTTAAGACTCCTCACTTCCACCGCAGGGGACACGGGTTCTATCCCTGGTCGCAGAACTAAGATCCCACGTGGCATGGCCAAAAAAAGAAGAAAAAAATCTATTTAATATCACGTTTGAGAAAAGACAGCTGGGTTCTCATGTCTGTGTCTGCCTTCACTCTATTGGGATACACTGATTTGGTTGAAGTACGTGAAGAAAATTTAGCCTCACACAGATAAAAAACTGGAAAAGGAAGGAATATTTTAATAGCCTTTTCAGATAATTGTAGATATTCTTCTTTGATACTACACCAACACTCAAAACATGGTAGTTTTTTGAAGGTTAGCTGCAACACGGAATCTGAGATGACATCAGTGAGCTTTTTGTGTTCTATTACATGAAAATCCATTGATCTGTCTTGCACTTTGAAAGGGTCTTTTACCCTCGTGTGATTTCATAAATCATGTGTTGGTCTTTTCGAAAATATTTGTTCATTGACTTATACAGATCTTGCAAATGTTGACACATCTTATTATACAATATAAATAAAATGTATAACATTCATTAATACTGCCACCAATCTCAACACAAAAGTTTGGCAATATTGGGAAGCTGTGAAGCTAAAGGTGGCATACAAGTTTTCCAAAATTGTACTTTTTGCCAGAAGGCTTAGAATTTTATCATTGGCAACAAATTCTATCAGTTTGGTGTCACTGCCTTGATTCACACTAAGAGTCACCATTGCTTTTGCATCATCAGTGCAAAGTCATCACAGTGAAAAAGGCAAACACTGTCTCAGTATTACTATGAAAATAATCATGGACCTTTGAAAAGGCTTTGGGAACCCCCAGGGGCCACCAGAACACACCTTGAGAACAGCTGCACTTTCATTTTTCTATTAGCTTGTTCATCTTTTTCTTACTGATTTAAGAAACATTTTTATTGAACTCAGATTAACCCTAGTGTTCCACATGTGATGGAAATATTTTATTACTTGCATTTGGTGGGGGAGGAGGTTGGGAAAATAGGTGTATGATAGGTGTGTGTGTTTACACATCTGAATCTTTATTTATTTATTTATTTTTGGGCGGCACCTCGCAGCTTGTGGGATCTTAGTTCCCTGACCAGGGATTGAACCCGGGTCCTTGGCAGTGAAAGCACAGAGTCCTAACCACTGGACCACCAGGGAATTCCCTACACAGCTGCATCTAGTGGTCTTTTCCAATTTGAGTTTCTCTGTTTTTTAAAATTATCCTAAGCAAGTTCTTCCCATACTTACTTGAATAAATACTGGATAGTTTCTGTATTAGTTTGTCAGAGATGCTGAACAAGGTATCACCAACTGAGTGGCTTAAACAACAGAAACTTATTTTCTGATAGTTCTGGAAGCCAGAAGTTTGAGATCAAGGTGTGGACTGGGTGGGCTCCTTCTGAGGGCTGGGAGGGAGAATCTGTTCCAGGCCTTTCTCCTTGGCTTCTAGATACATTACCCTGATCTCTGCTTTGTCTGCACACAGTGCTCTCCCCGTGTGCATTTCCGTGTTCAGATTTCCCCTTTTTAAAAGGACACCTGTCATTTGGGTTGTGTCCACCCTAATGACTTCACCTAACTCAATCATCTGCAAAGACCTTGTTTCTAAACAAGGTCACATTCACAGGCACTGGGGATTAGGACTTAAACTTCTTTGGGTGGGGGGGTGGGGACGTAATTCAACTCATAGCATTTGCTTTTACTTTTTTCTAAAGGTTTGATAATTTCTCCCTTTCCACTTGATTCTCTCACATTTTGGAATTTTTATTTTTTTATATATATTATCAAATCATTTCAAAATACTGATACTGTTTAGGGACCTGTCTCTAATTTTAATTGATTGAAAATTAAGTTTCTCATTGCCCCCCAAACCAGGGATCGAACCTGTGCCCCCTGCAGTGGAAGGTGGAAGCATGGAGTCTTAACCACTGCACTGCCAGGGAAGTCCCCTGGGATTTATTTATTCAACAAATGTGTGTTTAATAGCTACTATTTACTCGGCACTGTGAACTTGGGAACCTCAGTGAACAAAATAAAGATCCTGCTCTCCAGGAACCCATATTGTAGGGGCAATGGAGGAGACATAATAAAATAGATGTAATAAGTGATCAAGTTATATAGTTTGTTTAAAGTTATATACGTTGCTATATATCAATAGTTTGTGCTATCTGAGGGAATGTTTTGGATTATGGAAATGTTCCATTTCTCGATTGGGGCAGTGGTTATATTTGTATATGGCAAATGTACATTTCCAAAGGGAAATTTTTATCCTGTCAACTGTATTTCAAGAAAATTGATTTTGTAAAAAGCGTTGTGAAAGAAAGAAAAGAAAGAAGGAAGGGAGGGAGGGAGGGAGGGAGGAAGGAAGGAAGGAAGGAAGGAAGGAAGGAAGGAAGGAGATCGAAAGAGGGCCTGCAATTAGTATTGCGATTTATGTTGGAATTCGGGGTGGAGTAAGGATGTCACCTGCATTCTTCGGATAGCGGGCCATCTGCCGGGTCATCGCTGAGGAATCCTTCCTGGCCCAAACGCCACCCTCCCCGCCACCCCCGCAGAAGGCAAGTTAGAGCCGATGCCCAGGTCTCAAAGGGCCTGGGTGGGCTTCCGGGGTCCACTGGGCCCGACGGCGTCCGCGCGCGCCCCCTCCCGGCCGCCAGGAGCATCAGCCATACGGTGTCCGCGGCGGGAAACGTGGATGAGACCGTAATCCGCCCTCCACGTTGACCGAGGACAAGCACAGAGGTCGTGTGCACAGGGCGAAGGGGTGTTTTGTCTGGTCTCCCCTCCCCCACCCCCCGTTACCGAATAACTAGAAGACCTCCTGTTTATCCTTCTGACAGTTATTTCATCGCAATTTCGCTCCTTGGCCTATCCAGACGCGACATGGATTTAGCCTCAAGGCTTTTTGAATTATTTATAACAGTGAAACAAATATGACGTGACTCGGATGTCCATCTAAGGATGACTGGATAAATAAATATGGGCTATCCCTGCAATGCAATATTGTTCAGCCATAATAAGAGACAAAATACAGATATTTGCTACACCTCGAAGGAACCTGGGAGACCATACTCTGGTGAAAGAAGCCAGACACAAAAGGACAAATACTGCATGATTCCATTCATGTGAAATGCCCGGGACAGGCAAATCCATAGAGATAAAGTAGATTAGTGATTGCGGGGGGCTGGGAGATTTGGGGGGAAATGGGGAGTGACTGTTAAAAGGCGACTGGGTTTCTTTTGGGGTAATGACAATGTTCTGTGATTAGATAATGATGATGGTTGCACAGCGTTGTAAATATACTAAAAGCCACAAAATTGTACACTCTAAAATGGTGAATATCGGGAGTTCCCTGGTCGTCTAGTGGTTAGGATTCAGGGCTTTCACTGCCGAGGGCCCAGGTTCAGTCCCTGGTTGGGGAATTAAGATCCCACAAACCATGCGGCCAAAACAAACAAACAAAGATTAAAAAATGAAAGATCAAGAAGTGGCATATAGGGGCTTCCCTGGTGGCGCAGTGGTTAAGAATCCGCCTGCCAATGCAGGGCACACGGGTTTGAGCCCTGGTCCTGGAAGATCCCACATGCCACGGAGCAACTAAGCCCGCGTTGCACAACTACTGAAGCCCGCGTGCCTAGAGCCCGTGCTCCACAACAAGAGAAGCCACCGCAGTGAGAAGCCCGCGCACCGCAGTGAGAAGCCCGCGCACCGCAACGGAGAGTAGCCCGCGCTCGCCGCAACTAAAGGAAGCCTGCGCGCAGCAACGAAGACCCAACGCAGCCAAAAATAAATTAATTAATTTAAAAAAAAGTGGCATATATATTAAAACTGCTTCCTCAAAAATGGTTTGTATATCCATAATTTCAGTTACCTTATGTAATTTCACTTTATTTAAAAAAAATTTTTAAACATCTTTATTGGAGTATAATTGCTTTACAATGGTGTGTTAGGTTCTCCTTTATAACAAAGTGAATCAGCTATACATATACATATATCCCCATATCTCCTCCCTCTTGCGTCTCCCTCCCACTCTCCCTCTCCCACCCCTATAATTTCATTTTAAATACCCAAAAGTGAAACTAAAATTTCTTTTGTTCCTTGATTCTAGACACGCATTTTCTGCCTATTTTCATAACCTCTTTCACATTAAAATCATTGTTTAAACAGTACTGGCAAAGATCACTGATATGTTTTGTACTGATCCTGCCCTCATTGGTGTTAGTGGATACTGGCTTCACTGTCTGTACATTTTTCAATCAGATGGTGTAAGTGTTGAAGTGGCCTTTACATAGGTGAGGAAGGGATGTGTAGTCCAGCGAGTGTACCATTGGAATCAAATTACAAATGTGCCCTATGCTTAGGCGCATGTATCCACAGGAGATGGTGGTTCTCATTTCTAAAGTATTCAGTTTCAGTTTCAATCCTGGGATAAATATATCTTGAAACTTTATCTCTCTTTTTTTTTAGTAGCTTGAAAAATTTAAAAAACTTTTAAAATTTATTTGTTTATTTTTGGCTGCGTTGGGACTGTGTTGGGTCTTCGTTGCTGCGCGCGGGCTTTTCTGTAGTTGTGGCAAGCAGAGCTACTCTTCGTTGCGGTGCGCGGGCTTCCCATTGCAGTGGCTTCTCTTGTGGAACATGGGTTCCAGGCGCACGGGCTTCAGTGGTTGTGGCACATGGGCTTAGTTGCTCCATGGCATGAGGGATCTTCCTGGACCAGGGCTCAAACCCGTGTCCCCTGCATTGGCAGGCTGATTCTTAACCACTGGGACACCAGGGAAGTCCCACCATAGTTCATATTTTTAAAATAAAGTAGAACTAATGAAAATTTGGATCATACATACATTTTAAATTACTAATGGCTGTACAAATATTCTAGATGGTTGTCACTGATTGGAGGAGGCTAAGGAGACATGACAGAGAAATACATTTGGGATCCTGGATTAGATCCTGGACCCGAGAAGGACATTAGTGGAAAATCTGGTGAAATTTGCGGGGTTTAGTTAATGGGATTGTATCAATGTTCTTTTCTACGGTTGATTACTATGGTTATATAAGATGATAACATTAGGGAAAGCTGAGTGGAGGATATATGGGAGAACTCTACACTTTTTTTTCAACTTTTCTCTAAATATAAGATTATTTCGAAAGACAAAGTTTTAAAAATTCTAGTTTGTGGTTAGAGAAATGTGTCTTCTCCACACTTTATTGTAGAAATATACACATTTATTATATGATCTCACTTATGTATTAAAAAAATGTACAATTGTGTCCCCCAAAAGATGCATTCAAGTCTTAACCCCCAGTAGTTGTGAATGTGACCTTATTTGGAAATATGGTCTTTGCAGATGTAATAAGTTAAGGATCTCAAGAGGAAATCATCATGGATTTAGGGTGTGCTCTAAATCCAATGACTGGAATCTTTCTAAGAGCAAAGAAAGGGGATGGGGACACAGACACACAGAGAGACACAGGCAAGAAGGCCATGTGAAGATGGAGGCAGAGATTGGAGTGACATGTCCGTAAGCCAAGGAATGCTGGACCCACCAGAAGCTGGAAGAGGCAGGGAAGGATCCTCCCCTAGAACCTTCAGAGGGAGTGACAACCAGATTTTGGACTTCTGAACTCCAGAACTGAGAGAGAATAAAATTCTGTTGTTTTAAGACACACAGTTCATTGGCTGGAGCGGCGGCTGCGCGGGTCGCGATGCTGTGAGATCTGCGGGCGCTGGTAAATCGGGCCCAGGATGTAGAGCTGGCCGTGCCTGACGGCGCGCCTGACGCGGAGTTGGGTGGGATAGAGAGTAGGGGGCAGTAGTCGGGGGTGGTAGGAGAAGGAGGAGGCGGCGGCGAATCGCTTGTAAATGGCTCCGAAGCATGACCTGAAGCCTGAATTCCAGGAGGGTGAGTCTGAGCCCCTGGGGAATAGGCATCTAACAGCGTGTAATAGGGAGAGGGAGAAGAATTGTAATAGGGGCAGGGCAGGCGCCAGCTATAGCAGCCTCGCTGCTCTAGCAACCCCCGCTCAGCCATTGGTGGGCGCAGCAGCGGGCCCCTCCCCAAAGCGAGAACTGTCAATGAGCCACAGGTAGTGGTCCCGCTCAGCCACTGGTGGGCGCCACAGTGGGCCTCTCCTCTTCCTCTCTTCTCTATAAAAGGAGTCGAAATTTGGACTGAGGTAAAATGGGTTTTGTTTTGGTTTTTTTTTTTTTTTTTTTGAGAGGCTAGTCTGCCATCTTCTGGGTCTGCTAGCTTTCTGACTCAAATTGTTATTCCTTGTTCCAAAAAAAAAAACAAAAGAAAAGAAAAGACACAGTTCGTGGTGGTTTATTGTGGCAGCCCCAGAGGACAGATACACCTACTTCGGATTGTCCTTGCACCAAAACATCCAGAGGGACAAGGTCCAATCCACCAGAAATGAGAACTGTAATTGGGGGCAATGGGACGGAAAGACTGTACTTTTACTTTACGTTTACTTTGTAAAATTTCTCTTCTGTGTGGATGGTCTTATGAACTGAAAATGACTGAGGCAGTGAAGGCTGGAAAAGAGGTCACCAGGGGAAGGTGATGCTGGAGGTCCCACTGCCCCCTTTTGGGTCAAGGACCACAGGAAGGGGAAACATCAGGGACCCTACCTAGTGGCTGGTTTTCCAGGTAGAGGAGGCCCAGGAGTATGAGGTCCTGTGACATAACAAGAAATATACAGTAGGGGTTCCCTGGTGGTGCAATGGTTGAGAATCCGCCTGCCAGTGCAGGGGACACAGGTTCGATCCCTGGTCTGGGAAGATCCCGCATGTCACAGAGCAACTAAGCCTGTGTGCCACGACTACTGAGCCTGTGCTCTAGAGCCCGCGAGCCACAACTACTGAGCCCACGTGCCACAACTACTGAAGCCTGCGCGCCTAGAGCCTGTGCTCCGCAACAAGAGGGGCCACCACAATGAGAAGCCTGCGAACCGCAGCGAAGAGTAGCCCCCACTTGCCGCAACCAGAGAAAAGCCCGCACGCAGCAATGAAGACCCAACGCAGCCAGAAACAATAAATAAATCAATTAAATTAAATAATAAAATAAATACATTTATTTTTTTAAAAAGAACTATACAGTATATTTGATCTCTGCCTGTGGTTCCTGACACGGAGCTCCCAAATCCCTTGGAATTTCCTGGGTGACAGGAGTGTCATTTGTTCTAATGTGGTGGCTCTGGGTGGTTAGGTTCAGGATGGGGGCTGCCACCAGAAAGACCGAGGCTTGATTAGAAACTTAGAACTTTCAGCCCCATCCTCTGGGGAGGGAACAGGGGCTGGAGATTGAGTTAATGATCAGTCACGCCCATGTGATGAAGCCTCCATACACATCCCTGAACTATGGGATTTGGAGAGCTTCCGGGTTGGTGAACACGTGGAGGTGCTGGGAGGGTGGTGCACCCAGAGAGGGCATGGAAGCTCCTCGCCCCTTCCCTCATACCTTGTCTAGTGCATCTCTTCCATCTGGCTGTTCCTCAGCCACGTCCTTCATGATAAACCTGTAACCTTTTTTTTTTTTTTAGCCACACTGCGCCGCTTGTGGGATTTTAATTCCCCAAACAGGGATTGAACCCAGGCTCTTGGCAGTGAAAGCACGGAGTCCTAACCACTGGACCTCCAGGGAATTCCCTTTCATTTAAAAAAAATTTTTTTTATTGACGTATAGTTGATTTACAATGCTGTGTTAATTTCTGCTGTACAGCAAAGTGATTCAGTTATACATATATATTCTTCTTCATATTCTTTTACGTTATGGTTTATCACAGGATATTAAATATAGTTCTCTGTGCTATACAGTAGGACCTTGTTGTTTATCCATTCCATATGTAATAGTTTGCATCTGCTAATCCCAAACTCCCACATTTTTTTCTTTTTTAATTGAGATTTAATTCACATGCCATAATATCCACCATTTTTCCTTTAAACAATTTTATTTATTTATTTTTTTAAAGGAGCAGTCTTTTTAAAAATTAATTAATTAATTAATTAATTTTTTGGCTGCATTGGGTCTTAGTCGCAGCACGTGGGCTCAGTAGTTGCAGCGCGCGGACTTAGTTGTCCCACGGCATATGGGATCTTAGTTCCCTGACCAGAGATCAAACCCGTGTCCCCTGCATTGGAAGGCGGATTCTTTTTTTTTTAATATAAATTTATTTATTTATTTATTTATGGCTGAGTTGGGTCTTCGTTGCTGCGTGCAGGCTTTCTCTAGTTGCAGCGAGTGGGGGCTACTCTTTGTTGTGGCGTGTGGGTTTCTCATTGTAGTGGCTTCTCTTTGTTGCGGAGCATGGGCTCTAGGCGCGCAGGCTTCAGTAGTTGTGGCACGTGGGCTCAGTAGCTGTGTCTCATCGGTTCTAGAGTGCAGGCTCAGTAGTTGTGGCACATGGGCTTCGTTGCTCCGCAGCATGTGGGAATATTCCAGAACCAGGGCTCGAACCCGTGTCCCCTGCGTTGGCAGGCAGATTCTTAACCACTGCACCATCAGGGAAGTCCCAACAATTTTATTTTATTTATTTATTTTTTGGCCACACCTCGGGGCTTGCAGGATCTCAGTTCCCCAACCAGGAATTGAACCCCGGCCACGGCAGTGAAAGCGCCAAATCCTAGCCACTAGACCACCAGGGAACTCCCTAAACCCGTATCTTAGTAAGGAAACTGTTTTCCTGGGTTCTGTGAGCCCTTATGGCAAATTATTAAACCCAAGAAGGAGATCATGGGAACATATGATCTGTAGCCAAGTCAGACAGAAGTTTGTGGGTAACCTGGGGACCCACTACCTGGGATTGGCATCTGAAGTGGGAGCAGTATTGTAGGACTGAGCCTTTAACATGTGGAGTCTGTGCTAAGTTCTGTCAGTGTCAGAATTAAGTCATAGAAATCTTAGTTGGTGTCCACAGGAAACTGGAAAATTGGCAGGTGTGGAAAATCCCACACATCTGGTGTGAGAAGTGTTGGTGTGTGACTGTGAGTGTAGGAGAGGAAAAGCAGGGTGTTATTCCCTTTTTAGGACCTCAGGGCACAGAGGCCCCAAAGAGCCTCCCTGGGGCTGAGAGGTGGCCCAGGCCAGACAGACCTGGTGAAGGGCCAGGTGGGGGCTGGTTGGGGGTGGGGAGGGCCCAGGGCTGCTAGGGTTGGAGCTGGGCCTCAAAGGACCCAGAATCCTGGGATTTGGAGCCCACTTCTTTTTTTCTTTTTTTTTTTTTAAATTTATTTATTTTTATTTTTTTAGCTGCGTTGGGTCTTCGTCGCTGTGCGTGGACTTTTCTCTAGTTGCGGCGAGCAGGGGCTACTCTTAACTGCAGTGCGCGGGCTTCTCATTGGGTGGCTTCTCTTGTTGCAGAGCACTGGCTCTAAGCACGTGGGCTTCAGTAGTTGTGGCACGCGGGCTCAGTAGTTGTGGCTCGCGGGCTCTAGAGCGCGGGCTCAGTAGTTGTGGCACACAGGCTTAGTTGCTCCGCGGCATGTGGGATCTTCCCGGACCAGGGCTCGAACCTGTGTCCCCTGCATTGGCAGGTGGATTCTTAACCACTGCGCCACCAGGGAAGCCCTGGAGCCCACTTCTGGAAAAGAGTCAGGCACACACAGTAGGCACTCAATACACGTGCATTCAGTGAATTTTTATTTTTGCCCACAAGTTGACTTTGTTCATACCCCAATGGTAAAATGTTGCCTCACAGCATTCCCATCCCCAGGAAGATGGGCTCTCCTGTCTATAGGGGGCTTGGAGAGGATTCTTGTCAATACATTTTAGGGTTCTTGTTCATTTTTACCTGCAAGAGAAGGGGGTGGGGTCAGGCAGGGCCCAGAACTGACCATGGGAGGAGGACAATGGTGGCCAGTTGGGTGGGGCCGCCAGGCCAAGGGAGGGGGTCCCACTACCCTCTCTCCCCCTCACCTGTGCCTCCCCCAAACCATGCCCAGGCCTCCCTCTTACTCAGGCACTCCCTGACCCCTACCTCCGGCCACCCCGGGACCTCCCACGGTGCCAGCTCCGGCTTGCTCTGCTCTTCATCCAGCTGTCCAAGGCCATCCCGGCAACCATTATTATCGCAGTGGGCCACACTGCCGACCCGGAGGCCAGTAATTTCAGGGCCGGAGGAACCACTCTCTATATGGGGGAAATGGGGCAGGGTGACCCCACAGGATGGAGACAGTAAGGGGACTGTAGGGCTCAGGGTCCCAGGCTGACAGGGGGGCAGGAATCAGAGAAAAGACAGGGACACTCGAGATGCCCCCTCCCCAGCTGAGCAGAAAGAATGGGCTCCAAGGTAGATGCCAGCCTTGCCCCACCCTCTGTAGTGACAATCTGGTGGCCTCAGGGCAGTGACTTGGCCCCTTGGAGCTCTGCCTCCTCACAGCTCATGGAGATGGCACCCTCCACCCCCTGGGCTGGCGGGAGGAAGCAAGTGGACATATGGCGGCACCTGGGACAGGGCTGGCTGCAGGGAACGCTTCCAGGTGAGCCAGGTACAGGCTCCAGGGTCTGGGGGGAGGGGGTCCCTCTGGCTCCTCAAGCGCGGCTCCAGACATGCCTGGACTCCTGGCAGGGGATGGAGGCTGAGGGGTCCCTCAGGTCCCCTGAAGCTCCTGGTCTGTAGCTGGGGATGTCTTGGGGTCTCAGTCCAGGGGAAGCAGCCCCCTCCACCGCCCCCCATCCCTGGAGACTTTATTTGTCCTGGAAGCAACCAGGGTCCTGTTCTTGTCCTGGTAGCTGGCGGCTGGGCCTGGTCAGGCCTGGCTGATTGCGAGGGGGGACATGTCTCTCACCATGTTGATGGCCATTGCCGTGGGCATCTCTCCTGCCACCATCTTCTCAAGGTATCAGAGCTCACCCCTGTGTGTGGGGGGGGTACATGCCTAGTCATCTTCCTTCCCACACACTCTGATTCCCCCAAGACCCCTGGGATCCCCTCCCCAGAGGCTGAGGCCAGGTCCTAACCTCAAAGACCCAAGTGCTCTTTGTCCTGGAGTCTACGGGGCTGCCCCAGGCACCTTCTCCCTGGGGGTCTGGGGAGTTCCCAGAGCCCGCTGGGCCTTGGGCTCAGGAGTCCCTCTGCAGGCCTGGGGATGCTCACATCCCCCTCAGGACTCTGGGCTGGGGGTCCATTGCCTCCTGGACTCCCCCCAGCCCTGCAGAGCCCCCTTCCCCAGCCGAAAAGGGACCACACCCCAGGGGCCATCACAGCGCCTGCTCCCTCCACCCACCCCACACCCCTGCTCTGCCAGGGGCCTTGGGTCTCTGCGGTTCTGGTTTCTGGTTTCCACAGGGGAGGCAGCGGCAGAAGGCTGGAGCTGAGAGGAGGAGGGTCACATGTCCTGCCTTGCCCCACTCAGCCAGTGGCTGTCCTGCTCCTGGCCTCACTCCTTCCAGGATACAGCTCTGGCTGGACTCCTCGCAGGGCCCCTTCGGGCCTATGGTTGGTGACAGCTTCCCCTGGGGTCAGCCCTCATGGCTACCTGTACCCTGACCCACCTCAGGAAACTGTCTCCTGAGGGAGCTCCTGCAGCCGCTGGTCCGGCCCCCTCCCTTCTGCCCTCTCCTCTTGCCCATCCTCCTCAGCCTCCTCCAGCTGCCCCCTCCAACTTGCATCCCCAGCCTTGGCCACTGGGCCCCTCTCCTCTGCTTCCCATGTCATCTGGGAACACCCACCAGCAGCCCCCTGACCACCCCGCCCCCCATTCTGCCCCCTTTCCTGTCCACCAGGCAATTTTGAACTTTTGTTCCTGCTCAGGATCCTGATGCCCCCCTCCCCCATCTCACTGCTCCCAGCAGGATCCTCTGGTCCTGAGAACATGCCATGGGACAAGCCTGGAGCTGACCTGAGGGGGATGGTCCTCTGGCAGGTGACAGTGTGGTGGGAGACTCCAGGGATTGCTGGGTGCAGAGGAAGGAGCAGCTTGGCACCCTCCCTCCCCTGCCCCACTCACACTTCCTGCCCAATTCCCCCCACCCCGTAGCCAGTTCAAAGGTACCCCCACATGCTGGTGGAGCAGCTCTCCCGCCCTGGTCCCCTGCCCGGCACCGGGTCCTCACCTTCTGAAGGGAGCCAAGCTCTCTCCTCTCTGGCTCTTAGCCTCTAGCTAGGCCAGGACAGGAAATGGACTTGGGCATGCTATTTCCTCGCTCCTCCCTCTTGTGACCCCATGATGGCTTCTTAGAAAAACAGTGGCTTCACTGAAACCATGTGACATTTTTCTGAGGCTATCATGGTTCATTTCATTTTCTCTTTCACCTGCTCTACAATAAAAGCATTTAAGATGTACCTAGTTGTGGGACAACTAAGGGCACCGTGGGTGCAGGTGAGGGGGAGAGGGAGCGCCCAGCGCCTGGGCAGGCTTCCCATGTGGCTGGTAGAGGAGGAATGTAGAGGCACTGGGCCACTAGCTGTAGGAAGTGGGGCCAAAGACTCCACAGTTCTGAGCCCTTTGGAGAGGAGGCTGAGCTCCTTGTGTAAGCACAGCTATAAGTGCAGCCCTTATGTCCAATTCCTGCCCTCTCAGTCTGTAGCCCCCAGCTCATAGTCATTAGAATCCCTGGAGCCAACATTTTTGGCAGATGCTTACCCTGGGAGCTTGCAGCTGGGAGCCTTCAGTCCTGGGAGACTTCCTGGAGGAGGTGATACTTGGGCTTGGGAGGGCAGTGACCAAGGGGTGTCCTGGGGAGGGCTAGCAGGAGGGAGACTGAGGCTTCCTGGGGACAGGTCCTGCAGGGGGAGGCCCAGGGTCCCTGACACATACAAAATGCCACTCATCTTACCATCTGCCGTCCACCACCCACCATCCCTGTATCTCTGCATCTACTTACCTACCTTTGTGGAGAATGCAGCCTGCCTGATACGTGTGCCTTGACAACCAGGAGAATAGAGTCCCTTTTTTAACATGAGGTTGTTTCACAGTTACTTTAACTAATATCCTATAGATGGGTATTTAGGTTTTTCCCATTTTTTTTTATATTGTGAACTTGTGCCAACACTATGCATGCATGGATGTTGCCTTCTGACCTTCAGCCGGCACGGCACTCTGTGACCCCTCCAGGGAGCGGCTCCCACCAAGGCTCTGGGGGCTCTGCAGTGTGAGGGTTCCAGTTGGGGGAGTACCACTTTATATTTTTATAAAGTATGTTTATATTTTATAATTTTTAAGTGATGGGATTTTGGTTGGTTGATCTTTTACTTTTCAGTGCTTGGGGTTTTTTTTCTCAGTATTTTTTAAAATAAAAATGTGCCGGGGAATTCCCTGGTGGTCCAATGGTTAAGACTCCACGCTTCCACTGTAGGGGATGTCGGTTTGACCCCTGGTTGGGGAACTAAGATCCCACATGCCATGCAGCACGGCCAAAAATTTTTTAAAAAGTGCCACATCTGGCAGTCATAATTCATCTGAATTTTCATAAAGCCTCAACTGCTAACCTCTCCAAAGAGACTAAATATGCAGTCCTAAGAAAATAAAGTTAGTGCTTTAAAAGCTCTAGAAACCCCCAAATTACAGAGCGCACCCACCCCGAGAAGGAAGGGACGGGGAGCACGGTGCTGCCCTGGGCCAGGGCGCGTTGCACAAGGACTGCCGGCCACAGGGAAGGAGGCAGTGCCTGTGAAGGCTCGGGACCAGGACCACCCTTGTTGTCCATGGAAGGGCTTCCCTTATCAGGGTCCTGTCCTGGGCACAAGATCAGGGGCATCTTCCAGGGCCTCGGATCCAAGGTTTCTTCGGGGGCCAAGTGCTGCTGGGAGGCTGCTCAGGCAGACTCTCTGACTGGTGTGTGCCCCCCTCAACCTGAGCTGAGGCTACCTGGTCTCAGCCAGGTCATCGAGCCCACACAGGGCCTGGAAGGTACCAGGCCTGGCCAGGACAATGCTTACAGGCCTGTGGGAGGGGGCGGGCTGGGACTGGGGGCCTCCAGATCAAAAGACCATGTTGGAAACCCTCACAGGTGGCCCAGTGTGCCTCAACATCAGCCCTGGGAGCTGCCCTCCTGCGGGGGCCTGGTCTCCCTCTGGAAGGGAGGATGAGATCCTTTTCTAGACCTCCTGCCCTCCCACCCCATTTACACCCTCCTTGCTGTTCCCATGATTGGTAATTGCCTGTTATTTGTTTGTTTATGGTCTGTATTGCCTTGGGTGGAACGGCAGCTCCAGGATTCCTGGGTCCAGAAATCAAGAGGTGGAGGTGGGAGAGGCTCCACTCACCCCTGCCCCAGGGGTCACCAGCACCTCAGGTTCCGGTGGTCCAGCGGCTTAAGTTCCAGAAGGAGGAGTGCTTCCACTGGGGTGTTGCGAGGAGGCCAGGGAATCAGAGGTTGAAGGCACTGGCAAGGCCTGTCCGCCTGGGGGAACAAGCAGAGGCAGGTGTGCACGTTGATTCTTCTTCAAGTAGAAGGAAAAGAGGCTACAAAAAGGCCTGGTTCTGAGAGGCCCTATTAAGGAGTTTGAGAGTTTATCCTGAAGGCATCTGGGAGAACTTTAAGCATTTCAGAAGGCTGCATTTTAGAAATCTTACTCTGATGAGATAGATGCTAAAGTGTTAACTGTGGTTGTTTCTGGGGGCGGGGAATTGCCTCTGTGCTGTTTGACTTTTCGCTTATCTGTATTTTCTCGTTTTCTACAATGACTATGGCTTACCTATATGGATGAGGTTTCATGGGGCTGCCATAACAAATGTCACAAACGGCATGGCACAAAACAACAGGAATTTGTCTGTCACAGTCTGGAGGCCAGAAGTCCTAAATTGAGGTGTTGCAGAGCCTCCCACCTTCCAACTTCTGGTGGCTGCTGGCATTCCTAGGTTTGTGGCTGCACCACTCTAATCTCTGCCTCCATCTTCCCATGGCCTTCTCTCCTGTGCATCTCTGAGTCTCCTCTTCCTTTAAGGACATCAGTCACTGGATTGAAGACCCACTCCAAACTCATGGTGATTTCTTCTGGAGATCCTTAACTGGTTACCTATGCAAAGCCCTTTATTCCAAGTAAGGTCACATTCTGAGGTTCCGGATGGACATGAAGTTTGGGGGGCCACTAGTCAACCTACTACACTGTAGGATACAAATAAAGTTTCAAAGGAAAATTAAAAAAACCTTTTTGGAGTTTCCATGAAGGTTGGAGGGGAAGCCCAGAGGCTGGGAGCCTGGAGAAGAGTCCATCTTTAGAGTCTAGAAATGAAAACATTTGTCCACACAGAAACTTGCATAGTAACATTCATAGCAGCACTGTTCACAATAGCCAAAATGTGGAAACAACTCAAATGTCCATCAGTGAACACATGGGTAAACAAAATGTGGTATATATACATTCAGTGGGATATTATTCAGCCATAGTAAGGAATGAAATTCTGATACATGCTACAATATAAACCTTAAAGACATTATGCTAAGTACAATAAGCCAGATACCAAAGGACAGATATTTTATGATTCCACCCTATGAGTGTTGGGCTGCACACAACAGGCCTACAAGGCCTGCACTTGCCTAGCTTTAAGAACGAAGAAAGAGCCCGGAGTCATCAACATAGACATCAATGGTTTAATGGATAGGGGGTTCTTATAGTTATCCATTTTATACATATTAGTGTATATATGTCAATCCCAATCTCCTAATTCATCACACCACCAACTAATAAGAACCTGCTGTATAAAAAATTAAATAAAATTCAAAAATTCAAAAAAAAAGCTGGGTTACACACACACACACACACACACACAAATAATAATTATGGATAGGGGGGATCTTACATGTCTGAAGCAAGGTCCCGGAGCAGCTCCCCACCGTGTGCAGCTGACGGTGGGCAGGACATAAGGGCAGTCTTCGCTGCGGGGAGGGGTGGGGGGTTTTTAATTACCAGTTATAGGGGCGCGCCCCTCACTGCCCCTTTGATAAGAACAATCACTAGCTGGGGCCTGGGGCAAGTACGTAGGAAGGTCAGTCATGTGCTTAAGATATAGGTGAAGCAGGCACTGGTCGGGCAGGGGAATATACAGAGAGCAAGAGAACAGCCATCTCGAGTGGCCTGACCATACAATGAGGTGCCTAGAATAGGCAAATTCATAGAGACAGAAGATAGAATAGAGGTTACCAGGGGCTGGGGGGAGGGGGGAGTGAGGAGCTGGTCTTTAATGAGTCCAGAGTTTCAGTCTGGGGGATGAAAAACTTCTGGAAATGGATGGTGGTGATGGTTGCACAACATTGTGAATGTATTTAAATATTTATGTTTTAAAAAACATTTATTTATTTATTTATTTTGGCTGAGCCAGATCTTTAGTTTCGGCATGTAAACTCTTAGCTGTGGCATGCATGCGGAATCTAGTTCCCAGACCAGGGATCGAACCCAGGCCCCCTGCAATGGGAGCGAGGAGTCTTAGCCACTGGACCACCAGGGAAGTCCCTGTGAATGTATTTAATGCTACTGAATTGTACACTCAGAAATAGTTTAAATGGTACATTTTATGTTTATGTGCATTTTACCATACAAAACAACTGCACTAGAATACCATTTCTCACCTATCAGGTTAGCAAAAATGAAAAAGCACAGAAATGTACTCTGTTGGTGAGGTGGCGGGAAAGCAGGCCCTCCCATATTTTGCCAATGCAAACTGGTATAACCCTTACTGAGAGGACTCTGTCCTTACTAGCAAAACTACATTTGTCTTTACCTTTTGCCCTAGCAATCCCACTTCTAGGAATTTACCTTGAAGATGTACCCCCCAACAATATGAAAATACATATGCTCCTGGTTACTCATTGCAGCATGGTTTGTAATTAGAAAATATTGGAAACAATTTAGATGCTCATATATAAAAGAGTGGTTAAATAAAAGTCCATCCATACATCTCTGTGAACTGATAATGCAATGATTTCCAGGATATATTGCTAGGTGAAAAATGTAAAGTGCAAAAGAGTATCTATAGTATGTTAAAGGAGTCTAAGAATGCAACATGCATGATTTTGAATTTTCTTTTGCTATTAAGGCTATTATCAGGACAATTGATAATGCCTCTATATAAGGTTTGTAGATTATAGTATTATTTCCATGTTACTTTTCATATTTTGAAAACTGTGCTGTGGATATGTAAAGGAATTCATAGTTCTCCCCATAGTAAAGGAAGATTGTCACAAGCATTAACTGCAGTGATTCATGTACAGAATTTAGCACAAAATATTCAGTAAATACAGGGAATAACATCATTGGGAATTTGGTTACAGGGAAGGGTGTCACTGAAGGTGGTGGGTTTTAAGAAACCACCACCTTCACCCTCAACCTCAGAAACACCAGCTTAGGCCCAGAAAAGACACAGGCTTTGCCACTTTGCCATAAATTACTCCAAAGGTGCATCCAGCTCATGGAAGCACTTGCCCCAGTTCAAGGAAGCAAGATTACAACATCCCGGGCACCGTACATCGAAGCTACAGTTCCTACACCAAGTGGTGGGTGTCCCAGTTACAGCGTCTGAGATGACTTTATCCTTCCGCGGTTACAAAGAAAACTAACATTAAACACAATCAAACTCAAACGGACCACAGTTCATTATGTGTCTGCCACGTGCTGGGTCCTGTTGAGGGTGCAAGACCCTCGAGATAACCAGGACGGCTGAGCGCGAGCCCAAGGTCAGGTTAAACTGTTGGCCTGTCTGCAAAGTCCAACTTCTTCCAAGTCTGCTCTGAGGGAGATTGGCTGGTTCTCAGGCTCAAAGAAAACGTACTTAAAACCATTAACCTAAGACATTCTGCAGAAGGGTGAAAAACTTAAGGGTGTTTGTAACGTTTTTGCCCGGCCACGACGTATATAACATGTCCCTGGTTCTGTAGGAGAAAATCGCATCGCTGCCTGGCCGCCTTACTCGGAGATCATAAAAAAAATAATTCCCCAGGGGCAGCCAGCCAGGTTCAGCGGCTGGAAGCTGCGAACACTACGGCCTCCTGGCTCAGCCTTTGGCTCAGGCCCTGGGCCTGTAGCTGGGCTCTGGGGTTCCGGGGGTGTCCGCTGGCCGGGGTCTGGGGGGCTGGTTCTCCTGGGTGCGGAAGGGCGGGTGCGGCGCGGCCCCGGGCTCGCCCCAGGAAGCCTGCGATCACTTCCAAGTAGCGGTATCAGTAGGCTCCGGCTCATCGCCTCCCAACACGGGGAGACAAAATGGCGGTCGTGTGGGGGCAGGGAGGGCGAAGCTACATACGGGTTCCATGCCACGCTAGAACTACCACTCCCAGGACGGTCTGGGTCGAAGGCGGGAGGCCGAGGAGAGCGCTAGCGTCGCTAGGCCCTGTGTCCTCCCGCCCCCTAGTGGAAAGTCTCTGGAATGCGTTGTTTGCTCCGGTCCGCCCCCCAGACCTTCCTCGCAACTGGCCGACGGGAATCGTAGTTCTTCGACGACAGAGTTGAACCTCCTTCGGGCCTTACGAAACTACACTTCCCGGTGTGGTTTCGGCGCCTGCGCACAAGGCCGCGGGGAGTACTACGGTTCCCGGCAGGCCCTGCGACGCGCGCAGCTGCGTGCTGACGCGCATAGTTGGTCGTGCTGACGTGCAGCGCGGCCCAGGCGGGGTGCGAGTGGCGCAGTCGGAGTCCGCTGCGGCCCCGGAGGAAGCGAGGAGTCGGCGGTGTCGGCTGAGGCGGGCGGACCGGCGAGGCAAGGCGGCGGCTCCAGGCACCGAGGGACTCAGGAACTCGAGCAGCGGCAGCGGCAGCACCTCTCCCCCTCGGAGGCGGCGGGCGGAGGCGGCGGCGGCGGGTGAGAGGGTGAGGGAGCGCGCGAGCCGGGTGGGGGAGGGGCGGCGGCCCCGGCGCAAGGCCAAAGCGCGCGGAGAACGGTTCAGGCCGCCGCGCGCACGCGCGCTCGCCGCCCCTAGCTCGCGCGCGGACGTCCTTGCTTGTCTGCCTCCCCTCCCCCCTCTTCGCGGTTCCTGTCGCGCGCGGGTTTTTATTCCCCCCTCCCCCATGGCAACGGCGCGCGCTGCCGACTGCACTCGGGCTCGCGCGCGCTCTCGAGGGGGGAGCGCGCGACTCGGCTTCTCGCCTCCCCGACGCGTGCGGCGAGGAGGCTCTCCTGCAGCTGTCTTTGCCGACATTTTCTCGGCGAGGAGGGGGCTGCGGCGGCCGGGGGCCCGCTGCCGGCTCCTTTCCCCCGCGCTTCTCCGGCGTCCGGCCTACCCGTCTCTCCCGGGGGCTTGGGATCGGGCCCGGAGCCTCCCATACTATGGGGCGCCGCGCAGCCCCCTCCCCCATTTCTCAAGGCTGAAAATAGGCCTTGGCCGCTCGGGCAGTGCAGAGAAGGCCTTGAACTAGATCCCTGGGAGAGTTAGGCAGTTTGCATTCGTTACTGTATGCCATGAGGTATTAGGAAGAGAAGGATTCTAAACGTTTAAAAAAAAAATTCACGTATTTGGTCTAGGTATGTAAAGGCAGATCACATGCTCTTTTGTTTCTTGCACTTTTTCATCGTCTCCCCCAAAGTTGTGTTACGGCTCGGGAGGAGGCTGCCAGCCCTTCCTTGAGAAAACGCTGGACTTTGTCATTATTTGGCGCACAACTTTTCTAGGCCTTGGTTTTCACTTAGACGCTTTTCTAAGATATCTTCTGTGTCAAAAATTGAAGAAGTGTTGTTTCCTTTTGAGTGTGAGTCTAGGTCTCTTCCTGAGCTAGTATTTTAGCTTCTGGGGTTTCTTAGTGTCCTCTCAGCTACTACAGTGCCCCAGTGCTGAGCTTCTTGTGCTTATTACTTTTGTCCATTTTCTTGCACACTCCTTCCTTTTTGGTGCGTTTTTTTTCTTGAATACCATAATACTGAATTTCAAGACCCCCTTCTGTCTGGTTAGTTGGGCATCGTGATAATTTTCCAACAGAAAAAACTCCTTTTTGTCTTTTTTTTGCAGCTTTTACTGTCAGCCTTTAGCTTGGGTGATTTTTACATACCCACAGTCCGCGGACCCCAGTTTAAGTATCTTTATTTAGGTTTTGGTGATTTGTGTTTGTGTTGTTGATATACTTCTTGGTCTATCCATCCTTTTAGTGTTTTGAGCACTGTCTTAGATGCTGTGGTATTTCTGTTTGGGGTTTTCTTTTTTCCCCTTCTTTTTTGGCTCATTCCGTAAAAGTTCTTTAGTCTGTTGTGATTTAATACCCTTTGCTTAGCAGCTGCTGGTTATCCTTCTCCAGGGAGTGGGAGGATTATTGTGTGAGGTGGTATGGAAGTGTGGGTGAATGGTTAAGCTGAGGAATTGATTGCAGGTCAGAAGCATTCTGCAAGGGAAGCAGAAACTGGGTAGGGTATAGAGAGCCAAAGAAGGCCTAGCTTTAGAATAAGGAGGAGAAAATTTGAGAAAATAAAAGTGAGGGTTGGAAGATTTCTTGTGCTGTAAAGAAATTTTTCATTTCTTTGCATAGTTCTACTTGCCTTTCATAGATTTAGCATCATTTGTCATTCCTTTAACCCAGTATGGTTATTTCGTTTTGTTTTGTTTTCAGATCTCTAGAGTCTGCAACTGGGATTGGGCAGGGACCCAGCCTTAGAGTTGGGGGGTAAGGGGCTCCAAACTGTTCTAGAGTTGGGCTAGCTCCCTTTCATTCAACATCTCCCTGTATGGGGTGGGGGTGGCAGGCTTTAGTACATTCTTCCAGGTATTTGTATGATGTTTCTTTCAGAATTTTTAAAATGAAGCCTTTTCTTTTATCCAGTTCTATGTTTTTCCCCTCTACTTTCACTAATCTCTCCACTTTGTTCCTTGAGTTCTTTCCTGGGATCATTTTCCCTCACACATTTCCCCATGTGAAACTATCTCGGACAGGATGAGTTGGAGAAAAAAACAGAGTACATATAGCTGGAGAAAGGAATAGAGTGTACGTAGCCAAGAAATCTAATCAGTAAAACTAAGATTAGAGGGCTCTTCAGAGTCATGCTGGGGTTGGAACAGATTGAGAGGATAGAACCTGGTAGGAGGCACGTGGTAACACTTGAGAGGGTTAAGGAAGGGCTGGAAGAGAAAAACTAGGAAATGAGATAATGGGACTGTTAGGGAAAGCTGACAGTTTGACATTAATGAAAGTGAGGTATAAAGAGTGGGGGTTTTGTGAGTAAGTGTAGGGGAAGGAATGTAGAGAAGGTATGGGGACAGTTGGAATAGAGGAGGCTGGTTTGGTGTATTTAGAGCATTGAGTTGAAAATGTAATATTTTACAGGAGCTAGTGAGAGTTGGGTGAGCCCCAAACCATGTGAGAAATCCTATTGGGAAGGAAATTGAAGGAAAATGATCAGTCAGGATAGTTGATTGGAAATGGCCCCTTACTTGAGAGGTGAAGTATAAGAGGATTACATATCCAAGGTTCACGTGTTTCTGATGTGCATGCTGGCCTTTATCCTGGGCCACCTTTTGGATATCTAGGGGCTGTTCAGTCAGATTGTATTCATAATTTCTGGCTACCTTTAGGGTAGCCTGAAATGCTTAGGTCAGTTCTTGAAGAGTCTAGACTTGGACTGCAGGCCTTTGGGTGCCACAGATCTTCGTTTGGTGTTTGTTGTGCCCTGTTTGGAGGCCTCTGTCAGTTGCCAGGGGTTAGGAATTAGAGTAGTTGGTGAAGATACCAGTTGTGTATATTGGGGCTAAAGGAGAATAAAGAGATAGAGTGGAGAAATTTGGGAGAAATGGGATCTTTGTTTTGGGTGGAAACAGGAAAGCTAGGTGAAAGCAGGAGTGGCTCTTGCACATTGTGGGGAAAGGCTGTGAGAGCTGGGCTATGATTTGGTGGAAAGAAAGCAGTGTTGGAGGTATGAAGAACAGGTTTTTTTAGGAGACCAGGAGGATTATGCAGCTAAAGGAGGTTTAGTGTGGAGAGACATGTTGAAGTAGGGTTGAAGAAGAGCAGGGATTTGGGTGGTGGTAAGTGGCTAGTTTGGGGCCAGGGGCCTGACCCGTGTCTCCCCGCTCCCCTTCAGGAGCGGTGGTGCCCCACCCCGGGCACGGGGCCATGTACAACGGGATCGGGCTGCCGACGCCCCGGGGCAGCGGCACCAACGGCTACGTCCAGCGCAACCTGTCCCTGGTGCGGGGCCGCCGGGGTGAGCGGCCTGACTACAAGGGAGAGGAGGAACTGCGGCGCCTGGAGGCTGCCCTGGTGAAGCGGCCTAATCCTGACATCCTGGACCACGAGCGCAAGCGGCGCGTGGAGCTGCGATGCCTCGAGCTGGAGGAGATGATGGAAGAGCAGGGGTGAGGGAGGGCTGGGGGAGAGCCAAGCACTGAGTGAGTGCAGAGCTGGGGGAGTTAGGTGGGATGTAGCGAGCTTAGGGCTGGTTGAAAGAGGCCTGGAGAGGATTTGTAGGAGGGGAGGAGGTAAAGGAGCTAGCAAATTGAAAGGAGTTAAGGGACAGTTCAAAGTGGGAGATGAGGAACCTGTGTCTGGGATATAAAAGGGAGCCTTTTATGAGTTATTTAGATGGAGGCACATGGGGAAAGAGGGGGGCCATTGAGAAGCAGATATGTGCTTTAAGGGAGAGGTGGGGAAGCAGACCAGGGAAGAGACAAGAGCTAGCTAGGTAAGCTGATATGTGTTGTCATTGGTAGAGAAAAGGAAGGTAAATGGATTTAAGGATTGAGGCCTTGGACAGTAGCAAAGGCAGGAAAACAGGAATTGGAATAATACCCGGATAAAAGGGATCATGGGTTGGATAGGGAATTGAGATTTTGGAAAAGGAACACATTAAGGCAGAAAACCTTTTAGAGCAGTGGTTTTCAAACTTCAGCAGTGGCGCCCGTTTCATATAATGCATGTTACTTTGGAATCCCAGGAAATGAAAGATTTGTTCTTGTTGATTGGATTTGGGGAGGAACACCTGGAACTCTGCCTGCTTAACTTTCCTCTCTTGGCCCCTGGAGTGTAGCATGTTTAAAATCCACTGTTCTAGAGGGTGTAGTCAGTGGAGGGAAGAAAGATGACAGGAAAAGAGCAGGATTTAATAGAAGGGCCCTTTGGGTGACAGTGAGTGAAAAATTGTATGTGTGCATGGAAAGGGAAGGGATCCTGCTGGGAATGAGGGAACTGTAAACCTGGGACTGGGGAGAGTGTCTAGTCAAGCTCTAACCCTGAAGGCTTTTGTTCTCCAGGTACGAGGAACAGCAAATTCAGGAAAAAGTGGCGACCTTTCGACTCATGTTGTTGGAGAAGGATGTGAACCCTGGGGGCAAGGAGGAGACCCCAGGGCAGAGGCCAGCGTGAGTGTTTCCCTCTCTCGATTTTCTCTGGACTCTACTCTGCTTTTGCTGTTCTCTCTGTTTAGTTTGGACTTTCTCCCTGCTCTTGTCTTCATTTTCTCGTGGCTGTTTGTGTGAATATGATTCTGCATTTTGTTCTCTATGTCCTTTAGACCTTTGACCTTTTCTCCTCTAGGGTAACTGAGACTCACCAGTTGGCAGAATTGAATGAGAAGAAGAACGAGCGACTCCGAGCTGCCTTTGGCATCAGTGATTCCTATGTGGATGGCAGCTCTTTTGATCCTCAGCGTCGTGCTCGAGAAGCTAAGCAACCAGTTCCTGAGCCACCCAAACCTTACAGGTACACAAGACTAAGAAGCCAGTGTCAGTTTCTCTTCCTAATTCTAAGCACTCTGCCTCATTTTTTGTGTGTGGACTATGTCTTTTCAAATTCTTGAGATTTTGTTCTTCTGAAATTGAAATGTCTAAGAAAGTTTGTCTTAGCACCCATCTCTGCCATTTTTCATCTTTCCTCAGCCTTGTCCGGGAGTCTAGCAGTTCTCGCTCACCAACCCCAAAGCAAAAGAAGAAGAAAAAGAAGAAAGATAGAGGACGGTAAGTTAGTTGGAAAGCTCTTCTAGTAGCCAGAGGACCAAACCTGTCATGTTTTTCCTCTGTCTCTGGCAATAGGGTATTTTTATTTCTAGGAAGTAGGAGAGAGTTGTCAGAAAAGTCAGGGAAGAGGGAGTTACCATTCAGGTCTCATCTGGTAGAAGAAATAATGTGTGCTGCTTCAGTGGGAAGGGTTGATTCTGTACCTCTGCAGAACTGATCAGCAGCATTTTGGAGTTACGTTGTTTTTTCCATTTTGGGGTTTGTTGCTATATAATAGGAGGGAGGTACCTACGCTTCTTGGAGAGTAAATAAGTTCTAGGCTTAGATTGGCACATTGGTGCTATTGGAGTTGTTCTGTGCTTTAGAAGCCTTTTTGGGGATGGATTATAAGTGGGTGGGCCAGGGAAGGAGGTAGGCTGAATGACCTTGTTTCTGAACCCATGTTTAGCAGGTCAGAGAGCAGCTCTCCTCGACGAGAAAGGAAGAAGAGCTCTAAGAAGAAGAAGCACAGGTATGAGGTGGGAATATATGGAATAATTGGAGAGGTTTGGTGAGTCCGGGTCTAGATAAAAAAATAATAGTTTTACTTACTTTTTACCAACAGGTCAGAATCTGAATCCAAGAAAAGGAAGCATAGGTAAGAGCTTTTTGTGGCATAGGGAACATAGTGGCACATGGAGTGGTGAGCCATTGCTTGATGGCCTTGCTGGCTCTTTGGGGGTTTTTTTTTTTTTCTTGGAGTAAAGCTCAGTTCCTTGATCTTCTACTGTCAGTAACTCAGTTCTTTCCATTTTACTTTTCATTTTCTTTGTTTCTTTAAAAATGATTTTTATTTTAAATAATTCTGCCTCATTTCCCAGGTCTCCTACTCCAAAGAGCAAACGTAAATCTAAGGACAAGAAGCGAAAGCGGTGAGTGAATTAGAGGGGAATTTGCTTAGCGAGTAGATGAGTGCCACCTGGGGATGGGGCAGAATCAGTCACGTCCCTGACTGGTAAAAGGTTGAAGGGTGGATAAGGGGAACCCAGTGCAGGTGTGACAGCACCCTGAGCTGTGGTGGTGGTCTTCCTTCAGGTCTCGAAGTACAACACCAGCTCCCAAGAGCCGACGGGCGCACCGTTCAACTTCTGCAGACTCTGCTTCCTCTTCAGATACTTCCCGCAGTCGGTAAGGGGTGGTCCAGGAGGAAGGGAGGGAAGAGGGACTTGTGGGTTAATCAATTTAATATTTATTGAGCGCCCACGGTGTGCTAGGCGCTGCACAGACCATTCGGAAGACACGGTCCCTGCCCTCTAGGAGCTGACAGGCTAAAGCAACAGGATGGACAGACATATACATTTCCCCTTCTCTTTTTTTTTTTTGTTTTTTGTTTTTTTGTTTTCTTTTGTTTGTGATTTTTTGTTTTGTTCTGATATATATGGACTGCCAGAATAGGGGGGGGGGTGGTGGTTTGTTCGTGGTGTCTGGGGGAGGAAGGAATCCTTACCCTGGCTTCCTTAATCGGGGAAGGCTTCCTGAAGGAGGTGGGCTCAGAGGTGAGTTGTGAATGAAGCGGGTAGGGAATGGACTGGGTGGAGGGTTTCGGGAGGTTTGGGGGAGGTAAATATAAAGGGGTAGAGGGAGAACGTTTTTGGGGATTGACGTTGAGAAGAGAAAGAGCAAAGTGAACTGGACTTGAATTTCAATATGAGTTACTTGAATCTTGTGAGTAAGAGAAGGCTTTTTTGGAAGAGGGTTATATTGAAGAAAGGTGGATGGGAGCTGGGGAGGGGGTTTTCTGTTCTCCCCTGAACTGATTTTCTTCCTCTTTTCCCATCCTCAATTACCTCTCTCAGGTCTCGAAGTGCTGCAGCTAAAACCCATACAACTACCTTGACTGGGCGAAGTCCTTCCCCTGCTTCGGGGCGTCGAGGGGAGGGAGATGCACCATCCAGGGAACCAGGTATCACCAACATAGGGCAGCCTAGTAGCCCGGAGCCTTCTACAAAGCAGCCTAGCAGCCCTTATGAAGACAAAGATAAAGACAAGAAGGAGGTATGTTCCTGAGTTAATGGATACTCTTTGGGTTGCAGGGCTGTGGATTCAGGATAGGTGTGTGAAGTTAAGGGAGAAGCAAGGTCTGGTTTTGTTTTCTGCATTCCTCTCAGTTATTTATAAAGTTCTCTTTTGTATCTGCAAATCCTTTAGAATTGTGGCTTTCAAACTTTATTGCGTGTTAATAGGTTTTACATCACTGTTCTCTTTGTACTTATAGGTTGATAGAATTGGAACAAAAAAAATTTTTTGAACTACACCTAGTCTTACTTAAAATGTTTTTAGTATCAATTTCATTAAATGCTGGTTGTGGCTCATTAAAACTTTTCAACCCACTGGGTTGCTGCTTGCAGTCTGAAAACACTACTTTGGAAAGATCTTTTCAGTACCTGTTCTTTATGCTTGCTATTAAAATTCAAATTCTAATTATGTTTTCTTACTTCAACAATCACAGTATAATTTTAATTGCTCTTTGCTAAATTTGTAGCTCTCCTGTCCGTTTTCCATGTTATCCAGAGTTGCTTTTCCAAACTGCAAGTTGGATCATCTTAGAAACTTAATTTACTTCCTATTGCTCTTGACTTTAATATTTAAAGCTTTTATAATTTAGTCTCTTTCTGTATTTTCCTGTACTTCATCTGGTTTTATTCACATAAATCATGTAGTCAGATCTTTGTCTTTTTTTTTCTTATTTTAATATAGTTATTTTTTAAAGGTGAAGTCAGTCACTTTGGGAAACTGCTTTATCTTTCCATTTAAGAATACCTTTTTTTCTGCACTCAGCATTTTGTAATGGTTATCTGTTGTGAAATATAGTACATTAGTTTGCATTATGTTTTTTCTCTAGATAGAAGACTCTTGAGATTGTAGACTCTGTTTTCATACGTTTCTTACTGTGTTTTATATTATGTGATCTCTTGTTATTGAATGAATGTGATAGCCTGTGGTGAGGAAAAGGACCAGTTGGTATAATGGGGTGCATAGAGGAAAAGTTTCATAGGAAAGGGTGTTGGGATCTTACAGGTGATCGGAAGTTCTGGTGCTTACATACCCGTATCCTTACTCTCTTTTCCACTCTTAGAAATCTGCAGTTCAACCTAGCTCCTCTCCGGAAAGGAGCAGCACAGGGCCAGAACCACCTGCTCCCACTCCGCTCCTTGCTGAGCAATATGGCGGCTCCCCACAACCCCTTGCGACAACCCCCTTAAGTCAGGAGCCAGTGAACCCCCCTTCTGAGGCTTCTCCAGCCCAGGGCCATTCACCACCTAAGTCTCCTGAGAAACCTCCCCAATCTTCTTCAGAGAGCTGCCCGCCCTCCCCTCAACCTACCAAAGTTTCTCGGCATGCCAGCTCTTCCCCTGAAAGTCCTAAACCTACACCAGCTCCTGGGTCCCGCCGAGAGATTTCTTCTTCTCCTGCATCCAAGAGTCGTTCACATGGCCGAGCAAAACGGGATAAGTCACATTCTCATACTCCTTCTCGTAGAGTGGGGAGGTCCCGTAGTCCTACCACTAAGAGGGGGCGGTCTCGGTCTCGAACCCCTACCAAGAGAGGTCATTCTCGGTCCCGGTCACCTCAGTGGCGTAGGTCCCGGTCTGCACAGAGGTGGGGACGATCTAGGAGCCCCCAGCGACGTGGCCGCTCTAGGTCTCCTCAGCGACCAGGCTGGTCCAGGAGCAGAAATACACAGAGAAGAGGCAGGTCTAGGTCAGCAAGACGAGGCAGGTCACACTCTAGATCCCCTGCAACTAGGGGCAGATCTCGTTCTAGAACACCCGCCCGGAGGGGCAGATCTCGGTCTAGGACACCTGCCAGGCGGAGGTCACGATCTAGAACACCCACTAGGCGCAGGTCTCGGTCTAGAACACCAGCCCGGAGGGGCAGGTCTCGGTCTAGAACACCTGCTAGGCGCAGATCTAGGACCCGATCACCAGTACGACGGAGGTCTCATAGTAGATCGCTAGCCAGGAGAAGTGGCAGGTCACGCTCTAGAACCCCAGCCAGGCGTGGGCGGTCGCGCTCTAGAACCCCAGCCAGGCGTGGGCGGTCGCGCTCCAGAACCCCAGCTAGACGAAGTGGCCGGTCGCGCTCTAGAACACCAACCAGGAGAGGGAGATCTCGGTCTAGGACACCAGCAAGACGAGGAAGATCCCGTAGTAGAAGTCTAGTTAGACGGGGAAGATCTCACTCTAGAACACCACAAAGAAGGGGCAGGTCTGGCTCATCATCAGAGCGGAAGAACAAATCCAGAACATCACAGAGAAGGAGCAGGTCCAACTCAAGCCCAGAAATGAAGAAATCTCGAGTTTCTTCGAGGCGGAGCAGGTCTCTCTCTTCACCAAGGTCCAAAGTAAAATCCCGCTTGTCTTTGAGGCGAAGCCTTTCAGGGTCCTCTCCACGCCCTAAACAAAAGTCTCAGACACCACCAAGGCGCAGTCGCTCCGGATCATCCCAACCTAAAGCTGAATCTAGAACACCACTAAGGCGAAGTCGCTCTGGTTCTTCTCCACCTCCTGATCAGAAATCTAAAACGCCATCAAGACAGACTCATTCCAGTTCATCTCCTCAACCTAACCTGAAATCTGGAACGCCACCAAGGCAAGAGTCTGTAACAAGTCCCCAGGTAAATGAACAATCTGCAACACCACAAAGACAGAGCCGTTCTGAATCATCACCTGACCCTGAGGTGAAGTCTAGGACCCCTTCGAGACATAGCTGCTCTGGGTCTTCTCCTTCTAGAGTGAAATCTAGCACACCTCCAAGATGGAGCCGATCTGGGTCGTCATCTCCACAACCCAAAGTGAAAGCAGTAACGTCACCAATCCAAAGCCATTCTGGCTTCTCTTCTCCAAGTCCTAGTAGAGTGACATCTAAAACACCTCCAAGGCAAAGCAGATCAGAGTCTCCATGCTCCAAGACAGAATCTAGATTGTTGGAAAGACACAGCCATTCTAGATCCTCCTCTTCAGATACCAAAGTGAAACCTGGAACACCACTAAGACAAAGTCACTCAGGGTCTACTTCACCATGCCCCAAAGCAAAGCCCCAAACTCCACCAGGGCATAATCTTCTTGGATCAAAGTCACCATGTTCCCAAGAGAAGTCTAAAGATTTATCAGCACAGAGTTGCTCTGGATCTTTCTCCCTCTGTCCAGGAGTAAAGTCCTGCACACCACCCTCATCTCTGCAACAGAAAGGACAATCTCCAACTTCACCAGACTCCACATCTGGTACTTCAAGTCCAGAAATGAGACAGAGTCATTCTGAATCTCCGTATCTGCAGACCAAATCTCAGACACCTCCTAAGGGTGGCCAGTCCAGGTCCTCATCTCCAATCACTGAGCTGGCACCCAGATCTCCAACAAGAGAAGATAGAAGTGAATTGTCAGCAGGTCCTAGGCTGAAATCTGGGATGTCTCCTGAGCAGAGCGGGTCCCAGTCTGATTCTTCCCTATATCCTGCAATGGACTCTAAATCTCTTCTGGGGCAGAGTAGATTGGAGCCTTCTGAATCAAAAGAAAAAACTGGCTTACTCCTTCAGGAGGATGTTACTGCATCATCTCCAAGACCAAGAGACAAATTGAGTCCTCCTTCTGTGCAGGATAGGCCTGAGTCCTCACCAGTACTCAGAGACACCCCTAGAACTCCATCAAGGGAAAGAGGTGGTGTCGAGTCATCTCCAGATACAAAAGACCGAAGTAGTGCATTAGCTAAGCCAAGGCAAGATGAGGAATTAATGGAGGTGGTAGAGAAATCTGAAGAATCCTTAAACCAGGTCCTGCCCCATTTGTCTCCAGAACTTAAAGAAATGGCTGGAAGTAACTTTGAATCATCTCCTGAAATAGAAGAAAGATCTGCCATGTCTTTGACTCTTGACCAAAGCCAGTCACAGGCTTCTTTGGAAGAAGTCCCTGCAGTAGCCTCAGCTTGGAGTGGGCCACGCTTTTCTCCAGAACATAAAGAACTATCTAACTCTCCTCCCAGAGAGAATAGCTTTGGATCACCTTTAGAATTTAGAAACTCTGGCCCTATTGCAGAAATGAATACTGGATTTTCTCCTGAGGTTAAAGATTTGAATGGACCTTTTCTTAATCAGCTGGAGACAGATCCATCTCTAGATGTGAAAGAACAATCAACAAGGTCCTCCAGACACAGCAGTTCTGAGTTATCCCCAGATGCGGTGGAAAAAGCAGGAATGTCTTCAAATCAGAGTGTCTCTTCGCCAGTACTTGATGCTATACCTAGAACACCCTCAAGGGAAAGAAGTAGTTCTGCATCTTCTGAAATGAAAGATGGTTTACCCAGAACTCCCTCAAGGAGAAGCAGGTCTGGGTCTTCCCCAGGACTTAGAGATGGGTCTGGGACTCCCTCAAGGCACAGCCTGTCTGGGTCGTCTCCTGGAATGAAAGATATACCTAGAACACCATCCAGGGGAAGGAGTGAATGTGATTCCTCTCCAGAACCAAAAGCTTTGCCTCAGACTCCTAGGCCAAGGAGTCATTCTCCATCATCCCCGGAGCTCAACAATAAGTGTCTTACCCCCCAGAGAGAAAGAAGTGGGTCAGAGTCATCAGTTGAACAGAAGACTGTGACTAGGACTCCTCTCGGGCAGAGATGTCGGTCTGGATCTTCTCAAGAACTTGATGGGAAACCCAGTTCATCGCCTCAGGAGAGAAGTGAGTCAGACTCTTCTCCAGATTCTAAAGCTAAGACACGAATGCCACTTAGACAAAGGAGTCACTCTGGATCATCTCCAGAGGTCGACAGCAAATCCCGGCCTTCTCCTCGGTGTAGTAGGTCTGGCTCATCCCCTGAAGTTAAAGATAAGCCAAGAGCAGTACCCAGGGCACAGAGTGGTTCTGATTCCTCTCCTGAACCCAAGGCTCTTGTCCCTCGGGTCCTTCCAAGACGAAGCAGATCAGGTTCATCAAGCAAAGGCAGAGGCCCTTCGCCTGAAGGAAGCAGCAGTTCTGAGTCCTCTCCAGAACACCCACCCAAATCCAGAACTACTAGAAGAAGCTCTAGGTCATCACCAGAGCCCAAGACCAAGTCTCGTACTCCGCCTCGCCGTCGCAGCTCTCGATCATCTCCTGAGCTGACTAGGAAGGCCAGGCTCTCCCGTAGAAGCCGTTCTGCATCATCCTCACCAGAGACCCGCTCTAGAACTCCCCCAAGACGCCGAAGAAGTCCCTCAGTGTCTTCCCCAGAGCCAGCTGAAAAGTCAAGATCCTCACGCCGGCGGCGTTCAGTTTCATCTCCACGCACTAAGACAACTTCAAGGAGAGGCCGTTCTCCTTCACCAAAGCTTCGTGGGCTGCAGAGGTCCCGTTCCCGCTCGAGGAGGGAGAAAACCAGAACAACCCGTCGTCGAGATAGGTCTGGATCTTCTCAGTCAACCTCTCGGAGAAGACAGCGGAGCCGGTCAAGGTCTCGGGTTACTCGGCGTCGCAGGGGAGGCTCCGGTTACCATTCAAGGTCTCCTGCTCGGCAGGAGAGTTCCAGAACCTCCTCTAGACGCCGAAGAGGCCGCTCTCGGACACCCCCAACCAGTCGGAAGCGTTCCCGCTCACGCACATCACCAGCCCCATGGAAACGCTCCAGGTCTCGGGCCTCTCCAGCCACTCACCGGCGATCCAGGTCCAGAACACCCCTGGTTAGCCGACGGAGGTCCAGGTCTCGAACTTCACCAGTCAGCCGGAGGCGATCAAGGTCCAGGACATCAGTGACTAGACGAAGATCTCGATCGAGAGCTTCCCCAGTGAGTCGAAGGCGATCTAGGTCCAGAACACCACCAGTAACCCGCCGTCGTTCAAGGTCCAGAACACCGACTCGCCGACGCTCCCGTTCTAGGACTCCACTAGTGACTCGGAGAAGGTCCAGATCTAGGACCCCACCAGTAACCAGAAGGCGATCTCGAAGCAGAACCTCCCCTATCACTCGCAGAAGATCAAGATCCAGAACATCCCCAGTCACCCGAAGGAGGTCAAGATCTCGCACGTCTCCGGTAACTCGAAGGAGGTCCCGCTCTCGAACCTCTCCAGTGACACGCCGGCGATCAAGGTCCCGAACTCCTCTAGCTATTCGGCGCCGCTCTAGGTCTCGAAGCCCATTGTTACCACGCAAGCGTTCTCGAAGTCGCTCACCACTTGCTATTCGCCGCCGTTCTAGGTCCCGTACTCCACGAACAACTCGGGGCAAACGGTCCTTAACAAGATCTCCTCCAGCTATCCGCAGGCGTTCTGCATCTGGAAGCAGTTCTGATCGTTCACGTTCTGCTACTCCTCCAGCAACGAGAAATCATTCTGGTTCTCGGACACCTCCGGTAGCGCTCAGTAGCTCCAGAATGAGCTGCTTCAGTCGTCCTAGCATGTCACCAACTCCTCTTGACCGCTGTAGATCACCTGGAATGCTTGAGCCCCTTGGCAGCTCTAGAACACCCATGTCTGTCCTGCAGCAAGCTGGTGGCTCCATGATGGATGGTCCAGGTCCCCGAATTCCTGATCACCCGAGAACATCTGTGCCAGAAAACCATGCTCAGTCCAGAATTGCACTTGCCCTGACGGCTATCAGTCTTGGCACCGCTCGGCCTCCTCCGTCCATGTCTGCAGCTGGCCTTGCTGCAAGAATGTCCCAGGTTCCAGCTCCAGTGCCTCTCATGAGTCTCAGAACAGCCCCAGCTGCCAGCCTTGCCAGCAGGATTCCTGCAGCCTCTGCAGCAGCCATGAACCTGGCCAGTGCCAGGACACCTGCCATCCCAACAGCAGTGAACCTGGCTGACTCAAGAACGCCAGCTGCAGCAGCAGCCATGAACTTGGCCAGCCCCAGAACAGCAGTGGCACCTTCGGCCGTGAACCTTGCTGACCCTCGTACCCCCACAGCCCCAGCTGTGAACCTGGCAGGAGCCAGAACCCCAGCTGCTTTGGCAGCTTTGAGTCTCACGGGTTCTGGCACAGCCCCGACTGCTGCAAACTATCCGTCCAGCTCCAGAACACCCCAGGCTCCAGCCCCTGCAAACCTGGTGGGTCCTAGATCTACACATGCCACAGCTCCTGTGAATATTGCCAGCTCAAGAACCCCTCCAGCCTTGGCCCCTGCAAATCTCACTAGTGCTAGAATGGCTCCAGCCTTGTCTGGTGCAAACCTCACCAGCCCTAGGGTGCCCCTCTCTGCCTATGAGCGCGTTAGTGGCAGAACCTCACCACCGCTCCTTGACCGAGCCAGGTCCAGAACCCCACCATCTGCCCCAAGCCAGTCTAGAATGACATCTGAGCGGGCTCCCTCTCCTGCCTCTAGAATGGTACAGGCTCTCTCACAGTCAGTTCTTCCTCCAGCTCAGGATCGGCCTAGGTCCCCTGTGCCATCTGCTTTTTCTGACCAGTCCCGATCTTTGCTTGCCCAGACCACCCCTGTAGCAGGGTCTCAGTCCCTTTCCTCCGGAACGGTGGCAAAGACCACATCCTCCGCTGGTGACCACGATGGCATGCTCTCTGGCCCCATCCCTGGGGTGTCCCACCCAGAGGGTGGGGAACCAACTGCCTCTGTGGAGGCCCAGCAGCCTTCTGCTTTGGCTGCCCTGCAGCCAGCAAAGGAGCGGCGGAGTTCGTCCTCCTCGTCCTCCTCTAGCAGCTCCTCTTCATCATCGTCGTCCTCGTCCTCGTCCTCCTCCTCCTCTGGCTCCAGTTCTAGCGACTCGGAGGGCTCTAGCCTTCCCACTCAACCTGAGGTAGCACTGAAGAGGTGAGGGGACTTTTAGAACTCTTCTACGGGGAAGGTTTTGGGGATGGTTGGTGGGGGTGGGGAGGGAGAAGCCCTATCCAGAGGTTCTTGGCTCTCTGAGGAGGTATGGGGACCATGATCCTTAAGCTGGGGGTAGAAGAGAATGCCGGGGTGGGGGTTAACGGGGGGGAGGAATGGGACAGGTAAAAGTCTCCGAAGGTTAATTCTCTAGAGGATAATGATAAGTTTTCCGTCTCTACAGAGGACAGAACTAGAGGAAATGGACTTAATTTTACAGCAGGAGGGATGGCAGTTAGACCTCAAGAGGAACTCCCTGGGCTGGAAGGATCTTCAGAGGTCATCCTATCCCTCTCCCTGCCTCCAGGCAGGACGGCCCCTCCCCCAGCCAACCCACACACACACAGGCCTCCCCACGCTGTGGCTCTCCTTTCTGAGGACGGAGAGGACGGAGACTACCCAGCTTGGCTTCTACACCTGAGCCCAGGGACCTTATTCCTCCATCAGGGACATTCTTGAGGTTTAACCTTGATCCCTTTTGCTGTGGGCCCCAGCCTGTTGCGTTAGCAGAGGTTGGGTCAGTTGGGGCCACTGCTCTCCAGAGAATGCACTCACTGGCTCTCGGCTTGGAGAGCTCCCAGGGCCTTTCTCAGGCACCCCTCCCC
Source organism: Balaenoptera ricei (assembly GCF_028023285.1). NCBI lineage: Eukaryota > Metazoa > Chordata > Mammalia > Artiodactyla > Balaenopteridae > Balaenoptera > Balaenoptera ricei. The sequence goes on along the minus strand of NC_082653.1, from coordinate 52,843,046 downwards.
CACTGCCGTTCCTCCAGGCCAAGGAAGGTAGGGTTGGGGCTGGGGCAGCTTGTCTCCTTGTGACGCCCTCTTCTCCCACAGGGTCCCCAGCCCCGCCCCAGCCCCAAAGGAGGCTGTTCGAGAGGGCCGTCCTCAGGAACCGACCCCAGCCAAGCGGAAGAGGCGTTCTAGCAGCTCCAGTTCCAGCAGCTCCTCCTCTTCTTCATCATCCTCTTCTTCCTCTTCCTCCTCCTCCTCCTCCTCTTCTTCCTCTTCTTCGTCTTCCTCTTCTTCCTCTACTTCTTCCTCCCCCTCCCCTGCTAAGCCTGGCCCTCAGGCCTTGCCCAAACCTGCAAGCCCCAAGAAGCCACCCCCTGGCGAGCGGAGGTGAGTGCTGCCTTGCTTGAGAAGGAAGGGCTGGGGTGTGACCCTGGGGTGTGAGATCCCTGCTGGACTGTGGTGACTGCTTGTACAGGAGGAGTTGGGCTCTCCTCTCCCTGCTTACTCTGTTGTGCCCTGTTCTGGCAGAGGGCTGTGTCATCCAAGTGGGTGCTCAGGCCAGAATTGGGGAGTCCTAGGTTCCTTCCTCTCCCTGCCCATGACATGCAGCCTGGTCCCAGGTTCCAGGGATTCTAGCTTTTAAGTCTCCCCGTTGCTACTGCCAGGGTCTGGCCACTGTCATCTTCTCCCGACTCTGTCCACAGCCTCTTCCCTGTTTCCCTGCCTCCACGCCATTCTCTTCCACACGTAGCCAGAGGGATCTTTCTAAAACGCCCATCTGGTTACTCCCTTCACTCCACAAATCCTTCCGGGACGCCCTGTGGCCTGCAGGATAAAGCCGTACCTCTGCGGGAATGGCGTGTGAGGCTCTTCACCAACTGGCCTTGCCTGCCCTGTGTTCTCCTCTCCTGCCCGCCCCCACACATGCCCTGTGCTCCAGCCACACTCAGCAGCGCCTTGCAGTCTAAGGAGAACCCCATGCCTTTGGACATGCTGTTCCTCCTGCCTGGAATTCCCTTGTCCGCCTGGTGAACTCCTCGTTCTGCAAGACTCCGCTCAAACAGCACCTTCAAGAAGACTACCCTGCCCCTTCCCTGCCCTGCCCCATGTCTCCCTCCCCTGGGTCCCCAGACCCCATGTACATCTGTCCTGCGGGGCTGCTTCCCACACGTGGGGCCAAGCGAGCCTCCCTTGGCCTTCCTTCACCATCAGACTGAGCCCCTCCAAGGGCAGGGACTGTCTTTATCTTTGCCTCCCCCGCTGCACCCCGTGCCCCGCCTGTTGGGGTACTCGGTGGATGGTGTGCGGGCGGATGGGTGAGTGAGCGGATGAAGGTGGGTCTGAGGTTGGCCCTGCGTGGTATGAGGTTTGGTGGTCAGGACCTGGGGCGGGGTGGGGGTGGTCCTGAGTGCTGGCTTGTGGGTTTGAAAGAGTGTGGCACTATGGGGACCTACTCTGATCCCCAGGTCCCGCAGCCCCCGGAAGCCAATAGACTCCCTCCGGGACTCCCGGTCCCTCAGCTACTCGCCTGTGGAGCGCCGCCGCCCCTCACCCCAGCCCTCACCGCGGGACCAGCAGAGGTAGGGTTGCCAGTGTGTGCTGTCCTGCCAGTAGCCCAGTCTGGCCGCCACTGATTTCTGCAAAATAAGTTCTAAGGCTCCAAGGTACCAAGGGTTGGTGGCGTCCTGTGTGTGGTCTCACATCTGTCCTTCATTGTAGCAGCAGTGAACGGGGTTCCCGGAGAAGCCAGCGTGGGGACAGCCACTCCCCGGGCCACAAGCGCAGGAGGGAAACACCCAGCCCCCGCTCCATGCGGCACCGTTCCTCCAGGTATGTGTCTGTCACACTCTAGGGCTGGGCTCACTTCTGAGAGCTCCAGAGCTGGCTGGGGCCTCTGCATTGATTATTCTCTTCCATTTCAGGTCTCCGTGAATCTTTTTGGGGGAATTCCACCATACCCCAAGTTCTGGAGCCACAGGATGTGCCCCCTTTCTTCCCAACAGAGCCGTGGGAGGGGGTCTTTGTCTGCCCTCCCCCCCCCCCCCAACCCTGGCAGCATCCTGGGGGGAGGGCTCCCTTCTTTCCCTCCCTTTTCCTTTTTTTTTCTTTGTTCTGTGAAATGTTAATCTCTGTGAGTTTTTCCTGGTTCACATGTTTTGGGGGGTTTGGGGTGGGTGGGAATGAGAATGGGAGTTGCGGGAGGGGAGGATAGTTTGGGACTCCCAGGTCTTGACTCAAAGGATCTGGGAGGCACTGCCCCCCTTTTAGCCCCGAGTTCTTGGGGGGATGATGGTTTGGTACTTGTGGACCTGTGTGAGGTATACCCAGAAAAAAGGGGCAGGAGTTGAAATTGGTTGGCTCCTCCTGGCCTCCCAGTGAGGTTGTGGCCCCCTCCCCCCCAACTTTTCTTCACGTTTCTTAAAGGCATTTTGGTTTTTTAAAATCTGTACAGCAAGAGCAACTTTTTCTGTCAAATAAAAATGAGAAATGCAGGAATTGGTCTATAGATCGTTTATTACGGGTGGGGAGAGTTAGTTAGGAGAGGAGCTGCCCTTATTCTGTGGCTGCATCCCCCCTGCAAGGGGCGGGGCATACCTTGGAGGAGCCTCATGGGGTGGCTCTAGGCTGTGGATCCCCCACAGAACCCACTCTCAAACCAACACGCTCGTTCCAGCTGGGAGCCAGCATGCTCATGCTAGGAGGGGGCTGGCCACTCTGAAGAAACAAAGCCTCTAAACCTTTTGTCCCCAGACTGAGCAGAAGGCTGGGCTGGGGGTTGGTAGCTGGACTGAGAGAGCTTGGGATGCAGCAGTCTGGCCTGGAAAGAGGCTGAGGGTGGGGTGGGGTGGGGCGGGACACACCAGTGAGGTGATGCCTGAGTCAGGAGAAGGTGTGTAGAAAGAGGCAGCAACCAGGTGGATACCCAAATCTCTTTTATTGGGGGGGGGGGGGTAGGGCGGTTGGGGGGCCTCTCACTGCACAGCTTGTTCATTGGCGCTGCTTCCTGAGTCCTGTGGCTTCATCACATCCGGCAGCTCGGGTGGGCTGGAGAAGGGCTCGATGCGCAGGGCCTCAAAGGCCTCATCTGGTGGAGAGGGGGTGGCCACTGCAAAGTGAGTCTCCCACCCTTACAGGACCAACCTGACCCCTGTTCCCCTCCCCCAGCCTGGCCATGCTAGGGTCTTTTTCCTCACCCTCTGCATCCCTCAGCCTCTGGGATTGCATCCACCTACAATCTCCCCCATCGCCTTGTTCCCTTCACACCTCCTCTTCTCATCATACTTTGAATAAAATCTCATCGTGTCATTATGTCTCTCCACATGTCTCCTTGTGGTCCCCATATTCCCACATCAAGCTCTTTCTTGCCTCAAGGTCTCTGCATTTGCCACTCTCTAGCTTGACACTTAGAATGGCTGGCTGCCTAAGAAAGGCATCCAGGGGCAATCAAATATCACCTCTTCAGAGAAGCGTTCCCCAACCACCCTGTACAACCACCCACTCTACATGGCCAATGCCCTGTGCATTGCCCCGGGAACACTGGGAACACTTAACCGCTAGCGTGAATGCCCTGTTTCTCTTGACCAGCTGCTTTCCTACTAGAACAGCAGCCCCAGGAAGATTTTCCCTGTCTCATTCCTGCTGTTACTACTTCAGCACAGATCAAATGAACACCACAACTTTTTCTTCTACGTGGGAAACTTCTCTCCACCTGGCTCAGGGATCTCAACCAATTAGGCTCCCCAGGGGAAGTCGGTCACATCTGACAAGTTTTAACTTTGGGGGTTGAGGGGCTGCAACTGGCCTCTAGTGGGGAGAGGCCATCTTTTGTAGGAGCCGGAGATGCTAAACATCCTGCAATGCACAAGACAACCTCACCCAGAATCATCCAGCCCCAAACGTCAGCAGCGCTGAGGTGAAGACACATGGCCCAGCTTAATAACGAATTCATCTTCCAAGCCACAAATCTGAGTGACAATTCTTGCCTTCATCACCTCTCCCCATTCTTTGGAAATAAAGTCTGGAAGATGCTATTTAACACCAGACACTATCATATCTCCCTAACTAAGCAAACCACTTTGCGGGGTGGGGAGAGACCCGTCTCTGCACAAGGAAACAACTACCCACCCAGAAGTGCGTTTTTGCAAGTGGAAGCAGACGGTCTACAGTCCACACCACAGCCCCTATCAAAACAGCAATGACACACCTGAGGTGATGCCACCAAGGGTCCACAATCTATGCCATAAGTGGGGGTCATGGGGAGAAACAAATCACCTCACTGTGTTGTGATTTTTTTCACCTGCAAGATGGTTGAGTAGCTGCAAGTCTATAGGGTGCCTCTGTTCAAATTAGAGGAAGAGATACTTTTTCTGGAAGAATGCAGCCTGGCCCTGGCTTAGGAAGAACAGATGTGCTTTCAGCCCTCCGTTACCTGCCTCAGAGAACAGCCTTGTATAGTACCCACCCTGTACAAAGTCTGCACCAGCCCCTCACCTGCCTCACTGTCACTGTGAGAGTTGAGGGAACCCACACAAAGGCCCGTTAAGACTGCCTTTTCCTGAGCACTTGCAGGGCCTGGGGTGTATGGGGGCTCACATTGCCTTGCTGTGAGGCTGGTCCCAGTGTCATACTCCTTTATGGAGACAAACTCCAGTCTGGGAGGGGCGGGGCGTGAAGTAGCTGCCCGAAGACACAGCTGCTGAGGCCTCATACAGTTTATCCTTATGAAACTGAGAAGTGCAGCTAAGGCTATATGCTCCCTCCTGAGCCCTCGCTACATTTTCTTAAAAGAAGCTAGAAAAATAACTCCCTGTAACTTCATCCAGATTTACCCAGCCATTCACACAGCCCCTAGGTCTGTCTACAGCTGTGAAAACACCCTATAACCCCTGCTTAAATTTCCAGAGACAAAGGATAAAATTTAAATCTTTTTCTTGGCAAAAGGAGCAACATAAACCACCCCCACCCCTCAGGTTTCTAAACTTTGGTCAGGGTGGAATGTGGCTAAGGAGAGTACAGGCTCTGGGGCAAGAAAGGGCTGAACCTGATCTAACCTCCCCAGGCTTAGTCTACTCATCCTTAAAATGATCACAATACAACTCTGGCCTGTACAGAGATGCTGGGGGAGTAAGTGATGTACCACGGAGACACTGGCTGGCATGGTGCCCAGCTCAGACAAGGTCCTGGCAGCCTGCATCTGAACTGTGGCCTCCCACATGACTGCCAGCAAGCCTCGGCGTCCATGTCTCCCAAATGGGGATGGCTGTGCTTACCCCTCAGGGCTATCAAGAGGATTAGATGGGACAACAGAAATAAAATGCAGAGTGCAGGGCCAGGTGCTCAGTAAGTTCTCTGTAAATGTAAGCTGGTAACTGTGACTAAGAATCTTTGAATCCTCCATGAAATGGGCTTCAATTTCTACAAGTATCTCATGTGCTTCTCATTGTTTTTAATGGGGAAGCAAACACACTATTATAGGATATTGCCTGCATTTGGTGAACTGGGGGACATGGTCCAGGAGGCTTGGAGGAACAACTGCAGGCTCCCTGACCACCCCTTTCTTTGGCCATTTCCACCCTGTCGCTGCCCCTCTCACCTGCCCTGAAGGCTAGCCCCACAGTGGCTGGGGCCTGAGGCCGTGCTGTCTGGCTGGTGAAGCCACACTCGCCCAATGTCTTTCCGTCGTCCAGAAGCTGGTCGTCCTGAGGAGAGAGGCAGGCAGGGTCTCAGGAGAGGCCCCAGGAGGGGCAAGTCCCAAAGACTTCTCTGGTCAGCAACTACACTGAAAGTCAGAAGACGGAAAAGAAACAGCCCCAAGTAGGGCCCAGAACCACCCCAGAGTATATCAAACAGTTTCCAGGACTACACCCAAGACTTTCCAAATCAGAACCTCCCAGGGTAGGGTAAGGGTCTGGAATCTACCACCCTGCAACTCCAGGTGAATCTAATTTCAAGTGTCAGTGACCCCATCTGGCCACAGGCAGACCTGGTTGAATCCCAGCTCTACCACCTTGCACAAGGTGGTTGATCTTTTTGATGTGAAGTTTCCTTATCTGTAAAACGGGAGTTATTGGAATTCCCAACTCATAGGGCAGCCAGAGGCTTCAATGAGCAAAGGACACACAGAAAGCACGGAGCACAGCAAGTGAAGGAAGTTCAGGCAGTAGGAAGGGTCCTTATTACAGAAGCCCCAGCAGATAACAAGAAGAAAAGGCCTTTAGAGACAAAGGGGGTGAAGGCTCAGCCTGGAGCAAAGGATCAGTTTCCCAGTTTCCACCCAGAATCAGATCAAGGAACTTAGGTGAGGGACCTCATACTGCCAGAAACTTGAAATGAGGGGCCACCAAACAGAACTCCCCAATGAAAACCCCAAATCCCACGACATCCTTGCTGGATAATTGCAATTGGTTTGTAAGGGGGAAAGGGGCGGGGGCTTTTAGAACATCAGCAGTAAGTTGGGGAGTAATAAACAGTTGTTGGGTGAAGAACTGGTGGGACCTGACTCATCTCAACACCCTCCATTTCTTCATTTCTTTGTATTAAGGCGTGTCTGGGGCGGGGGGCGTGTGAGAGGCCTGCACAGGATTGAGCATCGGGGTTCAAATCCTGACTCTGCCAACAACCTTGGCCTCGTTAAGTGGCCACCTCCGAGCCTCAGTTTCCTTAACCGCAGAGCAGGGAAGTCAAGGGTCAGCACGTCGCGGGTGGGATCGCTATAAGGATCAGATGTGACGCTGGCCCTCGGCGCTCAGCATAGGGCCTGGCGCGCGACTTTCAAGCCATCCGAACGGAGACCCCCGGTGTAGCGAGCGCTATCGGGGCTTCATCTCCCCGAGTTCGAGCAACGGCCCCACGCGGGGGAGTTCCGGCCCGCGGCAGCCGGTCGCTGATGTTTACATCAACGACGGGGCCGCCTTGCGCCCACGGCCAGGCTCGGGCGGCGGTTCCGAGCAGCACGCTCCCCCAGCCCCCGGCCGCCCGGAACCGACGGGACCGCACCTTGTACAGCCGCTGCTCGTCCGGCGGCCGCTTGAGGATGCCCTCGACGATGCGCTTTAGCTCGAACACAGTGCTCGACTCCTTGGCGTCCGTGAAGATGGTGGTCTTGTGGCGCCGGATCATGAGGAACACGTCCTGGGGGCGGCGGGCCGGCGTGAGCGCGGAGCCCGGGCCCCCGCGCACGGCCCACCGCCCTCGCCGCCCCCGGCCCCGGCCCCGGCCCCGGCCCAGCGCCCCTCCCCCAGCGCCCGCTCACCATCTCGGCGGCTGCCTCTCCCCCTCGACGCGCCGGCGCGGCCGCGCTCCACCCCGTTCCCGGCAGCCCGCGCGCTGGCCCCAGCGTGCCCCGCGCCCCGCGGCCCCGCCCCATGGCCGCCATTTTAAGTAATCCGCAAAGGGGGCGTTACGGCCGAGCCTCCGACAGCGGACTCGGCGCCGTGGCGCGGGGCGGGGCCGGTTGGCGGAGTCGCGGAGGTAGTGGGAGGCCGACAGGGACCGAGCGCGGGAGGGACGCAGGGCGCGGTGGCGCCATCTTGGGTGTGGCAAACCGAGTTCCCCATGTTGGTGCAGTCTAGGGGACTCCCGTCCTTCTTGTGGGGAATATCAGGGACTAACTTCGCAAGCGTAGGGTGCCTCACAGCCTAATGAGAGTGAATGAATGATGTGTCTCGGTCATCAGGGCGGCAAGACATTCACATCTTAGCGAGACCTGGGCTGCCAGGTTTGGGAGTCTGACTCATGATTATGGGGCTTCCTGGCAGCTGTTTTGAGGAGGTGTTAAATTCTGGATCTTTCGGCCGCCGTATCAGGAAACAGCCCCATTTCCCTGCCCTAGCCTTGGTTGTAAGGATTATTTAAACCAGTTCACTGAAGCTTTAGGGCCTGTAAGGATCTTTGGAAGCTGCTTTTGGGGTTAGGGAGTGTGTAAGCAGCTCTTTGCAGGAAACCGCCCTCAGCAGGAAGCCCATTTTCTTGTCACTTTAGCAAAACTATATTGTAAATAACTTTTTTTTGGGGGGGGGGCATACTGCTCACCACGTGGAACCTTAATTCCCCTGACTAGGGATCCAACCCCCTGCCCCCCTGCGTTGGAAGGTGGATTCTTAACCACTGGCCCACCAGGGAAGTCCTTGTAACTAACTTTTAAACCAGGCACTGCCCCTCCACCCATATCTGGCCCAAGCACACCTTTCAAATCTTTTAATTACACAATACCTTGCCAAACTAGTTGGTTCTTTAGAGAAATGAGCAAGTATTTAACAGATGACCAGATCTCTTCCCTAGCTTTCCCTTCAGTAACCTGAACAAACTGTGTGACCAAACTGTGTGAACAAGATAACATCTAGAGGGGCTTCCCTGGTGGCCCAGTGGTTGAGAATCCGCCTGCCAATGCAGGGGACACGGGTTCGAGCCCTGGTCCGGGAAGATCCCACATGCCGCGGAGCAACTGGGCCCGTGAGCCACGATTACTGAGCCTGCGCGTCTGGAGCCTGTGCTCCGCAACAAGAGAGGCTGCGATAGTGAGAGGCCCGCGCACCGCGATGAAGAGTGGCCCCCGCTTGCCACAACTAGAGAAAGCCCTCACACAGAAACAAAGACCCAACACAGCCAAAAATAAATAAATAAATAAATAATTTAAAAAAAAAGATAACATCTAGAGGAAGAGCCCAAGAAGTTGACGAGCCTGCATGCAGTGGAGGGATGGCAATAATTCTGACCCCCCTATCTCAACAATTAACTGAGATTACTTCCCTTCTGCCCTTTAAAAGTTTCATGGCTGAGTACAATCTGCGGAGGTGGTTTTTGGGGGACGCTGAGTCCACCATCTCCCCAGATTGTTGTCATTCTGATTAAAAGCACCTTTCCTTTGCCACCAACATTTGTGAGTATGCAATTGATTGTGAGCAGCAAGCAGCAGGACCCCCATTTGATAACAAGGCCTGGCAAACATCCTCAGAAGAAGCAGCATGCATGGCCAAAGTTGGTGTTCACGCTTCCCAGGAGGAGGGTGCCCTGGGCAACTGCCCGCCTTTCTGCCCAGGTCCACTCAGGCTCCGGACGGGCCTGTGGACTTGGTTTCCCTCTCTGGCCGCCCTTCGTTCCTACTGACAGCCTAGGCCTCCCTCCTTGGTAGTTGGACGCTCTCCTGTGTCGCCCCAAATTGCAGTTATACTAGAGCAAGAGAAGGAGGCTTTTCTTTCAACCTCTCCCAGGGAGAAGGAGAACGTCAGCTGAGTCATCGCTGGCATGTGCCGTGGCACCCAGTGAGAGATGAGCCAGGGGTGCCCCTGGATGCTGAACAGCTCAGCAGTTGTTGAGGCCACAATTTGAGGATTCTTTGGAGTGGGTGGAACCTGAAGATGCTGCTGCCTTGGCCCTGAATCAAGCTGGTGGCTAGCCACGCAGGCTCTGGGCTCAGACCTGCTGGGATTCAAATCCTTGCTCTGGCACTGAGTGTGCAGCCTTGGGCAGTTAACCTCACCAAGGCCCAGTTTCCCCCTCTCTGAGACTGGAGAATAACTGTTTGTAAAGTTTGTGGAGCCTTGCTGTAAGCAGATAGGGTCGGGGGGGGGGGCGGTCCCTGGAGAGAGAACCCAGCATGGTTTTCTTGACAGAAGAGAAGCCATTTTTGGCCTAAGCCACTTTGTGATCTAAGCCTGGCCTCATTGCAAGCCCTTTCGTGAATATGCATGTACCCTTAGCCTAAAATTCCCCCAATTTTGCTGTTCGGGGAGACACTGCTTTGGGAAAGATCCCTGGTGTTCTCTTCACTTGCTGCAAATAATAATAAATCCTTCCTTCTCCCGATCTTTGGCTTGGTTGTGTCTTTTCGCTTGACACTCACCAAGAGGCAAACCCAGTTTGTGGGTAACATCACCAAGAGTTAGCACTCAATAGATGTTTCCTAAACTGTAGCTATAGTTATCATTTTTTAACTTCTGGCCTCTGGCTCCTCAGGAGTCCTTTGAAGTCCCTTTTCTTCCTGGGACTCCTCCCCACCTGTGCCTCACGGCAGCCCTTTCCCTCAGATGGGATCTCTGTGCACCCCATTGTGCTATGTTGGGTGGGTCGGTTGCAGGAGGTAACTGCAGTCCTCGTGTCAGTACAGTGACACCTCCTGCAGTGGGAATGGGGTCAGGAGAAGTTTGAGGGAGGAGCAGGGGCTGAGCCCCCAGCCCCCCAGTTCTGTGGTCTAGCTGGGTGCAGGCCCTCCTTCCTGGGGGCCATGACAGACAAAATGGGAGTCTCAAGATGGTGGGTGAGCCAGCTGGCCAGCTGCTCTTGCTTCTCTGCACAGGAAGTCCTCCTGGGCTCTTTCTGCCCTGTTGCCTCAACCACCCAGCGCTCACGAAGAGACCCTCCCCGGCCTCCAAACTAAGCCTGTAGGGTCTCAGCCTGGTGGGCCTTCTCCTTTGGTCTACTTAAACTTTTTAAAATGTTGATTAATAAATAGTAATTGTCAATCATCACTCGTTACTAGTGTGCCTCTAGTTGTGTCATACAACTGGTTTCATTTCTACGAGGGAAGTGATAATTCAGTGTGGAATTAGAGTCAGTCGCCCAGATTCAAATCTGGTTCCACCTCTTGCCTGCTGTGGGTCTTAGGGCATATTACCTAGCCTTTCTGGGCCTGTTTCCCCATTCGTGAAATGGGAACACCTCACGGGTGTTCAGAGATCAGCGGAGAGCCCGCCAGTGCCTGGCGCAGCCTGCGTGCTCACTGGGCAGAACTGAGTCATTCAGACTCTCCCAACAGCCATGATAGGGTTGGTGTCACCAGTTCAGATTGTAGATGGGGAAACTGAGGTTGTCAGTACTCCTGGGAGAGGCTGGGCCATCTGGTTGCAGCTCTACCAACTGGAGCAGGTGAGCAGCTAGAAAATGCTTGCTTGGACAGGAGCCTGATGTCCTGTCCCCGGTGGGTTCTCAGGACTATCCTCGCCACCCCAGGGTCTCCCTCCTGGCAGGTCAGGCAGCCGTCGTGAGGCCGGGGGCTGGATGCTACTGATGCAGGGCCAGGTCCATACCTCCCCCCGCCCCCACCCCCGCCCCGGCTCCAGGCCCAATGACCTTGCTGACAGGCGGGATGCAGCAGCACAGGGTGCCGCGCCACTGAGCCTGCTGGACAGAGAAGAGCTGTAGCTTGTCCAGCCCTGTGAGGCTGCCACAACAGGAATGAGCAGAGAGGAGGCGGGCCTGGAGGCCACACTGTTGGAGTGGGAGGAAGTGGAGAGAACCAAGGCGGTAATACCCTCTTTACCATCCCCAGCTGCCTCCAGAATCAGACCACCTGGGTTCAAATCCCAGTCTACCATCTACCAGCTGTATGCCTCTGGGCCTGTTTTCTCATCTTACAAATGGGGAAACCCCCCTCACAGAGTGTCTAGTGAGAATCTCATGAGATGGTGCAGTAGAGCTCTCTGCACCGTGTCTGGTGAGGGTTTAACGAGGAGTAGCAGATTTCTGCTCATTCCCTTCCATGGGCAGCCCGCCCCCTCCACTTCTAGGACACCCCTGCTTAGCTCTCACCTTACGCTTCAGAAACACTTGGCTCTGGGACTTCCCCGGTGGTCCAGCAGTTAAGACTCCACACTCCCAATGCAGAGGGCCCAGGTTCGATCCCCGGTCAGGGAACTAGATCCTGCATGCCGCAGCTAAAGATCCCGCATGCTGCAACGAAGACCCCGTGAGCCTTAACTAAGAACCAACACAGCCAAAGAAAGAAAGAAAAGAAACACTGGGCTCTGAATGGGGATCCATTACTCTAATCACGGCAGGTCCAAGACTGAGGCATCCTGGCTCTCAGTCCCTGGCTTGTTCTGGTCTCAGTACCTTGGGAGGCATCTTGAGGAAGTTCTCTGAGCTGGCCCCCGGCTGAGGGCGGGATGGGAGGACGGTCAGCATCACCCAGCAGGGGCGGCTAGGGTCCCACCGCAGATGTGCCCACAGCCTTTTGTCTGGCCTGCCACAGCCATGCCCTGTTCTGGGTACCCTGGTCCCCAGTGACCCCACCTGGGGCAGCCAGTAGACAGCCCTCAGCCTAGGGGAGACAGCAGCCTGGATCTCCCTCACTGCCCAGTCCACAGCCCCACCCTCCCAGCCTGGCCTGGCCCAGCAGCGACCACGTGCTGCAGCCACTTTTTCCCCTGGGAGGAAAGAAGGGAGGAAGACGAGGCTCAGGCCTGCGTGGCGGCAGCTGCACTTGGTCCTGCCCAGCCAGGCTGCCCCTTCAGTGATAGCCTCCCCTGTCCCCCCTTTCCCCACTGCCCCGTCAGCTCCAAAGGGGGGCTTCGGAGTTTCCAGGTTTTGTTCCGGTTCTTGTTCTTTCTGCTGTTCTAGAAACTGAGCTCTGTCTATAGGGATGGATGATCCTTGGCCTGGGGGTGAGGAGACGGCAGAGAGGGCATAGGACACCAGGTCCCAGCACATGAGGGTGGTCAGGGAGCTGAAAGGGCCTAGGCCGGTCTCCACATGCAGGTGGGGGAAGGGGGCGGTCCTGGGCCTGGGGGCCTGGCCAAGGCTAGGACACAGCCTCAGACTCATCCAGGGCATGGATGGGGGCAGTGGCAGAAAAAACAAGGATAGCAGAAGTTATGGCCAGGCCTATCTGGGGGCTCCTGTCTCCTCTTGGCAGAGGGCATGATGTCAGGTGCCCCAAACTCCTAAGACCTTAGAATTCATGGGAAGGCCAGGCCTGGTGGCTGGCCACCTGCCTTCTGGGGCACTTTCACTGCAGTGGGGCAAAATCTATACGAGTTTTCTATTGCTGTGTAGCAGATGACTACAAACATAGCAGCTTAAGCACTAATTTATTAAAAATCACAACTCTGCGGGTGGGCTAAATTGGGTTCTCTGCTTAGGATCTCACCGGGCTGAAATCAAGGGCTTGGCCTGTCAGGGCTCTCATCTGGAGGCTGGGAGAAGAGTTGGCTTCCAAGCTGGTTCAGGTTATTGGCCAAATCCGGTTCTTTGCAGTTGTAGTGCTGAGGTGTCCCTTTCCCTGCTGGCTGTCAGCCAGGGGCTTTCTTCAGCTCCTTGCCACGTGGCCCCTCCATCTTCAAAGCTAGCAATGGACAATCATTTCCTTGGTGTTGAATCCCTCTCATATTTGAGTTTCTCTGACTTCTTCCAGAAAAGAAGGGCACACAGACCAGACCTAGCACTGACTCACTTGCCTGTCTTTGGGTGCTCTGACTGGAGCTCAGGGGGTTAAATATGAGCAGGAAGGGAAGGGAGGGAGTGTGAGACCCCCGGACACTCGGGAGGCTCCTGGAGGAGGGTTGGCAGCTTGGGTTTGGTGAGCCCCAAGGAGGAGGCAGGGGATAGACAGATGAATGGATGGGTGGATGGCCCCTTAAATTTATTAGGCCTCTAAGCCCTAAGTCAGAAGGGGCAGGGTTGGGGGATGTGTAGATCCCCACACAGACCAGGCAGCTGAGGGACCCCAGAGTCTGGCTTCAGGTCAGTGTCACTGCATCAGAGGCTGAGGCGAGCCTGAATCCAAGGGCTGTAAGTGGCCACATTGGTATAGACACCTGGACGATTGGGCAGGGCACAGCCCTTGCCCCAGCTCACCACACCCACTAGGACCCAGCGCCCAGATTTCATGCAGGTCAGGGGTCCTCCAGAGTCACCCTGCAGGAGAAAGAAGAGCTTAGGTCCCAGCCCTCCAGGGACTTTGGGTCCCAGGGCTACAGTCCCCCAGGTGGTGCCTCTGGGTTGGGGTCCAGGACACTGAGCCCTGGAGGTGGTACCTCCTGGGTCCTGGGTTCTAAGGAGGTAAGGTGCTGGCCATAGGAGAATGGACTCCAGAGTTTCTAGGCAGCTTCTCGCACCTGGCAGGCATCCTTCTGGCCCTCGACATAGCCGGTGCACAGGTTCCCTGGCAGCGCTATGTGCTCGGCACGAGGCACGTTGGTGCCCATGTGGTAGAGGAGGTCACAGGTGCGAGTATCCAGCAGTGGCACCCTTACTCCCTGCAGAGGTCGCCACTCTGGGAGTGGCATTGGAGAAGAAGGGGGACTTCTAAGAGCTGGAAGACGGTGAGGTGGAAAAACTGTGAGGATGTTTGGGTCCCTGGAGGTCACGCTGGGTCCTGGATTGGGGCAGTGAGGGGCTGGGATTCCTGGTCAGAGAGAGGTGGAGAGAGAGCGCCTGTCCCTCCCCCAATGCCCCAGTGCCCCGCCCTCTGCCTCACCTCCTGAGTGGAGGCTGCCCTAGCCAGTGACCCAGCACGGTGTGCCTGGTGGTGGGCAAGCCCCAGGCTCAGGCAGGCAGATGGGCTGGACTCATGTGCTCAAGGGCACTGGGCGGCGAAGCTGCAGCAACGCCAGGTCTCCTCCGGCCCCGTCCTCTGAGTAGTCCGGAGGCAGCAGCACCCTCCGCACGGGCACCAAGAGAACATGGGGCAAGGCGGGACCCAGGTGCAGTGCCCCGAGGCGCACGCGGTACTCAGATGGCAGCGCCCTCCTGCATGACAGCGGTGGGTCTAGTTAAAGCAGCTCCTCCTCCACCCCCAGTAGGGCCCCCGTCCCTGCCACCCTCTCACTCAGAGCCTGGGGACCACGCTTCCGCTAAGTGGCGCCCCCCCCTTCCGTGGGTCTTGCTCCACCCGCCCCTGCCCCCCTCGACGTTGAGCCCTCAGAGTAGGGGAATGCCCCTTGTCCAAGCCTGGGCTGCCTGCTCACCTCAGGAAGCGGTGTGCTGCCGTCAGCACCCACTGGGGGGCATGAGAGAGCCCACACACACATGTGCCCCGCGGTGCTGGATGCTCGCCTGCCTCGGCCGCTTCCGTCCTGGGTGTCCCGGCCCCCCACGATGAGACTTGACACGTGAGGCTGCCCGCAGGCTGTGAGAGGACAAGGGGAACTCAAGGGCGAGCAGAGGAGCGGGGAACTGGGCGGAGGATGGGGGCAGGGAGACACAGGGCTAAGGTTGGGGGGGGTTGGCACACCGGAGGAGGAAGCAGGGAAGGGACTGGATTATGGGTTTGGTGTCAGATAACAGGGTGAGGGGAGGGAGGTCAGAGATTAGTAATGAGGGTGCCCTCTGGTTGGAGCCTGCAGAGAGAGGAGGAGGATCTAGGCCCCCCAGAGGCCCTTTTGTCTTCCTTTAGACCCTGGTTGGTCCCAGACCTAGCCCTGTGGCCCAGGCTCTATGCCCTATGCCCAGGCCCCAGAGACCACCCCTGCGCCCCACCCGCTGTGAGATTTGGCCACCTTAGGTCTCGATACAAGCCCTGGAGCCCAGCCCCTCCCCCATCTTGTATTTCCACTTCCTGACAGCTGCTCCTGCGTGCCCCCCACCCCTAGACCCCGCAGCCCCTGGATTCTGTTCTCACTCTTGCAGCTGGTGTCCTCCTTGCTAACTGGGCCGGGGGGATGACCCGGGGGCTTAAAGACCCAGGAGGGGGTGGGGGCCTGGCCAGGAGGTAATTAAGGAGGTCAGGGCGGGGCTGTGGCTTCATCAGCCCAGCCTTGAACAAAGATGCTTTGAACCGTGCTTTTGAGGTGGCAGGAAAGGGACACCTGGGTTTCTCAAAGGAAACCTGGCTTGGGCCAAGGTGCACAGAACTGGGGGCGGGAGCCTGTGCCCAGCCAGGTAAGGGGGGGGCGATGTGGGGTGGGGATGAACGGGGTGGGGGTTGTTTCGGTTGGGCCACGAAGCTCCAGAGGATCCTCGGCCGCTCACCTCTGAACCGGATCCTGCCTCCTGGCTCCTTGCAGTGCTCGGTCACTGGGGCTTCTGAGCGGCATCGTTCTGTCCAGAAATCCTGGCCGGGACAGCCTCATACAGAGGGGGGTGGGGTGGGGTGCTGGTGTGTTTTTAGAAGGACATTAATCCTATCGGATCAGAGCCCACCCTTATGACTTCATTTAACCTTAATTACTTCCACAAACAGTCACATTGGGGGTTAAGGCTTCAACATATAAATTTTGGAGAGGACACAGACATTCAGTGCATACCAGTCTCCCATGGCCTGAACAGTGCCCAGCACAGAGTGGGCACTGAGTATTTGGGAGTGAAAGGGGCCAGCAGGGCATCATGCCGGGAGTGAGGGTGAAGGATATGAACGAGGGGACCTAGAGGCGAACCAGCCCCAGCCCCAGCCCCTACACTCCAAGTGAGGGAGGGCAGCCTCAGGCCTGACCCCTGCTGTCCACGTTCTAGGAGCAGGCTCAAGCCCACGCTTGAGGACTCTGGAGTCGGCTTGTGGAACACCCTCCCTCCAGCCCTGAGACCTTGGGAGAGTTTCCTCTTCTGTAAAACCCTCCTCCCAGGTGGTTGTGAAGATTAACTGGGTTAGCCCACGCAGAGCTTGGAATAGTGCCTGGCTGATGTAAATGCTATAGAAGTGCCACAAGAATAAAAGAAGCACCTTCCCCAAGGCTCCTGACCTTTCGTTACCCCCGATTCAGCTGCCATTAGAGGGCTTGGCAGGAGTGGAGCCAGGTGGGCAGTGCTCCCCTTGGTGCAGAGTTGGGGCAGCTGGAGAGGCAGGTGGGAGCAAGAGTGACCAGGGACCCTGGGAACACACAGCTATCTCTGGGGATATGGGCCAGACCTTGAGAGGGGATTTCACTGGAAGGTGGGATGGAAGGAGCTGGGTGTCTGCCTGTTGCAATTTAGGTGAGGCGGGAAGCCTGGAGGACAGACACCTGGGTGCAGGGACCAGGAAACAAGTTCCCACTGAGAAACTGGCTTATGGTGGGAGGATCTGGAACTGATTGAATATTGGACAATCAAACCTGAGAGGAGTAGGAAAGGAACCTCTTTCCAGGGGCTCACCCCAACCCAGCCCCTGTCTCAGATTGAGAAACTGAGGCACAGACCCCTGCTGGGCCCACACGCCCTTCAGTCCCACCCTTGAGTCACACTGAAGAAATGGCCCCTCGGCAAATGTCATCTACTTGCCCTCCTCACAACCATCCTTCTCAGGGCCACAGCTGAGTCATCCCCACCTTTTTCTGGTGCCGGACCTGTCCCCACTCCCAGGGGAGGGCAAATGACCCAAATGGGGGCCATCATCCCACCATGTCCTCCAGGTCACAGTGATTGATCAAGAAGTGACACATGACCCCAGACCAGCCAATCAGAATTCTTCCCTGGGATTTTTACCCTGGAGGAGGGAGAGAGGACCCCTTGGGGCTCAGGCAGGGGGCAGCCGTAGCTGCAGCCACTGGCGAGGACTCTCAGCTGGCCTGAGAGCCTGCAACCTTCCAGGCTGAGAAAGAGTGTCCTGTGGAGCTGGAGTGCCTCATTCCAGTCATCCTTGCCCTTGGTGGGCTGTCCTTTATCCTTCTAAAGCAACTCTCCTTCACTCATGCTGGTACTAGGGGATTCTTTTGCTTACAACCAAAGTCTTTAAATGCCAAGGATGAAAACAAAATAACAGTTCAACAAAGGTGGAGGGGAGGTGCGCCCTGAGCTGGCTGCCCTGCCAGTGTGTTTCAGTATGGCGGTGCCCAGCCCACCATCTTCAGCACAGGACTCATCTCTGACGAGTGCCCAGCCCTGCCCTTGGCCAGACCCCAGGGGCACCCTGTATACCTGGCAGCAGGAGGAGGTAGGAGGGGGTGGCCTTTCCAGGATCCAGGTGGTGTGCTCACTGATGTCCCAGCAGAAGCTGGGCCCTTTGGGACGGCCACAGCCAGACCCCAAACCATGCTGACCCAACAACTAGGGGTCATCCAAAGCAGCCTGAAGAGGGACAAAGGTGTGGGGTGAGCCAGGCCAGGGGGAGGGGCATGCCGTGGCACCTGGCTGGAGTCCTCTTGAGCCTCTGGGTAGGTGGCCCTGAACAGGACCCTATGGGTGGACGTGCTCCTGGGCGGGCTTGAAGGTATTTCTGTGGATGAGTCTGTCACACGGGCACTGGGCCACCAGAGGCTACTCTGCCTGCGCTGGAGGAGGGGCGATGTCCAGGCAGGCCTGCAGGGCAGTGTCGCAGTGTAGCCGGTCTGGGGCCAAGCGCTTAATAGGCATTAAATCACACTGTCCTCCAGTAACACATGGGACACCAGGGCAGTGAGCGTTCTGCTTGGGGTCAACTCAGAGGGCCTTTGGGGGAGGTGAGTGGCGGCACCCTCAGGTTTTGGCTGTTGGGGAGGGCAGATGGGGGAAGTGGAAATCTCAATGCAGGTGAGTCTTACAGGAGACCTGGGAGACCCCACCCGTCTGGTACCTGCTGGCCCCTCTGAGTCAGGCCATGCAGTGAGAGGTGGACACAGGCCCTTGTGAGCTGAGTGACTTGAGTGGTTCTGTCACCTTGCTGGGCCTCAGTTTCCTCATTGTGAGGAGGGGGAAGAGAAGCTCCAGCCTCGCAGGGCTGCCGAGGGGCATGAAGCCTGAGCGTGGTGTCCTACAGCCTGTGTGGCTGTCCGGGTGGGCAGAGGCGAGGAGGGCACCCTCCCAAGACTCCTCCACCTGCCTCTTCACAGAGACCACCTCTCAATCGACCAGAGCTTCTCATACCTTCTGCTCTCATAGCACCTCTGTATCTCATGAAAACGCAGATCTGCCCGAGCAGTTCCAAGCAGCCCGAGTCGGCCCCGCTGGCCTGGTCCCTTGGCCATGCTGAGGCTGGGTTCTGGGACCCCAGCATGGGGGACGGGGGGCGACACACTTGCTGCTGCCCCTCCACCCAGGCCACCTATGGAGCTTGGAGCCCCCACGCCCCCAGGACAAGCCTCAACCACGGGGAGTCAGGAGAGAAGGGGCCATGCCAGGTCCTCGTCCCCCACGGGCGATGCTGAGGTGTGTCCCCGTGATTTCTCAGGGGATCCCGGCCAGACAGCACCTCAGCTGCCCACAAGGGTAACCTCCTCATCTGGGCAAACGTCACTGGCTATCACCCCTCCTGCCTCATTTCCCCACTCTTCACTGGGGCTTCTTGGTATCGCCTCCTAAATAAACTAGCCGCACCCTCGTCCTGGTCCTGGGGCAGCCTTTGGGGGACCATGGTGAGACCAGGAGCGTCTGGCGTCTGTGTGGTGGGGAACACGGCATGAGCGCTGGGGGTATTTGGGGGCGTTTCCTCCACTGCACCCCACTCCAGCCTTCCTAGCCCCCAGGGACCCTGTTGCTATTTATGTCCTCCTGTAAATTATCTTTCTTTTTTAAAAATATTTATTTGGCTGCGCCGGGTCTTAGTTGCAGCACACGGGATCTTTGTTGCAGGATATCTTTAGTTGCGGCATGAGTGTTCTAGTTCCCTGACCAGGGATTGAACCCGGGTCCCTACATTGGGAGCACAGAGTCTTAACCACCGGACCACCAGGGAAATCCCTGTAAATTATCTTTCTGATTGAACTAACCTGAGAGGGTTCTGTTGTTTGCAACCAAAACCTGTATAGCACAGATGGGTGATGATGGTTTAGGAGTTAAGGAGTGGTCTTAGGGTGGATGGGACGCGGGTAACTGTGAGGGTGTCCAGGAATCCACCCAGGGCCACAGAACGTGGTGCAAGGCATCAACGTGAACATGCACACGTTTATTAGCAAAGGGGACAGAAGGGGACTGGGCCTGGTCCAGCAGGCAGTCCTGCCACTGGGGTGCCCCCAGCCCCTGGCGAATGTGCATGGCGCTGCAGTAACTACTGCACCCTCATGGGCTTAGGTGTGCACAGGCCAGCTGCAGGAGTCAGGGAGCCCAGAGCAGAGAGAGGGGCAGCAGCAACTGAGAGGGGTCTGGCCTGGGTGTGCTGCGGCCCACCAGCATCTGGATCCAGTTGAAGTAACTACTGACATTGGTGTAGATGCCGGCCCGGTTGCGCCTACCACAGCCCACTCCTCAGCTCACAATTCCAACCTGAATCCACAGCTCATTCTTTTCACAGACCAAGGGTCCACCTGGGTCACCCTGGGAAGCAGTGTGGGTGAGCAAGACCTGGGGTGGGGCAGGAGGGGCCAGTGGAGAGGCTGGTAGAGCAGGAGGGGCTGTGGAGCTGGGCAGACTGGGTGCAAATCCCATTCCTCCCCCTGGAAGCAAACAAACTTCAGTTTCTGCATCTGCAAAGGGGGGCAATAGTCTATCCACTCAATTTCACATAAGGATCAAAGGAGGTACAATTAATATAAAACGGGAAGCTTGTTTTATAGGCTGGATAAATGAGGTCTACAATGATTTTCTCATGAATAAACTCTAAGGGTGGATTGGTAGGGGTCAAGGTGGTTGCTCTCAGGCCCAAGATTGGGAGGGGTGGTACCCAGTTTCAGTATGGCCCTCATTGGGGCAGGGGTACTCACTTTGCAGGTGTCAGTGTTGCCATCCTCAGAGCCAGCACAAATCATATTATTACTGCTGTGACTGCGGTAATCAGGCTGATGGAACAGGTAGGAACACCTGGATTTGTTTATGATGGAGACTTGCACTTCCTGAAGATTGTAGGGAGGTGGCAGATCTGTCAGGGGTTGAGGGTGGGAGAGAGAAAGACAACAACCTTAGCCTCTCCTCTGCCATCTGGGGAAAGGGGGTATGAAGGGGAGTGGACTTCCTGGAGTACCCACAGTACCTGGGACATTGCCCTTGATTCCTCTGCTCTAGTCCAGCACCCAGCAATGTGGTGGGTGATGAACAATATCACAGAGGGACCCAATGGATGGACAGGCTGTCACAGCTCCTCCCTGAGACTTGGTTTCCCTCTCTGTAGCCTGCAGATGACAGTCCCTGCCTGAGCCAGTGGGGAGAGACCATGGCTGAAGCATACACAGGGGGAGGGGCTGCTGCAGTTGAGCTTGTTTATAATTAGTATAGCTGCAGGATCCAGGCTGAAGTTTTCCCAAATTTGATGAAAGATATGAATCTACACATTCAAGAAGGTGAACAAATTCCAAGTAGGATAAACACAAGGAGATCCACAATGAGATACATTTTCATCAAAATATCAAAATGCAAAGACAAAGGGAGAATCTTGTAAACAGCGAGAGAGAAGCTACACATCAAGTATAAGGGATCTTCAACAAGATGGACAGCCACATTCTTTTCAGACACCCTGGAGGCCAAAAGGCAGTGCAATGACATATGTAAAGTGCTAAGAGACTAAAACAGTCAACCAAGAATTCTATATCAGGCAAAACTATCCTTCAAAAAAAAAAATGAAGGCGAGATTAAGATATTCCCAGATAAGCAAATGCTGAGAGTGTTCATCATTAGTAGGCCTGCCCTACAAGGAATGGAAAAGAGAGCCCTTCAGGATGAAATGAAAGGGCAGTAGCCAGTAACTTAAACCCATAGGAAGAAATAGAGAACACTGGTAAAGGTAACTACACAGGTAAACATACAAGCCAGTATTATTATAGTTTTGGTTCATACCTTTTTTGCTATACAATTTAAAAGACAAATGCAATTTAAAAGACAATAATTGTAAATCTCTGTTACACAGAGATTGGTTACACAATATTTAAAGATATGGTTACACAATATATAAAGATGTAAATTGTGGCAATAACAACTTGAGAAGAATAGAGTTGTATAGGAACAGAACTTTTGTATGCTATTGAACCTAAGTTGATATTAATTCAAAATAGACTGTTATAAGTTTAAGTTATTAACTGTAATCTCCAGGGAAACTGCTGAGAAAATAACTAAAAAATATACAGAACAGGAAGTGAGAAGGAAATCAATACAGTACACTAATAAAAATCAATTAAACACAAAAAGGAGGAAATAAGGAACAAAAAAGATATAAGACATAGGTATAGATATAGATATGATATAGATATAAGATATCTATATCTTCTACATCTGACAAAATATAGAAAACAAGTTGAATAATGGTAGAAGTAAATCCTTCCCTATCAGTAATTAATTTTAATGTAACTGTATTAAACACTCCAATTAAAAGGCAGAGATAGGCAGAATGGATTAAAAACAGAGATTAACTATATCCTGTCTACAAGGCAATAATTTTATTATTTTTAAATTTTTTTATTTTTAAAAATTTATTTATTATTTTTGGCTGCATTAAAAACAGAGATCCAACTATATCCTGTCTACAAGACAATAATTTTATTATTTTTAAATTTTTTTATTTTTAAAAATTTATTTATTTATTATTTTTGGCTGCGTTGGGTCTTCATTGTTGCATGTGAACTTTCTCTAGTTGTGGCGAGCAGGGGCCACTCTGTTGCGGTGCACAGGCTTCTCATTGCGGTGGTTTCTCTTGCTGTGGAGCACAGGCTCTAGGTACGCGGTCTTCAGTAGTTGTGGCATGTGGGCTCAGCAGTTGTGGCCCATGGGCTCTAGAGTGCAGGCTCAGTAGTTGTGGCTAGCAGGCTCTAGAGCGCAGGCTCAGTAGTTATGGCGCATGGGCTTAGTTGCTCTGTGGCATGTGGGATCTTCCCAGACCAGGGCTCGAACCCGTGTCCCGTGCATTGGCGGGCAGATTCTTAACCACTGCCCCACCAGGGAGGCCCGACAACAATTTTAGATCCAAAGGTAAATATAGGTTTAAAGTGAAAGGTTGGAAAAAGAGATTCCATGAAAATAGTAACCAAAAAGAGCTGAGGTTGCTATACTAATGTCAGACAAAATGGATTTTCAGTCAAAACATGTTACAAGAGTCAATGAAGGGGGACTTCCCTGGTGGTCCAGCAGGTAAAACTCTGTGCTCCCAATGCAGGGGGCCTGGGTTTGATCCCTGGTCAGGGAACTAGATCTCACATGCATGCTGCAACTAAGAGTCTGCGTGCCACAACTAAGAAGTCTGCATGCTGCAACTAAGAAATCCCACATGCTGCAACTAAGTATCCCGCATGCCACAATGAAGATCCTGCATGCCGCAACTAAGACCCAGCTCAGCCAAAATAAATAAATAATAAATAAATAAATAAATATTTTAAAAAAGAAGGACATTACATATTGATAAAAGTGGCAAGTCCTCAAGATATAATAATTATAAATACCTACACATCTAACAACTGAGCTCCAAAATACATGAAGCAAAATTGCTGTAACTGGTGGGAGAAATAGACAGTTCTACAAGAACAGTTGGAGACTTCAATGCCCCACTTTTATTAATGGATAGAACAACCAGAGAGAAGATCAGTAAGGTAACAGAGGACTTGAACAGCATTATAAAGCAGCTAGACCTAAAAGACATATACAGAACAATCCACCCAAACAAGAGCAGAATACACCTTCCTTCCAAGTGGATGCAAAACATTCTCCAAGATAGATGACATGTCAGGCCACAAAATAAGTTGCAATAAATTAGAAAAGATTGACATCATAGAAAACAGTGGATTGAGGCTAGAAATCAGTAACAGAAGGAAAACTGAAAAATTCACAAATATGTGGAAATTAAACAACATACTCCTAACCAATGGGTCAAAGAAGAAATCACAAGGAAAATTAGAAAGTACTTTGAGATGAATGGAAATAAAAACACAACATACCAAAACTTATGGGATGCAGCAAAAGCAATTTTCACAAGGAAATTTATAGCTGGAAATGCCTATGTTAATAAAGGAGAAAAATCTCAAATCAACAATCTAACTTAAGGAACTAGAAAAAAAAGAGCAAATTAAACCCAAAGGTAGAAGAAGGAAGGAAATAATAAAGAGAGGAATGGGAAAAAAATCAAACTAGGGAACAGAAAAACAATAGCGAAAATCAACAAAACCAAAAGTTGGTTCTTTGAAAGATCAACAAAATTGACAATGAAAGTGGGGACATTATTACTGACCTTCAAGAAAAATTAAGGACTATAAGTGAATACTATGAACAATTGTATTCCAACAAATTAGATAACCTAGAGGAAATGGACAAATTCCTAGGAACACACAAAATACCAAAACAGACTCAAGAAGAAATAGAAAATCTGAACAGACACATAACAAGTAAAAAGATTTAGTCACTAGTCAGAAACCTCCCAATGAAGAAAAGCCTTGGGCCAGATGGCTTAAATGGTGACTTCTATCAAACATAAGAAGAAATTAACATCAATCCTTCTTCCAAAAAACAGAAGAGGAAGGAACACTTCCTAACTCATTCCATGAGACTGGCATTACTGTGACACCAAAGCCCAAGCAAGTTATCACACACAAAAAGAAACTACAGACCAACGTATATGCAAAAATCCTCAACAAAATACCAGCAAACTGAATCCAGCAGCATATTAAAGGAATTATACACCACGACCGAGCGAGATTTATCCAGAGTGCAAGGTGGGTTCAACATATGAAAATCAATCAATATAACATACTACAGACTACAGTAATAGAATGAAGGAAAAAAAAAAAACCCACATGGTTATCCTAATTGATGCAGGAAAATCCAACACTTTCATTATAAAAACACTCAGTAAACTAAGGATAGCGAGAACTTCCTTAACATGATAGAGATCATATGTGAAAAACCCACAGCTACAGAATTGTGAAAGACTGAAAGCTTTCCCCCTAAGACCAGGAAAAAGACAATGATGCCAGTTTTTTGCCACTTCTATCTAACACTTTACTGGAAGTTCTAGTCAGAGCAATTAGGCAAGAAAAGGAAATAAAACACATCCAAGTTGGAAAGGAAGAAGTAAAACTATGTCTATTCACAGATGACATGATCTTATATATAGAAAATAATGAAGAGTACACAAAGAAGGACTAGAATTAATAAATGAATTCAGCAAATTTGCAGGATCTAAAATCAAGACACAAAAGTCAATTATATTTCTATACACTACCAATGAACAATTTCAAAAGGATATTAGAAAAGAAGTTTCATTTTACAATAGCATCAAAAAGAATAAAATAGTTAGATTTAATTGAGGACCTGTACACAAAAAACTACAAAACACTGCCGAAAGAAATTAAAGAAGACATAAATAAATGGAAACGTATCTTCTGTTTATGGACTGGAGACTTAATATTATTTAGATGACAATACTCCCCCAAAGCAATCCACAGATTCAATGCAATCCCTATCCAAATTCCAATGGCCTTTTTAGTGGAAATTGACAAGCTCATCCTAACATTTAGAGGGACTATCAAGAAACCCCAAATAACAAAACCAATATTTGAAAAAGTAAACAAAGTTGGAGAATACACACGTCCCAATTTCAAAACATACTTGGAAGCTACAGGAATCAAACAATGGGGTCCTGGCAAACAGATAAACATACAGACAAACGGAATAGAATTGTGAGTCTAGAAAATAAACCCATTCTTCTTTGGTCAACTGATTTTTGACAAGGGTGCCAAGATAATTCAGTGGAGTAGAGAATAGAATCTCTTTAACAAATGGTGCTGGGACAACTAGATATCCAAATGCAAAAAATGAAGTTGGACCCACTACTTCCCACCATAAACAAAGATCAACTCAAAATGAATCAAAGATATACATATAACAGCTAAAACTATAAAACTCTTCAAGAAAACATGAGGGTAAATCTTCATGACCTCGAATTTGGCAATGATTTCTTAGACATGACACCAAAAGCAAAAGCGCCAGAGAAAAAATAATCTGAACTTCATCAAAATTAAAATATTCTGTGCATCAATAGATACTATCATGAAAGTGAAAAGAGATGTGGTCCACGAGTCTTGGCTCAGCCCTGCATCTGAAGTGCTCTTCCCCCATCAACACCAGGGACTGACAACATGGAACCTGGAAGGAAGGAGCTATGATGCCTCTTTCGAAGAAACTGAAGGGTTAAGTAAGAGCATTCAAAACACAACTTTCTGACGCTAAAGCCCACCTGTTCTGCAGAACTTCGGCTAGGTCTTCATTTCAACTTTCAAACCTTTAGCTCTTTGTCCTTTTCCTGGAGATTATTGCCTCTTTCCTGGCATCACTTGGCTCTCTAAGCATCATGAACCCCATTAGGCCAGCTGGTCTTACCCTTAGCTATGTATTAGAATCACCTGGGATGCTTTAAAATATCCCAATGTCTGTGCCACATCCCAGACCAATTAAATCCATGGAGTGAGATCCAGGAACCAGTTTAAAAAAAAAAAAAGAAGAAGAAAAAAGGAAAAAAAACCCCCACAGAATAGGAAAAAATATTTGTAAATCGTCTATCTAAAAAGGGTCTAGTATCCAGAATATATAAAAATGATTACAACGTCACAACAAAGAGAACTCAGTTTAAAAATGGGTTGGGGGGGTGGTCTTCCCTGGTGGCGCAGTGGTTAAGAATCTGCCTGCCAGTGCAGGAGACATGGGTTTGAGCCCTGATCCAGGAAGATCCCACATGCCGCAGAGCAACTAAGCCCGTGTGCCACAACTACTGAGCCTGCGCTCTAGAGCCCGCGAGCCACAACTACTGAGCCCATGTGCCACAGTTACTGACGCCTGCGCACCTAGAGCCCGTGCTCTGCAACAAGAGAAGCCACCACAATGAGAAGGCTGCGCACAATGAAGAGTAGCCCCAGCTCGCTGCAACCAGAGAAAAGCCTGCGTGCAGCAACGAAGACCCAACGCAGCCAAAAATAAAATAAATAAATTTATTTAAAAACAAACAAACAAATAAATAAAATTGGGTTGGGAATTCCCTGGAGGTCCAGTGGTTAGGACTCTGTGCTCTCACTGCTGAGGGCCCAGGTTCAATCCCTGGCTGGAGAACTAAGATTCCACAAGCCACGTGGTGTGACCAAAAAAAAAAAAAAAAAAAGGGTAAGGGACTTAAATAGCCATTACTCCAAGGAAGATATACAAATGGCCAACCAGCACATGAAAAGTTGCTCAACATCACTAGTCATTAGAGAAATGCAAATCAAAACCAGAGTGAAATACCGCTTCACACCCACTAGGATGGCCAAAACAAAACAAAACAAAACAAACAAACAAAAACCTGGAAAATAACACGTTTTTTATTAAGGAGAATGGAGAGAAATTATAACCCTTATTGTTGATAGGAATGTAAAATGGAGCAGCTGCTATGGAACACTGTTTGTCAGCTCCTCAAGAAGTTAAACATAGAATGACCATGTGATCCAGGATTGCACTCCTAAATACATTCACAAAATAATTGAAAAGAGGTATTCAAGCACAAATTTGTATACTAATACAAATACCCAAAAGATGGAAACAACAAAAATGTCATCAGTGGAGGAATGGATAAACAAATTGTGCATCCATACAATGGAATATTATTCAGCCATAAAAGAGAATGAAGTTTTGATACATACTATAATATGGATGAATCTTGAAAACATTATGCTAAGTGAAAGAAGCCAAACATGAAAGGTGACACAGTGTATGATTCCATTTATATGAAATGTCCAGAATAGGTAAATCCATAGAGACAAAAAGTTGGTTAGTGGTTGCTAAGGGCTGGAGGGAAGGGGTAATTGGGAGTGACTGCTTAATGGTTATGGGATTTCCTCTGGGCGTGATGAAAATGTTTTGGATCTTGATAGAGTTGATGGTTATGCACTGTGACTGTTCTAAATGCCATTGAATTATATACTTTAAAATGGTTAATGTTATATGAGTTAAACCTCAAAAAGAAAGGAGTGAAGTACTGACACACACTAAAACATGAATGAACATTGAAAATATTATGCTTAGTGAGAGCAGCTAGCACGTAGTGTATAACTGCATTCATATGAAGCGTCCAGAGTAGGTAAATCCATAGAGACAGAAAGCAGATTAGTGGCTGCTAGGGGCTATGGCCCTAGAACAACGGGGAGTTAGGAGTAATGGCTAATAAGCATGGGATTTCATTTTGAGATGATGAAAATGTTCTGTAATTAGACAGTGGTGATGCTGGAACCACTCTGTGAATATACTAAAAAAAAAAAAACCATCTGAATTGTATGCCTTTTTTTTTTTTTTTTTTTTTTTTTTTTTTTTTGGCTGCACCGCACAGGGTGTGGGATCTTAGTTCCCCAACCAGAGATCGAACCCACACCCCCTGCAGTGGAAGCCCGGAGTCTTAACCACTGGACTACCAGGGAAGTCCCTGAATTGTATAATTTAAAAGGATGAATTTTATGGTTTGTGAATTATACTTCAAAAAACCCCCCAAAACAAACAAAAAAACCAAACAATGCCTGATGCCTTTCTGACAAGTCCACCCCAAAACCTCACACACCCCCGCAGGCTGGGGGTGTGGCCTGGGCCGGTGGGGGGCCCTCCCTCTCTGGTTTCTGGCTCACAGTCTCGGGAAGGGAGGGGGAGCTGAGTGTGGGTACAGAAAGCCCTGCTCTACAGCGGGGCAGGGTGTGGAAAGGAGGTGAGGAGAGATTGCTCAGCGGGCCAAAGCCAAAGCACAGTGGCACACAGACCAAGGTGGGGGCCACTGCAGCTGGTGTGGCTGGCACAGGGCATGGTGAATAACACTCACCTTCCCCACCCGTCTGTCCCCAACCTCACTCTTTTTCTCATGGATGTCCCCCCAGCCAGTCACCCAGCAGTCATCCCGGTTCTTGAACTCAAAGGAGGAGGACAGGACACAGACGGGCTGGATGTGCTTATTGAAGGTGACGGAGGAGGACAGCTTCAGCAGGGAGATGTCGTCCTGTGAATACTTCCTGGATTTGGGTTATATAATAATACTCTTCACCCTGTAATGACGGAGGTAGGCCCGCAGGCTCCAAATGGGTGGTGTGGCAGACAGCTCGCCAAACTGGACCGACCATTCATAGGGATCTCTGTTGCTGGCAGGGGAGGAGAAAGCCGTCAGGGGTCCTCAGAGGGAGGGTGGGCCACCTGAGCACACCTGGGGCTGCTCCCTGAGCTGAGACCCCCGGGCTGCTGCGGGGCTCACCCCAGACACCATCAGCAGGTCTTCCTTCGACCAAAGAGGCCAGGGTAGAAACGGGGAGAGCCCAGACAGCCCCAAACAAAGTCCCACACCTGGGGACTTGAGGGGGTTGGTAGGAGGGTGCCTCCCCTGCCAGCTCATCTGGCCGGTCACTCAACCACCTGTCACCTCCAAGAGCCCTTCTCAAAAGGGAACAAGCAGGTGCACGGGCGCCACAGCAGGCTGGGCTCAAAACAGCTTCCAGGGCCACTGTCACCACAGGCCAGGCTCTGTGTCCAGCACTTACTTCAGCTCATTCCTCCCCCCGGGGGGGGGGGTCACCTCCGCTGGGAGGTGGGGTGAGGAAGGTGGAGGTTGGTGGTGCCATTTGGGGACAAGTGAAGCAAGAAAGAAAAGAACAAGACAAACAAATGTGCGTGGGAATGTTCTGGGAGAACATTCTGGAAGAAACTGCACAGGGTTTCCTCCCGGAGCGCCCTGGGGGACTCGCGTGGGTGCGTAACGGGCTGCAGCCGGGACTGGGCCTCAGGAGCACCCGAGGGCCGTGTCCACGTGGGGCATGCGCGCAGGTCCTGCTGCAGACCCAGGGCCCGGGGTCAGCGGGCCGCCTGCCCCCAGACTCACTTTTGGAAGCAGTGCGCGGCCGAGAGCACCCAGCGGCGGTTGAGCAGGCTTGCTCCGCAGTAGTGGGAGCCCCATAGGCGCAGGCTGCCCTGCCACGGCCAGCGCCCAAGCTCTGCGTCCTTTCCACCCACTATGCGTGTCGGGACAGTCCGTTGGCCACATGGCCCTGGGATGGACAGATGGACACCAGGCTGAGCTGCGGGAGGCAGGCCCACCCCGTCCACCCTCACCCACCGGGTGGGAGAAGGGAAGGGGCGCCCCGGGGAACCGCGCGTCCAGGGGTCTTGCCGCCCAGGAAGAAGGGGACGCTGGGGACCTGCCCCACGTGGGCCACAGGCGCCCGCCCCTCCCCCACACCCAGGGGCGGCCCCATCAGTTACATGCGAGCATAGAAGAGTTCTCGAAACCTGGGGCGGGGAGAGGAAAAGATGAGTCGCCCTTCGCGCTCCGGCTCAGGTGCCCTGCGCAGGGAAGCGCGCCCCCTGGACGCCTTACCTGGAAGCAACAGGTCCCTATCCCGCAACGCTGCGGGTAGGAGAGAAAGTGAGCTCCCCTCGGTCTCCACGCGCCCCACCCTTCCCCCATCACCCCTAGCTGCGCCGGCAGCCCCAGCCTCAGCTCACCCTGCCTCGCGATTTCGACCCGCACCAACAGTTGCGCGAGCAGCAGCGCCCCGACCTGCGCGCCCATGGCCTCTTCTTCCCGCCGCCTGGCGCCCCCTCTGCTTCCGCCAGCTCCAAGGCCCGGCTGGGGCGCCCCGTCGGGGAGAGGGAGCCACGGGAACCCTGGCCGCCCCCTTCCCTCAGCTTGACCTCTCTGGTCCAAGGGCTGTTTGGGAACCTGGGACGTCACAGTGCCCCGGCTTTGAGCTTCTACTGGGGCTCGGTCCCCCAACTACGTACCTTGTTATGGCCCAGGAGCCAGTGTACCCAGACGATCCCCTTCTTGTCTGCGACCCTGGGGGCCTGGCTGCCCCCCATGCTGCCCTCTTTTCTACCCATTCCGTCTGCTAGGAAGGACCAAGGACCTGACCCACAGCCAGGACTCCCATGAAAGCACATTAGCAAGTCCTCACTGAGTGCCCATTGGGGGTCTCGCACTGTGTCATCTACTGTTAAACGTGATGATCCTTTACAGGACCCACAGAATAAACGCTGGCCTGATTTGACCATCTAGAGGGCTCTTAGCCTCCCTGTCTGCCTGCTGCCCGGCAACAAGCCTCACCTAACTTTACGGAGTCTACAGGTAGCTTCCCTTCCTTGCAGACAATATTGCAGGGCACCAAAGTCACCAAACTGGCTCTCTCATAGATGTGAGCAGACCACTGAGTTGGGGTCCACAGGACCACCCACTGAGTCAATGATTTTTTAGGAGGATTCACAGAACTCAGAAAAGCTGGTGTACTCCTGGTTATGGTTCCTTACAGTTAATGGATACAGATAACATCAGCAAATGCCAAAGGTGCAGAGGAGAGTCTGGAAGAGACCAGGTGCAGGCTTCCAGCTGTCCTCTTCCAGGGGAGTCAGGTGGGCAGTGCTTAATTTTCCCAGCAATGACGTGTGACAACACTCGTGAAGTTTTGCCAACTAGGGAAGCTCACTGAAAGTTTGGTGTCTAGAGTTTTTACTGGGGTTTCATCACATAGGCATGGAGGGCCCATGTGGCCAACCTTATTTCTCAGACTGCAGCCCCTTCAGAGGTCCAGCTGATCCAGTGTGACCCAAGGCCCCGCCATAAATCACATCGTTATCATCAACTATCTGGAGTGGCCCGAGACCCCAGGTCTACAAAGACAGTCTTTTCCGGCAGGACATTCCAAGGGCTCAGAGGTTATTTCCTAGGAGGTGGGCAAGGGCCAGTCCTTTCTTTGGATTGTGCAGGGTTTGAACATCCTAGGCCTGTTCAGTTAACCTTTTACTGCACAGAAACCAAGGATGAAGAAATATTTGCAGAAAATCTGCGCATGCACCAGAAGGATCTATTTCAATAAACTGAACTGACTCCAAGGAAAATTGAGATAATACAGTAAGTCCCCTACATACGAATGAGTTCCGTTCCGAGAGCACGTTCATAAGTCCAACAAAGTTAGCCCAGGTACCCACCTAAGACAATCGGCTATATAGTACTGTACTGTAATAGCTTTATAATACTTTCACACAAATAATACATAAAAAGCAAACACAAAAAATAAAGAAAACTTAAAAAAATATTTATTTATTTGGCTGCGCTGGGTCTTAGTTGCAGCACACAAGATCTTCGTTGTGGCATGCGGGGTCTTTAGTTGTGGCACTCGGGAATCTTTTAGTTGCAGCATGCAAACTCTTAGTTGCGGTGTGTGGGATCTACTTCCCTGACCAGGGATCGAACCTGGGCCCCCTGCACTGGGAGCATGGAGTCTTAGCCATTAGACCACCGGGGAAGTCCATAAAGAAAACATTTTTAATCTTACAATACAGTACCTTGAAAAGTACAGTAGTACTAGCTACATCACTGCTGCTTTTATGCTTACTTCCGGACATCCTGGGCTTGAAATAAAGTTACTGTACTACTGTACTCTACACAGTACTGTACACTAAAGTACACAAAAGCACAACCACTTGTATAGGATGCACGCACGTGACAAAGTACACCAGACACGTGAACTATCTTACGTGATTGGACATTCAAATGCACATTCAAATCTTTGAAAGTTCACAACGTTCAGTTTCGTATGTAGGGGACTTACTGTACATGGAACAGCAGACAACTTGGAAAATTCTAACTGGTGTCCTCAGAAAGCTTGAAGAGGGGTTTATCAGCATTAAATAAGAATTATACTATAGAAGACCAATCAGAGAACGAGAAAGAGTGTTTGGAAATTTAAAATATTGCTGAATTGGACTTCCCTGGTGGCCCAGTGGTTAAGAATCTGCCTGGGGACACGGGTTCGAGCCCTGGTCTGGTAAGATCTCACATGCCACGGAGCAACTAAGCCCTTGCACCACAGCTACTGACCCTGCGCTCTAGAGCTCGTGTGCCACAACTACTGAAGCCCATGCATCTAGAGCCTGTGCTCCGCAACAAGAGAAGCCACCGCAATGAGAAGCCCACTCACTGCAACGAAGAGTACCCCCGCTCGCCGCAACTAGAGAAAGCCTGCACGCAGCAACGAAGACCCAATGCAGCCAAAAATAAAATAAATAAATAAATAAAAATTACTTAAAAAAAAATGTTGCTGAAGTTGGGACTTCCCTGGTGGTCCAGTGGTAAAGAATCCGCCTTGCAATGCAGGGGACGCCGGTTTGATCCCTTCTCGGGGAACTAAGATCCCACATGCCACGGGGCAACTAAGCCTGCATGCCACAACTACTGAGCTCACGCGCCTCAACTAGAGAAACTGCGTACCACAAACTGCAGAGCCCACACGCCCTGGAGCCTGCGCCCCACAACTACAGAAGAGAAAAACCGCACGCCACAACTAGAGAGTAGCCCGTGCACTGCAACAAGGAGGCCGCATGCCTGAACAAAGATCCCGAGTGCCGCAACTAAGAACCCATGTG
The DNA here is from genome assembly GCF_028023285.1 of Balaenoptera ricei. Classification (NCBI taxonomy): domain Eukaryota; kingdom Metazoa; phylum Chordata; class Mammalia; order Artiodactyla; family Balaenopteridae; genus Balaenoptera; species Balaenoptera ricei. The sequence continues at coordinate 52,810,205 of NC_082653.1, read as the reverse complement.
GCCAAAAATAAATAAATAATAAATACATCTTTAAAAAATAAATAAATGAATAAAAATAAAATATTGCTGAAGTAAAACATTTTAGCCAAAAGGCTGAATAATAAAATGGACATGACTAAAAAATGAATCAGCAAACTTGAAGATAAAGTAGTGAAACATGGTCAGAACTTAGAGCAAATGTTTAAAAGGGGCAGATTACATGAGAGAAAAATGTAGAGATGTGGAAGGATATTCAAGATCAGTTCTTGTATATACATTTTTCATTAAAAAAATGTTTTAAGTGAAATAAAGTAAGGGGTTGAGAAAAGGAGACCAGGCCCAGGCTCTAGAATCCCTATTAGCAGACCATTAGAAAGGCAGGTCTGTACATGATATTGGTTCCATATCGGCCAGGTTATCTGTCTACAGCACTCTGAGTTCTCCTAGATTATTTAAGTCTGAAGAGGAAGAAGTATCTCCTCCACTTTGTATATTCTTAACATAATGTGAGTAGAAACATGGAATGTAATGAACACACTTGGAAAAAGAGGATTATGAAAGCTCGTCCATTGCTAAGCCAAATGCTTTGCTAGGTGTCCTAGTCCACTGGGATGCTATGAAAAAATACCATAAAGTGGGCAGCTTATAAATAACAGACCTTTATTTCTCACAGTTCCTGGGCTGGAAGTCTGAGATCCAAGTGCTGGCTGATTCCATGTCTGAGGGCCTGCTTCCTGGTTCATAGCTTTTGCCTTCTCTCTGTGTCCTCACATGGCAGAAGGGGTGAGGGAGCTCTCTGGGTTCTCTTTTATAAGGGTACTAATCTAAACAACAAGGATTTACTGTATAGCACAGGGACCTATATTCAATATCTTGTAATAAACTATAACGGAAAAGAATTGAAAAAAATATACATATATATGTATAACCGAATCACTTTGCTGTACACTGGAAACTAACACAATATTGTAAATCAACTATACTTCAATAAAAAGTAAATAAATAGGACTTCCCTGGTGGCGCAGTGGTTAAGAATCCGCCTGCCAATTCAGGGGACACGGGTTTGAGCCCTGGTCCAGGAAGATCCCACATGCTGCGGAGCAACTAAGCCCCTGCACCACAAGTACTGAGCCTGCGCTCTAGAGCCTGCGAGCCACAACCACTGAGCCTGCATGCCACAACTACTGAAGCCCGTGCACCTAGAGCCCGTGCTCCGCAACAAGAGAAGCCACCACAGTAAGAAGCCTGCGCACCGCAACAAAGAGTAGCCCCCACTCGCTGAAACTAAAGAAAGCCTGCACACAGCAACAAGGACACAACGCAGCCAAAAATAAATAAATAAATAATAAATAAATAAATAAATAAATAGGGACTTCCCTGGTGGTCTAGTGGTTAGGGTTCCGGGCTTTCATTGCTGTGGCCCAGGTTCAATCCCTGGTTGGGGAACTGAGGTCCTGCAAGCCGCGCAGCGTGGCCAAAAAAAGAAAAATTTATATATATCTACACGAATCCCATTTATGAGGGCTCTGCTCTCATCACCTAAGTACCTCCCAAAGTCTCCACCTCTGAACACCATGACCCTGGGGGTTAGGATTTCAACATACGAACTTGGGGGAGACAAACATTCAGATCACAGCACCAGGACTATGCATATTTTACCTCCTCAGTATCACACTTAGCAGGTGACCAGGTACCTGTGAGCACAAAAAGGGTTATTGAATGGTTGTGAGTTCTAAGGAACACTTGATGATGATGATAGGACCATCAGGATGTCTTTATTTTTATTTATTTTAATTTTAATTTTATTTTTAAACATTTTATTGAAATATACTTGATTTACAATGTTGTGCTAGTTTCAGGTGTGCAGCAAAGTGATTCCGTTTTTTGTCTGTTTTTTTGCTATGCTGCACAGCATGTGGGATCTTAGTTCCCTGACCAGGGATCAAACCTGTGCCCTCTGCAGTGGAAGCACGGAGTCTTAACCACTGGACCACCAGGGAAGTCCCAGTTTTATACACGCACATACACACACACACACACGTGTATATATATATTCTTTTTCAGATTCTTTTCCATTATAAGTTGTTACAAGATATTAAGTATAGTTCCCTGTGCTATACAGTAGGTCCTCATTGGTTGTCTATTTTATATACAGTAGTGTGTGTATTTTAATCCCAAAGTCCTAATTTTTCCCTCCCCCCCTTCCCTCTTTGGTAACCATAAGTTTGTTTTCTATGTCTGTGAGTCTATTTCTGTTTTATAAATAAGTTCATTTGTATCATTTTTTTAGATTCCACATATAAGTGATATCATATGGTATTTATCTTTCTCCTTCTGACTTAGTTCACTTAGTATGATAATCTCCAGGTCCATCCATGTTGCTGCAAATGGCATTACTTCATTCTTTTTTATGGCTGAATAATAGGGATGTCTTTAAATCAGATTTACTATGAAATACACTGGCTCTTACATAATTCTGATAATCTAGGAGTTCTCAAACATAATTTCTGGGACCAAAAAACCCAATCTCAAGCAGGCAGGATGTGCCTTTATCCCCATAAGGTGTCAGTAAATCATATGAAACTTATGTTTCTTTTGCAATAACAAAAATCCATAATACTGTTAGTGGAGGTACTTTACTATTTTACAAGGATTCCAGCAAGTCTGTTCCAATAAGGGCCAAGCATAAATAGGTTGAGAAATTTAACTTCTTGTAATTTCTTTATAAATGTATTCTTTTTATTTTGTTTTGATTTAAGAATATATATTGGTGGAAAAATTGCAAACAAGATGAAAGTGGCTGTGGAGTATCACACAGCAGATAATCGCAGATAAAATAGAACCCAAGGTTCGAAGTCTTAAGAATGAGCTATAGGGGTATTTTACATTGATAAAAGTTACAAGCCACTGAAAAGATGTAAGAGGCATGAGCCTTTATGCCCCAATAACAGAGCTTTGAAATACATAAAGCAAAAAATGTTCTAAATACTCAATAAACTAATAAATCCACATCTTTTAAGTCAGAAATCAAGAGATTAGGTAGAGGAAAAAAGCAATAATGCAGTACTGAGTATTCACTGAGCATGATTTTGGTTTAAACCAAGCGTTTGGGGCTGCTCAGAGACCCAGCGAGCCCCTTCGAGGGGAGCTGCCTGCAGGCTAGGTTGATGCGAGGGTCAATTGAGAAGAATGGGTACTTAAAACAAAGTTTTTTATTGGAGTACAGTTGCTTTACAATGTTGTGTTAGTTTCTGCTGTACAGAAAAGTGAATCAGTTATACATACACATATATCCCCTCTTTTTTAGATTTCCTTCCCATTTAGGTCACCACAGAGCATTGAGTAGAGTTCCCCGTGCCATACAGTAGGTTCTCATTAGTTATCTGTTTTATACACAGTAATGTATCTATGTCAATCCCAATCTCCCAATTCATCCCAACCCCACTTTCTTTCCTTGGTAACCATAAGTTTATTCTCTACATCTGTGACTCTATTTCTGCTTTGCAAATAAGTTCATCTGTACCATTTTTCTAGATTCCACATATAAGTGATATTATATGATATTTGTTTTTCTCTTTCTGACTTACTTCACTCTGTATGACAATCTCTAGGTCCATCCATGTCCCTGCAAATGGCACTATTTGCCATTTTGAATGGCACTATTTCATTCCTCTTTATGGCTGAGTAATATTCCATTGTATATATGTACCACATCTTCTTTATCCATTCCTCTGTCGATGGACAATTAGGTTGCTTCCATTTCATGGCTATTGTAAACATTGCTGCAATGGACATTGGGGTGCATGCATCCTTTTGAATTATGGTTGTCTCCAGACTTATGCCTAGGAGTGGGATTGCCGGGTCATATGTTAGCTTTTTGAGAAGTGGAAAAAATTTAGGAATCAGAAAAGTCTCCCACATTCCTTCTCCCTGCAGTGCCCAAGGCTGGTCAGCTCTCCTTTCTTGATCATACAGCCCCCTGGTCTGTGACACTGGTCACGTCTGTCACACGGGTTGTGAGCTGGGGATCCCACTGCGGGCTCCCTAAGAGGCTGGGTGTTTCCACCAACGTCAGCGTCTACACCACATGGGTTGTCAGCACAACCTGGAGCTCAGCTTGGGATGTCAGGAACTTCTCTCCAAGCCTTGCTAGGATCTTATCTTTGCCCTGTTGTTGCTTCTGGGACCGCTTGGGGGCACCCCCGTCTCCCCGTGGCTTGCCTTGCCTATCCGGGCAGTCAGCCCTGCAACCTCAGCCCCTGCATCCCAAACTCATGCCCTCTCTCTCTGCTCCCTGCCAAGAGTGTAGCAGGCAGTTCCTGCAGGGACCTACTCCCCAAACCCTCCCCAACAGCCACCTTCAACCATCCACCTATCCTCTGTCCTCCAGGGACCTTCTCTGGTTCCGCCCCCCCACCCAGCCCCATGACAAGCCCCCTCCCCAATACCCACATCTATCCCTCTTCAGACCTCACAGCCCTGGGCCCAGCATCTGCGTTTCATGTGTCCCCAGGGGGCTCCAAGATGCCCTCTCTCCCTCCTTGCCACCCCGTGGACCCCCAGGGACAGGACCTGCTTCTCACCCACCATTCAAGGCTGAGTCCCAAGGAGCACCCACGTTCAAGGATTCCTTGGGTGGTTTCTGGGACTCTTGGAACTGGGGTTTCCAGCGCCCAGTGCTGGGCTGGTGCCTTTGCAGACGTGTCTGTCTGAGAGGCAGTAAAGCCTAGCTGGCAGAAGGACATTCCTCTGGCTGGGTGATCCTCCCTGTGCCTTGCAGCCCCAGAGGGGTGCATGAGAAAGTATCTTCCGTGTGTAGGAGCTTAACCACAGGGCGTCGCCAGATGCTCACAGTAGCCCTGCAAGGTGCACATTACTGTTATCTCCATTTTTCAGACAGGGAAACTGAGGGCTGCAAACCCCAGGGCTTGCCCGAGCCCACTCTGCCCAGCAGCCCTGTCCCTGGCTCAGTGGCCAGCAGAGCAGTAACATATCCTGGGGTTCCTGGCAGGGCTGGGGGGGAATCCACATCACCCTGACGTGGACGGTGAGGACTCGGGGCCAGGCTGGGCTTGCTCTTTCCCTCTTTCCCTCTTTCCCCAACCCCGGTCTTTCCAGGGGAGCCCAGGAACTGGCTGGAGAAATGTAAGCTGGCAGCTGGAGGAGGGAGCACAGGGCTGGGACCCTGTGTGTGTGAGTGGGGACCCCTGCTGGCCGCTGTGCAGGGCAGAGGAGCAGGAGCGGGGCCCTTTGGGTCCTCCATCAGCCCTTCAATTCCACATTCACTGGGTGTGTCACACACAGTCCCTGGAGGGAGCCAACAGCTACACACACAAAGGACCGAACAAGATCATTTTGGACATTGCTAAGTTCTAGGGAGGAAATACAACAGGTCAGTGAGAAGGACAGTCAGTGGGGGCATATGGGGCTGGCTTTAGATGGGAGGGGGACAGGGAAAGCCTAGCTGAGGATGTGACATTAGCACTGAGACTTGAAGGCCCAGAAGAAGCCTGCTGCGTGACCATCTGGACGAGGGGTCTGCAGGGAGAGGCCGGCCCGAGGCTGGAGCAGGCATGGTATTCACCAGGAAAGGACAGTAGGAGCAGGAGACAGGCAGGTGGTCAGAGGGAGGAGAGAGCTCTCAAGAGCCGTAGGCAGCCCCGAGGATTGCACAGGATCTGCGGCTTAAGCTATCCTTCAGGCTGCAGGGGAGGAGGAGTTCCTGGGCCGTCCCCACAGCACTGCAAGGTAGGCGCTGGCACTGTGTCTCATCTTGTGCAAGGAGCCGCACTTAGCCCTGATCCAGGGAGCTCACAGTGACTGGCCAGTCACAAGCACTGTGGTGCCAAAGGCCACAGAGGGGGACCGTCTTAGGGGAAAACTCCAGCCCTTGCTGCACGCAGTCTGCCCCTGCATCCACCAGCCAGAGCCCATGCCCACTGTCCCCTCTGCAGTGTGTGAAGTCCACGAGGTTTGCTGACTGGCTGGCTTCAGCCTCTGCAGAAGTTTCCATTGTCCCCAAGCATCAGGCGTCTCCCCCGTGTCTCCACCAGTGTGCCCGGGTCAAGGACACCATCTGGGAACCCTCTCTCCCGCTTGGCCAGGCAGGGAAACTGCTCTGCCTGCTCCTGCCTCCAGCGGCTCATTCCCTTGGCAGTCACCACCCAGGCCCTGCTGAGGGTGCTGCTGGGCTGGACCCAAGACCCAGGGCTCCCGAGGGGGATACACACCTGTGGATACTCCTGCAAGTCCAGACTGGCTCCCCTGCCTGGAGGGACCCCCAGAAGCCAATGCTGGGGGACTCATCACTCCATGAACACCTCCACATCCCAGGCAGTGTTCAGGACACACAGAGGGGCACCAAGCAGGCACAGCCTTCCCAGGTTCCCAGTCCGTAGAGTCACCGGTCACAGGGACGCTGGGATGAACAACCCAGCGACGTCTCTCTCTCACTTTCTTTGGCAATTTCCTTCCCCCCAGGACCCAGGGCAAGAAAGTTTGTGAAAGGCAGTTTCAACTTTCAAGACTGAATCCTGAGGAGGGTGATAAAAGGGGCCGGGGCCTGCCGCCAGGGGGCAGCCTGGGCCGCACGTGGGCACTAGCCTGAGGCCAGCACAGGGAGGGACAAGACCCAAGATCATCATTTCCCCAAGAAAGGCTTGTGAGGGGTCTTTTCTTCCTGGCTGAGCCCAACAGTTCGAGACCCCCAATGGGCACTCAGTGAGGACTTGCTAATGTGCTTTCATGGGAGTCCTGGCTGTGGGTCAGGTCCTTGGTCCTTCCTAGCAGACGGAATGGGTAGAAAAGAGGGCAGCATGGGGGGCAGCCAGGCCCCCAGGGTCGCAGACAAGAAGGGGATCGTCTGGGTACACTGGCTCCTGGGCCATAACAAGGTACGTAGTTGGGGGACCGAGCCCCAGTAGAAGCTCAAAGCCGGGGCACTGTGACGTCCCAGGTTCCCAAACAGCCCTTGGACCAGAGAGGTCAAGCTGAGGGAAGGGGGCGGCCAGGGTTCCCGTGGCTCCCTCTCCCCGACGGGGCGCCCCAGCCGGGCCTTGGAGCTGGCGGAAGCAGAGGGGGCGCCAGGCGGCGGGAAGAAGAGGCCATGGGCGCGCAGGTCGGGGCGCTGCTGCTCGCGCAACTGTTGGTGCGGGTCGAAATCGCGAGGCAGGGTGAGCTGAGGCTGGGGCTGCCGGCGCAGCTAGGGGTGATGGGGGAAGGGTGGGGCGCGTGGAGACCGAGGGGAGCTCACTTTCTCTCCTACCCGCAGCGTTGCGGGATAGGGACCTGTTGCTTCCAGGTAAGGCGTCCAGGGGGCGCGCTTCCCTGCGCAGGGCACCTGAGCCGGAGCGCGAAGGGCGACTCATCTTTTCCTCTCCCCGCCCCAGGTTTCGAGAACTCTTCTATGCTCGCATGTAACTGATGGGGCCGCCCCTGGGTGTGGGGGAGGGGCGGGCGCCTGTGGCCCACGTGGGGCAGGTCCCCAGCGTCCCCTTCTTCCTGGGCGGCAAGACCCCTGGACGCGCGGTTCCCCGGGGCGCCCCTTCCCTTCTCCCACCCGGTGGGTGAGGGTGGACGGGGTGGGCCTGCCTCCCGCAGCTCAGCCTGGTGTCCATCTGTCCATCCCAGGGCCATGTGGCCAACGGACTGTCCCGACACGCATAGTGGGTGGAAAGGACGCAGAGCTTGGGCGCTGGCCGTGGCAGGGCAGCCTGCGCCTATGGGGCTCCCACTACTGCGGAGCAAGCCTGCTCAACCGCCGCTGGGTGCTCTCGGCCGCGCACTGCTTCCAAAAGTGAGTCTGGGGGCAGGCGGCCCGCTGACCCCGGGCCCTGGGTCTGCAGCAGGACCTGCGCGCATGCCCCACGTGGACACGGCCCTCGGGTGCTCCTGAGGCCCAGTCCCGGCTGCAGCCCGTTACGCACCCACGCGAGTCCCCCAGGGCGCTCCGGGAGGAAACCCTGTGCAGTTTCTTCCAGAATGTTCTCCCAGAACATTCCCACGCACATTTGTTTGTCTTGTTCTTTTCTTTCTTGCTTCACTTGTCCCCAAATGGCACCACCAACCTCCACCTTCCTCACCCCACCTCCCAGCGGAGGTGACCCCCCCCCCCGGGGGGAGGAATGAGCTGAAGTAAGTGCTGGACACAGAGCCTGGCCTGTGGTGACAGTGGCCCTGGAAGCTGTTTTGAGCCCAGCCTGCTGTGGCGCCCGTGCACCTGCTTGTTCCCTTTTGAGAAGGGCTCTTGGAGGTGACAGGTGGTTGAGTGACCGGCCAGATGAGCTGGCAGGGGAGGCACCCTCCTACCAACCCCCTCAAGTCCCCAGGTGTGGGACTTTGTTTGGGGCTGTCTGGGCTCTCCCCGTTTCTACCCTGGCCTCTTTGGTCGAAGGAAGACCTGCTGATGGTGTCTGGGGTGAGCCCCGCAGCAGCCCGGGGGTCTCAGCTCAGGGAGCAGCCCCAGGTGTGCTCAGGTGGCCCACCCTCCCTCTGAGGACCCCTGACGGCTTTCTCCTCCCCTGCCAGCAACAGAGATCCCTATGAATGGTCGGTCCAGTTTGGCGAGCTGTCTGCCACACCATCCATTTGGAACCTGCAAGCCTACTACAACCGTTACAACGTGGAGCAGATCTTTTTGAGCCCCAGGTATCTGGGGTCTGCGTCGTATGACATCGCCCTGCTGAAGCTGTCCTCCTCCATTACCTACACCAAGTACATCCAGCCCATCTGTCTCATGGCTTCCTCCTCTGAGTTTGAGAACCGGACTGACTGCTGGGTGACCGGCTGGGGGGACATTGAAGAAGATCAGGGTGAGGCTGGGGACAGATGGGTCTGGGGCAGGGGAGGGCGGCAATGTCATGTCCACTCATTCTAGCTGCTCCAGCCTCAGTGGCCCCCACCTTGGCAGCATCCCCTCTTTGGCCTACTCAGCATCCTCTCCACACTGGCTCTCCACTCTTTTTTTTTTATAAATTTATTTATTTATTTTTGGCTGCGTTGGGTCTTGCACGGGTTTTCTTTGGTTGTGTCCAGCGGGGGCTACTCTTTGTTGCAGTGTGCGGGCTTCTCATTGCAGTGGCTTCTCCTGTTGCGGAGCACGGGCTCTAGGCACGTGGGCTTCAGTAGTTGCAGCACGTGGGCTCAGTAGTTGTGGCTCATGGGCTCTAGAGCGCAGGCTCAGTAGTTGTGGCGCATGGGCTTAGTTGCTCCGTGGCATGTGGGATCTTCCTGGACTAGGGCTCAAACCCGTGTCCTCTGCATTGGAAGGCGGATTCTTAACCACTGCGCCACCAGGGAAGTCCTCTTTTTTTTTTTTATTTTAGATTTTTTTTGATGTGGACCATTTTTTTAAAGTCTTTATTGAATTTGGTTGCAATATTGCTTCTGTTTTTTTATGTTTGGTTTTTGTGGCCACGAGGCATGTGGGATCTTAGCTTCCCGACCAGGGATGGAACCCACACCCCCTGCACTGGAAGGCGAAGTCTTAACCACTGGACCGCCAGGGAAGTCCGTGGCTCTCCACTCTTGCTCCCCCTTAACGAGCAGTGCTTTCTGTACACACACTCAGCTCCCCCTCCCTTCCGGAGACTGTGAGCCAGAAGCCAGAGAGGGTGGCACACCGGAAGCCAGAGAGGGTGGCACGCCGGAAGCCAGAGAGGGTGGCACGCCGGAAGCCAGAGAGGGTGGCTCGCTGGCCCAGGCCCGAAGCCCCAGCCTGCAGGGGTGGGGCTGGGGAGGGCTGTTTCAGGAAGGCCTCCTTTCCACCCCAGCAGGGTGCTCACCACCACCCCCACCGCCAGCCAGCCTCCCACTCTGGCTTCTCCATCCCTTCTGCAGCTGCCGGAGTGGCCTCCTGTCCTGGAGTGCCAGCTCCTTTTCTCTCCTTGAAATGTCAAGCCATGCTCCAGCCTTGGCTCCCCCCTGAATCTCTGTGGGGCTCCTTGCGCTGTCATGAGCTGCCACCTGCTTCTCTCTCACCACGAATCCTCTGAAACCGCTGGACACAGGCCCCCAGAGGGGCTGCGGGGGCTCTAGCCTGACAGACTGGACGGCGCCTCACACTGCTCCCAGGCCCAGCGTGGCCCTGCCTCACCCTTAACCACAGCAACCATATAGATAAAGCTCCTCTCATGCGCTCTGTGTCCCTGGCACTGTTCTGGGTTCCAGGGACTCTCTTCCTTCTGGAGCCTACCTGCCAATGAGGCTGGGAACATTTTTATACCTACTTTACAGATGAGCAAGCTTGGAGAGGTATGGAGATTGCCCAAGGCCCCAGGGCTCAATGGAGAAGCCAGGGCTCACTGGCCCGGAGAGGGTAGCACACCTGGAATTGGCACGGGGCAGATAGAGGAGTCGACAGGAGACCTGCCCCGTCCTTTCCCTTCACCCGAAGGGGCTGGAGAAAGTGCCCCTGTGCAGACTGCCTGGGCCCAAAGGGCTGAATGGGTGTGAGCCAAGGAGCCTAGCCAGGCAGACCCTGCTCCCTTCCCCCGGCTAACAGGTGGTAACACCCAGCCCCAGGCTGAACCCTCACTCTCACAGGTAGAAGGTGACTTCTTGTCCCCCACCCCCCAGACCTGATATACTCTGTACTAGCTGGGAAACCTTGGGCAAGGCACTTCATCTCACTGTGCCTCAGCTTCCTCATCTGCAAAATGGCATAATAATAGCTCCCACCTGAGAGGGTAGTTCTGAGGCTTAAAAGCATTCATACATGAGGGCTTAGCAGAGCGCCCGGCAGCCAGGAAGCTCTATTTACAGACCAGCTTTCAGTGTTATTGTGGTCACCATCCTCTGCAGGATAAGGAGGTGATTCGGACCCAGACTTAGGAATTGGACAGACCTGGGTTCATATCAGGCTCTGGCAGTTCCCTGATACTTTGCTGGGGGTGGGGGAGGGCAATCTTGCTCCTGAATCTTTCCTTACCTGAGAATGGGGCTTGATCGCACTGCATCCTGGGGGGCCGGGCATGCGCAAATGCACGGGGAGAGAGTGCACCAGGGATGCCCCACCTCCTCAGGCACCTGGGCGCTGGACTGTGTTAATCCTAAACCATCTCAGCTGCACTAGCCCCGCCCTCAGGCGTGCTACGGTCTCTCCCCGGTCTCTCCCCGGGGCCTCAGCCAGGGCCTGTTATCTGCAGGCTACAGAGAGGGAAACCTGTAACAGCTTGTCCATCCATTGGTTCTTTATGTGATGTTGTTCATCACCCATCAGGTGCTGGGTGCTGGGCTAGAGCAGGGGAATCAGGGGCAATGTCCCAGGCATCGTGGGTGCCCCAAGGACCGCCTCACCCCACCCACCGCCTTCGTAGCCTATGCCATTCCTCCCAACCTGATGGTAGGGGAGAGGCTCAGGATGCCATCTTTCTCTGTCCCCTCAACTCTACAGCAGCACTGCCATCTCCCTACACCCTCCAGGAAGTGCAGGTCGGCATCATAAACACCACCATGTGTAACCACCTGTTCTCACTGCCTGATTTCCGCCGTGACATCTGGGGAGACATGGTTTGTGCTGGCGACCCTCAAGGTGGCAAGGATTCCTGCTTTGTGAGTGTCCCTCCCGTCCCCAACCAGGGCTTCTGGGCCTTAGTATCACATCACCCCAGCCCCCAGGCCTGAGAGCAATCTGTATCCCTGCACTTCATTTGGTCCTCACCTCGACCCTGGGGGCGGGGGTAGAGACTATTGCCCCCACTTTGCAGATGCAGAAACTGAGGCTTGGTTACTTCCAGGGGGAGGAGTGGCATTTGCATCCAGTCTGCCCAGCTCCACAGCCCCTCCTGCTCTCCTGGCCTCTCTGCTCACCCCTCCTGCCCCACCCCAGGCTGGGCTCACCCATGCTGCTCCCCAGGGTGACTCAGGTGGACCCTTGACCTGCGAAATGAAAGGGCTGTGGTATCAGGTTGGAATCGTGAGCTGGGGAGTGGGCTGTGGTAGGCCCAACCGGCCCGGTGTCTACACCAACATCAGTGCTCACTACAAGTGGATCCGAACGGTTTTGGCCAAAAACACCATTTGCAGGCCGGACTCTTGCCCATTGCTGTTGCTCTTCCCTCTGCTCTGGGCTCCCCCATTCCTACAGTTGGCCTGAGCCCAGCAGATGGCCCCCGAGAGTCAAGGCCATCTGCTGAGTCAGGCCCAGTCCCCTTTGCTAATAAACCTGTGCATGTTCAAGTTGAAGCCTTGCACTGTGTTCTGTGGCCCCGGGTGGCTTCCTGGACACCCTCACGGTCACCCGTGTCCCATCCACGCCAAGACCACTCCTTAAGTCCTAAATCATTGTCACCCATCTGTGCTATACTGGTTTTGGTTGCAAACAACAAAACCCTCTCAGGTTAGTTCAATCAGAAAGATAATTTATGGGAGGACATTAGTAGCACCAAGGTCCCTGGGGGCTAGGAAGGCTGGAGTGGGGTGCAGTGGAGGAAACGCCCCCAAACACCCCCAGCGCTCATGCCGTGTTTCCCACCACACAGACGCCGGATGCTCCTGGTCTCACCACGGTCCCCCAAAGGCTGACCCGGGACCAGGACGAGGGTGCGGCTAGTTTATTTAGGAGGCGATACCAAGAAGCCCCAGTGAAGAGTGGGGAAATGAGGCAGGAGGGGTGATAGCCAGTGACGTTTGCCCAGATGAGGAGGTTACCCTGTTGGCAGCTGAGGTGCTGTCTGGCCGGGATCCCCTGAGAAATCACGGGGACACACCTCAGCATCGCCCGTGGGGGACGAGGACCTGGCACGGCCCCTTCTCTCCTGACTCCCCGTGGTTGAGGCTTGTCCTGGGGGCGTGGGGGCTCCAAGCTCCATAGGTGGCCTGGGTGGAGAGGCAGCAGCAAGTGTGTCGCCCCCCGTCCCCCATGCTGGGGTCCCAGAACCCAGCCTCAGCATGGCCAAGGGACCAGGCCAGCGGGGCCGACTCGGGACGCTCGGAACTGTTCGGGCAGATCTGTGTTTTCATGAGATCCAGAGGTGTTGTGAGAGCAGAAGGTATGAGAAGCTCTGGTGGGTCCACATCCTGCCCTCCCTCCCCACCCGGAGACCCCCATCCTCCCTGCTCATGTGTGAGCCCTGGGGGTTTCCCAAACAGGGAGGGTGGGCAAACGCTGGTGGGCAGCCCCGAACCAGACGGAAGTGCCCCCCGCGGTTGTGTCCCGCGCCCCCCCGTCCACCCCCACACCCAACCCACCCCCCCCTCCCCCGCCAGCTCTCATCCCCTCTGCAGCCACAAGGATTCAAATCTACACCCAACAAGTCCGGCCAAAACGTAACACCCCTGTAACACCCCTGCAGCTTCCCAGTGCTCCTAGGGTCTCCTGCAGGGCCCCCCTTTTATCACCCCCCCACTCTGGCTGCATAGCACCTAGGTGCCCAGCTCTTGCCCACCTCTGCCCTTGCAGATGCTGCTCCCTTGGTCTAGAATGTTCTAGAATGTTCCTCTCTTTCCTGGTTGGCTCCTGCCTTCCTCCAGGCCTCAGCTGAGACCTTGTCTCTTTATCGGGCCCATCATGCCTGCTCACCACACCCTTCACAGTCAGTCCCTCATGCCAACTATCTCTGTTTGTCATGAATGTGGGCTTTGTGGTACTTTCCCAAATGGGTGGCCCTCAGCCTGCAGAAGCCGTTTGTTCCCCCGAGCTGGGCAGGGTGAGGTGCTTCCCTGGTCTGTGCTTGGCGCACAAGGCCACAGCAGGACTGAGTAGCCACGTGCTCTCCCTGTAGGTCACCTATGGCACACCCCTGTGGTGGAGCCGCCTGACAGCCCCACCAGGAATCGGGGCCCAAGGCTGGGGAGAAAGTGAACAGCTGGGGACCCTCAACCCTGTGCCCCGGGGTCATTCATTACTGTCATCGTGGGCGCAGACCCATGCAGCCAAGGGCCCAGCTGGGGCATACAGAGCCCTGGGCGCTGGGTAAGCACAGGGAGGGGACACCAGGGTCCCTGGTTCACCCCCTGCCGTGTCCACTGCCCTTGCTCTCAGCACTTGTCCTGGGACAGGCTGAAGAGACCTGGGAAGGAATTTGAGATCTTCAGGCAGGGGTGATGGGGCAGGGCCTTTCCTAGGTGGAGAAACTCAGGGCTTGTCACCCCCCACCATCTGGGCCCCATAACCTTCAGCCTTTGTATTCCCAGCTGCCGTCCACGAAAGACATGACCCTGGCCCCAGAGAGTGGCCTTGGGCACTCCTGGACACAAGGGTCCTGCACCACCCCCAGTCGGGACCCATCACTGACCAGTAGGTGCTGACCTGCTTTGCAAGTGGCATTGCCTGTCCCGCCACCGCTGAGGCCGGGAGTGCCATGACCCTGTGGACAGTTGAAGTCCCTCTGATCACTGGGGGAACCCACAAGGTGGGGACATGGGGGGCCCTGTCTGCTAGATCATAAGTGACCAATGTCCTATGGTGTGTTTTCCCACCAACCAGTGTTAACAGAGAGGAGCTTCCTCTTGTTCTCACATTTGCTAAGACAGTTAAACCTGCAACTTTCATCCTTAGTTTGCAGTCATAAGATGCTTTTCTAAGCCTAGTTTTTCTAGGGTAATTGTTAGTTTATTGAGCTCATGCTTATTATTTTTCATCACATATTGTGAATGGCACCGCTCATACATTTTTTCCCTTCCTTTTCCTATTCTCCAAAAAGTTGTAGAAAGCCAGAACAGACTTTCTAGACAGCCACTAAGGTTATTATTTCCCTTTTGCAAAGGTTTAATAGAATATAGGGGAAATCGAAGTATTTCTGACAGGTTCTAAATGTAAACACAATTCAGAGCTTTGTATATATTTTTGCATATGGAGAGTTGGGTATGTATACAAAGACACCAAAATATCAACACTTGTTACCCCTGAGTGCTGGGGGTATAGGTGATTATCATCTTTTGTATACTTTTTAGCCATTTCCAGATTTTCTTCATTAACCATTTACTAGTGTGTTACTAGAAAACCAAAACCAAAACCAAACAAGAATCCAGAATTGGTTGGGCAGTTTGTACAAGAGACATTTTCTCAGGCTTTCAGAAGGGATTCTGTACAGATGCAGATTCAAGCCACCTGCCTCCAACCAAACTGTTGTTCCTACGCCACTTCTAAGTAAAAATTTCAGGACCACTGCTATCAGTAAGCACAGAATGCTAATAAGAATCTAGACTGGGAAGCTAGAAGATGATGCAACAAGGCCTTCCAAGGTCTGAGAGGAAATTAGCTTAGTTTTAGAATTCTAAACCCAGCAAACCATCAATTAAAGGGGAGGGCAAAATTATGTCACTCTCAGACAGGAAAGCTTAGAAGGTTTATCTCCCACCTGCCCTATCCAAGGACCATAACCATGGATGCCTATGTCCTAATCTCCAGAAACTGTGAATATGTACTTCACTTGGCAAAGGGGTTCTGCACACGTGATTAAGTTCAGGACAGGACATGGGGAGATTATCGTGGATTATCTGGGTGAGCCAGTGTAATCCCAAGGTCCTTATACCAGAAGGAGTCAGAAGAGGGAGTCAGAGGGATGGGGTGTGAAGTGGTAAGGCAGGACCCACCATTGCTGCTTTGCAGATGGAGGCAGGGCCACAAGCCAAGGAATGAGGGTGGCCTCTAGAAACTGGAAAAGGCAAGGAAAGTGATTCCTCCCAGAGCCTGCAGGAAGGGACACACCCTGCCAACACCTTGATTTTAGTTCAGCAACGGACTTGTCAGAATTCTAGCCCACAAATGGTAAGACCCAGATCCACCAGGCATCAGACCCAGCATGAGGCAGAAGTTGGGGGAGGTTTGGGGTTCAGAGGCCACCTGAGGGCAGGAGAAGAGTGGAGAGAGGGCACCCCCTAGTGGCATCTACCCACAAAGGCACAGCTCCCTGGGATGTCAGAATAGGAACCTGCCTAGGGCAGGTGTCCCAGGTGACTGCACCTCAGCCCCAGTTGGCTGAAGAGGCTCATGTTAGAGACACTCAGTGTTGTCCTGGGAAACAAGACTGGGGAGCTCCCCTTGGGGCCAGAATCAGCTCCCCCTGCGGGTGTGCGGGAACAGGAGGGAGGAGGAAGGTCCTGGGAGGCGGGCAATAGGGCCCAGTCATGTAGCCAGCCCTGTTTGCCCCAGCCTGGCCCTCAGGACCCTGTGTGTCCAGGAGGGGATGAGAGCCCCCCACTGATCCCTTCTTGGGGACAGTACTGGGACCTAGCCCTGGCCTGGCCAGGACCCTGTAGGGCCAGCAAGGGTCGGACCCAGGAGCACTTGACCTGACACCAGGAAGATGGGCAAAGACGGGCAGGCCCGGCCCGGTGGCTGCACGTGGTTGAGGACACCCAGGACATGGGGGTGTGTGGGGGAGGAGAAGAGGACAGGTGACAGGGCCTAGCCAGGGCCCAAGGGGACACGGGACTCAGGCTGAGGATCCCCAAGCCCAACTCAGGGCCTGCTGTGGTGTGGGGTGGGCATGGGGGCGTGTAATCTCCTCTTTCAGAGCTGGTGACCCATGCGTGACCCAGACAGACCTTTGGGAAGGCCACCTCCTCATGGCGGGGGGAGGGCGTCCGGTCAACAAATAAGTGAACAAAACAAAGAAATATTCACACCTTGCCTCTTTTCAGGTTCTCAGGGCACATTTGCCCTGGGAGCCAGGCTGGGCCCGCTTGGGCATGGCATGGGTGACCCGGCCCCTCGGCTGAGCAGGGGCTGATTCTGGCCCCGTGGGGATTCCTGGGGTGCCCCCTGGGCACACGATGGGGGTGGGGGGACAGGGGTGTGTTCACAGGGCTCTGCCCATCCCAGGCTGCTCTACAGTTTGGGACAGCGCCCCCCTCCTGGCCCTGAGAGGAAGTCCCCACATCCACCCTGACAGGCGCTGGGGGCAGAGCAAGAAAAGGAGCCCGGAGCCCAGACCCCAGCCCCCAGCTTGCTGCCTCCTGCCCAGGCGGGACCCCCTGGGCTCTGCGATGGTGCCCTTCCTTCAGAAGGAGAAGCGGGCTGCAGTGAGCTGTCCCGCCGTCTTCACTCCGCCCTGTCCCTCGCTCCCTCAGCATCCACCTCTGAGGAATCGCCTGAGACAGGCGGGCCTGTTCCCTTTTCTTCACAGGAGGCCTTCTCGTATCTGAAGAAATAGCCTCCTCAGGCCATCAGAAGGCCCTGTGTGTGGCCCCAAAGACATTACTTTGATTTAAATGTGTCCCAAACTGTTCAGTGGCCTGGGAGACACACCTAACTGTCTTCCAAAGTGGATATGCCAATTTTGTGTTCCCACCAGCAATGAATGAGAGTTCAACTTCATTTTTTATATCTAAAAATTTGTACCTTCCCTATAGACTGTTAAAATGAAATGAGTTAATATATAAAGGGTTTAGAATAATACCCCGTATAGAGTAAGCACTATCTGTGTGCTTTCACCACCATCACCATCGTCTGGGCTCAGAACCGCAGACCCAGCAAAAGTTTCCTAACGGATCCTCACGTCTCTTTGTAATACTCACTGACATGTTCCTCTTCTCTAATTCTAATTTTACATGCTGGTTGAGAGTCACTTAGTGGTTCTTAACCTGGAGTCTGTGGGAAAATTCAGGAATCCATGAACTCGGATCAGGAAAAAAGCACCGATATTTTCATTGTCTTCTACTGGAAATTTCATGTTTCCATCGGTAGAAGGGACCTGGGACCCCTCTTTAACAGCGCCTGTGCCCTCGTCATATCAATTACAGTTGTCCCAGATAGCTTGAAATTCACACTCAGCACTGCTTCCAAATTATGGGTGTTTGTGTTTTGCTTTTTCCTTTTTTATTTTGGCCACGCCCCACTTGCAATGCAGGATGGTTCCCCGACCCCAGGGATCGAACCCTGGCCTCTGCAGTAAAAGCACCAAATCCTAACCACTAGGCCACCCGGGAACCCCCAGATTTGCCTTTTCCTGAATCAATAATAAAAGCACAGGTGTTCATAGGACACTCGTAAGGCACGTGTTAACAGGTGTATCTGCAGCTGCTTTGTGGGACGTTCCTTTCTTCTTGTATGGGGGGGGCAAAAGGAAGGAACTGGAAAGGGCAGCAAAACTCACAGTGGAGATTTTCCAGTCTTAGGCTTGGTCGAGGGGAATCTCCAGCTCTTTGTCTGCGCTGCGCTGAGTGTGCTCTTTGCTGAGGGCTTAGCAGGCTGGCAGCTCTTCTACATTCCCTCCTCCCCAGGTGGGCTCCCCACTTGTCACAAGGGGTCGAATAGGTGACAGCCTGTCCTCCTGTGTGGTCCCCTGGGGAGGTGGGTTGGGTTGTGCTGAGCTCTGCATGTGCCCATTAGCTGGGGGACGTTTGCAAGAACCAGGGACAGGGAAGGGGGCTGAACGCTGGCTGGGAAGAGGCCGAGGAGCCAGGGGCGCCTGGAGCTCAGCAGGGGTCTCCGTGGATCAGGGGCAATGGGGTGTGGCGATGATTGCCTGGCTCAGGACTTGTCACTGGGGTCCTGCCTGGCCTTGGCCACCATCTCCCCTAGTGACCTCAGGCAAGGTGCGGAACCTCTCCGAGGCTGCTTCTTCAGATGCAGTGGGAATAAAGCAGTGATGCGATGTCACCAGGATCAGGACGCTAGTCTGGAGGCCTGATCCGAGTGATGCTCCACCAGCAGTGTTATACCGCAAGTCCTTGGACGGGGCCGTGGGATTAGACTTTCAATTTACTTAGAAGAGCACAAGCAACTCCACCTAAATGAGGGAAGGGTGGGGCCCTGTCTCCCACTTTCTCTGCAGCCGGCCTTCTGTTCCGTGCAGTTGCTTCTGTGTGTCCAACCCCTTGGGGGTCACCTAGGGCAGAACCTGCCTGATTTCTTCCTCCTCACGTACCCAGGGCTCTGTGGCTCTTGGGTGTTTCAGAGCAAACATCAGTCCTGGAGTGGGGAGGGGGTGCTGGAGGGGGGAGTGTGTGGCCGGAAAGTCCACCTCCCTCCCAGCATCCGGCTGATTTTGGGCGCACTGGAGCCCGCGGTAAGGAGCCCCCAGCGGTAGCGGGCCGGAGTCCCTGCGGTAGACGCTCTAGAGGGTCACCCGGGCGGCCTGCATCCGGCACCGGCGCTGCGGCACCAGCAGGGGGTGCCAGGCCACCATCGGGTACCGCGCGGGCCTGCGGTTCGGCGCCCGCCCTCCCGCCTCCCGGCGGCCACTCCCGTCCGCCAACGGCCAGCACCTGCTCCACTGCCTTTCGGGAATCGGCTTCAAGTGGGGATTTGACCCCGAGAAGCCGTCCGCCCAGTCGGCCCGCCGCGGTGACCAGAGAGCTGACGACCCGCGCGGGGAAGCAGGACCCAGCGAGGCCCAGTGTGGTCCTGAGCCGGTCTCGGGTTCCACCACGCGCTGCTTCCTCGCGGCCGGGTGGTCTCCCTCACCTGTCGGGACCAGAGGCCAGGTGACCCCGGGCTGGTACCAATCGGCAAGGCCAGAGTGATGCTGAATGCCCGTGTTGAAGAAAGGTTCTGCACACACGTGAGCCCGCCTGATTCTTGCCCCCAAGGGGAGTGGCTCCAGGCGCCCCCAAGCTCCCCGGCCCCGCACACTATGCGAGCCTTATATCCTGATGACCGGAGGTCCTGAGAACAGCATCTCAGGACGCTGTCTCCACCACGCGTGACTCCGTGGGGCCCGGGCAGGCCTCGGCCTGGAGGACACCTCAGTGTTTGCAGTGGGAACGATGAAGGAATTCCCAAGAACCGGCTCCCAAATAAGGATGAACTGTGCCCGGGACGGTGCTTCGCAATTAGTCCCCACAGCAGCCCCTGAGCTGGCGCCACGCCTGCTCCGCCCCCTCCCTCCCCTCCTACCCCCACCCACTCCTCTTCCTGCTCTCCTCCAAATGCTCCTCTTCTCCTACCTTCCCCAGTCTAAGGCACTGACTGCTGTGGGGATCAGTGCTGTCACTCCTCCCATCAACACTGTCCCATTCTGACCCTCGCTGTTGCCAACCAGGGGGCACTGGGAGGCGACCCCCTCCCAGCTGCCAGCCCCAGGAAAGGTGGGCCCCAGAAAAGGGGTCGAGTCTCCTCAGTACTGGAAACATTTCCCTTTTAGCAAGTCAGGGGCAAGGAATTAATTATGCAACAGAAAGGAACTGGTTCCAGAGTGCTGCTTGTGAAAACTGCTTTCTGTTGCAGTGTTTTGTGTACGTGTGTGAGTAATTCTCCTGTGATTTGATTTATTCCTGCAACAGGGGGTGGATGGATGGAATGATGGAAGGATGGATTGAAGGAACACTAGCATCCATCCTGCACCCATGTGGGGCCAGGCCTATTGCCAGGTGGTTTCACAATTGTTCTCTCATTTAATCCTCACAACACCTCTCAGGTGGGTGTTAACATCCTATCTTTACAGATGAGGGAAACCAGGCTGAGAGAATTGATGTAATTTACCCAGTGGTTGTGGAATTTAAACCCACTATCGCTCTGCCCCCCACTCCCCTGTTCAGATGTCCATCCAGTGCCCATCTGGGTGCCATCTGGGGGGAGGGATGTCCTTTCCTGAGTGTCCCCACACACTTCAAAACTCACACAGCAAGCGGTCTCCCTGCAGGTTTCCTTCCGCTGCTCTGGGAACTTGGGGCCCAGAACTTACAGGGCCTGTGGCAGAGCCGGCCTGGCCCCTGTGATCTCCTTCTCAGTGGTTCTACAAAAGTTAAGAAACCAAGCACGTGTCAAACTTGAGCCCTGGGGTCCAGGCTGACAGAGGGACGGTTTATCCTGGGCTCGGATCCTGCTCTTCATCTGGGCTTTGGTCGGAAGTCAGCCTGTCAGCCTTCGGAACATCTGAGTACATTCTAACCCCTTCCTTATCCATGTCCTGGCTGAGCCATGGAGGGTCGTTTGTTTGGGGGCTGTGAATTGTTTCTTCTCCACAGCACTGAACTCCCAGCCCCTAACCTGTCCCTGGACAGTGTCACTAGTCCCAGGCCCACCAGAGGCCCACCAGGGTGCAGGGACCACCGGCCAGCCATCAGGGGGCCCTTGAGAGACATTCAGCCATGCAGCCAGGGTGGTTGGGCAGCCAGATGCTGAGGGGAGCTGCTGGAGGTGGGGCAGCCCCTCCACTCCACCCCACCCCCAAGAGGCCCCAAGAGAACCCTCTTTGTCTGTTGCACCAAGCCGGGGTTGGGGTGGAGTTTTATGAGCACAAGTGTCAGTCTTCCAGATCCTCTGCAAACACCCTCTGGAAGTGGCCGGGGAAACAGAGGACAAAGGGGCTGGTGTGTGTATCACAACCAAGGTCAGGCTGCAAGGTCTCCGTGGGTTTTGCTCTTGGTTCAGGCTCCTTCCTCCTCACTCTCCATCGGCACAAGTGGGAGGTGGGGTGGGGGGAGGAGGCACCCCTGGCTGGGGGAACTGAACCGATTCTGCTGTCTTTTGCCAGCAAATGTGCGTTGCTCTGAGGAACACACACACACAGATCACATACACACATGACAGACACACACGCAGAAACACCCCAACACAGACACGTACAGAATGTACACAGACACATAAACACACACACATACATGTACACAATCATATAGATGCACAGACATATACAGACACACACACACACACAGACACACACGCAAACATATACACACAGAAACATAAACGTACACATACACATGAGGCGTTTTGCTTAAGTGAAGGACCAGCTATTCCAGGAGTCACGATGCACCAGAGTCACTTTGAGCTCTGGGGCCTCAAGCGCCTGGGCTGTCACCTTCAAATCCCCAGTTTGAGGTCCATTTTTTCTGTGTCACCTCCAAGCCTCCTGAATCGCAAATCCCACCAGAAGGGTGAGTCTGGACTGCATCACTCAGGGTTCACAGGGCCCCAAGCAAGAATAAGGCCACCGGCTCAAGCAGGGGCACAGCGTGGAACCCAGAGGTGCTTGAGGGAGACTTTGCCAGTGTTCCCCATCCAGACTGTGTAGGTTGGCACATGGGTGTAGACACCAGGCTGGTATGGCCCAGCGCAGCCTGATTCCCAGCGTACAGTCCCAACCTGGATCCAAGTATCATAGATGGGACAGAGCAGTGGCCCCCACAGTCACCCCAGGGACAGGGAGGGCAGGAGCCGAGCAGAAGGCCTCCCGGGGCCCATGGGCCTGTGCACCCTCTGCTGAGGCCACAGGGGCTGGGCAAGGATGCTGCTCCCTGCGGACGCTGGGGTGTGGGGGTGGGGACCGAGTGGGGACACAAAGAACCTGGAGGGTGGGTGGAAGCCACTGTCACCTCGCAGGAGTCTTTTTTTCCCATCACAAAGAGGCACAGAACATGTCATCCTGGATGAGGCCCTTCCTGGGGAGGCTGGGCTATCCTAGGTGCTCACCTGCTGGTACGTCTCCAAACCCAGATGGGCCCAGCCACCGCTGGGAGGACCCGCGCTAGGACTGGATCTCCTGCCCGTCTGCCCACCCAGCTCCTCCCGTCTCCCAGAGCCAGGAGGCAGGGGCTGGGGCAGTAAGTTCAAGCCCCAGGCATCTGCCTGGGAACTGAGGGCCCTACTAATCTCACAGACTCTCAGCCTCAACTGCACTGGCTCCGCCACGGGCAGAATCCAGGACACCGGCCCAAGGCCCCCAAGTCCTATGCGGGTCCCTGTGGTGAGAGGGCTCAGGGAGTCTAACTGCACCAGGAATCTGTCCCCTGGGCCACCCCTGCCCGTGGTCGAGGGGGGACAAGGAGACACGGAGGCCAAGTTGGGATGGGAAAGGGAGGGAGCGACCCACCTGCCTCAACACAGTAGAGCTGGGATCCGAACACCCAGGAGGCGCTGATGATCCCACGTGCCAGCCTCCGGGGATGATGGCGCGGTGAGTGTCCCCACTATGTCGGCACCAGGGTCTGTGTCCCCCGGGTGGGCCTCGGCCGCCCCTGCCCTCCAGGAGACTCTGCAAGACCAGCAGGGAAGTAGCAGTGGGGGATGCCCTCCATGGAGCCCTGAGCTCCGGGCGAGCCCGCCGCCCAGCAGGGCTGAGGGGCCGCCCTCACTCACGCTGCAACGGCAGCAACAACCACTACCACAACCCAGCGACAGTGGCGACAGCACCCACAGTGACCACAGCAAAAGCAGCAGCAGCAGCAGTAACAACAACGACACACAACCACGTGAGTCAGGGCATCCGTTTAGCTTCCTGCTCACACAGACCCTGGGTCCCGCATCCAGAGCCAGGTGTAGAGACGCCCCTTCACTCTTGCTGAGGACGCCATCCTGTTTAGTAAAGCGCAGCTGTTCCAAAGCACATGATCAATCAATCAATAAAGACCTAGGAGGGAACAGACGCAGGTGCTGCCTCTGCAGCTAAGGAGCCGGTGGCCGCCCTCCACCCATCCCACTCACCCGAGGAAGCAGTAACGCCCAGTGCACCCAGCTGAGGTGGGTGAGGGAGCCCCCACCCACGTGCCCCTTGAGGCCATCCTCAGCTCACCTGCTGCAGCCACAGTCCTTCCTGGGCCCCTTGATCTCCCACAATCTTCCCGGCATCCCTGGAGAGGCTCCACCCCGGGAGAGACCGGCAGGTGGGGACGGGGCCCAGCCTCGGCCATCACATGTGTCCCCTCCTCTCAAGTTTCTACTCTAGCACCTCCTACGCACACTTCACTGGCCCTGGACCCTTGGCTGGGACGTCCAGGGCTGGGCCAACCTGGAGGCAGCACATCCCTGAGGGCCCCTAGGAAAGACAGACCAGGGAGGCAGGGTCACCATTCTGGTCATAAAGTCACCCCCCTCTGTTAGACCAGGAGTGCAAGAACAGGGCGAATCCCAATTCTCCTTCTGGTCTGGGGGAGGCCACCCCAGATGGAAGGAGCTTCCGGGTCTCCTCCTTGATTCTTCCTCCTCCCACCTCCCCAGGAGGCTCGCTGGCCCCCCAGGGCCAGGCCTCTGCCCCTTGGCCCTGTCCCAGCCATCTAGAAAGCTCCCCGGAGGATGACAGAAGCAAGAGACCCAGGCCCCATAGGAGAGCAGAGGGGCCAGTGCGGGGCAGGGCAGCAGTCAGCAGATGCAGCAGCAGAAGCAGGCGGAGGCCTGGCCAGCCGCATGACTCTCCACCTGCAGACACTGTTCAAGGGTCAGCATCCTTGGATGGCACCCGAGGGATGGTTGGTGGGTCCCTCACCAATGGCAGTCACCCGGAGCCCTGGCTGGGCAGGACCTGGCCCGCTCCTCACTGGCAGTCTTCTTGGACTCCTGTCCTGCCACTTCCAGGGAGACAGCTGAGAGGAGGCCGGGGACCACAGGGCCCATCTGAGGCCAGTCCCTCCTAGGATCCAGGGTCGGTGGAGCTGGTCGGGCCTCCCCAGACTGAGACGTGAAAGCCACGTCATCCTGCAGGCAGCCCGTCACCCCATGTGTCCAGGAGACCTGGGGTCCCCACTCACTGCTAAGGGATGGCTACCTGGTCTCCCTGTCCCACCCAGGGCACGCGAGGTCTCCCTGTGGACCGGCCACCTCCTGACTCCCTTCTTCCCAGAGGAAACTGCAGCTCACGGAGAGTAGAAATCTCTGAGTTCATGGTTAATCCACAACAAAGCCTTCACTTTTTATTTGTGGAGTAGGACAAGGCAAGTTGAATTTAGTGAGTTTGACATTATTAGAATTTCTCTGATGATTAGGGACAGTCCCCACTGGGTCAGTTAGCAGAAATTAAACCCAAGGACCCCAAAGGCAAATCTCCTGAGTGATGTGGGTCAATGGCAGTATCTAAGGGTTGGAGCTCAGCAGGTGGCTGAGGCTAGATGCTCCTTTGAACGTAGCCACCTGGGTGCTCTCCTCGTGGGAAGGGTGACTGGTCTCTGAGTGCAACCTGTAAGACCTGCAAACTTAGACCTCACGTGCAAACACCAGGGCGGGCTGGCAGTGAGCTTGTGTATAGTGTAAGCAGTGCGAGGGGGAGGGCATTGTGAGTCAGACTGCAGGCAGGAGGTGTGTTCATTGGCGTCCCCACTTGACCTTGACCCAAGCAGTGGAACCGAATTGAAGGAATAACACGACTTTCCAGTTCTCATAGGACTCCTCCCTACGGACCGAGTCAACCTGTAGGATTCTTGAATAATTTCTGGGCAGAATGGGGTGGCCTCAAGAGAGAATAGACTTCTGCTAAGGAGAGAACTCAGTGCTTGAGGGAGTAATTAGAAAAACAAAAGAGATGTGTCCACACTGTCCACCAAACTGATGACATAGACCATACTCATTACCATTACCATTAACTCAAGAAACATTTACTAACATCTGCTATTTTTCCGGGACCCTTTTCTGGACACTGACCGTATCATGGTGGATAAGGTAAAGGTCTCACCCTTCATAAGCTCAGAATAGTTCCTGGGAAAGATAACTGAGTAAATAGACAGTAATAAGAGAACATGACAAATGCAGGGACAGAGGCTTACCTTCTGGTTATGTGTGTTAGGGAGGGGATGATAAACAAGGAACAAATGAAATAAATTGTATATATTAAATAGTAATAAATGTGCTGGAAAAAGAGAAAGCAAGGAAAGGAGCAAGAGTGGAGGGAAGGAACATTGTAAACAAGATGATGACATGGTGACATCTGAGTAGAGATTTGTAGGAAGTGAGGGAGTGGCCATGCAGTCCTGCAGGGGAAGTGGAAACCGTAGGTGCAAAGGCCCTGAGGCAGGAGCATGCCTGTTGTGTTCCCAAACACAGCTGGGAAGCCAGAGAGGCTGGAGCCCCACAAACAAGGAGGAGAGAGATGAGAAGGGAGGCTGGAAAGATGACATCATTTACTCTGAGTAGGGTTTGGAACAGAATGACAGGATCTGACATAGGTTTTAAGAGAACCACTCTGGCTGCTGTGCCTGGTGGGAACAACAGCCGAAGCAGTGAGACCAGTTAGGAGACCATGACAGAAATCTGGGATAAAGAGGAAAGTCGCTTGGGATGGCGTGGGAAGAAGTGGCCAGATCTGGATGTATTTTGGAGATAGGATAGAACTCACAGGATGTGCTGATGGCTTGAATTTAGAGAATGAGAGGAAGAGAGGCATAAGGAAGACGCCACAGTTTCGTGTTGTTGGGGTTTTTTAAATCAGTTTTATGGAGGTATAGTTTACACAGAGTAAATTTCACTATTTTTAATAAATTATAGTCCTATGAGTTTTGATAAATGCATCCAGTCATGTAACCATCACCACAATCAAGATATAAAGCCAGTTCCATCACTATTAAAAAATCCCCCTAAGCCCCTTTGGGGGCAATCCTTCCCCCACCCCAGCCCCTAGCAACCACCCGTCTGCTCTCTGTCCCTATAGATTTGCCTTTTCAACAGTGTCATATAAATGAATTCATGGTGTGGAGCCTTTGGAGTTCAGCTTTCTCCCCTCGGCATCATAAAAGACAAAAATAAAAGAGGGATTTCCCTGGTGGTGCAGTGGTTAAGAATCCGTCCGCCAATGCAGGGGACACGGGTTGGATCCCTGGTCCGGGAAGATCCCAAATGCTGCAGAGCAACTAAGCCCTTGCGCCACAACTACTGAGCCTAGCTCTAGAGCCTGAGAGCCACAACTACTGAGCCCGCATGACACAACTACTGAAGCCTGCGCACCTAGAGTCCATGCTCTGCAACAAGAGAAGCCACCGCAATGAGAAGCCCACACACCACAACGAAGAGTAGCTCCCGCTCGCCACAACTAGAGAAAGCCCGTGCG
This sequence comes from Balaenoptera ricei, assembly GCF_028023285.1. Taxonomy (NCBI): domain Eukaryota; kingdom Metazoa; phylum Chordata; class Mammalia; order Artiodactyla; family Balaenopteridae; genus Balaenoptera; species Balaenoptera ricei. The sequence goes on along the minus strand of NC_082653.1, from coordinate 52,783,590 downwards.
CAGCAACAAAGACCCAACCCAGCCAAAAATAAATAAATTAATTAATTAAAAATAAATAAATAAATTTATAAATAAAGATTAAAAAAAAAAGATTCACCATGTTGTGTATAGTTTGTTCATTTTTGTTGCTGAGTAGAAGTCTACTGAATGGATGGACCACAGTTTGCTTATCCATTCACCAGCTGAAGAAACAATTGGGTTGTTTCCAATTTTTGCCAATTCTGAATAAAGCTGTTATAAATATCTGCATACAGATTTTGTAAGAATATGTTGTCTTCTCTCTTGGATCAATCTTAGGAGTAGGATTGCTGCATGGATGTTCAACATTACCGGAAATAGTCAGCATGTTTTCCACAGGGGCAGTACAAGTTTGCACTCCCACCAGCAACACGTGAGCGTTCCAGGAGCTCTGCATCCTCGCCAGCACTTGGTGTTGTCAGTACTCCAAGGTTCCCAAACTGAGCAGTTGGAAGGAAGGACTGCTGCTTTGTGCTGAGATGGAAATTCTGCCAGTGGAGCAAGTTTGAGAGGGAATACTGAGATTCATTTGGGGTCACCTTAAGGATGAGATGTCTATATGATATTTACAAGGGGATGTTGATTAGTTGAGTGGACACGCAGGGAGAGAACTCTGGAGTCACCTCTATGGGTGGTGTGTAGAGCTATGACACCAGATGCTATCACCCATGGATACAAGTAGGTGAAGGAGGAGAGAAGCCCCAGCTCTGATGTTGGGGCATCAATCACATAGAGGTTGGGAAAATGAGGAAGAACCAGCAAAATAGACTATGTTCTGTGAAAGTGATTTTTCCCCCCTCAGTAAGAATTGAGACAACTGTGTCCCTGAAAACTGGTATTTGTCCTGGTTTGCCTGTGTGTGATTGTTTAGTAGCTGCCAACAGGAAATCAGACCCACAGGCCCATTGGGTCAAGGTCAAGTGGTGATGCAGATGAACACAGCCCCCACAGTCTGACACACACCACCTTCCCCCATGCCCTGGTTACACTCTTACTCACTAGCTACCTGCCAGTCTGCCTGGTGTCATCATGTGAGGTCTAAGGTTGCAGACCTTGAAGGTCATACTCACAGGCCCAGTCATCTTTCCCATGAGCAACTTTGTGATACCATGAGCACAACGACCTGGGCACAGGTAACAAAGTTTGGCTTGGAGCTGGGAAATCCATTGTCTCCACCTTCACGTAGAATCCCACACTCCCCAGGCAGTCTGGGGAGCTTGGGGAGATGGTGCCCTTGGTGAGGAGACTGGTGAGCTCATTAGGGCATCATCAATGGGGTCATGGTGAGACTCCTTCAGGTGCCTCCGTGGGCAGCAGCACTGACTGGGAGACTTCAAGCAGGAAAGGGAGAGAAAAAAAATAATTGCTCTTGAGTAAGCATGATATGAAAACATGAAACTAACTGGGACACCCTCTGAAGGTCCAAAGCTCTTGTGGACAGGTATGAGCTCAAAGCCTTCATAATTTGGATAATTTAAGTGTGATTTGATTGTACTGACGAAATCTGACATACTGTTTCCATGATAACAAACAGTGTTTTTTGTAAAAAAAAAAAAAAAAAAAAGCAAAAAATTTTCTGTTGATCTAAAACTTTTCTGTGGGCTTCCCTGGTGGCGCAGTGGTTAAGAATCCGCCTGCCAATGCAGCAGACACGGCTTCGAGCCCTGGTCCGGGAAGATCCCACATGCCGCAGAGCAGCTAAGCCTGTGCGCCAGAACTACTGAGCCTGCGCTCTAGAGCCTGAGAGCCACAAGTACTGAGCCCATGTGCCACAATTACTGAAGCTCACACACCTAGAACCCGTGCTCCACAACAAGAGAAGCCACCACGATGAGAAGCCCACGCACCGTAACAAAGAGTAGCCCCCACTCGCTGCAACTAGAGAAAGCCCGGGCGCAGCAACAAAGACCCAATGCAGCCAAAAATAAATAAATAAATAAATAAATTTATAAAAATAAATAAATAAATAAATAATTTAAAAAAACGATTCTTCAGAATAGTTTTAGATTGACAGAGGGTCTGAAGCAGGTATATCAGTTACAAAGGCATTTAGCTGCAGTAAAAGATCCAACCAACAGTGGCTTAAAAGCACACAAGAAGGATGGAGGTGGCTGTCTAGGATGGAGGCAACCTCTCAACCATGTCCTCACACCTGCAGCTTCTGAATCTTTGTTCACTGTCAATTTAGGTGTTATTCAACTCGTAGCCTCATGGTGATAAGATGGCTGCTAAGGGTTAGGCATTACATCTGTATCCAAGACTAGAAGTAGGCAGACGGTGGGAAAGGATAATGCCAACTGAACATGTTCCTGTTATCAGGAACAAAACAAAGTCTTCCCAAGAAACTACCCATCAGACATCTGTTTCCACTGGGACCTTGTGGGAGACTGTGGAAAGGAGCATTTAGTTTTTCCAGTCTCTAAGGTGGAAGAAGGAAGGGAGGGGTGTTGGAATGGGGTTATTGGCTTAGCCAGCCAAAGGAGTCGGCCACCAAGGGAGCTCATGGGGTTAGATGTGATTTACACACTTGTTCTGGATGCACAATAGAGACGAATTGGCAGGTCCCTGGCGTGGGAGTGAAAGTCTTCTAAAGAATTAAAGATCTGGGGAAGGAGCATGTGGAGGCAGTAGCCAGACCTCGCAGCCTATGACTAAGGCACTTCCATAGTAAGGACATGGGTCACTGTGGCCAGATGGCGGCACCCCTGCCCTGGGGGAGGTAAGGAGGACTCTCCCTGGGGCTGCTCCATGTGGGGGGTTAAAGGTGAGTGGAGGCACCTGCTGGGAGCCCAGGTTGGCATGCCAGCCCCTCCCACTGGCACTTCCTCTTAGCCCGACAGGCCCAAGGGGCTCCATGTGCAGCCCCCAGAGGCAGGAGGTGTCGGCGGAGCCGAAGCAGTGATGGCCCCCACCCCCGCCCATTTGGGGCTTGCTCCTGGCCTGGTTCCAAACAAGGGGCAAACAGGCTCTCTGCGATGCTGGTGTGGACCCCACCAGGGCTAGACTGACCACATTTCCACCTCCTGGACCCCCCACCCGACTGGGGAAGGAGTCACTGGAAATCTTGTCACACTTTGGACCCAGGGCGGGCTCCCCACCCCATGGCCCAGCCCGTCTGTCAGGCTTCTTGGGGCTGTGGGAAGGTGCCTCCGGCTCTGGGGCTCCCTGGAGGGTGATGGCCAGCTCAGAGAAAACCCACCCTCACCTGAGGGTCCCACATTTACGGGGTGACTTCTCAGCCCCAACAGATGTTTCCTTTTTTTCTTTAATTTTATTTTTTTTTTATTTTTATTTTTTTTGGCTGCGTTGGGTCTTCGTTGCTGCATGTGGGCTTTCTCTAGTTGCGGAGAGCGGGGGCTATTCTTTGTTGCGGTGCGTGGGCTTCTCATAGTGATGGCTTCTCTTGTTGCAGAGCATGGGGTGTAAGTTGTGGCATGTGGGCTCAGTAGTTGTGGCGCACGGGCTTAGCTGCTCCACGGCATGTGGGATCTTCCTGGACCAGGGCTCGAACCTGTGTCTGCTGTATTGGCAGGCGGATTCTTAACCACTGTGCCACCAGGGAAGTCCCCCCAGCAGATGTTTCTAGGTGTGGCCTTCTCAGGGGCTTCTGTCAGGATGCCATTGGAGGCAGAGGCAGAGGGCGGTGAGAGACAGGATGTGGGGGACACTGAGCCACAGAGGCCAGTGGCCAGAGACAGAGACAGAGAAGGAGTGAGGGGACAGGGACAGGACGTGGGGGAACGAGGAACAGAGGAAGAGCCTGGAGGGCAGAGGGGGAAACGGAGGCAGGAAGAAGGGCAGCGAATGAGGCACTGGTGGAGGGGTATGGGGGGGGAGGGGAGACTGAGTCCAGAGAGGAGGGTAAGTGGACAAGGGAAGCAGAGTGACAGGTAAAGCGGGACCAGGTCACAAAGGGGAGGGGCCTCACCTGAGCCACCTGCTCACCCCCCAGCTGGTTCCCAGGCCAGCGGGAGGCCAGGTTAGCGTTTGTTTGTTGATAAGACCAACCCCACAGCACTTATTAACATGGGGGTAATCAAAACAATATGAACAAAAGTTTTAGAACAATGCTCCCAGTAAAGGACACCAAACAACCAACCAAACCACACCTGTGCTGCCTCCTCAAGCTCACTGCACTGATCATTTCTAGTTGGAGACCCTGAGGCAGCCACTCAGCTCTGTCCTCTGCACAGCCGGGCCTACTTGTCTTCCTGACTGTTAGAAAAAATCTCTCCCGCACATACTCATCAAACCAACCACACAGCCCTGCCTGCACATTCGCTTGTTTCTGGGAAGCCCAGGTGGGGCTGATGGGGTACAGCGTCCTGGGCCCTGGGAGGAGGGGCAGGGCTGGTCCAGGAGGCCAGAGGCCTGGCTGCAGGAAGGTGGGCGGTGGGAAAGGGGAGCATTAGCTCGGTCCCAGGCAGACCCCATGGTGGCCTAGGACTCAGCTCTCAGCCCCACCCCGTGGGGGCAGGTGAGGTGACTCAAGCCCCCACGGAGACCTGCTGTCTCACTGTTTTGCTCCTTCGTTCTGGGGGGAGGATTCACAGAATCGGCAGTGAGTCACTGGCTGAGTCAGCTCCTGGGGAGTCCTGGCTGCCTCAGCCCAAACTGAGACACCCGGCTCTAAAATGAGGGAGGATGGGGGACACCCCACTCTCGTGTGTGTGTGGCGGGGGTTCTCCTAGCCAGCCCTGTTTCGGAAATTCAACAGGCAGGTTGGGGACCTGCCTGGCCCTGCAGCCCCCAACACCCACCTTTCTTGTGGGAGAGCTGGGCCTCCTGTCTCCTCTCCATTTGGTCTCTCTGGTGGCAAGGGGTTACAAAAGGACAGTGCAAAGGTCAAAAGTCAGGATGCTGAATCCTAGGTGGGCAGGACACCTGGGTCCCTGGCCAGACCACCATCCAAACTCCTACCTGCCAGCCCCCGTTTTAACCCCAACTGGACCCTGCTTCCCAATGTTCCCATACACGAGGGAAAAAATAGGAACTGGGGAATAAACAATTTATTGAAATTGGAGGAATAAATAAGACGTGTGGGAGGAGTTACAAATAACTGTAAAAATCATTAACATGTATGTACACAAAGGCGCTCCGGGCCTCGGGGGTGGGGCCTGAGCCCAGGGGCGGGGCGGGGCCTCCCCGCGGAGGAGATCAGGCGCCGGCACTCGGGCGCCCCCCCAGAGGTAGACCGCTTATTTACAACAGAGGAAACAGCACGTGGTCTCCCCAGATCCCTAAACCCCGCGGCCCCGGGCGGCCCCGCGAGCTCGCCGCGCCCCCAGAGCCCGTCCCCGGCGCCCTGTGGGCCCGCTACCCTGCGAGTGCCCGCGGAGCTGCACCCCTTGCACGATCCCCTGTACCCAGGAGCGGTGGGCGGCCAGGCTGATGTAGACGCCGGGCCGGTTGCGCTCCGCACAGCCCTCGCCCCAGCTGATGACGCCCGCCAGCAGCCAGGTGCGCTCGACCTGGCACATCAGGGGACCTCCGGAGTCGCCCTGCGGAGAGGAGGGAAGGTTAGGGACCCGCGTGGGGCAAGCGGTGAGCAGAGCCCAGGACCCGCACCGCAGCGGGTGGCAGTTCCCTTCGCGGGGGACCATTTCTCCGACCTGGGGGCCGCGGCACTCTAACCAACGCCACCAGGACCGGGAGGGCGGGGAAGGACACACTTCCCAGGCTCACTTCCGGTAAGAAGCACTTTGTGCTAGACCTTCTCCCTCACAGCCCTGGAGGCAGGGAGGATTGTGACTTGCTTCACAGTTGAGGAAACTGAGGCTCAGAAAGAAGAAAACTGACCCAGCCCGGGTGTGGACCATCGCACCGTCCCGCCGTGCTCCGCCACAGTGGTGGAGCTGGAGCTGGTTCTGGGGGCCAGGACCGTGGCACCCTTTCAGGAGGATGCCAGCTCCCTGAGAATGGGGTCAGGCACACCGGAGGTGCTCAGAATGTTTGATGTATGAATGGCTGAGCCAGGCTGGGGCCGGGTTCTGTAGGCATCTATCTAGGGGGCCTACCAGGTCACAGGCGATTCTGGGAGGAGGCCCAGGAGGAGAGGGGTGATGGAGCTCAGTGGGGCAGGGCTGGGAAGGAGGTGGTGTGCTCACCAGACAGGCGTCCCGCTCCCCCTCCAGGTAGCCGGCGCACAGCATGTCCTCCGTAATGGCTCCCTGCCCGGCTCCCCGCCAGTACAGGCGGCTGCAGACTGCTGAGTCGATGATGGGAACCTTTAGCTTCTGGAGGGTCTGAGGGTGGGGCAGGGGCACTGGGAGCAGGGAGGAGAGAGTCAGGCTTGGGAGACTCTCCTGGTGGCCTCCTCAATTCCCTCCTCAATTCCCTCAGCAGCGTTTCTCAAAGGGTAAATGGATCAGCTCTGTCAGGCTCTCCCACAATGCCTGCAGAAAGCCCAAATTCCAGGACTCCACTCTGGACCTACTGAATCCCAAATGAACGTGCAGCCTGAAGCTCTGAATCTTTAACAAGATCTCTGATGCCAATGAGATGGTTCAAACCAATGGTCCAGGCTTGTCCCGTCTCAGGCATTACTTTAACCAGCACCGGTACTGCTACAGACTAATGGCCACTCAGTGTTGAATGTTACTGGGACTTGAGGGACCACCCCCGCCCCCATCCCCTAGGGGGATTGACCCTAGGGTTGGTCTGTAGACCTTCCCCAGTTCATAAATCCACCTTTCACAGGAACCCCTAAGAATGACCGTGGGGAGGCTGGCTGAAACTTCAGAGTCAGTGGGGTCCCCAGACGCCCAAACTGGTGTCATTTCTCTTAATTCTGGAATCTGGTTAAAGTTCCATATATATATGTCACTGCTTCTCTGCCTCTTACTTTATCTAATCTAATTTGTGTTTCTAGATGAGGTTTTCCAAACCTCCAGACTTGGTTTGCCAATTATATTTTACCATTTATGGAGACTGCATTTTCTCCTGGGAATTTTGCCTGCAATTGTGTCATGATGCCACCAGGGGGCATTTATTCCAGATTTGGAATCTTAGGGCTGTTTTCATATTCACCTGGTTCAGCTTGGTCCCATAGACACCTCCTCTCAGCTGTTCCTATATCACTTAATATCTTGGTTGATCTGGCATCTTTGCCTCAGAACACAGCAAAAGGTACCTTTTAACTAGAAATGATCTAGAACTATCCACCTAGGCTTCTGCGTCGTCACATCTCTGGGTCACAGCCTGTCTTTTCTTCTATCTGTGTCATGCTCTGCCTCTGGCCTCTATCCTTTGCTGCCCATGGCACCTGTATCTCCCAGTGTCCACCACCCTCTATCCCCACCCACCCCCACCCCCCTGGTGGGAAAGAAGCCACACCTCCATCGTGGATACTCCCCCAGCCAGCAATCCAGCAGTTGGTGTCCGGAAGGAGATGGACGGAGGAATCAGGCAGGCAGATGGGCAGGATGCGTTCAGAGAACTGGATGGCGTGCTCCAGGCGCACCAAGGCGATGTCAGCATGGGCGCCTTCCTTCCAGGAGTACACAGGGTGGGACTGCACCCAGGCAATACCCACCTCCTGGGACCTCGGGCCGGGGTTCCCCAGCTGCCAGGCCCCCAGCAGCACAGAGAACAGGGCTGGTTTGTTCAGATGGCTGGAAGGGAGAGGGAGGGGGTGGCATCAGCCAGGAACCACTGGGTGGTCAGGAAGGGTCTGGGAAGGGTTTCTGGGGGAATGGCAGGCATATGAAGGCCCCTGGTGAGCAAAAGAGGCTTCTGGGGAGAAGCAGGGACTCCCCTGAGGGACCCAAGACTGGACTAAGGCCTGGAAGCCGGGGCCGTGTGGGCAGCCCCGGGTCTGGGGAATCGAGTGGAGGGGACCGGCTGAGCATATGTACCCCTTGAAGCAGTGGGCGGCCGTGAGCACCCAGTGGTTGGTGAGCAGGGAGCCTGCACAGTAGTGGGTGCCATTCTTCTGGATGCTCACAAGCCAGGGCCACTCGGCATCGGTGCCGTCCTCACCACCCACGATTCGGTTCAGGTGTTGGGGCTTTCCACAGGCTGGGGGGCCTGGCGGAGGAGGGGCCGGTGTGTCAAACCCTCAGGCACAATCCTCATCCCTTCCAGCCCCCCTTCCCTGCCTTCAGCACTTAGGCCTGTGCTCCAGTCTCCTCCCACCCTGCTCCGTCCTTTGCTGCCTCTTTCCCGGCCCTTCCACCCTCTGCCCTCCCCTCTGGCTCAGCACTTGGTCCTCTAGCCGCTCACCCCCTCCTGGGCCTCTCTCCTCCGCATCCCGACTCTCTGGGCCTCGTTTCCTGCCTGCCCTTCCTCTCCAGCTCAAACCCCCTCTTGCCCCACTGCCCGCTTCTGACCTGTCCCCCACAGACAGACACACAGACACTACCCTGCCCTTCAGGCTTCCTCCCTCCCCGCTTCCCTGAGGGCAGCTCTGACTTACCAGCTGTCTTGGCAGCAGCTAGGGTGGCTGAGGGCAAGAGAAAGAAAGGGTCAGGCCGGTGGAGGGGAGCCCTGGTGCCCAGCGATCCTTCCCGGTGGCTCAGTCCCTGGGGCCCTCCAGGCCACCCCAGGCGGGGCATTTCCTGGAGCCTGGGCAGGACAGACAGAAACCTCAGGCCCTCGCTGTGAGCTGCGGCCTTGGCCTCCCTGCAACTTCCGGTGCAGCCTGTGCCCGGGCTCCATCCAGCCTGCCTGGGGGTGAGGGGTCAGCTCCTGGGATGTCTCACTGAGGTGAGAGTGAGAACCCCCCTCTCAGGCCAGAGGTCTGGATGCCGCTGCCCCAGCAGTGGACCATGCAGACCCAAGAGACAGGAACGGGACATGAAGAGGGTAAATAACAAGCAGAGCTGAGCACGCTGAGCGCTGACTGCGCTCAGCCCTGTCCTGGGCCCTGTAGTGCAGTGTTTCACGTACTCCTCACAGCTGTGCAGGAACCTGAGGCTCAGAGCAGGCAAATAATGATAGAGAGGAAGAGAGGTAGAGGGAGAGAGGGAGAGAGGGAGGTGGGGGAACAGAGCAACAGATGAGAGGGAGAGGAGGGATTCAGGCAGCACCAAGAGGGAGGGCGGCTGGGTGGACAATGGGGAAGGGGTGGAGGGGGCAGCAGGCCCTCAGGACTCACCTGGAGCAGCCAGAAGCAGCAAGGAGGTTACAATCCTGAGGTAGTGCCTCCCCAGGGCAGGGAGAGTCTTGGGAACCACCATGGCCACTGCCGACAGGAGAGCTTGGGTTCCCTGCAGGCCACCCCAGGTTTTATCCTGTGAGGCGGAATGCCGTCGGACCAGTCCCCCAAGTGAGTGGCTCAGTCCCGCCACCCCGGGCTGTCAGTCACAGGGAGGGGGTGGGGCTTCGGGGAGGAAATAAGCCGTTAAAGTCGGGGGTGGGGGTGGGGCTGGAGGTGGGGGTGGGAGGGCTCTAGCTGGGTCCCCTACCTCGGGCCTGGATCCGCGGACTCAGGTCTCAGGATCTGGGCTCTGGAGGGGCAGGCGAGGGAACCTGGGCCCTCAGGTCTAGGCTGGGCCTTGACCTTGACTGGGGGGGGGCAGGGCAGAGAAAGGCCCTTAAGCTTGAAGGGGGGGTGGTCCAGGTGGGGAAGGAAGGCACTCAGACCCTGGGGCCTGGGTCCGCAGTGGCGGGAGCCGTTGGGGAGGCCCTGGGGCCTCGGGTGGGTGACAGCGGGCAAGGGGCTGCCCAGAGGCTCCGTAATGGCTCCTGTGACTCAGCGGAAGACCTGACCCAGCCCTGGGCTCGGGGATCCCGTTAACCCACTTGCCAGAAGGCGTGAATCAGACCCCCAGTGGCCACCTGTCCCGGGGACACCTTCCTGTGGGCCCTGTCACTCAGCAGCCTGAGGATTCATCTCTCACCTGGACTCCCAGGAAGCCCGGACGGGGCAGCCAGTTGCCCAGGTGGCTGTGACTGATGCGGCTGCCTGGGGAGGGCTGGGATGCTGAGTCCCCACACCCCACCCCAGCCCCTGTGCTCCCAGGACCACCCCCCTGGACTCCTCCTTGGGGTCAAACGGCTGCTGGGTGATGCTTGAGCGGGGAGCCCAGGTGGGGGTGTGGGATGCGAAATGCTCCCCCAAGGAATCTGCCCATGTGATCCTGTAGCCCCCACCCTGCAGTCAGGTCTTCCGTGACTCAGCGCCCCACACTCCAGACACCCGTGCCCTGAGCAGGAGGAGTCAGGCTTCTTCCGAGTGAGACTGTGTATCTTTGTCCTTCAGTCATTTGATCAACAAACCTTGCGATGGCCCTCGATATGCCTGGGGAGGGGCACGGACATAACAGCAGTTACGGCGTGCTTAGTGAGCCAGGCACCACCTCATTCAGTCTGCAAAGTCCCTTATTATTATTCCCATTCTGCAGATTAGCAAACTGAGGCCACTTAGGTTAGTGACTTACACAAGGTCCCCCAGCTGGTGAGAGGAGGAGCCCAGATGTGAACCCCAATTCTAGAGAATTGGGCACCTGCTGTATGCCAGGTCCTGTGCTGGGCACCGGGACACGATAATGAATAAGACACATGTCCTGTCCTTAGACAGCACACGTCTCCCCAGGGGTGGGAGGCAGTGAGCAAGTAATGACCGCAAGGGGTCATGGGGGGATGGGCACAGAGGCCTGGGACTGGGGTAGGAGTGTCAGGGAAGGAGGGGGCTTCAGGCGTGGACCCTGGAGGGCCCTCCTGAGGGTGGGTGCTGTGTGCTGCGACTCTCAGAGGGGAGGGACAGTGAGGAGTTTCCCCATGGATCCTCGGGATCTAGGTTGGTACCTGGTGCACACTGGGTCTCGATGGATGTTTGTTGAATGAATAAACAAGTGAGGAAGAAGTGAGTCTGGAGAATTCCACTGGGGACCAACTGCTCCAGCCTCCTGCCTCTCCAGTTCCTCTCTGTTCCAGCTCTTCATGCCATTCATGCCACCTGGATCACTTCCCAGGTGATCCAAGGGGCAGGCATGTGCCCCAAGATGTTGCTGTCCTCGAGATGGGGTGGCCAGGAAGATAGCCCCAAGGGGAAGGGTCCTGGAAGAACCAGGGGAAGTCCAGAAAAGCCAGTGAAGACTACCTGGTACAAGTCCTGGAAAAGGACCCCACAGACCGGCTCCCCAGTTCCCAAGGAGTGGAGACCTTGGTATGTTTCAACATTCATTCAAACAGAATATTCATTGTGCCCACAGTATGCCAGACCTATGCCAGGCAACGTGGCTGGGCATCTCTTCGCCGGGGCAGGAGATGGATGGGCTGCCCACCCTGCCACCCACTCTCCGTGTCCCTGCCAGGCCGTCTCAGACCACTGATGACTTTGCAGGGAGGTGGGGGTGACAGATAGGGCTGCAGAGGCCTCAGAGGGCATAGCAGCTGGAGCCAGCGATGCTCAATCCAGAGAAGTGACTTACTGCCCCCCTTCTCTCAGCATCTCAGATGTGGGCACCGGAGTCTGGCAGATATCTGATCAGGGGTATCCGTTCATTATCCAACCAAATCTACTGAGCACCTACTGCGATACAGCTGTGAATAAACCAAACCAAAGACAATCCTGCCCTCATGGCAGGGACACCAGGGGAAACAGAATAAACAACATAAATAAGTAAATCATGTAGTTTAATAGATGATAAAGTCTATGGGGAAAACCAAAGCTGGAAGGGACTCTGGGGTGGGGGTGGGGAGGGGGAACAGGAGGTGGGGTGTGGGGTTTTGGGGTTTGTAATCTTAAATCAGGAGCCCAGGGAAGAAGTGCAAACCTTCAGCTGAGACTTGCAGGAGAGGGGCAGAGGCGGGTGTGGTCAGAGGCCATTCCAGCCGCAGGAAGAGCAAACTCAAAGTCTCGGTGGGTGGAATGGAGGATTCCAGTGGCAAAGGAGAAGCACAGGGGCTAAGGGGGCCTGGCCCGGCCACCCGGTCTCCCTGTGTAGGTGACACTGGGCCTGGCTCCAGAGTATGAGTTGGGGACGCTAGGAGGAGAGGTGGGGAGAGCCATCCGGGGTGAGGGCCAACCAGCTCAGGGCACGGGGACAGGGTACTCGGGGCAGAGGCCACCAGACCACCAGGGTCCTTGTGGGCCCAACCATATAAGGGAGCCTTGGCTTTAGGGCAGGAGCCCTGCAGACAGAAACCCAGCAGAGAGCATCGGCCGCAGGAACTGCTCTCTCCTCTGAGGCTCATTTTCATGCAGTTCTGGCCCTGGCTTGGAGATTGCGAGCTGTTTTCTGTAAGGAGAGGCTGGATCTCTGAGCTGGAGAGGGGAGCCGGGGTGAGGTGGGGGTCACGCTGAACTCCAGGCAAGCCACTTGGCTGAGATCAGCACTGCATTCCAGGTGTGGAATCTAGCCCTCCAGTGGGTTTGGTCAGACCCGCACTGCTGTGTTTTTTAAATTGGGCAAATCCACATTAAAAAAAAAAAATCTGGGGGCTTCCCTGTCGGTCCAGTGGTTAAGACTCCATGCTTCCAATGCAGGGGGCACGGGTTTGATCCCTGGTTGGGGAACGAAGATCCCACAAGCCAGGCGGCGCGGTCAAAAAAATCTGAATTTTGACTAATGCTGTTGTGAACACAAGTGTACAAATGTTTTTCTGAGTCCCTGCTAAAACAGATGTTTGCACACCCATGTTCACAGCAGCATTATTCGCAGCAGACAAAAAGGTGAAACAACCCAGTGTCCATCGATGGATGAATGGATAAACAAAAGGTGGACCATTATGTACTGTTCAGCATGAAAAGGAATGAAGCACTGACACATGCTACAACATGGATGGACCTTGAGGACATTATGCTGAGTGAAATAAGCCAGGCACAAAAGGACAAATACTGTATGATTCCACCTATATGAGGTCCCTAGAGCAGTTAAATTCATAGCAACAGAAAGTAGAGGGTGGGTGCCAGAGACTGGGGGAGGGGGGATCGGAGTTAGTGTTTAATGGATAAGGAGTTTGCTCAAGAAGATGAAAGTTCTGGAGACGGATGGTGGTGATGGTTGCACAACACTGTGAACGTATGTAATGCCATCGGACTGTACACTTAAAAATGGCTAAAATGATAAATCTTATGTATATTTCACTACAATTAAAAAATGGAAAAAGAAATCTGAATATCCACCGTTTCATGAACCTCAGAAGCTGTGGCAACACTGGGCCCCGCTGGGCTGAGAGGCCTGATTCCAGTCCAGCCCCACTCACCCACCCGCATTCTGCGGTTTGGGCCAGCCAGGGCACCGCGTCTTTGGGTATCTCCTGCGCTCGGAGGGCAGGGCTTGGGACAGAACAGATAGATGCTCCATCCCTGCCAGGTGACTCAAGTAAGCTCCCAGAGCAAGCAGAGAACTCCGAAGGAGCCAGGGACATAGCAGCTGCTTCTTCCAACCTGGCCTTGGTTTGTGCATCTGTGCAGAGGCTTGTCAGCCCCGCTATGTCTGTCATGACTGCTCAGGCAAAGGGCTGGAGGCCACGCCAGGCTGAGCGCCGACTGAGCAATGGCCAGGCTGTGCTGTCTGCAGGCAAGTTTTTCCAGGGCACTAATGGTTTTGAGGAACCTGGCCTGGCTGGTCTCAGGGACACTGCTCACCGGCTGGCATTTCATCACCTTTCCGAGGGGACGTCCTTCCATCTAACCACTCCTGAACTGTCCTGGGCGCTCAGCTGTCACTCGGGGGCTCCCTGCCTCTTGGAGACTGGGGCGAAGAATGCTCTTAGTCATGGAGGAAAGGAGACCTTTCCAGTGACGTTTGGAAAGCTCTCCCCATCCCAAGAGCCTGGGTCCCCCTCAGAGCCTCGCCATGGCTCCTATGGCCCCAGGCCTCGCATTTCCTCTACCTCTGCCCAGGCTCCTCAAGGCCCTCTCGGTTCTGCTTACCCCAGTCCCAGCCCCAGAGTTCTGTTTCTTCTCCCTTCCAGAAGAAACCCAGGTTCGTCGGTGCACACCGAATCCTTTCCCCATCTTCAGGCTCTCGGACCCTGGGCTGTGTAGTCCAGGCACTCCCCACCCGCACCCCCACCCCAAATTCTGCGAAATAAAATTTTCTCCATCTTATAACAGCATTGTCTGTTCTCTTGACAGTTCCTCAAAATGGAAGTTGAGCATCCCCCTCCTTGCCCAGCCTTCCTTTCTGTAGTCCTAGGGGTCCCTCCTCCCCGGTCCCTTCCTCAACCCCATACTTTCTAAACACAGAGCCCCTCCCTGACCCACACCACTGTCTGACTCTTTGAATGCTGGACATCCAGGGTCCAGGTGTTAATGGTGTGACTCCATGTATCTTCACTCTGGTTAGTGTCTTCCTGGAATATGGAGCATTGTTCATTCTCGTGGTCCACTAAGACTTTCAGCACTTTTTTAAAAACTGCACTTATACTTGTTCCTCCATTCCTTAGTGGTCCATCTCTTTCTTGATGGCAGGTCTCCATGTCAGCTTCCTCCAGAGTTTTCCTTCCATGGCTTAGAGCATTCTCCTAGGTTTTGTTCATAACCTATTCCTTCTTCGGAAAAGTTGGCTGTACATCAGAATTCTTAGAGCACGTTTTCCCCATTGACTCCTGTTGTTCTGGAAAAATATCCCACCAGCCTGGCTGGGAATCACCAGGGAGGAAGGTGGCCAGTCATCCTACAGAAATGTCATTGGAAAGGTCTCCTTTCCTCCATGACTAAGAGCGTTCTTCACCAGTCAAGCACACTGCTCTTCCTCCTACCCAGGACCAACTAGAATGACTCTCACTGCAACACTGAGAAATCAGTCTGGAAGGACTGCAATTCCTCTGCACCAGGAAACAGAGAGGGGAGCTCCATGCTGGGAAGGGCCGAGCCCGGACGGAGCCTGATGGGAAGAGTTGAGCTGGGAAGGGCAGAGGGAGTGGGCACGCAGGGCAAACTGCCTTGCTGGGTGCCCATCGCCGGCCTGGGCCACTTCTAGCACTCTTGGTGACTCATCAATGACTCGCAGACCTAGAAGTTGTGAGGTCAGAGGTCATGGCCAAGGGCTCATGGAGAGGAAGTGACTGTACAGAATTAACTTCGGCTAGGGGTAGGCGGAGAATGAGAGGCCCCCAGTTCCAGAGGTGAGCTGGGCACAGAGCTGGAGTCTGCAGGTCTGCCTGTGGGGTACCTACTGAGCCATGAGCTGGGCAGCCACGTGATGCTGGCCAGAGAGGAGGCGTGGAGAAACCGGCTCCAGCATCCCCTGCAAGGTGGAGAGCCACCTGCCTCCAGCCACGTTCCTCCTCCCCCATCAACCCTCCAGGGAAATAAGTGGCTGTGCTAATTACTGCTAATGAATGGCTTCTGGGTAAGTCAGAGTGTGGACATTTCTCTTGCCAGGAGGACAGACAGCTCTGGGGGAGTCAGTAGGCAGCTGGGATTGGGATACCCCTGTTCTAGGGGCCCAGGGAGAAAGACACCCCCCAGTTGCAGTCCATAGCTGTGCCTCCAAGACACAGGCTGGGTACTGGGGATCTGGATTCCCACCAGGCATCTTTAACTAGGAACCTGGAGATTCCCTCGAATTCAGACACTCCACAGGCACCCCGTCTCAGAAAACGGCACCACCGTGCACCCAGTTGCTCAAGCCACACGCCTGCGAGCCATCCTTGATTCAGCCTTTTTCTCCCCACCCATAACCAATTGTAAAGGAAAAACTCCTTCTCTGTACACACAAAATACTTTTGACACCAGGTGTGCGGGTTTTTCCACCACAAGCAGTTCTCTAATTCTCTGTGGACACCAACTGTGTGTCCTACGATTTAACTCAATCCTGACACTAACTGGAGTTTGTGCAGATCCCACAGGTTAAAGGCTCAGTCCCACAAGACTCCCCCCATCTCAGATGCCAATCACAAGTGGTGGGTCCTCAGGTCACCTGCACATGTCTGACGTGGCTACAAATCGGGACTTCCCAGGAACCCCCTCCTCAGGTTTGATAATTTACTATAACGACTCAACAGAACTCAGGGAAACACTTATTTACATTTACCAGTTTATTATACAATAAAGGACACAGATGGACAGCCAGGTGAAGAGGCGCATGGGGCAAAGTCCGGAAGGGTCCCGACTGCAGGAGCTTCTGTCCCCATGGATCTGGGGTGTGCCACCTGCCTTGCACGTGGATGTGTTCCCCAACCTGGATGCCTTCCAAACCCTGTACTTTAGGGATTTTCATGGAGGCTCGTCACGTGGGCACGATCCATTATTAACTCAATCTCCAGCCCGTCCCTGCTCCCCAGAAGATGGGAGATGGGGCTTAAAGTTTCAAGCTTCTAATCACGGCTTGGTCTTTCTGGTGACCAGTCACCATCCAGGAGCCAAAGAGGTCACCAAGAATTATCTCATTAGAACAAAAGATGCTCCAATCACCCAGGAATTCCAAGGGCTTCAGGAATGGGGGTGAGGGGGGGAGAGACCAATATATACATATTTGCAGTGTAAGTGTCTGACATTAAGCTTTTGGTTGCTGGGGCATCCATTTCAAGACATCCATCTCGAATTAACACATCGCCAGCTGTGCGACACAGCTACTAGCTGACAACCAGATAAGGAGCCAGGCGGCCCCGCCCATGAAGGATTAGAAAGGTTTAGAAAGCCCTGGGTGACCTAGATAACTGACCACTGGAGTGACCCCACTTTTCCCTTCCTGAGCCCAAATTCCCACTCTTAGGTTTTATTTATTTATTTATTGGCCTTGCCGAGAGGCTTGCGGGATCTCAGTTTCCCGACCAGGGATTGAACCTGGGCCACGGTAGTGAAAGTGCTGAATCCTAACCACTAGACCACCAGGAAATCCCCCAACTCTCAACTTTTAAATTTGGCCATGAATTAGAATTTAAATTCGACAAAGAGTGAAGCCGGGAAACCCCAGCCTCCTCACCCTTGGACCCTAATAAAGGCAGAGCCCCCTGTCCGCGTCCCCCATCCCCCACCTACCCTCGACCTCGCTGTGTGGCCCTAGGGTGTGCGGTGTGCCCTCCAGGACCTGTGAGTAATAAATCTGGTTTCTTTCCAAAGTTTCCTGAGGGTTGTTGTTAAGGTGTGTCTTGCAATCATAATAAGAACCACAAGGGCCAGTCCAGCCACAACACGTCTGTGAAGGCCTTGCCGTGTCGTGGGGCCGGGGGAGGGGCTCAGGCACCCCTCACCACCAGCGTTACTACTGATAGGCTGAGCCCGACACAGCAATACTTCTTACTTCCCACCAATCCATCGGCACGTCCTGGTGTCTCCAGCCCAGAACAAGCGAGCGGGAGAGCCCAGGCCTTCTCCCCCACCCCACAACCCCGGCACAGGCTCGCCAGCCCCCCTCCTGGTGGGTCCTGGGTCCCCTCCTGGTGGGTCCTGGGTCCCCTCCAGGCTCTTCTCCCACAGCAACCAGAGATGTTTAACAAAACACCAACTAGATCACGGCATCTCCCCGTTAAAAACCCTAGCGGTGCTCACTGCACTTAGGAGATCTCAAATCCTCGCGGCTCCTCCCTGCAGGTGCTGCAGCATCCACCCGTACTGACCTCTTCCCCTTCCCGTCCTCACTCCTGGCTCACGCCCAGCCCCACTGGGCCTCTATTTCCTCTTCGCCCTTTGCACGTGCTGCTTCATCTAACCGGAAGGTCTTGACCGCACCTTCAGAGCAGGCACCTTCTCTTTGGCCTTAGTTTAAGTGACACCCTGTTATTCTTTTTTTAAAAAATAACTAATTAATAAACTTGGCTGCGCCGGGTCTTAGTTGTGGCAAGCAAGATCTTCGTTGCCACGTGCGGGATCTTTAGTTGTGGCATGGGAACGCTTAGTTGTGGCATGTGGGATCTAGTTCCCAGACCAGGGATAGAACCCAGGCCCCCTGCATTGGGAGCGCGGAGTCTTAGCCACTGGACCACCAGGGAAGTCCCTTTGTTATTCTTTTACACAGCCCTGTTGGGAAAAGTGTGGAAGACTTGAAATGGGCAAATGAGATGCCTGGATAGCCTTCCAAGGCAAGCTGGAGCCTCCAGGGATCATCTGATCCCATAGGGGAGTGCACCTTTGTTTGTCTCTGATGAGGCTATTTGACAGCTCTGTGGAGACAGAAGTTAACTGGCAGAAAACTGATAGTAATGCCAATAATTCCTGCTCCTAGAAAGCAAGTCACATCCCACCATTGCTACTGATTATTGCCCTGTGAGGATGGACAGCATTGCTGGCTGGCATTCTCGTCGGCCTGTGGAAGAGATGATTCCAAACGTTACATTCCTTGCTTTAGGCTACTGAGCAGTCTTGCATCCATTATTAGCAAATTGATTTCAGCATTCCTGATTTCCCATGTATATGTCTCTTCTTCAGATTCTCTTTTAAACCAGTTTTAACATCTTGATGGTTTCCTCCTTCATTAATGAGTTAAAATCTTTGATAAATGCCACTTTTATATTTATTTGAAAGTCATGATTTTACCTTTTTTGAAAATTACACTTTTAACAGCTCACTGTTATACCCACAATGCTTGGCACGTAGCAGCTCCCACTTTTGCTGAGTCAATTGATTACTTAATTAAATGAAACAGTACACAACTTTTTTCCTAACTGATAAAACAGGCTATGGATTCTATTTTTACCCTTTTATATTATTGGAATCATGCTACTACACTATTTCAATCTGTTTTCTAAATGTAATATATTTTGGTATCTTCCCATGTCAGTAAACTATTTTCATAACATGAAAATTAACACTGGACATTCATTCTTTTTACTACTGTACAGAATGCTTCATTAAACAATCTTATTCAGAAATCTTTGAAAAACATCTCTGATTATTTCCACAAGTTATATTCCTAATAGAGATATTGCTAGGTCAAAGGTTATAAACTTATATACAGCTTTTAGCATGTATTATCAAACTACTCTCTATTCTAAAATTGTATAGTGATTTATTTTCCTTTCCTTTCTTTACCATAGAAAGATGAAATGCAAATATTTTCCCCTCATATCCTGGCAGAGTTTCAAGATCCCATCTTTCTTGCCCTCGAGGAAAAGAGAACTGGTTTTCCAGTTGCTAATGACTTGGTCTCAAGACTTACCTTGCCCTCAGGTCTGCTGGGAAAGACAAGAGGAGACAGGAAATGCTTCACTGAGGAACAGAAAGGGGGAAGGAATTCCCCCAGTTTAAATGAAGGGAAGACCAGCAGATTTCCGTGTGAGGGCGCAGCTCAAAGGCTCAGGAGCCCCAAGGAGCCCAGGCTTCACTGGGAGACCCCAGCCATCAGGTGCCAGGGCCTGGGAGTGCCCAGAGAGGACCCACCTGATCAGAATTTACTCCTCACCCATGCCTGCCCTGCACTGGGCTGCGCTGCCAACCTCCACTTGTGCCACACATGCCACCTCCACGCTTCCCTAGCAAAGCAGATATCCAGCCAGGACGCTCCGAGGGGGCCCAAATGAATGTCACCTACAGGCTGTAAATAGCTGCTTCCTCAAGCCCCCGACTGCCCCTTAATGCCACTGCTCCAGCCCTCCCCTAGACCCCCAAAGGGAGTAATTAAAGGGTTAATGCTGGGGACTTCCCTGGCAGTCCAGTGGTTAAGACTCTGTGCTTCCAGTGCAGGGGGTATGGGTTTGATCCCTGGTTGGGGAACTAAGATCCCACATGCCACTCAGCATGGCCAAAAAATGAAAAAAAGAGGGGGGGTGGTTAATGCCTGTTGAGACAGGGGACCTCCAAGGGTCTCCGGCCAGCCTTTTCTGATTGTTTCCTGCCTGTAAAGAACTGGTTGTTCAATATTTTTTATGTTGCCCTTGCACCTGTCCTGGGGATGGGGAGGGGGTCAGGGGGAGCAGTGCAGGAACTGACCTGAACAAGCCCCAGACTCCCTGAGCTGGGATAGTGGTTACTGTCATCTTCATTTCTCCTGCTTTCTCTCCCAACCTGATTAATCCTCTGAGTCCTTCCCAACTTTGCTTCCCATGGAACCAGTCTCTCTCTCACAGCTGTCCTAGACCCACAGTTCACAGGGCAGCCCACACTGCTAAGGGCTGACGCTGCTCCAGAATCATCTGCACCTCAGTTGCAACTGCTGGCACTCAACACATGAACTCACTTCAGCCTCCTTATCCTGCCCAAAGCACCGTCTTCCCCACCATACCTAGGAGGAAATGAGCTCAGAGAGGGGAGGAGCTCACCCCAATTCACATGACTGGGAAGTAGGAAGGCCAGGAGTCAAACTCCCCAGGGCCATTTTAAGGCCTTGATAAGCCTGGAACATTTGTAACCTTGACGCCTCCACCACATGGCATCAAACATGTGAACGTGCACCTCCCTTTACCGAGTAAATGCAATGACCCTGTTACTATATGCGTTCAGTCGCAGTTGGCAAGTGAACATAGTGATATGTTGGAGACATTTAATAAACATCTATTCGTTTCGATTTGGCAGCTCCCTTTTCGGATTTGAGAGTAAGAATTATTTTTCAAGACGCAGACAGTTTTGTAAGCCCCACCGTGCTGTAATACTGAAAGGCTCCAACAGGCTGAAACCTTGGTCTTCTCACGCATGCCCAGCTCCTCCCGCGCCCCAATCCCCATTTCACGCACAAGAAAACCACATACAGGATTCCTCTGGGTGCAAATAGCAGAGGACTGTGACTCACACTGGCTGAGGCAAAATAACATGACTGTTACTGTGAGTTTACTATTCCCGGAAACACCTGCCCGGGAGCACAAAAGGTGCAGATAACTTTACTCCTTGACTTCAGAAAAATCCATCAAAAATGGCACAACTTTTTTTTTTTTTTTAACTTTGGGTTTATTTATTTATTTATTTATGGCTGCGTTGGGTCTTCGTTTCTGTGCGAGGGCTTTCTCTAGTTGCGGCAAGTGGGGGCCACTCTTCATCGCGGTGCGCGGGCCTCTCGTTATCGCGGTCTCTCTTGTTGCGGAGCACAGGCTCCAGACGCGCAGGCTCAGTAATTGTGGCTCACGGGCCTTGTTGCTCCGCGGCATGTGGGATCTTCCCAGACCAGGGCTCGAACCCGTGTGCCCTGCATTGGCAGGCAGATTCTCAACCACTGCGCCACCAGGGAAGCCCCATGGCACAACTTTTTAACAGGTAACATCAAACAACTGTTGAAGCTCCAAGACTCTGAAACCCTCACCTCGCTGAGACGACAAATCCTAAACTACTGTGACCAACAACCTTACACTATATAACATGATTCTTACCCAATCCTCATTAAGGTCCACCTTAAACCAGACCCCAAAACCTCTCTATCTCAACTTTGCCCTTCCCACCTCCTCTCCACTAAGGACTCTTTCAAGATGGTGCTCTCCCTGAACAAGGGAAGCAACAAACTCAGTTCTGTCTTTGCAACAGGCTGTTTGGATAGTATTTTCAAGGAGCCAGCATTTGACGAGGGGTACAGGACCAACACGGTGGGCCGAGCCCAACTGGGCCAGACGCAGCGCTGGAGTAAATCTCCCTGGAGGGGTGGGCACTACCTGCCAAAGAGAAAGAAAGGGAACAGGTGTCTGGGAGCCAAACAACAGTGTCTACTGCAGTAACCCATGCCCAGCCGGGTTAAATGCCTTGCCCAAGGCCACACAGACTGTTGGCATAAGAGCTGGGAGGAGAACGCAGGCTTTTTGGCCAGCAGGCCATTGCCCTCGTCCTCACCCACACTGGAAGCCTGGGAAGTCTCCTTCCCTGATCTCCCGGGCGCTGCTGCCTCAGGGTGACCCAGGAGGAAGCTCCTGTTCCTCGTCCCTCCGCACTAATCCACACTAGTCCAGGGGAATATAAGCTAATTGCCCACTGATTAATTGATGACCTAGAACCACTCTGGAACCTCAGCAGGCGGAAGCACGATCACCGCACGGGGGATGCCGGGAAGGCGGCGGCTGGGCCGACTTCCGGCCTCAGAGGCTGCCGGGTGTGGGCTTTGGGCCGAGGGCGGCCGCGTTGGGGGCGGCCCTTCCGCGCCCCAAGACCCCTGCCAGCGTCCCCCGGGCCTGGACGCGCCCAAAATAAAAGGAAAAGCGTCTTCATGGTCCAGGAGCCTAACAGGTGCCGCGGACCGCAGGGGTCTTCGACTCCGACTCCGGCTGCCTATCAGACTGTGTCTGTCGCCCCCCAGCGGCCGTGTGGGGGACTCGAGCCGGAGTTTGCTGCTCCCCACCTGAGCCCCATTCCTCCTCCTGCCTTTGTTTCCCAGCGCCTTGGAAGAAGTAAAATACGAACCATCAGAAATGAGAGGAGAAGGCTTCCTTCGTGGCTCAGTGGTTAAGAATCCGCCTGCCATTGTAGGGGAGACGGGTTCGAGCCCTGGTCTGGGAAAAACCCACATTCTGCGGAGCAACTAAGCCAGTGCGCCACAACTACTGAGCCTGCGCTCTAGAGCCAGCAAGCCACAACTACTGAAGCCAGCGAGCCACAAGCCACTGCAATGAGAAGCCCGCACACCGCAACGAAGAGTAGCCCCTGCTCTCCGCAACTGGAGAAAGCCCACACGCAGCAATGAAGACCCAACGCAGCCAAAAATAATAAATAAATAAAATAAATTTTTTTTAAAAAATGAGGAGACAGTGTGTTCAGGAGTTTTGCAAGCTGGATGTTCAATACATTATTTATCTTTTAAAAGTCATTGTTGGGGACTTCCCTGGTGGTCAAGACCCCACGCTCTCAATGCAGGGGGCCAGGGTTCGATCCCTGGTCAGGGAACTAGATGCCGCATGCCGCAACTAAAGATCCCGCATGCTGCAACTAAGACCCGGTGCAGCCAAATAAATATATATTTTTTAAAAAGTCATCGTTAGAAGTTGTATTATATAAACCTACAATTAAATTATATTCAAAAATTTAGCAAATAATCAAAATTCATCGCTTTCTATTTATTTTACGATTATCTATGTTCTTGAGGTTTTTGTGTCTATTATGTCCGTATGGTGGAAATAGCATACAATGATGTGCTACTGTACATTTATTTCTGACTCCACATTCAGTGACCCTGTTGGTAACTTGACATCATCCATAATGGGAGTATTTATACCACAGAAATTGGCAAACTCTAGAAATCAGTCCCCACCCCCCCAACCCCCAACTCCCACCAGGGTCATTCACCAGCACACCACTTGAGTCAGACAATGGTGGGGTGCACAGAGAACAAGGCCCATGTCTTTTGGGGGGCCAGCACAGGAACATAATCAGTTTCCTCTTTATCAAGGCCCAGCACAGGTCCTGACCATGGTGCTCAATGAATGAGGAAGGGAGGGAGGGAGAAAATTATATGCTAAACTGGGCTCTCTGTAAATTTTCTTAAGATCAGCTTACCTAACATTGATTGTGCGTCTTACCTGACCTTTTCCCAGTTGACCTAACAGTCCTTACTGCGTGGTGTGCAAGGCCTTGAATGCCAACAATTGAAATAGTTTCCCTGGTGAAGGTCAGCCAAGGAAGGATTTTGAGTTGGGAATGATATAATTCAAATTTTGCTTTAGGATGAGAATCAGGCCTGTGTGCAGGACAGGTTAAAGAGAGGAAGGAACAGAAACCAGGAGACCAGACTGTTCATTCAAGACTTGGCTCAGCAGCACTCAGGACCTGTGTAGGGGCAAGGCTGTGGAGAGGAATGTAAATCACAATCCATGGCCCCAGGGAGTTCAACCTTATGGTGCAAGAGATAGTAAACTGACAATTACTATGAGTGTGATAAGTGCGTTGAAAAAGGCAGTTCAAAGTGCCAAAGGGTGACATTCTTTCTGGAGGAGGCAAAGAAGCTGTGACCCAGCCCTGACAAGTAGGGCTTGTAGGCAGAGGGAAGTTATCAAAAGAAGGAAGAGGGGTGGGTTCCAGGCTGAGAGAACTGCCCAGGCAAAGGCCTGGGTTTGTAGAGGGCCTTGGAGATTTGGCTGGAACAGGAGAGCTAAGAGGAGGGTGATGGGAGATGGATCTGGAAAAGCACTGGTGTTCTCACTGCTGAGGCTGAGCAGGAATGGTTAGTGTGGGGGCAAAGAGCAAGTCCTGACAGAATGGGATGGGGGATGCTCTGTGTATTCTCCTGTTGTGGGCTCCACGTCTGCAGCAACACGTTTCAGACGTTTCAGCCACGTCTCCTATCTTCCTTCTGTGATCCATCCAGGAAGGAATACTGATTCTCAGTATGGCTGAAGGCTCCTGACTCCATACCTGGCCCACGCTGCTCTTATGACCAAAATTCTCTTCAAACACACATATTCTCTCCATCTATCTATCTCTCTGTCTCTCTGTCTCTCACTCACACACACACACACACGCGCACACACTCCATTTTGGAAATTTTATACAACTTTTATCATCTAGCTGGATGTCTTGATTCAAAGTCAGTCCCCTGAGATTCTTTTTTTAAAAAAATTTTTGGACAAACTCAAGAAATAAAACTGCCTTTGAACAGCTTTATGTTTGATACATTAAAATTTTCAATTTTTTCGATGTTTGCATTTTGTTTCTGTATTCTGGGGCTATAAATATATTCTATATTTTCTTCCAATATGTTTCTATAAGCATATCATCACATTTTTATGAATGATATGAAGTGCAGGTATACTATTTTCCAAATATATTAGCTAATTATTTTCAAGGATGCTAACTGAATAACCTTTTCATTCCCCACTGATTTGACGTGACATCGACATAAGATACATTTATGTATATGTGTTAGGGTAAAATTCATACACATATCTGTTAAGTTTTGACCAGGGAAGCAGAACCTCCATGAGCAATATAAAATAAGGAATTAATTGTAGAGATCACGTTTTACATGATTGTGGGAGTAAGGGGGAAAGTCTATGGAAGGCTGGCTGCCTCTTCATCTACAACTGCTAAAGTCAGAGAAATCAGAAAATCAGAAAAAGAGTTAAGGGGGAAGCAAGGGAGAGCGAGGACAAACTGGAACCACATCTGTCTCTCTCTGCCTCTACCTTTGATAACATAATGACTTGCAGAAGGAGCTGGTGTCCTTCACCTTGAATCTGCAAATGTGCCTGGCTCAGGACACTGAGAAGCTAGTGGAAGAGACTTGGTGAGAGCTGCAGGAGCCATGGACCTGCTGCTGACCAAAGGGGCTCAGCAGATCAGTGACCATGTGCATGAGCTAGTGAGGACTCATCCCTGCACGGACCTCAGAGCTTCATGGCTGCTGCTTCATTTAAACCTTCCTGATCACACATGGATTTCTTTTCAAGCCATACCAACATGGAAGGGAATTCTGGGGAACATAGTTCCCTATATATATATATATATATATATATATATATATAGAGAGAGAGAGAGAGAGAGAGAGAGAGAGAGAAGATATAACAATTATAAATATATATGCACCCAATATTGGAGCACTTAGATATATAAAATAAATATTAGCAGAACTAAAAGGAGAAATAGACAGTGATACAGTAATAATAGAGGACTTCAATATCCTACTTTCAACAACTGATAGATCATTCAGACAGAAAAACAATAAGGAAATAGTGGACTTGAATAACACTATAGACCAATGGACCTAGCAGACATATACAGAACATTCCATCCAAAACCAGAAGAAGACACATTCTTTTCAATGCACATGGAACATTCTTCAGGAGAGATTATACATTGGGTCACAAAACAAGTCTTAACAAATTTAATAAGATTGAAGTCATATCAAGTATCCTTCCTAACCACAATGGTATGAAACAAAATCAAAAATAGGAGAAAAATTTATAAATATGTGGAAATTAAACGATATACACCTGTACAACCAACCAATGGGTCAAAGAAGAAATCAAGAGGGAAATAAAAAACTATCTTGAGACACACAAAAATAGAAACACAACATACCAAAACTTATGGGATTCATCAAAAACAATCCTAAGAGGAAAGTTGAGAGTGATAAACACCTACATTAAGAAAAAAGAAAGATCTCAAATAAACAATCTAACTTTACACCTCAGGGAATTAGAAAAAAGAAGGAAAAATAAGTCCAAAGTTAGCAGATGTAAGGAAATAAAGATTAGAGATAAATTTCAAAGACACTAGAAAGACAATTAAAAAGATCAACAAAACTAATAGTTGGGGTTTTTTAAAAAGATAAAACTGAAAAACCTTTAGCTAGACTAACAAAGAAAAAAGGGAGGAGACATTACAAGTGATACTACAGAAATGCAAAGCATCATAAGAGACTGCTATGAAAAACTATACGCCAACAAATAGTATATAACCTATGAGAAGTGGATAAATTCCTAGAAACATACAACCTATCAAGACTGAATCATAAAGAAATAGAAAATCTGAATGGACCAATTGCAAGTAAGGTAATTGAAGCAGTAACCAAAGACCTACCAACAAAGAAAAGCCCAAGACCAGCAGCCTTCATGGGTGAATTCTACCAAACATTTAAAGAAGAACTAGCTACCACTCCTTCTGTCATGGAAGGATGGTGTGTGAAAAACGTAAAAAGAAACTTGGTACTGTTATCACTCTAGATACATGGAAAGATGGTGCAAGGAATATCACAGGAAGTGGTAGAAGAGAGCTGGACAAAAATAAAGCTTTGACCTAAAAAAAAAGCAAGACTTGATCCACATGGAAAGAATAGGTCCTCCACTTGCAGAATTTGTAAAAGTTCTATGCACCAACTGGGTTCTCATTATTGCCAGTGCTGTGCCTACAAAAAGGGCGTCTGCGCTATGTGGGGAAAAAAATTTGGATACCAAAAACTACAAGCAAACGTCTGTCTAGATGTATTGAAGTTTCTGGCTTTCCATATGATTTACTTTTTGCTTTGAATTTTCAAGGCATAACATAGATGTTCAGGTTACAAAATATGTCTTAAAACAATTAGGTTTAATTCAGGGAAGTTGATTCGTATTCATTCTTCTGTTTTCAAGCAGTTCTGAACTGCAACAGTGTAACTAGTTTTCTGTCTTAAGTTGCTTTTTTTCCTTACAAACATCTTATTGAACTGGAATAAGTGGCAAATGTAATGAAAAAAGATTTTCCCAGTTCTATATGTACTTTTTATTTATCATTATATATTATTTTTATCCTTTCTCTCTACTTTATTTGTAGATATTGCAAAAGTGTGAAGGAGATTATTGATATTTGGCTCTGAACCTGGCATCCAGACATGTAATTCTTCCCTCATTCCCTGTTGGTTGCATAGTTCTCAGAATCAGCAGCCCCTTAATTAACTGCAGCTTCATAGGGAATTTAAATATCTGAGACCTTTATTACTGAATTGTTCCTTAAGTAATTAGCCCAGACCCAAATCAAACACAAGTTGTAATTATGATATTTTGTATTTGTTCTTGAAGCCAAAGTGCCATTATCTTTCACATGAGAATGAAAACACAAGGGATACCCTGTATATGTCCACATGAATACACTGGATTTCAGAAAAATACATATTCCATACATTACCTTGAATTCAAACTGTCATGAAAGCCAGGATAACTATGTGCACCCATGATGATATGCAATGAATGAATCACCACTCTTAGGGAAAGTGCTTTGATGCAGAAACCAAACTTTTTTTTTTTTACCTCCTCTACTTCCCCCTCCCCTGCTAAAAATAAATAGAATTTAATTAATTAAAGAAGAACTAATGCCAATATTTCTCAACTTTCCAAACAACTGAAGAGGAGGGAACACTTCCAAACTCATTTTATAAGGTCAGCACTACCCTCATACCAAAGCCAGATAAAGACAGTATAAAAAAAGCAAATTATAGGCCAATATCTCTGATGAACATAAATGCAAAAACCCTCAACAAAATGAGAGAAAACTGAATTAAACAGCACATTAAAAGGATCATGCGGGCTTCCCTGGTGGCGCAGTGGTTAAGAATCTGCCTGCCAATGCAGGGGACACAGGTTCAAGCCCTGGTCCAGGAAGATCCCACATGCCGCGGAGCAACTAAGCCCGTGCTCTACAACTACTGAGCCTGCGCTCTAGAGCCTGTGAGCCACAACTGCTGAGCCCGCGTGCCACAACTACTGAAGCCCGTGCACCCTAGAGCCCATGCTCTGCAACAAGAGAAGCCACCGCAATAAGTACTGCAATGAAGAGTAGCCCCCGCTCTCCGCAACTAGAGAAAGCCCACGTGCAGCAATGAAGACCCAACACAGCCATAAATAAATAAATAAATAAGTTCACTATTAAAAAAAAAAAGGATCATGCACCACAACCAAGTGAAATTTATCCATGGGATGCAAGGAAAATTAAACATATGCAAATCAATAAATGTGATATACTACATTAAGAGACTGAAGAATAAGAATTATATGATCATCTCAGTAGATTCCAAAAAAGCATTGACAAAATTCAACATCCTTTTTATGATAAAAACTCTCAACAAATGAGGTATAGAAGGAATGTAGCCCAACATAATAAAGGCCATATATGACAAGCCCACAGCTAACATCATATTCAACAGTGAAAAGCTGAAAGCTGTTCCTCTAGATCAGGAACAAGACAAGGATGCCTACCTTCACCACTTTTTTTTTTTTTTTTTTTGGAGTAGAATTGCTTTACAATGTTGTGTTAGTTTCTGCTGTACAATGAAGTGAATCAGCTATATGTATACCTATATCCCCTCCCTCTTGGACCTCCCTCCCACCTCCCCCATCCACCCATCTAGGTCATCACAGAGCACTGAGCTGAGCTCCCTGTGCTATACAGCAGGTTCCCTCTAGCTATCTATTTTACACATGGTAGTGTATTTATGTCAAACCTAATCTCCCAATTCATCCCACCCTCCCCTTCCCCCACTGTGTCCACATGTCCATTCTTTATGTCTATGTCTCCATTCCTGCCCTACAAATAGGTTCATTTGTACCATTTTTCTAGATTCCACATATATGTGTTAACATATGATATATGTTTTTCTCTTTCTAGCTTACTTCACTCTGTATGACACCACTTCTATTCAATATAGTGCTGGAAATCCTAGCCAGAGCAATTAGACAAGAAAAAGAAATAAAAGGCATACAAATCAGAAAAGAAGTTAAATTCTCCCTGTTTGTAAATGACATAACCTTACATATAGAAAACTCTAAAGAGTTTGCCAAAGATATGTTAGAACTAATAAATGAATTCAGCAAAGTTGCAGGATGCAAAATGAACATGCAAAATTCATTTGCATTTCTATACCCTGACAATGAGCTATCTGAAAAAAGAAATTAAGAAATCACCCCATTTATAATAGCATCAAAAAGAATAAAGTTCTAAGGAATATACTTAACCAAGAACATGAAAGGTCTGTACATTGAAAACTATAAGACAGTGATGAAGGAAATTGGAAAAGGACATAAGTAAATGGAAAGATATGTGTTTATGGATTGGAAGACAATATTTTAAAAATATCCACACTACACAAAGGGATCTACACATTCAATGCAATCTCTATCATAATTCTAATGGCATTTTTCACAGAAATAGAAAAGGTAATTCTAAAATTCATATGAAATCACAAAAGACCTTGAATATCCAAAGGATTCTTGAGAAAGAAGAACAAAGCTTAAGGTATCACACTCCCTGATTTCAAACTATATTACAAAGCTATTAGTAATCAAAACAGTATGGTACTGGCATAAAAACAGACACATAGACCAATGGAACAGAACAGAGAACCCAAAAATAAACTCACACACATACAGTCAATTAATCTTTGACAAGGGTGCCAAGAATACACAATGGGAAAAAAATAGTTTATTCAATAAATGATGTTGGGAAAACTGGATATCCACAAGTGAAAGGATGAAATCAGACCCTTACACCATACAGAAAATTTAACTCAAAATGGATTAAAGACTTAAATGTTAAACCTGAAACCATAAAACTCCTAGAAGAAAACATAGGAGAAAACCTCCCTGACATTGGTTTTGGCAATGATTTTTTGGATTTTACACCAAAAGCACAGACCACAAAAGGAAAAATAAACAACTGGGACTATGCAAACTGAAAAGCTTCTGCACAGCAAAGGAAACAATCAACAAAATGAAAAGGCCACCTACTGAATGGGGGAAAATATTTGCAAAGCATATATATACTAAGAGGATAATATCCAAAGTGTGTAAGGAACTCACACAACTCAATAGCAAAAAAATAAATAAGTAACCCAATTTAAAAATGGGCAAAGGACCCAAGTCGATATTTTTCCAAAGAAGACATACGATATCCAACAGGTATGTGAAAAGATGCTTGACATCACTAATCATTAGGAAAATGCAAATCAAAACCACAATGAAAAGAAAAAAAAAAACCACAATGAGATATCACCTCACATCTGTTAGGATGGCCAACAGGTCATCCTTTTTTTTTTTTTTTTGGCCTCTCTGCATGGCTTATGTGATCTTAGTTCCCTGACCAGGGATTGAACTCGGGCCCACGGCAGTGAAAGCACTGAATCCCCGAGGATGGCTAATATTAAAAAGACAAGAGCTAACAGGTGTTGGGGAGGATATGGAGAAAAGTGAACCCTCGTACATTGTTGGTGGGATGTAAATTGATACAGACATTATGGAAAACAGTATGGCGGTTTCTCAGAAAATTAAAAATAGTACTACCATATGATCCAGGAATTCCACTTCCGGGTAGATATCCAAAGGAAATAAAATCAGTATTTCAAAGATATATGCACTTCCGTGTTAATTGCAGCATTATTCACAATAGTCAAGATATGGAAACAACCCTAGTGTCCATCAATGGATGAATGGATAAAGAAAATGTGGTATAAATATACAATGGATTATTCACCAATTAAAAAGAAGGAAATCCTACCATTTCGGACAATATGGATGAACCTGGAGGACATTATGCTAAGTGCAATAAGCCAGACACACTATGAACACAAATACTGTATAATCTCACTTACATGTGGAATATAAAAAAGTCAAACTCAGAGAAACAGAGAGTATGGTGCTGGTTGCCAGGGGCTGGGAGGTGGGGGAAATGAGGAGATGTTGGCCAAAGGGTACAAATTTCTGGTTATAAGATGAATAAGCTCTAGGGATCAAATGCACAGCATGGTAACTATAGTTAATAATATTGTATACTTGAAATTTGCTAAAAGATCAGATATTAAGTGTTCTCAACACACACACACACAAAATGGTAACTACAGGAGGTGATGGATGTGTTAATTAGCTTGATTGTGGTAACCATTTCACAACGTATACATATATCAAATCATCACATTGTACATGTTAAATATATACAAATTTTATTTGTTAATTATACTTCCATAAAACTGGATGAGTCAATAAATAAATATTGTCAGGGAGAAAGAAGGGAGAAACAAACCAGATGGTCTGACAAAGATGAATCTGTTTTGCACATTTTGAGAGGTAAATTAATTAGCAGAGCAGTAAGTCTATTCATTCTGTCCCTGAGTAGGTCTACTTGAGGTATCAGAGAAAACAATTTCAGTTGTTTCTGGATTCTGAGAAAACCTGAGAGTCGTGAGGTAGAGCATAGGTGATGGGACACACCTATGTGACGTCTGTCATTGTCCTTCCATCAGTACCTTCTTGGTTCATCCAGGTGTGCACCATTTCCCTCATCAGAATTTCTCCACAACCCCCTCAAAACAAGCTCCGACAGCACCACTTTTGACCATGAGGCTTTTTTTTGCCTGGTGGGATTAGCTGGATCCCAGTTCAGAATAATGGTTTTGTGGCAATATTTAACACTCTGAATCAAACAGTGGAGAGGGCAGAATGATCTGAAAACAATCACAAGTATTGTGAGAACATACCTTGCATTCAGTTTTTTAGTCAGCTGAGGCCTAATTAGGAGAATAAGGGTCAAGGATCAGACTGGTCAACTCTCATTTATCAAGTGGCATTTAAAAATTGATGGTTTGTTTTATCTCTTATCTGGGTCAGAGTCAGAGGTAAGTTACAGGTACCCCATTTAAAAATATTTTTTAGCCAGGGTGGAAATTCTTGTACAAACCAGTGAAATCCAGAGTGTTAGGTGTCTCCTGAGAAGTCAACACATCATACTCTTAATAAGATATTAGTTACTGGGAGTTTGGTTTGATCACATGGGATGTCCCAATAACAAATGTAAAAAGTGGAAATTATTAACTTTTCACAGTCTACTTAAAGCTAATATTATACCAATCCATATAAAATGTAGGAAACTTGCAATTATATAGGCCATTTACCTCATCCTGTACTTTATATTATAGTTGTCGTATGTGTTATATCTACATAGTTGTCATATGTATTATATCTACATATATTACAGACCCCACAATATACATTTTGCTTTAAATGTTCATGTGTTTTAAAGAAATTGAGAAGAAAAAAGAGTATTTTATATTTATATACATATTTTCAGTGCTCCTAGTCCTTTCTGAAGATCTTTAATTTCACCTGGGATCATTTACCTCTAGCCTGAAAACTTCCTTTAGCTTCTCTTATAGTACAGACCCACTGGCAATAAATTCTCTTAGTTTTCACTTATCTGAAATTGTCTATTTCCCCTCCATTCTTGAAGAATATTTCCATTGGATGTAGAATTACGGGTTGGCAGGTATTACTACCATTGCCATTATTCCAGCACTTTAAAGTTGTTCCATTGTCTTCTGGTCTCCATTATTTATGATAAGTCAGCAAATTATACAAGCTTGAACTGAAAGGGACAGTTCTTTAAATTCCCAACTTTCTACAGACAAGAAGCAGGTTGGCAGAGAAAGCTATTCAGTTACAGACATGAACCATGTTTTATGGGAAAGCATGGATGATTCAGAAGCCAAAGCCAAAAGCCCAAGGGCAGAGCTAAGAGTCATGAAGAACTACTCCCAGGGCCTCTAGACAACACACACTCCCTGCTCCTGGAGCAGAAGGGGGCAGCACGTGTCCTTAGCGAGATTTCAGAAATGCTATGGACCAGTGCTTGCTATGTGTGGGGTTATCTATTGTGGTTATCCTGTCCCTTCCTCACCCTTGCATGTTGGGTGAGCAGGGTGAACTCTTTAGTTCACAGTTCTTCAGATCATGAGGAACTATGCCCAAGAAGCCTCGTCTGCATCTAAATCTGATTTAGTTGACCAGATCCTGGACCTCAAGTCTGGCTGATACCATAAGAGGATGAGACTTTGGGTGGGGAGTACTACGTTTGTTCCCTTTCTTAATTTTTTCCCCTGAAGTTAATAATAGCCTTTGTTATTGTTAATTGCCTTTGTACCTACCCAAACTTTCCAACTCTCCACCAGGTCAATCCCATTAGGGAACATATCAGTTTCTTTTTTTTTTTCTTCTCTTTTTCATCCCCCCTTGATATACCCATTTTCCTTTCTCAGGGATAGTTGCTCTCTAAGCACCACCGTCATCCTGGGATGTCCCTTTAACTGTCATCCTTGGAATTCCATTTGCCTCTCTCCTGGTTTGGATTCCCCGTCCTGGGTCTCACATCTTCCTCTTTCTTGATTTACATCTTGTTTTGGTGTAGCACATCCTCCAGTTGTTTCATCTGATTGAAAAGACAGCTCAGTGGCAGAGTGCATCATGATGACAGTGTGACATTGTCAGCATTCCTGTCTCTTTTATCACAGTGTTCCAGTGAAGGCTGCTCTCTCTGTTTGGGGCACAGCTGCCATTTTGGAATCTCCCTTCACCAGCATACTGCAGATTCCCTTCTCTCCTCTTCTGAGTTTGATCTGTTTTCCACAGCCCATATTTCCTACTTTCTTGGCTTATTCCTTCTTCAGTCAGAGAACATCTTCCCCCCAGTGGCTTCCCAAAAATCATGCCTGGGGGGTAAATTTTCTGAGAACTTCCATGTTTGAAAATGTCTTTATTTCACTCTCACACTGGAGTCAGTGTCGTAGTTATTGCTTCTTGCTGACAAGTTTCCTTCCCTCCTCCTTTCTGCTAACAACCTCTGTCCTGTGGTCACATAGTGGCCATGCGACGAGCCTGGGCTACTTGTGGGACAGTTAATGTCCTTCCCTAGGATTGCTCACACTGAGTGGGGCAGAGGAGGAGCTGTAGCCCACTTAGCTGGCATTCCTTGAGGAAGGGACTCCAGTGTGCCTGGTTCCAGGAGTCATCTTGGAGACTGGAGAATGCATCACCACCAGAGAGTGGCAGCACATCCTGGGGCTAAGATGGAAGGCCATCTGCACCACCCTGGGTCCTGAAGCTCTTCCTTCAACTGGAGCATCACAGGAAGGTCCCATGAACTGGGTCCCATGAACCAGGACCAAAGGTCCCATGAATACCTGTTGTGTTCCATGAGTCTCAGTTGGAGATTAATCCTTTGTCAGTTGCTTCATTTGCAAATATTTTCTCCCATTCTGAGGGTTGTCTTTTCCTCTTGTTTATGGTTTCCTTTGCTGTGCAAAAGCTTTTACGTTTCATTAGGTCCCATTTGTTTATTTTTGTTTTTATTTCCATTTCTCTAGGAGGTGGGTCAAAAAGGACCTTGCTGTGATTTATGTCATAGAGTGTTCTGCCTATGTTTTCCTCTAAGAGTTTGATAGTGTCTGGCCTTACATTTAGGTCTTTAATCCATTTTGAGTTTATTTTTGTGTATGGTGTTAGGGAATGTTCTAATTTCATTCTTTTACATGTAGCTGTCCCGTTTTCCCAGCACCACTTATTGAAGAGGCTGTCTTTTCTCCATTGTATATTCTTGCCTCCTTTATCAAAGATAAGGTGACCATATGTGCATGGGTTTATCTCTGGGCTTTCTATCCTGTTCCATTGATCTATATTTCTGTTTTTGTGCCAGTACCATACTGTCTTGATTACTGTAGCTTTGTAGTATAGTCTGAAGTCAGGGTGCCTGATTTCTCCAGCTCCATTTCTTCTTTCTCAAGATTGCTTTGGCTATTCGGGGTCTTTTGTGTTTCCATAAAAACTGTAAAATTTTTTGTTCTAGTTCTGCTGTCACCTGCTTTTGAAAGAAATCCACATGACTGCAGAAGCCCTACTAGATGGTCACTCCTGAACATTCTGCAAGCTTTTCTTTTGGATGGTCACTCCTGAACATTCTGCAAGCTTTCCTTTTTAAATTTAAAAACAACAGCTTTTCTGCTGTTGTTTTGAAATTTAATTATTTTTTCAGTCATTATATTTTCTAAAAATCTTTATACACATTCTTTTAAAATTTCCCCTTATATCATGAGCATTTTCCACATTTACCCACTCTCCATGGAAATGTCATTTTTTATTAATTATATTCAAAGGAAGTTTTATTTACCATCATCCAACAAGTTTTGTTTTTGTTTTGTTTGTTTCTGCAATTATAAATAACCTGGCCACTGACATCTTCATGCTTTTTCTGTATTTAGGATTTTCCTCTTAGAATAGATTTCCAATGATGAATTCATTGAGTCAAAGGGAATAACTATTTTAAAAAGACTGACAAACCAATTTATGAAAGGGTTGTGCCAGTTACATGCCCACCAGCTGGGGCATTTCCCCACACCCTCAACTAACAGCATTCCAAGGTCAAGCTAACTCCACACAGGAGAACAGTATCTCCTTGCTGTGGCTTTGATTTGCATTTCTTTAATCACTGAGGCTGAACATTTCTCAAAAAGTCTATAAGCCAAATTGGTTTCCTCTTCGGAGACTTGTCTGTGTCCTTTGTTCTTTTCATCTTTAGGGGCTCAGGGTTTTTCTGATCAATTTCTTAAGCACTCTGGACAATAATGTTGTCATCATTTGGCCACATTTCCTGCAAATATTTTTCCTATTGTTTGCCATTTTATTTTGAAACCAACTTTGCTTGTATTTTTTTAGTTTATGGGCCATATCTCTTTT
This sequence comes from Balaenoptera ricei, assembly GCF_028023285.1. Taxonomy (NCBI): domain Eukaryota; kingdom Metazoa; phylum Chordata; class Mammalia; order Artiodactyla; family Balaenopteridae; genus Balaenoptera; species Balaenoptera ricei. The sequence goes on along the minus strand of NC_082653.1, from coordinate 52,747,875 downwards.
ATTTTGTGTTGTCTACTGTGACTTCTAACATTAGAAAACGTGCCCCCTTCCAGAGTTGATAGATATCCACTTCTTTTTTTTTTTTTTTTTTTAGGAGAAACTGATAAAATATATTTAAGTCTCTGAATCCCTCTGGATTCCAATCTTCCTCACCTGTTTGGTGGCAGGAGTGAGGAAGGGACCTGGTTTCCTGCTCACCCTGCACCCCTGTCCCCAGCTTCCTGCTCAGTTGGGGGTCCACAGGCTCCGGACCAACGGTTGTCCAGGGGACACGGGTGCTCTTTCTCTAGTCACTGGAGTCATCAGGAGCCCAACCTTCCCCGGCGTCCCCACTTTCTGATCACCTCTCGACTTTTGTTGCTTGCTTGATTTCAAGGCAAGCCTTCTTAGACTTGGCTTTTAAAAACAAAGGCAGAGAAAACCGAGAAGGACCTGAGAGTAAGTGGTCGGCCCAAAAGAATCTGAAAGGCCTCTGAGATCCCGGGAATTAATCATCAGGTGCCTGGAGAAATGTGGTTACCCTGACGTTTTGAAACACTTTCCAAAGTTTATGATTAGACATTTTCGATTTAATTCTGTCTTGCCGTCTCCTGGACAGTGCTGGGCACCCAACGTGCTCAAAAAACACTTGCGGACTGAATGACCGAATGATTCTAGAATCCCTCTTCCCATACTCTGCTCCTCCCTCCCCGAGGGACCCCACTCGCCCAGACACCCCACCGGGAACTCCGGGACACAGCACGGAGGGGTCGCGGAGGAGGGACAGGGGAGGCAGGGGGGCGAGAGAAGGCGGGCCAGCGCTTGGGTGGCAGTCACGAATTCAGGGTGACGACCCCTCCCCCTCACAGGGCTGATGGAGAAGCAAAGTGAGAATTGGGGGGAGGGGGTCAGGAGAGGAGGACAACGGACGGTGGGAGTGCTCGCGGTGTGTGTTGGGGGGAGCGGTGGGAGGAGTGGGAAGAAGAGGGACAGTGAGGAGGTGAGAGACCTCCCCCGCCCCCCACCAGCATCCTGCCCGGCCCGCCCGGCGCTGCTGCCGGCGGCCACTAGAGGGCAGAACTGCGCTGACCAGGAGCTCCCGCGAAGGCCAAGGCAAGAGGGGCGGGGGTTGCCTGACACCCAACCCATACCCGGAGCCCGCGACCCCGGCCCCCACTACCCACCGGGGCGCACCGTAGCACACCCAGGCCACGCTCGCACCCACTGCGCAGGCGGGGAGGCTGAGGCATGGCTCTGCCTCTTATCCTGCGCTCCCCACCCCAGTTCTGGAGGGGATCTGCCGGTCCTGGTCCCTTCCTCCGGCCCCAATCCGAACCCGCCGCCTGGGCGGGCAGTGGCCGCCGAGACCCGACTCCGCCTCTGACGTCAGCCCCGTGCCCCAAATAACTTCCTCCCGGAGCCGCTTCCGTGGCGGCCGCAAGTCCCGGACACGGCCAGCCGCGCCCAGGGCAGGGTCACCCGGGACGGTCATCCCGGCCTGGCCTTCCCAGAGCCAGCTTCCGCCCCGCCCACCCCGGCCCTCGGGCTCCGGGAAGCCCCACCCCCACCCCCCGCCCCCGGCCCAGGGGAGGAGGGTGCCGACCCGGGGACGGGAGGGAGGCGGGGGGAGGGAGGTCATGGCCACCTTGGGGCCGGTCCTGGGACTGCTGGGACCCAGTTCCTGGAGGGAGGGCCGGTGAGAGCGCTGGGGTCCGCTGGGGACCCCGCTCCGGACTCCCTCCCTGCTCTCCTTTGTTCCATAAGCACAGGTGACCTGGACCTTTCCGTGCCCATCCCCCCTCCCCCCAAAGTGTAAGCCCCAGTCCTGGACTCTGTTTCATTCACTGATGTCCGGTACATAGTAGATGCTCAATAAATATGAATGAACAAATGAATGAATGAAACAGGGAGGGTCTCATGGGCGGACTGTAGTCAGCTTATGTGGGGCCTGTGGTCAGTTGGGGGATGCGGTCAGCCATGGTGGGGGGTGGAACCCCATGCCACAAGCACCTAAATGGGGCAGATGCACCTTGGCCCCCAAACCCCAAGGTGTCTTAGGGTGAGGGGTCTGGCCCCTTGGGGTTCAGGGCCAGGTCATGGAGGAGTCGGGGTTCTGGGGTGCCTCCTTCCTGCTGAGAGGAACTGGGCGGGCCAGGCTGACAGGTCCAGCGGCATAGCCGAGCTGACACTCATCTCCAGCATATAACCCCACTTCATGGAGCCCCGAATGTTGTGCTAGTGTTCACGGAGCTCCTGCCACTGCTGTCCCCTGCCTGGCAGGCACTCCAGCCAGGCCAAGACCATGAGGCAGGTGCCGGCTGTGGCCCTGCTCCTGCTCCTGCTGCTGCTGCGGTTTGGTGAGTCTTAGAGGCTGCAGGGCCCCTCTCTCCTACCTGGAGCTGTAGCTAAGCACCCCACTCCCTGGCCAGGCCTGGGGCTGCAGCATGGGCCTCTCCTCCCTGCCCCAGGGGGGAAGGTTCCAGACGTCCCACCTGGGGGAGTGAAGTGGGGAAGGTTGAATGGGGGTGTGGATGCAGGCCCGGGAGGAGCCCGGAGGCAGTAACCATAACCCTGCTCCCCTTGCCTTGGGCAAGCACGGCCAAGCTCTGGGCTTGGAGCTTCTGCTTCCTCTCATCTGGGCCTCTCTCCCTTCTCCAAGGGCTGCATGGGTGCAGGATCTGAACTCGAAACCGCTGGCCTCCAATCCCTGGGCCACTGTTCGCTGGGCCCGGGAGGGGTAGCTGAGCTGCTGCCTGAGCCTGGGAGCCTCGGGAGGCTGGCGAGGGCTTAGCAGGGAGCAGGGGGACAGGGGGGCAGGCTCCAGCTCCCACCAGAGAGGGAGAGTATGGGAGGAGCAGGCCCTGAACCCCTGTCCCCTCTCCCAATCATGGGTCAGGGTTAGCAGGTGCCAGCCAGGGCGCCCCACCTGCAGGCCCCTCCCAGTGGGCGGGCTGCTCTCTGCCAGGGAAACTCTCCCGCATTCCTGGGCCACCTCACTTCCCTGTCCTTAAGTCACCTCCCAGGGCCAGGCCGGGTCACCCCAGGCTGCAACTCAGCCAGGGCTCCAGGCTTTCCACCAGGGGAGGAGGGCACCAGGGCGGCACCTTGGTGGGGAGGCCCCAGCCTCCCTGGGCTCCACAGGGCCTCCCCAGGTCTCTCTGCCTGGCCTACCTCTCCTGGCCTCCTGGTTCAAGAACCACAGCGTTCTTTGAGGGAGCCCATCTCCGCCAGGGTGTGTAACACCGTGATTGCTCCTGGTGGGTTGAGAAACCAAGGTCATTGCCAAAATGGAAACAGCGGCCTGCACTTGGCTCTCAAACAGCTGTGACCAGAGGCCTGAACTCCTTCAACACTGTCCTTGCCCCTCATCCCTGGCTGTTCCCTCCTAGAGCCTTGGGTCTCTCCTATCTATCCCCACTAGCAACTAGCTACAGGAGCATGAGGGCCCTGGGCCCAGAGGAGGGGCCTGACACCCCCACCAGCTCACTCAGCCCCTATAGGACGCCCACCCTGCAGAGCCCAGGTCTCCACATCACCCATTCCCGGTCAGCCATGCTCCCACAGCTGCTCCCATTCTCTCCCTCTTATACATTCCCCGGGCTCAGGCCCCATGGATGTGGGCTCTGCCTTCACAGAGCTCCTGAGCCCATAGGTGAGATGAGACAACAATTCTACACCCAGGGCAAGGTAAGCAGAGCTCTGTGAGGCCAGGCGGGAGGACAGAAAGCTCAGAAGAGGGAGCCAGGCTTCCCAGACAGTGCAAGCAAGAAAGGCTGCCTGGAGGAGGAAGCATTTCAGTTAGGCCTGATCTGGATTAGGACCATATAGAATCTGGATTTGTAGACACCAGGAGGAAAGGGGTGTTGTGGGCAAACTTTCAGAGGCCGGAAGGCTCAGTCCGAATGAGAAGCAGAGTTGCATTAGGCTGGGGTGAGGAAGACTGCAGAGCTCCAACGGGGTGGGGGGTGGGTGTGCTGCCAGGCAGGGTATGAGTGCCCTTGATCCTGGGAGCAGGCAGTGGAGGATCCATCTGCATGTGTGGGAGGGGGGATGGCTGTGGGGAGGATCTGGACAAGGCTCTGGAAAAGTCCCACAGGGAGGGAACAAGCCTGAAAGCACGTTAATGCCGCCGAGGACAAGGTGAATGGGAGCATCTTGCCAGCAGAAGCATCAGCCTTAGAAAGAGCACGGGGTCTGGTGTTATCAATCTAATTAAATCATATTATACTAAGATGAGGGGCTGGAGGGAACTGCCCTCCCGGGGGCATTTGCATTTTAAAAAGGCACCTCATTAACACAAATCAATGTCCAGGCAGAATTCCTGCTCCCCCTCACCCCCCCGCTGGCCTGGGCTGACTACTTCCACCCTCACATTTCTGCTTGGCACCTCTACTTTGAAGAGTGGCCAGTCCTGCCTGTGCCTCCTCAGCCCCCTCCTCCTCCTCTTGCTCCAAGCACAGCTCCCCCCCACAACCGCTTCTTCATCCAGCACCCCCAGCATTGGGGAGTGCACCCCTTAGACTGCAAGAATGTGGGTCTCGTAAAAATCCCCAGGGTCCTTGGGCACCCCTTAGAGAGGCGTGGCTCAGCCTGGTCGTTTCCTGCCCCCAGGGCCCCTCAGCTGCCTGGGACTGGTTACCAAGAGGGGCTGGTGTATAGGGGGAATACTGGGGGCTGAGGTGGGGAGAGGCTGTCCTGAGCCCCCCATCCCAGCTCTGATCAGATCTGCCCCCAGTGAACCAGATATGCGAGTGGGGCTCTCTCTACAGGGCGGGTATTTCTGGAGTGTTGCTGGCACTGGGCTGGGGACTGTCGGCCTGGCTGGGGTTTCTGGGCTGGGGGGGGTGGGTCCTGTCAAAGCCAAGTAGCAGGCCCTGTGCCTATGTCCAGAGACATGGGGGCAATGGATCCTGGGGAGATGGAGGCCATTACCGAACGGTCCCACCCTCACCCCTCCCCTGTCCCTCGCATGGGCAGGGGTGCCATGGCCCAACAGGGTGCCGTGGGCTCCAACTGCAAGCATGCTGGAATGTCTGAGAGACCGGTTGGCTCTTGGGAATCTGGAATCTTGGGAGGACTGACCCACAACCACTGGCTGGCCTCTCTCTACTCCCCAGAGACCCGAGTAGCTGGGCTGTTGCCCCAGGACTCCAGCCAGACATGGAGCCTCTCTCCCTCTATCTCGTCCTTCATCCCAGCCCCAGGCTGGTGGAGAGGGGTAGGGAGGGAGACCCCACCCCACAGGGCTGAAGGCTGGATGCTCCTCAGAGCTTCCGACCAGGACGAGTGTGGGGTGTGGAGGGAAGGCCCTGTGGGGACAAGAAGGAGCCCTCCTGCCCCAAACAGGAGAGTCAGCCCTGACAGGGTCCCCTCACTGGCATCTCCTGATTGTTTCCCCCTGTGGCAAGGGGCTTGTCTGCCCTTGCAGGTGAGCTCTGGCCCACAGGCCTGGCCTGTATACATCTCGGGGGCCGGACCTGTGGGGAACTGAAGGCCACTGGCCTCTCCTGCCAGGTCCCCCTGTGGGCTGTCCTGCTGAGTCCTCAGGAGGTTGCATGTGGAGCAGATGAGGGGCTACGCTGACCAGCAGTGGTGGGGGTGGCGGGGAGGAGCAGACCTCAGCTTCAGCTAAGTTGGCTGATCACCCTCTTTTTTCTCATTTCCAGGGACTCAGGAGGCTGAGGCATTAATTGGTAAGCATCCAAGTCCCCTGGGTCGGGGGATAGGAGTGGGCTTGTCTGAGAGCTGCAAGACTAATCAGAAACCCACACCCTCACACACCCCCGGAATGAGACCCAGAATGAATGGGCTGGGCACAGGGAATCCCACAGTGCGGGAAAGTTGTGGAGCCCAGGCAGGAGTGGAGGGGGAGGGTCTGACACACAGTGTAGGTGGCACAAGAGGGCCATCAAGGCAGGAAGCATGGAGAAGGGGGGCAGGGAAAGCAACAGAAAAGAAGCTAAATCTAAAGACAGATTTGGAAGACCACTCACCTACCCTACGTGGGACCCTCCCAACACCCACTGACCTTCTGGGAGCCCATTTGTCAGGCTCTGTGATAAGACCTTTACCCGTGTTATCTCACTCCCCGCCCCAGGTAGGTCTGATGTCACCATTTCACAGGTGAAAGGAGTGGGGCCCATGGGGGTGGGGGACTTTCCCACAGCTGGGAAGGGTCTGCCTGTGTCAGAGGCTGACCTGATGCCCAGGCCTCTGACTTGCCTAAGGTCCCCAAGCAGGTCAGGGGCAGGGAGGCCGGGAAGTGAACAGAATGTGAAAGTGTGGGTTTGGGGGTATGGAATCAGAGCCGATGGAACTGGCCCCCAGTGAGCGCACCCCTGGCTGTGTTCCCCTAGCCTGCGGGAGCCCGAGGATGCTGAACCGGATGGTGGGCGGGCAGGACGCCTTGGAGGGCGAGTGGCCATGGCAGGTCAGCATTCAGCGAAATGGAAGCCACTTCTGCGGGGGCAGCCTCATCACAGAGCGGTGGGTCCTCACCGCAGCGCACTGCTTCTCCAAGTGAGTTGGCTGAGCCCCCACGCTCCCCCTCCCCACCCCTCGCCAGCACAGCCAGCCTCCCTCCCCACCAGGGGCGCAGATAATGCAGACAAAACAACACCTCCCACACCTACCCAACCCCGCAAAACGCCCAGCTTCAGCACCGCGGACAGCGCCGACCCGCTGCAGTGTGGGGCGCTCAGGCTGACCACCTATGGGCGGCGGGTTCGGTCTGCATTATCTGAGCTTTCCCTACCAGAGCTCCCTTTAGGTCCAACCTCGGGGCCAACTTCCAGCAGCAACCCCTGCTTCCCGGCTCTTGCTCCCCCCCAGCCCAGCTGGGAGGGGTCCACTCTCCTACTGCTGGTCTCACCAGTGAGGTGCTTTGCCAGACCTGGGGCCTGCCCCTGCCGATGCTGGCAGGCTCCTCCCATGCCCTGGCCCTCTTCCCCGTCCCCCTCCCACACCTCAAATATAAGACACTCCCTTTCTGGCTGGGACTCTGGGTACAGGTGGACTAGAGCAGAATGGCCTTAAGGTCACCTATGCTGTCCCTAACCAAAGGGCCAAGTCACCCAATCCCTACTACCATACTATGACCCACTTGGTCCTAGACCTTCAGGGTTTCCCAAGCATCTTGGCTCTTGCCTCACCACAGCTCTGCAATTCTTTTAAAACCTCACATCTTAAGTTCAGATATTTGGGCTCAGAGGGAGCAGGCGGCTTGCCTAAGGCTAGGCCCAACCCCCAGATGCACCCTGGTGGGTGATCATCTCCTTCAACCCTCACAGCAAGCCTTTCAGGTGGGGACTGTAAGTGTCCCCATTTCACAGACAAGGAAACTGAGTCACAGAGAACTTGCTGGGTGACTTGCCCAAGGTCGCCGGGCTGGCCGGGGTATAGCTGGGAATTAAAGTCAGGAATTAAAGCTGCTTCAGCTTCTACCCCCTTACCCACCTCATCCTGATGTATGTCCCACTGGAGATTACTTTTTTGAAGACAATGTGCAGAGAGAGATGTTGGCACCATGGGGGGCCTAGAGGGAGCCCAACTCCTCCCTCTTTCCCGTCTCCATTTAACTTCCACCAACTCCATCTGTGAAGCCCTTGTGGGGCTGCCTCACACCAGCTCTCTGCTCTCCCACCAGCACCTCTGAAACATCCCTGTACCAGGTCCTGCTGGGGGTGCGGCAACTGGTGAAGCCAGGGCCGCACGCCATGTACGCCCGGGTGAAGCGGGTCAAGAGCAACCCCCTGTACCAAGGCATGGCCTCTAGTGCCGATGTGGCTCTGGTGGAGCTGGAGGCACCTGTGACCTTCAACAATTACATCCTCCCTGTGTGTGTGCCTGACCCCTCAGTCGTCTTTGAGACGGGCATGAACTGCTGGGTCGCCGGCTGGGGCAGCCCTAGTGAACAAGGTAATGGGGCAGGGCCAGGGCAGAATGCGGGACATGCCTAGAGAAGGCAGCGTGGGGGCCACTCTGAACCAACAATCTTTTTCTGTTGATATTGGTGCACATGATCTCTACTCAAATGGGTGGAGTAGGTACGGGAAAGGGGCAGCAGACTCAGGAAGAGGAGCCATGGGGAAGTGGAGAGTGGGGAATAGAAAGAGCCCAGGCTGGTGGGTGGGAGGAGGGAAGAAGGAATTCTGTCCCACAAAGCCCCCAGCCAGAAGAGAAGGTCTAAACGCAAGCGAGAAACGGGGAGGGACAGAGTTGTGGTTTTCGAGAACCCAGGGCCCCGGAGTCCTTAGTAAGACTGTCCACTGAGCCGCAGGCTGTGTCTCCCCTCCCTAGACCACCTGCCCAACCCCCGGATCCTGCAGAAACTCGCTGTGCCCATCATTGACACGCCCAAGTGCAACCTGCTCTACAGCAAGGATTCCGAGTCCAGCTTCCAGCCGAAAACCATCAAGGATGACATGCTGTGTGCTGGCTTCGCCGAGGGCAAGAAGGACGCCTGCAAGGTAGGGACCAGGGTGGGCCGTGCCAAGGCTGAGCCCTGCTCCCCAGGCCCCAGTCAAGGTGGAAGCCAGCCCACCTGGGACAAGGGATAAGGCCCCAGGAGGTGGGCCCATGGGGTCCAGACAGGGCTGTGCATTTGACCAGCTGGGAAAGCAGATTCCTGGACCCCACCCAGGGGGAGTCAGGCAGCAGGTCTGCAGTGGGACCCAGGAAACTGCATTTTCAACACACTCTCCTGAGGTGAATCAGGGTGGATAGTCTGGGGATGCTAGAGAAATGGGCACCCCAGGTCAGAGAGGAAGGACTGGGTGGCGGGGTGGGGGTGGGGGGGTGGGTCCTGGGCAGGGAAGAACAGATAAAGGGAGGCAGACAGGCATGTGTGCACCCATGTAGCTGCAAAGCCTGGCTCTTGGGCCTCCGTGGACTCTAACGGTACCTCTTCTTCACCTGCAGGGAGACTCGGGGGGCCCCCTGGTATGCCTTGTGGGTCAGTCATGGCTGCAGGCTGGGGTGATCAGCTGGGGTGAGGGCTGCGCCCGCCGGAACCGCCCAGGTGTCTATATCCGGGTCACCTCCCACCATAACTGGATCCATCGGATCATCCCAGAACTGCAGTTCCAGCGGGCTAGCTCGGGTGGCCAGAAGCGGGACCCCCGGGGCCAGCAGCCCCTCAGTCGGAACTTTGCACCCTTCCTGGCAGCTCATGCCATCCTCCTGGTCCTCATGGCCCTGCTCACCTTCCTCTGAGCTGCGCTCAGGCCAGTGGGCCAGTGGCGCCCCGGGGCCTATGGTGTACATTTGTAAATAGCTCTCCAATTCTCCCTACTCTCTAATGCCCACTTATTTCTATTTATGTTCACTCTCTAATAAAACCCCAACCTCAGTGCCGGCTGCCTGGGTGTAGACCCTCCGGGAAGGAGGGGGCTGGTGCTGGGCAGGGCGTGTGGCAGACGAGGCTCCCCAGTGGAAGAAGCTACAGCAGGCACACTGGAGGCTAGACATCACCGAGTCCTGTGACACCTGTGGCCTGACCCCCTCACAGGGGCTTCCCTGCTCCCCCCCGCCTCAGCATCCTTGCCAACGTGGTCGTCACCATGAGTGTTGCCAAGGGGTGCCCTGTGCTGGGCACTGGGGACAGCAACAGATACCGGCGGGGGCCCGGCAGAGGGTGCTGAAGGAGGGGGGGCTCTGCGGGGCGTGGGGGAGCACAGCCCCCACTGCCTATGTCTGAATCACCCTGAACTTCTCTTGGCTGTCACACAGAGGAGGCAAGGCCCAGGCCACTCGGGGCCGTGGAGGTCGGCAGGACAGGCCCCCCAACCGAGATAGGCCAAGGCTTCGGCAGCTCCCTGGGCCAGGACCCCCTCCTTCTTCCTTCCGCAAAGTCTGGGGTTCAGGCCATCCCTGCAGCAGTCTTTAATGGTTTCTTCGAGGACCCCTGGGGAATTCAGGAATGAGCTGCTATCCTGCACAGAGAGCCTGGTGCTTGGCCCTGCCCCCAGGGGCCCCACCCCAGCTCTGCTGCCCCCTCTCGTCCCTGGTCCTGTCAGTAGCTCCACGCCATCCCCCTCCCAGTCCTCCCGTGATGGCCTGTGGCCACCAGGAATCTACCAGGAATAGGTCTCAGAGCCCAGGCCCCAGCTCGCTCTGGCCCTGCCTGTCCTGGCCGCGATGGTGCGGCTGCCCACGGAGGTGGCCCCAGGTTCTCAGCCTGGCCCAGCGTGTCCACGGCAGGCCTTCTGCGGTTGGACGGTCAGCTCCCCAGTGTGGGCCGATTCCTGAAAGGCACCCAGCTTCCTGCCGTGCTCAGTGACCATGAACAGACGAGAGGCCTGAGAGGGCACACCACACACGCACACCCATGCTCACATGCTAGTACACGCCCACACTTGCACACCCACACACGGAGAAACACACACGTACGCGAGCTCGTGCACAGGCCCAGCTGGCCCGGCAGGTGCTGGGAGAAAGCAGGCCTGGGTATTTATGGAACGTATCAATAAGCACTTAGCAGGCACCTGCTGTGGACCGGCCCCGGGGATGGAGTGGGGAACACACACTGAATTCGCCTCTGCTCTGCTTTGCCTGGGCATGTTTCTGCCAGGCAGGGAGCACTGCTTGGTGGCCCTCCAGGGACTGGGCCATCTGAGGGCTTCTTCTCCAGAGCAGAGATGGATTCTGAGTCCCGGCGGGGAAGGTGGGGGCGCGGGGCAGCAGGTGCACTGAGGCCTGATGGGGGGACGACCGGGCTGTGGGTGTCCTGAGAGTGGCCCCAGGGACAAGTTCTGGGTCATCTTGGCTGGGAGCAGGGGCTGGCCTGGGTCCTGCAGCTTTGGAGAGAGGCGACGCTGCTGTGGGGAATAGAAAGAGCTTCAGGTCCTGCAGTGATGGGGGTCAGAGGAGGTTAGGTGGCCCATCTGCCACGTCTGTGGTGAGAGGCCAGGATGGAGCCCAGGTGAGGGCCAGGCCCCCCTTGGAGGAGGACTTGCCACCCCGCCCCTGCCTCCTCTTCCTGCTGTCCTAGCTTTCTGAGTGCCCTGGGGTCCCCCATCACCCCACCATCCTCCTGCCTCTGCTACAGGGCAGGGGTCTGGTCAGGGTCCTGTGGGCCTAACAGGGAGGAGGGGCGAAGATGTCAGGGCAGCCCAGTGCTCCCCAGTGACGCCCCACCCAGCCGGGCTGGGAGGGCAAGGCTAGGGTCCTGGGTGGGTCCCAGGTGGTGGCCAGTGTGCGACCCTAGGGCACAGATCCCCCACGCCCTGGGCTCCCCAAACCCAGCGTGGACACTCAACGAGACAGCTGCAGGAGGGGAAGGGATACACTCGTGCAGAGACTAGGGGTTTAAAGGGAAGCAAGTTTATTCACGCTGTTCACAGTGCGCTCAGTGCTGTGAAGAAGGGGAAGGAGAGAAGTGCCCCCAGCTGTCACGGGTCCCCTCTCCCACCTGGGTGGGGTGCCGCTCAGACACAACTTTCTATGCTGCCCCCAAGCAGCGCCTCAGAGCCACCGCCTGGTGGGTGGGGGCCCCACCAGGGCCCCACCGGCTGCAGGGAGAAGGCTTTGGAGTGACAGCTGGCTGGCACAGACCACCAAGCCGTGGCAGGCGTAGGGAGCGGGGCCCAGCCCAGGGCAGGGCCCACCTTGCAGCAACCAGAGCGGCCGGCAGGTGAAGCCACAGGAGGGGGCCACAACCGAGCCTGGAAATCCATGTGCGCACACACCATACTGCACGCTCGGGAACATAAGGCTTAAGATCAGCCTGTGGGAGCCCCAAGAAGGAAAACCGCTGGGCCAGGACCCCAGGACCCCTGACCCCTTCTGGCCTCAAGGATCAGGGGTCAGCCACGGTCCTGACGCCAACACCTGGAGCAGGCAGGGGTGCAAATCAAAGCCCCCCCAAACCAGAGACACCATCCCAAACCAGGGGTTGTACACCAGCGTCCAGATTTGCAGTTTGTCTCAGGGAAGCACGGCTCAGTCCAAAGGTGCCAGAGTGGCACTGCCTCTGCTCATAGACACCAGCCCTGGAAACACGACAGACACTCCAAGAAGGCTGAGAGTTTGGGTTGCAGGAGACTCCGGCATCTTGGGGTCAAAGACATCCTACCCAACCTCTGGGAGCCAGAGCTCTCCAGGGAACACGGGGAACGGGAATTTCCTCAAAGCCTTGGCGTCCCGGGAGTTTCCAAAGAGCCACCACCAGGGGGAGCCAGAGTGGCTGTGGGGGATGGGGGCCCAGGGAATTTCAGAGAAATTTCTCTGAAGCTGGTGCTTCTGGCCAGGGAAAGAGACAAGACAGGTGCACACGCTTGACGCAACGAGGCATCAGTACTTTTTAAAAAGTCACTTGAAGATGATCTCCTTGGCCCAAGGATGGGGGCACGATACCACCAAGAGATGATGGGTGAGGGGCCGGGGGCTGGCCCGGCCGAGCGGGGAGACGGGCCTGTGCTGCTCTAACCTGCCAGCCCCAGGCTGGACAGTGACACAGGCGGCAGGCCCGGGGCTGCCGCGAGCCCAAGGCGGCGCTTCCGCAGTAGTGGCTCTTCCGTGCATTTTAAGACACTAACAGTTGTTCCGCTCATTCATAAATACACAATTTTATTTGCTATTTTCAGGGGAAACTTAGGCATTAAACTGTAAGCTGATAAAATACGGATACCTAAAAAAGTACAAAAGTATAAATATCCCCTTACAATAAATTTTAGTGAATTAAGTCTTAATATCTTTAAATTAAAAAAAAAACCCCACAAGCCTATCTATTATGTCAAGGTCACAAATCAAACAACACTAAATGGCCAGCAGCGCCCCACTGGTACACCCCGAGGCCAAGGAGGGGCTGCCCAGCCCCCGCGCGCTCCACCGGGAGGACAGGTCACCAGGGCCAAGTGTGTCCTGCAGAAAGATTGCTACAAACGGATGAAGCCAAACATTTAACAACATACAACAGACCTTACAAAAGGAGGAGGTAAGTCCTAGGTGCTGGAGAACTTGGTTCATCAGGTAATATTGGCAAAGGAGAAGAGGGCACAGGCAAGAAGCCTCTGGAAGCGTCCGGAGCCAGACAGCGGTCGGTAGGCACAGCCTCCCTGGAAGCTGGAGGTCAGGAGGCAGAGCCGCCTGCCGGGCCAGGCCCCCCAGGTGGACAGGCCCCACGACCAGCTGAGGAAGGTCTGTTCTCAAAGCATGCGGACAGCGGTTTTCAAAGGAATCCCGGTAGCTCCGTCACGTCAGGGGGCAGGGCCCGTGCAGCCTGTGTCCCCAGCGCCCCAGAAACGTCAGAGAGAACTGCATAGTTACACGAGAGAGCCGGCGAGAGAGAGATGTTTGTGATGTGCTGTAAACATCCAATTTCCAACGTGACCTGGAGTTTCAGCTCCAGAAGCCGGGTGGACAGGCCTCCCGCCCCGACCTCCACCCCAGGTGAGAACAAGGCACTGATGGGCGCCAGCTCCCCCTGAGCCCCAAGGTGGGTCAGACGAGGCAAAACTTGTACCTCCCTTTACATGACTTAACAGATCAGCCCAAAAGGCAGCAGCACTTTTAGGCATTTCTAAGAAGTGAAAGCACTGGGTAGTCTATCCACAATTGGAAAGAAAGGATGCAAAGGATGCAAAGGTCTCTCGCCTGGAAACTACAAATGGAGAAGCCTTGACTGTGCCAGGCCGGGTCAGGCCAGTGGAGCCCAGCTCTGAAGGAGGACCGGGAAGTAGTGAACACGCGGAGGCTGGGAGAAACCACCAACCGGTCATGTCTGGGAGGCACAGCAGACCCCCTGCCCTGAGGACCAGGGCCTGGTGCATGCCAGGGTGACCAGCAGGCACCCAGAGCCCAGGGCCGTGGCACTGCGGCCACTTCCTACCAGCAAGGCCCAGGCTCCGTTACAGACTGTTTATGTAGCACCAAGAAAGCTGTCCTTTAAATGATCTTCGGTGATTAAAGGGTCAGTCAGGAGCGCCCTGCCTCAGGCCCGAGCGGCACTTGTGAAAACCAAGCGGAGGTCCCTACAGAGACGCCCGCCCAGGCAGCATGCCGCCTCTGAGTGGCGACGCCCGGCCTCGGACAGCTGGTCCTGTCTCTCACCACCCACCTCAGAGGCAAAAAAAGGATTCACACCCGGATCTCTAGAGAAATTGTCAAAAGCAGGTTTCTTCTCACGGCCAAGCTTCCTCGACATGGCAGATCATTGCATCTTGGGAAAAGGTAAAACGTCTCTTCAGTTGTCAACACTGTGTTCCTCACATCCTTGAACCCCGTTCTTGCAAAATCTGAAAATGCCAAATGCAGACAATGAGAACTCGGGCCTTGAATGGAAAGGCAGCCTGCAGCCGGGAGCTTCACGGCCCTGAGGCCAAGTGCCCTGCTTGGGGGTGGAGCCCACCGCAGGCCAGGGTCCGAGAACGGGGACCCTGCTGTGCAGGCCTAGCTTGCCCACTTCCAGGCCGCACACAAGGGGCAGGCCTCCCAGCTCTCCACCTCTCCACCCGAGCCTGACATCACCATGCCTGGGAAGTAGTGAACCTGTGGAGGCTGCGAGAAACCACCGAGCGACCACGCCTGGGAGGCAGCAGCAGACCTGTCCTCAACCCGGCGCCTCCCGGGCCTCCTGAGACATGTGGCAGGGCTCCGGGGGGATGACTCCTCATTGAGGCCCCAAGGACCTCTGGGCAGCATCTTTCTTGATGGCCTCCTGAGGATGGGAGGCTCCCTGCTCCCAAGGGTGCCAAAGCCCACCCGGCGGTTTAACTGCCCACCGACTCCTGATTTTCTCTCCAGCCCAGCTTGATCCCGGGCGGAAGACACATGTGTGCAACCAGGGCCCCCTGGGCCCCCAGCCCAACCTGCCCCTCTTCTTTCTTCCATGCCCCATTGTAAACCATATCCCTTCCACCCTGCAGCCACACACCCAGAAACCTGGGCCCCTGGGATTGCCCTGTCACGCCCACATCCATACGTGCCAGCTTGCTCCCCACACTGCCTGGCTGGGGTCACATCTTCCGTAAATGGACCACCCCCCTTGAGGGTGCCAGCCCCCTCCTTGCTACAGCCAGACAGGACTCTCTGGGACACACACTTGACCCCACTGGGGAACCCTGCCAGCCCTCGGCCGCCATGCTTGAGCCTCTCCCTCCCACTCCTCCTCAGCACCTCGGAGCCAGAGCAGCGCCCCCACCCAGCCTTCCTCGCCACTGGAACCATCCATGCCTCCCATCTTCCCCCAAATCAAGCTGGGAGCTCCTCAAGGCCACAACCCCATGGGAGCCAGGGGAGACTTTGGAGTTGGCAAACTGTGCTATTTCGACACGTCAAGCATGGCTGCTAAGCACCAAGTAACCAGGACAGAAAGGCCACGCGTCCCGGCCAAGCCCAACCGCGCCCAGGCCAGCACTGTAAGATGACCCTCCCTGCGATCCCACTGGCAGTGAGAGTGGCCTCCCGGGGGCATTTTCCACTTGAATTTCAGAGCTGAGAGAGATACGGCCCCGAGGACACTGTGTGTTGCTGAGCCCTGGACCCGGTGCAACGCGGGGACATGCCTGGAAGGGGCACGCCCTGCTCATGCCAGGCCCAGCTCACACGGATGCCCAGCCAGAGTGAGGCCCTGCGGGCACAGGCAGACTTCTCAGGCTCATGACCAGTGACCACCGGCCCTGACTCCTGCTCACTGTCAGGGCGGCTGTCCAGAACCACAAGGCCCATCTCTCAAGTCCCCCAAGGGCTTGTTCAAATGACTCAAGAGAAGCCCAAGCTCTCCAGCCTGTCCCTGATGCCCCCCCATCCCTGTGGTTCCCCAGGCCTGTCCCTCTGTCTCTGACAGCTCCGAGGCCATCCAGGCAGCACACCCTCTTGCCCGCTGCCCACTCCCCGGTAGGTGCACCTTCCACTGTGCTGGGGGAACAGCACCCCAGGCTGAAGGCCCCTCCTCAAGCCAGACAAGAACAAGTTCCTAAGCTCAGCAGGACTCGCCCGCTCACTGGGAAGGCCCAGGAGGCCCCTGTCGGAGGGACATGGTCTGAGGACGTGACTTGGGGTGAGGGTGGGTCCCCACTCAGCCCTAGAGGACCCTGTGGCCCCCATGGCGCTAGTCCCAGCCCCAAGAGGGTCTGCCGCCCTATCATCGTGGCTGTTTGCAGGGAAAGCTGGAGTTTGGGGGGCCATGAAGCCGAGAGCTGCTCACTCAGTGGGAGCCCAGCAGAGCAGACGGCGTCCGAGTTCACAGGCCTCAGTGGTAGAAAGGACAAGGCCCACGTAACTACCACGCAGCCTGGCAGCGAGGTGACAGCACAGGAGGGGTCGCCCTGCCAGAGCCAGAGCCCCAGTGACTATCTCCTAACGAGGACAGAAGACCCCTCCCGGGACCTGTGACGGTCACGGCCCGTCTGCCCTGGAAGGAGCTCTCATTTGGGCTGCCGCCCACAAGAAGGCCTGAGCTGGGCCACAGGGACTGAGCAGGCTGTGCATGGCACATGGCACCCCCGCCCCCCGCCCCAACCCAGCAGGCCCAGGGGCCAGGGCCACTCCAGGGCTGCCCTGCCATCAGCCCACCTCGCCCCTCCCACAGCCCAGACCCTGGCAGTCACGGCCACTGAAGCGGCTCCTGCCAGCAGATGTGAAGTCTGTAACTGGGGGCGGGGGGTGGGCAGTGCTGCTGAAAGAAGTCCCTCCTCCCTCCTGGAGGTTGGCTCCTCTATCCTTGCCCCCGCCCCAGCCCGTGCCCCTGGCTCCTACCACAGTTCACCATCAGGCCAGGCCAAAGTCAAGCTGAGCCCCTAAGGTGCAGTCACTCCAAACCGAGACGGGCCACAAACGCAAACTACCGCCTGATTTCAAAGACTTAGAGAAGAGCAAAGTAAGATATGTCAGTGATTTTTTAGGTTGAAATGACAATATTATGCATGTAATGGGCTAACAGTATTAACATCAATTTCACGCATCTTTTTATTTTCTTAACGTGGCTGCTAGAAAGTTTAATACGACAGATGGAGCTCGTGCTGCACATGCCCTGGACGGCAGTGGTCCAGACCAGGGCCCAGCAAACTTTTCCTTCAAGGGCCAGGTAGTAAATACTTCAGGATTTCCGAGTCAAGAAGTAAAGCTGAAGATATTATGCACTCATATAATCACCAGAAAAATAACCACTAAAAACGTAAAAGCCATTCTTGGTCTGCGTCCCCAGACCAGACTCACAGCCAGATGTTGGCCTCTCAGCACATGGCTGGCCACAGGCTCTTCCCGAGCTCCTCACCTGCAGGGCTTGGCGGGGAACCCCTGCATGACACCTGTGCCCTGCCCTCTCTGGGCCTCAACCTCCCCTGCGCAACGCGAGGGAGCAGACGAGGCGCTCCCTGCTGATGGGATCCTGGCTGAGCCACGGGTTTCGGACAACAAAAGGGGCCGGGAGGCAGCACGGACTTGAGGAGCAGCGAGGGGCTGAGGGGGCGTCCACGGAGCCTCCCATGACAGGGCAAACAGAAGGAGGGTCCCCACAGACTCCTCTCCACCAGCACCCCTAGTCTGAGGCATGAGGGAGTAGGGGTGCCACGGGCTTTGGTGTCGGGATCAGGGCCCACTCTCTGTGGCACAAGCCCCGACTCCTTGGCCCTGAGCCCATGGGTGGACTGGTGACAAGGTGGGGAGACTGGCGGGCTGGGGGCTGCGTGTCCCTAGGAGGCGCAGGCCCGTGTCCCTGCTGCTGGCACCCATGGCAAGGAGGCCCTTCCCAAGCCTGACACACACAGCGCGCAGGTGCCTCAGCCAAGGTCCCAACCCCACCCACATGGGCATCCTCAAACGGGACAGACAGCCCCGCCCCGAGACAGACTGGCTCCAGTGCAGATCTATGCGCTGGCATCTAGCATGGAAGGTTCTCTGTCAACTACAGGCACGAGACAGACGCAGGGGAGGAGGGGCTGGGATCAAGGAGGCTAAGGTAGGTGGTCAGTTTCAAGGGCGCAGGCTCACCATGACATTTACACTTAATCTGAGTCATTCCCTTCGTGACCCGTGTCCTCGTCGTCACTCTGGCTCGGCACCGGCAGGCGGCAGGGAGGAGAAGAAGAGAGGGACCGTCAGTGCAGGGCGAGGCGGGAGGCAGCAGAGGGAAGCCCAACCAGACAGGCCAGGCCTCCACGGGGCAGCAGAGAGCACGGCGCTCAGGGCTGGACCTGAAGTTGTGCTGTGCGGCGAACTACAGGCCAGCCTCGTCCAGATCACACTGTGGGGGGAAGCACGACGTCCCTGGGCCCCGGCACTCCCAAAGTTCCAGAGTTTTCCTTCCCTCTGTGTTGTGAAAAACTGAACCTTGCCCAAACAGAGGTCTGGCCTTTGCCCTCAGCTCCTGGGAGGTCATGACCTCCAGGACACACCACCAGTCTGACCATGTGATGGGGGGGTGGGGTCAGTTGGCCGGGGGACTGGAGACTGCAATCAGGCACATGGGTGATCAACTGTTGATCAATGGATCAATCATGCCTATGTGACTGAGCCCAGTAATATCTCTGCACACGGAGGCTGTCGGGGCACCCCTGGTGGGCGGTGCTCCATGCACGGTGCCACGCATCCTGACTGCATGAGGAGCACCTCTGCAACATGAGCTCCACGTCTGGCATACTTCCTGGCCTCTGCCCCACACACCCTCCCCTGGCAAGTTTGAAACCCCCCCTCTTTCCGTACTTCCTGTAATAAACTGTAACTTTGAGCAGAACAGCCAGCAGTGAGTTCTGAGTCCTCCCAGCAGATCATGGAGTCGGAGAGTGATTTGGGAAGCCCCTGAAGTTGGGGCTGCTGGTGGCCGCTCTCAGTGGACCGGTCCCCTCTCTGAGTTGCCCGACCCCCACCCGCTCTCTCCTGCCACTTCCACCTCAAGACGTGTGTGTGTGTGTGTGTCTGTGTGTGTGTCTGGCCCGTGCTGTGGGCACCCAGTGAGCAGGTCCACAGTAGTGGACTCACTGTCCTCAGAACATGAAGTACTGCTCCAACCAGGCTGTGCACAAGTGTCCCCAGATCCCGACCCCCAATCCGGCCTCAACACTTTTCCATGGCTTACGGAGGCCCTGGCTGTGCTCCGCCTCCTGGGGAGCTCCTGCCACGGCCCCAGTTTAGAAGCTGCTGTGGCTGCCACACTCTAGAGCCAGGTATTTCTGGAGAGAGAAATAGGGCCGCACTTTCAATGGCAAAGGGATTTGGGGTCATGAGTGGAGTTCTGTCAGCACAAACGCATCCCTTCTGCAGCTGAAAAGGCACCCGAGGGACATGAGCTCAGGCAGTTGCCCTGGAGGACTTAGCTATGAGCATTTTTCAAGTTCAGAAATAAAAGTTTCTAAAAATAAGACAACTTGCAAAAGAGCCCTGCAAATGCTCAGAGAGGTATGGCTCCTCGTGAGGCTGGGGGCTCCGGGAGGTGGGGTTGCCTCCTACCCTGACTCAACAGGAAGCACGTCCCCAGGCATGGCACCGGGACCCCTTTGTTCCCGGCCCATTGCAGGGACCTGCACCAATCCCCACGACAGCCTGTCCTGGGCAGCGGCGGAACAGCCCAGACCCTGCACTTGCAGCTGCAGGCACCCTTGCAGGCCAGGGGTTGGGGGTGGGGTGGGGGCCAGGATGTAAGGACTCTGGAGGCCCCAGGGCCTGGACAACTGCCCAGTCGTGCTGGGGTGAAAGAGCTGCCTCGAGCACCAGTGGAGGACGGCCATTGCGGGAGGACCAGCAGGCGAGGTGAATCTGCCATCCATTCCCAAGCCCACGCCTCCAAGAAAGACCCTGAAAGGCTCACAGGGGCAGTTCTAGGCAGGTAGCAGCCAGGGTGGCACCAGCCAAGAGTGTGAGGAAGGCCTGGAGCTCCTGGTTTAATGTCATCAGTTAAAACCCCTCTGGCCTTGCCCACACTCACTCAAAACACCCTCTGACAGCATGTCGGAGCCTTCCACCAGGGCCACCTGTGGGCCCAGGACACACAGGCTGGCCGCCACAGAGCCCTTGGGTCCCCTCAGAGCCGGCTGTGGGGCTGTCCAGGCACCACCTGGCTTGAAGGTCCAGAAGGCCTGCCCAGGCTGATGCTGGACTCTGCAAGGACAGACACATCTGGAGTCACCGACCTCAGGAACAAGCCCAGAGGAGTTGCCACTAGAACCTGTCACCTCCAGGCAAGGGTAGCAGCTGCTCCCTGCCACGAGGCTGCCCTTGCGCTCCTCGGGAGACAGAAGGGCCAGACGTCCAGCAGGGAGCCGGTGCAGTTCAACAGGAACTGGCCTGTGCCAGGCCAAGGCAACACTCCGTGGAGTCTCAAAATCACACAACCTGCCGTATCTGCTCCATTTACAAACCAGCACGACTCCCAAGCCTGGGATGGGTGTATCCGAGGCGGGTGCCACCAGGAGGCCCTGCCCTCCAGCCTCGACGTCCCCAGTCCCCAGGAAAACAGCCCACAGTGGCATCACTCAGAAGCGTAGCCCCCACCGGCAGGACTGGAAGACAGCAACACTTCCAGGAGCAGGCTAGCGGGTTAGAAGAGGTGAGGGCGGAAGGCCTGGGCTGTGGGAGCCGCAGCGTGTTCAACAACCCCACGCTCCACCACTCGCATCCCGTGGACGTCCGTGTCCTCTGTTCCAGGACTCTGCTTCTGATATGCCAGGCAAGAATTACGTGATGATGGACAAGCAGCATGAGGCGAGCAGGCCGCCAGGAAGCCTGCACGGCCAGGAGCGCCGTGACGACAGTAAGAAACAACACAGCAAAGGAGAGAAACCCAGCCCTGCAGAGGGCACTCGGGCCGCAGCCTCACCCACCTTGGCCTTCTCACTGGGCTCACTGGTCGTGCCGTACGGGGAGTTGTGCAGCTCCTTGGAGACCACGCAGAGGAACTCGGCCTGGTCTTCACTCCCGTAGTTGTAGGAAGAGCCAATGCTGACCAGCTGGGAGGAGAGAAGGCCAGTGGGATGTGGGCAGAGAGCCTCACACACTTGGCTCAAGACCAGCCCCCCGCCAGGAGGGAAATAGCCTGCGAAGACCCCCGGCAAAGACGGCCAATGCTCAGGGAAGCTAAGGGACAGGATTCAGCCAAGAGACTTTTAACAAACTTACTGAAAATAAAGTCCCTGAACACCCACACTCAAGCTCGGACGCAACCGTACACACACACCACGTGCAGGACAGGCCTCCTGTGCCAGCACGTCCAAGCTCCTCTCAGGTTCCTGGCTGGGTCCCGGGGACGCTGAGCGACCCAGGGAGGGGAATGCGATGCTGGAGTGGGCACCAAGCGGGCCGGGCCCGAGAGCAGGCAGCGGGGCGGTGGCACTCTGCTCTGCCCATAAGTTGTGCCCTCCGCACGGGCTCTGAACACACAAGTGTGAGCACACGCCCGCACACATGTGAGGGCGAGCCCCTCCCCAGGGAAGCCAGGACCAAGCCTTCCTCCCACTGGGGCTACTGACTGCGAAGGGGCATAGGAGGGCCGCAGCAGCTCCGACAGGCTCAGGGAAGGGCCGGGGGCAAGAGAGATGCCGGGGCTGTGGCTTCCCACGCCTCAGCCGAAATCTGTCTGGGTGTGTCCACGCCCATGGCCCTGCATCCCCGGGCCTCCAGGTCACCACTACGGCCACACAGGAGCTGAGGGCCGACCCGCCTTTTCCAGTTTAGCCCCAGAGCCACCAGGGACTTTGTGTTTAATCAAAAGAAAAGCACTAAAATTGTAGTGAGCTATCAGTGGCACAATTATCGAGGCAGTGCCTGAAAGGCCCTCCATCTTTGCCTTCTCTACTGATGGAACTGCCCACGGAGGAGAGGCCAGGGGCGGGAGCACCACGTGCAGTGACAAGGACACGGTGAGCACCGCCGAGCGAGGGAAGTGTGCAGAGCGGTGCGGCCCGCTCTGGGAAAGGAGAGGAAAGCCCCAGGGCCAGCGTGCCCACCCTGCCTCTCTGGTGAAGTGAAGTGGATGGTTTCTAGAGGTCATGGAGGGAACTGATCAGACCCCCGAGAAACTCATCCCTCCCACCCTTCCCCCAAGGCTAGGTAGGGTGCCCACCTGTCAGCCTCTGCCAGAGATAACACTCTGGATGCTGGGGAATGGGGTCCAGGGAGTTTGTGTTTTGTGTACACATACAGGTATTTGTTTTCCGAAACATGGGACTGATCTTGCAGCAATGCTGTTTTGTAATTTCTTTGTAAACCTTAGGCTTTTCATTGGGGGTTAGATGGCTACCAAAGCGATAGTGAAATAAAGAGTTGAGGAAGGGGAGGAAAAAAAAAAAAAAAGGTCTGTTCTAGGAACAGACTGGAAGGCTGTTCTAGGTTCATAAATGCCTCTCGGAGACAGGCCCGCCACCTGCGGACCTCAGGGGTGCCCGGCCCTGGATGCAGACGGAGCAGCGCGTACGCAGCCACTCATAACCAGGTCTGCCCAGGGACCACATCCTCACGAGGCGTGCAAGCCTCTCAGAACCTGGCTCTGGCCTTGTCACTGACCACTAGGCGACTCTGGGTTCAGCCCCACCACCTCGCGGGGTCCCAGGCTCCGGCCCCTCTTCTCCTGCAGTTCCGGCTCCTGTTTCTGGGAAGTAGACAAGTGAACAAACATGACCCTGGTTCTGGAGTTTCTCCGGCATGAACAGGGGGAGCACGTCCCCAAGGGAGGAACTGGGCAAAGCGGGTGAGACTTGGGGAGAGAGGAGCTGCTCTTTGCTGTGGGTTTGGGATCCGCTCGGAGGAGCTCAGGACAAAGCCCCTGAGCTGGTCTCGGGGAGGAAGTGCCCATGCAGGAGGCACGGGAACCCCTCTCCCTTCCACAGGAGCCACAGCGAGGGTGACCTAGTTCACGGATCCTGAACCGGTGACCACAGCTCCCGTCTCCCCAGCCCTTTTCTAGGCTGCACACCAAGGGACAAAACGAGGGGCGGTGGGAGCCTTCCTTTCCTTTGTGAGCCTGGCGTGACTGTGCTGGGGTCAGGGAGTGAGGAATGCAAATGCAACCACGGGACCCCGCCTGGACACCCTCCACACCCCTGCCCCAGGGCAAGGGCAGGGCATCAGAGCAGCCCTGCTGGCTACGTCTCCGGGTGGAGAGTGGGACACAAGTGCCGACTGCACCTTTCATGACATTTCAAGAGGTTGCCAAGCATTCTACAGCCTGATTCATTATTTCAAAAGACCCATAACAAAGGGTAGCCTTAATTAGGAGGGATGCCAGGGGACCCCATGATTTCCCACCGTGGACAGAAAGCTGGCACCAGAGGACGCTCTCAGGAGCCAGAGGGGGCGGGCTGGGGTCACAGACTGGTCTCCGCCCTTCAAGACCAGCGCCCCGGGGCTCGGGCCGGGCAGGGTCATAAGCCCAAACCTCAGAGTCTCTGCCTAAGACACACAAACAGCGACAATGAGCTTGTGGGCAAGGTATCACCCACTCAAGAGGACATCCTTGCCGTGTTCTCAGGCCCACAGGTAACGGGCTGCAGTTCCCCAGGACGAGAGGCAGCATGCCCACAGAAACACCAGAGCGCTGTGGACAGAGGGCGGTGGGTGGGCGGAAGAGTCTTGGCTCTCACCCCTTCTCACAGCCGTCCTAGCAAAAGCAGAGCTGAGGAAAATGAGGGGCATGGCTGAGCCAGAGTCAGCAGCACTTTCCAATCAAGGGCAGGACAGGGGGCTGGGGGGCTGCAGAGCAGCCTCAAGGGGAAGGGCATCTGTGCCAACGGCAGCACAAAGGAGCTGGAGCCCTATCTGCTCGGCCAGCACAGAAGGGCCAGGAGGGGCCAGGGCGGACACGGGAGGGGACGGGTGGTGGGGTCAGGCCAGGAGGCACTCAGGATATTGACTCCACACACACACACACACACACACACACACACACACACACACACGGACACACACACGGACACACACACACACACACACACACGGACACACGGAGATGTCAGAGAAAAGCACACAGAACAGTCCTCCCACAAAAGAATGGGCTAGACTAAGAAAAATAACTGCAGAGAGAAGACTTGGGAGGTGGGACCCTAAGAACAACTCTTGCCACTCCCCCCATCACCCGTGACCAATCCAGTCGGGACTGGTACAGCTGCTGCTTGTGAGAGGTGCTGGAGACATGATGGGGACCCATGCTTCCATGAACTGCAGGCCGCCCAACACCTCATTACTGGTCCCGGGGGCCAGCTGACCTGAGGACCCGAGCAGAGCCTTTATAATTAATAAAAGATCCACTGTGCTGCAGGCTCAGGGGGTACTCTACCTGCTCAAACTTCCAGCCGTCGGACATGGTGGAGACCATCTGCGTGAGCTCCTCCTCCTGACACTGGAGCACACGGTACACGTGCTTCACTGGCACCTGTGAGAAGGGCCACAGATGAGGGCAATGCCTGTGCCCCGCCCCCTCGCAGCCCCACCCCACGTGCCAATCAGGGATGGCGACGGGGGCCCTGGGAGGCCGACGGTTCCCTTCCACCTCTGGGGCCCAGGTCGTGACGCCTAAAGGAACCCCAAAGGCATCCACCGAAGAAGCAAAACAAACATGCTGGAACAGCTGCCGTTTTCTGCTTTCCCATCCACCTCCAAAAATATTTCCATTTCTGAATTCCAAAATAAAATGAGTCATGTTCCTGAAATCCCAAGAGCACCTGTGGCTAGATGTGAATACACGATGACAGCCATTCCTGTGCCTTGGGGGAACCACACAAAGTCTCTGAACTAAGGGGGTGCCTTGAGAGCCAGGCAGGACCAGCCTCAGCCCTGCTCCCAGAAAAAAGCTCTCAGACACGCACAGCAGCTCGGACAGGAGCCCGTGGATCTTCCGATCCACTCACCCACCCGACCTTCGCTGAGCTATGCTCCAAGCTTGGCTTCTGGCAACACCGCGGGGAGCACTGGCCAAAGGCCTGTCCCAATACAGCTGCCGCTCCAGCCGATACACAACATGTCAGTGACAGGGTCACAGCTCAAAGTACACTGGTCACCACACAGCCCAAGTGCTTTCATCTGTGAAACAGTGGAGGACACTGAGCGCTGCTCAGCCTGAGCCTGCTAATCCCCTTGCCAGCCTGTGAGGGGGCCTCTCCCACATCCACCATGCAGGGGGGGACACAGGCACAGAGGGCTGGTGCCAGCCCAGGTCACAGGGTTCGTAACCAGGGGGGCTGGGCGGAGGGGAAAGAGGCCTCAAACTGGCCAGAGATGACTGGGGAGCTCGTGGCCACATCTCCTGCCCCCTCCCCAGGCCCCTCCCGCTGTCCCGATGGTCCCGTGGCTCCTGCAACAGGGAGAGGGCGGGGGCTGTGTGGTGGGCGGTCCCAGCCTCCCATGCCGTCGCCCCAGTGTGCCCTCCCCTGGCCCCTGACCAGCCACTCGGAGAGGCCAGGCTGTCAGCAAGCCTCTTCACAAAGGCCAAGAGCTCCAGCTCAGGGCCTGCCGGGCGCCCAGCGGGAAAGCCCGGGGTGGGTGGGGGGCAGTGAAAGGGTTTTAAGTGGACGGAGACTCTTCATGTAGTCTGGCATGAAGCTCTGAGAGAAAGTGCACTTCACAGCAGCCTTCTGGCAGAGGGAACCCACCGGGCAGGGCCTAGCGCTCTGCTAACAAGTGCAGAGCCGGCACCGCAACAAAGACTAATGCCTAGACCCTCTGGCACCTCCCTTCGTGGGAGGTGCTAGACACAGCCCACCTCAAACAACACTGGCCTAATGGGTAGCAGAGTGGCTGTGCTGGCCCTGGCACTGCTGACCGTGGTCAAGTGCAAATGGGTCCCACATGGAGCTCTGCACCACTGGGGACACAGTCCAGCACAAAGAGTACCTACTGAGCCCTTCCTTCCTGGTAAAAGCCAAACTCTCATCGTGCCTACACACACCTACAGGACCCCCACCTCATCCGTCTGTGCCCAGCTTGCCGCCAACTCCCCTGTGCTGTCCCTCCAGCCACACTGGCCCCCTGAATGGGTTGAGTACTCAGCTACCACAGGCCCTTTGCACTTGCTGTGCCCTGTCTGCAATACCCTCCCCGAGACGGCCACACACTCGAGTCCCACAGAGGCCTCCTGCTCTCCCTCTGCCCCCTCCTCACCCTCACTGGACCGTCCTCCTCAGCAGCTGCTCATTGTTCCCCACTGGAGTGGGGCCCCCGAAGCACGTGCCCTGCGTGCCGGCCAGGGTGCCAGCTGGCAGCACCGCGGGAGGTGTCCAGAGGGCAGGCCACAGGCGCCAGGACAACTCCAGAGGAAGCCGGTCAGCAAGGAGGTAGGGAAGCGAGCCGCGCCTTTACGCCAGGCCTCGGAAGGTTCCTGCACCTTAGTCACCGGTCTCACCTGTGATGTTCTGCTGTCTCGTTCTCTAATTTTGTCCTTTACAAGTTTTATTAGTGAGGTGATATTGTAAAATTCTGCTTCCTCCAACACCCCTAGAATAAAGAAAAACAACTATAATTCCCACCAGATCAAAGAATAAACGTTGTGCCTCTGCCCCTCAGTGGACTGGTGGCCCATTCTCAGCCCAGCCCACTGGAAGCCCCCGGCCCCCGTCCTGCCATCCTACAGACTCTGCAGACACCACTGGCTCTCAGGGCCCCAGGGCGCACACGGAGAAAGGGCATGTTTGTGGACACACGTCTGGCCCGCGTCCTTCCAGGTGACCCTCTGGGTGCTGAGTTCACGCCGGGTGCCCGGGACGTTTCTCGAACAGACCACCTGCAGAGCCTGCGGCCGTCTGTCCTGGGCTAGCGGCCGCCTCACATGGGTCCCTGCGTCAGTCAGAAGACGGCTGGTTGAGAGGCTGCTCAGCTGCGGGAGTCCTGCCAGCTTAGGAACCCTTTCCTGCCGTTTGCAACGTCCCCAGTTTAGGGGCTCTGAACGGCCAGGAAACTCTGAAGAGCGGATCGGAGGGGCCCTGCCTCGGGGGCTCCTCGTGGGTATTCCAGAAGGTCAGGTGCATGCCTGCTGCCACCATGCCTGGTTGTCCCGACCAGTCTGCACTCTGCACAGCGGGTCCCTGCGCTAGCGGCATCGGGAGCTCAGAGCCGTGGACTCTGTCTGACCCTCGAGCTGCAGCCTAATGAGGTCTCAGGGACTCAGCAGAGCGGGGGGTGGGGCAGCCACCGCCCAGGCAGACGTCTCTCTCTTCAAGGCCCCAAAGGGAGGTGCACCTGGCACGTCCCATCTCAGGATGATGCGGGGCGACGTCCTATCAACCCTTCCCTTTGGATCCAGGGGTGGGGACTGTGGGGCTGCGAATAAGCCCCGGAAGCCTCAGGATAAGCGCTTTGGCCTGAAAGGCCAGCCTTCTACCATCCAGATGCTCCAGGCGCCCCTCGTGCTCTGAGGGGCAGATGGGAAACGGCACCCGTGGGGGCCTTTCTCCCGAAAGAAAGCACTGCGTCTGAGGCTGATGGAAGATAGGTGAGCGAGGCCGGGCGGCAGGGGCTTGATCTGTGGCAAGTACCACATTTGCTTTCTAAGCAAATCACGCTGGGAACAGTTTGCCTAGAACTGTACAGCTGCACACGCAGAACACACGTGTGTGCACAAAAAAGACACTGCAAAAGAAGATGCAGACACGCAGTCGGAGGAGCAAGAGGGCCCAGAGAGAAGGAGGCAGCGGGCTCAGCTCAACAAGTAAAGGGGAGAGAGCCCTGGGCTCTCAGCACCACCCGGACCCTGAGCTGGGAGCCATAGTACGGCAGGCATCTGGAAACGCAGGAAGAACTCAGAGGGGGTTCTGCCAGGGCTGCCCCAGAAGGAGAGCAGACCCGGGGTGACCGAGACCGGGGACCCCCGGGAGGCAGCGGGCCCCAAGCTGTGTGAATCAAGGCAACCATAGAGCAGCGGGCCCCAGGGAGGAGCCCCACCCTCACGGCACCAGTAACCAGACGCCTGAAGGAGGGAATGGGTTGTAGTCCCAACCGGCCCCCACCCAGCTCTGGATTGTCTCAGCTTCCTGGAGGAAAAAAAGGGGAAGAGGCAGCACCGAGCAGCCCTGTTGCCTCTGAGATAAGCATCTGTGAGGGATGGAGCTGGAGAGCAAGGGAGGGCCCCCCCGACCCCGGTCCCGCCTGCGACTCACCTTCCTCAGCAAGGTCTTTGTTAATGACCAGCTTTCCATGTCTCAGGTAGTTCAGCACAGGCCCAAAATAGGTGGGGTCTCTGTCGATTAAATAGGCACCTGTTTCATCCTACAAAGAACAACACACCAAGGTGAATCCCAGTCAAGAAAGCACAGTTCCCATAGCTGGCCCGCAGCCCAGCCACAGCTAAAGGGGGTTTTGGAGGCTTGTGGGCTGTACGCGTCTAACACACAACTGGAAGGATCAGCGTTTATGGTGCTTTAGGGAACCCCTAAGCAGCGTCGCCTGCTTCCAGCCACCTGCAGCCGTTGACCCTGATCTGTCACCACTGCAAGTGAAGCCAAGTTTAAGCTCTGTTGCATCAAGGTGACCTCCCTATTTACTCTGAGACAAGGAGATTGTGTACAAGGCCTCTTTCCTCACAGCTCCAATAATTCCTGAGGGCGAGTTCATCCTTTTCTCATTTCAGCAACCGTCCCACAAGAGTAACCTGACACACTTTCCCCCATGGGATGCTCTCAAAGGCGGGACTGATGCCAACAGGTCAGCATCTGAAGGACACCGTGACCCGGGCCACCGCTACTCATTTCGGGGCTCCTCGCTGGGCAGGACTGGGTAGTCAGAGGCTCATGGAACACAGCTTCATTTTCTGCTGCCAAGTGACCCTAGAGCTCCCCTGAGACTGCTGACCACCGAGGAGGCCTCCCCCACAGCAGCGCCTCCCGGGGTCCATCTACAGAAGGCGCTCCCTCCACACCTGGGCAGGCCCTGCTTCGCCCCCATGGGCCAGGGCCTTTCTGAGTGTTAGGGACCCTCACTGCCCACGGCACACAGCGTCAGGCATCTTTGGCAGGGAGGTGGCGAGGTGGAACCCCCTGAACCTCTTGGATGTGGTGAGCCCACGGTCCCCAGAGCTCACTCCCACTGGGAGGAATCTCAACTGTGAAGCGGAGTGCTGTGTTAGGGCCCCCTTCTCACTCATGAGCATCAAATCTGGAATTTCGTGTAATAAACCTGGTGGTTTCACGGGTTTCCTCCCGAGTCCACAAAGCTGTAAAAACCTGCTCTCCTCAGATCAAATCCGGATGTGGGGCCAGCGGGACCCGGAGCCTCGCTGATGGGTGGGCAGGCCCCGCTCAGCCTGGAGCACCTCTGCCCCTTCCTCTCTCCCACAGGCCCTGGGTGCTCAACCCAACCTCCTGCCTCGATAGGCCACCGCCTGGTCCCCCCATGGGCTTCCTAGCCCCCAGGGCAGCATCCAACCACACACAGACCCCCAACTTCATCTAAGGAAGCACTGGTCAGATGTTGTCCCAAGGGACCCTGCCTCCCGGCCTGGCTCCTCAGCCCTTTCTCCAGACTCCCTAGACCCCTCCTCTTCTCCAAGCAAGGCCAGAAGACCCCTGGGACAGGTTTCTGGAAGAATGATGCTTCAGCAGCCTCCCTACTGGTGAAAAACAGCCGCCATTTCCTACAAAGGGGCCAAGGTCTGGAAAGAAAAGGATGGAGCTGCCGCAACACGGAATCCAGGGGCTCTTCCCTGCACCTTGCCGATGAAAAGAGCCCAAGCGTGACAAGTGCAGATTGCCAAGCTCAGGAATTATTCATCGGCTCACTGCTACCTCCACAGACAGCTGGCAGAAGATCGAGAAGGAAAGATCAGACAGGGACTGGGCTCATCTCCGCCCTCAGGACACCCCAGGGAGCCTCCCTTGTCACACGGGGCTGAGGTCCCACGACAGGGCTCAAGGCCATGCCACCGACACACTGGGTATCTCGCTCAGCACTGGGAGTGGGCGGGAGAGGAAAAGGAAGTGACCCAGGCCTCCAAAGCCTGGAGGGATGGGGGATGGGACAGAGAAGGAGGGAAAGGAGGTGAGCCCACAAAAACTGTGGTGGTGGCACGCCCAGGGCCAGGTGAGAGGGCCACCGCCCAGATGCAAAGGGACCCCTGACCAAGCACTGGAGAGCACTGGAGAGCCAGCGATGGGGCTGGGCCTCCACACACCAGGCTGACCCGGAGAAGGGCAGGGGCGGGAGGCCGCTGAACAGGGGTGGCTTTTTCACTAAAAAGCCACGTGGCCAATGCTCCGAAGGAACTCCTGCCCAGGCCCAGCCCTCAGCTCGGCGCACATCAGGCCAGGCTCGTGGCCCCATCTTAGGGTGCCTGAGGTGAGGCCCTCTAACCCCGGGGGGCTGAGGACTCCCCAGGAGAGACTGGGGACCCAGCACCCAGGCTGGCAAATGCAGAGGCAGCAGCAAGGGGTTGGGGGACAGCACGCCCCCATCAGCCTCCCCAACATGCTCCCGCCCATACCCTGTGCTCAAAGGCAAGTGGCCTCCATGCTCAACTACCCAGCCATCCAAGGGAGGGGCAGGCCCGTCGCTGTGTGGGGACCCCTGCCTTCATAAAAGGAGCAGCCTCACGGATACTTCCAGAACAAGGCCAAAGAGTCCAAGGCGTTTGCTGCTAACTGGGCTGGAGCCCAGGCCCAAGGGTGGAAGAGCAAAGAGGACCCCACCTGCGTCTCAGGGTCTGGAACCCAGGCTTCGTATCCACCAACAGACGTTCCTGGTGGCCCACCCGGAGAACAAGAGAGGCTCTGGTCCCTGGAGATGCCGGGAGCACAGCCGGGAGAGAGCTGGCACCACAGCGAGGGGGGCACAGAGCCACAGTTGGTGGGAGCACGGAGGTCGAACCCCTGGGGTCCAGGCTCACGCTCGGCTACTCAAGGCACATTGCTCCTCTCTCCAG
The DNA here is from genome assembly GCF_028023285.1 of Balaenoptera ricei. Taxonomy (NCBI): domain Eukaryota; kingdom Metazoa; phylum Chordata; class Mammalia; order Artiodactyla; family Balaenopteridae; genus Balaenoptera; species Balaenoptera ricei. Next base: position 52,717,130 of record NC_082653.1, on the reverse strand, counting down.
GCCTCAGCTTCCCCATCTGTCAAATGAGATACTCAGCCAAGAGGAGGCCGGGGGCCCTTCTGGCTCTAACGGTCTGTGTCTAGTCCAACATCTCTTCAAGGTGACAGAGCTGGGCTCGTGACCTGTCCTGGGGGCTGGGACAAATTCCAAGGCAGAGGAAGCCACATGCTCTGGCCACAGAGATGGGGAAGCACAGAGCCAGGAGACTGAAGCACACACCTGGCCGGGCCCTCAGAGGCCTGCGCCTTCCACGCCTCCTCCCCGGGTAGGAAGCGAAGGCAGTGCCTCCAGTGACACCCTCCCCACCTCCCCACCCCCACCGCACAGTCCGTGGCTTATCTTAAAAACCCATGTGAAAACCTAGAGGAGGCCATCCTGGGCACTCAATCCACACGTGGGTTTAGAAAGCTGGGGCCGAGAGCACCCCAGAGAGAGAGGCCTGGGTGCTGGGCATCCAGACCTGCACCAGAGCACTGGCTGCCCACAGCTGGGCACCAGCTTCCTGGGTGCCCCAGGACGCACTGCCTGAGCCGGCCTCCAGGGGACTGGGGAAGCTGGAATGGGCTTCAGTTGGGACCCTTGTCACCCTATGCTTCTCCCACGTGGTGTCACCAGCTGAGGGCAGGAAGCTCAGTCCAGCAGCTGCCACGCTGGCCCCAGCAGTGTGGCCTTAGCACTCCCTCCCGGGAGGGAAGACCCACCCACCTAGACCTGGAAATGCAGGCCCATGGGGTGACCCTAAGATACTGAAGGTCAAGTGGCCATCCCCTAGCAGTGACAAGCCCGCCCCTCCAGCCCCGCCACTGCTAAGCAGACTTTAGGAGGCTTCATGGCAGCTTCCTCCATGGACCCCACAGGGCTCTCTGGCCCAGTTTCTTCCCGTGGATTTGTTTTGATCTGATGGGCTTCATTAAGAAACAAGGACGAGGACTTCCCTGGTGGTCCAGTGGTTAAGAATCCACCTGCCAATGAAGGGGACACGGGTTCAGTCCCCGGTCCGGGAAGATCCCACATGCTGCGGGGCAACTAAGCCCGTGCGCCACAACTACTGAGCCCGGGTGCTGCAACTACTGAAGCCTGCATGCCTAGAACCCACGCTCTGCAACAAGAGAAGCCACTGCAATGAGAAGCCCGCACACCACAACAAAGAGTAGCCCCCACTCACTGCAACTAGAGAAAGCCCACACACAGTAACGAAGACCCAGCGCAGCCAAAATTAAAAAAAAAAAGAAAGAAATTAAGAAAAAGAAACAAACAAGGCTGAGACTCTAGGGTTAGGAGAGACTGGGCAGCAGCATGTTGGGGCGGCGCTCTCATCCTACAAGGAGTGCCAGGGCCCCCAAATTCCACTGGGCTTTATCTTGGGCAACAGCCCAGAGGACCGCAGACTGACTCTCGTTTAGAGGCACCCAGGCAGGAGCTCTGGAGGAACGCCGTCTTCCAGCACCTGAGCCCGAGCAGCACTCGAGGGTGTACGCGTGCCGGCAAGGGCTGCCTGCACACTTGACTGTGACCAGGCTGCGACTGACACGGGCGCCAGGGCCCTCGGCATCTCATGTTGCTTGTGTTTGTAAGTGGCCCTGGGGCCTCCATCCTAAGGCAGAAATAAAGAAAACTACAGAACACAGAAAAAGAGAAAATACCAAAACATCCCAAATTCAGAAGTCTCAGGCTCGCTTATGCAAAAGCATAGAGAGAATGGTCTCTGTGACACCCACACCAGCAGCGGAAGGGGATGTCCGAGGCTCGGCCACCGGCAGCTGTGGTAACAGCACCCCATCCATCACCTGCTCACGGGAGAAGAACCTTGTGATGTGCACTTGGCATGGTCACACTGACAAAAGGCAGCAAGACACGAGGATCTCTCTCCTCCCTCCCTCCGTCCTCTCCTCAATTTATATAACAAGCGTGTGCTACATTTATATAGTGGCAAGGCTTGAGGTTTTTGGGGTTTTTTGTAAAAGAGCCAGAATTAAGATTGCTTGCTTGACAAATCATTTTTCTCTATTGACTATCCCCACTTCTCACTGAGTCTGCATCTGACCTACTTGTGAGGTGCTGGCTTTTAAAATATACATCTATCCTAAAGGCATAAAAGAGAGAAGTGCTGGACTTGGCTCTTGAATATTTAATGGCGGTCATGCCCGTCAGGTTACACACTGTTTGCTGGGGGCTCACTGATGGCCAAGTTGGCCGAATCCCACTCCAAGGGGGCCCAGCCTCTGAGGCCGAGCTGCTGGGCTCCAGGGAACTGTGAATCCTGCATCCCTGAGCCTGTGCCGCAGAGGGAACGCCCTGGCCACGGCCAGGAGCACCCTGCCCGCAGTCACTTCTCTGAGAGGAGCCAGCAGGCAAGACAGGCCAGAGCCCATGTCACATGCTCTCTGAGGAGACCCCTGACCTGCAGTCCCAAAATGGACGGAGGCAGAGAAAACGATCCTGTTTGGAAACCCGCGCAGCCCCACCCCGTCCACTCCCTTCTGAGCAGCCCAGCAGCCTCACCCCTCGGCGCTGGTTAGGAGGCAATGCTCTGACAGGGCCGCTGAGGTTCTCCCGCCCGCCTGTGCCTGGCCCTCACGTTCAAGACAGATTCGAATGCACTGCCCGGTGAAACATCGTGGGTCCAGGGCGGGCCGCCGGCCCCCTTGATAGAACCATGCACATGGCCTTGAAAACGGCCATAAGGAACGAGGGTCGAGGAAGTCAGGCTCTCAGGCAAGGCTGTAGACGGAGATGCATTCTGTGGTCAAGTCTCACTCCAGCTCCGTGCATTCTCTGGAGAGGCCTGCACCTGGCTCCTTTCTATCACCTTCCCAACTTCCACAAACACACGCGGAAATGGAACACAAGAAACGCACGGCCACTGGAGAGTAGAAATGCAAAGGGTTGAGTATCCCAAGCTAAACGCAAGATGTATTCTGTCAGATTTCCCCATTTGAAATCTAAACGCAAAAGCATAGAATTTTCTGTACACAAACATTTGCAATCAACATAATTAGAAATAATTTTCACTCTGAAATTATCCATTTAAGTGATTCTGTTTCACTTAAAACCTTCACCTCTGCCCTCTTTTCTCGTTTGTTTTCTACAGTTTGTCAAATCCTTGACCTAGAAGAGGCCTTAGACATCACCAATTACAAATGAGGAAACAGAGGCCCAGAGGCCCAGAGACTAGAGGCCTGTCCAAGCAGCAGATGTGCAGAACTGTGCTGACGTGTGTGGGAGTGCTGGCTGCTTCTGACTTAGCTTTCCCCATATAAGACCCTACGATGCCCTGCGTACACCTGGAGATCGGAAACCCTCCGGCACACACAGGGAATAAAGGAAAAGCAAGGGCTCTGGGTCATTCCCACCCTCAGATCTCAACCAGCACCGAGCTCTCAGGGCCCTGACCCCCGGGTGCCTCCCAGTCCTAGAATGTGGCTTAGAAACAGAATTTAGGGTGACATAGAGGACTCAAATGAGGCTCACTAAGAAACAAATGCAAGAGGACGTGTGAAAGGACCCCAGCACATGAGGCTCCTGGTTATTCTCGTAGAACAAACGTGCTTCAAATTCACCTAAGGTGGCGGGGGGGGGGGGGGGGGTGGTCCCACCAAGCTCCACGAACAAACGGAGATGGCTCACAGGGACCGTTCAGCTCAGCAGGACCAGGGCCTTCTTGGAGCAGATGCCACATCAACTGTGCAGACAGAAACAGGCATCGGGCCACCCCAGGGTGTGGGGCAGTCGTGGGCAGGATGTCGTGGGTGGACCTGCCAGCCAGAGAGCCACCCGTCCAGGTCACAGCGCTATGAACATCTCTATCACAAGGCAAGGGGGCAGTCATCTGTCCGGATTTCTCAGGTACTTCCCTCCCTACAGACACTCCAGTTACAGAACACCTGCACATAAATCCCCTACAGATGCCACACTACTCAGCTTGGTGGCAAGAGAGAGAGAGAGAGAGAAACTAGGAAGTCAACTTGACATGGAAACAGGCGGAAACCACATCCGCCTGGGAGAGAAGCACCAGTAGGAAGAGCCCAAGGTCCCTGGCCGCAAACCTCCCCACAGTGGTTCTGCAAGCCTGGAGGCGAGGCCCCCTCCAGGCCCAGAGTCTCCAGTCCCCTGGACGCCAGTCACTCAGCTCAGGCAGGCAGGACATTCTGCAGCCAGGACGCCCCGCCAGGGGTTCACACCACGCCCGCTGCTCCCGGGGGTGCCCGAGCCCTCCCCAGCAGCTGCCCCACAGCCACCGCCCTGCTGGCTCCAAGGCGGCCTCTGTTCTCTTCCTACGCTCGGCCCTGCCGGCAGATCCGGTGCAGAGTTCCCCCTTCCTTCTCGCTGGGGCTGAAGAGCAGGCCCACGGCTCCTCTGCACCCTCGCCCACCTCCCCTCCTCACTGAGGACTGCCTGGCGCCCAGGACTGCCTGCCTCTCCGTTACCTGTTTCGAAAAACCTACCTTGGCCTATGTAGTGGCAGTGATGGGCTAGCCCAGCTCATCACCTCCAGAACCAGCCCCAACGGAGCCTGACTTGTAACACCAGGCCAGGATCCTGGAAGCCCAACCACTGAGGAAACTAAAACCCACAGAACATAATACGGATGACGAGGAGAGATGAACGGTATACACCCCCGCTCAGACGCCTCCCTGATGCCACAAGCCCATCGCAGACACACAGGGAGGATGGTACTGAACTCTGGAGCTGTGTTCTCCAGGCTCGAGGGCATCAGGTTTCTTGTACAATAACTCGATGGCTGCCCAGGAAGCTGTGCCCCTCCCCCTTGGCACAGGCTCCAGTGCCCAGAGTTGGGAACCGGCCCTCCAGGGCCTGTCCTAAGAAGTGTCCGTCTGGGACGCAGGGGGCACTGAAGGGCCTGGCTTCCACACCCCACCCTCTGAGGCCGGCCCAGCAACCAGAGCTACCTGCCAGCAGCATGAGGTTTGCGGCAAGTGAGGGAGCGTGTAATAAGTGACTAACAGGAACAAAAACAAATTCTGAGGGGGACAAAAAAGCATTCTTGGTACATTCTTTCTAAAAACAAAGTACAAAAGTAAAATAAAGACTACTAAGAGCCATCTCTAATTCCTGCAACGACCCAGCACCAGGCACTGTGTGGGGGAGGGCTCATATTCCTCAGCTTCCTTAATTCTCACAACTCCTCCTCTGTGACTCCGCTCTGAGAGGTACATTAACTAACCCCAAATCGCAGGGCAGGTTAAGTTGTGGGTGGAGTCAAAGTCAGGCCTGAGTCCAAAGTCTAACTTGGCCACCATGAAAAATGCCCCGTACCCCCAACACCCACATCCCACCAACTCCAGACCGGAATGTGCTGGGCACTCTGCAGTCTGGGGAGAGCACCAGTGCTCAAGGTGGCCTGCTGGCACCCTGGCCACACAGACCCCTCCCTGGGTGCCACACAGAGTCAGCTCCTCTAAAGGACTTTAAAGATTCCTGGCCCAATGAAAGCTGTCCTTGAGCATCCCTGGAAAGCAGCCATGTGCACCCACTCCAGGGGAACGCAGCCACAGACAAGCCATAAGGAGCTGGCATCTCTGGGTTCCCATAAAACTCTATTTGCAAAACCAGGCAGGTGGACCGCAGCTTTCTGACTGCTGCTCGAAACCAAGACCAGTCACTGTCCCGCTGGCCAAGAGCGAGTGAAGGCTGCCCGTGCGGTCGGGGGAAAGAGGAACTGCTCTGCAGTTGACGACCACTTCCTCCCAGCCACCCTCAGACGGCTGACGGCTGTGTCCGATGCCCCAAACAGCTCTCCTCACTAAAGGCAAGCCCTTCCTCAGGGCTTCCCTGCTCAGGTCCGAGGGGCCCTGTGGAGAGGTGACCATGGCATCCACGGCGAGCGAACCCCCACTGCACTGGGCCACCACCTGCCCAAGGCCTGAGCCAGGCGTGGGGTCAGGGCTGAGAATACGCTCGGAGCCAATCCTCAAGCAAAGCGTGAGACGAAATGCACAGTGGCTCGGGACCCCCACTCCTGGCCTCAGACCGGAGACCCAGCCCTCACACTGGAGCTCACGATGCTCTCAGCCTTTCGCCTCTGACTTAGTCACACGGAACATAATCTGCCGTTTCACTCTAAGTAATCCCCACTTCTCCTGCCAAGCAGCTTAAAAGATAGTCCTTCCACCCACACCCCCATCACTTAGCCCTGTCCGTAAAACTCCTTTCACTCACTATCTTTCTAATCCTGAAACTCTAGCCAACATCAAGTACGCTGGGGGTTGGCACAGGCAAAGAACTGCAGAGGACATGGCATGTCATCGGAAGCACCTCGACGGCCCCACCCCTCAAAGACCCATCTGATGCCACCACATCTGCAACCCCAAAGCCAGGACGACGGCCCTGTTGAAGGGCAAAAGCTCATGTGAAACACAGTTTTCTCCAGGCCTGGCTCAGGTGCAGAGACTGAATGCCCCCCCACCCCAAATCCTACTTAATCTGAGTGGTTTCCAACCACCAAGTAGTATTTCCTGTTTCCCTTTTATTCCTAAAGTATCTCCACACTGAAACAGGGACTGATTCAGCTCTGAACAAACTCTAATCTGTTTTCAACAATGCCACTGGGCCAGGTACCATGGAATACAGAGAGCTATAACCCAAATGAATCACATGTCGAGTATTTACAAAGCACTTCTGGGAAGGAGTGTTACACCTGGCCTGCCCCTGATGGAACAGGGGAGAGAAAAATGACCCAGGATAGCAGGTGAACAGATGCCGAAATGAATAACACAGACACAGCCCCACTGGGGAAGCACCAGGAGGAAGTGAGAATTCACACTTGGGCTATCTATAGAGAGAACTTCGTGGCAGCAAGGGCCCCGAGTCAGAACTGGAGACAAGAAGGTAAGGGTTTAGCGGCTTGGGGCACCGTGGGCAGTGGGTCCCAGTTACAGCCCAGCTCCCCACCCTCCCTAACAACCTGTCGGCTATTTAACAAAGCACTCCTCCAGAAAAATGTCCTGACACCACCACTCCCACAGGGCTTCATGACTGAGCTCCCCGCCAGACACTGTGCGTTTAACAGCAAGCTCCAGGTACTCTCCCAGTGAACTCCAAACCCATCAGGCTCCTGAAAGATTCCAGATCTTCCACTTCTTGGAACTCCTCCCCCTGATCTCCCCACCCAACCCCGACCCAAGCACTACTCTGCAAGCCCAGGTGCTCAATGAACAGGAGACAAATGCCCAGCAGAAAATCTTCCACCAGGTGCGTCCAGCCCTGTGAATATCTGTGAGGTATGCTTTCATCAATCTTAACTATGAGGTCAGGGCTTGGAGATTTTTACATGTGATTCAACATCCTGTTTCTCTTCCATCACATAATTGCTAGCATCCCACTCTTCCAAACACCCCTTTCCCTCCACCCTCATCCTCAGATTCCTCACTCAAGGTTTAATGATCTAGGAGTGAATCTCTGGGACATTCTTTCATCAGAACCAAAGGGGGAAAAAACTGAGAAGAATGAGTACCTTATACATTTTCTCATTTGAGGTAAAACACTCTACGACCATGACTAATGGGAATTAGCATTACTCTTTCTGGCAAATTCACATCTGTGGCTAAAACTAACCCATATTTACTAACAACTATTTTATGAGACAGAAACTGTATCTGTTGCATTACCTTTATGTTCTAAATTTCAATTTTACAATTGGGAAATCAAATGTGGTTAACTGGATGATGGTGAAAAAAAGCAACTTCAACATAGACATACTCTGATAAATTACCCTCCCCAAAGGACTACTATACAGTAAAGCATAATTTTTTTAAGTAGTCTTGAGACAGTAAAGACTTAACTGGGCAAACTATAGTTAATCAGCTCTGAATAACAGTCTCAGTGCTGAACAGACAGCCATTGCCTCAAAACAACCCAATGGACAAGAGCAATGTAAAATCGGACTCAATATACAAAAAAGAAACGCTCAAGTAGAAATGCAAGTGAATGACCACTAAGGCCCACTGTTTAAACAGAAAAACAAAACAGTAAAACATACACCCACGCTATAAAAGGAAAATCATAGCTAACAAAAGCTTATTTCTATCCTGGAGATGACTATCATTTTCTGGGAGGTCAATTCTCTAAGAATGCAGAGCTTGGTCAAATGAGCAATGGAAACAGCTGGGGGGGTGGGGGAAGGTACCGGAGCGCTGGCATCTCAAACCCTGATTTCTACCCATGACTGGTGGTTTTGTGGTAACTCGAGTTCTCATTTCCCAATCATAAGGTCATGCCACACAGAGGATGGTCTGTGTCAGGCTTCTGGATCTTGAAGATGGATCTGAATCTTTCTGGGAAGCCTATGCCTGGCAAATGCTGGGCTGGCAAGGCACAAAGCCAAGTGCAATTATGTAGGCTCGAGTGAAAGACACAGGAAAGTTAGAATAAGGTTTGTGAACTGCCTAGGATAAATACAGGTAACAATTATTCCTCCAACAGAGCCTTTTATGAGTTTCAGTGCTGTTCAGCTCCAGAGATATTCTTCAGCCACACAAGTCTTGTAAAGGTAATAATTAAAATAGTTTCTAGTACCATCTGCACAACAGTATGAGCATTTAATCTGATGAAAGGCAATCAGCAAACCAAGCTAGAGATTCCTATCCTTTTGAGAGGGCAATAGGAAAACTAGGTTAATTAGAAACTAGATTGAAAAAATTTCCTATTTTGCCCTTCCTTAACACCCCTAAGCCACCCCTTAATATGAGCAACATTCCGTTTGAAAAATCACTCTATGGACGGCACTTTCTGAGAGTGCTGAGTGGGTGCGTGTTGCGGCTGAAAACGATGGAGCACCAACTCTCTAAATGCAAGTCACTGGGAAAGGCAGGCCACCCGTGTCAACCCCCCACACCAACGTTAAGTCAAACGTCTGGAATGTGAGAAGATGAGAAGAACACCAGGGTTCTCGGATTCCAGAGCCACTAAGTACACTGGGACGGAGAAGAGGTGTTCTCACACCAGGGGCAAAACAATCTGCGGAGGAAAAGAAAGTAGATCCACAGCAGAGTCTGGGGTCTGCGAAACCTCCTCCACCGAAGAGCAGAGAGGGCGAGACAGAGAGACACCCCGACGTGGACTGGCTGGGGATCTTCGAGGGTGGTGGGCGCCAGGGCGCCATCCTCTCCTTCCCCGGCCCAGGACAGGGAGTCGGGGGGCTCGGGTCGAGCTGGAGACGAGGGGAGCGCGGGGCTCGCAGCCGGGGCGGGTCTCCTCAGCGTGGGGCAGGGGGCGTGCGGCGGGCCGCCGACCAGGGCGGCCCGAACCCTCCTGGCTGGCCCGCGCGGCCCTCACCTTGTCCGAGTCCAGGTCGGGGTCGGCCTGGCACAAACGGTACAGGAAGGATTTCGGATCCCGGCACAGCGTCTGCCGAGTGGTGAGGAAGTAGGTGCCGCCGACGTTGAGCCGGACCCACTTGGACACGCTGCCGGGGCGCTGGGCTAAGGCGCCGAGCCCCGCGCTACAGCGGCGGCACAGGCTGCCCCCCAGCCCCGCCCCGAGGCCGCCCGGGGCCAGCGGCAGCAGCTCGCAATGATTCTCCGCCATGATCCCAGCAAGCCCCGCCACAGCTCCTCTCTACCGGAAGCGTCCGGCCTTTAATACAGTCCTCCGAGCTCCGTCCCGCCCACAGGTCCGCCCTCGTAAAGCGCCCACCCCGACGTCACGCGGGAGGCGGAAGTTCAGGTCCGGAAAAGCGGCCGTCCGTGCCACCTTCCGGCCGGAGCCCGGCGCGGCGTGGTCCGATGAAGCCAATGCGAGCGGGCCGCGGCGGAGCCGGGCGTCGGCCTCTAGAGGGGTTCGCTGGCCTCTGCCGGGCACCTGCGTGCCCGGACGCCCGGTTCCCAGCCGCGAATCCAGGTCGTCCGACCCGAGCCCCGGCCAAAGGAAGAGCTACGTCAGCGAGCGTCTACACTCTACATGCTTTTTTATTACAAGACTACCGAGCATACGTGGAAAATTCATCATCCGGCAACTACATCTAAAGCACAAATATTTGAAAAAAAGAATAAACAGATTCATTAAATTATTATATGATTAAATCATCGACCAAATAGAAAATTTATATAATAAAGTCAGAAAAAAAGTTGTAAAATATAGTTTACAATAATTATTCACATTCAAGGCTGTACATCAATACATACAACAACGTGGCCCCGAACATGAATTCAATCCAAATAATTCATATATTAGATTTTAAATAACACAGACTGAACTAGAGGCCAACAATAGCCAGCAAATAACCTTATATAAGAATAAAAATACAAAAGTGTATATCCTAATATCATTGCATTATTTGTTTTCATAAGTTGTTTTTTTTTTAATTTTTGCTTTGCCTGTACATCACAGTTACAGCTACAGACCAGGTAGAGAATATTATACATGTTCTAACTGACTGCCACCAACCTGAAAGACAGCTAACATACTACTGATTCATCCTATTTTGTGTTGTTAAGGAACAGCTACAGCAGCTCTAAATATTGCAAAAATCTGATTGCAATGTCCAAACTTATCATGACAGAGGCTTTTCATCAGCAAAACGACCCTTATTCATAGTCACTCAGCCAGATGGGTTAGACTAGGGTGGATCACACAGCTAAAAAACATTTGCCTTTTGTAAAAAGTTCTCTGTACATAAAGTTTGGGATTTCTTCATATTGAAGAAATGAATTCTGGGGGAAATTCAGGTATACATTTAGGCTTGCCCACCACGCTGTCTGAGCTACAGATAAAACTGCCCTTTGCTGGAACAGCTTCCGCCCCAGACCAGTTCTCCACAGGCAGCCTAATTTACAACCCTGCAATCTTGGGCCAGCAGCCTGCACCCCTCAGAGGCTCTGGGAGTGACTCCTGCCCCGATTTAAGGCACTTGCCATGTAGTCTGCCTAAGAGGCAAGGGCCACACCCACTTGAGTCACCATCAGTTCATGTTAGGTTTGGATATGAAAAGAAACAATATGTAAAAACGCATATGGCACCATCTCCAAGAATAGTACCTTCACCATGTTCTCATAGTGGCTGCAGCCTCTGCCTCATTCTGTGGACCAACCTGGGGAGAAGGGGATTTGGGGTGTCAGAGGGAAGGTAGGAAACCTACTTCTGCACAATCTGGCCATAATCTCTGGCATAGCCAAGTGGCACTGAGCATGGCACCTAGAAAAATCTTTCATGCATGTTTCACCTCAGAATTGACAGACCCCAAACTGAAGTGGAGAAATTAAGAATGAAACCAAATTTGGGTGGTCTGTACTTCAAGACAACTAGGCAACCTGCAACACTGTGGGCGAGGAGAGGGGATGAGAAATCATTAAATCCTTGTCAGCCAGGACAATCACATTCTACAATGAAAAAGCCTGGCCAGTGTGCTCTACTGAACTGCTAAGACCTTCTGACTAAGTCCCGCGATTTCAAGAACATGGGGGCAAACACACTTCTGTAAAATCTAGTTGTCTACATGGTTTCTTTTTCAAGTAGAACCTTTGCTCTTTTACTGATTCCAAATGGCCCAATGTACTTTCTGAGTCTATAAACTTAATTACAACTCATCCACTAAGTATGTGGCAAGGTCAGTTCAACACTTTTTATCTCTGCTGACTGTGCAGATGCAAATTCAGTACCATTGTGGACACAAAGTACAAGACTCTGTAAATATCACCAAGCACTTGAAAGCCATAGCAGCAGGGATGGGAAGGTAACATGCAAGCACAACCAGGTTCTTTCAATAAAATAAGGAAATTGGCTTTTGGAAAAATATGTCACAAATGGCCTGCAGTAATGACAACATTTTAGCATTAAAAAAAAAAAAAAAAGAGCAGTCTTATTCAAACATTCTTGGGAACACACAGCTTACCAGAAATTGATTTGTTCAGGATCTGTAGGACACAACTAAGAAAGTTCTGTACTGGAACTCTGAACATCTAAGCATCAGATCAAGACAGAGGAGAAGAGAGACTATACTAGCTTTAAAATGAACAAACTCTTTGACCCCAAAATACCACTTCTAAGAATCTGGGCAGGGTGGGGGCAAGGGAGATCAGAGTCAAAAATCAAAGATTTATAAGGATATTAATCACAGCATTATTTAAATAGTGAAAAACCAGAAACCATCTAAATGTTTTATAGCAATGAAATGGTCAGATAAATTATGATAAAAATTATTAACCATTAAACTCTACAATCATTAAAAACAAGGTTTTTGAACGACATTAAGATAAATACCAAGTGAAAAAAGCTGGGTGCAAAATGGTGCACGTTGCAATGTTCCCACTTCAGTTACAAAAGCAAACACACGTGTGCGGGTGGGGAGGAGGGGGCAGCAGGCTAGGCACCAAGATGCTCGCAGTGGTCTTTCCTGGGCGCTGAGCCTCCAGTTGATTTTTTTCAGAAAACAAATGTTTTAAGAAAGTACAAAATCACCTGGAACCCCATGCTGGCACCCTGTCCTCGGGGGTCTGTGCCACAGACTGTCTCCTACAATTCCTTCAGGCCTGCACCACAAATACCACAGAGTAGCCCCCAAGGGGGTTGGGGTAGGTGCAGCTCCCGTCAGCTGTGGCATGACCCCAAGAGCCATCTTTCCCAAAGCAAGTACGTAACCAGCCTCCCAAGAGTCAAGGTTCAGGATGGCAGGCACGCAGGGTGCCACTCACAGGGTGGGGCTTCATGCTCCACATGGGGCTGCCCATTGCCCACTGGCCTGGTCAGGTCCACAGAGGGAAGGAAACCCCATCCAAACCCAGCTTCCTCACGTTCCCAGAGAGAGGCAAGGCACAGCAGGCTGTCTGGGCCAGCAGAGACTTGGCCCTCCTGGCCGTCCTCCCTCCACTCTGTGCCAAGAGAGGCTGCATGGTGTGAGACCATCGCTGCTTGACAGGTGCTGGCTTTGGTGCTTATCCCTGTCTTGTCCCCTCTCAGTAAGACACTCTTGGATCTATTAAACACCAGGGCATTTTCTTTCTCACCTTGGTTAAGACCACATTTATATATATTTCTAGGTATGTCTGCATGTGTACAGAGACTGACACCCGCGTCCACGTCTTAGAACATAAGGCACCTGCATGCCAGGACGATGGCTCAAAGGATGAGGTGGATAAAACTAAAGATGACATGAGTAAGCACAGGGTAAGACTGGAATATATAGGGGCCTTAAAAAAACAAAAAGGAAAGAGGACTCTGAGCAGAGAACGGTGACCTACAAAGAAGGGTTCAGCTGTCACTGGCTCAGGTTGGGCAGTCACTTCAGCTCTGCCAGCTTCGAGCTCAACCCTGAACCCCTTCTTCTCTGGTTTCGGAGGTTAAGATGGAGCTTGTCGGTTAAGCCCAGGAGGTAGTGGCGCTATCCAGAGGGAAGAATGCAACGGAAGATTTGTCTCTCCCCGAGCAGCCCAGCCGAGTGCTCTTTTAAAAGCCAAATATCAGCTCTGCTTATTTCCCTGCAACCAGACACCCAGGAAAGACGCTGTGCAGGAGCGGGCTCCTCACCCTCCTAACTGCACACACACAGATGAGGACGCTCTGACGAGGGTAAATATAAACATGGGAGTGCGCCTGAAATCAAAGTCCTGAAAGAAAGGGTCAAGAAAGACTCACTTTCCGGAAAGCACGTGAACACAGGCAAGACTTTTCCAAAGTGAGGAGGAGGAAAGGGGGCTCAGTCTACGACCACACGCCCAGGGCACCCTGGGACGCCCCCAGGGCAGGCACCCCCCTACATCTTGGTATCCTCGACACACACACACACACACACACACACACACAGCCCAAGCAGAAACCCCTGGCAAACCTGGCTCCCACCTCTGCTCCCATCCAACCCCTCTCCCTGTCCAAGCACCGTGGGATTCTCCACATCCGAACCTTTTTTGTAGTTTAAGAGCCACTGCTATCATATCACTAAAACAGTTTAAGACATCTTTCCTCTACATGTGGACCAGTGGTCACACAGGGTGATGGATGGTTCGTTCGAGATAGGAGATGGGGGCAGGGAAGTAGTCAGGGGACCTTTCCTGTGGGAGGTTCTGTTGGTGCCTTTGTGAAAGTCTAAAGGAAATGGCAAAGTCATCCCTCCCCTGGGGACAGAGCCGTGTCTGTGAGCGGCAGCCTGCAGGCCACAGCGCCTGCTCCTCTCCCACCTGGGACTGAGGACTGCCCCCCAAGAGACACCCTGGGCAGGGAGAGGAATGGCTGAGCCCTGCCTGGCTGACAGGCATTCTCTGTTCAGGGGGCAGCAGCAAAGACAATCAATGGACCAGTAAGCCCTGGACCATCCTAAGTGCACAGCAGTGTGTAGCCTCTAAAGAGCTAAAGGAAATAAGCCTGAAACTGGAGGAGAGCAGGCTGGGGCTTGGGTTCAAGTGTGGTGTTCCTGCCCCTCATGCAGGGTGAGTGACACTTTTTTCCAGGCAAAGTCCACTTGATGGGGACCAGATGACCTGGCAACATGAGAAGGCTTTTCGATTTTCACTGTGCATATGTAAAAACGCTGAGTTAGACTATGAGACTGTTCAACTTTAGCAGGAAAAGTGTGCATGTGGCAGCTGGGAGCCTGCCCTCCTCCGTGAGGCCTGGGTGTGATGGAGGACCATCCAGTGTGCCGACTCCAGGCACCTCTCAGCCCTGACTTAGCCCTCCACCTTTCAAACAAAACTCTCAGGAGGGGCCACCAGCTCTTACTCCTCCACAGGGAGGCCTCCAGGCCCATCTGCTGCACTGCCCTGGCCTCACACGGGGAGGGGAGGTCACTGAGCCCCGTCTCCTGGTGCACCTGGTGTTCCTCCCGGGCAGGTACTCAGTTCCCCACCTCAGAGGGCAACGCTGCTCCAAGGGATGACACATCGGAATGCTTGGCTGGCACCTTCTAACACAACAGCGAATCCATATTTCACCTGGACAACCTGTTCTACTTCTCAGTGCCTGAAGCCTGCCCGGCCAACACAACTCACAGACAGACAGCAAGGACCGCAGAAATCTCGCAGCCAGGGTTACTTGAGGAGGCAAGCACGGGCCGTGGGGACCAGGCCATACACTAGGGACGCGAAGAAAGGAGCACACGGACAAAAGCCAAGAACTCTCCTGCCCCACAGAGCTCGGGGGCCACCCCAAGAGAGGTATGCCCGGCTCCCTGGTGAAAAGTTAGTTCCACGATGATCCGGGGGCAGAGAGAGCCCAGAGACATGCCTGGGTGGTCCCCTTGGCCACAGCAGGACCGGCAGGTGACAGGGCACATGGTGGAGAGGTGGTGCCGCGAGTCTGTCTACGAGTCCGGGCGGGAACCAGGCGGATGTGCACGATGCTGGTTCCCATGGCGAGCAGAGTGCGAGAAGCTCCACGTGGCACACAGAGCAAGCAAAGCAACCCTGAATTCCTTTTCGTTATTGGTTTTGTTCTTTGTGTGGTTGGGTATTTTTCTTTTCTTTTAAATAAAAAAGCTGCAAGGTTCTGCCGTCTGCGTCCCCCTTGAGATGGCTGGCAGGTGGTCTGGAAGTGTCCAGGTGGCGGTGAGCCGTGCTGGGCACACGTCCTGCAGCGGGTGCAGGGCCGCGGGTGTCACTGCACGGCGGCATCCGGGTGGCTCTGGTATCTGTGCCTCCACACCTCCTGGATCTTTTTGCACCATTTGTGAGCATTCCCACTCGGGTCCATCAGGTAATACGTCCTATTCGGCTGCAGAGACAGAAACGTTTAACATTCTCCAGGGAGTCCCACCAAGACCAGCACTTCCACCCATCAGCGAGAAACTGTAAAAAGAAATCGCCGTCCACTGCAGCCACTGCCAAGTCCCTTCCGGAAGCACATGAGCATGTGAATTTTTTCTTTCCACATATGTGCAGAAATTAAACATACAGGTGATGACCTATAGCTCCCTGAGGTCACTCCCAAACTGAAAACAAGCACAGGCATCTCCCAGCCCAACTCTGAACTGAGCCATGAACATTGGGGTCCCTGGAAGGTGGGAAAGAGGGAGACCACTGCCCCTCGACTCCAGATGCCTCCTTGAGCCACAGCATTTGGATGCTCTGAATGGAGGCACAAAGGCCCAAAGGCCTCTGAAGTGCCCTGCAAGGGAGAACCCGTGGGGACAAACTCACCGTGTGGACAAAGAAGGTTTTAAAATTCTTGGCCTCTGGTCGGAGTTCTTGTGACCATGGAATTTCACCTTTCAAGACTTTGTTGACAGGATCCACATAATATAAGTGTGGCCCTTCTGTGAGCAGTAATTGTCGTCGCCGTGCAAATAAACCCTGATGCAAATTAAGAAGAAAAAGAAAGAAAGAAGACACTGCTTGTTAAGGCTCAGAAGTGGATGCTGACAGCACTTACTGCTGCCTTGGAGGTTGGACTGTCAGAGTAGCTCCTGGCACAGGGACCACTGCTGGCCACCTGCCCACTCGCCTGGGACAGAGGGGCATGCACACCTCCTCCTCACCTGGACCCAGCCCCTAAGGTCAGAGAGAAGTGGGCAGCACTCACTGCCCGGCCTGTCTGCCTCTGTGAGCTGGATCCCGACACCCCTGTGCCGGGCGTCATGTGGGGGAGTGGCCACACAGGCAGCACACCCGAGGCCAGCACACCGGCACACGGCCCTGTTGCTGAGTCGGCCAAGAGGGGACTGCCCTTGGCAGTCAGGCCCCTGCCGCTTCTCCTGCCCTCTGCTCCACGCCGAGGCACAGTGTCCTTTCTGCTGGCGGTCCCGCCACAAGCCACCTTCACAGAGGTTCTCATGGCAGAGATGCCCCGGGGTATGGGAGGCTGAGTGCGGCCAGCAATGCAAGCTGGGAGCCCGAACTGAGAAGGGCCCGCCGCAGCAGAGAGAGAACATTTGTGGAGTCTGATATTTTTGGATACGTTAATCTATTTAATTAATCCATAAGACATAATAAGTAAGATTTCAAAAACAATTCTAATGAAGTAATAAACGACTTGCTGGGATTCAAACAGAACCTCCTCAACCAGACAGAAACCTTGACCTCAGTGAACCCAGCCTTGGGCACAAATCGGAACCCTGGCTCCCCAGTCAGAAACGAGAGTCTGCATTTCTGTCTGCCACGGCCTCTGCGTGCTTTCAAATGCCTCCCCTGAACAGCTGAAATCTTCCTCAGCTATGAAATCTAGAGATGATCTCTTAAAGGGAACCAAGACAAAGATGCTATGGGCAATGAGTTATACAGGAGCCCGAGGAGCAAGGCCTGACCCTGAGTGAGAACTGGGAGGAAGATACAGACGCACAGCAAGGAGCCATAGTAATCTAACTTACCTTGCGCTTGTCTACTGGACCCATTTTTAGTATTAAATTATTTTCTACAAACTGGTGCCTATAAAAAGAAGAAAACATGAATCAGAGTCAGAGACAGAAATTCTCCAAACTCCTCCCTTCAAAACAAACTCCCCGATGGCACTGTGAACTTTGCTTCAATCCTCTCCCTTCAGAGATCTAAAATCACTTCAGTAATGTGAGAAAACCCAAATGTACCTTAGCATGCAAGCCCTACTGCTTTACAGAATTTGCAATCTGTATGTGGACCAGGGTCCACAGATCCTAGAAATATCACCTACCCTCACCTCTCCTCAGCAGTGTTTGCACAGCAGGGGAAAGGCAGAGGGGAGGTGGTGGGAACACAAGTCCTCATTACTTTAAGCAAGGCTGGGGTGAGACGCAGAACCCCACCAGAGCCGGGAGGCCGCTGCGAGGCAAGCTCAGGATGCAAACTATTGTTCTCAAGTCACTTCCCCAAGCTGGAACCCCAACTCAGCGCTCAGAAACCACTGCACTGTTTAGAATCACAAATCCCTAAGAGAGCCAAGTGGGAAACTTGGTTTAAGAACATCTTATCTGGGGACTTCCCTGGCAGTTCAGTGGTTAAGACTTCACCTTCCAATGTAGGGGGTGAGGGTTCGAACCCTGGTGGGGGAGCTAAGATCCCACATGCCTCAAGGCCAAAACACCAAAATATAAAACAGAAGCAATACTGTAACAAATTCAATAAAAGACTTTAAAAATGGTCCACATCAAAAAAAAAAATAGAACATCTTATCTGGTATTTCTACCATAGTAATAAAGCACTTGTATCCAAATACGGCAGGAATTTAGAAGGAAAAGTTTCAAATACTGGTTTTGACTTAATATACATTGTAAACAAGTATAGTCCACTTTGATTCACAGGAGTTTAATTTCTGCAGGTTCTCTCTTTTGGTTAAAGCTAACAGTTACTGCTTTATGTTCTGATTTTACTGAAATTCCTGATCTAAGGTAAGGTTCTACTGTAGAAACAGTAAAAGGCATAAGACAACTGTCACCTCAAACAGTGACAATTTTACCATGTGAGTATCTGAGCACATCCACCTGCTTCCCCTGGCTCCTCCTGAGACGTTCTCCCACCGAGCTTAACTGGCCCCCAGGTTTGCCCAGCCTAACACACCAGACCAAGGCCCGCTCCCCAGAGCCCACTGGGCTTCTCCACCAAGGCCCCATCACGGAGGACCCAGGCCCAGGTAAACTGACACAGCGTCATATGGATTTTGAAAACAACTAAGAAAAATGTCAATAATAACAAAAAAAGTGTTGTGACCTTTATGAGGAAAAGCGCGATGCTTCCTCTCAGACGTATTTAAAAACCAACCAAACAAAAACAAGACTTGAAACAAAGAAAAAAAATCAAGGAGATTTTGTGAGAAGGAGACGTAATGAGGGTCACTGCAGCACAAGAAATACAGGGCCGAAGGGAAAGCCCCTTAACCAGCAGGCCCTACTATGTCAGAATGTATGCGTAGTAAAGAACCACAAACTGATAATAAGCGGAAGACTTTAATTAAATTATCGGCGGGGGGGGGGGGGGGGGACGGGGCGAGTGCAGTCTAATCCCAGGCCGGTTAAGGACTGCACCACCAAGCCCTCCACTTAGCTGGGCTGCTGGGGCCGGGTCGCCAGGGAAGCCTGACAGGCAAGGACAGAAGAAGCCTCAGGGAGCCTTTGCAGCCTCAGCTGGGTTAACACGAAGGACGGTTTAAAACAGTAAATTAAACAAGAGAACGAAAAAGAGAAGGGGCCAGTCATCTACGCTGAAAACAAAACAAGTCACCAAATACAGAGTAACAGACGTGACTACACAGGAACAAAAGGAATCTCTAACTACAAAAATAACCAAAATTCACATGAAAACAGGCTGGAGAAGATTTTCAGCAAATATTACCTATAAAGAGTAAACATTTGTACTCTAGAGAGCATACATAAAGCAACATAAAAGGCTTAAAACCTTGAGAGAAAACTGAGGAAGGACACAAACTGGAAATTCCCAAAAGGGAATTAAGTGACCACAAATTCTCAATGGCTCTAAACAAAGAAAGGAAATCGAGCCCCACTTTTCAGGCGTTCTACTGGGGTGCACTGGGGTGAGGTGAACGCAGGCGGGGGCTGTGGAGTAGCATTCTCACCCGCACCGCCACCACCGGCCCTGAAATGAGGAGGACTCGCTGAATACTGCAGTAATCCGGCTCCCAGGAATTTATTCTAAGGAAGAAAAGAAAAACAAAAAGGAGGAGCACAAATGTTCACAGCAGTACTAGTCACATGAGTGAACCTGAAGCCAGGGAAGCAGGCCAGCCCTTTCCCAGCCCTGCAGAGGGAGGGGCCCAGCTATCTCCTGACACAAGGCCGAAGCCTGCACCACACTCTCCCAGCTTCTCCCGAGACAGGAGAACCACGGGTGGCCCAAAGCGGGAAAGGCCAAAGCTGGGCTCCAACTGCACCCCGTGGCTGCGGTGAAATGAGCCCAGGAGGCAGGACGCAGAGTGGGTGGACGGAGCAGCCTGAGGCTCCACTGTCAGCATAAACACCCCAGTCCGTTCATTCATTCAGTTAACTAACCAAGCAGCTTACAACAGGCTACCGGTTATTGACCTACTTTGAAAAGCTTAAGGACTTAAAGTAATCATTTTGATCTTTTACTTCAGAAAGTCAATTCCCACCCTCCTGAAGAAAGCTCCCCAGGCCCCCGCCCCGCACTGGCACCTTCTTCTCTCTGGCAGGTGGTAGATGCCCGTCTGCAGCTTAAGCGCCGAAACCAGACCTAAGTCAGAGACACGCCTGATTCTCAGCATGTAGGTAGCATGTAGTTAGTGTGCAGACAGGGCTTTAACACAGCCTTGCTTTCTCACCCAGCCTCTGGCTCCCACCATTCAGGCGACAGTTGTCATTGCCTCTGTACAGATGTCAACACGGGGGCTGAGAGTCTCACGACTTCCCCACCATCATTTCACAAGGGGTAACAGTGCAAAACCCCCCACTTTTTTTGATTCCAAAGCCAGTTCTCTGCTCCTCACCCTCTCCCATCCCACCCAAACCCCGAGAAGACCAACCTCAAGGATATAAACCTGAGGCCACCAGCAAGTCTGGGCCATTTCAGGAGAGCGGAGTGAGTCTGCCAGGGCCCGATGGGCTCTACAACCACCTCGGGCAGGCTATCCACGCTGGGCTTCTAGGCAGGTGAGGGAGGACCACATGAGCACGGCCAGTTTGCTCTAAAATGCCATCTCTCAACCCTTCAGGTCTCAGGACCCCTTCATACTCTAACTTTATGGAAGACCCCAAAGAGCTCTCCTTCATTTGGGTTAGATGCATCAATACTTATGTATAAGAAATTAAAACAGACATTTTCAAATATTTAATTCATTAAAAAACAAAATAAATCCATTCCACATTAACATAAATGATTTTTTAATTTTAAAAATAATTTCTTTTGAAAATGAAGGTAATTAATGAGAAGCATGACACTGCTGTACACTTTGCAAATCTCTTTAACATCTGGCTTCACAGAAGAGAGCTGGATTTTCACATCTGCCTCTGCCTTCACTATACTGTGATATGCTGTCCAGGCTGAAGTACATGAAGAAATCATAAGAGTATTTTAGTAGCCTTTTCAGATATTTGTGGGCATTCTTCTTTGATACTACACCAAAACTCCAGAAGTGCAGTTTCTTAAAGGTTAGCTGCCACGTGGAATCTGAATCCCCAAGAATGAATTTTTCATACTTTTGACATTAGAATCCACCAACCTACCTTGCACTTTGAATAGATCTTCCGCCCTTATATGAGTTTACAGCACCAAACATTGGTCATCTGGAAATAGTGGTTCGCTGAGTTATGGAGATCTTCCAAATGTTGACAAATTTCATTCTACGATATCAACAAATCAATTCATAAATATTGCTACCTTTCTCCCCAAAAAAGTCTTTAAATATTGGGAAGATGTCAAGCTCACAATGATGAATAAAGTTTCCCACAATTCTAATTTTCACTTGAAGGTTTTGATTTTATCATTGGTAACAAACACCAGCAGTTGTTTTCCTTGAAGTGACAGGCTCATTCCAGTCATTTTCCAGAAAAATGTTGGTCAAATAGCCAAGTCTGAACAACCAGTTTGTCAGTCAAACCTTCCAGTGAAAATGGTCTTCCATGAAAAGAGCAGCTCGTTCAGCTCCCAGCACAAACCACCACACAGCGCTTTTCTTGAGGTAGCCGTCACCCTGGAGGTGCAGCAGAAGTGCTTTATGCGTACTTCCCATTTCGTTCTACAGCACATTAATTAAATCAATCATC
This sequence comes from Balaenoptera ricei, assembly GCF_028023285.1. Lineage (NCBI taxonomy): Eukaryota > Metazoa > Chordata > Mammalia > Artiodactyla > Balaenopteridae > Balaenoptera > Balaenoptera ricei. Next base: position 52,695,544 of record NC_082653.1, on the reverse strand, counting down.
TTCAATGACCACTCCTAAGTGAGGCTGGCTTGTTGTCTTTTCCTCTGCCCCTGTGATCGTGTGGCTGTGAAGAGCCGGGTCTTCTCGCACCGCCTGGTGCCATGGCCGGGATTCATGACCTGGCACTGACAGTTTTACCCACCGTTGCTCCTGCACCATCACTGCACATGTCAACATGTTTGTTCCAGAACTGTGAAATTCAAAAGAGGTGCTCAACACGGACTATCTCAGCACAAATTGTGCTTTCTGCCAAGCACTTAGGTAAAAGGTAAAAGAACCATCTTTCTTTGATGGTAAGTTGGGGTGAGCACCGGACAAATACAAGTAAAGCAGTGAGTCTAGTCCCATCTGTAGATCCATCCACTTGGAAGGCAAAAAAACAATTTGGAGGTAGAGATACCAACTCACTCCCTGTGTCCTCCGCAGCCACATCTTTAATCCAGAGAGTCGCTGTATCGTATCGTGGACCACCATTGTGGCCGGGATTCCTCTCAGTGGCTCTCATCTGCATCAATGGCATTCACTCAGCAGGGTCAATGGCTCGAGGCTCTTCAGCCTCCCAGCGCTTGTTAAGGCGCTCCAGAGGCTTTCTGATGTTTGGCTCTGAAAGAGCTCATCACGTGTACACTTACAATATTCAATTCCTGTATCTTTAAAATTCTGAATGACTGGTCTCTAAATGATGCTGCCACTTAACTGGCACCAAAATAGTATACAAAGACATTCTGTTCATAGACACAACACAGCAAGGTATTCACATCTATAAAGCCAGGGAAAGACAGCCTTTTGTCCTATTTCTGTTTCATATTTATAGTTTTGCCTAGTTTCTCTGGAGTGGATTCCTTCCTTCCACGAGTCAGAGAACCCAGTGTCTTCTTTTCGCATCTTTAGACTGAGGTGATGCTACTGTGGGTGGGAAAGCAAGTCTTCTCCCTTTTTAAGTCAATGATCTATACTCAAATATGAAAAACATATAAATGTTCTTTTGTTTTAGAATATATCATTAAAATCTAAAATAAGTTTCAGATAGAAATTATTAAAGTTTTTGAGAAATTTTAAAATAATATTGCCAAATAACTCAAAGTATACTTACTTCTTCACTGTGTTTCCATGTGGGCACAGGAAAAATTTCAGGATTGCAAAGCGGTAAATTACTCGATGATAGGAAGTTACAATAATTATAGGAGGTACAGCTGAAAATAGCTAGTAAGAGCCCAGCAGAAATACTGAGAACTTATTAATGTCTAAAAGTGCACATATTTATACCATAAACCTACCTCTTTAGAAGATTCAAAAGATAGAAAACACAAATTCCATTAGCTGTCAAAGCAATGTCATCCTACAGTGTGTAGCTTCTGAAAAACTCCACTGTACATTCATAGAAAATAAAAGTAGAAAAGCAAACACCATCTTAGTATTATTACAGAATGATTATTATGGTCTATGGGCCAGACATTGAGAATCACCGTTCTAAAGAATGTGCCTGAGGGATCTCCACTGACCAAATGAGAGATGCCTTAAACTTTCCACAGTCGTCAGCTTCCAAATGGGATTGAATTGGGAGGAAAGGGAGGAGAGCGCGAAAAAAAGAAAGAGTGGGTGAGAGGTTGCAGGGCCTGACCGGCCACCAGTTACTCTGCCCTGCCCGGAACCGCAGGCTGAAGGGCCCAGGCTGCCCAGGGCCTCTGAAAACGCCCCGGGCGGGGCACATGGGCCTTCTGAGTAGCCACTCCCATGCCGGCAACAGTGCTTCTCGGCCGTGCTCTGCACCCGGCCAAGCCTGTGGGGTGGACACAGCAGGCCCTTCTCAGGGATCACAACCTGGCACATGGACCTGCTCAGAGCAGGGCGCCCAGCAGGAGCCCTTCCCTCCTGCTCGGTACACGTTAGGGCTCCTCAGAACACCACTGCAGGGAACGTAAGCCCCCAAGAACTGGAGATTGTTTCAGCTGGCCAAGAGGTACGCTCACTTTTCTAGAGATGATAATTTTTTGTTGTTGTTGATGTGGACCATTTTTAAAGTCTTTATTGAATTTGCTACAGTATTGCTTCTATTTTATGTTTTCGTTTTTTGGCCAGGAGGCATGTGGCATCTTAGCTCCCCGACCAGGGATCGAACCCACACGCCCTGCATTGAAAGGTGAAGTCTTAACCACTGGACCACCAGGGAAGTCCCTAGAGACAATCATTTCTAATTGTACAAAATCCTAGCCTCATCCACCTGCCACTTTTCCTCTGCGTCCCCCACCCCCATTCCTCTGCACAACGGCGCCCATGTCCAGGTGGCCTCTCTTCCTCTAAGCCTCCTTCCCCACCCCCACCCAGGCTCCTCTCTGCCTGCGCAAAAGGTGAAACCATAAAAATCCTTGAAGAAAATGTCTAGGTGGAGAAGCTCTTCTCAACAGGACCAAGATGGAAAGCAGAAAATAAACACACAAACAGGTTCAACTTTGTAAGAATCTGCAACTCCCCCCACCAAAAAATGCACAAATAGAATGAAGAGATAAACTGGAAAAAAATGTTTGCAAAATAAACAGAGAAATAGTCTTCATATCTATGGCTCTGAAAAGTCAATTTTAGAAAGATGCAAAACATAAAAGAAAAAAAGAGTCAAAGGATACAAATGAACCTCAAAAAATAAATACAAATGGCCAATGAACATGGAAGATGTTTGCCTCGATAAGAACACAAACGCCAATCACACGGGTCCATTTCTAGAGCATCTGAACGCTCCAGGGCAGGAAAGGCTGTTGGGCAGCGGTTATTTAAATAATGGTGAATCCAGGTCCCAACACGGCTGCTGGCGTGCCTGGCCCGCCAAGTCCCAAGGGCCAGAGCCCGGAGGGTCCCAAACCCTCTCACCCCCCAGCCGGCCCTCCAAACACCCACTTCCAGTTGGACACTTTGAGGGTCCTCATCTGCAGAAAGGCAGCTGTGTGAGGCGGAAGGGAGCGGAGCCTTTACAGCAGTGGTGTTGAAGGTAGGACGCCCAAGCTCTGTCAGTTACCACGGCTGGCGTTCATCCCCGTGCGTTCCACCCTGCGTTTCTAAATGGGGCGCTGCTTACAGCTGTACGTTCTTACCAAGGGTTTCCGCTGGCCTGCTTCTCCAATAACAACCTCTTCTCATCTTCAGAAAACTGTAAGTCCAGTTCAAAAGAATTAGTGTCCAGGTCGTGGATATACTGCTCGATGTTGCTTCCCACCCTCTGGGGCAGCCCCGCGTCCGAGGCAGACAGGGAGTGGGAGGAGGAGGACGACGACACCTGCATGCAGCCGAACTGGCTCAGGAGATTGTCGTACTGCACAGAGAAGAGGGAAAAGTGAGAACAGCGCCTGGACTTCCCTCTGGTCCAAAGATCCAGACACACTCTGACCTATCGTACACCCAGCAAGCTCTCACCCCGAAGGCCGTGGGAGACGAGTCACCGACACGCAGCCCAGCTTTCTCCTCTACTACACAGCTGACCACCAGCCTCAGGCTGGATACAGCCTGCCCTGCGTCCCCCTTCTGATGGCAATGTCAGAAGCTGTTCGCCCCAGGAAGGAGCTTATCCTCAGTCTTAACCTACAGGAAGGGGAGGCCCGGGACCTGCGGCCTGCTGGCCTCTTTGATCCTGGAGGATCAGGATTAAGATGGCGACACTTGAGTACCGAGAAGCCAGAGCTCTCAACATGGCAAACACGATGGAATAGCAGACAGAGAGCCTGCAACAGACACTCAAGAGTGCGCACACGCCCATGAAGCCACGCTCCCTGGGCACTGAGACCTGAGACAACCGGGGCCCCAGTGGCTCCCTCAGAGTCTGGCCAGCAGAGCGTGCTGCTCCTCTGGCACACCCCTGCCAAAGGCCCTGGGGACCCCACCCATGCCTGCCGGCCATGACCCCAGAACGACATCAGGGCCCAAGGGCCTGGTCGGCAACTAGGGCCGAGGGAGGGAGCCCTTTGCAGTCTGCACACGCAGAGGCTGTGGGATAGCCGTGACCACTGAGGTAGGGAAGCAAGTCAGGGGGGAGCACAGACGGCACTCCACATCTGGCTCAATTCAAGTCTGGGCATAAAGGATATTTTAGGGCAAAAAAGGGAGGGATGTGTTGCTTAAAACAGTAGATAGGAGACATAGGGGGCTCTTGATCTCCAAGAGGTGATGCCAGTTGTAATTTTAACTTAGCCTTGGATGAGTTTTACGTGAACTCTAGAATTCCTCAGTCAATTGAGGCGGAACTCTATATATGATAACTGGTTACAATAAGCCACAATGACAGAAATCAAATCAGAAATATGGACTATGGCTGATAATCAAAACACCTGACATTACATGTAAATATGGGGGTCCTGGTGGAGGGTGACCTGAAGGTGGTGACGGACACACTGCAGCTCACCATCCTCCTCGGCCCATTTCTGCATGTTTCACACCGTCCATAAGGAAAGTTTAAAGGACAAAGTATACTGAAGACCCTATGTCTGAGCTTGCCTCGGACCCCAGGGTGCCTCATCCCTCGGGCCTGCGCCACTGTCCCGCTTGTACCAGGCACTAAGAGCTGACAGTGACCAGTGTCCATCCTCAACACTACATCCCCCAAAAGTTCAAAGCAGCAGCAGCACCCTGGGATTCTCTGGGAAATACCAGAGGCATTCCGGAATGTCTTCAGATACAAAATTATAAGGACATCAGCCAAAACCGGAAGACAGAAGCCCACCAGGAGAATCAGCGCCCAGGCTCTGGTTCGACCCCTTTGGGCAAAAATTAACTAGAGGAAATGAGAAAGGGATGCACGTACCTGGCGATCTGCACTCGGGGCAGACGTTAAGCCTCTTCGGCCCCAGTCTCAGTGAGGGACTCAGACTCGGGCCACAGAGTGTTCACTGCCCCTCCCCCTCCACGGATCTACACTGGCTCCCCCTTTAGCCATTCATCCCACCACCTGGGGTCCCTGGCCCTGCCCAGAGGAGCCACTTCCCAGGCGGGTCAGCAGGACCCATCTCGGCCCTGGCGTGCTGGCTTACATTGCCGTAGCAGTCCTCATCATCTTCCGACATGGCCGGTAAGTAAGCTGTGAGCTTCGGAGGCGTCTGGTGATGCAGGTTCTCCCACGTGATGGACTCAAAGAACGGATGAGCTTTCAGAGGGCCGTACCCTTCCATTTCTTCACAACCTAATCGCCTTGTGGCATCTAAAACCTTAAATAGAAGTCAAGCCAGTGTCGGGGTTAAAAAGTAATTCTGACAAAAAAAATTATTTCTGAGTAGTTCTTTTCAATTCTTGGGATCTCCTGGAAATAGGAAGGGCACAGTGTGCTGGGGACAACTGAGTCACCGTGGGGGGTTGGGGGGGTGGCCAAGCGCAGCTTTCACTTCTCCTGAGTCTCTGCCCCTCCCCCCACAGGTGAAAATGAATCACTACATCAAAAGTTAATGAATAGCAGCAAGTATTCTCTTAAAATCCTAAAACAGGAAAAAGAGGAACTCACTGGCTTTAATAAGAGAATGAAGAGTTTATGTGAACAGGAAGCTATCACAGATGGGGAGTAAAGTGCCTTGGGTCCCCCACCTGCACGTGGTCTCAAAGGGCCCCACAGCCAGCTCCTCCAGAATTCGGCTGCCCCACCCAGACCCACAGAGGATCCAACGCACTCCCCCAGAGGGGACAGACACACAAGGGACAGGTAGGAAGAGGCTGACTGACCCTGCTCCCCCAAATCAAGTGAATGGAAGGTCTGGAGCCAAAACACACCAGGGGAAGGGACACTACAGTTTCCAGAACATAAACAGACACTCCTTTCCTGGATAAATCTGTTCACCTTTGCTATATAACTTGGGTTGATCTTTAGCACCTTCATGTAGCTGACTCTATAAAGTTGATACTCACAGATGTCGCTAAGTAGAATTTACAGCCACCTGCCACTGCAGCACGCCAAGCTGCTCCAGCGTCTGGTAACTTAAAATGGTGTGTGTTGATGAGCAAATGCAAAGTGATACAGTAATTTCCTATCTTATTAAGCTCAAGAATCAGGCACTTGGAAACTGAAAAGGCCTGATGGGATGAGACTGAAGATATGCATCTACCTACAATCACTATCAACCCTAAAATGCCCTTTTATTAAACATAGGTGCCTCCAAGGAAAGGCCCTCTGATCACAAGTTCAGAGGGACTCAGGGTGTGGCTACTGGATCATCCTACCAGAAGAAAATTCGAAATATTTACCAGAAGTTTTTCCACAAGATCTCTTGCCTTAGGAAAGAATTTTTCAGGAAAGTCATATTCCAACTTAATGATCTTCTGAAATATAAGATATTCATTTCTGTAAAATAAGAAAAGCCATCATTCTGGGCAGGGTCACACAAACCTCCCCAGTACAGAGCTGTACTTTCCTGGGACAGCCGTCTCCCTCTCTCCCCAGAGAGCCACCAGGTTCACTAAAGAGCCGTCATAAAAGTTCCCCCCACCCAGCCCTAACCCTGGGACTGTCCCCTCCCACTTCTCTGTCAGGCTGCTGCGAAGGGTTAGGAGGGGGGTGTGGGGTGTGGGTCTCTTACCCAGCTCGGAACGGTGGCAGTCCTGCCACAAGCTGGTATATTATGCATCCAAGAGCCCAAAGGTCTGAACTTTAAGGGAGGAGAAAAACAAAGAAGAATGACATTTGTAACATTTCAGTGGGGAGCATGGTTCATTTCCATCCTGTCTGTTCACACCACCCATTTCAGCCTCTGATCTGTTTCTCACCTTTAAAACCAGGTCAGTGTGAGGGTGGAAACCTGCTCTGGGCTCTCCTTGAGGGGGCCTCTCTGCGGATCCAGGACCAGAGGATCCCACACACACACAGCAGGCACTGCTGGGCCAGGCTGGGCGCCTCGCTCAGGGGCAACCAACGACCTCACAGGCCCGGTCTGGTCCTGGCCAGGGAGCAGCGGTCACTCCTGACTACAGCAAACACTGGCCAAAAAGCCCCTTCTTCCAGTCCCAGGGGCGGGGGCGGGGGCACTGGCAGGTTGGTACAGCTGAGTCTCAGATTCTCTCACAGCTCACTGTTTACCCCCAGGACACAGACGCGAGCTCATGTATGCCAAGGAGTCAAATCACAGTCCACAGGATGCACACAAAGCAAGCTTTCTCTTTCCCTTCTTGGACTCACTGTGCAAAGCCCTGCCCCTCCTTTATGAACATTTTAATTATACATTTTTTAAAAATTTATTTTTATTTATTTTTGGCTGCATTGGGTCTTCGTTGTTGTGTGTGGGCTTTTCTCTAGTTGCAGCGAGTGGGGGCTACTCTTCATTGCGGTGCACGGGCTTCTCGTTGCGGTGGCCTCTCTTGTTGCGGAGCACAGGCTCTAGGAGCGCAGGCTTCAGTAGTTGTGGCACACGGGCTCAGTTGTTGTAGCACGCGGGCTCAGCAGTTGTGGCTTGCGGCTCTAGAGCACAGGCTCAGTAGTTGTGGCGCGTGGGCTTAGTTGCCCCGCGGCATGTGGGATCTTCCCAGATCAGAGCTCAAACCCGTGTCCCCTGCATTGGCAGGCGGATTCTTAACCACTGCGCCACCAGGGAAGCCCTTAATTATACATTTTAAAGGAAACACACTACGGTTCTGAATTTCCCTAAGTCTTTTCCAGAACCAGCTGGCAGGGACCCTGGAGGGGCTGTTCTGCTCACCACCCTCCTTCCCTCCTGCTCCTGTTTTTTCTCTCCCCTCAGTGCATCTCAGAGTTCACGGCTGAGAACTACTTTGCATATTTTATTTCCTCTGTAAATCTTGCATTCTATTCCCAGCTCAGCCCTATGAAAGCATCAAGATGCAACTTGCCCTGCATGGCCAACTACCTCCCCGCAAGCCCTAAATATACGTAGGGCTCATGCGTTGCTGGATACAGTCAGTTTCTGGAAGAGGCCACAGCTTGGCATTCTGGAAGATGAAATCGTAGGTCGTGGGTGGAGACAAGAGGCCAATTACAGTGCTGGGGGCCTTGGGTGAAGGCTCTGTCCTCGGACCCATATCACAGCACCGTTGGCCCGGGGTAGATGAAGCACTTGATGTGGGTGAAAAATGCCACAGATCAGAAATCTCAGTCACAACACACAGATGGAGTGAAGGGCATGTTAAAAATGAACGTACATTCTACTCAGTAACTAGTTCTTACACTTGGTTTTCTCTGCTGTTTAGTGTAGTTAAAATGGGGAGCTACAAGAGAAAAACGCCAACAGAAAAGTATCGGCCTTTCCATGTGGCAGTGGCCAGAGAGGAGGGGCAGGGCTGTGGGGTGGGGCTGCCTGTGCTGCTTTCACGGGTCATCTCCAGGGAGTGGGACTGCCAGCAGAACGGCTTCGGGGCTAACTTTCCACAGGTATCTTGCCATTTAAAATGTTTTTCAATACAATGAAAACTAAAGGGGGAAGCCAGTGTAACATTTCTGGAAAGCAGTATGCACTGATGATTTTTTAAATGCTCAGTTAAACCAAGTCACTCTACTTCTTGAAATTCAAAGAGGAACATAGGGCATCCCTGGCAGACTCTCCAGCTGAACAGGCAGGAGGGCCCTTCTTCCCCAGCGCAGGGCATGCCGCACGTAAAGGCACACCAGGCTGTGCCCAATATATGAAAACTACTTCAACGTCTAACAGTAAAGGAAAAGCTCAATGAACTACAATGAATTCATATGTTGGAAAATCACACAACTGTTAAAAGATTTCTGCCAATAATGTTAGTGGTATGGGGAAATGTTCATCATATAATCACAGGGAGCAGGATTCAAAAGTGGTTATTCAGTATGATTCCAGTTGTATAAAAATTATGTAAACACATTTAAAACACACAGAAAAAAGTAGCTGGAAAGAAAGACATACCAAATCATTATCTGTGACTACTAGTGGGTTGGAGACTATGAGTGTTTCCTTGGCTTTTTTTGTTTGTTTGTTTGATTTTGGCCACCCGGACTGTGGGATCTCAGCTCCCCACCAGGAACTGAACCCAGGCCTCAGCAGTGAAAGTGCCGAATCCTAACCGCTAGACCACCAGGAAACTCCCTACTTTTTTTTTTTTTATTCTCCATATTTTCTAAAAATTCTTTATAATGAATAAGTATCATTTTTAGAATCAGGAAAAAAATTCTTAACTATTTTTTAAATAAGTATCACATGACTTTAAAAATTAAAAGCATAAAAAGGCACCCAGTGAGGTCTCACTCACAGCCCTAACCCTTACCCTCACCACAGATAACCAGTTATCCGTGGCTTGTATATCCTTCTTGAGGTTTAAATGCACAGACAAGTGACTCTGGGAGGCCACTCTGTGTCTTCCTTCTCTCACTCAGTAGAGCCTGGAGACCTTCCTCCATTAGTGCGAAAGGAATTCCTCTTGCTGAAAGTAAACCCCAACTCGAGGAAAAGCTAGTTCTTAGGCAGCAGTGACACACACTTGGAGAATCTGGTCCAGTGCACCCACCACCTGGAGGAGGGTTTCTCAGCCTGGGCCCTGTGGGCATCTGGGACCCGTCATCCTCGCTGGGGGGCCGTTTCTACACTGTAGGATGTTGGGCAGTGCCCCTGGCTCCACCCATTCCCTCCCCACCCCCGCCAAGTTGTGACACCAAAACTGTGTCTAGACATGGCCAGATGTCCCCTGGCGGGCAGAACTGTCCCAGCTGGGAAGCCCTGACCTACAACAGCATCTGGCCCACAGTGAGAGCTCAAAGTTTGTTGGTTCAATAAGAGTAGAAAACAAAAAGCAAAACAAAAACAAAAAAAACCCAAAGAGCCCAGAGACTGCTAAGATGCCCAAGCTTAATTTTTCTGAATATCCTTCCAACCGTCATGTTTGTGCCCTGTGGCTCCACTCGCTAAAGAGGTTTTAAAAAGCCGTCAGGCTCAGAAACACAGAGCTGCTGTGCCCAGAACCATCACTCCTCTGCTGCCCTGGCAGTCACTTGTCATTTTAGGAAGGCAGCCCCTTGCAGCATGCCAGTGCACGACACTGACTGTGTGGGCCTCTGTCAGCTCCAGCAATGGTCCCAGTGGGCTGAGTGTCTGGCCCAGGGCAGGAAAAATCCAAAGAAAAGCTTCAACCACAGAACTTGTCATCCCCAAACTCTGAAAGCCTAGGTTCTCCTGCCACCTCTCCGTCTTCTACCTGCCTCATGTCCACCCAAGACAGCACCCCAGACTTCTCCCAGCTCCTGGCCATCGGCACCCCCACCTGCTTCACCTCCACTGCCCAACTGCCCTGCCACTGACCCTCTCCACTCTCTGGACCTCCACTCTTGTGAACACAATATCCCACCCCCTGCACTTCTCATTTTCACAACTGAGGACTCCACCAAGGCCCTCAATCCTGTGGCCACCACTGGGCCTGCCCCCTGTAGTGCTGGCTGGGCCCCTGCTGGGAAACTGGCCCAGTCCTGTCTCCTCCCACAGACGCTGCCTTCTGGGCCTGTCCTGCACTCTGCAGAGCACGTTACACTGAACAGTTGACCTGCAGCTGCTGCCACAGCCAGGGTGCCTGAGCCGGAGGTGGCACCAAGGGTCCCGGGGCTCTGGGACACAGCAGGAAGCCTCGTGTCACTAATACAGACCTGTCAGCCACAGTACTCCCCACTGAATAGTTAGTTGTTTAGTTGTTCCTGAAGGAACAAGATCAAATCTCGAAGCATAAAAGCAACAACCATGCCAGGAAGTATAAGTAGTAACAAAGTAGCACATAGGTTATCAAAGTAAAGATGCTGGTTAAAAGACAAAAGGCTAACTTCTTCCAAAGTAGGCTTGGCTATGTAAAGGCCATGAAAGGCACTCCCTTAACTATTAATTTCACCTGAAAAAAATACCAACTACTTTAGAGAAAAGAGAATTATGGATCAGATGAAAACAGGTTACCTTTTACAGGCCGATTTCTCTGTGAGCAGCTCTGGAGAAACATACTGGGCTGTTCCTACAAACGAGTTGGCCCTGGCTGATGAGAAGAGGGAAAAGGGTAAAGTTCATGCTGAGACACAGAGCATTTTCCACCGTGGACGCTGCACAGTCGGTCTTCATCTCTTGGGAAGCCACAGTCACCTGCGATCAGACTGTACGCTCCCGAGAACAGGACTTGTCAGGGGCCCTCCCATCACACCCCCTTCTTGGACCCGCCCCTTCGAGGGCTGGCTTCAAGGTCACCTGCTCAGCAACACCAGCCCTGACTGCCAGGGCAGCCCCTCCTGGACCCCTCCCTGCCTTTCGCCAACACACCGGAGTGACCTCGCCCAGCGTGTTGTCAGCTGGGAGCATCTTGAGGACAGGGGCCTTGTCTGTTCACTGCTGGACCTGTGGTGCCTAAAACAGCCCCGGACACACGCAGAATGTGGAAAGGACTGGATCTCCCACAGGCTGCACGCAGAGCAGGGATACCCTCTCCTCATAACAAACAGCTCAGGCAGGTTAGGGACTACGAGAGGAATAAGACTCGGGCGTCACGGCCAGAGACCCTTTGCAACAGTCTGCCACCTCTAGTACTGGATTGTGCCAAGTTCAACTGCAGACTTGTGGGGTCTGGCTGCTGGACCCACCCATAACTGCCGCAAGGAGGCATGACACCCACGTCACCCTAGTAGGTCCTCAGGGGCTCATCAGTGTCCAGGCAGCCCTGACAGAGCAGCACTGTGGGCACAAACCAGCCTGCCCACCCCCCACCCCCCGGCGCCACTCCAGAGGTATCCCCCGCGGAGCATCCTCTGGCATCGGGGACAGAACAGCTGCTTTCAGCCTTGCCCACGACCAGAGGACACAGGATTGGGGATTCCCGTGTGAGAGCCGCCCACCATCTGAGGACAAATCACTTCTCTAAGGAGCACGTGAAGTGCTGGGTCACCTCCACCGACTGATTCACTGGGGACACCCATGGCACTGGCAGCCAACTGCCTCCCACGACCTTCCACGCCTGCGCCGCATACCAGACTCGGTAACCCGCTTTGAACGGCTGCCAGCGAGGCTCTGGCCCTGCTCAGACCGCGCTTCCCACTACCAGGTCCCTGCACGGCAACCCGGGGCACAAGCAGGACACAATACCACAGCTCAACACCATTGTGCTCCAGACAAACAAGACCCTTTCACCTAGCCTGACCTTCTACAGATCAAGCTGTCCCTTTCCTCAACATGTTTAATAATCTGGGCTAGAAATTACTTGTCTCCGTGGACAAATTTTCCTGAACTAACTTATTAGAAAGTGTACCGGGTAAAACATTACACCAATATACCTACCACTGAGAGGTCTCTGGCCCTTCAGGATCACTTCTGAAATCAGGCAACACTAAAAACTGTAACAGGCCCCCGGTGAAGGGGCCTGCCTGTTGGCCCCACTGTCTCAGCTGTGGACAACTGGGCCCCCGGGACATCTGGCAATGCCTGGCGACATCTCTCGCTGCCACAATGGGGGCGGGAAGGGGCTGCTGTCACCTAGTGGGTAGAAGCCAGGGATACAGCTAAGTATCCTGCAGGCACCAGACAGCCCCACAGCCAAGAATTCTCCAACCCCAAACGCCCCCAAGGGCTTGGCTGTGAAGCCCTGGGCGGCCTCCATGGGACAGCGCTCTGCCCAGACATGAGTACCCGCCCTCCAAAGACCTGGCTCTAAACACAGCAGGAGCAACTCACTCAGTTCTGGGATGTTCTAGAGGAGGGAGAGCTGGAGAAGGGAGGATGGCTGAAAGTTCCTTCTTTTTAGTCTTTCCTTCTCTAAGTCAACCACCCTGCTACACAAAGTGCTCCAGTTTGGGGAAAGTACCCTTCTCTTCCTGCACTGACTGAAGGCTCTGTACTGGGCACCCCAACTTAGGCCTGACTCAGAAATAACTTGACAGGGTACAGCCACCTGCAGTAAAACACAACAGACCCATGCTTTGTCTGTCTATAGCTGTATTCTTTACAGTGTATGGCTATAAACAACACAACACCAGAATTAAAATGCACAAGAAACCCAGGGCCCATGGCCACACCAATTCAGCATGCAATGGTCTGCTGTGAGGCAGGCCCACTGGCCATGGTGGCCATTGGCTCCCCACCTGCCATCCCTGGGGTGGTCAGCCAGCAGGGCTCCCCATACAGGAGACTTCCTAACTGCGGGTCCAGCAGCCTCCAAAGGCAGATGCCTAAAAAACACAGATAAGGCCGACATGCTGCATATCTTCCCCATGTGTTCCCAGATGCGGTCTCTGTCCTTCTCTGTGCCCTGGAGCCAGCAGGAACCCCCAGTGGGAGACAGGAGAGAGATGGAGATTATTCCTCCTGGCCAACCCCCAGGCCACAGCCCTCTCCCACCACAGAGGGCCCCCCCCTCAGGTGCTGGTCCCTCCCACCTGCCCTCCCAGGGCCGAGGGGCTCTCTATCCCGCTGCGGGAGTCCAGCTTCCTTGGGCCCTGCTGTCTGTAACTGGTCCCCTAGAGGTCAGCTACTCTCCTGTAGAGACTTCTCAGCCACATTTACATCCTTCCAGGACCCTGACAGCCGAGAACACCGAAGTGATTCAACAGAGGAAGAAAACAAATCCAGAGCTAAAACCAAGTGAAACCATTCAACCTTACAATGAATCAAAGAAATGTTAATGAACACGATAGCCTATCAAATCAGCAAAGATAAAAAAGAAGGAAAATGCACAGTATTGGCAAGGATTTGAAGAGGAAAACCTCACAGTGCTACTGGTGGGAATGTGAAATGCTGTGACTTTGGGGGAGCAATTTTCCAACAAACATCAAAAGTCATACAGGACAGGCTTGCTCTCTGACCCGGCAATTCATTTCTGGCACCTGATCCTCCAGGACAGAGCCAGCACAGATGGCAGGGCCATGACACAATCCTTCGGGGGCCAGGCTTCAACTCGATGCTTCACCTGTTTAGTGTTTCTGCTCTTCATAATAATCGTGCATTACTTCCGTGATTTATATTTTTAAATGTTATTATTAAAAAGTTCTAGAAATATATTTTATATGGAAAGATATGTATTACACATAATTAAATAATTCAGACTATCATACAGTATGCAGAGGTATTTGTGCTTTTAAATAGCTACATTATGCACAAAACAAAGTGGACAGGAGACACACACACACGACATGGCTGGGCTTTAAAGAGCAAATCATGACGGCATTAGGACTGTGTGCTGCTGCTGCTGCTGCTGCTGTAAGCTTTCTGGGCCTGCGTCTGCTTGTCCCCCACAACACCTGCTGCTTCCTCTTCCCCAGGAGCCTATGTCCACCTGCTTAAAGGGACTCCAAGTCCCTGGGGATACAGAGTCACCCCCTTAGAAAGGAGCTCTTTCGCTAGTCTAGAGATGAATGAATCCTCTGGAGTGTGGAAAAGAATAACTGTCCTCAGAACGATGTTCTGAAGACATAAAATAATATCTACAAGACTATACATAATGAAAGTATCAAAATATTAAAGTAATAAATATGCAATATACTAATATGTTTTTTTTTTAATTAATGCACCAACAAGATCTGGCAGCAGGTCTATTAATAGAGTAATTCTGAAGTAGCGATCAGCATAAACAATAGATCAAGAATCTGTGACGACTGTGAAAGGACATGAAAACATCTGTGATTTCTAATGACACAGATGTTTGTTGCCTACCTTCATAACTGAACGAGATGCTCGATTTCACTGAGGGGTTAGTGAAAACAAGTAATTTTCTCCTCTCCCACTTCACGAATGGCAGATTTCTATCTGTGACACCAGGGTAAGAGCCCAAGAGTGCATTAGGAAGCCACAGAGATAATCTAGTTACCTCCCCCGTAAGCTCAGAGATTAGCCAGAGGTCAAAATTCTCCAGCTATTGGAAAACCAAGGTCCGTCCACAAGCCACTGTTGGCTTATGCTGCCTCCTTTAGGCCACTGACCCACTCAACAGGAGGCCAAAGGGTCAGGGTAAAGAAGGGTTTGGGCTGGGTTGTTACCTCCACCCTCAAAGTGGTTCAAATAAACGGACCAGCACCCTGGGCTGTGGACCACCCTGGCCACCACAGATCTGCAGGTCAGACTGTGAGGTGCCAGTGGGGACGGAGGGACCTGACATGCTCCTGATGTCAGAACACTCTCTTCAAAGCCAAAAGTGCAGACCGCTATTGTCTTATCCATGAACCCACATGTGAAGCACAGCAAACACACTCCACAAAATGTGCTTATTAGCTCTCGGACAGAACACAAGCAAACTGAATCCAGCAACACATAAAAAGGAGTGTGCACCATGACCAAGTGGGATTTAATCTCAGGAATGCAAAGGTGGTTCAGCACATAAAAACCAATCAATATATTACATCACATCATTAGAATAAAGGACAAAAACCACATGACCATCTTGATCAAGAGATGCAGAAAAACCATCTAACAAAAATTCAACACTCCTTCATGGTAAAGTATAAGACAAACTAGAAACAGAAGGGAACTTCCTCAACCTGATAAAGGCACCTATGAAAAACCCACAACGAACATCATATTCAATGGTGAAAGACAAAGCTTTTCCCCTAAGATCAGAAACAAGACAAGGATGCCTGCTCTCGCCATTTCTATTCAATGGGGAGGTTCTAGCCAGGGCAATTAGGCAAGAAAATGAAGCAAAACGCATCCAGGCTGGAAAGGAAGAGGTAAACTATCTCTAATCACAGATGACATGATCCTGTATGTAAAAAGTCCCGAGGAAGTCACTAAAAAACTATTACAACTAATAAACAAGTCCATCCAGGTTGCAGGACGTAAGATCAGTGTACCAAAAAAAATCAACTATATTTCTATATACTCTCAATGAACAATCTGAAAATTAAGAAAACAATTACATTTACAATAGCCTCAAAAATAAAATAAAATACTTAGGAATAAATTTAACAAAAGAAGTGCAAAGCTGGGACTTCCCTGGTGGCGCAGTGGTTAAGAATCCGCCTGCCAGGGCTTCTCTCGTGGCGCAGTGGTTGAGAATCTGCCTGCCGATGCAGGGGACACGGGTTCGAGCCCTGGTCTGGGAAGATCCCACATGCCACGGAGCAACTAGGCCCGTGAGCCACAACTACTGAGCCTGTGCGTCTGGAGCCTGTGCTCCGCAACAAGAGAAGCCGCGATAGTGAGAGGCCCGCGCACCGCGCTGAAGAGTGGCCCCCGCTCACTGCAACTAGAGAAAGCCCTCGCACAGAAACGAAGACCCAACACAGCCAAAATAAATAAATAAATAAATAATTAAATTTTTAAAAAATGTCAGTTGAAAATTAAAAAAAAAAAAAGAATCCGCCTGCCAATGCAGGGGACACGGGTTCGATCCCTGGTCCGGGAAGATCCCGCATGCCACAGAGCAACTAAGCCCGTGCGCCACAACTACTGAAGCCCACGCACCCTACAACCCGGGCTCCGCAACAAGAGAAGCCAACCGCAATGAGAAGCCTGCACACCGCAACGAAGAGTAGCCCCCGCTCACTGCAACTAGAGAAAGCCCGTGCAGAGCAACGAAGACCCACCACAGCCAAAAAAAAAGTGCAAAGCTTATAACACTGAAAACTACAAAAAAATTTTGAAAGAAATTACAAAAGATATAAATAAACAGAAAGACATTCCACGTTGAAGGATCAGAAGACAGTATTGTTAAGAGAGCAATACTCCCCAAACTGATCTATACATTCAACAAAATCCCTATCCCAATCCCAGCTGGCTTTCACTTAGCACAATGTTTTCAAGGTTCATCAATGCTGGAGCCTATATCAGAACTTCATTCCTTTTAAGGCTGAATAATATTCCACTACACACATAGACCACACTCTGTTTATCCATTCATCAGTTGATGGACACTTGAGTTGTTTCCACTCCTTGGCTATTACAAATAAAGCTGCTATGAACACTGGCGTACAACTTTTATGTAAACATTTGTTTTTCAATTCTCTTGGACATATACCTAGAAGCTGAATGGCTGATTATAAGGTAACTATGCTTAACCTTCTGAGGAATTGCCAGACTTTTCCAAAGCGGCTGCATCATTTGACAATCCCACCTGCAGAGTACGAGGGCTTTGATTTCTCAACAGCCTTGCTAATACTTCTTATCGAATGTCTTTTTGATTAGTCATCCTAGTGGGTGTGGAGTGGTGTCTCAGTGTGGTTTTGATTTGCATTTCCCTAATGATATTGAGCATCTTTTCATGTGTTTATTAGCCATTTGCTTATCTTCTTTAGAAGAATGTCTACTCAGACCCTTTGCCCATTAAAAAAAGACTTTTTTTGTTATGAGTTCTTTATATATTCTGGATACAAGCCCCTTATCAGATATATGATTTGAAATTGTTTTTTCTATTCAACCCCATAGGTTGTCTTTTTCACTTTCTTAATGGTATCACAGCACCAAAGTTTTAAAACTTGTTCTGCTGCTTGTACTTCTGGTATTGTATCTAAGAAACCAGAGCCTAACCCAAGGTCATGAATGTTTACTCCCATGATTTCTTCCAAGAGTGTAATAGTTTTAGCTCCTACATTCAGATCTCTGATCTGTCCAAGTTAACTTTTGTGTATGTTGTGAGGTGGGGTAATAATGTTTTTGATGAATTGGTCATCGTTGGAGGATGACAGGGAACCAATTCATGCTTTCCAAAAGCTGCAAATAAAGGGGAATGAAGCAAGCATTTATCCTGTTTTTCCTCCACAATCAATATCACTAGTTAAACAAATAGTGGCTAAGGGGAAGTTTCTCTTTAAATAAGAATTCCAGGGATTTTTCCCTGGTGGTGCAGTGGTTAAGAATCCGCCTGCCAATGCAGGGGACACGGGTTCGAGCCCTGGTCCGGAAGATCCCACATGCCGCAGAGCAACTAAGCCCGTGCGCCACAACTACTGAGCCTGTGCTCACGAACCTGCGAGCCACAACTACTGAAGCCTGTGCACCTAGAGCCCGTGCTCTGCAACAAGAGAAGCCACCTCAATGGGAAGCCCAGCACCACAACAAAGAGCGGCCCCCACTCACCGCAGCTAGAGAAAGCCCGCGTGCAGCAACGAAGACCCAACGCAGCCAAAAATAAAATATATAAATAAATTTATTAAAAAAAAAAAAAAGAATCCGCCTGCCAAGGCAGGGGACACAGGTTCAATCCCTGATCCGGGAAGATCCTGCATGCCACAGAGCAACTAAGCCCATGCACTACAACTACTGAGCCTGCGCTCTAGAGCCCACGAGCCACAACTACTGAGCCCGCGCACCCTACAGCCCGTGCTCCGCAACAAGAGAAGCCCGCGCACCACAACAGAGAGTAGCCCCCGCTCGCTGCAACTAGAGAAAGCCCGTGTGCAGTAACGAAGACTCAACGCAGCCAATAAATAAATACATAAATAAATAATTTTAAAAAAATTTTTTAATTAAAAAAAAAAAGAATTCCAGCTCAAGAATGAAAGAACTGGGCTATGATCACTCTGCATTCTCTAATGAATTGATGGATCTAGGCCATCATGGCTATAAAGGGCTGTTGACAGGGAGAGACGACTGGATGCTACACGCTTCCTAATGAAGAACACACCACACACACCAGCCTCTGGTGTGAAAGGACTGAACCTGAATGTGATCAAGCAGCCACAACCAACTCCCAATTTTCAAGACATACAGAGGGGAGAGGAGCATGTTACATGACTCCACAGAGATGCAATCAGCAAACTCTGGGAAACTCTATAAGACAAATGACCTGGTTTCTTCAACAGACTGCAAGGGAAAAAACAGAGATGGAGAAGAAGCTATAGATAACAGAAATTTAAGAGAAAAATTAGCTAAGCTCAATGTGAGAATTTTATTTGAAACCTGATTCAAGTAAGCAACAACCAAAAAATTATGATGTGGAATTATGGCGACTGGAAGCTTAACACAGACTGAATATTTTAAGATATTAAGCTATTACTGCTAATTTTTTAATGTATAAAAATGGCATGGTATTATGGTTATGTTTTTTAAAAAGACGCTTTGTATTTAGTAATAAATACTAAAATATTTACAGGGAAAACAAATCGATGATGGTGGAAATCAGGTCACAAGGATGGTCTGAATTTTTACAAAAAGCAGGTATTCTTGTGTTTTAAAAACAACACCACTCCATGCATCACAGCTATGACTAAACAAATACCAATACTGTAAAGACCAGAGTAATCGCTTCTCGATGGCTGGGAGGTGTGCTTGGTGGTGGGAGTATAGGGGGGCAGGTGGCCCTGCACGTGCTAGAGTGGCGGCAGGGCAGAGGCTGTGAGAGGGTCTCCAGCCCACAGCACAGCAGGATGGGGGTCAACGCTGGTCTGAGGGTCTGGACAAAGGCTGTCCACAGAGGGGCACTGCACAGGTACAGGTGCAGTGACAGTGATGCTGGCTCTGAGGCTTCCCTGCTGCGTCCCCTCTCCAGCAGTCCCCACACCTGCCGCCCCCCCCTGCACCCCCGTGTGTGGTGAGAGGAGCCTCCACGCCCAACTGTACCAGAAAGGCCTGCACAGCTCAGGACAGGCCTCCAGACACAAACCTCAAGTCTCAACCTCCAGGGCACCCTGAACTCCCCAAGCTTCTTGCAAAGAGGGCCACGGCCAGGCACACGGCCACAGATGAGGGGCTGACTCCATGTAATTAAGCCGCCCTCAGTGTAAAGCTTTGTGGGACCCCTAAGGTTCTAACCCCAAGGTTAGAAGGCCTAAGTCCTCTGTGCCAGAAAGGCCTCATCGACCCATGTGCCCACCCACCCTCACAGCACGGGGGTCACTCCCGGGACCCGACAGGCAGCAGTAAGAGAGGGATGCGGGGCTCACCCCCTCCTAGGAGCCACCCACTTGGATGGAGGTCTGTGAAGACAGACAGCTTGTCTCTCACGAGGTGGAGGGCGAAACATGCTCACTGCACAGCTAAGGAACCTGGGCCTCGCTCCCACGAAGAGTTCCCTTCTGGAAGCTTTAAGATGTTTTGAGGAAACCATCTCTGTACAAAAGTTTATAAAGCTAATGCAGGTGCTCGCTTCGGCAGCACATATACCAAAATTGGAACAATACAGAGAAGATTAGCATGGCCCCTGCGCAAGGATGACAAGCAAATTCATGAAGCGTTCCATATATTTTAGTTGATTCACTTTGTTATACAGCAGCAACTAACACAACAATGTAAAGCAATTATACTCCAATAAAGATGTTAAAAAAAAAAAAGCTAATGCAGGAATAAACTCTAAGATTCTAAACTACGTCAAACAGAAAATGAGAGTATGTCACCAAAATTATTCATTCACGTAATTATACATGTTTTCTACATTTCCTCTAAGAAGAAAAAAAAAAAAAGCCAACTCAACTGTGTATATATAAGTATCGATAGTTCTGCCTGGTTTACAATGTTAAGGACTTTTTAGCCTCCTGCTTCCAGAAAGATTTTAAAAATCAGGTTTATTTCACTATTTCACCAATGCATTTAAGTTCTTACATTTTTTTAATGGCTACATGGCAGTAGGACGAGCCTGTGCCAAATATCAGATCTGAAGGAAATCTAAGTGAAGAAAAAAAGGACCAAGCAGACTCTGAGCGGGTGACTCCCATGGCTGACTGGCAGGCGATGGCTGGTCTCAGCGGCAAGTCACACACGAGATGCCCAGCAGCCCAGCAAGAACATTCAGGTTCCTGTTTGGTTCACCTCTGTCATGGACGTTGCTTAGGTTACGAGTTATACCATGTCTATCAAAACATGATTACTTGCCAACAAAATGTTACTATACAATAGGAATGAGTCAAATAGATCAAGGTTTGGGGCATGTCACAGGTGCCAGGAGGACTTCCTGGGGGTTGGGAAGTGCATCTCCAGGCAGGAGGCCTGGGTGGGAAGTGCAATACAAAGGTAGGTAAGCGTCGCCAGGACTAAGCCTCATTGAGAAGTAAGAGCATCTGCCTTGACTGCAAGTTTTGTTTCAAACACAAAAGGGTGGTGCTTTAAGATTCTCAGAAAAGTTCCCGAATTCAAGATGCCGTCTTGTGACTCAAAGAGTGTCTGTGCACAGATGAAAGCACTGACAGACTTGACAAGAACCCTCAGTTTGAAAACACAGGGCTGGGAAAAGGCCTGGAAAGGAAAGATCACGTACCCTGCTGAAGGGAACCCATGGAGGCCCAGCCAGGCCCTTCCAGCAGCACAGAGTCAAGACTCTGCCCACCGTGCCCGGGAGGAGCAAAACCCCAGGTGTTAGCCCCGCAGCTGCTGTGAAACAGGCCTCAGTTCAAGCCTGAGGCAGAGCAGGCCAGCGCAGCTGAGCTAGAGGGCTCTTCGGAGGGGCTCAGCTCCTCCCCACCACTGCCCTGCGCTCACAGCTCCCCTTTTCCACGCAAGAGCAGCTGCAGCGAAGTGGATGCTTCTGTCTGAATCTTTCTTCCACCAACAAACCCTCTACCCTCCCCTAGCATGTCCGTCCCCCCAGGGCTCTCCATCAAGGTCCTTCTTTCAGGGGTACCCACAAGCCCGGCAGAGAAGCACATGCCCTGAGTGGAGGTCCCTGCAGCAGCCTCCCAGGTCAGGGTAGCTCTGACAGTCACACCTGTCCCTACACCCAAGTTTCATTTTCAAGGTCACTTATTAACTCACACAGGGGCTTTGAGTTTCCCCCAACCCTCACCATAAAGGGCTTTATCTTCTCTCTACCCCAATACTTAAACACAGTTTTCAGGAGTTAAACTGCCATTTTTTTTACCCTCGGAGTTTATGATTTCCATTCAACAAACACCAGAAGGACAGCAAGATGTCCCCACCCCCACCATGGCCGAGATGCCCCTGGGTAGCTAAGATACCCAGGGCTCTCTTCTGACCCAGGTGGACTGCCAGCAACTGTCACAGTACATAATCCGGCTAGGAAATACCCTAGAGGAACAGTGGTTAGATGGGTCTGCAATGATTAACATGCACTTGACCAGCAGAAAAAAACCAGCCCCCAACTCATTCTGTGATCTTATAGAACCTCACTATAATCAGCGTGCCTGGGCCACCACCCCTGGCAGCTGCGCACAGGAGACAGGCAGACAGTGGGCACTGGGATACAAGGTCGTGTGTGTGTGTGTGTGTGTGTGTGTGTGTGTGTGTGCGCGCGCGCATACCACCCCCCAACCCCAGAGAAACCACAGTGCCAACAGGAAGAGCTGGGAGCTGACCACACTGACCTCGCACCCCTGCATGGGAGACCAGGAACAAATGTGGCACCCCAGCATCTTCTAGGAAGATGACTAGGGAGGGTGAGCCACAGTGGGCATCTGAGGGCCTATGACAACATGCAGAAAGCGCCTGGTGACCTACTACCACTTGAGGCCAGGAGGACCAACCACGGGCAGCCTGAGAAGCCCCTCCCTGCACCCACCAGACCAGGCACACACCACCCAGACCCTCAGCTAAAGCTGCCCAAAGGCAGAGGCTTCCCCTGTGAAAACTCAAGCATCCATTTTATAATAACAAAGGTACTACAAACAACTGTCATTAATGATGAGCATAAAGCAATTCAACCTGTTTCTAAGAAGTTGGTTTTGACTTAAGCACTGAGCAGGGATCTACTAGAAATAAAACACACACCTTGTTTACTCTCTGGGGATAATACTTTTGCTGTTCCAAAATCTGTGATCTGGATGTGCATATCTTCATTTAACAAAATATTTTCTGGTTTCAGGTCCCTGTGAAAGCAGATTTTTTTACGTTTGAGATGAAATATTTAAAACAGTAACATTATTACAAACTCTAAATTTTGCTAAAACCAAAATGAACTGATTAATACCTATAATCTTTACAGACTAACAACCAAGAATGCAAGTCTGAGGTTAGCACTGAACAAATATCAACTGCATATAATGAGGACATTCAAATTACATCATTTCATAACTGCATCTACCATTTCAATAAACTTTTAATTGAAGTACAATCTATCATGCCTAACCTATAAAGCGCCTTTAAACCTTCTGTGGTATCATTACGCAATAAACGTACACCTTAAATTTATATATATATATGTCAACTATTTCTCAATAAAACTGGGAGGGAGAAAATGGTTAAATGGTAAATTTTATTTTATTTTAGGCTTTTTTCTTTTTTTTTTTTTGTCTGCACCGCGCAGCTTGGCAGGATCTTAGTTCCGACCAGGGATCGAACCCATGCCCCTTGCAGTGGAAGCTCGGAGTCCTAACCACTGGACCACCAGGGAATTCCCGGTAAATTTTACATTATGGGTATTTTACCACCACCAAAAAAAAAAAAAATCAGTAAGAAAAAAAAAGCTTAAATGAACACTTTCAATTTGACTTTATCGGAAAATCATGGAAAATGGTAAGTACACACACAATCTACAACTGACAAAATAAAAGCACCAGTCAACGTGGCTGAGAGAATCGTTAGTCTGGCAAAAAAGACATCTGACCAATTTCATCTGATATTAAAGGTCCACAGTCTCTCAACATCAGAGTAATGTGAACTCTTCTTAATTCTCACAATGAGGCATCCCACCCTCCATAAAAGAGACCAGAGCTGACCCCCAGGCCTGGGGAGCAAAGCCTGCAGCCCCCTGGCTTGGTACCTGTGAATGATGCCCTTGCCATGCAAGTACTCTAGGGCAGACACCATCTCAGCTGTGTAAAATCGGGTGCATGTCTCATCGAACGAACCAATTTTCCGAATGTATTTAAGTAGTTCTCCATTTTTGGCATAACTAAGGCCAAAGTCTAAACATTGAATAGTTAAGGAAGAGAGCAAAAATCTTTCTTTTAAACTGACCTTAACAGCCCAGTAGCAATTTTTTAAATTAATTAAAACTGAAGGTACCTGTGGCCCGAGACAGCTGCCCCTCTTCCAGCCAGACCCTACCGCAAGCACTGGGTCTGCAGGGAATCCCTGGCTCCAGGACAGGGTCCCAGAGTGAGTTTCTCACCAACAACACAAAAACACGTGCCTCTCAGGCCAACTGCCCCTTCTGGACCCCTCATCCCCAGAAGACACCTGTGGGCTCAGTGAAGGGAAGCCGCTAGAGATGGCGGTCAGGGCCTGTGGCCCCAACGCCCCCATCAGCACACAGCCTCCAACCTGCACCAACCACACGCCACATGCCGTGCTGAGTCCATTCACGTCAAGGTTCCTCAAATGAATGCTCCTTCCCAAGTATAAAGTGACAAGTTTTGTAAGAGAAATGCCATTAATAGATAAACTCAATCTATTTATTGGGCCCCCACTGGGGAGAGACTCGAGCAACACAGTCATCTTTCCCTCAGACACCACTGCAGTGTAATTTGTTTTACTTCTGTTCTCCCTTTTTCTAAGAGGAGAAACTATAAATGGATCCCATATAACTGCTTCCTCCTGGAAGCACCGAACATATGCACCTCTTAATGGAAATCTACAGGTACTCCGCCACTCCCTGGCAGCCAAGGACAGGGTGACCCAAGTCCTCACCCGCCCTGAGCATCGGCTCCGAGGGGGTAAGGGGTGACCTGTGCTCAAGGTGTCCCATCTGGCTTCTGTTTGCCAAGGCACTTGCCATCTCCCACCAAAGAAGATGCCTGAAGCTGCGGCCCAGGAGGGAAGAGGCCACCAACTGAAGCTGCTCGAACCTGCCTGTGATCGAGCCCCACCTGTGGCCTCCCAAGCCCTTCCAACTAGAACAACGTTTAACAGGAAGCTGAAGCCCAAAACCAACCTTACTTCTAGGGAAGGCAAAGGGTCTCTGCCAGGGCCCCTTCCCTCCTCTCCTTGCTCTGATCCCTCCTCGGGGAAGGCTGGTATCCGTGGCCTCCTCACCAGCAGCCTGCAGACTCTGGCCCACCCAACCCCAAGCAGGGGCCCCGCCTGGACCTGGACCGGCCGCAGAGCCTCCCCACTCAGGAGCACAGTCTCCCAGAAACCAGCAGCCCACGTGAGAGGCTCGGCCATGGCCACAGGGCCTCTTCTGGCTTCACAGGTTTTGTCCCTTATCTGACCACTCCCTGAGTTCCTGTTTCCTGTGTAAGGGACACTTCTAGTTCTCTGCTCGGCTGTGGCGCTAAGTGACCGACAGGTTTTGAACATGACATGTCGAGGATCATGGCTCCAAGCCCGTGTTCTCTCTGACCACACACATTCCTCATTCCCCAGAAACACTCTTTCAGACCTCAGTGGTCCATTTCACACCCTAGAACATTTCTACCTCGCTCAGCACAGCTAAGGCCCCAGGGCAGTGAGAGGAGGCTGCTCTCTCACAGGGAGCGAGTGAATTCCTGGGACAATGAGCACAGATCAGGCCTGTGGCAGAGCCTGAGAGCCTGCTGAGCCCAACGCCTGCGCTTTGCAGAGGAACCCAGCCCAGAGAGGTTAAGCAACTGACTCAAGGTCACAAAGCCAAGGAGGGACAGGACTGGAGCCCAGCTTCCTGAGGTCTAGTGTGCTGTTCCTGTCCCCAAGCTGCAAGAGAGGACACACAAGGACAGGCAGGTGGGAGGTGGAGGAAGAACGCAGGTTAGCAGAGCAACAGCCTCTGAAACCCCTCAGCCTTCATCCCTGCTGGAGGGAAAGGCACCCTGGCTGGCTGGCTGCGGTGCCCAGCCCTGCATTGCACCTAAGGAGGGAGGGAGGGCTTCTCTGAGCTCAGCCCTCTCTGGGGAGCAGGGATTGAGTCTGGTCAAACTGTACCTCCAGAGGGCAAAGAGGCTGCCAGTGCCCAGGAGGCCCCTCACGGATCTACCTGCCTGTTTTCAGTCTGCTGCAGGGGTGTCACCAGGCTCTGCCTCACCTGTCCTGAGAGTGTGATTAGCCCTGTAGTCGCTGGAGGAGCTGCTCCCCTCTCTCCCCAATGTGTAAATTATGGCTAAAAGGAGGACAGTGTGCACACTGGGGCTTTTATTCAGGCAGAGTGTTTCCTTTTCTTTATCTTTCAACACACTGTATACTACAAAGGATTTTCAGTGGAGCGGAAGTCCCCAGGTCTCGCTCCTGTCAGAGGTAAGTGAGCCCTTGCAATCTCCACAGGCTTTCAAATTTGTCTTAAAATGTCAAAAGCAACAGACACCATTGGATAGAGACCTAGAGTCCCCTCCACCTGCATTACTCTGGCCAATCCCGTCTGAAATCAGACAGCGAGCTCACTCATCTAGCCTCTGAGTGCCTGATCCTACTGAACATGACCTTGGGAGAAGACGAAGTCAAGTGTGTGTCACCTGCTGGAGCCTCCCAACCAACAAGACTTATTCTCCCCAGGCCCCGTAGGAAGCCCAGGCCTGGGACTCCAGGAAATCTGGCAGCCAGAGAGCCCCACAGGCTCAAAGAGAAGCACAATCA
The DNA here is from genome assembly GCF_028023285.1 of Balaenoptera ricei. Classification (NCBI taxonomy): domain Eukaryota; kingdom Metazoa; phylum Chordata; class Mammalia; order Artiodactyla; family Balaenopteridae; genus Balaenoptera; species Balaenoptera ricei. The sequence goes on along the minus strand of NC_082653.1, from coordinate 52,669,301 downwards.
CATGGGTGCCATGGAGCACAAGGAGCAAGAGGTCTAGGTGGCCTCAGAGGTGAGATACAGAACAGATAGGTCACTGATGGCTGCTGCATGAGCAGTGACAGCAGACGGGGACATGGGGTGATGCTGAAGCCAGGTGGAGAGGCAAACACTTTAAAAGACCTAAAACAAACCAACAAGGAACCCCCCTCCCTGCTCCACATGCTCTTGGCTACTAGACCACTTTACTGCTCCCCTTTACGGTGAAACCACTGGGAAAAACCCACTCTGTTTGCCTTTCCTTGCCTCTCTCTCGATTGAGCCCTCCGCCCCACCCCCAGACTGCCACTCTCAACAACACTTTGCATGGGAAGCAATCCACAGGTCAGGCCAGGGCCCAGCTACTTGACCACTTGGCACTATCTGGCAGGGCAGCCAGCACCCTCCACCGGAAACCATCTGGTCCATGGCCCCTGGAACTCTGTTCTCTCCACTCATTGGAACTCTTCCCTGCTGGGCACCCTCCGGCCCACCGACACCCCAGCCCACCCCCCACCAATCTGCACACCAACCTGACTCCTCAGGCTCTGCAGGCAGCCACCCAGTAGCCCACTCAGGCCTCAAGTAGCAAGGATCAACGGATGCATCAATTACAGGACCATTGTGCACCCAGCTCTGAGGCCCCACACCCACAAGCCAGCTTGACTCCATCCTCCCAGCTCACTTACAAGAGCCTTCCCTGCAGCAGCAGCCCGAGTGAGAGCAAACAGCTACCCTGCTCCAGACCCTCCTCCTGGACTCTGTGCCACACTTAGAAGAAAATCCAAAATTCTTGCCGGGACTCCGAGGCCCAAGGAGCTGACCCCTGCCCAGCCTTTTTGTACCCCCCACACATACGCACACCTGCCCCTGCTCTGCCCAGGCCTCGTGCTGACGTCGTCTCCTCAGACCACCAAGTTAAAACAGCTGATCCAACTCTCCACCGACCAACTCCTACCTGGCCTTACTACTCTTGTTCCCTCAGTGTCTATCACACAGCCATTAATCACCTGTGTATATCTAACTCCTGTGCAGAAATGCAAGCCCCATGAGCGCAGAGCCTTCACCTCATTTACCAGCATGTTCCCATCACCTGGCACTCAACCAGGACTTCTCAATAAACAAAAGGAAACATTCAGCTGACAGTTGAAGGAGCCAGAAAATGGTGTTAAAGGGGAAACAGGATCGAGCAAAGTTTTAACCCAGAAGAATATGTGTGGAGAGAGGAGAGAGGGGGAGGGAAGGGGATTAAGATCAGGCCCCCACCCACAGGTGGGATGGGGAAGCCAAGCTTTGCAGGTGGTGGGGTGAGGGGAAGGGGCTCTGGAGACCTAAGGGCAGGAGGAAAAGAACAGATGCACAGACTGAGGTTTACACTTGAACAAGCTCTCAACTCCATTTGGCAGCTCAACCTCCCTCGTCGAGAAGAAGCTAAGAGCAGCTGCTGGGATTGAAGACAGAGTCTCTGGGCAAACGGGGGCTGAGGGAGTCCCGGTTTGGAAGAACAACTGCAGGAGAGGGGCTGGGGAGTGAGGAGACCTGGCGGGCCTGGCTGTATGATGAATGGCCCAGAGACAAGCTGACGCGACACAGATATGGCCCACCCTGACTGCCACGGTGCCCTGTCTCCTTGAACCCTGAGCAAAGAAGAAAGAAAAAAAGTGCTCCAGGGATTAGAGGAGAAGTCAGGGAACATGAGATGCCCTGAAATAAAACAAAGAATCAGCAGGGTGTGATGTCCCTGCAGGAGAAGCAGCTGGAGAAGCAGTGTGCACAGCCCTGGAAAGCCAGGCACTGGATGATCAGAGAGACATCCATAGGGGCGGGAGTGGGGGAGGCTGGAGGGCCCTGGGGAGGGGCTGTATTTGGGAGGACAAGTCCTGGATACAGAAAGAAAGGGTTGGGCTCCTGTGGGTCACTCCCTAGACTTTCTACCTGGCAGCTGAGCCTGAGAAAGATGTTCCTTCCAACCAAACCCCACAACCCAGGGCCAAAGAGGGCAGAAAGGTGCCCACCTCCCGGGAGCCCCGGATGCCCAAGATCCTTCTTCCTCTCTCTCACTTCCCTGCTTTGAGCACTGGATTTGACACCTGACAGATACTCCAAGGATGCTGATTAAAAAGGAATGAGGGCATGCCTTTAAATAAATGTCTAGCAAGAACAGCATTAAAATAACGATCCTTTAGATATGAAGCTTACCAACAAAAAACCTCAAATATGACTGTGATGATCTCCCTTGAAGTAATGTTCTACTTCAGTGAATGTCAGCAATCCCAGGGGGTCCCAAAGCAAAGTGATGTGAATTCGTCTGTATTTAGAATAAGCTACCCTTTTCCCTTCCAGGGAAGGGGCTACTTGTGAAAACAAAAACGGGGTCATGGTTCCAAAACGATAAGGGGTCACTGGCGTGATATCAGAAGGCTTTGACTGTTCAAAGGATACAGAGCTTTTCATCATCCTGAAATGTGAAGTAAAGTTTAACAAAGAAGGGGTGATCCAGCCGCGACATCACGTCTCTCTCTCTGGTTACATACGGGACTTTGTTCTCTTTGATAATGTGACGTTTCTCTAGAATTTTAACTTAAGAGAGAAGCAAGTTACTACAATTGGAAATGGTAAGAAAACACTAAAGACACAACTCATAAAGTAACAGATAAAAATTAAAGTTTTTCACAAAACGCACCCACCAGATTTATGATCTCTAAGACCAACAGTGTCCTGTCCCCTGAAATCAGCACAGAAACCTCCAGGGGCTGGGCAGCCAGGTGGCCGCGTACCCAGAGGTGCGCTGTTCCTGCATCCTAGACACTGGAGCATCCTAGCTCGCTGGAGTTAGTTACTTACTAGCATATTCCCTTGAGGTTGCCAGTTCTCGGGCCAGGACAACCTGGTTTGGGAAGAAAAGGGGGAAAAAGAAGAGAAAAAAACACCCAATGTAACCAGGGCACTGAGTCTCACAAGTCACCCTGCAACCAACCACACAGGCTACCCCGCCCCCACCACGAAATTACATTTTAAATATTTTTGGTCCTGTGCTAACAAACATAGCTGAGTGTCAATGACTAAGTTAATGTGTTCTAATAGTTAAAGGAAACACATGTATCTCTCAAATGTTTCCAGAAGGTTCCTCATCAGATGCCAACAGTCCCCCCTCATGCAGTGAAATATATATTCAGGAACATCTTACGACCAGCATAACCCTCACACAAACAGTAGGAAGAAGCAGCAAATAATATCTCCACAAGGTGGGTACTGGGAATTTCTTCAGAAAATAACTCTATGGATAGGTCCCCAGTACATGTTCATTGCAAAAGGCCACCCTGAATTTGGGCTTTTACAAATAATAGTTGCATTTCACTTGATGCCACTCTCAGATGCTGTAAATCCCATCCCTGCTACTGAGGGCACAGGAACCGCGGCCGGCAGACAGCACCTCCCTCCAGCGTGCAGTCACACACATACACCCGCCCCCCACCCCCTGTGCCCTCTCCACAGCACAGCCCGGTCTTACACTCGACTTCGGGGACAGAGCACCAGTGGGGCCTCACACACACTGAAAAGAACTTTCTACACGAACACACCCCGGGCACAACCTGAGTAACGACTTCCAAATGCCTGATGAGCCCAGTCTGGCAGTGAGCTGGGGTGGTCCCCACCACCGCCAGCTGGTGCAAATTCCTCTCCTGAGACACCTACAGGAAACAGCCGAGGACCAGAGAGCAGATGAAAACCTGCTGACTCCCGGGAAATACCAGAGCCTCCGGGAAGACCTCTGGAGGCTCCTGGTTGTAAGTTATATCCCGTTAGGGAATTCTTCACCAAGTTCATCAGAAGTGACCCTGGAAAAGCACTGTGTGTAACCCTGCAGTTTTTAAGAAGAACAAGGTCGGATTATATGTGTTCAAGTGGAAAGATCTTAAAGATCTCTGTGGAGGAAGGAACCTGTGTGGACTGTTCTCAGGCGCTGGTGAGTCCAGGAGAGTGGGCTGGGGAAGGGCTGGCCTTCTCTAGGTTATGTACCGATGTAACGCTAAATTTCTTCACAGCAGCATGCACTAGCTACGTAAGTAGGAAAAAGGAAGAAAAACACTGAGTACTAATATTTAATGGAATCCTATCTGAAGAAGATATTTATGTCATCTTTTTGTTGTGTGAACTCTGCATATTCTATGCAGTTTCCTTATGTCCCTCCACACGGCCCGGGCCAACTGCAGGGGCAGGAGACGTCAGGATCACCCTCAGGTAGCTGGCGGCAGTGGACCAGGCTTCCCCCTCTCCAGCGCAGGCTCCATCACATGAAGGTCCTGCCTGGGGATCCAGCCTGGGAGCTGCCTCCCCTGGAAACCTCATTTTAAGTTGTCTCTATTTCAGGAATGGTGAGAAGGAACTGAGGGTAGCACATATAATTTGAGACCCAAGGCTGCAGGATTCCAAACAGTACCAGAAAGGAGGCTCCAGGCTCACAGCACTTTCCTGGGCACCACCCTGGCGCAGGGATGACAAGAATCTCAGCTGGGGCTTTTCTACATCAGGAGTCTGTCACCCAGAACAGATGGCACCTACTTTTACCCACGGTAGAAACCCAGGGACACAGGGGAATTTCATAAATACATCCTCATATTCCAGTCAATATAAATGTTCAATGAAGTACAGCTGAGAAAAGGAGAGAGAACACTTCTTCTTTTACTGGACTCGTGTAAGTAACTGTGCAGAACACCCCAGATTCTTTTCAAAATAGTTTTTTCTTTCTGAAAGGACCTGTGAGTACCAGACCTACTGGGGATTATCCTCAAAGTTGAAGGTTTTTATCATGAGGGCCCAATTCTTTCATTAACTTAAAAACTGCCAATAAAAAAATCTAAATTAAAAATGTAAAAGGAGCAAAAGTTAACACTTAAAATGATGTTGGGAACATGGGTGAGCCCCAGTATGTCATGTTCTTTGTATTTTGAAATATTTCATAAATGGAAAAAAAGAAAAGGAAAACAAATTTCACACGAGGTTTCTTCACAAAGGCCAGGCAAGAAAGTCTCATTATTCAGGAACCCTGCTGGCGTGAGGAGCTGCAGCTCATGCTGGGCCCAGCTCAGAGACCACGGCGGCAAGGATCTGTCTCTTCTGAAGGCACGGACTAAGACTGCGCGCCCTGGCCAGGGGACAGGGGCTCTGGCCTTCCCGAGCCTGCAGCAAGCCTCTGGCCCAGCCATAGCCACATGAGGCCTCCAACTCAGCAAAGGGCAGCTCTGAACCTTCATATCTTTGCTTTAAGAGGAAAAATACCACAAGATAGGTAAAACTCTCTCAGGTAACAAAAAGAATTACCCTGAGTGTGACGTGACAGTGCTGTGATAGTAATTCTGTCCATGAAACTGAGGACACAAAAATCTGGAAGCTAGCAAATGTCAATGGTGTACTGTTTTATATTTTAAAAATAACAGAGAAATAACAAAGGTCGTTAAATGTTTACCCAAAACTATGAAGAGATACACCAACACTAATGTTTACTCTAAGGAACAGGAAAGCTTCCCAGGGCCTTGCTAACAGGACACAATGATATGAAATGTAACTTGCTGACGCCTGGTTAGAATACAATCTAACTGCATTTTTTGAGAAAATTAAAAATAAGATCATGAAATGCCTTTTAAAGCTTTCCCCTACAAAATCATGAGCTAGATATTTAAACCACATGATCTGCCTGGTGGTAGCCAGCCCCAAGTCACCTTCACAACAGGAGAGGAATCCCCAAGGGTTTGAGACCCTCCTCTGGGGTAGAACACCACTGTGGTGTCTTAGTCCCCCAGCTCCAAGTCCCGAGGAAGGCCAGTATTCCCAAGGAAAACACCCTCATTCGATAAACAGCAGCAGCTTATACTCACTGTTGAAAAAGAGCCTTCACCAAGAATTTTCCCAAATTTAAAGTCTTCTGGCCGTTTCTTCCGAGGCTGTGGTGGCGGCTGTGTGGCGTGTTGCAGCGAGTTGGCACTTGGCCGGGATTCGGCCGCGGTGCTGTCCATGGTGGGGCCCTGCCTGCTACCACAGCTGGGAACGCCAGGGGCCGTGCTGGACTCAGTCTGGGTCCTCACCATTGATGGGGACGGGCAGGAACATAATACCACGCTGGACTGAATAGGAACGGTGTCATACTGGTGGGCACAGGAAAAAAGAGGTAAGATTCAAAGTGGCTCACCCTTCCTAAACGTATAAACTAAAGTGTTGACATCGTTGAAACACCACCAAGCACAGGGCACGCCATCTGATGTTCTGCCATGCAGTTTGGGCCACTGCCCTCCTCTCTCAAGTCCCTTCCCCGCTCAAATCCCACCCTGCCCTGTCCTGCGTGCCCACGGACCCCACCACCCAGAACCTACCTGCCCTCACCCTCTCCCTCAGCACTGCGTAATTCTCCAACACCTCCCCCACCCCCACCCAACCATGGCCAGCTGGCCTTCCCATCACACTGCCTGGCCTAAACATCATCTGTGGCCCTGTCCACAGAGAAAGCTGGTCCAACCCTGTGACCACGGTGTCTCCCATCCCAGAACCCCTCCCCTGCTCACCCACTCACATTTAATATAAGGCTAGACACACAGAAGGCACTCAGGGTTTGAACAAACAGACTAGCTTAAGACTGTAACCCAGACTTCCCTGGTGGCGCAATGGTTAAGAATCTGCCTGCCAATGCAGGGGACACGGGTTAGATCCCTGGTCCGAGAAGATCCCATATGCCACGGAGCAACTAAGCCCGTGCGCCACAACTACTGAGTCTGCGCTCTAGAGCCTGTGAGCAGCAACTACAGAGCAGGCGAGCCACAACTACTGAAGCCCACACACCTAGAGCCCATGCTCCACAACAAGAGAAGCCACTGCAATGACAAGCCCGCGTACCACAACGAAGAGTAGCCCCCGCTCACCACAACTAGAGAAAGCCCACACGTGGCAACGAAGATCCAAAGCAGAAATAAACAAACAAACAAATAAATAAATAACTATATCCCACAACTAAATAGAATTTTAACCTAGCAATCCTGGAACACAGAAGTATAACTTAATGGAAAAAAGAGCCCAAGAATTGCCAACTATACATAAAAGATATAGTTGATAAGAAATAAGCTGCTCAAAAAAAAAGACAGTAGTGGAATAACTGCTTAACAATTTGAAAAATAACTGATTTAGAGCCCAACTGCTCACTACACACCAAACTTACCTCTAAACAAATTAAAGAATTATGTTTTTTAGTTATTTAAACAAATTCAAAAACCTAACAAGTTTTTAAATTTTTTCAATGCAATCGCTATTAAAAGAAGCTGGCTTCCTTGCAGAAATCGACAAGATGATCCTAAAATTCATATGGAAATTCAAGAAACCCAGAATAGCCAAACAATCTCAAAAAAGAACACTGGAGGACTCACACTACCTAATTTCCAAATTCATTACAAAGCTATAATAATCAAGATAGTGCAGGTCTTCCCTGGTGGCACAGTGGTTAAGAATCCGCTTGCCAATGCAGGGGACACGGGTTCAAGCCCTGGTCCGGGAAGATCCCACATGCCACAGAGCAACTAAGTCCGTGCACCGCAACTACTGAGCCTGCGTGCCACAACTACTGAAGCCCACGTGCCTAGAGCCTGTGCTCCGCAACAAGAGAAGCCACCGCAATGAGAAGTCCGCACACAGCAACGAAGAGTAGCCCCTGCTTGTCACAACTAGAGAAAGGCCACGCAGCAACGAAGACCCAACGCAGCCATAAATAGATAAGATAGATAAAGAGGAAAGGAAAGGAAAGGAAAGAAAAGGAAAGAAAGAAAGAAAGAAAACAATGAGGTACTGGCATAAGGATACACACATGGGGGACTGGAACAGAGTCCAGGAATAAACCCGTATGTCTACGGCCAATCGATTTTTGACAAGAGTGTCAAGACCCTTCAATGGGAAAGGACAGTCTTTTCAACAAATGATGCTGGGACAACTGGATATCTACATGCAGAAGAATGAAGTTGGATGCCTTTCCCACAACAAAATTTAACTCAAATGGATCAAAAATCTACATGTAAGAAATAAAACTAGAAAACTCTCAGAAGAAAATGTAGGAGTAAATCTTTATGATCTTGGCAATGGTTTCTTAGATATGAAACCGAAAGCACAGGAACAAAAGAAAAAAACAGTTCAAAGGGACTTCATCAAAATTTAAAAACTTTTGTGCTTCAAAGGCACCACCAACAAAGTGAAAGGACAACCCAATTAAGGGAGAAAATATTTGCAAATCATATATCTGATAAGGGACTTGTATTCAGACTATATAAAGAACTCTTACAACTAAATTATAAAAAAACAAAAACCACACAGTTAAAAAATAGGCAACAAATCTGAATAAACATTTCTCAAAAAAAGACATACAAATGGCCAATAAGTACATGAAAAGATGCTCAACATCATTAGTTACTATGGAAATGCAAATCAAAGCCACAATTGGATTCCATTTCACACATACCAGAATGGCTAGAATCAAAAAGATAATAACAAGTGCTGATGAAGACGTAGAGAAATCGGAACCGTCATATTGGTGGTAGGAATGTCAAATGGTGCAACCACGTTGAAAAACATTACAACAGTTCCTCAAAAGGAAACAGGTATCACATAACCCTGCAATTCCACTCCTAGAAATGAAAACATAGGTCCACACAAATCTTGTACAAGCATGTTCATAGCAGCATTATACATAACAACTAAAAGGTGGAAACAACGCAAATGACAATCAATGGATAAATGGATAAACAAAATGTAATCTAGCTATAAAATTGAATATTCAGCCATAAAAAGGAAATACTGACACATTCTAAAAAACAAATGAACATGCAAAACATTATGCTATGTGAAAAAGGCCAGACACAAAAGCCCCATACTGTATGATTCCATTTATATGAAATGTCCAGAATAGGCAAATCCGTAGAGGAAGAAAAATTAGTGGTTGTCAGGGGCTGGAGGGGAGAATGGGGAGTGACTGCTAATGGGTTTGTCTTTGGAATGATGAGGATGTCCTGGAATTGGATGGGGATATACAACCTCATGAATACACTAAAAGCCACTGAAATACACTGTAAATGGGTGAATTGTATGGTATATGAATTATATCTCAATAAACTGTTATAAAAATAGCTATATCATATATGACCCCATTAATTTATATATAAGATCTCATTCAAATCTGTAAATCCTAAAGACTTTTTTTAACGAAGAAATGCACAAAGGATAGACACCAAAAAAACTCAAGTAACTAGATGGAGAGATACATCATGTCCTTGGATTGGAAAAATCAACATTGTGAAAATGACTATACTACCCAAAGCAATCTACAGATTCAATGCAATCCTTACCAAACTATCAATGGCATTTCTCACAGAACTAGAACAAAAAATTTCACAATTTGTATGGAAACACAAAAGATCCCGAATAGCCAAAGCAATCTTGAGAAAGAAAAACGGAGCTGGAGGAATCAGGCTCCCTGACTTCAGACTATACTACAAAGCTACAGTAATCAAGACAGTATGGTACTGGCACAAAAACAGAAATATAGATCAATGGAACAGGATAGAAAGCCCAGAGATAAACTCACGCACATGTGGTCACCTTATCTTTGATAAAGGAGACAAGAATATACAATGGAGAAAAGACAGCCTCTTCAATAAGTGGTGCTGGGAAAACTGGACAGCTACATGTAAAAGAATGAAATTAGAACACTCCCTAACACCATACACAAAAAAAAACTCAAAATGGATTAAAGACCTAAATGTAAGGCCAGACACTATCGAAATTCTTAGAGGAAAACATAGGCAGAACACTCTATGACATAAATCACAGCAAGATCCTTTTTGACCCACCTCCTAGAGAAATGGAAATAAAAACAAAAATAAACAAATGGGACCTAATGAAACTTAAAAGCTTTTGCACAGCAAAGGAAACCATAAACAAGAGGAAAAGACAGGGCTTCCCTGGTGGCGCAGTGGCTGAGAATCTGCCTGCCAATGCAGGGGACACGGGTTCGAGCCCTGGTCTGGGAAGATCCCACATGCCACGGAGCAACTAGGCCCGTGAGCCACAACTACTGAGCCTGCGCGTCTGGAGCTTGTGCTCCGCAACAAGAGAGGCCACGACAGTGAGAGGTCCGCGCACCGTGATGAAGAGTGGCCCCCGCTCGCCACAACTAGAGAAAGCCCTCGCACAGAAACGAAGACCCAACACAGCCATAAATAAAAATAAATTAATTAATTAAAAAAAAAAAAGAGGAAAAGACAACCCTCAGAATGGGAGAAAATATTTGCAAATGAAGCAACTGACAAAGGATTAATCTCCAAAATTTACAAGCAGCTCATGCAGCTCAATATCAAAAAAACAAACAACCCAATCCAAAAATGGGCAGAAGACCTAAATAGACATTTCTCCAAAGATATACAGATTGCCAACAAACAGATGAAAGAATGCTCAACAACATTAATCATTAGAGAAATGCAAATCAAAACTACAATGAGATATCATCTCACATCAGTCAGAATGGCCATAATCAAAAAATCTACAAACAATAAATGCTGGAGAGGGTGTGGAGAAAAGGGAACCCTCTTGCACTGTTGGTGGGAATGTAAATTGATACAGCCACTATGGAGAACAGTATGGAGGTTCCTTAAAAAACTAAAAATAGAACTACTATATAACCCAGCAATTCCGCTACTGGGCATATACCCTGAGAAAACCATGGTTCAAAAAGAGTCATGTACCACAATGTTCATTGCAACTCTATTTACAATAGCCAGGACATGGAAGCAACCTAAGTGTCCATCGACAGATGAATGGATAAAGAAGATGTGGCACATATATACAATGGAATATTACTCAACCATAAAAAGAAACGAAACTGAGTTATTTGTAGTGAGGTGGATGGACCTAGAATCTGTCATACGGAGTGAAGTAAGTCAGAAAGAGAAAAACAAATACTGTATGCTAACACATATATATGGAATCTAAAAAAAAAAAAAGGGTCATGAAGAACCCAGGGGCAGGATGGGAATAAAGACGCAGACCTATTAGAGAATGGACTTGAGGACACAGGGAGGGGGAACGGTAAACTGGGACAAAGTGAGAGAGTGGCATGGACATATATACACTACCAAATGTAAAACCGATAGCTAGTGGGAAGCAGCCGCATAGCACAGGGAGATCAGCTCCGTGCTTTGTGACCACCTAGAGGGGTGGGAGGGAAGGAGGGAGACGCAAGAGGGAAGAGATATGGGGATATATGTATATGTACAGCTGATTCACTTTGTTATAAAGCAGAAACCAACACACCATTGTAAAGCAATTATACTCCAATAAAGATGTTAAAAAAAAAAAAAAACAAGTAACTAAGAGCCGAAAATGTGTGTTGTATTCAAAGAAAGTTAAAGCACCGGAGATAGTGCTGTACATTTTTAATTACAGGAGGAGGCTGGGGGGTTGAATTAATAGATAAGAATTATGATTAAGTATGTGGGCAACACACAGAGACACCAAATGCTGGCAAGACTGTGATAAAGCAAGTATACTCATACAACTGTGGCTGGCACCATAAACCCGTGCTGCTGTTAAAACGTTTTTGGAAAGCAATATGGTAATTTGCCAACAAGGCGACAACACAACAGTTGTTGGTGAGATACACAAAAATACTAAAGTGGATAGATATACAGTTGAATATTCAGATGGACATTAAGAAAGGAGAATGTCAAAGTTAAATCAGAAATACATAAAAGTTGTGCCCACAACCATTAAAAAAAAAACTCTTTTGCAGTCTGAGTCTAAATTGTTCTAGCAGTGACATCATTAGCCTACTCATCACCAGACTGTTGTAGAACAACATGAAATAAACTCGGAGTACCCAGATTTGCTTCTAATAGTACTGCCCATTAAAAGAATCCAGGAGAGGACTTCCCTGGTGGCACAGTGGTTAAGAATCCACCTGCCAATGCAGGGGATACGGGTTCGAGCCCTGGTCCAGGAACATCCCACATGCCACGGAGCAACTAAACCTGTGCATCACAACTACTGAGCCTGTGCTCTAGAGCCTGTGAGCCACAACTACTGAGTCCGCAGGACTAGAGCCCGTGCTCTGCGACAAGAGAAGCCACCGCAATGAGAAGCTCGCACACCACAACGAAGAGTAGCCCCTGCTCACCACAACTAGAGAAAGCCTGCCCACAGCAACGAAGACCCAACGCAGCCAAAAAAAGGAAAAAAACAAAAAACAAAAACACCCCATTACTCATTTAAAAAAAAAAAAAAAGGTACAATTGAGTACTAAAGATATTAAAAAAAAAAAAGAATCCAGGAGAGCACTTGACTCCACATCTTGGAACAGGAATAAGACAATCAACACGGGCCTGGAATCCCTTGCTACATCTGAAAAGGAGGCTGTCTGTGGTAGGAGGAAAAGGCAGGAAAGCTAGCCTGTAGGGGCCGTTACTGGCCATGTTGTGACCCTGAAAACATAAGTACAGTTAATTAGAATGAGCTGAAACTGGGAAAAATCTTGAGTCTGCAACAATACACAAGGTGATAAGTATATCAACATGGCAACATAAAAGCAGATTGAAAACAACTGAACACTTAATATTATAAATTTAAATAGCTAAGGGACTGTGGCCATACAAAGCTGTTTCTTATACTGTGTATATGTTTGTTCATACAGGATAAAAATTTTCTCTCGCCATTAAAATAGGAAAGGGAGGGGCTTCCCTGGTGGCGCAGTGGTTGAGAATCTGCCTGCCAATGCAGGGGACACGGGTTCGAGCCCTGGTCTGGGAGGATCCCACATGCCGCGGAGCAACTGGGCCCGTGAGCCACAACTACTACTGAGCCTGCGCGTCTGGAGCTTGTGCTCCACAACAAGAGAGGCCGCGACAGTGAGAGGCCCGCGCACTGCGATGAAGAGTGGCCCCCGCTCGCTGCAACTAGAGAAAGCCCTTGCACAGAAACGGAAGACCCAACACAGCCAAAAATAAATATAAATAAATAAATAAATAATTTTTTAAAAAAATAGGGAAGGGAGACTTCAGAGAACTATGAATAAGCCTGTAGAAAGTGCACCAAGAACAGGCAAGACAGGTGAGCACACAGTAACCAATGGTTTGCAGAGGGTGACAGCTCAACCACAAGAGAAAAGTTGATGGAGACAGAGACGCTCATCTTAAGATAAGTAAAAAACAAATCTAGACGGAACATCCTGTGACCCAAACATGATGAGCACGGAGGTGGAGAAGTGAGGCAGCAGATGGCAAGAACAGGCAGGAGTCTGGGCAGTCCCCGAAAGGCCATATAAACCTCGGCTCCACACGGCAGGCCAGCCCCCGGAAGGCCAGCTCAGGCAGGGTCACCCCAGAAGACACACCACATGCCAGCTCCCAACCAAGGAGCCACCACCAACTCTGGAGCTGCACCACAGCTGGGAGAGGGCAAGCTTCTTTTACTTATCGGTCTGTCAAGATCATTATCACTTCAGGTAAGGTATACAAATATGAAGGAATTAACCCAAGGCACAGTGTCAGTGAAATACTAGGAGAATATGACTAATTGGCTTTGTAAAAAATATCTAAGAGAATCTGACTTTTTAAATGTGGCACACAGCACAAACATGACCAGCAGTATAGGCTCTCTAGCTGGAATGGGAGTCCAAGGCGCACCATTTAGTTACGGCAAACTGCTGTTTTCTTGAATGCTCTATGGGTCGCAATAAGTCAAGCGTGCCTTATGCATTTCATAAACACTCTATCTCATGAGAGGTACCAAGGGCTGGACCAAGCTCTCTGGTCAGTCAGTACCTTAATAATTTGTCCCTATAAACAAAGCATACAATCTTAACAGAAGTGTAATCAAATTCAATAACTTCCCATGGAGATTAGCTGGAACTTTCTGTCCTCGAAGGCAGTGGTAAGTGAGGAAGAGGTCACAGTCACCAGGCTGAGGTCCATCAAGAACCAAGATAGGCCTGGACTGTCCTCACCAGCCAGGCCAGATGCACAATGACCGAGAGCTGTGCCCAGGGAGCACCGAGAACCTCACAGGGTTCCCAGACACAGCCAAGGGGTAAGCACTCCCTGGGCCTGCAGGGTCATTCCAAGTGCAGACCCTCAGGCCCGGGACTGAGGAGCAGCAGGACTGTGTGACCCAAAGGGACACACACGAGACAGGGGAAGCAGAAAGAGCCAGCACTTCACACAGCGCCGTCCCAGGCACTACAGCACTGCTTCCAACTGGCCTGGTCGCAGGCCCACCGGGGGCCATCACTGCCCAACGGGATAGGGGAGGGGAGAGCACCGCCTGTCTCTGTCATGCCCCACCCCCACCGCACCTGTCCCACCAGTGTAGGCCTGTTTATCGACCTCATCTAAGTTCACCTGTGCACCCAGCCTCCTGCCAAGTGAGGCTCAAGGAGACAACCGGAGATGCACAGAACAGTGGCAAATGTTGCTTTTAATTCAAAACTGACAAGTGAACTACTGAATAAAATCTCAAACATGAAGTTTTTTGTTTTTTTTTTTTAAACCCCACATTTGTTTATTTATTTATTTCTGGCTGTGTTGGGTCTTCCATTTCTGTGCAAGGGCTTTCTCTAGTTGTGGCAAGCGGGGGCCACTCTTCATCGCGGTGCGCGGGCCTCTCACTATCGTGGCCTCTCTTCTTGCGGAGCACAGGCTCCAGACACGCAGGCTCAGTAGTTGTGGCTCATGGGCCTAGTTGCTCCGCGGCATGTGGGATCTTCCCAGACCAGGGCTCGAACCCGTGTTCCCTGCATTAGCAGGCAGATTCTCAACCACTGCGCCACCAGGGAAGCCCAAACATGAAGTTTTTAAATAACAAAACGTGATGAGGTGACTCATGGACCTGGAAAAATGTAATTTTACATAGACATGCTTCTGGACCCAATGACAATTCTAGCAAAGGCACCAACGTATGTGTCACATGAAGGTTTCTGGCACAGGCGAGGGACAACCCACTGCTTCTTCACGGAGGGCAGAAGCTCAACTCTGGGAGGGGAGGTGCTGGAAGTGACATCCAAGAGCAGCAAGGATGAGGAGGCAGGGCCTGCAGGCAGCAGGCATCCACAGCCACGGAAAGCAAGACCTGGCGTGACAACCACCATCAAACTGGCTACTCCAGGGACAGATGACCCTGATGTCAAACACCCTGGGAAGGCCCAGCACAGTGAAGAATTCTTATGCTGGCTTCAGGAACACTTACCGAGGAAAGCGGTCTTCAGCTCCAACTTCCATAATGATAACTGAACACGCGTCCAGCCCACGGAGAGTGGTCTCCAAAGACAGTAAAAGGTACGTCTAATGAAACACTGGTTGACAAGTACATGTTTCTGAGAGCTTTCTTTCCTTTTCATCAAAGTAGTTTCTATGGTTATTAAAAAAAGAAAAAAAAAAGGTCTCCAGAACAGGTCCTCAAAGGAGAGCACTGTCCCTTAGAAAATACAGGTTTGCTCCTGACCTCAGCTGGACCGACCCCACACACAGGTACCAACCAGGCGGCAGCCCTCGGCTCGCAACTCTGTCCATTTCTGGTGGACATGCAGAAATCAACCACGAGGTGCGCTGAAAATCAACATGCTGTCTCAACAGAGCTGGACCTGCCTCCAGACCTATGACACCGAGCAGCATCTGGCTGGGCAATGACAAGGTAGGAGGTAGAGCATCGTGCTGGATAAAACCTGCTCACGTCCTCCCTGACACCCGTCCATGATAAGCGCCACAGAAAATGCCCAGGCCACCTGTATACTTCCCAGAACCTGTCACAAGGTAAAGGTTGGAGCACAGGATTTTCCCATCTGTAAACATTAATGCACCTGATGCCAACTCTTACTTTTACAAGATGCCTGGCAAGTTCATCCAGCCCAAAAGCACAACTTCAATGAGAGGTTTGAAGGCAGCTGATAAGCCTCTCTTTAAGGGATACACACCACCTTAGTATAAATTAACATAAACTAGTAAGCCGTCTTTCTTTGTCATCGGCAGCTGGCTGAAACTGTCAGCATGCTCTGGACAGGTGTAGAATGTTCTGGAGCCTGAGCTAAACCATGCCCACTTCAGTTTGGTGGGCACTGAAGTAAAAAGCTTGACTACAGTCAGAGGAGAGAAACAGTGTGTGTGCTCTGCAGATGCTGGCAGGGGGAAACGTGACCCTGGGGCCAGGCTGAGAGGGGGCAGGGAGAGAATGTTGTATGTCTACACACATATACCAGCCGGCCTCACCCCCAGAGCACAACCACCATCCCCCTCCACCTCAAATGCCCAGGACTCCGCCACTGCCCCCAGGAACCTCTCCGCCCCTTCATCCCCGCCACACACAGCAGGCACATTTTGCTGTTTGCCACAGCTTATAGCGCATCCCGCAGCGCAGTGCACACAGTCCCAGGAGGGTCAAGGGGAGCGCCAAGACCTTTAACTCACTAGCACAGACAGCTCTGGAGTGACTAGATGTGAAGTGACTTTTGTAAAGTACACCCTGTTCTCCAAAGCCATGCTTTTCTGTTATGTCATAAAAATATATGCACTCATTTTGCTCATCAGTGTTTCTCAAAAAAGGTAAATTAACTACATTTTTAACCCAGTTACTCGACAAACATGGCTGCTGTGCTAGCGACGGTCCAGGGACTTGGCTGTAAGGCAGACGTGGTCCCTACCCCTAGGAAGCTACATCCCAACAGAGTGACAGACCCAGTATCATTTACAGAACTAGCAAATTAAAGCTGTGAGGGCAGCCATGGCAGAAGTGGATGAGTGCTGTGAGGCCGGAGCATGGGTTGGGGAGGGGCTGGGAGAGGGTGCTGGGGGGGTAGGGGGGAGCGGCCAGAGGGCTGCAGCAGGTCCAGGGGAGGGTGACAGCGGCTTAGATGTGCTGCAGTGGCAGGAAGGGGAATACTCATATACAGAATATGAAATATAATAATAGCTAATCATGCATCACGTGTTTCAAAATTTCACTTTCCCCTAATGTTTCAGATTCAAAATTCAGATTCAGCAGCCTTTATGAGTCAGAAGGAAAAAACAGTCATTCTGAAATCAACATCCAAGTGAAGTGTAGAATGAACTCCGGATTTTTGAAATGGCAATAACAGATGATGTAATACAGACAGACATACACACATACCTGCTTTTCCACCACATGCTTTATAAGAAACGGCAGGGCCACCACCAGCAGTTCATAGCAGCTTCAGTGATTTAAGGTAAATGCAGTACCCTCAAGACCACACTGTTTTATCCACTTCATCAACAAATATTCACTGAGCACCTACTGTGTGCCATGCACTGTTCTAGACACTGAAGATACAGCAAAAAACAAAACTGAGCCCATGCCCTCAAGAAGCCCACATTCTAGTAGGAGCAGACAGACTCCCCCCAAAAAACAAAAACCAGGTAAAATCTACAGTGTGTCAAATGGTGATAAATAACTGTGAGAAAAATACAGCAGGGAAGGAAGATGGGAGTGGTACAAACTTAAATAATCAGAGAAGCCCTTACTAGGAAGGTGACATCTGAACAAAGACCCGAGGAGGTGGGGAAAGCCTTCCCAGGAGAGGACTGGGCAATGAGAAAGCCCAGAGGCAGGAGCAGCTCTAGACTCACAACAGTCCAGCTTGGCCCTCTGGACGGGCCACCTCCAGACAGAACCTCTGGATGCCAGGCAGGACCTCAGGGTCCCTGAAACACTCCTCCTGGGGTCACTTCTGGGCACCTCAAACCACAAGGGTGGAAGCCTGAGCAATGGGACTTCCCATAAGAGTCCTGGTGCCTCCTGAACCAGAGTCGGATGCCAGCCTAACCCTGGCTGTACTGTCCCTCATCAGACCTGGGCTGGAAGACGCTGGACACCAGACCACTGCCGCTCTGGAAGCGCCACAGCAGCATCCGCTCTGCTCCAGCTTTATGGGCATGATGACACAGGGACTTGTCATGGGCAGCCTTTCTCCTTTGTGGAATTCCGCAATTTCCTTCCTGCCTCGGCCATAGCACGCCAGCCAAGTACCTCAGTGCAGGACCAGCTCTCATGGCCCCTGATGGAGAGATGTTCATAGTGACAACTCAGTGCGCATGCTTTCTCTTCCTGTAGTGATAAGTCGCTGGCATGGGTATGTTTTAATGAACAGTTTCACTTCTGCAGTTAAAATGATGCTCAAAATATTACCTTTTAAAGCACTTTAAAAGCATCAATTATAAAATGAAAAACCTAAGAAAAAAGCCCTCTTCCAGTGTGAAAAGTCCAAATGTTTATTTGTACTACAGCTATTATTCTAAAGGGCTGATTTTTTTCACATTTGAGGTGGTAATTAAGCTGCATAAACAGCACTCTCAGACGGTCTGCCATGATCTGGAGGACACTCACTATACGGTGGCCCAGGGGCAGAGGCGGGGGTCAGGCTCCCAAGGAGCTCCTTCCAGCCCTCCAGCCCTGGGCCCTGCGGAGGCAGTGCAGCCCTGTGTGCCCAGGCAACACAGGGCCTTGGGAGAGTCACTCCCTCCCAGCAGAGCCCAATCAGCTTACCACCCACTTGGTGACCCAAAATTATGGTAAGTAAATACATCTGGTTACTCAACAGCTTCTGAAATTTAAGTCTCTGGAGAAATTTAAAGCAACAATACCCTGTCCCCCATCCTCGCCCTCCCTAATAAAATGGAGCTGGTCACAAGTTCTCAAGAATGCGGCTTTCTACCTGGTCCTGTAGGCACTGTGTCACCACAAGTCATGACTGCTGGCCTTTCCTACACACTCAGGTACACCCCAAATGCAAGCACCTCACACCCAAGAGAAGGCTGGGAGTTGCAGCCTGCCTCACCAACAGCTTCACACCAGTGGCTCCCTGTGGCCAAGGCCTCGCACTGACCAGGCCAGGCCCCAACCCCCACCCTTTCTCCCCCACTTCCCGGTACCAGCATCCTTTAAATCCCCCCACAGGACAGGACCCCTTCTGTGCTCCTCTCTCCTGCTTCCTGTGTGGCTGTCAGAACAAGCTTCCATAACTGCATGAAGTGGGAGCCATGTCTGTGGCTCAGCTTTACTGCGAACAAGGAAGGACAGCTGTTCTCAACTGCACTTGGCCAGGAAAACCAGCGCCACGAACATCCAGCACCTGGGATGTCTCCGGAAAAGTGGGTCACACCCCCCCAACTGCACTCAACATGCACCTTGTCCTGCACCTGTCACTGTGTCGCGTGACTGAGCAAGCAGGAGGGCGCCTGTGTGCTCACAGCCTCCCCAGAGCAGGACCACGACACCCTTCCGCAAGAGCATCTCTTGTACGGAAGACAAACCCAAGTCTTAAACAACTGACTTCCAAATGAACTTGTAAAAATACTGCCCATAAACTGGGCGTTTTCTGTAGACTTCAACTGGTTTCACACCAATTTGTATATAAAAGCTTAGGATTTTCAACTTCTTTGACTTTTTGAGTGTTGAGTTCAGCAGTCTCCTCTTAGAGGTAGAAACCCTCAAGGGAAAATTAATTTGCGATGGAATTACATTTTCGTATCCACCAAAAACACATCAAGGTTCAATATAACTATGCAATACATTGCTCAACCACTAAGAGAATTTAGGAAAATATGAACATCAAAATATCCAGTATCCAACATTCAAAACTGCTAAATGTGACAAATATTTGATTGACAAATAGATTAAAATGCAAATGAATTTGGGGCAAAGGAAAACAATGACCCACAGATTTCTTTTCTACCTCCATCAAGTCTCCTATACTGGACACCTCACCTCTTCCAAAGCTGCAGACAACAACTTCACTAACCCTTAGGAGACTAAACTGCCAGGTAAATGGAAGCTTATTTTTAAAATACAGAGTCATATATTTTTAAAGCGCACCTCAGACCTTAATTACCTGGTGGCAAGACAGTATTGCGAGGGTCAGATGAGGAAGTGGAGAGAGGAGGCAACTCAGCAGGTTTCAGAAGGCACTGCAAGTGTGTAGGGGAGAAGCCACAGCCAGTGGCCTCGGTGGCTTCCCAAGGCTCCTGCTGTGTCTAAACATGGGGTAGGGTTCAGCTGAAGAGATGATTTCTTCTCCAAAATGGTTCAGAGAGGTTGTGTTAGGAAGGAAGACTCATGGTTTCTCCTCCTCTGTTTTGAAATATAGTTTAAAACACTTTACAATGAAAAGTGATTTATCTGTTCATTCTATTAACAGATATTCACTTAGCACCTACCAGGAGCCCAATCTTACTTGAGCCCTAGGGACTAGAAGGAGAAAAGAAAACAGCAAACAGCTCCTGAGTCACCACCAGGAAGCAGACGAGTTGACTTCAGGGGAAAAGGGTTGACTGATGTTCCTCAGATCCCTCTGGATCTTTCTTTATGTCTTTATCTCTTTAGGAAGGATAAAGTGCAAATTAAGCAAGGATTTCATATGAAGAAGAAGCTTGGGAGTTTGAAGCTAGACTCAGGGTTGGTGTGATGAGAAACAGTCTTTCATCCTGAGGAGGGAGCCTGTCATTCCGCACCAGAGCCAAGGATTCAAACCTCGGGGCCTACACAACCCGTATTTAAGCAATCGCAACTAGATGCTTTAAACATGTCTTGGCTCTTAAGAGTTTAAAACTTCTACCTACAAACCTGCTGAGGAAGAATCTGATGTCACAAGAATAAATAGTTGCAAATGCTTAATCATTAGTTACTAAACTGTCCAAACCTTTTGCATACGAATAGTTGCTGCCTCCGACAAACAAGTTACAGGTACAAGTACAGAAGTTACCACCAAACTGTGAGAACTTGCACTCTGCCAGGTTGGGACCCCAGCTCTGCTCCTGACCGGCCATCTGACCTTGAATACACTAAGTCACCTCTCTGTGGCTCAGACTTCACCTAATGGTCAGGGATAAGGAGAACCAGACCTTCCAGGCTTGCTATGAGGATTTAATGAGTTAATCTACACAAAGCACTCAAGCTGACTCGGAGGGAGCACGCTATAAACAGTTTTTTTGGTTTGTTTGTTTTTTAATCAATTTATTTACTTTATTTATTTATTTTTCGCTGTGTTAGGTCTTCGTTGCTCCACGCAGGCTTTCTCTAGTTGCGGCGAGCGGGGGCTACTCTTCGTTGCGGTGCGCGGGCTTCTCATTGTGGTGGCTTCTTCTGTTGCGGAGCACGGGCTCTAGGCGTGCTGGCTTCAGTAGTTGTGGCATGCGGGCTCAGTAGTTGTGGCTCGCGGGCTCAGCAGTTGTGGCTCGCGGGCTCTAGAGCACAGGCTCAGTAGCTGTGGAGCACGGGCTTAGTTGCTCTGCGGCATGTGGGATCTTCCCGGACCAGGGCTTGAACCCATGTGCCCTACATTGTCAGGTGGATTCTTAACCACTGCGCCACCAGGGAAGCCCCTATAAGCAGTTTTATGATTAAATAACACAGAAGACAAACACACACACACACACACACACACACACACACACACACACACAGGTTTTCCCAACCAAGGGTCATCAGATCATAAAATAAGCTCTTCAAGACCAAAATGAAACCCATCCCCCTTCCACATACTATATTTATCTGTGAGTAAACTGAATTAACTATATACTGAATTAGGAGGCCCAATTCTAACTGTGAGGCAGACAAAATGATACAGGAAGGCTGAGCTCCCTAACACACTGGGAGAGGAATCAAGATCAAAATCAGGGCCTTCTATGGTCAAGATGCTGTCACGCAGCTTAAGACTCCAGCCAGCAAGAGAAAGGATCCCAAACTCAAAAGGCTAAGCTGCCTTTAAATGCTGCCTGGGCGGAGTGTGCTCTGAAAGGCCCTCGACCGGTACAGCCAACACACCGCACAGAGGAACACCTCCCTCTAGGCCCCTGCATAAAGGAGGGTGGTAGACTGCCACAAAATCTGACCAGCTCATCCCCAAAGGGACACTGCTCTCAAGTCAGTTGTGCTCACTGGCAAAGAACATTCTGGTAAGAACTTCCTCTCACCTCAAGAAAGTCCACAAAGCTAGGCCCAGCACAGAAAACCTGGCAGAGGCAGGGACAGCAATCACTGCCACCTTCCCCAAACCCCAGACCTCTACCATGAAGAACTAGAGTGAAGGAGCAAAATCGACCCAAGGTAACTTAGCTGAAATCATGGGTAACCATGGGTAAGCCACACTCTCTCTGAGCCATAATTTACTAGTCTGTGAAGTGAGTTGTATAACACTAACCCACCCCTTGAGGGCTGCTGGGTGCCCACAACAGTCAGGAGCTCAAAGTTACTTTGTGAAATACATCTGTCTTGTGTTCACAGGGCAGACCAGGCATGGCTACTGCCTAAAGTGGTGGGAGGGGATTGCGGGGCATGGGTGCTTGTAACACAGACCATGCCACATGCTCCGCCCACATTAACCTTCAACCACAGGCAGACCGGGAGCTGGCCCACATGACACAAATGGTCACCAATGCTCTTGTGCAGCTCGACACACAGCAAACTGCAGCTCATCCTAACCAGCATGGAACTACACTTAGGAGCTCCAGGTGGATGGCTGACTGGATTTAAATGAAGACCCGAGTAAGACTTTCTATTGTTCCATGGAGCAGCGTGGAGAAAGTGCACCAGGGGAGGGAGAAGCGTCTAGTGGGTGATCCCCGAGGGTGACCACTTAATCTGTCCTCCCACTCTCTCCTGCAGCCCCTTGGAGCCTCTCACCCAGCGAGAGGCAGGTGGAAGAACACAAGGTCACAGCTGCCAGCCGCCTAAAGTCTAGTCCTCAGGCTTAACAGACCCCAAGACTCAGTAAACAATGTCTGAATTTTGCTAATAAACCGGTACCTTCAACATTAACTTTGTGCATACCACAAACATACTATAAAACACTGAAATACAGGATTTCTTTGCTCTTCTAACTTCCTTTGGATACTTTGGAATTGCATAAAGGTACACTTTACATGCCATTAACTTGATTAACATGAACATCAGGATGCAGGTGACTTCTGGGTTGGAAGGGAGATTACAATCAGCAGAACCACTCAGAGGGCTTCTAAGAGCCTAGTAAAATCCTACGTTTAAAACAGGGTGGTGGACAGCGCTTCTCCACATGCTCAGCAAGCTGAGGAGTTCTGAAGAGCCGGGTGTGAGGCCTCTACACGCGACCCCCTGTGAGCAAGTGCAACTAGACTGAGCACAAAGGATAAAAAGGTGGCGTGTTTTTGACCCATCAAAAGGTATATATAGTTCTTTTCAAGGAACATGAACAGCAAGTCGCAGCGAAAGTAGTGTTATGATTTCTTTACCCTGGATGTTTAGTTTCAAACCAGAAGCTGAAAGAACCGCTAAATAACTCAATCCCAAAGGAGAAAATAATCCATTCACCATTCCTGCATTTTAAGGAAGACACTTCCCCACTTCCACAGTGTCTGAAGGAGCTCCTAGTTCCTGGTTGCTGTCTGTCAGTACCTGATGGAACTGGTTTCAAAACTGCATCAAGAATCACAACTGGCTGCTGGACAATCATCGACAGGAAGACACTGGACTTCACGAAGGAGGATACCCCACATTCAAAGACAAGGGAGAAGCCACAATGAGACGGTAGGAGGGGCGCAATCAGAGTAAAATCATATCCCATAACTGGTGGGTGGGTGGGTGACTCACAGACTGGTGAACACTTATACCACAGAAGTCCACCCACTGGAGTGAAGGTTATGAGCCCCATGTCAGGCTTCCCAACCTGGGGGTCCGGCAACAGGAGGAGGAATTCATAGAGAATCAGACTTTGAAGCCTAGTGGGAATTGATTGCAGGACTTCGACAGGACTGGGGGAAACAGAGACCCCACTCTTGGAGGGCACACACGGAATAGTGTGCGCATCGGGACCCGGGGGAAGGAGCAGTGACCCTGGGGGAGACTGAACCAGACCTACCTGCTGGTGTTGGAGGGTCTCCTGCAGAGGCGGGGGCTGGCTCTGCTTCACCGTAAGGACAAGGACACTGGCAGGAGAGGTTCTGGGAAGTACTCCTTGGCATGAGCCCTCCCAGAGTCTGCCATTAGCCCCAACAAAGAGCCCAGGTAGGCTCCAGTGTTGGGTTGCCTCAGGCAAAACAACCAACAGGGAGGGAACACAGCCCCACCCATCAACAGTCAAGTGGATTAAAGTTTTACGGAACTCTGACCGCCACAGCAACAGTCAGCTCTACCCACCACCAGAGCCTCCCATCAAGCCTCTTAGATAGCCTCAACCACCAGAGGGCAGACAGCAGAAGCAAGAAAAACTACAATCCTGCAGCCTGTGGAACAAAAACCACATTTACAGAAAGATAGACAAGATGAAAAGACAGAGGGCTATATACCAGATGAAGGAACAAGAAAAAATCCCAGAAAAACAACTAAATGAAGTGGAGATAGGCAACCTTCCAGAAAAAGAATTCAGAATAATGAGAGTAAAGATGATCCAGGACCTCGGAATAAGAATGGAGGCAAAGGGGCTTCCCTGGTGGCGCAGTGGTTGAGAATCTGCCTGCCAGTGCAGGGGACACGGGTTCGAGCCCTGGTCTGGGAAGATCCCACATGCCGCGGAGCGGCTGGGCCCGTGAGCCACGGTTGCTGAGCCTGTGCGTCTGGAGCCTGTGCTCCGCAACAGGAGGGGCCGGGATAGTGAGAGGCCCGTGCACCGTGATGAGGAGTGGCCCCCGCTTGCCGCAAATGGAGAAAGCCCTTGCACAGAAACGAAGATCCAACACAGCCATAAATAAATAAAAAATAAAAAATAAAAAAAAAATTAAAAAAAAAGAATGGAGGCAAAGATTGAGAAGATGCAAGAAATGATTAACAAAGACCTAGAAGAATTAAAGAACAAACAAACAGAGATGAACAATACAATAACTGAAATGAAAACTACACTAGAAGGAATCAATAGCAGAATAACTGAGGCAGAGGAACGGATAAGTGACCTGGAAGACAGAATGGTGGAATTCACTGCTGCAGAACAGACTAAAGAAAAAAGAATGAAAAAAAATGAAGACAGCCTAAGAGACCTCTGGGACAACATTAAGCGCAACAACATGCGCATTATAGGGGTCCCAGAAGGAGAAGAGAGAGAGAAAGGACCAGAGAAAATATTTGAAGAGATTATAGTCAAAAACTTCCCTAACATGGGAAAGGAAATAGCCACCCAAGTCCAGGAAGCACAGAGAGTCCCATACAGGATAAACCCAAGGAGAAACACACCAAGACACATAGTAATCAAAGTGGCAAAAATTAAAGACAAAGAAAAATTATTGAAAGCAGCAAGGGAAAACGACAAATAACATACAAGGGAACTCCCATAAGGTTAACAGCTGATGTCTCAGCAGAAACTCTACAAGCCAGAAGGGAGTGGCATGATATACTTAAAGTGATGAAAGGGAAGAACCTACAACCAAGATTACTCTACCCGGCAAGGATCTCATTTAGATTTGATGGAGAAATCAAAAGCTTTACAGACAAGCTAAAGCTAAGAGAATTCAGCACCACCAAACCAGCTCTACAACAAATGCTAAAGCAACTTCTCTAAGTGGGAAACACAAGAGAAGAAAAGGACCTACAAAAACAAACCCAAAACAATTAAGAAAATGGTCATAGGAACATACATATCGATAATTACCTTAAACGTGAATGGATTAAATGCTCCAACCAAAAGACACAGGCTTGCTGAATGGATACAAAAACAAGACCCATATATATGCTGTCTACAAGAGACCCACTTTAGACCTAGGGACACATACAGACTGAAAGTGAGGGGATGGAAAAAGATATTCCATGCAAATGGAAATCAAAAGAAAGCTGGAGTAGCTATACTCATATCAGATAAAATAGACTTTAAAATAAAGAATGTTACAAGAGACAAGGAAGGACACTACGTAATGATCAAGGGATCAATCCAAGAAGAAGATATAACAATTATAAATATATATGCACCCAACATAGGAGCACCTCAATACATAAGGCAACTGCTAACAGCCATAAAAGAGGAAATTGACAGTAACACAATCATAGTGGGGGACTTTAACACCTCACTTACACCAATGGACAGATCATCCAAAATGAAAATAAATAAGGAAACAGAAGCTTTAAATGACACAATAGACCAGATAGATTTAACTGATATTTATAGGACATTCCATCCAAAAACAGCAGATTACACATTCTTCTCAACTGCGCATGGAACATTCTCCAGGATAGATCACATCTTGGGTCACAAATCAAGCCTCAGTAAATTTAAGAAAATTGAAATCATATCAAGCATCTTTTCTGACCACAACGCTATGAGATTAGAAATGAATTACAGGGAAAAAAACGTAAAAAACACAAACACGTGGAGGCTAAACAATACATTACTAAATAACCAAGAGATCACTGAAAAAATCAAAGAGGAAATCAAAAAATACCTAGAGACAAATGACAATGAAAACACGACGACCCAAAACCTATGGGATGCAGCAAAAGCAGTTCTAAGAGGGAAGTTTAGAGCTATACAAGCCTACCTCAAGACACAAGAAAAAGCTCTAGTAAACAATCTAACCTTACACCTAAAGAAACTAGAGAAAGAAGAACAAACAAAGCCCAAAGTTAGCAGAAGCAAAGAAATCATAAAGATCAGAGCGGAAATAAATGAAATAGAAACAAAGAAAACAATAGCAAAGATCAATAAAACTAAAAGCTGGTTCTTTGAGAAGATAAACAAAATTGATAAACCATTAGCCAGACTCATCAAGAAAAAGAGGGAGAGGACTCAAATCAATAAAATCAGAGGGGCTTCCCTGGTGGCGCAGTGGTTGAGAATCTGCCTGCCAATGCAGGGGACACAGGTTCGAGCCCTGGTCTGGGAAGATCCCACATGCCGCGGAGCAGCTGGGCCTGTGAGCCACAATTACTGAGCCTGCGCGTCTGGAGCCTGTGCTCCGCAACAAGAGAGGCCGCGATAGTGAGAGGCCCGCGCACCGCGATGAAGAGTGGTCCCCACTTGCCACAACTAGAGAAAGCCCTCGCACAGAAACGAAGACCCAACACAGCCATAAATAAATAAATAAATATTTTTTAAAAATAAAAAAAAAATAAAATAAAATCAGAAATGAAAAAGGAGAAGTTACAACAGACACTGCAAAAATACAAAGCATCCTAAGAGACTACTACAAGCAACTTTATGCCAATAAAATAGACAACCTGGAAGAAATGGACAAATTCTTAGAAAGGTATAACCTTCCAAGACTGAACCAGGAAGAAACAGAAAATATGAACAGACCAATCACAAGTAATGAAATTGAAACTGTGATTAAAAATCTTCCAACAAACAAAAGTCCAGGACCAGATGGCTTCACAGGTGTATTCTATCAAACATTTAGAGAAGAGCTAACACCTACCTATCCTTCTCAAACTCTTCCAAAAAATTGCAGAGGAAGGAACACTCCCAAACTCATTCTATGAGGCCACCATCACCCTGATACCAAAACCAGACAAAAACACTACAAAAAAAAATTACAGACCAATATCACTGATGAATATAGATGCAAAAATCCTCAACAAAATACTAGCAAACAGAATCCAACAACACATTAAAAGGATCATACACCACGATCAAGTGGGATTTATCCCAGGGATGCAAGGATTCTTCAATATACGCAAATCATTCAATGTGATACACCATATTAACAAACTGAAGAAGAAAAACCATATGATCATCTCAATAGATGCAGAAAAAGCTTTTGACAAAATTCAACACCCATTTATGATAAAAACTCTCCAGAAAGTGGGCATAGAGGGAACCTACCTCAACATAATAAAGGCCATATATGACAAACCCACAGCCAACATCATTCTCAATGGAGAAAAACTGAAAGCATTTCCTCTAAGATCAGGAACGAGACAAGGATGTCCACTCTCACCACTATTATTCAACATAGTTCTGGAAGTCCTAGCCACGGCAATCAGAGAAGAAAAAGAAATAAAAGGAATACAAATTGGAAAACAAGAAGTAAACCTGTCACTGTTTGCAGATGACATGATACTATACATAGAGGATCCTAAAACTGCCACCAGAAAACTGCTAGAGCTAATTAATGAATATGGTAACGTTGCAGGATACAAAATTAATGCACAGAAATCTCTTGCATTCCTATACACTAATGATGAAAAATCTGAAAGAGAAATTATGGAAACACTCCCATTTACCACTGCAACAAAAAGAACAAAATACCTAGGAATAAACCTACCTAGGGAGACAAAAGACCTGTATGCAGAAAACTATAAGACACTGATGAAAGAAATTAAAGATGATACCAACAGATGGAAAGATATACCATGTTCTTGGATTGGAAGAATCAACATTGTGAAAATGACTATACTACCCAAAGCAATCTACAGATTCAATGCAATCCCTATCAAATTACCAATGGCATTTTTTACGGAGCTAGAACAAATCATCTTAAAATTTGTATGGAGACACAAAAGACCCCGAATAGCCAAAGCAGTCTTCAGGGAAAAAAACGGAGCTGGAGGAATCAGACTCCCTGACTTCAGACTATACTACAAAGCTACAGTAACCAAGACAATATGGTACTGGCACAAAAACAGAAACATAGATCAATGGAACAAGATAGAAAGCCCAGAGATAAACCCACGCACCTATGGTCAACTAATCTATGACAAAGGAGGCAAAGATATACAATGGAGAAAAGACAGTCTCTTCAATAAGTGGTGCTGGGAAAACTGGACAGCTACATGTAAAAGAATGAAATTAGAATACTCCCTAACACCATACACAAAAAAAACCTCAAAATGGATTAGAGACCTAAATGTAAGACTGGACACTATAAAACTCTTAGAGGAAAACATAGGAAGAACACTCTTTGACATAAATCACAGCAAGATCTTTTTTGATCCACCTCCTAGAGTAATGGAAATAAAGACAAAAATAAACAAATGGGACCTAATGAAACTTCAAAGCTTTTGCACAGCAAAGGAAACCATAAACAAGAGGAAAAGACAACCCTCAGAATGGGAGAAAATATTTGCAAACGAATCAACGGACAAAGGATTAATCTCCAAAATATATAAACAGCTCATTCAGCTCAATATTAAAGAAACAAACACCCCAATCCAAAAATGGGCAGAAGACCTAAATAGACATTTCTCCAAAGAAGACATACAGATGGCCATGAAGCACATGAAAAGATGCTCAACATCATTAATTATTAGAGAAATGCAAATCAAAACTACAATGAGGTATCACCTCACACCAGTTAGAATGGGCATCATCAGAAAATCTACAAACAACAAATGCTGGAGAGGGTGTGGAGAAAAGGGAACCCTCTTGCACTGTTGGTGGGAATGTAAATTGATACAGCCACTTTGGAGAACAATATGGAGGTTCCTTAAAAAACTAAAAATAGAATTACCATATGATCCAGCAATCCCACTACTGGGCATATACCCAGAGAAAACCGTAATTCAAAAAGACACATGCACCCCAATGTTCATTGCAGCACTATTTACAATAGCCAGGTCATGGAAGCAACCTAAATGCCCATCGACAGACGAATGGATAAAGAAGCTGTGGTACATATATACAATGGAATATTACTCAGCCATAAAAAGGAATGAAATTGAGTCATTTGTTGAGACGTGGATGGATCTAGAGACTGTCATACAGAGTGAAGTAAGTCAGAAAGAGAAAAACAAATATCGTATATTAACGCATGTATGCGGAACCTAGAAAAATGGTACAGATGAGCTGGTTTGCAGGGCAGAAGTTGAGACACAGATGTAGAGAACAGACATATGGACACCAAGGGGGGGAAACTGTGGTGGGGTGGGGATGGTGGTGTGCTGAATTGGGCGATTGGGATTGACATGTATACACTGATGTGTATAAAATTGATGACGAGTAAGAACCTGCAGTATAAAAACACAAACAAACAAAACAACTAATACTAAACTTTCATTGGGTTATTTGTACGGAAATACGTTAATATAAATGTTTCAGACATTACATGAAATTTCTAAAAATCTTATATGTTCTGGTATAATGTTATAAGTCATAATCCTAGTTATTACTTTAAAATGTATATCTCAGAAATAACTAAAAAAAAAAACAAAACAGGGTGGTGGCACATGCAAGTTTGTTTTGAATTCTCAATATACACCCCTTATAGATACAACTGTAAATAATATTGCTTAAAAGGAACTTAATGAACTGTCATTTTTCTCTACTTCTAAAAATAACTTTTATTAAGCACTTACTGTTGTCACGCACACTTCTGAGCATTTCACACATATTATCACAGTCCTCAAAACAACTCTTGGGGGTAAGGACCACTGGCATCCCTTTTCACAGATGGAGGCACTGAGGCACACATCAGGTCCCTGTCCAAAGTCAAAAGCCCAACAGTGAAGCCAGATTCAAACTCGCTCTCAACCCTCCCCAGCTGGTAGAGGGTATGTCTGATGCTGATACTCCATGTGACCCAGGGAACAAGAAAGTAGGGCCCCAAATTGGCAGGACCTTCCTGGGAAGCATTCATTAACCACTCCCATATCACATCTTAGGCTCAAGTCCTTCTGACCTGCCAACTTCTGCTACACTGAATCTAGTTGAAACAGTCAAATTCATACTAAGATTTATATTATGAAAACATTCATTAAGAAATTACTCCAAACAGCTGGAAACGGCCTATGTAAATGTCCACAACAGGACAATGGCTACTCATGGTTGACCCACAGTGGGGAGTACCACACAACCACTGGAAGTGGCTCATGCAAAACACTCAGTGAAAAACAGCAGGAGACAAAACTGTCTCAGATATACGGTCAGGGTCCCAATTTGATTTTTTTTAAAATACAGAAAGGAAACGATGACCCCTGGGTGAAGAAAAGATAGATCTTCCAGTTGGTTCCTGGTAACTATTAACCTTGATGGCTGCAGGGATGAAATTTGACCTAGGAGGGTCAGCAGATGCAGCACAGGGGCTCCAGGCGGTGGGGGCCTCTGAGGGACCTTATCAATGGCGCACCGACCACAGGGGCCACTAAGTCCTCAACAGACACTGGTGATACCACGTGGGGCCCAGAGACCTTCTGCACTTCCTTCCAGGTCCATCAGTTCATTCATCCAGAAAAGACGTGCGATGTATAAAAAGTATTTGCTAATGACTAGATGAATAAATCAGGATCTTTTAGATACAGATCCTATGTGTGAGGAAGAAATCATTAACTACCACTGGGGGCCCAGTGTGGAAATCCTATTTCTGCTTTTAACGCCTGTCATCCTAGAGCAGTATCAGCAAAACAGCAGCACTTCAAAGACACTCCAATCCATATACTTAAGATTCTGTTTCACAGCCAAATAACTTGGATGAAATCTAGAAAGAATATGCATTAAAAGCTTTAGTAAAAAAGCTTTTCAGTAAAACCTATTATTAGTCAGAAAACAATAATATCAACAAGCTCTCGCCTTCTGTTTTACTAAAATAATATAACATATTAAACTTGACAACTAAGAAAAACTGAGTGTCTAAGCTCAAGTCACATTAATTATACACCACTTAAATATGAATCTTTCCTTGGGAATTAAACTCATTCAGCAAACGTTTTTCCCCTGCAATCTAGTTCGTGAATCTGAGTGATACCTAACTTGATCCAAAGCAATTTATCTTGAAAGTTAAGTGATGTGGTGAGGCCAGCAGGTACTGAGCTGTTTCCCCTTCTACCCAGAGGAGCTGAACTCTGGGGCTCCTCTTTCCCACTCTCCAGCTTCCAACCCCAGCTCCTTAAAGGAAACCTCCCTCAGCCTCCAAGACTGAAAGGTCAACGGCTAAAATAAAATCTAGAGCACATGGGCATTTTCAATGAAATGAGAACCGTTCTCTAGGGTTCCAGCCCTCCCAACCCCTCCCCTCCAGCCCCCCCTTCCCCTCTTCTGCGCTGGGGATCCTCAGCAGCCCCGTTACGTTCCCCTTGCTGACACTGACCCACTAGCCATGCCCTCTCCTCCTCCTGTGTCCTTCAACCTCAGTGGGGATTGCACTGTAATCTGTCCTTGCCGGCCCACAGCTTGTGCACCTCCCCCAGCAAGGTGCACGATCCTTGAAAGCAGCAAACGGACCTGTTGGAACTTCCCTAAAATGCCCTAGATTTTGTTTACCCTCCATTGGTGTTTCCCACACATAAACATACAACCACAGTGATATGGATAACTGTTCTAATCACCCAAACAGATTATCCTGTTTAAAAAGAAAAAAAAGCCAGATTAATGTGGTCAGACTTTTGGTTTTTAATCCTCTGAAGCTCCTCTCTCTTTGAAATAGGAGAAAAACAAACCAGCGCCCAGAATGCCACTGGCCATATATATCAACATCATCTGGCAGGAACACCCTTCCAGCAGTGTAAACTTACATGGTTTTGCAACGGAAGGAGAGAGACCCAGCTTATTTCTAACTAAGAATGCCTATCCTGACACCTGAAAAGGCTCCTTTAACAGATGCTTTCCTTTCCTGGGCCTTTATCTGCAAATTCTGAATAACGAGTTTCTTATTGGGAACAATAATGGCCAACTGAGACAGAGAGACTTTGTCCCACTGTTAATGGCTAACTCCTACAGAAGAGCTTCACAACATCATCAGTGTGCAGAGAAAGATCTATTTTGTCTAGCATGACATTCATCCACACCTCCACCAATTACCAACTTAGAATTCAGTTACCAGAAACAAAGAGAGGAGGAGGAAGGAAAGAAGAGCAGGCCAGGCCAGGCCAGTCTCTATTTCACCTTCTCTTAGCCAACCCCAAACACGTAAACAGCCTCCGGACTCCTAGAGTCAGTCCTAGGGAGGGACTTCAATGCCTTCAGGCCTCTCCACTGCTGCCAGGAGCCCTCTCCGTCATTTTCTTCATAGTGCTTTGCCCTTATACCAGCGCCCTGGTCCTTCTTCCCACCAATTTCTACCTTCATAACTGTCTTGTTTTTGCTGTGGTCATATGGAAACGACGTTGGAGGGGCAAATCCATAGATGGGTGGGAAAACAAACCAAACTCATGACTTTCCTGAATATGCCTATCTTCAGAGTTCTGGGCTAGAAGAAACTCCAAACTCTGTGCTTGTTTCAATCTAAAAGTCTCAAAGTAACAGCCCACAAGTCAGGCCGTGACTCAAGATCTTTAGACAGTAAACAACACCATAGCTTCACTTGAAAGAAAAAAAGCTAGAGAACATACCAAAGCTAACCACCTACTTTCACAAGGACCAGGTGATACAGATCTATCCTCCTACCTGCAAAGAAAGCACAAAGAGACTGAGCACACAGGACCTGAGCAGATGAAGGCAAATGTTAATTAGATCACAAATAGCAGCCTCCAAATACTCCGGAGGGAGGGACACGGGCCTTCCCCGATTAGAAAGCGTTTCTATCAGTGGGTTCAGGTTCACTCGGCACCTGGGGACATCTCTGTCCCTGCACAGTGTCCTGGGAGCGTCCATGCCTGCAGAAAGTGGCCAGAGCAGGCAGGCACCTGGACCCCATGCCAGCTCTGACCTGGTACATAAGTCAGAAGCCCTCCAAGTCCCAAGTGTCTTCATCTGGAAACCAGAAGGATCCAACTGGGTAAGCATGAAGCTCCCTCCCAAAATAAAAATACTGTGGTCATCCTATGACACACAAACAGCAAGTATCAGAGAGCAGAGCAGGGCCATAGGCCTAATTCCAGTCAATCAGAACTAATCTTGTTTCATCTTTCCAGTGATAAGTCACATGGACATGAGGCACTCCTGATATACGCACTAGGGGCACCCAACTTCCTTGGGATTCTTCCTGAGTCCATAACCGCAGTTTCATCAACAAAAGACATCAGACAAACCCAAACTGAGGGACAGTCTATGAAATACCTGACCGGTACTCTTCAAAAGCGTCAAGTTCATGACAAACAAGGAAGGACTGAGAAACTGTCATAGAGCAGAGGAGACCAAGGAGACACAACAACCAAATGCAACGTGGTACCCTGGATGGGACCCTGCAACAGAAGAGGACATTGGGGGGAAACTGAGGAAATCCCAATAGGTTTGCAGTACAGTCAATAGTGTGGCACCAATGTTGAAGTATTAGGTTTGACAGACGTGGCAGCGTTGTATAGATGTTAACATTAGGGGAAGTGGGATGATGGGTATTATGGGAATTCTGTGATGTGTTTGCAACCTTTCTATGTATCTAAAGTTATTCCAAAAATCAAGTTTATTTTTTAAATATTTATTTATTTATTTTGGCTGCTCCAGGTCGTAGTTGTGGCATGCGCAATCTTCGTGCGGCACATTTACTCGCAGCATGTGGACTCTTAGTTGTCGCATGCAGGATCTAGTTCCCTGACCAGGGATCAAAACCGGGCCTCCTGCATTGGGAATGTGGAGTCTTACCCACTGGACCACCAGGGAAGTCCCTCAAGTTTATTTTAAAAATAAGTTTGTTTGGAGGCTATTTTGATAGCTTCAAGCAAACTTAAAGGATCTGAAAACATCCTGTGTCATTAAAAACTTGACTCAGGGGAATTCCCTGGTGGTCCAGTGGTTAGGACTCTGCGATTCCACTGCAGGTGGCACGGGTTCGATCCCTGCTCAGGGAAGCAGTGCAGCGCGGCCAAAAACAAAACGAAACAACAAAAAAAAACAACTTGACTCAGAGTCCATACTGAATACTAATTTGAAAAATATAGGGCTACTGAAGGAAAATAATACACTTGAAAGGAAGGGAAAAAAACCTGACACTGAATAAATTCAGTATAAATTTCCAAATACCACCACCTTCATCATGCACTGTCCAAAAGACATCCGTGTTTGGAAGCACAGCAGGTCTCCCCGAGAAAGCACTAGGCAAGCACAGCCACCTGGTCTTCCCAGCACACAAAACTGGCGCTCCCTCCTTGAACTTCCTCCACACTCAGCCACTTCCCTTCTCCCCTGCCCTCCGGGCTGCCCCTGCCATGAAAGCCCCCCTGCTCGGTGCACCCTGGGGCCAGGTTCTTCTGTGTTCCCCACTGCAGCAGCCCTACAAAGGCCGGCCACCCCCTCCTGGCAGAGCACTGCCCTCCCTTCTGGCCGCACTGTTGACCATTTCCCCTCAGCCCCTGAAGCGGGGCCATGGTTAAGGGGGTCACAGAGGGGTGAGAGTGCGCACGTAGGCTGCCCCCCACCCACTGAGCTGCACATCAGGTCCTTTTCACCCAAGGATTCCTTCAGGGCATAAGCATGGAGCCCTGTTCTGTTGATGCCTCTTCTCCTAACTCACCAACTGACCATCCTCACCCCCCACTCCCCCGAAACACAAAGCTCAATGCCAGCGCTTCTGGGTAAAAGAGTTTTCTAAGATTTAAAAAAAAAAAAAAAAAAAGCACTTAGATTGTATGAGTTTTGTTTTTCTAGGAATGAAAATAAATGTGTTCGCAAATAAAATCTATATTTAGATGCACAACTTTAAAACTGTATATCTGATAATAACAGCTATGTACATACAATCAGCAGACTATAATTTTGACCAACGAAAAAAACCCATGAAAGAAAAATGCCAAACTGCAGGAAGAAAAAAATGAGTTAACAATGGAAAAAGAGGGTAGTATGGGCTGAGCTTCTGAGACTGTGCACTGAGGAAACAGTTTATTCTCTCAGTCTCCAGTCCAGGCTAAGTCACAGGCCACTCTGAGAGAAAAATGCAGAATGGCTAAGGGCTCACCCTCTGGAAGGAAGCCGGTTAATAATGACAGGACCCCGGAAATGAGCAGTTATCAAGCTTCCTGGCTTGCTAACTTACCTGCTTCCCCAGGGCCTAGCTGCCACGGATCAGACTTTCCTAAGAACATGCCTGAGCAGAGCCGGTATTCGGGCAATTTTCCCAAAGACTGGGCTGTTCCCACCATTTCCCAAAGGAGAAGCACTGCTCACGGCCAGTGCTGGCACACACTTAGGTCTGAAGTTCCCATCCACTCCCGCCCTCCTCCTAGGTTGGTGGCTCTCTCACTCACACTCGTTCACCCCACATCCGTGCACAGGTGCATGGCAGGAAAACCCAAGACAAGGTGGGCTGCTCAGACACTGAGTGTTGGGATCCCCCAGGACCACCAGCCGCACAACCATCTCAGGAAGGTGGAGCCCCTCACAGCCAGGGGCACAGCTGTGGCACTGCACACACCCACAGAGCATGTGCTCCTCTTAAGACAGGACACTCTTAGAAATTAGAGCAAAGCCAAGGGCTGGGAAAAGCTCTCTCTGATCTTACCCAAAGCAGCAAAGAGAGGTGTGCCAAAGGGACCGCAGAGCAGGGTGGCTGCTTCCGTCATGAGGGGAAAGCAGCTTGGCTTCTGGTCAGAGAATCTGCTAGGGTCATCCTGATCCTCAGGGCCCACCTGCAGGGTCCACAAAGCCGACGCTGGCTCTTCTACAAGTTAGACACTCAGGGTCTGACCACATGAGGACAGTGGTCCATGGCAGGGCTCACCCCTGCCTGTTGGCACAGCAGCGCAGCAGTGCCAACATGGAGAGCCTCAGCCCAGAATACTGTATGCTTGACACTAACACTTACTAATCCAGATTTAACCTGACATTTGATCACCAAAACTTCCCAGGAAGGACTGTAGTATAAAAAGGAACCAATGGCTTTCAAATACAACCTTTCAAGGGCTGAAAAGTGGTAAAAGGGTAGGTGGTATAATATATATAGAGAAAAAAGAGCCATCCATTTTTTGAATTATATTTCCTCAGACAATGAAGAAATGGTACATGGGACCATGTTTTTAACCATCTGACTTCTTCCTAGTTTGGAATGCTTTCATATTAAGCAACAAACAGTTTATGATGAGACCCTCCATCCCTCAAACATATACAGCTCTGAACACAGGGAGTCAGAATACACATGCAGGATTCAGAGATGTCTTCGTTAATAAGTAGCAAAAATGGTAAGACAAGCTTGTCACAAATATGCCGGGTATGAGAACCATGAAGAGAAAGCGTGAAAAAGAGTAACAGAAACCATCTAGACTCCAAGTTTAGAGAGATATATACATAACAAGGTACAGAACCTGTTTTCGAGAAACAAAACATTGAATATATAACAAAAGCTGATGCAGACCAAAGGGCCGTAGCGGGGACACAAAGAAGCTGATTGGCCAGAAAAGGCTTCACAGCCAGGGGGTGGGGAGGCTGGTGTGTTTCCACTGAGGGGAATTTCTTCAGGCAAAGAGGAAGGGCCTAAAGAGGAAAACCTGGCAGCCAAGAACATCCTGGACACTGTCCTGGGCTTTATAGGCTGGGAAGAGAGGCCACATGGCACGGGCAACTGAGTGACGCTCGCGGAGGAGGAGCTAAGTGACACGCCAAGAAAAGCAGGGGAAGTCACAGGAGCATTGGAATTTGGGGACCCCCACTAGCAACTCACTTCCTCACCAGGAAAGGGAAAACTAGGGAAAAAATGTGTCAATGTTTTCAGCCCCACAGGCGAGAGCGTGTGATGAGCACGCAGTGCGGCCATCCCCCTCCAGACATAACTACTTCCTTCACTGCAGGAGGGCGTCCACAGCCACGCCACCATCGAGCACAAGAACCGACTGCACTTCAGACCCGGTGCAAGAGCAAGGTCTGCAAGGTAAACCTTCTCCCCCTGGACGGGGCAGAGTTCCCAGGTCCACTGCAGCCCCTGTTTTCCCAAATCTTCCAGAAACAGGGAGGGAAGATAGAAAAGTTAACTCCAAGCCCCTTTTCCCACAGGTTTCCACTGCAGGTCAAAGCACTAAGGAGAACTTCAATGTGGCTTCAAGCCTCCCGGCGAATCTTATCAACCTTCTTTGACAGCATCCAATATTAGGCTGTCACTTTGAGATACAACTCCTGCTGCAGTAAAATTAATTCCAAAAAAGAAAAACAGGTTGAAGAATGAGACTTTAACAATGAATTCATTGTTAAATAAGCTTTTACCCAGATACATTCTGACTGAAATACTGCCAGGAGAGACACACACACAGCCTCTCATCAGCCCTCTCCAGTGTGGGCAGACCTGCCACCAGCTCCACAAACAGGCAGAAGACAGGGACCTCCAGACATACCTTCAAACCACATCTTTAAATATTTCGAAGGCTGCAAGTGGCTGGTACAGAGGGCACACAATCCTATCTGTAGGATAGAGGAGGTCACCAGGCCACCAGGAACTATGTGCTCACCTTCATCAGGCCCCTCGACTACACTCCAGATGGAAACCACACTTGTTTGTTCTTCTGTGGGCCATGCACCCAGTCATGAGCTGCTAAGGTCAGATTTGTCCCTCTTTTTCACACACAGAGTTTGCGGTGCTGTCAGTTCTCGCTTCTGTGAGCCTATGTGTAATCCAACTATTTAAACAGAAACCTGAATCAGTTGCTCTGATAAGGGATTTGAAGCCCGCACATGTAAATGCTTTATAATGAACTCTCTCTCTTAACACATTCAAAACAACTTGGAATTTCTTGGGATAAAAATTCCATTTTAGGGACTTCCCTGGCGGTCCAGTGGTTAAGACTCTGCACTTCCACTGCAGGGGGCGCAGGTTCAATCCCTGGTCGGGGAACTAAGATCCCGCATGCCATGCGGTGTGGCCAAATAAAAAATAATAAATAATAAAATTCCATTTTAAATTAGAAAAATTTTCTAGACCAAGAGGATGGAAGCAGACTTCATGCAACTATATAAATGCAACCAGCGTCGAGCACAGAAAACAGACCCCCACCCACCCCCCGCCAAGAACCACCATGAACCCAACAGGTCTTTCTCCTCTAAGACATCATCATCAGAACATGTTCCCCACTGCTCTTGAGAAAATGCACTCTGGCTGTTGTTTCATCTAGAGACTGGATACACGACTGGTTCTCAATATTTAAGTTATTTTTTAAAAGGGTTTGGTATCACAGTGAACAAGAATGCAATCCAGTTACGGAAGAATGCACTACTGAAAAGGCCTTAACAACACATGTCCAAAACTTACAGTTTCCACACCAGCACTTCCTCCCCGGTGATCTGCCCTTTGAACCTGCCTTCAAAACAACTGTGCTCCGCACCCCTATGGCCAGCTGTCATCACAAGGGCAGGCGCAGAGCACGCACACGTTGGCCCCAATCCTCACACCTGCTGAGGGAGTCACTTCTGCATCAAGTGTTCCTCAGCAGTGGCTCCTTGCTCCATAGTCACAGAAGTGAAGTATCACGTGGGATTCCATCAAAGTCCGTTTCCAAAGAAGATACTACTCAGGAAGGGACAAAATGTAGGGCCAGTGGAGGCTCTCCTCACACCATCAACTCAGAACGGACCAACGTTGTTCACCCCCTCATTTCTGCAGCGCTTCCCAGTTCATTACACACTTGCCCTACATGCACCCAAACCCCGTGTTAGGTGGCTCAGCAGACAAAGGCACAGACTGAAGAGGGGGACCCACCCAGGAGCTGCCTTTTCCTCCTCCCCAAACCTGTGCTAAAGGCAGCCTAGACTGTGTATACTGACTCAAGTCTCAAGTGCCACCGCCAGTCCACCCTGCCCCCCACCCTCGTCATTGTAACCCATTATCCTGTAGTATGTTCTTCATTACACTTATCATTATATAAATGTATCTTACATATCTAAAAAAAAAAAAAAAGGCAGCCTAGAGGCCAAGTCCTGCTTTGAAGAGCTGCCCAAGGCCTCTTTTCAGATCCCATATCGCCACAAGCTGCTGCTGTCATCCTTCTTATAAACGCATGTCAGAAGACTAGAACAAACCTACACTTCCACCTTTTATTAGTATAGGGACCTCACCTTGCCACCTCTGGACTCGGCACAGTAAGTGCTGTAGGGGCATCACAAATACATCATACTGCACGAGGCCACATGAGAAGCTCCCCAAAAGGGTGTGTGAAAATCAGAACCCACTTCTTTCCAAGTTCTCTGCCTTCCCCACTGGCTTCCCACACAGATGCAGCCACCCTTGCAAAAGCCACCCTAGAGTGTGCAAGGAACCACTCTCCCTAATCAACAGTTTTACCTTTAACAAAATCGTTGCACAATTTTTTAAGAAGCAAGGATTCCAAACCTCACCCATTCAGAATATCAGCCCTTAAATAAGGAGGGACCAGAGCCTCTTTCCAAACAGCTGCTTTCTGACAGCGTGAGGCTGAAACAGGGTCCAGGGGTCACAGAGTTCAGCCATCTGCCCAAAGAAATAGCTAAGTGTGCTGTCCTTCCACGAGAAGATGTCCCTCCTGCCTCCCACACGGCAGTCCGAGGACACACACAACCCCCAGGAAGACGTCCTGGGCAGTGGCACTGAGGACTTCCCCAGACAGAGGGCTGCGACCCTCCCTCAGGGCGCCCCTCCCAGGAGGGGCAGGGTGGCACCCAGGCCTCTGCCATCGCTCAGACGTGGGTTCAAACTGCACTCTATATATTAGGCAGGTCCTTAACCTCTCTGCACTGTGGAAACTGAAGTTTCTGCACCTGTAAAATGGGAGCGACACCTATCTCACAACACTTTTGACAGAAGTCAAGCAACACGGTGTGAGCTATCTTGCAAAGTGCCTGCCTTGACGTAAGTGCTCAATAAATGGTTCTGACACCCTCTGGCTCACCGTAGTACCAAACTGGGCTGGGCCATTTCCAGACTTCCCAACTCATACTGCTCCCCCGCTGCCCGTACACAAGTAAAGAAGCGGGAAAGTAATTGGGACGGGGCCTCTCCTAAAGTGCCACCTTAAAAATCCAGGTGCAAACTCACTTGAACAGTGCAAATCTATCTGTCCCCAGATGAAAAATCCACTACTGGGGGCATCTTTGCCGTTATTGATGGGAAATACAGCATATTCTCACATACATGTGGACAAATGTAGCTGATGAAAACACAAAAGCCTAGTTCCTCTCGCTTCCTGATGGGGAGGTCCATCCTTTATTCTGTAATTCATTTCTTCTCACCGGATTCCAGTCTTTTTGTACTAAAAAGCTGCCTTCTGCAAAGAAACTCCAGATGTCAATTGTCCATCACATGGAACTACCAAGACTATGACACGATATGCTCTTCCTCTTCCCCTGGACGCCATCAGAGCGCACACCTTGTACTGCAATAGCATCACTGTGTGAAAGTTCGTCTTACAAACTTCCATGATCACTGTCAGCCCCAGCCGCCACTGAGGTCCGCCAAGCAGCCTAACTCGTGTTTTTGCGCTTTAGCCCAGGCACCCCGCGGTACAACCACACATGTCGCAAGAGTCAAAGACATCCCTTGGCCTTTCACCATTTTTCTCAACTGAACAGGTCCTCCTCCTCTCAGACTTCAGAGTATCACCCATCTCTACAAAGCAGCGTTCTCAACCTCAAGTCCACGGACCAGCTCCAGAAGGATCAAGAGCCTCCTGAAGTAACTACAAAATTCAGTAAAGCCGTGCGGTTTTCTCAGGAGGGGACTCAGATCTTGGGTCAGATTCTCAAAAGGGCCCATGACTCCTCAGAAAGATTAACAGCCGCTACCGTGGAAAATAAGGTGTAATGTAAATTTCTTGGGTTTTCCCTCATTTAAGGGATTTGCCTTTTGAACCAGACTTTGCAAGCTGTCTCGACATTCTTCCATTCTTCACATTCGCATACAAGGTATAAATCCTTAAACCATCTTCCCAAGACTCCCGAACTTAACCGAGGGCAAACATAAAAACACTAGGGATACTTTTAGCAACAGAAAGAAAACACAGAAACACTAACGATACTTGCAGCAAAACATTTAACCCAACAAGTGCTTTATCTCTTTCCTTCCCCCTAAAATCCTTCCGCCCGGTCACGCTCACTTGCCCGCGGTGGTGGTTTCAAGGCCGGCCTCGAGGAGGCTTCCCATCACACCGATGCCGGTGCCGGAGCGGAGCCCCGAGGCATGAGAAGCACCGAAACGCCGCCCCACCGGGCCGGGAAAGGAGCATATCCGAGTGTATCAGACTCCACCCCAACCGAGAATTCGGAGGGGCCCGAGCATCAGGTGCTTCGAGCAAGAACTCGCACGTCCCGCTTTCCCTGCAAGCGGAGGCACAGGAACCCCGTCCCAGGTGAAGGCCCGGGGCGGTTCCTCTGCAGACAGAACGAAAGGTAACCCCGGAGGCCTGCCTCAGGCCGCGCCGCGCCGAAAACAAACTTTCCAAGCACTTCCACCGCGACGGGCCAGTGACACCTCCCCGGCCTCCCCCGCCCTCCGCGCGCCTGTCAGCGCCCCCGCCGGGCCGGCGCCCGCCTCACCCGGGCCAGAGCTTCCTGCAGCAGCCAAGCGTCGCCCCCACGGCGCCCACGGTCCCCGGCCCAGCCGCTCGCCGCAGGTGAGGCGCCGCCCGGCCCCCGGGACCGCGGGCCGCCCCGCCGGGCCCCGGCGACCGCCGCGCTTGGCGGGGTGACGGGCCGGCGCGCCCGGGCGGCTGCCGCGCACTCACCAGCTGGCTGGTGGTCCTGGCCATGGGCCCCGCGTCTGCACGGGCGACTCCCCCGCAGCGCTGCGCGGCTCGGCGCCTCCTCAGCGTCCTCCTCCCCGCAGCGGAGCCCCAGCAATGGCCGCCCGCATCCTGCGCCCGCCCCGCGGCCTGCCACCCCCAGCGCCGCCCCGCCCCCGCGCGACGCCAGGCGGGACTTCCGCCGCACCGCCGCCGCCGCCGGCGTCCATTGGTCACACTCACCGTCGCTCTGCCGCTGCCCCGGCCAGCCCAGCCGGCGCCTCCGAGCTGCATTTCCGGGTTGGGGCCCGGCAGGCGGGAGAGGTTCGGCCCCGCCTCGGGCGCGGGGTGTTGGGGGGGAACCCCGCGCGAGCCAATCCCAGGGCCGCAGGGTGGGGCCGGGCGCGGGACCGGGCGAGCTGTCATCCCCGCTGCCAGACAGGAAAACTGAGGCTCGCTGGGGTCGGCCCCGAGGGGGGAGTGGGGCTGGGCTCCAACCGTGCAGCTTCGACTCCGGAGCGGGGCTCTGAGTAAACATCGAGAGGAGCAACTTCACTAGTTGCAAAACTAAGAAGTGTTCGCGGAAGGAAATCTAGGCTCTAAAGCCATAGCTATATGGCAGAAAACAATCCCATCTCATC
Source organism: Balaenoptera ricei (assembly GCF_028023285.1). Taxonomy (NCBI): domain Eukaryota; kingdom Metazoa; phylum Chordata; class Mammalia; order Artiodactyla; family Balaenopteridae; genus Balaenoptera; species Balaenoptera ricei. The sequence continues at coordinate 52,626,207 of NC_082653.1, read as the reverse complement.
ACTGCTAATAGTCCCAGGGACACCTTCAGAACTTTCTACTCTGCTTATAAATTTTTTTGGAGCTGTTGTTGTTGACGATGATGATGTTGAATTTTTTGGTAGTTGTTATTGTTGTTGATGACGGTGATATTGTTGCTTTTTAAAATTGTGGTAAAATACACATAAAATTTACGATCTTAACCATTTTGGAGTTCAGGGGCATTAAGTTCATTCATTCACTTTGTTCTAAGATGATGTTGTTTCAAACAAAATTAGAATCGCCTTGCTACCTGAAGGTTTGCATATTTTAAAATAACTTTTTTTCTATTTCCAAAAGAAATACATGTTCATTTTTTAAAATAATGATTTAGACAATACAGAGAAGTAACAGTAAGATAAGTGAATCCCTCATCCCACTGGCCAGAATTAACTGTTGCATAGCACTGATGGCTGCGAACATTCACTTGGTGCTTACTCTTATTAAGGAATTTTCATGTCTAGGGCTTCCCTGGTGGCACAGTGGTTAAGAATCCGCCTGCCGCTCTTTTCTCATCCCCCATCCTATGTGTGGTTGAATTTGCTCCTCGCCATGTCTTCTCACAAGACCTTCAGGATCAAGCGATTCCTGGCCAAGAAACAAAAGGAGAATCGTCCCATTCCCCAATGGATTCGAATGAAAACTGGTAATAAAATCAGGTACAACTCCAAGAGAAGACATTGGAGAAGAACCAAGCTGGGTCTATAAGGAGCCTCACATATGAAGTGGCACACATTTATGCTATCAATGTCAATTGCATCTTACTGTATCATAACATCACTAGTGTCTGGAACAGCTGCCTGTGTTTGATGGGAGAAATGGAATGGCTCTCTCCTCTTTTTTTGATCTTTCCTCACCACTGTTCACTGTGTAACTCAGTAATAAATATAAAACCTTTTGTTGGAAAAAAACAAAAAAGAATCCGCCTGCCAATGCAGGGGACACGGGTTCGATACCTGGTCCGGGAAGATTCCACATGCCGAGGAGCAACTAAGCCTGTGCACCACAACTACTGAGCCTATGCTCTAGAGCCCGCGAGCCATAGCTACTGAGCCTGCGTGCCACAACTACTGAAGCCCACATGCCTAGAGCCCGTGCTCCGCAACAAAGAGAAACCAACCGTAATGAGAAGCCCGCACACTGCAACAAAGAGTAGCCCCCGCTCACCCCAACTAGAGAAAGCCCGTGCCCAGCAACAAAGACCCAACGCAGCCAAAAATTAATTAATTAATTAATAATAAATAAATAACCAATAGAAAGGCAAATGTAACCCATATCCCTCAGAAGGCTCCCACTGTTTTTTTTTTTAAATTTATTCATTTATTTATTTTTGGCTGCGTTGGGTCTTTGTTGCTGCCCACATGCTTTCTCTAGTTGCGGCAAACAGGGGCTACTCTTCGTAGTGGTGCGCGGGATTCTCATTGCGGTGGCTTCTCTTGTTGCGGAGCATGAGCTCTAGGCACTCAGGCTTCAGTAGTTGTGGCACACGGGCTTAGTTGCTCCATGGCATGTGGGATCTCCCCGGACCAGGGATCGAACCCATGTTCCCAGCCTTGGCAGGCGGATTCTTAACCACTGCGCCACCAGGGGAGGCCCAGGCTGCCGCTGTTTTGATACTCACTTTTTTCACTTACCAGTGTATCATCGTGTACCCTGTCTAGCTCTCCTGATATCTGATTACTGCCTTCCTCAGTTGTAAGGGCTACAGAGGACCCCACTGGAGGAAGCCTAGAGTCTATAGGTCCATGTAGTGATCAAGCTCCCTCCTGACACTGAAGTGGTTCCCAGACTTCTACCTCATGAACAAGGCCCTGCATGTCAATCCAGGCACATGCTTACTTCTTCCCTTAGGATAAATTCTTAGTAGACGTAACTGCTGGGTCAAAATGCCAGTATCCCCCTCAGGACTTTTGCTGCAAATTGCTAATTGCCTACCCCACTCTGAGAGTGAGACACTCTCACCCTCAGGAGACACAAAGACAAGTCCAAGGTAGACACTGCTCTGGCTCCCATACCAAGCCACATCCAACATTATACTACGTCAATAACCACTACTGCATATTAAGAGCAGTGTATTGGATTTTGCCTCAAACAATAGGTACTACGACCATTTCCATTCTTTACATGAGGAAACCAAGGCTTCAGTGACTTTGTTACTCTTGGTCACAGAGTTACTAGGTTACAGAGCACAGGACTCAAAACCAGCCCCGAACAACACTGACGCCCTGCTCTTGGCCACTGGGCTCAACTGCCTCCCAACAACTCTTATTTTCTATTTATTTCAATCCTCACAAAGTAATAATACCTTATCCTCAAAGAATGCTAACCACTTTATCTTCTCGCCACAACCTTGAGATACTCAATGTTTATTACCATCTTACAACTGAAGAAATTTGCCAGACACAACGTTAAATGTGAATGTAAATATATATATAGCTATAGAGTCTAAAAATATATATCTTGGGACTTCCCTGGCCGTCCAGTGGTTAAGACTCTGCACTTCCAATGCAGGGGACGTGGGTTCGATTCCTGATCAGGGAACTAAGATCCCACAAGCCACGTGGCATGACCAAAAAATGTGTGTGTGTGTGTGTGTGTGTGTGTGTGTATCCCACAAGCACCCTTTCTCAGAAAGTTACTGAAGCATGAGCTTCACCAAATGAGGGGGTAAGCACACAGGTGGGCAATAAATGGAAGTCCCAGGAACTGTCCATTCAACAAGCATGTATTGCACCTCCCCTCCGTGCCAAGCACTGTGGTAGACATTGGCAATTCATTGGTGAACAACACACAAAAATCTCTGCCCTCGTGGCACTCTGATACCACCGGTGGGGGGCAGGGGGGGCAGCAACCATAATAAATAAGCACATCTTATGGGATGTTGGAAGGTAATAAGTACTGTGGGGAAGAAAGAAAATCAGGTAAGTTGGGGCACAGGAGTGCCCAGGGAGAAGGTGCAATTGATATGGATAAAGGGAAGAAATCCCAAGATTCCTCAGACCCAAGGGAAGCGAGCAGGCTTCAGAGGGCTCCCCCAAAATACTGAAAATGATAGATTCTATGATAGGTTTCACCACATTAAAAAATTGAATTAAGAAGCTGACAGACAGATGAGAAAAATTTCAGAAAAACAGCCACACCAAAGACAAAGCACACGGGACTTCCCTGGTGGCACAGTGGTTAAGAATCTGCCTGCCAGTGCAGGGGACACGGGTTCAATCCCTGGTCTGGGAAGATCCCACATGCCGCAGAGCAACTAAGCCCATGCACCACAACTACTGAAGCCCGCGAGCCTGGAGCCAGTGCTCTGCCTAGAGCCAGTGCTCTGCAATAAGAGAAGCCACCGCAGTGAGAAGCCCGTGCACCACAACAAAGAGTAGCCCCCGCTCTCCACAACTAGAGAAAGCCCGCGCACAGCACCGAAGACCCAACAGAGCCAAAAATAAATAAATATTAAAATAAATTAAAAAAAAAAAAAAGAAAGCACAATCGCAGTTCACGAGGCAGCTCACTCATCTCAGCACTGAGTGATATTTACAGGCATAACACAGATGCACTGATTCAACCGGTAATTACTATACTCCACCCTGGCAGGACCCGGAGAGGAAGTGGGGCATGAGAGAGCTGGATTCTCACCTCTTTTAACAGAAAGGCAATAGATAATGACTACAAGTGATAAAGCAAATCATAAAGTACAAAGATATTATTTAGAAAGATGGACAGAAATGATAGGAAGAACACTTAAACCAGTGGTAACTGGGCTGTGAGTAGGGAGCTATGTGGCGGGGGCTGCCGTTTTTCATTACAAGCCTTTCTAGGGCTGTTTGGCCTCTTAAACATTGATGCAAATAATGATTAATAAATTGGTATATCTTCTTCATGGAAATTCTAAGAAGCTCTCACTTGCTAATGTAAAGCTGTGTGAGGATGTCTATGACCACATGGCTTTAATAAGAAGCAAAAAGCATAAAAGAAAAAGAAACAACCAAAATATTTATCAAGAGAGTGGTAAAGTAAATTAGGTACATTCCTCCTGAATTCTCTGCAGCTGCTGAAAAGCACAGGGCAAAGCTCTAACACAGAAAAAGAGTAAGGGCAGAGAAGCAAGTTACAGAATATGAACTGGAGTCTTAGCTTTTTTTAAATTAGAGTCTATGACACCAAAGCATGGCCAATGGGGATCTTGAGTTATGCAAGGAAAAACAGGGAGGTGAACAAAGCTTGAGGAAAACGTCTGTGGTCGACACTAGAGCCTGCTGGAGAGCAGGTGGAGGGGATCACACACACAGCCAGCTTCAGGGGAAGGGGTGAGGGGAGAGGGGGAGGCCATGGCCCTGAAGAAGTCAGCTGAGCAGGAAGCAGGGGCAGGGCAGGGAGGGGCAGCTGAAAGAAGAACGAAGGACAATTCTCAGTCTTCACCGGGGCCCGAAAGGCAGCCAGCGTGCAAAGCCCAAGCCACGCCAGGCCACTCCTCTCACCTTGCGAGAGGCAGGGCACCCCCTCCATGGGCTGGGTTTGGCTGCCCATCCCAGGACAGTGGGCAGGAAGGGAGATGGACTCACCTGGCCCAGCACAGTTCATTGGCGCCCCAGCTGGAGAAAGGGGAGGGACGGTCCACGGCTCTGATCTGTCCCTTCCTGGCCCAGAGCCTCTATCCCTGGCTGGCTTGAGAGTGACCTCAGGCCAAAAGCGCAATGGCTCGGCCTAATGTTGTGAGGTCATGTTCCGCCCAGGGAGGGGCAGGAGGATGACTGTAACCATCCTGGGAGGGGGCTGGGAGGCTGCTTTAAGCACATGGCCCATGCGTGTGGAGCACTTGTTGCAAACCAGGCCCTGTGCTTGCACTTGGCCTGTGCTGTTTCCTATGTTTCACTCACTTCTATAACCCTCGTGGCGCAAGGGAGGAAACTGGGGTTCAGAGGCTACAGAACCTGCCTAACATCACACAGCTAGTGTTAATTATCTAGTACTGTGCAACAAATGATCTCAAAACTTAGAGGCATAAATCAGCACACATTGATGATCTCATGGTTCCTGTGGATAAGGAATACGGGAGCAGTTTGTCTAGATGGTCCTGTCTCAGGGTCTCTCATGAGGTTGTGGGCAAGTTGTCAGCTCAGGCTGTCATTGAAAGGCTCGACTGAGGCTGGAGGATCCACTTCCAAGATGACCCATTCACCCAGCTGTTGCTGGAAGCCTCAGTTCCTCATCATGGGGGCCCCTCCACAGGGCTGTCTGTCTTCATGCCACAGCAGCTGGCTTTCCCCAGAGTGAATGAGTCTAGAGAACAACACCCAAGATTGAAGCTGCAGTGACTTTTATAACCTAATCTCGGAAGCGATATAGCATCACTTCTGACACGGTCTGTGGGTCACAGGGTACCCCTGGTACCACGCGGGAGGAACTGCAGGAGGGTGTGAGTTCCAGAAGGTGGGATCGCTGGGGGCCATCTTCAAGGCTGGCCACCACAGCTGGTCAAGGGCAGAGCCAGGACTCCAATCCTGCTAGGACGCAGGGAGAGACAAGGTAAGAGAAGCAGGCCAGGCCCGCACCCCCGGAGGTTTAGTGAGCCTGGGAAGAAAGTGCTCTACCTGGAAAAGGGGAGGTAGGGAGACCAGTTAGGACGCATCCAGTTAGGGAGAGACACGGGGACTCTCAAAAGATAATGGGGGGGACTTCCCTGGTGGTGCAGTGGTTAAGAATCTGCCTGCCAATGCAGCAGACATGGGTTCGATCCCTGGTCCAGGAAGATCCCCCATGCTGCAGAGCAACCAAGCCCGTGTGCCATAACTACTGAGCCTGAGTGCTGCAACTACTGAAGCCCACGCACCTAGAGCCCATGCTCCGCAACAAGAAGCCACAATAAGAAGCCTGCGCACCGCAAGGGAAGAGTAGCCCCTGCTCACTGCAACCAGAGAAAGCCCATGTGCAGCAACGAAGACCCAACGCAACCAAAAAAAAAAGATATTGGCGTGGTCTCTGCCTCTACCTACTAAGTCCCTGGTCACCGTGCCTGAGGTTTGCTCGTGGCTGCTGGTGGATGGATGAAAGATGCCAAATTCAGCCAACGATTTCCTAGCCACCTGGGTAAATATCCTCCCATATGAATCATGCTATGTGAGGAAAAAACCTAGACTGGAAGTCTGGAAACGGAAAGTTGCATGAGGTCTCAGGCAAGTAAGCTTCCCTCTCTGAAACTCAGCTTCCCCAACTTTAAAATGGGTTGACTCCCCAAACTGGTCAAAATTCCAAAGACTGAAAACATCCCGTGTCGATAAGCATGTAGGGCAACTAGCACCTTCATACACTGATGGTAGTAATGTAGTGTCCCCTTTAGACCCAGGCAGTGCGGAGCCCTGGCCTAGGCCCTTCTCTCTAGAAGGTATGGTGGGGAGAATAACAGAATAACAGTGCTTCCAAAGATGTCCACATCCTAATCCCCCAACCTGTGAATATGTTATCTTACATGGAAAGGGGGAATTAAGGTTGCTAGGGAGCTGACCTTAAAATCAGGAGATTAGGGACTTCCCTGGTGGTCCAGTGGTTAAGAATCCGCCTTCCAATGCAGGCAACACGGGTTCAATCCCTGGTCGGGGAACTGGGATCCCACATGCTGCAGGGCAACTAAGCCCACGTGCTGCAAAGAAGAGCCTGCCGCAACAAAGAGCATGCGTGCCACAACTAAGACGTGACACAGCCAAAAAATAAAATAAATAAATAAATTTTAAAAATCAGGTGATCATCCAGGTAGGGCCAATATAATCACAAGAGTCCTTAAAAGATGGAAGAGACAGAAAGAGTCATGGTCAGAGTGATGTAATGTGAGAAACTGGACTGCCATTGCTGGCTTTGCCAATGGAAGGGGGTCATGAGCCAAGGAATGCCAGCAGCATGTACCAGCTGGAAAAGGTAAGAAAACAGATTCTCCCCTAGAGCTGCCACAACCTCGATGTTAGCCCATTGAGGTTTATTTTTGACTCTGACCTTCAGAATTGTAAAATAACCAATTTATGTCTTTTTAAACCACTAAGTTTGTGGTAATTTGTTCCAGCAGCACTAAGAAACTAATACAGAAGACCCTTCTGTGGCCCTCCTGTGGCCACAGGATGGAGGAGGAACCCACAGGGCCCAAAGGAGTGCCCAGGCAGGGCCCCCTTCAGCCTTCTACATACACTTGAGCATCAGAATCCGCAGAGTTCCCTGTGCATCACTCCAGGGTCCATCCTCCCCAGGGCAGCTGGGGTGGGTGGGGAGGAACCCAGCTGGTCCATGGTGGGATCTGGTTATTAGGTCAAGGAACATGCATCTTAGAGGAACATCCATCCTTGTTAAAACAGTGAGACAGATCCACGCATCCCCACCTGGGAAGCTCTCCACTTCACGTTGTTCAATTTAAAAAAATAGTGAATGGCAGAGCAGTATTAAAAGTGCATAGGATTTCCCTGGCAGCCCAGTGGTTAAGACTCTGCGCTTCCACTGCAGAGGGCGTCGGTTTGATCCCTGATCAGGGAACTAAGATCCCACAAGCCACACAACGGGCCAAAACAAAAACAAAACAGTGCAATCCCAGGTTGTAAAACAAAGACATAAATGTGGAAACAAAGTCCAGGGTCACGTTGTAAAGAACCACACCAAGCTGTTAACGGTGGGGGAGTGGGACGCAGAGGGGCGTGGAAAAGAGGGTTGTGGTGCAGGGGGGTCCATAGGCAGGCGATGGAACGGAGACGGAAGAGGCGCAGAGAGGCGGGGCCGGGTGGGTCTGGGCGCTGGGCCTCCCTTAAACTGGGTCAGAGGGCTCCGCGCACCCCTATTGCTCGGCGGAGGCGCGGCTCTCCGCAGCGCGGCCCCGATTGGCCGGAGCGAGAAGCCCGCCCACAGCAAGGAGCCCCGCACAGGGGGAGCGGGTCAGCGGATGCCGCACCCCTTCCCGGACCTGCAGGTCCTCTTAGCCCTGGCGCGCGGCGTAGCGGGTTGGACCAGGTTCATTGTGGACGACCCGCCTCTCGGACACAGCCCGGTTCGGCGTGGCCCTTAAGTCGGTCCCCAACCCCCAATCGAGCTTCTCCGGCCGGGACCACCCGGAACCCCTGCACGAATCCTCGTGCGACCCCGAGCGCATTAATGGCCCACCACGGTGCCCGGTGAGCTCGGGGCCTAGGAGACCCGTCATCCCGATGACAAGCCCGAGGCTTCGGGAGGGACACCTCAGCGCCGAGACTCCAACTTGAACCGCAGGCGCTCGGCACAGTCCAGAAGCGTCCAGTGGAAGCCTCGCAGAGCCCAGGCTCGGCAGCCAGGTGTCCCCCGCCCCCACCCAGGGGAGTCGTGACGCAGTGGCCGCGTGGGCCGAGCACCTCCCTGCAGAGACTCTCTTACCAACGCTGGGCCCTCGAGTCCTCCCACCCACACCCAAACAAGCCACGAAGAAGCTGGGAGCCCCCAGGTCCCCTCCCCGGATCCCACTCCAGTTTCTCCAAATAGTGAAAGTCGCCCGCACCCACCAGTGACTCAGACACACACCTGGTGTCACCTCCCCCGCCCCCCCAGTCCACACCCACACCAGAGCAAGCCTGTCCCCGTACTTTGTCTCTGGCCCCACTGCCACCCGACAGCCAGTCCCTCAGGGTCTCCTTGTTACCGCCACGCCCCCAGCAACCGGAAGGAGCACTTAAAACGCCAGGGCATCCTTGTGTTTAAAACCCAGCAGCCTCAAACTCAGAACCAAAGCAAGCGAGGTGGGTGCGGGGCTGGGGGAGGCGGGGTGGGAGTGAGAGTGTCCTTGGTGCAGTTCCACTTTGGGGAGATCTGGAGATGATGATGGTGATGGTGGCACAACAATGTGAATGTACTTAATGCCACTGATCTTTGCACTTAAAAATGGTTAAAATGGTGAATGTTACGTATATTTTACAAAACAAACTCCAGTGGCTGCCCCCACACCTCAAATAAAATCCAAACTCCCAGGCCAACTGCAAGGCCCAGCTCCCCACGCTGTGGTTCCACTTCAGCCCCCAGGTCAACTCCCCCTCCAGCCCTAGCAGCCATCCGTGTTCCATCAACACACAGCCTGTGCACTGGGCCTTTGTGGGGCAGTTCCCTTTGCTTCCAGCCCAGCATTCGCTCCCACTTACCCTGGTGTCACTCTTGCTGACCACCATCTCAACTAGCCCCTCTGTGATTCTCCACCCAGAGAGGCAGCATGGTAGCAGGGTTAACAGAGGCCCGGCAGCTGGGCAGGCCAGGCCACGTCCCCACCCCAGCGCTCACCAGCTCTGGGACTTGGTGCCCCCGTTTCCCCAGCTGAGAAATGAGGATGACAAACAGGAACCCCCTTTGGATTGTGGACAGAAGGAAGGAGTACTAGTACATGCTAGAGCACTAGGAGGCCTGGCACTGGTGGGCACTGTAAAGTCTCCTCCCTATTGGGCTCCTGCAGGTGGCCCCCACCCCAGGCCATCCCTCAGGCCTGCATCACATGGTTGTTCTTCCCAGCCTATTCACCGTCAAACACAGCTGGGACCTGCAACCAGCTTCCCTGGTGGCACAGTGGTTAAGAATCTGCCTGCCAATGCAGGGGACATGGGTTCGAGCCCTGGTCCGGGAAGATCCCACATGCCGCGGAGCAACTAAGCCCGTGCGCCACAACTACTGAGCCTGCGCTCTAGAGCCGGAAAGCCACAACTACTGAGCCCGCGCACCTAGAGCCCGTGCTCCGCAACAAGAGAAGCCACCGCAGTGAGAAGCCCGCGCACTGCAAAGAAGAGTAGTCCCCGCTCGCCGCAACTAGAGAAAAGCCTGCGTGCAGCAACAAAGACCCAGTGCAGCCAAAAATAAATAAATAAAATAAATTAAAATGCAGAGATTAAAAAAAAAAAGCTGTCCTACCCAGGGAGCCCAAGAGCCTGTGCTCCCAATGTGGGGGGACTGTTGCCAAGGCTGAGAGGACACCGGAGGCTGCAGGATGACACTAATGGACAAACACAGTGGCAAGGTGCAGGACACACACCGAGGACCCCCGAGCTGCCCACCAGCACCAGGCTGGGTCACCCACAGCTGTGTAAACACCAGGGCACAAGCGGATCATTTTACCCACTCAGGAGTTGGGTCAGGAGGTAGAGCTGTTCAGAAAAGAAGCCAAAAGAAATGGAGCCTCAATTATCCTGAGGGCTCAAGGCAGTGGGAACTCTGGTTGGGCAGGTTGACCGGGGTCAGCCCAGGGGCCCCAAGGCCAGTGCAGATTCCTCTTGAAGGTCGGAGAGGAGTGCCCGGTGCCGTGTCCAGGTCCAGCGCTGTGGCCTTGGGCCTCCACTCGGCCCACCCAACTAGGGTACAGAGACCTACCCACAGGACACCCGCACACACCAGCCTCCCAAAACCTTTTCAGTGCCCACCCGAGGCCCCTCCTGTCTTCGGCTCCTCCCAGCCTGTTCCCTAACTTGTCTCCATGACCATTGATCCATTCTTTCCTGTTAAACATTCCAAGGTGCACCTACCCTTTAGCTCAGCCCCACAGGCAAACTGAAGCCGCACAATCACTCCCCAAGCCCCTTCCTGCCGGCTTTCCAGCCTGTAGTCCATGGCTTCCCCCTCCTGCCCTCCATTCATTTTCAGCTAGCTCATCTGCCTGTGGGTCTGCAGGCCTCAAACACATCTGTCTAACAGAGAGGGGACCTGCTGCCCCCACTGAGCCCCATAAACCCCACGGGCAGGGTGGAGCTGGAATCCGGCCACTCCCAACCCTGAGCCACAAACACTACCCCCAACCACCACCGCCAACAGCCACCAGGGTGAGGGCAGAAACAGCAAAAGCCCCGCTTTGAAGCAAAAAACTCAGAGACCAGGCGAGTCCCTACGGGGCACATGTTTATCCAAGCCAGCCGCCTCCGGGCCGAGGCCCCCACCACTCTCTGGAGACCAGTTCCTCGATGGCCCAGCCGACAGTGTCCAGCTGGGGCTGGGCATCCCCTCCAGCGGCAGTCCTCAGTCACTGCCTGGCTTCTTCCGCCTGCCACACCAGCTCGCCCGAGATGTAGGTGGCCCGGACGTGGAGAGAGTCGTCGAGCACCACAAAGTCTGGGTCAGAGGTGGGTGGTGAGAAGCAGGCAGGGGCAGGGCCGCCACTGTCCCCACCCCAAGGCCCGGGTGCGGGAAACCAAGGCCCAGCACACGACTTGTGCAGGACATCCCGGCCCATCACAGACTGAGGCCCCAGAAGCAAGACTCCGGGCAGCAGAGAACAGACAACAATGCTCCCGCAGACCCTTGCCTGGCCCGTCTCAGATGCCAGAAGGCCTGGCTTGCTGGATGGGAAAGGGGGGGCCGACCGAGGCCGCTGGCCAGGCAAAGCCACCTAGGCGAGGGGAAGAGCCCACCTCCTGCCCACCTGCCTCCCTGGCCCTGTCCCGGGCCTCCCAGGAACTCCCAGGCCGCCCCTCATTGGGCCCTGACCTGCATCGGCTCCGAAGTCCAGGGTCCCCTTGTGCTTCTCCAGGCCCAGCAGCTGTGCAGGGTGCAGGGACGCAGCCTCCAGGGCAGACTCCACGCTGCAGCCTGCTCAGGGAGCACAAATGGGTGACTACCCCCAACCTCTGGCTGGCTCTGCCATTTGACTTCAGGGCAGGCAAGGCCGGGGGTGGGGGTGCAGCGGCAGAGCACCGAGTCCTGGGTGGCCTCATGATGCCTGGGGTCCTGCTTCCTGGAGGGGTGCTCTCCTTGGAAGCCAAGGGGAGGGGCCTGCAGGCATTTGGGTCCAGAGCATTTTGTCAGTGAGGTCCCTGCAGGGCTGGGATGGGTAAGTGGCAGGAAGAGGATACCCAGTAGGGTTCCCCCCCAGCCCCAGAGCTCCAAATCCTAAGGTCACACCCCAGGACTCCACAGCAGGGTGACGAGGCCCTCCCCTCCCCCCAACCTGAGGACACTGCTGGGTACCCCAATTCTCTCCATCCCCTGCTTCACCCCCCAAGCCAGGCCACAGCTGTCCGTGCCTCCCAATTCGTCTCCCTGCGGCTCCAAACAGCACCTTGGACCATGGTGCCCCCTAACCCCCGCCCCCTGCGTGACATCCCAGCCCCAAGGCACTGCCAAGAGCCCCACAGGGCCTGGCCCACCACAGCCTCTGCCAGACACACCCTCATCACCTCCCCAAGAACATGCCAACCCCCTTGAGAGACCCCCGAGCAGCCCAACCCTGGAGCCTGGAGTGCTGCCCCCACCCCGCCGCCCTCCACAGCTCTGCACCTGCCAATCCTGCAGTCCCACAGGCCCCAGGCCAAGGCCCTGCCCTCGGATGCCGTGGTTTCAGTGCCTGTCACTGTGGGTTCCAGCCATCCGCTTGCTCGCAGCCCTCTCCCTCTGCCATGAGCTCCTGCAGGCGGGACCTTGGCCACATTCCTAGTGCCCATCCCCTGGGGACCCCACCAGACACAGACAGGCCCTGGTGGTCCCCACTCTTCCCTCCAGCCACTCCCAGATGTAGCCTCTGCCCCAGCGTGCGCGCACGCGCACACACACACACACGCGCGCGGCACACGCACCCCAGCCTCACTGACCTGTGGCCTGCAGGAAATGCCGGACGCAGGTATCCATTGGGGCTATGCTGCCACTCAGTGTGTTGGTGCCTTGAGAGCAGAGAGGGCAGGTTCTGGGGAGGCCAAGGGCACCAGGCACATTGGGCCACCCGAAGGCCCAGTGGGTCGGCAGGGAACACCCAGGTTCTTATATCCCACCAGAGGAGCTGAGAGGCTATCCTCACTCCGGCAGTCTTCGGGACAGGGGTCACTCACCTGCCACGTAGGCTGTCAGCCCATCCACCTCCACCTCCTGCTGCCCCAGCGTGTGACGGCCATTGCCCAAGCCCAGGGCAGGGACAGCATCAGTGACCAGCACCAGCCCTGCAAGGGGAAGGGGCCTCAGGAGCTGCCCGGCCTCGTCTTCCTACCGGCTCCCGCCCTGTATGGCCGCTCACCCTCGGGGTGGGCCCGGTGGGCGATGCGCAGGGCGGCAGGGTTGGTGTGTATGCCGTCAGCAATCATCCCGTAGAAGATGTGGCGGCCCAGGGGCAGCCGATCACTGGTCAGGAGCCCCACGATGCCTGGGTCACGGTGGTGGAACTGGGCAGGGGCAGGCGGGGGGCGCTGAGCGACAGCAGGACCCCTGCACCCTCCCGCCAGGAGCTGGGGTGGCACTCACAGGCAGCATGGCGTTGAAGAGGTGGGTGATGAAGGTGGCCCCGCTCTGCACGGCTTCCTCCGCAGTGCCTAGGTCAGCTACTGAGTGCCCTGCGGGGACCCAGACTCAGACTCTGCACCCGGCCCAGGACCCCGGGTGGGCCGGCCCCCAAGGTGATGACACACCCCCTTACCTAGGGACACGCAGATGCCGAGGGCCGTCAATGCCCGGATCACCTCGTGGCTGCGGCCCAACTCAGGGGCCAGTGTCACGATGCAGACATTGTCCAGGCCCCCATAGATGGCCAGCAAGTCTTGGAAAGCGTTGGCCTCAAAGGAACGCAGGTGGGCCTCGGGGTGTGCGCCCCGCTTCTCGCGGCTGATGAATGGGCCCTCCAGGTGCACCCCTGGGGGGAGGGGAGGGTATGGTTCCAGCAGGCCCCCTGCCCTGCAGCCCCCACCCTGGCCCCTCTTGCCTGCCCGCCCTCCCTCCCCAGTTGGGCATCTGGAAGGCAAGGGGCTGCCAACAGGTCCCCAAGGAGCCTCCCAAGGTAGGGGTGGGGAGAGGGGTCAGCCACTCACCGAGGACCCCTGCCCCATGGGGACCACCACTCTTCACGGGGATCTGAGGAAGGACCTGGGGGGAACCAGCTGTTAAAGCCCTGCCCCCCACGGCCCAGCACCCAGAGGTCACAGCCCAGTCAAGGTCAGAGGTCAGAGTTCAGAGCCCAGCCCCTGCTGGCCTTCCCTCAGGTGTTAGAAGATGGTCGAAGACCCCAACCACGGGAAAGCACAGCACATCAAGAAATGACAGGTGCCCAGGGATGCAAGCCTGCCCTGCCTGAGAGGACCTAGAGGCGGGGAGACAGCTCCCAAGCAGGGGGCAGGCACGTGGCACCAAGGCCCTCAAGGTGGCCCCGTCAGACAGCAGCTAGGACGCAGCGGGCTGCGCACCAAAGGGTCTGGACCCAGACAGGATGACCAGCCTGGCCTCACTGAGCTGCAGGCCCAGGAAGCAGGGCTGGTGGAGGAGGAGGGCACGCAGTCCAGGCAGAGCAAGGGGCAGAAGCAGGGCTTGGTGGCCGGAAAGCTCAGGCACCGACGGCGCAGCCACACTGTGCCCGGATCTGGACACCAGGGGCAAAGGCACTTGTGTGACTCTCTGGGGAGGATGGGGGGCTGGAAGGGCAGGAGATGGGCCTCAAAGGGCTAACAGAAAGCTAACTCTTATCTTTCCTGGTGGAAAGCAACATTTACGCTGCCCTAAACCAAAAAGTTAAGCAGGAGTACTAGCACATTTTCTAGAGATATGGGGGCAAATTCCAAGGGTCAGCTGAGTTCAAAGTGATTACCTCTAGGTAGGAACTGGTGGGAACAAAGGGCTGCTGTTTTTCCTAACAAGCCGTGTGATACATGTAAGTTCACTAAAGGGTTAGAAAATTAAAATTAAAAAAAGAAATAATGGCTGAGTTTTTCTAGAATAGAGTTTTAAAAGGGAATGCTAGAAAGCACTGAGTAGACAGAACAGACAGTCTGGAGATGAAGGGAATGAGGCACGTTCAAGGCAGGAAAGCAGTGGAAAAGGTGAAAGTGTAGAGGGCGTGTGGGGCCTGAGGAAAGGGCCTGGCTGCCACCCTGAGGAGGTGCCTGATGTTGACTCAGCAGACAATGGACCTGAAGCAGAGAACAACGCACTCAGACCCTCCTCCTGGAAGGGTAGGAAAGGGCAAGACTGGAGGAAGAGACCCCCGAAAAAGAGCAGCTGGTCTCAGTGGACCTGAAGAACTTCTGACAAAGTAGCGATCCGTTTCCGCCCACTGTGAAATGGCCCTGGAGGGAGGTGGGGCAGAACGAAGGGGGGGGCGTGTGTGGGGACATCCAAGTGAACAGTTCTCTAGTTTCTAACGCGATACTGGTATCAAAGTTTTCATATTCAAAGCCCTCCACGATTTCCACCATACATCAGTTTACTCTATGCCTCCCAAGGCTTTCATCCTGTAAGCATTTATGAAGGGTGACGGGTGCCAGGAAGAAAACATAAGACAGAAGCCCTACTGGCCCAAAACTCCTTCCCCTATGGAAGAAGCCCCACAGTTCATATCATGATGCTTGAAGGTGCTGCTTGAAATCAGGGGCAGCGGGTGACAGCACGGCATGGGCAGTGTGCAGCAGAGGAGCTACACAGGGTGGACAGAGAGAGGCAGAGGCCTTCCAGGCAGAGAGCTTGGGGGCAGAAGAGGGAGCTGCCTCGAATGGCTGAAATGCAGGTGGGGAAGGAATGCTCAGGAGGGTTGGTCCACCCTGCAGGAGGTTGGGGGAAACATGAGTGTTGTGCGGAGCCTGATACCTGGGAAAGGCCACTCTGGCAGGACCCAGGGCTGGGAGAGCAGTTGGGAGACTGGGTTAAGAGTCACTAAGCCTCACTGTTGGGGACCAGGAGAGGGGAGGAGAAAGAAGCGGGGGCAAGAGGGTAGGCATGTTCCTGGATCCTGGGCAGGGAAATTACAGCCTGATGACTGAGAGAGAAAACACAGAACCAGGGGCCAGTTTGCAGCAGGAAAACAAGATTGGTTTTTGACACCTGACTCTGTCGTGGGAGACTCAGGGAAATTTCCAGAAAGATGTCCATAGCTGACATTTACCAAGGGCATACTATGAACCAAGCATAGTGCTGAGCGCCCAACCCTAAGAGATGGATTCCGTTATTATTCTTACTTAAGGTTTGAAAAAACTGAGGCTCAGAAACAAATAACGTTGTCCCGAGTCTCCCAGACAATACATGAAGTCAGGGGGCCGGGATCGAACCCGGGTCCACAGCCAACCTCCCCCGCCTCCCGGCTCTGAGTCTGTTTGCACACACCCAGGAAGGGACCCCACAGCAGGCAACACAATCCGGGATCCTGGGATGGATCCTGTTCTGGAGAAAAACTACAAAACTAGAACATAAAAGGTAGACTAAAAGGTAACCGTGTTAATTCCGCAAACTCAAGGACTCCATGGTACTCGAATAAAGGAATACCCATGCTTTTAAAAAAGGGGTAGGGCTTCCCTGGTGGCACAGTGGTTGAGAATCTGCCTGCCAATGCAGGGGACACGGGTTCAAGCCCTCGTCTGGGAAGATCCCACATGCCGCGGAGCAACTAGGCCCGTGAGCCACAACTACTGAGCCTGCGCGTCTGGAGCCTGTGCTCCCCAACAAGAGAGGCCGCAACAGTGAGAAGGCCCGCGCACCGCGATGAAGAGTGGCCCCCGTTCGCCACAACTAGAGAAAGCCCTCGCACAGAAACGAAGACCCAACACACCCAAAAAATAAATAAATAAATAAATAAATTTATAAAAAAAAAAGAAAGGGGTAAATACTAAGGAGCAAACACGTATGTTGTGTGCCAGCTACAATTCATAAATTCAGAGAACAGAACAATATACAGAGAAAACAAGATCGAATAACATAACGTGGCAAAGAGCAAAACCGGAGAAGCTGCGTACAAAGTAAAACTTAAAGGAAAAATGGACCGTGGACAACTGAATCCCAAGACTTGCAGATAAGAAAGAATTGGAACAGTGTGGTGGTGCATGCGGGAGCAGCAGAGGAAGCCTGGGGCAGGCGACGGAGCTTCTTTCTGTAGAGCTGTTCACTGGCACCGCATACCACAGATCGGTGGTGGGGCATGATCAACTAAGGACGTGGCAATCACAGAGTCCCAGCAGCCTTAGTCAAGGAGGTGCCTGGAGGCGGCCAGATTGCAGGGTGGGGAGGGCATATGGCAGGTGGCTGAGGCAGCGAATGCGGAAGCCCATGGGGACAGTCAGACCCGCAGTTGCACACCAGGCGGAGGAACACCTGGATGAGAAAGCCCAGGGGAGGGGACCCCCAGGCCCGGGTGGAGGGAGGCCAGCAGGTGAGGCCAGACTCAAGGGCCAAGGGGTGTTCGTGAGGGAAAGAGATCAGATTTGAAAATTAAGAGGCTGGGTGCTCCTGGGGCCTCCTTCGCTTGAGGCTGGGAGCCTGACCTCACCTTGCGATAAACCTCCGGTGGCGAGGTGACCAAGGTGGGACAGAAGGAGGTGACTCCGTGTGGCAGGATCCTCCGGGCCACCAGGGCGACTCCCGAACCCACGTCCTCCGTGGCCTGAGAAAAGTCAACGCCAAACCCACCTGCGGTACAGACAAGAGGGGATCACACGATGCTCAGAGCTCCTCCTCTGGGTCCCCGCCCCGCGGGCTCCAGACCACACCGTTGATCTGCACGTCGATGAAGCCGGGCGCTAGGATGCAGCCCCCGCAGTCCCTCTGCTCGTCAGCCACGCGCCGCTCCTCAAAGAACAGCTTCTCCGGGTCCAGAATGCTGCCCCCTCGCACCCACAGATCCTCCCTGCGCACAGAGCGGGGCGGAGGTTCGCATCACCGGCCCCGGAGCCCACCAGGCAGCCCCGGCCCCGGCCCGCACCCACCTGAGCAGCGCCCGGCCCCGCAGGATGCGGCAGTTGGTGAACTGGATCACCGGGGCCCGCGCCGCGCCCTGCCCGCCGCGCATCCTGAGCCCAACCGAGCGGGAGGCGCCGGATTCCGCGCCGAGTTCCGGCCTAGAGCTTGGCCGGGCGCACGTGACTCTCAGCTGACTGAGGCGCGCCCACGTGATCCGGGCGCCCACGTGACCAGCGCAGTCCACAGTGACGCAGCAACGTCTTCCCGGGTGGCCCGGCCCTCGGCCCCTCCTTCCCGGCCCCGCCACCCGCGAGCCCGGGGCCCCAACAAGCAACCCACACCCAGGAATCCAGTCACATCCGAGAACTTTATTGGACACGGTTCGGCGCCAGGGCCCAGTGGGCCCAACACACTGCGCCACGGCCCTGGCAGCCAGGGCTGCAGGAGGTGGTTCCATCCAACGCGTCTCAGGGCAAATGGTAACCGCACAACGCAACAGTCTACCTAAGATTACTATAGAGTTGGGAGACGGAGGGCTGCTCCACAGACGTATGAACAGGTCAAATCTTTATAAATAAACATCCAGTGAAGAGAAAATGACAACTCTAATTCATCCTTATACACAGAGCACTCTAGGGCAGATGGGTGGGGGTGGCCAGAGGCCTGCATCCTCACTGGTCAGGGGCCTGGACCGGGAGTGGTGGGCCCAGATGTCCACGGCACGGGGCGGGCAGGGGCAAGGCTGGGGGCAACAGACGATGGGCACTAGGACACTGCGCATTTACAAGACCAACTACTGGCAGGCAGATGCCCCGTGCGTGTGTGTCAGGCTGTTCGTTCTGGAATGAGGAGGGGGTGGTCTTTACATCATATTCTGTGGCTGGTGGGCCCGGAGGGGCTACTTTGTGGAGAGGATGAGGGCGACGATGAGACCGTAGAGGCCGAGCACCTCGGCGAAGATGAGGATCAGGATCATGCCCACGAATAGCCGGGGCTGCTGGGCAGTGCCCCGCACGCCGGCGTCCCCCACGATGCCGATGGCAAAACCAGCTGCCAGCCCACTCAGGCCCACGCTCAGGCCAGCGCCCAGTTGAAGGAAACTCCTGGGGGAGAGAGTACACAGGATGGATGTTAGCCAACAGCCAGGGAAGGCAGCAGGCATGGGTCACCAGCCATCCACCCAAGACCCCTCCCGGCTCCGCACAGTGGCTTTACCCCAGGCAGGGTGTAGGGAGAGCAACCCAGGCCTCACCTGTAGAGACTGATGCCATCATTCAAGGAGTTGGCAATGAGGACTGCCACCACCAGGCCATAGATTGCGATGATACCGGCCATGACCACTGGGATGATGGACTTCATGATCAGCTCCGGCCGCATGACAGACATGGCTGCGATGCCAGTGCCACTCTTGGCTGTGCCATAGGCGGCACCCAGGGCTGAGGGGGAGAAGAGGAGGTGAGCCCAGAGCACCTGTGGCCAGGACCCTGGGGGCAGCTTTTGGCATACTTGAAGGCCAACGCAAGTTATCACCCGCAAGGGGCAAGACGAAAGTGGCACTCGGCCAAGAGCAGGTGGCCTTCAGAGGAACGGCCACAGCTGGGCACTCAAGGAACCCACTGTATGGGTTCCTCCACCAGATGCCCTCATGGCTGTCTGGCCCGTATGGGCTCCTGCTCTCCTGTGAAATCCCAACCCAGGCTCACCAGCACTCCCCATGCCTGCTGCATAGATCCCATGCTCCCATGGAGCCTCAGACCTAAAAGGTGGAGCTGTGACAGGTTGCCCTGTCACGTGGGGAAACAGGCAGCTGGGCACAGAAGCCTTGCAGATTCTGGGCACCTTTTGTCCCACCAGGCTCTTTCCCAGGTCAAGAAAGGCCTAGAAAAGCACAAGCTATGTCAACAGCCCAGATGTTGAGCCTGGGTCAGCCCACAAGCCCTGGGACTAAGTGCAGAGACAACACGCTGGAAGAGCCACTGCCGTGCAGGGTCAGGGGAAGCTGGCCTGGCAATTCTCGTCCTCTCAGGCCAGAGGTTCGCCCACTCCCCACCCTGCCCACCCCACTTCCCACAACTCCCAGCCCAGGGACACGCTGCAGCAAGAGCTAGTGTGTCTGTCAACAGGCTGAATGCTCTGCCAGAAAAGGCAGCTCTCGGCACCCTCAGCCACAGAGCAGGCCAGGACCCTTGAGTTCGGGGAGAATCCTCTCTGAACAACCAGAGAAAGGGCAAGTCAAAGAGAGGATGGTACAGGACAGACAGTGGGCTGTGAAGCCATCACCCAGGCCGACCCCAAGGCCCCTGCAGACCTGTGAGAAGCCTAGCTTGTGCTGAGGCCTCCAGTAATTGGGGGGGGGGGGGGCGGGGCTCTAGGCACTGCAGGACTCCTGTCTCCCCTGCCACTGTCCCTCCTCCCTCTTCCCAGGGTGGGCTGCCTTCCTGAAAGCCCCCCTTCTCCTGGCCTGTCTTCCAAGCCTAGAAAAAACGTTTGCAAGCACAACAGAGAACCACAGGGGCCCAGGCAACTCTTCTGACTCCAGTCGCCGCCCTCGAGGCTCCCAATGTGCGGCTTGAGCAGATGCTGACATGGGTCAGAGGTGGAAGGGGCCAGGACAATCCCAGACACTCCTGTGCATCTTTGACTCACCTATTTGGGCTGCCAAAAGATGACTAATCTGTGCTCATTGCAGAGCAGGGATGAGGTCAGAGGGGCTCTGCCTTCCCAGGGCTCTGAGCCTGGTGAAGAGACAGACGCAGCCCCTCCAAGCATGGCAACACATTCCAGGAAGAGTGGGGAGGTCTGGGGAAAGGTTTCACAAGGGAGGTGACAACTGAGTGGAGGACTGATAGAGTAGGTGGTCACAGAAAGGCGAGGCAAGAGGAAGAAGATTCCAGACCACACAGAGCAGAGACACCAGATAGGGAGCAGAGGGAGGGAGGGAGGCAGCGGTGGGGGCAGCAGGACCTGCACTGCCTCCCCTCCACACCCCCAACATCCAGCCTTCAGGTGCCAATCTTCACCAAGCCGCTCCTGGAGCAACAGTGCATTTTTTGGCCTCCTACTACGGGCCCAGCACCACACCAGGCCAGCACCAGGGCTCATTACTCAAGGACGAGGGCACAGACTGATAGGTGGCACTGAGTGAGACCCCATTACAGGGAAGCCAGCACCCCAGGCAGTGGGCCCTGCTGCAAGGCTGGAGCGGGCGAGAGTCAGCAAGTGAGCTGGGCCCTTCTCTGTAGAGTGCAGCATGGAGATCATGTGGCTGTGCTTCCCCTGGGGGTGGGGAAGCCACAAGAGGAACAAAGGGAACAAGGATGACCATCAAGAGGGAAGAGCAGCCTGGCCCAGGCAGCTGGGCTGCGAAGACCCTGGATGCCAGCTCCAGAGTCCAAGCCTGAAGGTGCTCCAGATGGAGCAGGGAACAGAAAGAGGAATCAGCACACGGTTCCGTGAACATAGCGCCAAACACCAGCGGCTCACTGGTAGGGAGGAAGTCACAGAAGATATGGAAAAGGAGCAACTGACGGCTCCATGGAAGACATGATGAAGAAAGAATATACAAGACTTGGATCGTAAGTTAAGAAAAAAAGGGAAGCTGGAATGGGTGATGGGGATTGGGAGAGGGAGTGGACCTCATTCAGTCGTAAGAAGACCAGTCAGCCAAGTGCTAGGCAGGCCAGGGGCAATCTGGGCCAGGAGCAGCGGACAGAGCTTGCACTCACCCTGGCAGCAACATCTGAGGCCTGAGAACTGTTCAGGAAGGCACAAGGAAGTAGACGAAGACAGGCCCCGGAGAAAGGTTCTAGAGAAAGAAATTAAGTCAGAGTCTGACCCAACTGACCAAGTAAGAAGCTGGCTACTGTAGGGCCACAGCAAGCCCCATGTAGGGAGGGGAGCAGGAGTGGAGCTGCATACGAGCCAACCAGAACGGGTGGCCCCAATTCCCAGGAGCCTGAGGCAAGCAAAATACCTCTGGACCAGTGATACCCTGTTCTCAGTAACTTCCAAAGACCTGCTGGTCACGCTCCATTCAAAAGTACCAAGTAAGTTCTAGAAGGACAGGAAGAGAGGCACCTGGTGACCGGAAGGAGGCCAGGAGCTGGATACGGAAAAAGGGTTCAGGGGCAAACTCAGCGAGAATTCAAGTTCCACATGGGCAGGGTTCTTGTTTTGTTCACCGATGTCCCCCAGTGCCTGGCACATAGTAGGAGCTCAATGGAGAATTGCTGAATGGTCAATGACATCCAATCAACAACCCACAAGTGGCTAGGCACTGGCCCTGAAGGCATTCCAGAGGCAAAGAGCAGAAAAGGCTGGGGGAAAAGGGGGTACATCAGCCTGCTGGGAGGCACGGGAGAGCAGGCAGCTCTGGAAGATGTGGAAATAGTAGGCGTCGCTTAGGACAGAAGGGGAAGTACAGGCCACTTCTACCACCACAAATGACCCCTTACTCACACATGATGGGAAGGGCAGGGCCCACTCAGCAGCTTGTGACCGGCAGTCAGGCCTGCCTGGGCAGAGGGAGGCCCCAAGCCCCCACCCCACTAGTGTTTACAGTCAGCAGAGAGTGTTTAGAGTTCAATCCCTCCACATACCTGCATAGGGAGCCTCTCCAGTCCACCACACAGGGTGGGGCAGGGCGAGTCATCAAAGCCCGAAACCAGACCTACCTCAGAAGGCCTGGACCAGACCAGGCCAGGCCAGTCCACAGGGGCTGCAGGACTCACCTCCCTGGGTCCCACATTCCTGGCCGGGCCCAAGTGCTCTTCTCCCAGAAGGGCCAATTTTCATTGAATTTTACACCCCAGTACTGGTAAGACCCAACTTCAAAACCAAGGTGCCATCAAAAACCCTGCAAGGCCCCTTCTCCATTCCTAGGGCAGCCCCTCCCAAATCCAGGCCTCAGGGAAGGAGAAAAAGGTCATTCATTCATTCAGGCCTGAACTGAAGACTTCCTTCTATGGAAAAAACCCCAATCCCCTTAACACTGAGGCTGCATGCTACCTCGCTCACACAGACAAGCGTCCGCAAACGCAGTGCTGAGGCTGGCCTGTCTCCCAGACATCCATACTGCACCCTCGGCCTGTCTGACCCACCCCCACCCCCACCCCCCAACTCCACTCCCACCTCTGGGTCCCTGCCGGCTCTCAAGACCAACCTCTCAACCCAGCTTTTCTAACCAACCCACACCGCCTACAGGGGTATTGGGAAACACCGACAAGCCCTAACCGGAAGCACCTGACTGGGTGCAGACCCACCTGACCCCCGCCGACAGGCCAGGCCTCCACAAGGGCGAGGGCTGTGGACCACAGCGGGGAGCGCCAGGGCAGGATTCCCCACCTCCGCCGCCCACGGACAGGGTCGGCCCCGTGTCGTGGGATCTTTCCGAGGTGTGATGTCACACCTGGCCGCAGGATGGGGGGGGGCGGGTGCGGAGCAGACGCAGGACCGCGAGCCCCCACCCCAGCCTCGCTCCCGCCTCTCCAGGGGCTAAGATGGCAGCGGCGCCGCCGCCCCACCCCCGCACCGACACGACCGGCTGGCCGCGGGCCAGCCCGGGACCCCCGGGAGACCCTGGGACCCACACCGGGGCCTAGCCCGCATGCCCTGCCCTCCAGACACCCGACAGCCCCCTGCAGCCCTCAGGGTCCTGGCCCAGGCCTGCAGTCACGTGAGACCCGGGACCCCCAACAGCTCGAAATTACGTCAGAGTGACGTCACACGCCAAACCCCGGCGAGCAGCAGGCACGAGCCCCGCGCGCCCCCCGCCTCCCGGGTCCCTCCTGCCACGGCGCTCACCGCTGAAGACCATGGCGGCCGAGGCGCCCATGACCGCGAAAAAGGAAGCGTACTCGGGGCCGCTCTTGGCCTCGGACATGTCTGCGGGTGAGGCGGGGGCGAGGTCGGGCCGGGCGCGGCGAGCACCGAGCTGTACGAAGCGAGCAATCAGACGGCTGGGAAAGCGATCCGGGCCGTCAGCCGCTGCGCTCTAAATACCAGCACCGCAGAACAAAATGGCGGCCGTGGCCGCGTCACATGACCCGGGCCCCGCCCCTGCGGGCCATACCACTTCGCGCCGGTAGGGGGCGTCACGGCCCCGGGACGCCCCCTAGCGGCCCGCTGACTGCCCACGCACTGTGCTGTCGCCTTGCCGGCCTGGACCCCTGCGCCCCGCCCCACCTCGGCCTCCTCAGGTGCGCTGTCGGGCGCCGCCGGCCTCTCGAACCCCGCGGCGTTGGGCCCTTCCGGTCCCCGGGCCGGGGCGGGGCGGTGGCGCGCCATATTAGCATATGGGGCGGGGCTCGAGGTGCCCCTCCTCTTCTGCGGCTGCGCGGCACTATTCGGTGTTCGCT
Organism: Balaenoptera ricei; assembly: GCF_028023285.1. Taxonomy (NCBI): domain Eukaryota; kingdom Metazoa; phylum Chordata; class Mammalia; order Artiodactyla; family Balaenopteridae; genus Balaenoptera; species Balaenoptera ricei. The sequence continues at coordinate 52,602,243 of NC_082653.1, read as the reverse complement.
TCCAAGCGTCGCTTTTCTTTGCGTTCTCGGTGTGCAGGCTGGCCGAGGGGTTCTCACGGCCCAGCCCGCAGGGACCCAGGACTACCGTCTACCCCGAACGTCCTCATACTTCCTGGGGTGATCTGAGAGTCCAAGCAGGCGGAGCTGAAATCCTGTGTCCCCGGTTGCCCCCCACCCCCACCCCGCTGAAACCGTCCCCAGACTCTTCCAGACCCACCAGGCCCCGACCCAGCAATTGTTGATTTCTCCCCTGGCTTCCGAGGAAAAGGAGCCCCCTCCCCCGTATCTGTTCCCTCCTTTGCATCAGGGACCCAGACTACAGTTGGAGGGGTTGTCTCTGCCCCTCAAAATGTAAGCATGACTGGTTTGAAGCCCTGTCGGTGTTGCAACCTGTGAAGTCTTCCTCGGGTTTCTACATCTTCTGGGGTCCCTGTCCTGCCTGTTCCCACACAAAGCCTGCAAATGCAGGGCCGCCCTTATCTCTGGAGCAGCAGTAAGTGGTTCCCTCTCAGCCCAGCAGGCAGCCTGGCCTGGGACTGGCCCCACCCTGATGATTCCATGTGGCCATCCTGGCACCCCAACTGGCTGCCTTATCTCTGCCCACCAGCTCTGGTTCCCTTTGCCTTTTTGTCCCGTCCATTTCAGGAGCCCTGGGTGGCTGCCATCTGGTCCTGGGTCTCCCTTGAGCCCCAAGCCCTTGTCCCAGCATTAAAGCACCCTCCCTGAACAGCCTGAGCGGCAGCTGTCATCAACCTTCTCCATGTGGGTGGTGGGGTCACCTCCCCTGGCCTGGCCCTCCCACTGGACTCTCAGACCCACCTTCCACGACAGGAACCTCCCTCACAGCCTCTTCTCAGTGAGGCTGAGTTTGCCCCCCTCTGAACTTGCAGCCCTCAGAGTGCCATGTCTGTCGTGTTTCAAAAGAGAGGAGGCCACCATTCTGCTAGAGCCCTCCCCACCACCCTCTGCCACCTGACCAACTTCTGGAAAGAGGAATCTTCACTCAGCATCTCCACCTCCTCCCCAGCTCCTTGCCCTTGCCAAGGTTGCTGGTGACCACCATTTCTCTAAGCTGAGGAACATTCGTCAAGCTGTCTGAATGGGCCTCTCTGCTGCCGCGGCCTGCTGCCCACTTCTCCACACCCCACTCTTTCCAGTTCACCTCCATCTGCCCTGACGCCCTCATTCCTTCCTGGAGTCACAAGGAGGAGCAAGGACGGACCCAAGCCCTGAAGCCTCAGCTTCACTGCAGGTCCCGGGTGTTCCCAGGGCTCCCCCTGCCCTGCCCTACCCTGGCTGATCACCTGCACCTTTCCAGACCTGAAGCTGTCCGAGCAAGCGAATGCCCAAGTGTCTGCCCCAGGCCCAATCCCCATAATTACAGGCACTCAGGGTCCAGGGCCCGGGGAGCCCAGACCAGGGAGCTGTCACTGGCTGGGGGGCAGGGAGGCTGCATGCAGGGGCAGAATTCAGACTAAGGAAAGGAGATGCAGGACAGCCCCCCTCGGGAAACTGCACAGCCAAAAGCACAGTGGTGGCAAAGCGCACAAACCCCAGCACAGCTGAAGTCCTGAGACTGGGAGGTCAGGGAGACGGTTCCCTCCTCAGGCTCAGAGGGCAGGTCGGCTTTGCTCACCGTCCTCTAGTTTTCTGCCCAAGTTCTGGTGTGAGAAGTCACAGCGGGTCTCCAGTGGGGCTGCTGACACCTCAAACCCGCATGTCTCAAACTGAGCTCACCTCCCACCGCATCACCACCAGCTTCCACTTGGTTGTTTCCATTTCCGGCAAGAGGCACAGCCATCAGCCACTGCCACACCAGCAGCCTTCGAGTCACAGCTCCCTCTTCATTACTCACCAGGCCCCGAGATTCTGTGGCTTCCCAGCTCTCAGCTCTGCCCCTGCCTCACTGCTGCTGCTGCTGCTGCCCCTCAGGCAGGCCTTTACTTCTGGCCTGGATCTTCTCACAGCCTCCAACCTGGTCTGCCTGCCCAGTCTTCCTCGCCCTGTCACCATGGGAGCTTCCTAACTGGTACATCTGACCAGTCACTCTGGTCCTGGAATCCTTCAATGTCCCTCTAAGCATTTGGGGGCATTATCTAATCCTCATAATGATCCTTTGAGGAAGATATAACCATTACCCTCATTTTGTGGACGAAACAGGCCTAGAAAGGTTTAGTACCTTGCCCAGGGTTAGCCGGCTAGCGAGTAGTGGAATTGAAACTCAAACTCCACAGGCTGAGCCTAGCCCGTGCGGCTTACTACACCTCCTGCTTCCTGCATAGGCACTCAGGGAGTGTCTGGTGACCAGGGACAGGAGAGACCCAGGTCACCTTCCCCTTGGCCTCCCAGAATCAGGCAGGGCCCAGGGAGGGGGTGGGCCAGGGGATGTGGAAGGGAATGGCCAGGGACACACACCTCTGCCCTCTCTCTCACAGTTATGCAGCCCCTGGAGTGAAATCACAGTGTCACAAGCCCCTGGCCTGTCACTGTGCAGGTGGGAATTTCCAGGAATAAAGAAGGAGGGGCTTTGGGAGACTCAAGGCAGAGACCGCAATAGGGAGAGGTATAGAGAGATGCGGGGTGAGGTCCCGACTTCCCCGAGGGTTCTAATGGGGATGAACAGGCCCACTGTCTGGACTGAAAGATGGTGGGAGAGAGAAATCCAATGGCACTTTGCAGAGACCTCAGGGAAGGAGGAGATGGCTGGGGAGATGGAGACCAGGAATAAAGTGACAAAGGGCCTCAAATGATTAGAAAGATGAACTAATCCTGAGGAAGCCATTTCAAAGAAGAAAGGAGAGAGTCCTGCAGCCTGACATGGCAGTCTTATCAAGAACATCAGGAAACTGCAGACAAGGTGTCCAGGCAGAGCGCCTTCTCCCAGCGGACAGTCCCATTCTTCCGAGTAGCCATGAAGACACACCATAGGGTGTGATGCTCAGAGAGGGCACCAGGCTCTCTTGACTTGAATAGATAAGAGCTAAGTGTGGTCCAGGCAAGGCTGGGAGGAGATGGAACAAAAAATATAGTTGCGATATCAGAGGGGGGAGGGGCGGGATGCATAAAAATGACTTTTTGGTATAATTAAAATAATTGGAGCTTACAAAAAGATACAAGGTTTTTTTAAAATAAAAAATGTCTATGTACAAGCAGGACAGGGGCACAGCTGGGGGCAGCTAGTCCTGCAGGGGAAACTGTGTTTTCCTGAGTGGCTCCAGCTGGATGTCAGGCCCTGAGAGAGGCAAGAGGTGGAGGACTGGGGTGATCCCAGAGATGGAGCAGCCCCCCAACTTCTCACTGACCCCAACTCTGAGGGCTGATGAGAAAGGGCCTGATTGATTCTCTCTCTTTTTTTTTTTTTTTTTTTTGGCCAAGCAGAGCTGCTTGCGGGATCTTAGTTCCCTGACCAAGGATTAAACCCGGACCCCCTGCGATGGAAGCACATAGGCTTTACCACTGGACTGTCAGGAAATTCCCAGCCTGACTGATTCTTAAAACTCTTTGAGAACCAGACTGGCAGCAGGCAGGGAGCCCAGGGGCCGGCCCCGACTGCCAGGGGGCAGTGTGTGACTCCTTCCCCGGGCCAGTGAGAGGAAGGAAGGGGGAATCCTATGGGTTTACAGTAAACCAGGGCCAGGCGCCGGGCCTGGCACAGGGAGCAAGTTCTCAGAAAGGGCACTGGATGAATCCTCAGCCCTGGTGGGCACCATCGGCCTTGGTCTGGGCTCAGCACCCTGAAGGCCAGTATGACCTCCCTCCACTCCAACAGTCAGCCTTCAACTCTAAGCCACTCGTCTGGCACTTATTGAGCATCTACCGTGTGTGGGCACTGAGCTAGGCTCTGAGGATACAAGATTGAGGAAGACAGCTCCTACCCTACCTGGGAGGGCTGGACTCACAGACAATGACGTCCCAGTGCCAAATCAGCTACAAAGGAGGGAGGAGCCTGGAAAGCTCAGATGGCCCCCAGCGGGTGATCTCTAAATGAGGGCTTAAAAGATGAAGAGAGGGACTTCCCTGGTGTTCCAGTGGCTGAGACCACGCTCCCAATGCAGGGGGCCCGGGTTCAATACCTGGTCAGGGAACTAGATTCTGCACGCCGCAACTAAAACTAAAGAGCCCACGTGCTGCAGCTAAGACCTAGCACAGACTAAATAAATAAATTTTTTTTTTTTAAAAGATAAAGAGGGGGACTTCCCTGGCAGTCCAGTGGTTAAGATTCCATGCTCCCAATTCAGGGGGCACGGGTTCGATCCCTGGTCAGGGAACTAAGATCCTGCATGCTGCTCGGTGTGGCCAAAAAAAAAAAAAAAAAAAAAAAAAGATAAAGAGGGTTTTAAAATATATTATTTATTTATTTGTTTATTTGTTTGCTCCGGGTCTTAGTTGCGGCATGCGGGATCTTCTTTGCCGCATGTGGAATCTTTTAGTTGTGGCATGCGGGATCTTCTTTGCCGCATGTGGAATCTTTTAGTTGTGGCATGTGGAATCTTTTAGTTGTGGCATGTGGGATCTAGTTCCCTGACCAGGGATCGAACCCAGGACCCCTGCATTGGGAGCATGGAGTCTTAACTGCTGGACCACCAGGGAAGTCCCAAAAGATAAAGAGGGTTTGAGCGGGGGAGAGACAGGATCCTGTTTGTGCTTAAATTACAGACCATCCACACCACAGAAAGTTGGGCAGCTGTTGAGATGGAAGCAGGTGGATGACCCCTGAGATGCAGTTAAGTGACAGGCAGCAGGGTGGGGAGAGCGCACAGGTGGGTTACCTGAAGTGCACACAGACCCTGCTGACAGCGGTGGGCCCCCGAGACCAGACTGGGAGGAAGACCTCCCCCTGTGGATATTCCTGTACTGTATTGATTTTCTATGAGGTGCATATTTTACCTTTTAAAAACCCAGGAGACAGGGAGAAATGCAGAGCAAGTGCTTAAATGAGTTTCCTTTTGGAGTGATGAAAATGTCATGGAACTAGATAGAAGTGGTGGTTGCACAGCACTGTGATGGCACTAAGGGCCACTGCATTGCTCACTTTGAATTTAACCATTTGAATGTTTAAAAGGACAATAAAACAAAGCATTTCCATGGCTGGCTACAGGTGGGAACACAAGCTGAGATACGATTACCATGGACCAGGCCCAAAAAGGGGCCCACGTGAGGTGGTGGTGGGAGGAGAGAGGTAGCCCAGCCTGGTCGAGCTCTGGGCAGACACCGTGGGCGCCACAGTTGACCCAGCCTGAGGGAGGCATGCCTCTGAAATGTTGGAGGATATAGGCCTGCATCCCTACCTCCCCTATGGGGGCCTTCTCCATCCCCCCACCCAGGGAACGCATCTTGCCCAATTCTGGCCCGGGTCACAGTGTCTTTTTTTTTTTTGGCTGTGTTGGGTCTTCGTTGCTGTGCACAGGCTTTCTCTAGTTGCGGAGAGCGGGGGCTACTCTTCATTGCGGTGGCTTCTCTCACTGCGGAGCACGGTCTCTAGGCGTGTGGGCTTCAGTAGTTGTGGCTCGCGGGCTTAGTTGTTCCGCGGCATGTGGGATCTTCCTGGACCAGGGCTCGAACCCGTGTCCCCTGCACTGGCAGACGGGTTCTTAACCACTGCACCACCAGGGAAGTCCCAGGGTCACAGTGTCTTAATGTCAACCATAAGATGGGCCTAAGCCCACTTACAGTAAGAAGGGACTGTAAGGGGCTTCCCTGGTGGCGCAGTGGTTAAGAATCTGCCTGCCAATGCAGGGGACACGGGTTCGAGCCCTGGTCTGGGAGGATCCCACATGCCGCAGAGCAACTAGGCCCATGAGCCACAACTACTGAGCCTGCGCGTCTGGAGCCTGTGCTCCGCAACGGGAGAGGCCGCGACACTGAGGGGCCCGTGCACCGCGATGAAGAGTGGCCCCCGCTCGCCGCAACTGGAGAAAGCCCTCACACAGAAATGAAGACCCAGCACAGCCAAAAATAAAATATAATAAATAAATAAATTAAAAAAAAAAAAAAAGGGACTGCAGGGAATGTTGGGGCATCTCCAACCGCAGGCCCCAGGAACACACACTGCCACGTGAGACAGGTGCACAGCCATCCCCGTCCAGAACTGTCCGATGGACACCAGCATGGGCAGGACCATGGGGGGGCTCCTGCTCTCACAGGCCAACAGGGGAGGGGTACTGGGGCAGGGGCACGCAGCCCACTGATGGATGGGAAATGGTCCAGAGGCCCAGGCTCTCGGTCCAGAAGAGGAACTGAAACAGCTGGTGCCAGAGAGCTGGCAACACTGGGGCCAAGCCTCTCTTCCCCTACCAGCCCAGGATTTCTGGGACCTGGGCCAGGCCATCTGAGGGTGGCAGCAGGAAAGGGATGACGGGAAGACGCAGGTCTTGGAAGGCAACGCCGAAGGAAGGGGGAGCAGCAGGAGTGAGTGTCCAGCCGCCAGTGTGGGGAAGAGGAACAGAAGGCAAGAGCGGGACAGAGCCGCCATGGCTGCCAGCAGGGTGGGAGGGCCGCTGGCGATCCGCCGGCCCTGGGAGGAACTGAAGGACGGGCATGTGCACGTGGCAGAGAAAATAGGTCTTACGTGTTTGTTGTATACGCACACCCAACTAAAATGCAAGGGATTAGAAAAAACATTCATAGTGACTTCTATAAACTTCCAGATAGAATATGCTTATTTTGAATGAGCATGACTTTTTTGACACTGAGTTTTACACGGACAGGGATCCTTGCAATTCTGGACGGAGAAGTTTGGGCGACATTTTCTGATGGCCATTCCTCATGTTTACGGAGCACGTCCACATGCCGGGCGCCGTGAACAACAGTAGACAAAATCCATCAGGGGAAGACTTGGTTGGCACCAGAGGCAGCAGAGGATCTATCTCTGGAATGAAGAAACTTCTCCCCGTTGATCATGATCAGCTAATGCAGTCCCTCAAATTCATGTCCAGTGGTTCCTTCAGGAATTCCCATCCCACTGAAACATTTTCACATCAAATACTTCACAGTGATGTTGATCCATTTGTTCTCATTCATTTTATTTAGAACTCAAAATTAACACTGACCAAACATATCACTAAATCACTTACTTTTCCAAAGTTAGATTTTGCTTCAAAGTTACACATTCGCTCACTACACGTATTTCCACAGGGTCCTCAGAATTTTTTTTTACATTCATTTAAATGCTCCAAAGTGTCAGTCCAGTAATCCATTTTTCAGCCAATAACCATCCTAGACAAGAACAAGAAGGTAAAATTATTCACACAGCTCTTCTCTTCGATCTTTAGCTTGTAAACTTTTGACAAAACGTGTTCTTTGCCAGTCAACGCACTTCAGGGTGAAATAGAACAGGGGTTTGCTCCTGTATCTTTGTGTGAAGATAAAAACAGGGGCGGGGATAGTTTGGATTGAGCTAGCTTCACCACATTGTCAACCATATCACTGGACAAGATCAGACCTGCAGGCTCCCTGCAACCAGGGGCGCATCTAATGGGGAACCTAACTGAGCAGCCACACCTGGGCTTTAGCGGTCTAAGGCGGAAGCTTTTGTTAGTTGGCGTGTCCCATGTCACATCATGGGTCAGTGTCTGTGTGAGTGTGTCCACTGACTTTGCTTCCTTGGTCGCCAAGTGCAGTGTTGATAAATTCCACGCGGTCGGGTGAAATGAGTGGGTCTGCACACGTGGGAGGCATTTCAGCTCCAGACATGAGTCACATGACACTGCACCTAACTTCGAGCAGTCTGACACGTATATAACGAAGATCATAAATTCTTTGTTTTACAACAGGTTATTTTTAAACATGCAAACGCTTTTCTTTCTGCCTAACTTGACATCGTAGGGTGAAGCACCTGCGAGGTGTGCCTGGCACTCCTGCCTCATTTGGCGACTTCTCTGTGCAAACATGACAGTTGGGGGAGGACTGTTGAGATATAGGAATACATATTTGATGCAGTCGCTGTACGGCCTAATTATGGCAATTTTTTTTTGACTGGTGTTAGTCATGTGAACTTGATGACATTCAGGATTCAATTAAAATGTGGGGAAGTAAACAGTTATAAAAATTAAATCTGTTCCTGGAACAAAAACAACTATAGAAAAACTGAGGGAATCTAAACACAGACTGTAGTTTAAGTTTCCAGCATCGTACTAATGGTCATTTCTTAGGTTTGATAAACACGCACTGTTAACACTGAGGGAGGGTGGGGAGGGGTTGTGGGAGCCCTATACCATCTGTGAAACTCTTCTGTAAATCAAAAATTATTTCAAAATGAAGTGACAAAAACTGAATCTACTAAACATAAAATATGTAAGGAGACTATTACAAAGGCTCTGTGGCTTCAGGAAATAGATAAAAGAAATCTGAAGGTCTTGTGAAATCTTCAGAATTTTCTAAAACAAGTTGCCCTGAAAACCTGAAAAAAATAATAAGCATGGAACTTATAAAAATAGGAAAAATTGAAATACTTATTTTTTTAAATTTTATTTATTTATTTATGGCTGCATTGGGTCTTCATTGTTGCTATGTGCAGGCTTTCTCTAGTTGTGGCGAGCGGGGGCTACTCTTCGTGGCGGTGCGCGGGCTTCTCATTGTGGTTGCTTCTCTTGTTGTGGAGCACGGGCTCTAGGCACGCGGGCTTCGGTAGTTGTGGCACACAGGCTCAGTAGCTGTGGCTCGCGGGCCCTAGAGCGCAGGCTCAGTAGTTGTGGCGCACGGGCTTAGTTGCTCCGCGGCATGTGGGATCTTCCCGGACCAGGGCTTGAACCCGTGTCCCCTGCATTGGCAGGTGGATTCTTAACCACTGTGCCACCAGGGAAGTCCAAAATACTTATTTTAATTCAATAATTAAAACTGAAAAACTCATAAAGTACAAATGACTTACTCTTGTATTACAAATTATTTTTGAAAAACTGATCTTCTAAAGCCTTAAATGCATACAGTCCACTTTGATAATGAACTGGTTTAATCTATGTTCAATTTTTTGTTTTTCTTTTTCTTTTTAAAATTTTTTAAAATTAATTAATTTTTGGCTGTGTTGGGTCTTCGTTGCTGCGCGTGGGCTTTCTGCAGTTGCGGTGAGCGGGGGCTACTCTTCGTTGCAGTGCGTGGGCTTCTCATTGTGGTGGCTTCTCTTGTTGCGGAGCACGGGCTCTAGGTGCGCAGGCTTCAATAGTTGTGGCTTGCAGCTCTATAGCGCAGGCTCAGTAGTTGTGGCACACGGGCTTAGTTGCTCCACAGCATGTGGGATCTTCCCAGACCAGGGATCGAACCCGTGTCCCCTGCATTGGCAGGTGGATTCTGAACCACTGTGCCACCAGGGAAGTCCCTAATTTTTTGTTTTTAAAATAAATTTTCAAATGTTTCTAGAAAAACAAATAATTCATTATGCAAATCCATAAAACTTTGGCTCATTTTTAACATAAAATGCTAGTAATAATCAGGAAGAAATAATAGAGAATATTAACACCTAATATCAGATAACAAGGACAATAGTAAGAATAAAAAATAAAGATAATAACCACATACCTTTTAGTTTAGCAGAAAAGTTAGGGAGAAGATGTGAAATTCAAAGAAACTGAATATTTTGCATGCACACATGAAGATCTCATGATACAGAAATCGTGACTAATCAGCAGTCACCCTCCCTGGGCCAGACCTCTGGGGGCCCTTGGGGCAGCCACAGAGAACCCTCTGGACTTACTCACCAGAAAAAGAACACCCCAGTTCAGGAAGTTTACAGAGGGGGCCATGCAAATAGCGCTCAGGTATGCCTTCAGCTGCTTCTGAAAGGCTATGCTTTTAAAAGGCCTTTGACGTTCCCGTGATAGAACACTGACAAGCAGGAGGCTGCACCCCGTTCGGTGGCATGCCTAGGGGCGGGTAGGCCCGGGAGGTCCCCCTAATTGAAGAAACCAGACTCGGGATCCCTGGAGTTCATGTAACGAGACCGTGTTTAATGAACACCAAAGTACAGGTGAGGGCTGTGGGGGCTCGAAGACAGGGGGCAGCGAGGGCTGCAGGGTCTGGTGAGGTGGGGATAAGCTGTGACACCACCTCCCAACACCTCTCCCTTCTACAGGGATTCACACTGGCCCCTCAGAGCCTCTCAGCAGTCCTGTGGGGACAGCACAGCAGGATGACTAGCCCCATTTTACAGTTGGGGAAACTGAGTTCCAGACAGGTTCACTAGCTTGCCCAAAGCCACACAGGGTTCCCGGTCCTTCCTTCTGTATCACTTCGGCCTGGCTCGGGGGGATCTGAGTAGGTGGGCAGGGGAGGATGAGCACCCCACAGGAAGAGCAAGCAAGGTGTGGAGGACAGAGGCGTGGCATGTGGGGACATGGAGAGGCAGGACCCCCTGGCATCTGTGGCCCAGGCTGCCATGGCCTCGGCACAGCCCCTTGGGTGTCCGCTTCTCCTCTCTTTCCTCAGGGGTGTGCCCAGGCCCTCAGGACCAGCTGAGGGAGGTCATGGGGTGGGAGGGCCACTCCCTGCAGGGCTCACACAGCCCTGAGAGACACAGAGGGAGAACTAGTACCATGCAGAGGGGTGCGTCAGGAAGGTGCCTCGGGGGCAGGGAGCTGGGGAGGGCGTGTGGAGCACAATGAAGGTGAGATGGGTAGGGCTGGACAAGGCCAGCACGCCGTGCTGAGGGGTCTGGACAGGATACTGGGCCACGTCACTGCAGCGAAATGCGGCCGCCGCAAGGACTGGAGGGGAGCTAAGGAGGGCCCGAGCTGGAGAGGAGGAGGGCTGAAAAAGGTTCCAGGGGTCCAGGCTTCTCCAGGCAGGCCCCTGGAAATGCTGGCTGGTTTGAGGTCAGTCACGGAAGGCCCCTCCCTGGGCGGCCTCTTTAGGCGTGACTACACACTGAGGCCCAGCAGAAGCATCAGGCTCTGTAGAAACACAAGGATACGTACTGTCCCCTGCAGCCCTTCACCCTATTGGCCCTCGGCCCTCCCTCGGGAGGGGCCCAAAGCCCTGCACACAGCCTGCCCTCCCTGCCTTCACCCTGCCGTTCCTGTCTGAGAGGCACCCCCAGAAGGCCAGTATGGGGAGGAGGGAACTGAGTCAGAAGTTTCAGGCAGATGCTCCTGCTAAGGAATAGTCCCCAGCATGCCTGTTGTCTTCCCAAGACGGACACACCCCTAGGGAACCACCAGCAGCAGGCCTGGCAGGAGGCCGCAGGGCCTGCTTGGGAGCCATGCTCACAGGCACCAGCAGGGGGTGCCATGGACCCACACTAGAGGGGCAGGCTCCTTCTGCCTTTCCAGTCTCATCTCCCCCACCCCTCTCACCCCACAGAACCAAGGCTCAGGGGCTGCAAGACTTAAGCCCTCCAGTCTTGGGCACAGGATGCCTGCACAGAGGACAGCCAGGGCCTGAGTCCGAGGTGGAGACAGTAGCAAGTATGGGCAGGTCTGAGAAGGGCCAGGAGGGACAGGCCTGGCCAGCTGAGGTCCTGGCACCACTGCCCAGCCCAGCACCAGAGCCCAGCTGCACCCTGATGGTGCCCACGCACGTGGCGGGGTGGCGGTCTTCATTCACTGCCTCCTCCCTGAAGAAGGGGCCCAGCCACCACCCCACCCTACAGCAGCAGCTCGGTCACCGTTAGCTCACGCCTGTCACTGGGTGTCAGGGTCTTGGAAGCCCCAGGCCTCCACGGCAGCGATGAGGAAGTTCTCAGAGCAGAGGGGCTGGTTGTTGAAAGTGTCACAGTGGCCCGTGCGGCCCCGGTTCAGGTCCCCGTCGATGTAGAGCGCCTGGCCGCCCCCTCCACCTGTGGGATGCTTGGTCAGTGGCTGCCCGCTGTCCAGCGCTGCCCCCAAGGGGCTCTCCTGCTCCTGAGCATCTCCACTTGGACAGGGCAAGTCTTGGAGCCGTCCCTGCGCAGCCCTGCCAGAGGCCTCTCTAAAACCACGGGGCTGGCTTTCCACTCTGTAAAGTCCCCCGGCTCCTGGTGAGACCCTGCTAGTGAGCCCACTTCCCCAGCATGCAGCCTCAGGTCCCCACGCCTGCCCCGCATGCATGCTCCACCCCCAACAATCCCGCTGCCTTCCTCCGCCATCACAGGGGCTCTGCCTGTCCCTCAGGTGAGGTACCTACCACTTGGCTCAGCAAGGGCTGGCCCGGGGCTTCAGCCACCCACGACCCCGTACCCTCCTCCCAGGCTAAGTGACCAAGGGCAGACAGGAGCCCAGCCTGAGGTGCAGGGAGGCGCCCACCTATGATGAGGCAGTCGTTGCCCCCGGCCATGAACAAGGACTCCGTCTTGGAGGGCAGGTTGAAGTGTCGAGCAGCCAGGAACGGCGAGAGGCGGTCAGCAGGGTCTGAGGACAAAGAGCGGCAGGGCGAGGACAGAATGGTGGTAGACTCCAAGGACACAGGCTTGGTCAGCTCCGGATGTTTGATGACCACCCACTCGTAGCGCTGGACCTCGGGCTGCAGCTGAGGGCAAAAGGGCAGCATGAGGAGTTGGCATATGGCGCCCACAGGGCCCCTGCCCGCTTCCCGCCCCCCTTCCCACCCAATTCATCATCAGTGCCCTGAGTGAGGCCCCGAGTGGGGGCTGGGAGATGGCGCCGCACAGCGCAGATGAGGGCCTGCCTGCTCTCATGGAGCTCACGGTCCAATGATCACAAACCAGAAGGAGACGGGGAGGTTAGCCTGTAGGGTAACAGCTCTGATGGAAGTAAACAGGGTCACGTGAGTGGGGGTGACCTCCTGCAGGGAGGCCCACTCACCCTAAACACGAAGCATTCTCCGGTACCAAAGAAGCCCAGCTTGCCTCCAAACTTGTTTCTCTCGCTCCAGTCTGTTGACAGGTAAGCTCCACATACCTGGGGAGAAAGGCCCAGGGTGAAGCTGTGCCCTGCTTGCCTGCAAGAGCGTCCCCTCACTCAGGACCTGCTGAGAGGCCACAGTACAGTCACAGCTGGGGCTGTTGTGGTCACAGCCCCCCTCACACTTGAGGACCAGGGCTGGAGAGTAATAGGGAAAGTCAAGAGTTTGGAGGGCGTGGGGCTGGCAGTGAGCGTGCACGGGGGCTGCCTCGGCCGCCATCAGCTTACTTGGGATATTTTCATTTCCCTCTTGGGCCCTAAAGCATGGGAATAAGCTCCATATCCACACTCTGATTGTGGGCATCAGCGCCAGGGAGGCCCCTCAGATGGAAGCTTCCAGGAAGCACCCCTGCTCAAGAAACGTTTTCCAACCCTCCCATCAGCCAGCAAAGTGCTTGATTTCACCATTAGAGAGTCACTCCTTTGAGTGGCTACAGGATTTGCCCAAAGTATCTGACAATCAGAGTCATCCGCTATAACACAGATGCCCGGGCTTCTCCTGGAGAGGCAGATGCAGACTCTGGAACAGGGTGAAGAAACTGAAACTCCCACAGGTGCAGGTTTGGGAGCCATTGAACGAGGAGCCTCTATCTCATGCAGACACCCCCAGGATTGGGGCGTGTGAGCTCTGACTTTATTCTAGACATCTTAGATGCTTTCCAGATGACAGCACTGCAGAGAACAAGGCCCTGAGAACTACCTGTCAGGGGCTGGAGGCAGGTGAAGGCAGACAACTCACCTGGCGCTGGCCAACTACTGCAGGAGGAGGTGAGGCCTCACTCACTAGGCATTTCTGCAAAGCTCCTCTAAACTGCCAGGCTGTGTCAGACTGGGGGCCTGGACCCCAAGGGGAAACAGGGAGGCTCTGGGTACTAAGGGGGTCCTAGGGGAGGCTAGAGTCACCTCTCTGTAGAGGGCTCTCTGTAGAGGGGCCCTGCTCTGCACCCCTAAGCCCAGGGAGCCTGGGTAGGGGCTATCGGGGAACACCCATCCTCTCTGGGGCACAGACTCCCCAGGCTCATCAGACGCCAGGACCCCAAGCTCCCTCTGGTCCCTCCTCACCTCCTTTTGCGTGGTCTTGATGAGCAGGAGGGTGGGCTCGTGTCCTTCACACTGGAAATAGAACCTGGGGGCAGAGACCACACATGCCAGTCCTGATAGTAACAATTACACCTGCACCCCCTTCCCTGTGCCACCTCCAGCCAGCCTCTGTTGCCCCAGGCTGTCTGGGGGTGGATGGACCTGGAAACTGCTTGTCCTCCTCTCCCAGGGACCAGGCACAGTGGCTTGGATGGTAACATCTTGGCCCGGGCACTTTTCTCAGACAAGATGGAGCCCTGGCCAGGAGGCCCGCAGGCCAAGCGGTCAAAGGCCCCAGGACTCTCTGCCCTGGTGTGACACAGAGGAGAAGCTGCATGGCAGAGGGCCCCCAGCAGACAGAGCCATGTGCCAGGTGCTTCGGGGAAGCAAGAACCAGAGGAACAGGTCCCTGCTCTGGGAAAGCTCGGAACGTCCTCGGAAGCTGGGAGGAGGCCTGAGGCTGCCGCTGTGCCAGCACCAGGTGCCCAGGGGTTGGCTGGCGTCCCTGGTGGCCCTGCTTAGCCGTCCCTCAGCAGGCCTCCCACACTGCACAGAAGTGGGGGCCAGGTCAGCACAGCTCCGGTGCCTGCCGTGTGGGCTGGGCCAGCCCCGACTGCATCACCTATGACCCAAGCCAGAGCTTGGGTCAGAAGCCACCTGCCATCTGAGGCTCTAGGGGGGCGGCCACGCCTGGCAGAGTGACCCTGGGAGACAGTATGCCCTGGGGGAAGCCTGCACAGGGCCCGGCACAGCCCACAGGGCCAACGTGGACCTGGCGTGTGGACTGATGAAGCAGGGTGGAGGAGTAGTGAACCAAGGCCGGCCGCCTCAAGTTGTCCCGACAGTTCTGTAAGCTCCCGGGGGGAAACTCTGCCTCCCGCGTCATCACAACACCTACGTGGGGGCCTGGAGCTACGGCGTGTACTGTAATGACCCCTGAAGTTTGGGTGGCCTGGGAGTGAGAGATGCCCAGAAAAGGTGCTCCCAATTCTAGGGCCCCCCAGGAAGAGACACGGCCTTGTCCAGGTGCCCATGTTCGAAGGCTCATTTCCAGCCCCACCATGACCTCCCAGAAGTGGGGACAGGATGAAGAAGCTGGGCAACTCCACAGCTCACTCCACCCCTTCTGCACTGTCTGGCCCTTGGAGTCCATACCTTGGGGCCTTGGGAGGGCAGGCCCAGCATTCCCCAGCCTCCTGGGCATTACCTGGTCAGGCTGTACCCGTGCTGCAGTGAGGAGAAGAGCAAGAGGGGCTGGCAGAGGGCAAACCGCTCAGGGACCCATGACCAGATGTCTCTCATCTCCTTCACGCCGACGATCTCTGAGTGGAAGTTCTCCGCGTGAACAGCCAGGTGCACAAACTGCCTGGGGGAGTGGGAAGAGGTCAGAGCACAGCTGCGACCCCAGCCCTGGCCACGCCCCCCACCCTGAAGGTGTGCAGAGCCTCTTGTGTGAGCTCAGCCTGGAGGAAATGTCTCACCTGTTCAGCCAGGTCAGAGCCTGGTTCTAGGGGCCCTCAGGAAGAAACAGGGTGGAGCTGTCCCCCTGGAGTCCCGCTCCCACCCCGCTACACAGAGGGGAGAGTGCCTAGCCTGGGTGGGGACAAAAGCACCTTTTCTCTAAGAAACGGGGATAGAGAGTGAGTCAGCTCTGAAAGACAATGCTTCCTGGCCAGCCAAGCACCGACAGGCAGACAGACAGGGCCTGAACTTCGGCCAGGCTCTGAGGCAGCACTGCTGAAGCCAGCGCTGAGAGCCAGAGCAAGCAGACAGGCTGGAAGACAGAGGGAAGCCAGGCGTGGAGACATGGTTTCCAGACCTACCTTTTAGAAAGTGAAACACTGAAAAACAGGAGGAAGCAACAGACATGGAGACCAGGAAGAAAAATAAAACAGACAAGGAGAGGTTAGTTGCAAGTACTGATGCCCAGGATATGCCTGCCTTTGGCCTGCAAGAAAGGCCTCCACACCTAGAGTACACTCACAGCATCTGCTGCCAAGGTATCAGGACACCATGGGCCCTTGCCACGCCTGCTCCCCAGGGGCCTGTGCTCAGGGCAGGGGGCCACGCTCAGCAGCCACGAGAATGGCCAGCAAGGGAGCCCAGAGCTAGAGTGGTGGAGCAGGAGCTGCTCTAAAATGACCCAAGGAGGCCAGCCTGGCTCACTGCTGGACCTGCTGCGGCCATGGTCAGCATCCAGCTTCCATCTCAGCCATGGCCCCTGTACCCGGGGACAGGACCCTATGCCTTCTGCGCCCACAGTTGCCTCAGCAGCCTGTGGCTGTAGCCAGGAAGGCTTTCTCCTTTCCCGTGGCTTTCTATCCACACACGGATGGCTGGCTGGACAGGCTCAGGCCCCAAGCACCCAGAATGCATTCCCCCAAAACCCCGCCCCACTCGGGCCCTGATGGTAGCCCCTGCCTACCTCTTCTGCTTGACGGTGATGCCCTTCTGCTTCAGAGCTTTCTCGTTGGCCATCTGCAGGAGCTGAATCTCCTTCCGAGAAAAGAGGCGGATGGCAAACGCTTTCTCCAAAAGCTTCTCGGGAGACACAGTCTTGGCGATGTCCTTGACAAAGGTGCGGATGTCCTGCTTCACGTTGTCTGACTCCAGTGGCTGCCCAGCTCTCACCTTGTGGAAGAATTTGAGGATTGCCAGCGCCACGCGGTACAGCACCTTGTAACCCTCCACCAGGAAGACGTCAAAGACGCGAGCAAAGTAGTTGAGGGGCAGCTCCCCAAACAGCCAGCGCTGCCAGTCCGCATAGACCTGCAGGACGTCCTCTGAAACGGCCACCATCAGCTTGTGGGCTGCCTGGCAGTACTTGTTCACCAGGTCCCCGAACGTCATGCAGGAAGACTCGAAGGCCAGGAAGCTCTGGTCGATTAGCTTCTTGCTGGGGTCATTGCAGGCCAGGATGCGGCAGGCCTTCTCGAAGCACTCGGCCTCGTCAATGCTGTAGTGGAGCAGCAAGGCCACGACCGCAGGCAGCGCGGGGCAGAAGGAGACATCAGGGAACTGGTTGGCGATGCACAGCAGGATCTTACGCACGGCGCCCTCGCCCCGTGTGTTCAGGCAGTAGCTGGGCACCTGCGTGTTGTCCACAAACTCGGGCAAGGGCAAGCTACCACTGCTGTGCTTGCCCACGATCTTGCCGACAATGTCACTGTACACACTGGCATCTGGTGTGACCGTGCGGCAGGGGATGTCCCGGATCAGGCGCTGGTACACCTTCCCCCGCAGGGTGTAGCTGCGGGCCCAGTAGCCCTGGCGCGCCAGCTGCTTCAGCTCCTGCAGCTCGGTGCAGCTCAGCTCCTTGGGCCCCAGGTCCTGGATGGTGGCGTCCATCTTATCTCTGTCCACAAAGCAGTTGTAGCCCGGGGAGTCCATAGCGCAGGGCGTGCCCAGGAGGAGGCCCGGGGCTGCCAGGAGGGGGCGAAGAGCAGCTAAATCCACCAGCGATCTGTCCGAGGCTTCTCTGCTAACCTGTTTGCCGTCCCATACCCTACAGGATTAAAAACCATGCTTAGGGGGCTTCCCTGGTGGCACAGTGGTTGAGAATCTGCCTGCCAATGCAGGGGACACGGGTTCGAGCCCTGGTCTGGGAAGATCCCACATGCTGCGGAGTGACTAGGCCCGTGAGCCACAATTGCTGAGCCTACGCGTCTGGAGCCTGTGCTCCGCAACAAGAGAGGCTGCGATACTGAGAGGCCCGCGCACCGCGATGAAGAGTGGCCCCCACTTGCCGCAACTAGAGAAAGCCCTTGCACAGAAACGAAGACCCAACACAGCCATAAATAAATTAATTAATTAATTAAAAAAAAAACATGCTTAGTATGCGTGTATAAAGGTTTACATTTTTAAAAAACATGTTTTTTAGTCTTTTTTTTTAATTGTATACTTTATTTTTTAATTAATTAATTAATTAATTTTTATTTTTGGCTGTTTTGGGTCTTTGTTGCTGTGCGCGGGCTATCTCTAGTTGCAGCGAGCAGGGGCTACTCTTCGTTGCGGTGCGGGGGCTTCTCATCGTGGTGGCTTCTCTTGTTGCGGAGCACGGGCTCTAGGCACGCAGGCTTCAGTAGTTGTGGCATGTGGGCTCAGTAGCTGTGGCTCACGGGCTCTAGAGTGCAGGCTCAGTAGTTGTGGCGCACAGGCTTAGTTGCTCTGCAGCATGTGGGATCTTCCCGGACCAGGGCTCGAACCCGTGTCCCCTGCATTGGCAGGCGGATTCTTAACCACTGCACCACCAGGGAAGTCCTGTTTTAGTCTTTCTATAAAGTATCAGTAGGGTTTCCATTTAAGATAAGTGGACATTCTGAGAATTCACTACCAACTCTGGAGCATGACTTCTTTCCATGGGGCTTATGAAGATACTGGAGGAGGTCACATAGATTCTGGATCATGAGATTATGGGTTATGAGAAAGGACTTCGAGAGGCTGACTCTACTGTAAACAACTCTCTGCTCGGGGGTGGGTGGCCCACCGGGCCCCCACATTTCACCCTGCAGCCTGTGGGCCTTGTAAAAGGAGCAGCTAGTCAAGAAGACTCCATGAAGTCAACAGATGCTGCGTTTCAGTTCTCAAAGGCTTCAGGCCTTTAACCAGCCGTGTATCATGAGGAAGACACACACCTACTCTGTCCCAGGACCCCTGGCTTGGAATTTGGAGGCCAGCTCTTAACTTTCTAAAAATAACAGCTAAGTTTCAGGCAGGTATTCCAGAGAAGACTCAGTGGTGGGGAGTAGACATGAGGGCTGAGAAATAAATGGAAGGTGTCACAGCTTCAAAATTAGACATTTCTGGAACCAAATGAACCAGAAGTACTGGGGGATTTGGTGCTGTTTCTCCATTATGGGCAACTATTGAGATTCGTGCAGACATAAAAAAAAAAAAAAAAGGATAAAATGTGCTATTTGAGAGTCTCTGGCTGCATGTGGACGGCAAGACAGAAGTCTACTGTTCAGAATACCGCAATTTGACATTTGTTTTTGCCAAAGGCTACTGTCCTCAACACTAAAGCACAATAGTCTGCCCATGCACCTCAGACTAACCTTTCCACCTGGGATGGTACACTGTCCGGAGTTATCACAAGGGTTTGCTTCAGTGAGTTTTGGTAAATGACCAGATCATTCCGGTTCTGCTTGCATCAAGAACATTTATCTGAAAATATAAAAAGCAAGTAACATTTTAAAAATATTGAGTGGAAAGAACTGTAATGTAAAACCTGTTATGTTCGAGAAGATGTCTTGAGAAAGCACCTTGATATGGTGGCGCTTTTTTTATTGTGTTAAAATATACCTAACAAAATTTACCATTTTAACCATTTATAAATATACAGTTCAGTAGCATTAAGTACGTTCACAATGCTGTGCAACCATCGCCACCATCCATCTCTGGAACTTTTTCATCTTCCCAAATGGAAACTCTGCATCCTTTAAACACCAGCTCCTCATCCCCTGGTCCCCAGCTTGTTAACCACCATTCTACTTCCTATGAATTTGACCACTCTAGGGACCTCATATTAGTGGAATCATACAATATTTGTCCTTTTGTGTCTGGCTTATTTCACTGATCATAATGTCCTCAAGGTTCATCTATGTTTATAGCATGTATGAGAATATATTTTTTGAATTTAAGACTATTATTTAGAGCAGTTTTAGGTTCACAGCTAGAGAGGATGGTACAGAGATTTCCCCACATACCCTCTGCCCCCACACATGCACAGCCTCCCTGTTATCAACCTTCCCCACTAGATGGTACATTTGTTACAATCGATGAGCTTAAACTGACACATCACCCAAATCTATAGATTAATGAGGATTCATTCTTGGTGTTGTACATACTATGAGTTTGGACAAATATAAAATGACATGTATCCTTATTATAGTATCATAAAATGTATTTTCACTGCCCTAAAAATCCTGTGCTCCACCTATTCATCCCTGCTCCCTGCAACATCAGAATTTCATTCCTCTTTATGGCTAATAATATTCCATTGTATGGACAGACACATTTTGTTTATCCATTCATCTGTCGATGGACATTTGGGTTGTTTCTACCTTTTGGCTGTTATGAATAATTCTGCTGTGAACACAGCTGTACAAGTATCTGTTCAAGTCCCTGGATATATATCCATTGATACTGTTTTTATAGAAACTTTCCCACAGAAATAAGGTCTTGTGACAACATCCACTTAACACGTCCCACTGGAAAAACCTTACCCACAGCAGGACCAGGTGCCGACAGTGATGGAACTTTCTTCCCCAGAAAAGAATCCCAAATGGCAGTTGGTTTGTTTGCTCTGTCCTGGGAGGGATGGCAGTTAGGGCTCCCCCATTTCCCCAGGTTGTGAATTACCTGTAGAGTTTACATCTTTCGTTCTAGGCTCTGAGCCCACTAGCCTCTGGAGGGACCCCAGGCCCATCCTCTTTTCTCGAATGGAACCCACTCCTCGTCAGGGTAATAAACATGTTTATAAACAGAACAAGAGCTAGGCAGGACAGTGCCAAACCTTGCTCAAGTGGCCTCAGATTCAGGTTGAATATTAAACTGGAAACTCCAAAAACGGTTGTTGCTCCTTGCAAATTCCTTCAGAAAGGACCTTCAGGGAGAAGCAGACCCACTTTTTGTTTGTTCTTTTTTGGCTGTGCCACAGTGCATGTGGGATCTTAGTTCCCCAATCAGGGATCAAACCCACGCCCCCTGCAGTGGAAGCGCAGAGTCCTAACCACTGGACCGCCAGGGAAGTCCCCCACCGTTTTATTTGCTGTAGCAAGTTGTTGCAGCCTGGGGATTCCGAGGCAAAGACAGATGCAGAAGACCCTGAAGGAGGTCCTGGATCCCTGCAGGCCTCCTCCCACCTGAAAAGACAGCATGGTGTTTGTGGAGCAAGGCAAACAAGGCTTATGATGACCTCCTTAGGCATCTATAAAGCCAGGTCTCAGGGCAGGTTTTTGTTTGGTTTGTTTTTTACATAAACACATAATCATGAAAACATCCAGTAATACAAAATTATAGAGTAAAAATATAAAGTCCTGTTTAAGTTACCCCCTCAATCCTACTCCCTCTTCTACCTAAGGTAATCACCGTTCACATCTAAGTGCATGTCCTTCAAAACCTTTTTCTTGCATTTACGTGCACACACATCCACAACCCTGTTAGATGGTTTAAGCTGGCTATTGGGAAGGGGAAGTCAGGAGATGGGAAACAGATCAAAAACACAAAGTCACTGGGCTGGACCCTCACTCACCGTATGGAGGTGAAGGTACACCCTCCCCCAGCTGTCCCACCTGCGGCTTGCAGCCATCCTGCAACACTGTCCACACCTCCAGCTCCCACTCAGAACACAAGGCCTCACCGGCTCCCCAGTCCCCTAGCTCCTGACTGAGGCGCCAGGCCCGGGAAGGAGGCCGTGCTCCCCCGTCCACGCCTGGCGGCCAGTGGTAGAGAAGGGAAGCAGGAGCTTACTCGGGAAGCGAGCCAGTTTAAAGTCAGACAGGCCAGGCTCAGAGTCCAGTTCTGCTGCTTGTTGCGCTGAACCTCTGATAAGCTGCGCCTCCTCCCCGAACAGCTGGTGCCCGTCTCTAAAATGGAGCTGATGAATATGAGCCACTGGACAGACATTAATCCCCACACAGCACCTGTGGGTTAAGCTCTTACTCTGGGCTCGCTGGCTGGGGTGTGGGTGACACCCCGCACACAGGCACGTCCCACTCTCTCCCACTCCCCCTTGCCCTGCGGCAGCCCAGGGCAAGCGGCCACTCTTCTCGGCCAGCGGGGCCCTGGCGGCAGGTGCCCTGGGAAACCACTTTCCCTCAGCCTCAGGAAGGGGAGGGAGGGAGTGAATTCTAATCACAAACACTGCACTCACCTTAAGCACCGCCCCCCCCCCCCAGTCTCAAGTTCACTGCAGAAGAAGGGGGTGGGGGCAGGGCTGGCTCCAGGGTGGCACCTCTCCATCAGCCCTGTGGGAGGAGGCTGGCCCCAGCTGCCTGCAGCTCCCTGAATTTAGACTGTAGGAAGGAACTTTGTGTTTTCTGTCCTTAGCTTTGGGCCTAACCTGCAACTCTGGGAAAACAGGAAAAATTCTGCTCAGCATCCTGTTAGACTCACAAGAACTGCACACAGTGACCATTTCAGATAGTGGGGACACCATGCAGTGTGTCTGGAGGGTGGCGGCTACTTCAGCTAGGGTTGTCAGGAGGACCGCTCCTCTCCTGAGCTGAAGTGATGAGAGGGAAGCTGCCAGAAGAGCTGAGGAGAGGTCACTCTGGACCACGAGAAGAGCGCGTGCAAAGGCCCCGAGGCAGGAAGAGGCCTGCTCCAGGAAGGGAAAGGCATCCGGTACGGCCAGGGCACAGTGAGAAAGAAGAGCGGAGACATCCATGGGCTGGATCGTGCATGGGGAGGAGCCTGGACTATAAGTGCAGTGGGAAGCAGGGAGGGTATGTGATCCAACGGAGGGGTTTAAAAGCTGACTGCTGTGAGGATTAACTGAGCCTGTTTATAGAAGGCACTCAGCCCGGCCTGGCTCAGCAGGGCAGCTCAGAAGTCCTGAGAGCCTCTCGTGGTTACTGCTCCTTGGGCACTGGCTTGGCACTGGCTCAGGGACGTCTGGGGAGTGATGGGGTCAGGCAGGTCAATGCCAATGCCCGATCAGTCCTGTGGTGAGGCCGAACCGTGCCCCTCCTTAAGGGGGCAGTGCAGCCACAGGAGGCTGCTGCCAAGGTTCTCCCACGGGCCCGAGAAGGCCCCTGCTCTCTTCGGGATGGTCCCTCCGAATGGCCTCTTCGAGGGCCCTTCTTCCCCTTCCCTGCCTGTGCTACTGCTTCCCCACCCGGAAGCCCCTTCCAGTCACCGTCATGTCCCTTTACTCACAAATACTATACCTGTTTTGAGAGTTCAGGCTGCCTAATGGAACGCAAGTATTCCTTAAAAAGAAAAAATAAAAACGTTAAGTGGAACTAAGTGACCTCTATTTAGGGGTGTTAGGGGGCCCCTTCAGCAGCTCTAGGACTGCAGTCCCATGGGCCCTGGGCCAGGAAGCTTTTCTGAGGAGGTGAGTTCCTGTGAGATGACGCTTTGGCTGGGAACACCCCATGGGAGGTCAAATAAACCCGAACTCTGCCCTCCTTGGTGAACCCCCTAAGTGTGCCCACAGGAAGAGGGAGGCGGCCAGTGGGGTGGGAGGAGCCCCCCACCCCGTACCTGCCACTTCTGCCTCCAGAGTGACCCCACAAGTGTCCTCGACCCCTCTCCCATCTCAGGAGCGCAGGTCACCCAGGAGGGCCAGCCCCACTGCACTCTCTCCTCAGCCAGTTGAGGGGTGGCTTCTTTTTTTTTTTTTAAATAAATTTATTTATTTATTTATTTACTTATTTTTGGCTGTGTTGGGTCTTCACTGCTGCGCGCAGGCTTTCTCTAGTTGTGGCGAGCGGGGGCTATGCTTTGTTGCAGTGCACGGGCTTCTCATTGCAGTGGTTTCTCTTTGTTGCAAAGCATGGGCCCTAGAGTGCACGGGCTTCAGTAGTTGTGGCACGTGGGCTCAGTAGTTGTGGCTCGTGGGCTCAGTAGTTGTGGCTCGTGGGCTCTAGAACACAGGCTCAGTAGTTGTGGCGCACGGGCTTAGTTGTTCCGTGGCATGTGGGATCTTCCCGGACCAGGGCTCGAACCCGTGTCCCTTGCATTGGCAGGCGGATTCTTAAACACCGCCACCAGGGAAGTCCGAGGGCTGGCTTCTTAATGCCACACTGCTATCCCAAAGCACCACCCATGGTCTGATGAGTCACAAGACCTCTGCCTTTCTTACCTTTTTAGTGGGGAACATGATTTTCCCAAACAGCTGGATTTGAAAAAAACTCTCTTGCATGTGACAGACCCCCCCACATTAAGCCTGGGTGATCCCATCTTAACCACCCGACAACACTGGGCACTATGCCTTCCTTACAGGCTGCCTCTCCCAGAGGGCCCAGCACCCCATCATGCCTCCCCTTGACTCAAACTTTGATTCATTTAACAAACTTCTACGAAGTTCCTTTTCTGGGCAGGGCACCGGGGATACGAGGGTAAAAGACAGCTCTCGAGGAGACCAGTGGTCACGGCATCCACAGTGAGACTACAAGAGCCCAGGCGGGGCACTGGCAGACCACCAAGGCAGGCGCTGACTCGGTGTGAGTGCCACAGAGGGGGCAATGGTACCTGAGTGTACAAAGGCGGGGGTGGGGACAAATGCATGAGGGAGAGCACGGCAAACTGGGGAGCCTCAGAGAGATGGTAGGGAGTGGCCGGAGGTGGGATACGAGGGGCTGATGGCCTTCTGTGCCAGCTGCACTAGAAGACCGGACATCATCCCCACACAAGAGGGAGCAGGAGGAGAAGAGCTGAAGCAGAAGGTGACATATCAGATCTGCATTTTAGAAAAAACCCCTGGTGGCCGAGGAGGAAGGAGGGCAGAGTCCAGAAACGGAGGCAGGAGGAGGGCTGGGCTGGGCTGAGCCGGCCAGGGAGGATGCAGAAGATGGGGTGGATTCCACCAGATGTGGTGACCTGTTCGGGGTGGGGGGCAAAGACCCAAGCAAAGAACAGAGAATTCTGGCCCAGGGGTGGGGTTTTGGTGGGGCAGAGGAAGTGCTCCATTTTAAAGTGCCTGTTATGACACAGATGCCTCTCAGGCAAATGCCAGAGCAGCTCAGGTGAGGCAGAACCCTGGGCTGCTGTGCTGAGGTCCTGCCCAGACACCCAGCCCTCAGCCCTGACACCTACACTGGCTCCTGGACTCCTGTGTCACCCAGTGGGCCTCATGGATGGCCCCTCCACACACCCGGAGGCCACCAAAGAGCCAACTGTGGCCCAGGTGGAAAGTGGCAGCCCTATGCAGAGGGAGCCTGGTGCTCCCCAGGAATCCTACCCACTCCTACTGACCCCTGCCCAGCCCAGCCTGACCACTCCCCGCCCTCCCCCTTGGCTGCAGGAATAGCTCATAGCCCAAGCAACCGGGGCTCAGCCTGGCCGGGCCTTAGTCACTGCACCACAGGACAGGGTGCTGCACGGTTGTGTCTCAGTTCTTCCCCTTCACTCTGAGCAACCCCACATCTGTTTCCTGAGAGTGAGATCAGGAAACAAAGAAAGAGGAAGGAGGCTGGTTCCAGCCCTGCCGACCGGCCAAGAATGGGGCGACAGATGGGCAGGAGGGGCAGTGAGAGGCGCTAGGTCCTGGGCCTGAGGAGTTCCATGTGACCAAGAAACGTACGCGCCTCTCAGGCAGTTTCCCCAGGGTGGAATTCAGAGCACGCGCTCTCTAGGGAGCCCCTCACCCTCAGAGACCATCGGTCCCCAGCCAGGACGCAGAATGACGAATCCTTCAAACAACTAGTGGCCCCACTCTTAGCCCTCAGGGTATGTGAGGTCTGGGGATGAGAAAGACACAGCAATTACAGGACATGGTCACTGCCTGATAAGAAGATCTCAGGGTGCCAGGCATGGAATATGGCAGCAGGACAGGGAAGAGCAGATGACCTCCTGCCTGTGGCTCTGCTTGCAGGGTATTTGGGTAGAGGAGCAGGGCGGGTGGGATAGCCTGGAAGGGAATCTGGGCTGGTGGGTAGGGTATGGCAGGTGGAGCTCTGAAGCAGAGAAGGTGGACGGAGGTGGGGGGTAGGAGTTATCCCTGAGGCCATCCACCTAGGACACCCAGAAGGGGCGGGGTGGGTGGGGCCTGGAGCAGGATGCATTCCAACCTCTCCTCAGGCTGGGACCTTCCTCTCAAGTCCAAGTCTGACTTCCTCATGAGAGGCCCAGTGCTCCCATCCATCTATAGGGAGAGGCCAGGGAAATGCCCAACCCCACTCCCAAGGATCTGCTGGAGGCCTCGGAGACACAGCGTCAAGACTCTGTCTGGAGCCCTGGGTCGAGGATACTCATCTCCCCGCCCAAGGCCTCAGCAGTAGGATGATTCCCGATTCTGCAGATGACTGGTGGTGACAGTGTCATTGATTGGGGTGACTACGGTCACCGATCCCCCACATTTACTTCCTTTGCTGCCTTGCTTTTTACTGACCTCACTCCCAACTCCCATCTCTCTTCTTGCTCTGGAACTTGGCTTGTAGCAAACAATCCCCCACCTCCTCATCCTCTCCCCTAATGCACCCTTCCTCCAGGCCAGAAAGCAGGGGGCTCTCCCTGGGACCCTGCCCCCTCTCTCCAGGGTCTCCCCAGGACGTGTCACACACTTCATTCCAGTTCTTGGCCTCCTCCCCTCAGCTGCCCTCATTGCAGGGCATTCGAGGGTCAAGCAGGCAGACCTGGCTCAAAGCTCCCCAACTTTAGAAACCTTTACATCTCTGATGCTTCATCTACACCCAGGTCAGCCCCAGAAACTCCTCCACTCAGAGGACGCATATCACAAACACCCCACTCTCTTGTAACTGTCCTGAAGCTCTTCACTGCCCTCCTCCCACTCACCATAACTCTATCTCCCTGCACCGCCAGCCCTTTGTGACTTTACTTGGCTGCTTAGCCTAGACCTGACCCTCCAAGCCTCAGCTCCACCACTCCCATGCTCCTGTCTCAGCTACCCAGAAGAAGCCCCACGAGAGGCCAGCTTGATGGCATGCCTCTCCACGCCCGCGCACCAACTGTAGAGAGAAAATCACACTGCCCTGCTCGTGGCCCTTGGAGCCACCTGGCAGCCCTCAGGGAGCCACCTGGCAGCCCTCAGCATGCCTCGCGGCACCCGCCCCTGGTCCCCACACTAGCCAACAGCTTCACATCTCCCACTCTCCTTGAGAACCCGGTGTTAGGCAAGAAGCATCCTCTCCTGTCTGACCCTGGCCCTTGATCTGCACCCCCACCCTTGGTCCTGGATCTGTTAGACAGGCCCCCAACTCCCAATCCCAGCACCCGGCACTCCCCTTGAGCTAAGCCTTTCCTCTTTCTTTCCTTCCCAGTCAAGCTCCCGGGGAGAGCAGGCTGTATGTCTCCCCCCTCGCCCTTCACGCCTGGCTGCCAGACCTAACAGACACCTTTGAGCCCTTATCTCCCTGAATCACACACAGCTGACCTCACTGCTCTCAGCTCTCCTCTCCCCAGGCCTCCAGAAACCCCTTCTGTCTGTCTCCTTGCCTCTCTGGCTGCTGCTGCTCCTGTTCCTGTCCCTCAAATGTCTCCTTTGCAGAAATCCATCTTCTTTTCAGCCAAGAATTCTCAGGTCCCATACCTCCAACTGCTTTCCTGAAGTCTCCCCACCTTCACACACTCTGTGTGACTCCAACACAGCTCAGCTGACTCCCAACCCACTCTGCCCCACTCTCCACCTGAAACCCTTTCCCGCCCACCGCCCCACCCCCCCTCCTTTCAGGATTTGGCCCTACCTGCCCTCCAGGTAGGGCAGCTTCAGGAGTCTTGACAGTGGGAAGGGGGAAAGGCAGGACACACCTGTTCTTTCTCCTCTCGGGCCAGTCTGCTTCAAGCCTCGGCCCATAATGCCCCCTCCTTCACCAGCCCTTCTAGACTCCTGACCTCACAGGCAGGACTGAGGGCGACCTCCCCACACTCCACCCCTCCTTGTCCAGGTCTGTTTGAACTTGGCAGGCCTCTGTGATGAGCTGCTTATGAGTCAAGCTCTTCTACTCTACTGTGACTTTGAGCCCAGGTGTCTCACACTATATACTCAGTGTACCCATGAAGGAGGAAGCAAGAGAAGGAAACAAATGGAGACTCAGGAAAATCCCAAACCACTTGGGCCCAAGAGGGAAATTTAACTCTAAATAACAGGGGCCATTTGCCAACTTGTTTGTTCTAGGCGTGTGTCCTTCCCAGCAGACATCTTCACATGATGAGAAGGCAGGCTGGGCTCCGCCTCAGCCCTGAAGCAGCACTGGGATTTTTCAAATGCTAATGGCAACTGGCATTCCACAGTGACTGCCAGGCTGCCAGTTACCGGGAACCTGATAGTGGGCCCTTTGCTGATGGCACATAATGGAGAGCATGTGCCAGGTATAAAGGGGCGTAACCATTAAGGAGGCGTTAGTCACAGCACCGCAGTCCAGTTGGCTGGCCCATCTGCTGCCGCCGGTCAGAAGTTCAAATGCAGGTCTTACCAGTGGCAACTGAGCCTATGGATGGGACCCGAGCAGGGCAGAGTCCTAACCGTATTAGCCACTTGAAAGGTTTTCTGCAGGGACTCGGGGACTTCCCTGGCGGTCTAGTGGTTAAGACTTGGCACTGGGACTTCCCTGGTAGCGCAGTGGGTAAGAATCCGCCTGCCAACGCAGGGGACATGAGTTCGATCCTTGGTCCGGGAAGGTCCCACATGCCACAGAGCAGCTAAGCCTGTGCGCCACAACTACTGAGCCCATGCACTGCAACTACTGAAGCCCGCGTGCTCTAGGGCCCGAGTGCTGCAACTACTGAAGCCCGTGCCTAGAGCCTGTGCTCTGCAACAAAGAGAAGCCACTGCAATGAGAAGCCTGTGCACCACAATGAGGAGCAGCCCCCGCTCACCGCTGGTTTGGTCCACCCACAAGCAGGGACTGGGGTTGCAAGGGGGCTCTGCTAATTCAAGATCTTTATCTTCTGAGTTCAAAAGGTCCTCCCAACAGCAGGTCTGGGAAAACAGCCCCCAAGGGCATAGGAGAAACCAACTAGCTGCACAAAATGAGAAGCAGAGGGAGAAAACGCAGCTGTCAGAAGCTAGAATTTTGACTGGTCTGAATTCTGAGCAAGGTGCCTGTGATAGGTGTGCCTCGGAAGGCTGGGCACATGGCAGGCTCTCAGCAAGTATCTTTAGGCCTGACAACAGAGCTGGGCTGCGAGGGAATCTTGCAGGTTTAATCATTTTAGTAGGCATTCAAGATACTTCCTGAACACCAGTGTATCAAGTGCTGGAATATGAAGATGCAAGGCCCAGTCCTAGCTCTCAATGAGCTTCTGGACGTGGGGACATGGTGTATTGACCATGCTAACTCAGGTGCAGATGCTATGAGAGAAAAGCACAGGGTGTCTGGGCCCCCAGCCCACAAGAAAAGAGGGGTCTGGAAGGATTCCCTAGCCAGCACCTGCCTGGCCTAGATCCTGAAGGCTGAGGAGGCCTTCGTCCAGGAAGCAGCAGAAACAGCATGCGAACAGGACAGGGCCTTGGAGAGCATAGCTGTTTGGGGCCGGTGAGTGTCATTCATGGCTCAGATTCAAAGACAGTTCTACAGCCCAGCTTCATGGGCTCTAAGAAGCCAAAGGGCCCAAGACAGAGGCCTGGGGTTCACCAGGCTGCCGAGGAAGGTCAGTGCTCCTGTGTGCTGGGAGGTGGGGAGGGGATGGCCCAGGAAGGCAGGGAAAGAAACCAGAGGCAAGTGGAGTTAATGTATACCCCTGGATCCTTTGAAGGCCCACAGGTTTAGAAAGATAGGAAGGCGGGAATGACCCTTGCTGAAAAATGAATTACAGATGATAATTAAGGAATGAGGACAAACTGATTCAAGGAAAGGCTGAAGAGACAGAAGCCAGGGAAGCTTTTGGTGGGACACAGGTAATGAGCTACATTTAGAATGCTACACAGTGGAAGGGCTTTTATTGGTAACAGAATCACCCATCGGTAATCAATTGGTACCCAATTAAAACTGTGTAACAATTAGGCGGACACAGTTTCAGGTTATGCGAAACAGGCCAAGCCATGTGTAGTGGCTTCTCAATGGCCTGTAAGAGGAGAGTGCAGGCTGGAGGGAGAAACCATGACCGCGCACACGTGACCCCTGCCAGCAGCTCCTTGGGCAATACCCAGGGGAGATGGATAAGGTCCCACGGCCAGGCAGGGGACCATAACTGCACAAGACAGAAGGAAAGCTTGTTGCACGTATCCCTAAGTGAGCAGGTTCCCTAACAGACTAAGATAACTGCTAACGACACTTATTCAGAGGCCAGGACAGCCCTGGGGGCCATGTGCCTCCTGTGGGTAAAGAGGAACTCCTTTTGCAACAGCCTTTCCTCACCCTCTCCGTGCGGCCCCTCAGCATGGGGGAAAGATTACGGAGGGGGCACTATACACTTGGCCTCTGTATTTTCAAGAGTCTTTCCGAAGTCCCACCTGCTGCTAATGCTGATGCACTACACAGAAACTGGGGTCCTGGAAGGAGAGCGACAGGACCCAGAGCATTCTGCAACCTTGGGTCTATCTCTGCGTCTGAGAAGGCCTTTTTTCAGAGATCTAATTGTGAGAACGCCCTGAGAGGACCAACCGTCGGGCTGGAGGGGAATGAGGTCCTTTGAGATGAGTGACAATCTGGAAGTTTCCCAAAAGGCAAATAAACACACATGTGACAGGAAGCCCCGGGAATCAATCATGTGATTTTGCACCTTTAGTATCTTACATTTTGCTGTTTAACCAACAAACAGGGGCTCTAGGACAGAAATAAAAAGCCCACTATCCTGCCCCCATCCCCCCAAAAGGCAAGAGATCATTATCAGATTTTTGTTACCTTATCTACTCTGGTCTACAGACATGAAACATCAGGCATCTCCAGGGTTCAGTCTTCTTTTTCTCACTCCACACCACCCCACTCCCTGGCTTCAGTGCCACACAGGAAGTAGTGCCCAGAACACTTTTGTGCTTGCTCTCCTTGGCTCCAGACCAATCTCTATCCAGGAATTCTTACCAACCCTCAGCTCAACATCTCCACACCGCAAGTCATCACCCACTCCCAGGCCTGTCCCTTCCAGCACACTCTGTGTGGCACGGCCCTACCAGCTGCCAGTCACTCAACCTTGGACTTAGGTCCCTAAGTCCTATCCCTGGTCCTGCCCATCCCCGCAGCCACCTGTCTCAAGGTCTTGCTCTCTTTTCTGTCCCCACTGCCCTTCCTTGGTGCTGGGCCTTTTGTCCCACCAGGTATATCCCCGTGTTCTGTTAACCACCCTCACTCAGTGCAGGAGTTCACCAACCCACCCTGGCCACCACTGCCTGGTCACCCATGAGGGCACAATCTGACCAGTCACTCACAAACCCGAGATCCCTTTGCAGCTCCCCACCACTCTCAGGGTAAAATGCAAACTCGGGACTGGTACTCAAGGCCTCTCCTGACTGCCGCCAGCTTAGCTCCTTAACTTCATCTCCCTCTCCTCACCCCAACCACCAGAGCTACCCACTGCCCTTCTCCCAACAGCCGGTGGGTGGGAGCTGTGTTCCTGTACTTCACACACCGTCCCTTGGCCTGGAAGTCTTGTTCCCTCATGTGGTCCTGCCACTCCCATTCGTTCTTCAAAAAAAAAAAAAAAAATTTTTTTTTTTTTTTTTTTGACCACACCGCGAGGCTTATGGGATCTTAGTTCCCGGACCAGGGATTGAACCCATGCCCTCGGCAATGAGAGCATGGAGCCTTAACCACTGGACTGCCAGGGACTCCCCGTTCTTCAAAATTTAATTTGAGCCCTTCTCAGGAGCCCCCACTAAAGGCCAGCTGGACTCCACCCCTCTGTGCCCATAGCAAGCTCCGTCTGCCTCTGTGAGAGCGCCGACCGCAGTGCCACAGTTCACTGGCCCGTCTCCTCACTGTACCCTAAGCTCTTCAAGGGCACAGGCTCACTCAACTTTGTAGCCACAGAATATGAGGCACAAGTCCTCATCATGTGAAGTATGATTTGCATAAATTTGCATTGAAAGAATCACAAAAATCATCAAATAATGAATTCAGATTGGTCCTTAGTGAAAAGCCCAAGGTGTTGTTTCTCTGATATTATCTCCATTTGGAAAGTGACACTTGAAACAGCCACTGAAACTGCTGCTTCGAGTTGAAAAGGCCTTTTTTCTTCCCTGCACAGAGTTGTCATAACAGAGAAGCTATGCTCAAACAGGTAAAACATTGAACAGGGTAAATATTAAGTGCTTTTTTATAACCTGCTTCATTGTCCTTATGTACTTCAAACCAGAAACCATCTAAAAGCAAACACTTAAATATGTCTTCTGAGATTGGCTCAGACTGTAATGAGACTTAGGCGCAACACTGCATGCCCAAGGTCACTTGGCCTGCTGGACAGTCCTGGCAGGTGTGGTCAGCGACAGCTAGCATGGCTCACCAGCAGGTGAACTTGCAAATTCAGAGGGTGAATTTTGTTATTATGAAAAACCTGCCTAGATTACTAGATTACTTTACATCCCCTGAAGGTCACCCTTCATCCAGATGAAAACCACTGCATTAGTTTTAGCACCTTGATTCATTTCAACAACGATTCAGGGAGAACCCCTGGCCCATTCCATATGAGGCAATGGGGGAGCAAAGATGAACGCGACGTGGCTCCGGCCCTGTTCATAGGAAGAGATGAGCTTCTAAACAGAGCACTGGCTACTGGATAAACACTTCTCATACAAGCTTTACCTGAGGGCTGAGAAGACTAAATGAGGACCAACCTTCAGGATAAAAGGATGCATATGTGGGGGTTGTACCACTGTCTAGAAATAGAAACTGTAAAACCTCTGCGGGATTTCTTGATCTTTTCTTACCTGGGTTTGTTTCTCCAAGCCTGTATCCCTTAAAAAGAAAAAACCAGCACACCTATCTTTAAGGCAATTAAGTAAATGTTTACAGGTGGCTACTGTGTGCTGGGGCTAGAAAGTGAAGACAGAGGGGAGCCCTCGGCCTCAAGTAGGATAAACCGCTATATCTGATGAATAATGGGATTTTTTCCCCCCGGTAATTGCCTAGATGTTCCTGCTAACCTGGGAGCAAACACACACAGAACTAAGGAAAACCACCTTCAAGTCCTTCTACTGGCCCTGGAAAGGCAGGCAAACTCCTCACTAGGAATAAGCAGCTAGGTAAAGACCTCAACACCAGCATCACAACCACAGCCACATCGGCCACCAGGCCTGTGCCTCCCAGGCACATCGCTATCCTAACAGCTGACCCGTGCCTCCGCACTGCCCAGATGGTCTTCAGACAGCCTCTGGCCTTTAGTGTCAGCCTAGCAAGTGATAATCCAGGAAGCCCACCGCTCGTCTGTTCCCTACCGAGTAAGGCCACCAGGCCACCAGCGCCCTTGCCAGAAGAGGACCTTGACCGAGTGCAGCCCATCCCCGACCTCCAGCTGTGCTTACTCAAGGCTCAGAGAGCACAGCGCCCAGGGGCCCTGTGGAAACGCTTCCGCCCCCAGCACAGCCTGGCGGACAGCTGCCGCCTGGCACAGCGGCCACCCCAGGAGGCACCCGCCAGACAGGGCTCAGAGGCTGGGTAGATACCTAGGCGGCAGGTGGGCGGCGTGTCATCCTGGGGCAACCGTAGGGCCAGAACGGGAGCAGCTGTAGGTCTTCGAAGACAGAACGTTATCAGAGAATCTGCTGCAATTTCGAGTCCACAAGAGGATTTCCTACCCCGCAGAGACCGAAAGCGCCCGAGGAAGGAGTGACACAGAGCCAGCTCTTCCCACCGCCGCCTCGCCCGGAGCCGGCCGGAGCGCCGACAGCGCCTGGTGAGGGGCGCCGGCGCGACCCCCGGGGTGGGTGTGCCGCGGGGCCGAGGTCGGCTCCGGCCCCACGTCGCGCCCTGCCCGGCGCTCGGGCCGCGGGGCAGCGCCGGCGGCGGCGGGCAGTGCCCGGCGGACGGCCGCGGGCTCCGGGCGCGCGGGCCACGGAATCGCCACCCGCGCCGCGGCCGGCCCCCGCGCCCCGCTCGGACGGAGGCCCGGCAGCCAGGCCCCCACGCCCCCTCCGTCAGCACGCCCGGGACGCGGTGACAGTCGGCCACCAGACCCCGCGGCCCCCGCGCCGGGCCGTCACGCCCCCGCCCACCCCGTCGCGCACCTACCTCCGCCCGTCGCGCTGGCCGAGAACCCACCTCCCGGCGCCGCGCCGCGCCGCTTTCTCCTCAGCTAACTGAGCTACCGAGCGTCGGCCTTTCTGCGCACGCGCGCACGCGGCCCCGCCCCCGCCGAGACGCGCCGCCGGCTGCCCACCCGCGGCGCCCGCGGGTCTCTGGGGCAGCGGGCTCCGGGCATGCGCGCTGACGCCCCGAGGCGAGGCGGCAGGAGCATGCGCCGGCTCAGCACGGGTCCCGATGTGAGGCGAGGGGGCGCGCGCGAGTGGGCGGGTGGCTGCCAGGCCCAGCTGTGGGCAAGGCTGGGGCATCGGGAGTCGGCAGGGGTGCCCGCCGGAGTCGCTGCCGCGCCGGGTTACGCGTAGACCTGGGAACGCGCGCCCGCGTGGGCACGACGTCCGGTCCCGAGCGGGTGGAGGAGGAGTGCAGGGGGGGCCTCAGGGTGGGACCTGGGTGGAGGAATCCTGAGGCCGAGGCCAAGAGAGACAGCCGGACGGAGACAAGAGACAGGGACACAACGGGGCAAAAAAGAGGCTGAACACAGCGGGAGACAGGGACACGGCCGCCCAGCCGGCAGAGACAGGACAGGCAGAGGTGACCTGCGAGACAGACGGGAACCAGAGGCCGCCGTCCTCGTTGGGGGAGGAGTCATAGCGCCCTCTGCGTGTCCTGACAGGGGGCGGGGGAGCCAGTGTCACCGAGCTCCATGGGGGTCCACAGGCGTCTGTGGTAGCCACAGTGCCTCCTGGGGAGTCAGGGCGCTCTCTGGCGGATCACAGAGTCCGGGGGCGGGTGGAGTCTCAGCGGCCCTTGGGGTGTTCGCAGATCTCTATGGGTCCTGGCATCAGAAGGGGGTTCATAAGTATATGAGGGGGGTGTCAGTGCCTTTCAGGAAAGTGGGAACGCTGAGGGACCACGACATCACGGGGGGCTGTGTCACAGAGGCCCTTGAGGTGTTCGCAGAGCCTATTAAGTATTCGGCCCCACAGGGGGTTCACAGCCCTCTGGGGGTATCGTGGTGCCCCTTGGAGGAGGCAGATAGCTTGAAGGTGGGGGGGCCAAGGGGTCCTTTGGATGACAGCTGCCCCAGGGGGCCTCAAAGCACCTCTCTGGGGCTATCACATCCCTCTGTGTTGGGGCGGGGGTGTCCCTGCGTCCGTCACACCCCTCCTGGGCAGGAGCTCGAGGCACCGAGGGAGGCGCGGGGCAGAGTCGAGGCGGGGGGCCCAGATGGCGACGCGCGCGACGCGAGCAAAGACTTCTCGGCAGGCGGATGCACTGGATGAACGTGTGCCTTGATGTGTGAGAAGCGCCCCGCCCGGCCCCCGCCCGGCCCGCGGGCTCAGGCCGCCCCGCAGCGCCCCCGCCGCTCGCGCCTCTGCAGCCTCCGAAGGCGCCTAGTCCACGCATCCCGCCAGGGCAACACGAGGCTCCCGCGGGCGGCGCTGAGCCCGGGCCCCCGGCCCTCGGGACCCCCGGCCGCGGCCCCCGGCCCGCCCCCCAGCAGCAGGTAGCGGCGGTCGGGTAGCAGGCGCGGGCAGCCGCAGGCGGCGTCCCGCGCCGGCACCCACAGCACGCTGCTCCCGCGCCGCGCGCGCTCCTCGCCGCTCCGGAACACGGCGAGCACGGCCACCGGGAAGCGGGTCCAGGAGCCGCGCGCCTCGCCGCGCGCGCGCACCGCCACCTGCACCGCTGCGGGGGAGGCGAGAAGGGGAGGGGTCAAGCGGGCGGGGCCCGGAGGGGGCGGGCCGCGCAGAGGAGCACAGGGCGCCCGCGGGGGTGGGAGGGGGGGTGGAGGAGGAACACAAAGAGGACACGCCGCAGCGGGAGCATCGAGAGGCCAAGGGGGCTGACAGGGCGGGGCCGGCGACAACGGAGGACCTGAGGGCCGGGGGATGGCCTTGGGGTCCAGCGAGGGTCAGGGTATACAGAGGGACAGTAGAGAGGGCAAGGTGAGGAGGACGGGGGCAGGAGGCCTGAGGGCGGCCTACCGTAGTCCTTCCTGCAGAACTTCTTCAAGCTGATGCGGTAGCTGCCACGGGCAGGTTTGCAGTGCAAGTCGCAGTCTGGGAGGAGGGCGCAGGAGGAGGTTGGCACCGATCTGCACCTCCTTCTCCCACCCTCTCCTCCTTCCCTCCTGGAATCCATAGCCCCCTCCAGCCAAGGACATGCCCCTCTGGGACCTCCACTCACCCTGGGGCTCCACAGGGCTGCTCTCCTCAGTGGGTCCAGGGACAGGAGTCTCTGTGGAGAGGATGGGATAAAGGCCTTCCTTTGAAGGGGGCCAAGGGAATCTGCAGGGCTCAGGGGACAGCTGAGGGGGGCAGGGGGATCTGCGGGGCCCAGGTTGGCAGCAGCAGGGAGCTGGGTTGACCTTGGCTGAGGTGGTCTAAGCAGGGCAGCATCACTCACTAACGCAGGGTGCCACTGGAGAGCGGCTCTGCTGGAAGCCAGGGGCACAGCGGTTGCAGGTGAGGCCAGTTACGCCATCCTTGCAGGGACACTGGCCTGTGGTCTGGTTGCAGGTTTTGCCAGCAGCACCAACAGGGTGACAGTCACAGGCTGAGGATAGAAGTGGGATGGTCAGAAGCCCATCTGGGGATGTGGGAAACCGGAAGGTGAGGGTGTGCAGGTGGCTGGCGGCAGGCTCACCCCTACAAGCGCGGCGGTCACTCAGGGCACGGCCTGGGTCTCGATAGAAGCCCTCCTGGCAGTAGTGGCAGTGCCGGCCGGCGGTATTATGCCGGCAGTTGAGGCAGACACCTCCACTGCGGCGGCCAGACAGTCGGTACAGCTCCATGTTGAAGCGGCAGCGGCGGGCATGGCCATTGCAGGAGCAAGCTGCAGGGAGGGATGAGTCAGGGACAGGCTGGCCTGGTCTCAGATCCCCAGGCCACCCTCCAAGGCCTCACCAAGGCAGGCGTGGGCTTCCCGGGCCGTGGCCCGCTGCCATGGCCTGTCGCAGTAGAAGGGCTTGCAGCGGCCGCAGTCGGGGCCCTCGGTGCCATGACGGCAGTCGCAGATCAGATGGCCCTGGCTGTCCAGCAGGCACCTGGCGGCATGCCCATTGCACTTGCAGCGCCCGCCTACCTGGAGCTCAGTGGCTGAGTAAGAGTAAGGGACCATGGCCATGGCATCCCTCGTGTCCCCCAGCATGGTAGGCCTTGTGAGCACTACTTGAATGTCTGTGGCGGTCACCCAGTCTTGGAGCACCGGGCTGCTGTCCAGATCCAGGCCTGGCGGGCTGCCGTCCTGCACGCTGAAGGCCAGAAGGCCACCCCCATCAGGCTGGGCCTGGGGCTCAGGGAAGCACAGGGCTTCGGGCCCCAGGCCAGCTGGGCCATCGGCAGGGGCAGGCACGCGGCCATAGTCCAGGCCACAGCGGGAGGAGAAGAAGCCCAGTGGGGTCCAGCTTCGGCCATGGTCCTGCGACTTGAGCAGGGCCACCGAAGTGGGGGGTGCAGAACAGAAGCGCAGGCTCACGAACACCAGCTCAAAAGCCTTGCCGAGGGGCACTGTGAGGGTCACGTTGAGGGGCACTTGCGTCAGCGAGTCCGAACGCCAACACACCGGGCTTGTGGTGCCCCCTGCGGAGGTCAGGAGGGCGGCGGGGTGTGCCCGCCGCGGGTCCGAAGCGTCGCAGGCCCGCGTGGCCGGCCGCCCGCACGTGCTGGACGCCAGCACCTCGCGGCCCAAGGCCGCGTTCACCAGGCCGGGCACGCAACCGCGGGGCGCGCCCCCCTCGTCATGGCAGGGGTCGGCGGGCGCCGGCGGCCCCGGGCTCAGCGCGGCCGAGAGCGTGCCCGCGGCCAGCAGCAGCCCCCAGGGCCAGCCGGGCATGGCCGGAGCCGCCGTGGGTCAGCCAGCCGGCCGGGGGCCCACGCCGCTGCCCTCGGGAGAGAGAGCCCGATCCGAGGCTCTGCCCGCTGGCCCGCGGTGCCGAGCAACCAGAGCCCCGGGCCGCTCCAGTCGGGGCCCAGAGGTGGGCGCAGCCGCCGGCACGCCGCGGGCCGAGCGGAGCAGCGGGGATGTCGGCGCGTCCTCCCGCTGGGCCTGGAGCGTTGACAGGCGTCGCCCCCGCTCTCGGCGCCTCCGCCCGCAGAGGCCCCACCCGCCGCCCGCCGCTCGCACTCACCCACCGAGGGCCGGGTCGAGCAGGTCTCCCGGCCTCCCGGGACCGGCCGAGGGCGGGCGGGGCCTGGGGCGCCCCGGCCGCCACCTCCTCCCGGCTGCAGCGAGGGCGGGCGAGCTGTGCCAGTAGAGGGTGGGGGGCGCAGCAGGCGCAAGCCTCGGCCCAGCCGGGGGCGGGGCTGCTCGGGCCGGGAAGGAGGGAGGGGAGGGGAGGGGGCCTCGTCGGCAGAGCCGGAATCAGAAGCAGATTCAGACACTGGCTGGGCCAGCGGGGGAGGGGGCTGGGAGGCCCTGGAGCCGGGGGAGGGGCCGGGGAGCCAGGAATGTGCTGGTGGGAGGGCTCTGGAGGGGGTGGCTCAGCCACGGAGCCCGTGGGGGACCACCCAGCCGGCCCCCGGCCTGCCTCCAGGCTTTGACTGCTCCTGGGGTTGTGCCACGTGCTGGGTGGGGGTCTGGCTGCCTCCTCCCTCAGGCCCATCAGGCTGGCTGGGCCCTGGATCTGAAGGTGGGACCCGCATGCTCCCATTGGTCCCTACAGGGCACACTCAGCACAGAGGGAGCCAAGCTGGGCTGGTGGTTGTGGGGTGTCCCCAGGGCAGCAGTCTGCTGTAGTAAAAAGAACCCAGGATTGGGGCCAGGTCTGATTTTGAATCCAAGCTGCTCCAGTTTCTAGTTGTGTGGTTTCAATTCCTCAACCTGCCCAAGCCTCAGTTTCCTCATCAGCCAGATGCCTATTATTCAACTTTGCCAAGCTGTTGGGATTTCATGAGCCACATAGGTATTGGATGTAGCCAGGGAGCTCAACAGACTGGAGTCCCTCCTTGATGGAGGAGGCAAAGCATCCCAGGAAGGGTCAGCCCCATGCAAAGGGGGCAGGGAACATGAGAATATATCCCACCTGGGAGCAGCTCTGAGGCCTGAAGTTCTAGATGGGAGGCTGACCCCAGGCCAAGCCCAGCTGTCAGTGGAGGACACCACATGGGTGTGTCTGTGTAGGCGGGGCTGCCACCCTCAGTTGGGCCAGAGACACTGCAAGGACAGATAAGAAGAGGATGGAGAGAAGCAGAATCCTTGTGCTATTTAGGAGAGGAGGAGCAGGAGGACATAGAAGCCTCCCAGGGGATACTGAAGGAGAAGAGGAGGACACACCAGGGCTTGACCTTGGAGAAGGAGCAGCAGGAAGACAGGGTGATTGATGGGCTACCTGGAGCGACTGACACTCTCTGGTCAGGCCCTTCACCAAGCCTAACCAGCACAAATGCAGGGGTGAGGGGTGAAGGGATAATAGGAGACTTTGGAAAGACTGAGCCAGGAGGGCCAGAGGGGCTGCTGGCCTCTCTCTTCTGTGGCAGCAACAGGAAGGCTGAGGGTGCCCCTCACCCCACAAAGCAGGTGCCACTGGGGCCTGTCCCTCAACTTCCCAATAAAGAGAATGTGTCCCTTATAACAAACAGCCATGCACGAATGAGGGAGCTGGCAGGGAGCACGGTTCTGCTCTGGGATGGGTCAAGTTCAGAAAGAGCACCTTCCCAACCATTCTCTTCAAGGTTCTTCTGATCACCAGCCTCAAACCTGCTTGGGATGGGGGGAGCCCTGGTGGGAGAGCAAGAGGTGTGATAGATCCTTCTGGGACCGTTAGAAGCAAGGAGGTGGCCACAGTGGGGAGAAATGCCCAGGCCCATGCCAGTGGTTCCCCGCGGCCTGAGACAAGACTCCAGGGAAACCTTGGCTGTCTGGACTTCAGGACGCCTGCTGGGAAGGAGGAAAGCAGGGAGCAGCTCCCCGTCCCCAGCCTTGCAGGCTTTGTGTGCAGCACAGCCTCCTCGTGAGTTGGGGTAGGGTCTGCAGAACATCTGGTGGCCTCTGGTGTGGGTGAAGGCCCCCAGGGCTCGGCCTGCAGAGTGTTCATTGGGGTCAGCAGTCAGGGACCTGGCCCAGAGCGTCGTTGCCCCACTAGCTCCCCAGGGAGGTGGCTGCAGGCAGCCCAGGCTCTTTTCTGGAGTGGCCCTAGGTGTGCTTTCTATTCTGGCCCCGGGGGCAGCCCTGGCAGATGGTGTGATGGGAGTTAGGGAGGGCCTTCCTCACAGACCCCCACCCAGGCTCTGTGCTCCTTGGGACTCAGCCATCTGTCCCCAGTCCTTGACTAGGGCCTCTCAGACCTCACACCTCTCTGCTGGCCCTGCCCCTTCCTGGCACCTTAGAAGAAGCTCAGCCTCTAGTTGCCCACCTGCAACTCCTCAGGCTGCTGTAGGCCTCCCCTCCCCTGCCCCCACTCAGAGTGACAGCTGCTAGCTCTGGGGCTCCAGGAACCTCTCTGGGGGAAAAGGGACGGAGGGGGTCCTGACATGTCTCAGGGGGCTGGGGTCTTTCTCTTAAAAGGCCAACTGATCAAATACTCCCGGCTTAGCCCAGGACCTACTGTCCCTGCCAGACTTTTGCAAGCCACCACTTGTTCATATATAGCACAAACATTTATTGAGCGCGTATTTTGCCTCGAGGGGCTTCCAAACCAGTGGGGAAGAAAGACAGCTAGGGGAGGGGGACACAGCCCACTGTGCCTCGCCCCGAGTAGGGTAGCCACGCCAAGTACCCGGCCCGCCGCCGCCCAGGACCCTGCATACCCTGCAGGGCCCCCGTGCCGCGCAGACTGCCGCCAGCCCCGCACTCAGCCAGGCCGGCTCTGCGCGCCAGGCGAAACGCTCAAAAGCAACATGGGCGGAGGTGTGTGCGAGAGCGGGAGAGCCGAGTCGGGGGAGGGGAGGGAGATGGCTCTAAGTGCCCAAAGCTCGGGCATCCTGAGAGTTCAGAACAGAATGGTTTGGGGACGGCATCTGGGGAGGAGGCTTCCGCGACACGCGCTTGGCACTGCGCCAGCCGGGCCCAGGCGAGATCCGGAGGGAGGAGGCGCCGGCTCGCCGTGACCTCGCAGGGGAGAGGGCTTGGCGCGTGGGCTCAGGGCGTCCCCGGCTCCCGCCGCCCCACGCGCCCGGCCCTCTGCCGCCGCCGCCGCCGTGCGCGCCAGCACAGAAAGGCGGCGGCCAGTAGCCCGAGGCCCGCGCCGAGCCGTGGGCCAGGTCCAGGCGGGGTCCGCAGAGCGAAAAGGTGATGGCCGTGGCAGCGTCGCCTGCAAGCAGAACCACGGCGCCGAACGGCAGGATGCAGCGCGGCCAAGAGCCCCCCCGCGACGCCGGTGGCCAAGAGCAGCGAGCGTAGGGCCCCGTGGGGCTCAGGGGCCTCGGCGGGCGCCGGGGGCGGGCGCTCGGCCACGCTCATGCTGCCGAAGCGGGGTCTGCGCTCCGGGTGGGTGTGGGCGCCCCCTGCAGCCCCGCTTGCCTGCCACGTCGGAGCAGATTGGCCAGCGATGCAGTGACGCCACGGGGACAGGAGTTCTTCGCTGCAGCCTCCCGGCTTCGTGTGGAATAGAGGTGGGCGGGCGCTAACTCGCAGTGGGTCTCCCCTTTCTGCTCTGGGTGCCTTGTGTTGGGACCTACCCAGATCTCTCCCCTCATGTTATCTGCTGGCACCTCCCTGCCCATGAAGGCCCAGGTGCCCACAGAGGTCCGCAGGACACCACCAGTGCCCAGGATTGGCCCTGGAGAGGTGGGTCATTGAGTCAACAACCTCTGGGCGCCCATCTGCGCTTAGCTAGAGATGCAGGTGGTTGGCATCCCTGCCAATAGATAAAGTGCACAATAAACTAAGAACCAGTGGGTGAAATAATTGTGGTGAAGACCACCTGCTATAGAAACGGATTCTGGGGTGGCCAGTAACAGGGGGGTGGTGGGATTTGCCCCGGACATTAAGGGTTCCTCCAGATCCCAGCACCTGGATATAAGCTCTGGAGGCAGCAGTGGAGTGGCCAGAAGGAAGTGGCCGTACCCCAGGCTCCCTCTCTCTCTTTCTCCCCCTTCCCTGGGTTTCCTACTCTGGAGTTCCACTCCCTGGAGGCCCCCTCAGTGCAGTGAGGGCCCTGATTTTTCATTTTCTACTTTGGTCTGTCATCTGGTCCCCAGCAGCCCCAAGGACCTAGGACTCCATGTCCAAGGTTTCTGGCCTGTTGGACTGTGGGGCCCTTTACAAGTAGGGCCTCCTGCAGGGTGGGGCTACCCTGAGGCGGCTTCAACTTCACCCAGTTCATCCCCCATACCTGCAGCACTTCATCAGGCTTGCAGAAGACCTGGCCTTCTCCAGGAGTCATCTGCTTCCTGGGCCTGGGCTTCTCAGGGCAGAAGCAGGGGTTATTCGGTCTCACACATCACTGTCCACACAAAGGGCTACTGCCCCAGCTCTGAGGACTGTGCCTGGTCCACACAGGTGCTCACTAAAGGCTCATAA
Organism: Balaenoptera ricei; assembly: GCF_028023285.1. NCBI lineage: Eukaryota > Metazoa > Chordata > Mammalia > Artiodactyla > Balaenopteridae > Balaenoptera > Balaenoptera ricei. The sequence continues at coordinate 52,560,074 of NC_082653.1, read as the reverse complement.
AAGGGACACCGCTGCCTCAAAGCCCTCACCAGGGTCCAGAGCTGTGAAGCATCTAACACCGTCTTATTCATCTTCAGCCCAGTGGTAATAACCACTACCCCAGTATGACAGTGGGGACAACACTGGGAACTGAGGCTCAGAGTCTTCAAGAATCTTGCTGGAAGTTCCAGAGCAGCAAACAAGTCATGATGTAAACCCAAGATGAGTGACTTGTAAACCCAGAGGCTGTGACCTTGACCTCTACACTTTCTTGCCTTCCAAGAAACAGTGGCTCCTTCAGCAGGGGAGGTAGGAGCCTTGGAGGTGACAGTAGAGCATGGGAGGGGTGGACCCAGTCTCGGGGGCCCACATCAGCCACAGCAATGGCACAGGAGCAGGTGGTGGGCATGGGTGCCAGGAAAGATGGCTGTGGGCAGACAGTGGCCGTCCACTGCGATACTGGCTTGTGGCTTTTTTGTCTTTTGATAAGCCTGGTACAAATCTAGGCACTTGTGGGGAGAGGTTTCAGGTGTGCTTGGGCCAGTGCATGAGACAAGTCCCCAGGGCAGCCCACCTTGAGTGGCTTTGCCCCCTCCCTTCAGTACACAAGGGATATGCCTATTCTTGGTAAGTATACTTGATATATTCTTGGTAAGTAATAAACACAAAGAAGAAAACAAACATGCATCAAGTCCCACCTTGGTATGATTTAAATATGTAAACTTTCTAAAGTAGTTTTAATGTCACAAGTAGCTTTTAAGTGTACAGCAAGAGAAAACAGAGGTAGCTAAGAAAAGCCCCCACCAGTCTCAGGTCTCCTGAGCCTGTGGAAAGCCAAGCCAAGCTGAGCCCTGACCAGCAGGTTTAGCAGCCATTAGAAAGGCCCTAAGTTCCTCAGGAAGAGCCGGGGGGCAGTCCCCACCCCTTGGAAACCTGGTTTCCTAAGGGGGTACAGGCATCTCTGGGCCCCTGGCTCACTGTACCAGTGAAAATCCCCTCAATGCCCATTCATTTGATTCCTCCTAGGGAAGGGGGGCTCTCACTGACAGTCAGGCTAGGGGCAGAGCCAGCCTGCCTTTGCTGCAAGGTTCTGGGGGACTGGGGGTGGGCCTGGCCATGGGAAGGGCTCAGTCAGCAAGCTTATCTTCTCGTAGGATGGTGAGGAAGCGCTGGCCTCCCTCACAGAGCAGGCTGTGGACAGCCCGGCACAGCGCTAGCCAGGGTGGCCCCAGCGGCTCCTGCTTGCTCACCAGGGGGAGGAGTTCGGCCATCAGGACCTGGGGGGTGGTGCAGGACCAAGGTCTCAAGGGGGCCCTGTCCCAGCTGGCCCAGGGCCCCCAGAGGCGGGCTCAAACCAGGGCAGGCTTTGAGGCACCACACCCCAGCCCATCCCTCCTCCAGAAGCTCCAGCACCCTCACACGGGCACAGGCCCAGCAGCTCCCACCCTTCCCTGGTGGGTCTTGGCAGGAGGAGCACAGATAGGCTCTTGAGGCCAAGCCCTCATGAGGCTGCAGACCTAGAGTCCTCCCCAGGGCCCACGGCTCCCCGACACTCAGTCACCCACTCCCTACTCTAGAAGTACCTTTTCCAGGTGGATCTGCTGGTGCAGCATGGCCACCCGCAGCCTGAGGGATGCCAGGGTCTGCAGCTCCTGGGTACTAGAGTAGAGAAGCAACTGGGGGCTCCAGATAGGGTCTGCTTCTCCTCCACAGGGCAAGGAGGCCCTGGGGAACCTCCCCTCAGGCCACGGCCCCAGCTGCTGTTCCACCACTGCTGCGAGGACAGGAGATACGGCCTCACAGGGCAGCAGCCAGGCACCTCCTCCCCAGGCCCCTTTAAGGGGGTGCAAAGTCTCCCCTTGCCTCCTGTATGAAGCCCTAATGTCCATGAACAACTAACTCTTGCAATACCAGGCATCTGCCAGTACCTCTCTGACTGTCACAAGGCACTTTTTCAATAACTAGATAAATAAGTAAGCTACTCAGAGTGGTGGGATCTGTGTGTCGGGAGAGAGATTGGAGCAGGGGTGCTGTGCTGGCCAGCTCCACAGCACAACTGCAGAGAACTCAGAATGCAGTGGGGAGACACAGGGAAGGGCCGGCCTGCCTGCCTGCCTCCGCTCCCAGGCTGCTGTTAAAGTCCCAACACCACCCCGTGGCTAGAGGACTTTGATCCCAACCAGACTTCAGCACGGGCAGGGCAGGCCTCACCTGTGCACAGCTCCCGCAGCCTGTGGAGACACTGCCCCACGATGGCCTGCAGCTCCTCCAAGGTGAGCAGGCAGCGGTACTCCTGCATCCAGTCCTTGGGGTCTACATGAGAGCCAGGGGGAGCAGGTCAGGTCCACACCGGTCCTGAAGCCCTCCCCACCCTGACCAGAGACGTGACTAAGGGCCCACTAACCTGCCGTGAGCTCTTCCCCCATTCGAAGTCTTAGCAGCAAGCAGGCCTTCTGCAGGTGCCGCACCTCCGCCTCCACCTCGGTGGCACTGAGCCTGGAGCCAGGCCAGCCTGACTGCATGTGGGTCAGGGAAAGTCCCCTGTGGTCAGGCCCCTCCGCTTTCCCCAAGGGCTGGGTGCTGGAGTAGCTCTGGCCCTTCCTGGAGTTGCTCCTCCTCAGACTCGCCAGGTTTAGAGCCAGATCCTCTGCCCCCCCACCCCTCACTCCCCCAAGCCCCGCAAGGATACAGTTGTCTGCATTTTCTGGAGGAACTGCATTTTGGCGGTGGTAGCAGCATCCACAGAATCACTGGTCTGTGTAGAGCTGAGCTGGGCCCACAGGCTGGGATGCACACATGCGCAGCCCACAAACCAGAAAGCAACATGGTTACTCCAGCCAGCTGGGCTGGACCACGAAAAGTAGGCAAGGGCCAGGGTAGCGGCCCCAGCCTGGGGTGTCTGGCTCTGCTGAATGTCAGGAGGGGCCTTTGGGGGTCCTGGGGAACCGAGGGGGACACTGTCCATGAAAAGGGGACAGAGCTGACCCACTCTGGGAAATGCTAGGAGAGAATTCAAGGAAAAAGGGGAGAGGAGCCAGCAGTGACTGGTGACCAAAATGTCTGGTAAGAGCTTTGGATGCTGGCTCTGTACCAGGCACAGCACTAACACCCGAAAAGGCACCACCTCATTTAACCCCTACAACATCTCTAGAAACTGGTACTATTATTCTCATCTCCACAAGAAAGACAAATGGGGACCTGGAGACACTAAGTGCCTTGGAGCCTCAGAGGCCGCTGGCTGAGTCTAAGGTGACTACAGCCGTCCTAGGGAGGCTGACTCTCCTAATGTGGAGAGTGTTGCCACCCAGCAAAGAAAGCTGAGGGACCCGTGGGAAGAGTCTTACCAGTGGGAAGCCTCAGCCTCCCTGCTCTCCACACTCCCCCGGTCTCCCCTCCCCCTTCACCCAGCCACAAGACTCAGCCTCACCGGGAATTCCGGGAAGACGCTTTCCTGAAGGCCTCGGGCAGCTGCAGCAGGATCCTATCAGGGAAGCCCGGTGCTCAGGGCAGCTCTGTCTCATTCTGGGGGCTGCAGGCCCCACTCCCTACTCAGAGCCCAGTGAGGGATGAAGCTCACCCACCCCTCAGACAGGGCTTCCAGGGTGACCACAGGAGCCAGCCCAGTCCAGGTCCCACCTGGCAGAGAGAAGAGAAAGCAGAGCCCAGGCCTTCGAGAGCTCATGTGGAGCCCTGGGGCTGGGTGGGTAAATGGATAGGGCACAGGACAGGCCCCAGTGCATCAAACGTGGGACCTTCACAGCCAGCTGTTCCACTCTGCCAGCTTCTGGGCTTGGGCCTCATGGGGTGGCATCCTGGGGCTCCCCTGGCCCACATCCAGCTCAATGCCCTGCCCTCCCTGTCACCCCAAACCCAGACTCCTGCTGCTGCCCAGGATCTGATCAGGTAGAGACAGTAGTTCCTCTAGTGAGGGTCTGGGAAACCTACCCCTTATCCTTGAGTGTAAAAGCTTCTGGGGCCTGAGAAGCAGCCGACAGGACTATCTGTTCGTTCCTGAGGCCTGATTCAGGCTTGGTGGCTCCAGCCCCTTGCCCCATACAGGCCTGATCCCCCACTGACAGAAGCCTGCGCTCAGGGAGGTCCTTGGCAGGCACCCTGGTTTGGCGGATGCCCCTGGGGGGTTCTGTCTCTGATGCACGGCTGCCAGCCCTGCGTGAGGTGCTGGGTGGGGCAGAGGCTCTGGTGGCAGGGGAAGTGGCAATGGACCCAGACTTCAGGCTGGGGGCCTTGTCTCCTTCTCCAGCCTTTGATAAACCTTTTCGCACCCGTACAGCCTTCTCCAGTGCCTGGGTCAGAAGCTCCAGCTCCTCGAGGTCTTGCGGGCTGGGTGCGCATGCTGCAAAAACCAAGAGTCATGTAAAGGTTCCTCACCACTGCATGTCAGAAGACAGACCAGGGGCGGCACCTTGAGAAGGTGGGTGGCTGAGGTTTACCTGCAGATGGGGCCTCTTCATTAGTTTCTGGCCCTGGGGTTGGCTCCGGAGCCAGGGTCTCGGCTGGTTCCCTGCGAAGACACAAGGCAGCCGTGGCACGGCCAGGAGGCACTGCCCGGGCCCAACAGGCCCCCAGGGCCGCCTGGCCTAGGGGCAGACCCGCAGCCTCAGAGCCTGCAGGAAAAGCGGGGAGCACTGACAACCCGCAACTCGGAAGTGAGCGCTGGACCAGGCCTCCCGGCCCGGGGTCTCTAAGCGGGGTTCTGACGGTCCGAGGGAGGCCTAGCCGGGTGGTCCCGGGGTCCGCGTACCAGGCACGCAGCAGCCGCCGGGAGACTCGCAGGCTCCGCTCCAGCTGCCGCTGTCGCTCGGCGCACGAGTCCAGGGCGTCACGCAGCTCGGCCACTAGCCTGGAAAGGACGCACCAGAGGCTCAGCACCCTGGCCAGCCTCGGGCCGCGCACCCTCCCGCCCCCTCCAGCGGCGCTGGACCCACCGGCGCGAGCCGCCAGCAAGCAACATGAAGGCGGTAGCCGTTCTTCACGATCTGCCGCCGCCGCCAAATCCCGCCCCTTCCGGCCTAGGAGATCGCCCCTTCCGGCCGGACTGCCCAATCCCGAGCCCAGAGTTCAGGGCCCGCCCTACCCGATGAAGATCCCGCCTCAAGGCGCCCCCCGTCCCGCGGGGTCCAAGGAGTGACGCCGGTTCTGAGCTCGGGCCGGGAGCAGCGGAGGGGAAGCGGGTGAGGACCTCGGGTGACGCTCAGGCTTCTGGGTTGGATAACCAGGTAGATGGTGGCACCTGTGATCGCTTAACGGTTGGCTTCGTCTTTGTATTGAAGACGCTCTAAAGCAGGGCCCTGCTGCCTTGCTGACCCCGGGCCACCTAGCACAGGGCAAGGCACATGGAGGGGCCCAGTAGGTATTTACTGCAGTCGCTAGAAGTGAGGATGACATGTGTGTTGGGAGCAGGGACAAGGGAGGAGGGAGTGTCCACTTTTGGATATGTTGGTGAGGTGATGACATCCAGGGGAGGCATCAGTGGGCACCTGGGCAGAGGCGGATGAAGCCCAGGAGCCAAGGATGTGGCACATGGAGCAATGGGCCTGGGCAAGCTGGTCCAAGGTGGGGCAGGTGTGCATGGATGGGGACAGGTGAGGGGAAGCTGGAGCCCAGAGAGGTGGAGGGACAGCAGAGCCTGGTGTCACAGAAACCAGAGGAGGCTATCCCAGGAGGGAATGTCTGCGGGATGGGGGAACGGGACCTTCAGAGAATCAGGAGACACCTGGCGAGGAGGGATTGTGGGGACAGATGCTGGCTGGGAGGAGTGGTGCGGGCAGCAGGGTCCACTGTAATTGGAGATAACAGGAAAAACAGATGAATGCCAACCCCTCAGGGGCCAAGAAATCTCAGGGGAGAGCAGGACGGGTGACAAACCTGGGAGGGGTTGTTTCAAGTTGGCGAGGTGTCCATTTCACAGTTACTGATAGGAAGGTGCTGCAGCAGAGGACAGAGACACAAAGGAGGGGAGTTGAGGGTGCCAGGCAGAGAAGGGGAAGGGGGTCAGGACCCAGGCAGCCCTGGAAGTGCCCTTAGGGTGGGCCCCTCCATCGGTAGTGGCCTATTTTCTTGCCTAGTGCGGGGAGGCCGACAGCATTCTGACTAAAATGAGATTCTCTGTGAGGTAGGAGGGGAGGGGAGAGGGCTTCAGTCAGTGCTTAGAAGATTCAGGGAGACCCCACCCCACCCCACGGTCAGGTGGTACTAGGTCCCCACTGGAGTGGGAGAAGGCAGTTCAGTCATGCACATCATGCGGCTGCTACTACCCTCATCACATTTAATCCTCACAACACCCCTGTGAGATAGGTATTATTGCCCCCTCTTACAGATGGGGCTGAGGCTCACACATGCCTAGGGGCACACAGTCAACAGGGAGGTCTGCAATCCCTATGCTGGGATTCCCTTACTCAACCATGCCTGACCCAGTGTGGTCAGAATTCTACTACAGTAGCAAAAAGAGCTCCTACAGGGAAATCAACACTCAGAAAAGCCTCACGGAGTCAGCATCTCCCTGTCCCTGTCGTTTTGGTTCAAGAGCATTTGGGGGACACTCCTGGCTAAGTGGTTCTTTCTGACATTTTCGAGAGGAAGCAAAAGCTATCAGGGTGAGTGTGTCAGCAGGGGAGAGAGGTCAGGGTCAGTCTTCGTCAGATCCCAAGTTCCTGGGGTCATTATTCTCAGGAACTCAAAGCAGATCCACCCTCACCCAACAAACAGGTCCTCTGCATCTTGCTCTTCTGTATCTTGGTCAACTCAGATGTTACAAATGACATTTAATTTTTTTTCTGGCTAACCTCTCTGGGAAAATTGGTTTTGCATACAGTGTCAGAATAGCACTGAGGGGTTTGAATCAAATTTTCTTTTTTCAGTTGAGCCTAAATAATGTTGAGAATTTTTTAAAAATTAATACCTTTTATTTTTAATGTTTTTTAAAAAATGTATTTATTTTATTTATTATTTATTTTTGGCTGTGTTGGGTCTTCGTTGCTGTGCGCGGGCTTTTCTCTAGTTGCGGCGAGCGGGGGCTACTCTTCCTTGAGGTGCGCGGGCTTCTCGATGCGGTGGCTTCTCTTGCTGTGGAGCACGGGCTCTAGGCGTGCAGGCTTCAGTAGTTGTGACTCGCGGGCTCTAGAGCACAGGCTCAGTAGTTACGGCGCACGGGCTTAGTTGCTCTGCAGCATGTGGGATCTTCCCGGACCAGGGCTCGAACCCGTGTCCCCTGCATTGGCAGGCGGATTCTTAGCCACTGCGCCACCAGGGAAGCCCTAATACCTTCTATTTTTAATTTTTCTTTTGTTTTTTATCTTAGAGGGATGGAGGATGGAAATAAAGACAGGGAAAGAAATGGCCCAGACATTCCGAAGTTCACACAGACATCATCTGCTGGGGACACAGACAAACCATCGCAGGAGAAGGGGCAGATTTCTAAAATGAGCTGAGAATATGGGAGGAAGAGAGCCTGTGACCAAGACATCAAGGCCCTGGCCTGCAAAAATGTCAGGGCCCACTTGCCCGGTATTCACACGCAGTCCGAAACAATCCGCGGGGCAGAGTTCCCTCACGATAGGACCCACCACCCAGTGAGGAAAGGAACGGCTGCCTGGGGCAGGGCAGGCCAATGTGGGCGCAGGGATGGTGTGCTCAGCTGTTGGCTCCCCCTGAAACCCCGAACCAGATAAATATGGGAGGGGGTGAGCTGTGCCAGGATACCTGGGTCACACGTTCTCAACTGTGAAAGCTCTCAGCTCCCGGAGTGCCTGGGGCTCCGTGGGGCTGGGAAGTTCAGGACGTGGGCTTAAGTTTCCCAGAGCAAGCAGGACAAACATGGGAGGGGACAGAGAAATAGGCTTCACACAGTATGGCATGATTGCTTTGAGGCTAAACTTTCCAGAGAGAAGGAACTGAGTTTTTGTTGTGATTTAGACATTCTGATGGCTCGCAATGGGCTCCCCTGGAGAAAGAAACTTACTGCCCCAAGTTCTCCTTTCTATTCCCCGTGTGACTGCCACCAGGGGTTTACAGGGATCCATCTCCAGCGCCCCCCCTCCCCCTCGCTAGTGCAACAGCAGCCCTCCCTCAGCAAACATTCACTTCAGCAAACGCACTGACACACTCACAGCTTCAAAAAGCCCAAGTTCATGTCCTCCTCCTCCTCATTGTGGGCGGACAGGTTTTTCCTCTTCACCTGTTGCTGGGGAGCACAGCTCTCCGGGGGGCTTGGGGGACGACACTGTACACACGACTTCCTCGCGTGATGGTGGCAAGGCTGTGTGTTCAAGTCGCTGCCTGGGGACAGTACTGAGGTAGATCGGGGAAGGCCCCCCAAGCCGTCTGCGGAGTTTGTGGGACTCGTGCTGCTGACAGAGGAGTACCCTGAGGTCGTGATGTCCTTGCCTGGCCCCCTCCTGCTACACAGAGGGCGCTCGAGCCCTGGGGTCCAAGGTGTCTGGCTGCCTGGTGCCGACGCCTGTGTGTCCTGACGCCCCTCCTCCTCCGGGCAGGCCTCCTCATCGCTTGATTCCTGGCAGCAGTGCTGTTCCGGGTTCAGGTAGACCACAGTGACATCGAGGACACCGCTGGGAGCCGTCACTATGGGAGATGGGGGAGAGGTCAGACCATAGCCTGAGCATTGGGGTGACCCCGTGCCCAGTCAGGACCCAGGGGAGCCCAGGGTCCAGCTCTTGGCCACACATCCTGAACCTCGCTGGACAGTCCCCTTTCCTTTACGTAAGAAATTGGGGGTGAAGTGTCTCCTTTCAAACTTGGGGTAATACCCAATGTGACTTAGGGGACAGTAGGAAGTGACAACAAACTGGCCATCTAATAATTTAGTTAATCCCCTGAGTGGACACAAAAATAGCAGTTGGAAAATCAACAGAAGCTATCGAACTGGGCTTCTTGTGCAGATGGCTGACGAGACATGGGTCCAGAGCCTCCTGCAGCCTGCCCTGGACAGGTGCCTGAGGGACAGAGCCCAGCAGAGGGCACATCTCACACAACCTTCTAGAAAGGTCTATTCCTCTGTCCCTGACCTGGTGAGGTCCTTCCATCAGCCCAGGTCCAGCTGGAGCTGGGCGCAGGTTGGGCCCACATCCTGTCCTCCCTGTGGGCTGGTATTCTAGGGGCTCTGCTCTCTAATGTCTACCTGTGTCTGGACACACTCTCCTGCAGCTCAGGCTGGGGGCCCTCCTGCCCGCTGTCTCCTCTGGGGCAGCACCAGGTGGTCTCCGGCCCTGGCACTCACCATCACCCTCCTTCTCGCCCTCGCTCTCTTGGTCGCCCTCGTAGCCGGAGCAGTAGTCCAGGCTCCAGTCCAGGAAGCTGCCCAACAGTGTCTCCTCCTGGCTGGACAGCTCTGCGGTCGGCGTGGTGACGAAGCTGCCCCTGTCCTCCTGGAGGCTGTTCTCCCGTTTCCTGTGCGGTGGGAGAGCCGGGAGCCGGGTCATAGGCAGCAGTGTTGGGAGGCCCAGTCTGGTTCTTGGCACCTGCCTGACCCTGCCCCCATGTGCTGTGAGCAGGGACAACACAGCCACCCAGGAACTGCCCTCAGAAGCCCAGGGCAGATTCGCAGAAGCAGGGCCAGCAGCACGGCGAGGTTCCTGCTCATCTGGACTTTGTAGGATGGATAGTTCTTTAGGTGGGTGAGGTGGAGGGGGAGGTTATTCCAGGCAGTACAGCTGGGACATTGAGATGGAAGAGACGGGGGTAAAAGGGATGCACACAATGAGGGCACAGCTGGAGCGCTGGGAGTGACACAATGTGGTGGAGCAGAGCAGTCCCGTATGGCTCACACCGGGCGTGGGGCAGGGCCAGAGCCTGAGCGGGCTCAACCTGTGCTCAAGACCACCTTCCCTCACAGGGAACCAGGCTGGAGCCAGAGAGCCACACTGGGGAAAGGAGACGGTAATGTAGGCAGTGGAGACTACCAACCGCAGCTTCAGTTTTCTGGGGATCTGCTCTCTCCCTGCTGCTCCTCAGGAGCCCTAATGGCTGCACAGGTCACGAGGGAACCCAGGCCTGGCCTGCAGGGCTCACTCACCGCTTGGTTCTCCTTCCAGAGGGAGAGCTGAGGAAGGTGTGAATGTCTCCTGTGCTGAGGAAAGACGCGGGTTCTGGGCTCTCTTGTTTCACCCCTAGAGCTGCACACAACTGGCCATAGCTCAGCACCTGAGGGGAAGCCGGGGTCAGAGGGAGGGCCGAGGCCCCGAGGGGCAGGCGAGGACCTCCGCTCCCTAGCACCCACCAGCACCTCTTCCTGGCTGATCTCTTCGTATCGCTTGTCCTCAAATCGCTGCTTCACGGCGGTGAGAGAGACCTGCCTGTAGTCCTTGGGGGCATCGTCGTGGAAGCTGCCGACAGAGGGACACGTGAGGGGTAGCGAGGGGCAGGCAGTGCTGGCACCTCCACCCCAAAGGCTCCCATCTTTAGCCTCCACTCACTGAAGTGAGAGGACAAGACATTTTCAAAACCAGCCCAGCAATGGGAGTGAAGCCCAGCACTGCTGTGCACAGTCTGGCGGTTCCTCGAGTCACCTGACCCCCAGGTGCATCCCCAGGAGAAAGGGGAACAGAGATCCACACAGAAACCTGGACACATATATTCACAGCATTATTCGCAACAGCTGGAAGGTAGAAAAACCCCAAACGTCCATCAGTGCATGACTGAATAAACAAGATGTGGTCCCTACATCCAGTGGGTTATTTGTACAGTGGAAACATTATGTAGGTGAGAGGCTGGTCACAAAAGGCCCCATGTTGTACGAGTCCATGTTGGTGAAACATCCAGAACAGAAAGAGCCAGGAAATAGATGAGTGTTTGCTGGGGGCTGGTGGGGAGGGGAAACATGAAGGTAATAGGTAGCGAGGGCGGGGAAGATGTTCTCAAATCGATAGTGGTTTGTGATGACGGCTGCACAATTCTGAATATACCAAGAGCTTGTTGAATTGTACACTTTAAAAAAAAGTTTCGTTCGTAAATAAATATGTTTCCAGTTTATCTGGATTGGGAAAAAAAAAAAAAAAACTCGGTGGGGGGCGGGGGATGGGTGTAGGAAGGCAGCCAAGCAGCAGCTTTTGGCAGCCTGGTCAGGCACCGACTCTCTGCACTGGTCTGAGCAACCTCGGGGTCAGACACGTGTTGACCTGCCACCGTCACCCATGCTCTTATCCACCAGCGACGAGGTCTGGGCCCTGCAGGAGAAACGGGGTGCACACACTACCCCAGGAAATGCTGACAGGCTCCCCATGTTAGCGGGGAGGGGGAGAAGTGGCAGATGGGCCAGAGGGGCTGGTCAGAGGAATCTCTAGACTCGTGCCCAAGTTCTGATCTCATCCCCAAGGTGTAAGCAGAAGCGCCATGCTCAGAGGCTGCCCTGTGGAAATCCAGGAGGCGGCTGGGACAATGACCGTGGGCAGGTGAAGAAAGTGCCTTGGCTCCGAGAGCTGCTGGGATGCAGGGACAGAGAAGCAGAAATGGGCTGGCCTGAGGGCTCTGATAGGATGACTGGGGCCTTGTCCACCAAGCACCAAATGAAATCTATAAGGAGGAATGGCCTGGCGTGGACACGCTGGCAAGGGGGTCTGTGGCTTGGGTCAGAGGTTGGCTTTTAGATGTGTTCTGAATCCTGGAAGTGGTTAAGTCTCCCAGGGAGCGTCTGGGGACAGGCAGAAAGGCAGAATTACCCGTACCCTCGTGTCGGGGAAGGGGACACTGAGGCAGCGTGGCCTGGCGGAGAAAGGAGGAGGTCCCTGGGGGCTTTAGCAGATATGCATGTGGTGGGGAGTGCAGGTGGGACTGAGGAGTGGGAGGAGCGAGTCTGCCAGCCAAGCTGAGACAGGAGGCGAGGGAAAGGGCCAAGGTGTGTGCCCGGGGCTGTGGTCTGCCAACTCCAGAGCTGGAGGCCAACCTGTTCTAGACTGAAATTACCGCTGGTCAGGGAGACAGTCTCATTTTTTCTTATGTTCCACTGCCCATGGAATTAGGTTTGGGTTGGGGGGAGCTGCTGCCCACACATAAAATGTTAAAAACGTATGAAATAAGCAACATGGCCCTGGAATTTCTAAACGTCAATCCTGAGACACGCGGCTCACGCGGGGAAGGTCTGAGTGTCTTGACAGTCCTCACGTGAGAGCAAATTCCCCCTGGACTTGCAGTATTGAGGACACACCCTCTGTGTGGGGGGATGGCCGGGGGGCTGTGGGGGAATTGCTTCCTTACACGCTTACCACTTTTGGTGAAGGCTTAAGACACAGGGGATGAGGTCTTCACAGGAGAACCCAGTGAGGTCCCATAACCGAGTGGTCCAGGGCTGTGCTGGGGAGGAAAGCAGGAACAGTGGGGCCGTTCTGATGCCCTCTCGTGCCCCACAGCCCTGATGGTTCTGGGATGGAGTTTCCTAGGGCTCAGGGTTGAAAAGGCCCCAGGTACAGAGCATGCGTGCTCATTGTCGACAGCGTGGGAAATATTAAGCTAGAACTGTCTCTAACCTCACCCCCAGACAATGGCTTTTAGTCCATTCTGGTGTTTCCTTCTCCAGGAGATGAACACACTTCTTTTTCTCCCTCCAACCCCCTTGAATTTGAGCACTGGCTCCTGACTCCAGGAATCCCCCGGACCACTGGCTCAGCGCATGTTCTGAGTGGCTGGTGGGGAGGACCAGCTCCTTACTCTGCCCGTGTGTCAGCCTCGCCAGGAGCAGAGCGGCTGCAGCCAGGTGGGCTGGGGCATAGGCGGCCAGGCTGGTGTGCAGCAGGGAGAGCTCGCAGAGGAAGCTGCACAGGTGCTGGGTTCTTGGTGCCATGGGGACCAGCGTCAGCAGGACGTCCTTGTAATCGACCACGGTGGGGACCTAGAGGGAACGGGGAGGCGGACGTGGGGTCTCAGCACACAGAGGGCCCCTCCACCCACTCGGTGGGGAGGCTGGACCTTAGAAACACCACCCTCGGTGTGGTCAGCCCAGCATCTGGCCCGACCGCTGTGCATGCCAAACAGCTGTGGCCTCGCGCCCTCTGGGTCCAGGAGGGCTTCCCAGAGCAGGGAAGCTCAAAGCCATGCAGATACCCTCTGCCCTTCCCATGCCCTCACGTGACCTCAACTTTGATTCAAAAGGAAAAAGCGAGTGGCCACTTACTCGAATCTTTCCTTCCAAGGCAGAGATGATCTCTCCCATCATCCTCACCAGGTCCTCGTATTTGTACGTGTTGTCTGTGAGCCACACAGCCTCCCGGATCGTCAGGATCTCTTTGCTGATGAACCTGGAGTGTTAAGAAGGGGTCTGAGCACTGAGCCCACTCCCCTTGGTGGGGTGATCACTTTAGGCTTCAGTGATGGCGTTGGGGGGTCCAAAGAGTGGACCCGGCTGCCCCTAGCTGCTGAGGGGAACTGAAAAGGTCAGATGAGCCTATCATGGGGGCTGGAAGGGAAGGGGGATTAGTGTTACAGATCAGTGGCAGTGAGAGCTGCTGGACTGCTAGGCATGCAGGTGTTTCTGCAAAACGCACCCACGAATGACATGATCGGTCAATCCTCTTAATGACCCGAGGGATGAGGGTTCGCCCTGCCTTGTGTCAGCTTCTATGGAGCGAGTATAAACAGCTTTAACCCAGAAGGCAGATGAGCCAGCAGAACCAGAGATAGAGGTTGTTTGAAGGTCTGGACCCAGCACGGGGTCTGGCCGTGGGAACTGGACTGTCCTTAGGCAGGTGGTCACCCTGTTCTCTACTCTCCACCAGCTCCAACTATCAGGGAACACGCTAGTCCAGCGGCCTGCCGAGGACACCTCCCCACACAAGGGTGGACTGGGACCAGGCCCTTGTCTGCTCTGTCATGGGGACTCTGCAGCTCCCGCGTTTGCTGTTGGCTGGGCCAAGAGAGAGGACAGGAGTTGTAGGGACCGCAGGCGCTGGGGGATGTTATGTGAGTGGGGAGGGCGAAAGCCCTGTGCTCGGAGCAGCGGCAGGTGCTGCTTTGAGAGTGGATGTAGGGGCATCTCGGCTTCTAAAAATCTTTCAAAGCAATTATCATCTCATTGCCAGCAGCCTGTGGTCTGGTACCTCAGTCTCTCATTGCAAGGACGTAACTATGCCATTTAGATCCAGGGAGGCTGGGGACCCGTCTGTTCAGCCCTCCCTGGTGACAAGACCTGGAACGCCGGGTTCCGAGAGCACACGTGAGAGGTGCCGGACAGCGTGTGGCATTTGCTCACCGACCCTGAGCCCACGGACCCTGCTTCCACAGCCACCTAGAGACCCCACTTCCCAGTTCCCGTCATGGCCACATGACTGCGCTCACTGCAAAGGTGGACCTGGTGGCCTCAGGGGTCATGGCAGGTAGCAGAGAGCAAGTCAGGACCTGGGCCTCCTTCATGACGTCATGAAACAGATAAACCATCCCAGTGACACAAGCCTCTGGGTTACCGTGCGGAAGACAAATCAGTCTGTCCATAGTTGACACCACTGTGTGCAATGAGCCTGTTCCTCCCTCACAAGCCTTACAGATAAGGATGTTGGTCTGGAAAGCACCGCCCGGGGGAGATAGCAGACCACGTAGAAGTCTGCTTTAGGAAAACAAGAAAATGCAAAATGTATGGTGGGAACTGCCATCCACATTGTGTCCAAAGGCAAAACTGGGTGGAAAGGTGGATTTGGGTAAAACTTAAAATGGTTTGATTTGAAAAGTCAGAGCTGCTGTAGGGGTAGGCTGCCTCTCTGAGGAGGACGCATCCTGCCCACGTGGTTGGAGGGGGTCTGTGGGGAGTTGGGGGTGGGGGGCACATGAGACCGATGAAACGCAGGTCTCTGGACGCAGAGTTGAGAACCGGACTGGCAAGGGCAGCCGCCTGTGACCCTCCCTCATCGCTGTGTTGCCCTCAGGGGCCAGGGGAAGAGGGTTCCAGCCTGAGCCTGCCCGACAGAGGCCACGTTCTGGGTCCTGAGGCCGCGTGTTGGGATGAGCGGCTGCCCACACACCAAGGGTCAGCCCTGCCACCCCCGTGTGGGTAGGACCACTCGGCGTGGGCACCCACTAAAATGAAAACCCCTGTCATATGGAGGTGGGGTGCTGAAGGCTTGTTCCACTGAAAAGCCAGCCTGTGAACTGGGCAGCGCCAGCATGCTGTGTTCCGTCTGCGGGCCCAGCCTGGGGGGCTTCTCACCGGGTGCAGATGACCATGCAGGCGATGCCCAGCAGCTGGAGCCTGTACCGGGGCACCAGCCGCCTCCGCAGGTACCGGTCCACGCACTCCACGGTCAGGTGAAGGCACAGGCTTGAGAAGTCCTTCATGGTGGCGACCTCTACCAGCCAATCGATGAGAATGTACCTGTGGGAAGAGCACCATCCCTGAAAACCAGGCCAAGCCTTCATGAGTGTCCCGTCTCCCATTCCTGCCCGGCCATCTGTCCCGAGGGGTGAGCGATCACTTTAGGCATCACTGGCTTACCCAGGCACCTGTTCAAGGCTGAGACACCCTGTCCAAGGGGCTGGGAGGCCCCATGACTCCCGACTTTGTTCCTGGGAGGCAGGTGGGCTGCACATATGTGTACTCTGCCTCCCCCACCCCGGGGCCCCCAGGCACTGGATGAGCCTGGACCGTCACTTGTAAGGGAGCAAAGCAGGTCTGCTCCGTGGACCTGGGACAGGTCACAGGACAGGAGAAAAGTCAAAGTTTATCGTCCTGCAAACCTGTCTTCTCTCTGAGGAACTCTCACCCGTGGGGTCATTTATCACAACCCTCCGCAGTGGAGCAAAGAGCCAGGAATGCAGCTAAAGCAGGATTCCCTGAGCCTATGTGCTGGAGTTCTTAGTCACCCAGCAACCGTGATGGAGGACTTGGGCCGGTAGAGCCAACAGACATAGGGTCCCTCCTCGACGGGGCTAAAAGCCGGGCCAGGGACACAGACGTCACAAGGGGATACTGCATGCAACATCAAGGATGCCCAAGCATGGTGAACACCTTTTTGCACAAGGGAGAGGAGACGGGGAGAAGAGAAGCAAGAGAGAGAAGAAACGTGGTGGTGAGTGATTCTAGGCAGACAGGAAGGACTAGTCCAGGTGTCAGCCCGGACAGGAGCATCTTTCATAGGCAGAGGGAAGGAGGGAGTGCTGGGGCTGAGTTGGGGAGGGGAAGAAGGAGGCGGGATGAAAGGGGAACGGGCTGGGGAGGAAGACACGCAAGGCCAGGTGTTTCAGGATTAGGGGCAGAAGAGGAAGCTTCCTACGCAGACACCTTTGACAAGCTCAGTGATCTGACTTATAAAAACAGACCAGTGGAACTGTACATTTTAAAATGGTTAAACCTGAAACTAATGTTACATGTCAATTATAACTCAATAGAAAAAAGGAAGAAAAAGTCAACTGTTGCTTAACATAGAGGAAAATGTAAAGATGCTCAACTGGGGGGTTGAAATGATATTATTTTAATAAAACTACTTTAGCTCTTGAAAAGAAAAGAAAGGTTAAGTTTATGTTAACCCCCACCTCCAGCACACAAAAGGAATAGCAACGGTCCCCCGGCTCCTGCCGCCAAAAGAAAGGCAGACTGGGAGGGCACGGCGTGGGGGAGGAGGCACCACCCCCAGCACAGACACAGGACTCAAAATCACAGCAGCTTGGTGACATTTAATGTGGGAGCCAAGGACACTGCACCCCCTGCTGTGAGTAAAGATGGAGCCTCTCCAGGGAAGAGAGCTTACCAGGTGCTGGGCTTTGTCTGCCGCAGTACAGCCAGAGCCTGCCCATTATAAATCTAAAATGTATTTGAAATCTCTGGTGTAAGCTTAAAAAATTATTCACATTTTCCATTTTACTCTCTAAACATGTTCTGTGATTGAGTGTAAAAGTGTGTTATCTCCAAACCTTGGAGGAAAATGGACCTGCAGGAAGAGGCAGTTTGTGGGGGTTCTGAGGCTGCAGGCACATGGCAGCTGCCCCCCGCACTACCGCACGCTGATGCGCGTGATGATGGGTTGGAAAGAAAAGGTGGTTTTTTGGCATCATTTTTGAAAGATGTTTAGTATGGTTTAATATAGTCTGAGGCTTAAAAAGGAAAACTGGAGAGAGCAGACATTTATGTGGGAAATTTTTCTTTTCAAAGCCCTGGATAGCTTAGGCATTACTGGTTTTAGAAAACACACACACACACACACACACACACACGTGGATCCAGGTGGGGTGGCTCGGACCCCTCACCTCATTGTGTCATTGAGTCCCTTCTGCACAGAGAAGACCCTCTGCTTACTGACAGCGTGGGAGGCCTGGAACAGCTGGCAGACTATCTCGTTGGAGGCTTTCGCTTCCAGTCCGAGCTGGTTTCCGTGTGCACAGGCTTTGGCTAGAGACAGCTGAGGACGAAAAGACTCAAGGGATGAGCAGGGGGTTTTAAGGTTCCTGCTTCTGAACGCAAGGAGGATTCTGCCTGTACATACACTGGCCCACTTACACCTTCTAAGCCTTCTGAAACCAGGAGGGCCAAAATTTTAATCTTTCGGAAATAAATAATATATCACAATAGAACATTTTAAAAGGGACAAAAGGTGCATAATGGGATGTCAGTTGACTTCCTGCCCAGCACAGCTCCACGGCCAATTCCAGTCTTCTGCCAGCATTTTCTTTTAAATTAAGTTTGTTTCTGCTCACCACTCCCTAGTGAAAACTGATGCTCTGGGGGAGGCCACGTAGCACAGTGGCCGAGAGCTGGCTGGGGGCTCGAATGACCCGGCTTTAAGACCTGGGTCTATGTGTGACCACAGGCGAACTGGGGGCTTCACTGCACCTCAGTTTCCCTTTTCACCAAATGGCACAACAGCAGCAGCTTCGGCAGATGCCATGAGAATTGAATGAGATGCACGAGCACCTTGCTCAGGACCCGCCGGGGCCCACCAGGCCCTCGGTGGTTACTGTCGACCATCTCTACATATTTCCTTCCAGAGTTTTCTATGCACTTGTAGCAGTGTGCATGTGCATTTGTGATCACAGAACACACGTTACCTTTTCTTTGCCTGCCTAATGATAACGTGGTTCTTTGTGATAGACTTCTGTAAGCGTGTTTTCCTTGTTCTTCCTTTGAGGGGGTTTCTGTTGGTTTTGTCACTTTGAGGGTCACCTTTGTGCAGTCTTGTGCACCTTCTGCTCACGCAGTCGACCCACAGGCGCTACCTGTGCCCAGGCGCTTTCTGAAATTCCTGCGTGCATTTTCACACACACTCATAGGAACACTATTTTATCACATGTTTGCTGGCAAAAACTGCTATCGTTAAAAATGTATATTTTCAGGGCTTCCCTGGTGGCGCAGTGGTTAAGAATCCGCCTGCCAATGCAGGGGAAACGGGTTCGATCCCTGGCCCAGGAAGATCCCACATGCCGTGGAGCAAATAAGCCTGTGTGCCACAACTACGGAGCCTGCACTCTAGAGCGTGTGCTCTGCAACAAGAGAAGCCACGACAATGAGAAGCCCGCGCACCGCAACAAAGAGTAGCCCCTGCTTGTCTCAACTAGAGAAAGCCCGTACCCAGCAACAAAGACCCAACACAGCCAAAAAAACCCCCCAAAAAACAATAAAAAAAAGCCGAAGTGTATTTTCAGAAGTTACTAGCTATCCACTCAAAAACACAAAGACTACGTGTATATGATTTGCTCGTGTGATCAGCCACGATCTCTTTAAACGTGTGCCTTTTTGACTAGCAGAGAGGTCAAACCTGCTCCGTATTTTGACTGCTTGTATTTATTTCCTCTTTTTTGAGTATACTGAGGCCCTATGAACTTCTACAGGGCCTTACTATTCTTATTGATTAGTCTGAGCTTGAACTAGAACCACATTGTTCATTGTTGTATTTCTTGTAAACTTGTTAAGTGCCTTTTTGGACATAAACATTACAACGTCCTGTGATGTGTCAGGCGGGCCATCCCTCTTTGTGATTTCTTCCCTAGCTTTTAAGGGCAGATGACTCTCAGCCCCCAACTTGGTGGGGTGACAAGAGCAAGCGTCTGCCAGCTTGGCAAAGGGGGACTTTCTTTGATTTGTCTTGAAATAATGACTTCTTTACAGCTACACAGGGAGAGTGTCTGGAGAACGCCAATTACAGACCCCTGATGTCCTGGTTCCAACACTGGACAACCTGGTGAGCAGGTCAGATAATGAGAAGAGGACAGCATTCCACACGCCCATCTGCTCTAAGGAGCTCTAAGTTCTGTTGCCAAGATGCTTTCCCTACAGGCCAACTTTAGGGAGCTATATAAATTTTGATGCAGATGTAGTCCACAGCACTTAGAAATTAAGTGGCTGGCTGTCTTAGATGCAACGGGCAGAGATGAGGAAAGTGCTTTTGGGCTCTCCTCCCCGCACACCCTAGAGCTGAAAACTCCCTTAGACTAAGTTCCAAACCCTGGGCCACTCTTACTGCATCCTGGGTGGGAACCTGGCAGTGTTGCCCCCACGGTCCCCACGAGAGGAGATGTCAGGACAAAGGCCAGCTCCCAGCTCACCTGCGCTTCCCAGCAGCCTTTGGCAGCAAAGTCCCTGAGTTTCCGGAAGCTGTGGAGGCATCGTCCAGGATCTGACATCTGTCAACGGGAGAGTCACCATGCCCTTACATGGTCATGTCTCTGGAGAAACTCAGAACCAACCCATAGTCTTCTTAAATGTTCCCCCTGACACCTCCAGAGGGTCCCCAACTGTGTTTTCTTCCCAGCCCTTTATCCCCCAAATGGTGGTGGTCGTTTCAGGGGCAGTGCTGAGAGCAGCTCCATGACCAGCAGCTCCTGGAGCCCCAGGAGGACCCCGGCTGCGGTGGCAGAACCTTGTCCAAGGGCTACTCTGGAGATTGTGCCTTTGGCCAACATAATCCATTCTTTCCCCAGACCTAGGCCCACTCACATCCATCTTTCTGTCACTTTCCCAGAGGAGGTATGAGCTGGTCAAACACGCCTGGTTAGCAGACTCTTCAAACAGGTCCCGGGCCTGCTTCTGTTTCTCTTCATCCTAGAATAAGTACCTCTGAGTAATCACATATACTGTTCTCATCTTTAATAAAATGAGTTAACTACATTAGAGTAAAAACAACTTGTCTGAAGATACACGATTTGACAACGAACTCGTGAAGGCAAGCCCACGAGTTCTGCCCTCAGGCCCTGCTTCCTCCTGCACGAGGTTTGTGCTGGACTTGGCTCCAGGCACTGCCCAGATGGTGATGGGGGAGGGTTTCCCAAGGTCTTCCAGCTCCTCGCTCATAGTAAGTGTCCCTCCCTGCTGCTGTCAGAGCACCTAGCACCAGGAGCCACCACCTCCCCCAAGACTGCTGCAGAGGGGGTTCCCGAATCACAAGGCTCACTAAGTAGAGAGGTCTGCGTGAGGAGTGGGAGGGAGCCGCCAGTAGCAGAGCCGTGAAACAAATAGACCCGGGGTCCTGTCCTGCTCAGACACTCTTCCTGGCTCCACACAGCCTCACAGACAGGGCTCATCTTGGCTTTGAACCCCGGAAGCCCCCTTCTGCTGCCTTTCACGCAGTTCCTGGTTCTTGGTGCTTGAAGCTGCCAGAAAGGCGAGCAGCACAAAAATGCAGACCCGCTGTGCCCTGCGTGCTCACCCGGGCCAGGACGCCAAACAACGCAGGGCCCCGTGGGATGGCGGAGGGGACTCACCTCAAAAAGACTCAGCACTCTCCCCAAGCAGTGCAGTATGGATGCTCTGTGAGTCTAGAGAAAGGAGGTGGAGGAGGAGGGGTGACTGTCAGCGGACAGAACTTCCCAGGGGCTGTCCCTCCGGGTGTGAGTCTTCCTGCTCCCTGCCCAGCCCCTCTGCACAGAGGACCGCTCCCTGATTCCAGGCCTCTGCCAACTGCTTCACAGAGCCTCAGTCCTGCCTTTCCATCAGTCGACCCGTCTGCAGCCCAGCCCCTCACCCGATTCCCCTGACCCTGGCTCCGAGGCCTCCTCTCCTGCTAGTCGTTAGCAGATGCTCCCACATCTGCACTGTTTTATGTGCCTCCACTGCCCTCGGGTCCCTGACTTTACATGGTCCACAGCATCTCCCCTCAAGGTTTTCTCACCTCCCGGGACCCTACGGGGCTCAGCCCGCCTAGCACGGCCTGCCCTACTTGCACCCCTTGCCAGGACTCACTTTCTGCAGCTGGCACTCCATCCTGAGGCTCTCGTGAACCACGGCCTTGCAGCAGCTTCCGGACACCGACCAAGGTGGGCGGATGAAGAGCCAGATGAAGGGTGCGGCGCCCACATTCAGGCGCTCCGCGAGACTGAAGAAGCGAGAGGCCTTCAGCCCGTTCACTTCCGCCCGGGCCTCATCAGACACAGACACTGAAGAGACGGACAGAACACAGCCCAGGATGTCTCTGGAGGAGGGGTGTGGGAAGTTCCCCAGTCTTTTTGGAAAGTTTAAAGCCTTAAGCCACTACAACGTGAAGTTGCTGGTGTTTTAGGACAGAAGAGCTGGGATGGGGGCTCCTCCCTTTTCTTCCCATGTTTTGTGAACCAAGTGCCCTGCGGCTCCTCCCAGCGGCCTGGATTCCGAAGATCTGGGAAGGTCCCCCCCCCGTGGAGGCATCAGATTCCCATCCTCCCTCCTGTGGGGAACTGCTGCCCAGCCCCCTGTTAACAGGTAGGGGGTTTCTTTGTGAGGTAATGAGATGATGGCTCCAAAATGAGTGGTGATGGCTGCACGACTCTGTGAAGATACCCAAACCACTGGACTGTACACACTATACAGGTGAGCTGAGTGGTGTGTGAATTTCGTCTGGGCAAAGCCATCTGACAGGAGGGTGGGCGCAGGACTGCTCATCGTCTGCAGGTCCAACAGTCCTGTCAACCAGCTGTGACTGGGGTGACCTCTCAGCAAGACGCCAGGTCTTTTAGAAGCAGAAAAATGGCAACTATACCCAAGTCTTTATGCATCTTGGGAGCTGGGACAGGACGAACTGCAGGCTCGCTCCTTAGTGTGCTCAGCAGACAGGCAGCAATTGGGAGAGAGGGCCGCACCAGGTTCTTTCGAGGAGCACCTGCCCCTTAGGGGTGAAGGAATCTAGGTACCAGGCTGGCTTTGACCTGTTTGTACTTGCCTCCCACTTGGAGCCTTGGCTCCCTGTGTTACTGACACTTGGCATCAGGCACGCCTTGACCGCTGCCCCAGGTTCCTCAGATGAGCTGTGGCCAAGGAGAGAAGCCGGGGTCTACGCATGGGCTGTGGTGTTAACTAGGCAGCCAGGGAGGGCTGGCTTGCCTGAGTAGCCCCCATTCTGAGTCTCTGCTCAGAGTCACTCGTTGTCAACCGAAATTAATGGTTCATTAAAAAAAGAGGCAACTCCCCCAAACTGCAAAATCAAACTTCATCCATGGGTCCCTGAGCAGGACACCTCTGGCACAAGCCCCCCAGGGGGGATGGTACACAGCCAGACACAGCAAGAACAGCGTCTAAACTGCTGACACGGGCAAGGGCTCATGCTTGTTCTATTAGGTTTTTTGTTTTTGGCTACACCACGAAGCATGCGGGATCTTAGTTCTCCAGCCTGGGATCTAACCTGTGCCCCCTGCAGTGGAAGCACAGAGTCTTAACCACTGGACCACCAGGGAAGTCCCTCGTGCTTGTTCTAAAACGTCAGTACCAAGTGGGGTGACGCCAGCCCCAGCGCCAGCCCCAGCACCAGTCCCACGAGGACTTACGGCCTTCATTGTAGAGGTAGGCTATGCCCAGCTTCACAGCAGCTTCAAAATTCCCTTTTTCGGCAGCCCTAGAACATTAAGAACATGAAACATCACATGATTTTATTCCATAAAGGTTATGTTCCACCACAGCACTTAAAACTACAGTACCTATTTTCTGAACAGAAAATTTTTTTGGCAATGCAGCTAAATATCAATTATCCATGACATGCTACAACATGGATGAGCCTTGAAAACACACTTAAGTGAAAGAAGACAGACACAAAAGGCCACATGTTGTATGATTCCACTCATATGAAATGTCCAGAATAGGCAAATCCATAGAGACAGAAAGCAGATTAGTGGCTGCATAGGGTTTGCGTTACTATAGGGAAAATAGGGAGTGACTGCTAATGGTTATGGGGTTTCATTTGGGGGTCATGAGAATGTCCTAAAGTTAGATAGTGTTGATGATTGCGCAACTCTGTGAGCATACTAAAAACCATTGAGTTGTACACTTTAAATGGGTAAATTGTGTGGTTGGTGGACTATGTCTCAGGCAGCCTGCCTGCGACCACTGGCACACTGCAGCTTGCAGCCCCTCCGGCCCTTCCTCTAGGTCCCAACCCCGGCCGGGGAGGTGGGATCAGCCAGTCAGTATAATGTAATAGGATTCAAATCACATTGTTCTGACCAAAAGAAGAGGGTTGAGGAAAGTTTCCACATGCAGGTGACCTGCACCTGAGTCACACACCATGGGTCATAGCTCAAGTGGACCCTTCAGAAGCACCGCTGTGACTAATGAGAGTCAGGCCTGTGCTGGTGGTGTGGATGACCCATGACTGTGCTGGAAGTTGTGTGACTCGATGGGTGAGGTCGACAGCCCTCAGTCACTCCCTGGGGGATAAGGTGTTGGCGGGAGCAACAAGCAAGAGGAAAATCATTCCCAGGTCAGGCCTTGAGACACAGACTGGCATAGCAGGGAGGCCCAAAGGTGGGAGAAAGCCACGCTCTTCTCAGGGTGCAGAGATACCTTTCAAAGAGCTTCAGGTTCTTTGGAGAAGGCCACAGCTCCTGGAAGCTGGCACATGCCCACACGCTGGCATGGTTATCCACCAGGTACTTCAGGTGGGAGTGCACCTGAAGAACAATGGAAGTGGGGGAGTGGCGGTTAATCAAGGGACCTCCCAGAAGCCCCACTTCTGGAGCTCTTGAAGACAGGGTGTAGACAGATGTAGGGTGTCCTGTTTCCCTCCTCACCCTAGTAGTAAAGGCCTAGCCTCTGTGTATCAGAGTGACTAACAATTGCTTTGAATAGAGAAAAGAGCCCAGAAACAACTTTCTCTGTGGCTCTAAAGATGGGGACAGTGGTCCCGGAAGGGGGAATAAGCACCTAGGCTGAGAAAGGGGATATAATGCTATAATACCTGCAAGGATCAGGGAAACCAACTCTAATGGGAACAGGTAGGTCAGAAATCTGTTTTGAGCTCCTCTACTTAGGGTCTTGCTAGTGGGAGCACAGCTGGAGCCTGCAGGTCAGTGGGGGCTCTCAGAAAAGACTGAAACACATGACAGCAGCCTCAGGTAGGACTTCTGTCCTGGGTGATAGCAGGAAGTGTCCAGGCAGGGGGCCCTGAGCACAGGTGAGCATTTTAAGTGCTAAAGCTTCCACTGCCATTGGAAATTCAGCACCCATGGATATTATGAATGCAATGGAGGCAGGTTTGGGAGTCAGAGAAGTGGGTTCTTATTGGTGTTCCCCCACTAATTTGCTGTATGCCCTTGGTTAAATCGCTCAAAGTGAGGCTTCAGTTCCGAAATCTGCAAAATAACTCCCAGAGTCCCTTTCAGTGCTGAATATTACGTGGGCTTTGTCCTCAAGAACATACTATTTTTCTTCTTAATACTATCTTATTTCTTGAGGGATGCAAATTTCACTGTCATAAAAGGGTATTTTCTCTGTCAAAATAAACACTACAATGAGCAGACTCAAACCTTGCTGTCCTACGTTTTAGCTTTCCTGCAATCAGAACAACCTCAGGCATCTATTACCAATATCACCGTTGTTTCCTCTACCTTCATTTGTAGCCAAAGTTTTTGTCCTGACATTTAAGACACGAAGCCTTCATGGTACAATATAACCAATGATGCCAGGCCTGACACTATTTTCATCTGACAACTTACAGCTCGGACAGCGAGGATGTCTCCAACAGAAAGCCATTTCAGGATATGAAAGAGCACATCTTCAGGGAGACTCAAGATCGTTAGGTTTCGGGGTCTCCTTCTTATTCTCCGCTTTGTAGGATAACAGAAACACTTGGCACACCTACAGTGGATCACTTAAAAAAAAAAATCAGAATGGTCTAAGTGATGTGTTGGAAACGAGTTGTGCTGATATGAAAAGTTATATCTGAACATGATTTAACAGTTACTGACCTCTGCCCCAGCCATATTTACAGTCCTAAACAAAGATTAAATAAAGGAGTAGTAGTGGTACAGAAGACATCATCATTCATTCAAATATTCAATAAACATTGATGGTGAGTAGTAATCATGTAACCTGGCTATTGGGAAACCTTCTGATCCAGAGCCCAGATGACAACCAGGAAGGGGGAAAAAGCAGCCAACGCTGATGATGGTTAGCCTTGCATTTCACTCTCAGGGAGGCGCCTTGACCCTTACTGATCTCTTTGCTTCTATCTGCACACATGACTAAAATGCATAATGTTAATAAGGATCTGTGGACTTGAACAGTCTGGTTTTCGAGTCCAAACTAGGAGGGTCCACCCTGCAGAGAAGCCAAAGGTGGACTTGGAGGCCAGGCCTGTCCCAGCTCTGCGGATGTCAGAGCTGCCCAGCCAGTCTCAGTGTCCTCTCTCCCCACAGGAGGTCCTTCCAACTTCAACTTCAGCAACTCTTTGCTGACTCTAAGCAGACGACATAGAAGCTTGAGGCAGGAGAAGCCCATCACCTACAATTCACCTGGTTTCCCACTCGTTCCTTCCTCCAGTCCCCACAGGAGGTGGCTGCTCTCCCACCCGCACGACTCCCTCCTCAGGGCTTCTTCCTGCCCCCCTCCCCTCGCTCTTCACCTGGGTCTTCCCATCATCAATTAACACGCTGCGAAAGCCAAGCGTAAACGCAGGGCGACCGATCCCCGCGTTTTACCGCATTTTTCTCATCCCCTTGCTCTAGGACAGCCACGATAATAACCACGGAAACCTGAGTGGCGCTCACGGCCCTCGACAGGTGGCAAACCCCGCGCGCGGCTTTCACGCGGAGCAGGGCGCTCCCAGGCATTTAAACCGCGCGCCGGGCGGTCGCCGCCGGGAAGACACGCACCCCGGGCCGAAGGGCTCGAGCCAGCCCTGCTCAGTCTCGAGGCCGCCCCGCCGCGCCCCGCGCCCAGCGCTCACCGCCTCCGCTCCCCATAACCGTGGCTGCCGTCGCTGCCGTCGCCGCTATCGCTCCCAGTGCCGCCTTGCCGGCCCAGAGCGCGCCTCCCCACGCAGGCGCAGACCTGCCCACCGCCCGCCGGAGTTTTCAAATGCACCAGGCGCTCCCATTGGCCCGCCCGGGGGGGCGCGCGCCACTGCTCGGCCGGGCCCCGCCCCCTCCCCGCCCCCTCGGACTCGGACGCTCGCGATTGGCCTCGCCAGGATGCGAATTCGAACGCCGGCTGTTGATTGGTAGAGCTTGCGCGGCCGCCCCGCCTCCCCGACCCTGGCGGGGGTCCCTAAGGAGCGTGGCTCTGGGCTGGCTGCAGCGGCGTCTCTGAATCCGCTCCGGCCCGCGTGGACCTGGCCTGTTCTGGGCTTAGGCATTGCGGTTGACTCGGCGGCAAGAGGTCCCAGCGACCGGAGGCCACGGCATGCAATGGTTTGTCAGTGAAGGTCTGAGCTGACCGGCCGCGCCTCCGAGCCCGGGGTCTCGGAGCGGGGACCCCGACGTCGTCTTCTACCTGCGGGGACGCAGGCTAGCCGGCACCCGCGGGATGCGCCTCACAGAGGCTGGCCCTGACCTTTCCGACCCGCACCCCGAGGCCGCACGCCCTGCTTCCAGCCCTTGCTTCAGGCGAGGAGACCCCTGGTTCGGTGGCCGAGTCGCTGTTGGCATAGATCGTAATGCAGAAAGTGGAGTCCAGAGACCTGGTGCTTGAAATCTTCATTGACTCATCCAGAACGTTTGACTCCTTCTTCCCTTGAAACGTGGCTCACTCTGGACCCCTCCTCCATCCCTGCCCAGGGCAAGCCCTCACCTTCACACTTGGACTAGATATCGTCCCCTGTCAGTCCCCAGTGTCTCCTCGCGGTCACCTGGGAGCCCAACTAAAATAGAAGTGCACACCTGCTTGCTTTACTGGCTGCTTTCAGCCACAGCTGAGCGTTCTGTTTACTCAGGTATTAGGCAGTGCCCACCCAGTCTGTCTTTCCGGAACCAGCTCACATCCCACCTCTTTCATGAGACCTTTGGACAAGGAAAGAAATGCAATCTCCTGGGAGAAGTGTTTGATGGAAGAGGACAGAGTGGCTTTTCCTGGAGAAGCCGGGGAATCTGGGTCAGGACTCTCCTCCCCCCCTTCCCCACAGCCTCAGACAGCACTCTGTCCCGCTACCACTTATACTCGCTGAACCCCTTCAGGGTACTTGGTCTGTGCTCAGGAGCCGAACACACACAGGAGCCATGGTGCCAAGGCTCCATGCCAGTCTGGAGCAGGAGACGAACGGATGATCACAGCGTGGGATATGGGGCCTTGGAAGCTGGGGGTGGAGGAGGGGCAGGGGTGATGTGCACAGGAAGAGGAGTGGGTAGAGCAGAGCAAGCTTGGAACTTGCTCCCCAGATGCCCCATGTTCCCACACCAGAGGACAGGAGAATCCACAGGACCCCTAAGGGTTTTCAGTCTTCTTCACCTCACCTTTGTTTCCATTGGTTACTGTTTCCCGATTTGGTACTTTGTTGTCCTCCCCCTGCACTGTTACTTTCTTTGTTGCTGGTCTCCCCAGGGCAGAGGTGCACTCTCTGTGTTAGATTTTGGTGGCATTAGCTTCACCAGTGAGTGAGTAAGTCACGCTCTCGCTACCCTGTGACGCTGCGTGTCTGTGGAGTCCAAGCGGCACCCTGACCAGTCTCTCAGTTGTCCTCTATCTTGCTCCTATGTCCTTACCACTCTTTTATTTATTCAGAGGTAAAGTTTTCTTGTTTTTCAGGAAATAGGCGTTCTTCTCTTGGCTCTGCTGCAGCCATGCCATCCCTCACCCCCACCCACTGCCCTGGCAGTAAGAGCCCCTGGGCCCAGAGGGGTGATAAGCCACTCCCAGAGGGTGTGAGAAGAGCCCATTTCCCATTGGGCTTCAGGAAGGTGAGAGAACTCACTGGAAGAGTCTAGATTTTGGGGAGCTCAGGCAAGTTCCTGACTGGAATAAGATGGCAGTTGAAGGCCTGGGGGTGAATGAGAAAGAAATTCAAGGGTGGAAGGGTGCAGAGGGGAGAGTAAGGAAAAGTGAAGCAGGCTGGGAGCCTGAGGCATCCCCCACTCAGAGAGAAAGGAAGAGGAGCCTACAGAGGAGGCAGATGAGGGGCCATGGGGGGCCTGGTGCAGTGGGGAGAAGGGGGCAGGGGACACTGAGATGCCTCAGAGAAGTCACAGGAAAAATGGACGGAGTGGGTGTGGCAGCCAGGCATGTGACAACGCTGTACTTTTGGTGAGTGGTGAGGGGAGGTAGGGAGTACAGGCAGGGATGGTAGACACCACTTTCCCAGAGCTGAGCTGAGAAGGGAGGGAGAGAACTACCTGCAAAGGAGAAGCCGAATGGGGCTTTGTAGAGGGGCTGGTGTGACCATGCTGCAGGGAGAAAGGCTATTGGGCAGGGCACTTCTCGGAGGAGAGCCCTCGTGACAAAGGTACACGGCCACGTCCATCTGCACTCAGGCCGGATGGTCTGAGCTCACAGGCTTAGCTCAGTGCTTCTCACGCCTGAGCTGCATCAGAAGCACCTGCTAACACAGATTGCTGGTCCTCACCCCCCAGACTTCTGATTCAGTGGGTTTGGGGTGGGGCCTGAGAATATGCATTTCTAACAAGTTTCTGGATGATGTGGATGCTTCTGGTCAGAAACTCCACTTTGAGAACTTCTGCCTGAGTTGAATGCTGGCTCTACCATCTGTTGACCATGGAAAGTTGCCGGATATCTCTAAGTCTCAGCTTACTCTTCTGGGCAATGGGATAATAATCATGTCCACATCATGGGTTGACGGAGGGCCACATACAGGCTCACCCCTAA
The DNA here is from genome assembly GCF_028023285.1 of Balaenoptera ricei. Taxonomy (NCBI): domain Eukaryota; kingdom Metazoa; phylum Chordata; class Mammalia; order Artiodactyla; family Balaenopteridae; genus Balaenoptera; species Balaenoptera ricei. Next base: position 52,531,162 of record NC_082653.1, on the reverse strand, counting down.
CATTCGCATGGGCCAGGGCAGAGAACGCATGGAGCCCCACGAATCCAAATATTGAAAAATGGTGCCTTAAGTTTGCAAACTTGTCAATCTCTTCTCTCCTCCTACCTTCAGAAGTACAGCATCATTACAACCATGGTCACCCCCAGACCTCCATACTCCTGACAGGACATGGCAGGTGTTGTTCCTCTGAGGCTGCTTCTATGGCCAGGTCTCAGTGAGGCTGAAAGCCACCCAGGTGGGACTCGAGGGGATCCTTTTCCACAGAAATGCACCTGGGTCCTCCATCAGGCCTCTAAGGTGAGTGGCCTCAATCTGGCAGAGAGCTGCCCCCACCCCTCCACCCCCAAGCTGAGCTCACTGGGTCCTCAAGTTGCCTCTGTAACCCTTGCAGCCCATGGCAGGCTGTGTGCACCTGGGCTAACCTGGCACTGGGAACTCTTTATTACAGCAAGACAGCCTTTGAGGGAAGTGGTGAGGGAGGCTGGGAGGGAGGCCAGGAGGAAGACCAGGAGGAAGACCTGAAGGGAGGTGGCGTGGGAGGCCAGGAGGGAGGCTGGGAGGAAAGGTGGGAGAAAGGCTGGGAGGAAGATGGAGTGGGAGGTGGAGTGAGAGGTGAAGAGGGAGGCTGGGAGGGACGTTGGAAGGGAGTCAGGGAGGGAGGTTGGGAAGAAGGTGGAGAGGGAGGTGGAAAAGGTAACAAGGGGCCTGCTGGTTCTGCCTTCGCTTGTTTGTTTTCCCCTTCGTTGGGGGGCACAGGGCAGGTGAAGCTCAGGAAGATGTCCTCCAGAGAGATCTGGTTGACTGAGTAGTCTTCCAACATGTACTTTTTCTTGGCTTGCTCCAAAATGCCAAACACCTGTGGGAAAGGAGGAGGCCGCTATAGATGATGGGCACAGGGAAGGGAGAGGAGGCAACAGGGGCTGGAAAGAGGAAGGGTCTTTGGGGTTGTTACAAAGCCCCCCAAAGACCCATCCCTCTCTCAGCTGCTCCCAGACCACCTCTCAAGAAGTCAGTCCTACAGAATTGAGCTCTCTGTGATTTTAGGGAAAGGGACCCTGGCTGGGAGTGGTGCCAGAAGGCAGAGGCCCCAGCTGGGTCCCTGGATTGCTGTGTGACCCTGGGCATATGGTGTCCCCTCTCTGGGTCTGCTCGCCTCTCTGTGAAATGAGGGGGCAGGAGGAGCTGACCTCCGAGGTCCCTTCCAACTCAAACATTCTTATTTTCTATGAAATCCACGTGAATGTTGCAGCAGCACTGAATAAGACTTCTACCCGAAAGAGAGAACACCAGAAAGTGGGTGACATCAGAGTTGTGCTCCCTCTGATGCCCAGGTATGTGCTCACCTTCGCCCAGCTGAGGTCATTGCCAGGCAGGTGGTAATGGACCATCCCTTGGTGCTCATCTTCCAGGACGCTGCCTGCACAGTGTCCCCATGAGGGCCGGGCTGGACGGCCAGGGGAGGGAGGCCCAGGCCCCTGGAATCGTGGCCCTCGTCCCAGAGGTCAGGGATGGATATACGCACAGATGACCTCTGCACAGCAGCACGTACCTGGGAAGGTCAGGTCCACGAATGCCTTGAACTCTTCCAGGGCCTCCTGCTGCCTGTCACTCCAGATCTTGGCCCATAGGGAGTAGCCACTGCCAAACTTGCTCTTGAGGTGATGTGGGCTGCCCAGGCACTTGAACTGACCCTGCACCATGATGGCCAGCCGGGTGCACAAGGCCTCACAGTCCTCCATGCTGGGGAGAGGGGGTGGAGGCCTGACAAAAGGCTGGGAGATGCTGATGCCCGCCATCCACGTCAAAGTCTTGTGCAGATGGGAAGGTGTTGATGCCCAGATCAGGCTGTTCCTGATTCCCATGCTCAGGGTGTGGCCCACATGGTAGAGCCTGGGGACTCTCCTCACAGACTCTTACCAGATGCTGACAGGTCTTCTCTCCACCCAGCCCCTCCCAGCCCAGCCCTCCCACAGCCCCGGTCCTGGCTTTACCTGTGGGAGGTGATGACAATGGCCTTGCCAGACTTGCGGGCCCTCGCGACGGTGCCCCAGAGCAGGCTCCGGGCCACGGGGTCCATGCCAGTGGACGGCTCGTCCAGGAAGATAACCGTGGGCTCTCCAAGCAAGGCAATGCCGGCGCTCAGCTTCCGCTTGTTGCCACTGCTGGGGCAGAGGGTGAGAAGTTGGGTAATTGGCAATCTTAAGTTTCCAGTAGTACAATCCTCCCCCCTTTTTTCTTCTCTATTAAGAAAGTGCTCACGCCCCCTGGTGGGGCATTCAGTAACATGGCCCACCACCCTCCCCCAGGGGTGCACTGTGACTTGGCTGTCCACTCAGCATCTAAACCATTCCCCTGGACACAGGGATCGGTCCAGGGTGAGCACATGGTCCATGAATCTCCTTTGAGGGTCTCTATGTGTGTTAGGGGGATAAGAGCATAGGGCCGTTTTAGCTAACTTTATTTAATGAACACATAGCATTTACAATGTACAAGGCACTCTTCTAAACATCCCAGGTGTTAACTCATTTAATCATCAAAAGATGCAAGGAAACACAAAAACATGCTTGAAACTGAAGTCAACAGAGGAAAGAGACAGGGCGACATCATCTAACCGCCTCTGACTTTCCTGTCCCGGGATTGGGGTACTGCTGCCAGCCTGCAGGGGCGCTGTGCACAACTCGAGGGGTGGCCTGGGATTCCGGACATGTGTGGCCTTGCTTTGTTTAAGCTAACTGGAGTTGGGTTAGGATCACTGGCAACATAAGACTGAGGAATCCCCCAGGCTTCTCAGCAGAACAACAGCTCAGATGCCTCACACAGAGCGGGATAAGGTAGTGTGTGCTTGAAATGCAAGTCTACCAAAAATCAGAAGCCCTTTGTGAAGCGACAGGAAGAATAACACCAATGGTGCAGCAGCCCGTCCTCAGCCACATAACTGCCTGGGGCCAAGAGGAAGCTGCGCCTTGGGGCAGCCCAGGCCATTGACCCATTCTTACAGGGGAGGGAGGCCACCTCCCCAAAAATCCACGCAGTGGCATGGACCACAAAACTACCCCAAGCATGGAGCTGACACGCCTTGCCCTACCCCTCAGCACTGAGAAGAACCACAACACATCTTATTACCGGAGGGGGAAGGGCCGAGGGAGCTCCAAGTCTCACCTGTAGGTCTTCACCAGGTTGTCGGCGTACATGTACATGAGTAAGTCATCAAGAATTTGGTCCACACAGGCACTGATGTGGCGCTCGGGGATGCCCCGGAGCCGGGCATACATGACCAGTGTCTCCTTGCCCGTCATGTGGTCCAGCAGGGCATCAAAATGGGGACAGTAGCCGATCCACTGCCGCACCTGGGGTTGGAACACAGCCCAAGGGGTAGGTGTGTCAGAAGGAAAGCTACCAATTGGGCAGGGGCCTGGACCCTGCCTCTGCCCTGTGCACCCCCACGTGTGCCACATGAACAGACGTGTGCCATGGGGTGCCATGGTCCAACAGTGACGTTCAGGAGTCTGGATGCAGCACTTGCTGGTGGCGTGAACCCCAGTTCTGGAGGGTGCATGTGGGGCTGGAGTGCTTATTTCCTGCCTGCCTGGCAGGAAACCTCAGTGCCCAGTGCTCCCTACCTCTTGTCACCTTCCAAGTATATGGTCAGCAGAAGACGCTTTATTTTTTCCCCTTTGAACACATTTTCTATTAGACATGTAACCCACGAATAGATTTTCTTTGTAAGGCTGCTGGAGTCTCTTGCCAGGGCACGCCCCGGGCAGTGCAGTCACATGGGGGTGCACTTCCAAACTTTTGCATGGCTGGGTGCTCCCCATAGGGGACCAACTGTGTTACAAAGAGTATCATCCTTTATCTACCATTCTGCAACTTGCTTTTTTAACTCGCCATTATGTCTTAAAGATCTTCCTTGGTCAGTAAATACAAACCTGTATTGGCTGTACTGCGTGGCTTGTGGTATCTTAGTTCCCCAACCAGGGACTGAACCTGCGTCCTCGGCAGTGAAAACGCGGAGTCCTAACAACTGGACCTCCAGGGAATTCCCTTCTGCCCATTTTTTAATCAGGTTGTTTGTTTTTTTGATATTGAGTTGTATGAGCTCTTTATATATTTTGGATATTAACTCCTTATCAGTCATAACACTTGCAAATATTTTCTCCCATTCAGTAGGTTGCCTTTTCATTTTGTCGATGGCTTCCTCTGCTGGGCAAAAGTTTTTAAGTTTAATCAGGTCCCATTTGTTTATTTTTCCTTTTGTTTCCCTTGCCGTAGGAGACAGATTCAAAAAAGATACTGCTATGATTTATGTCAAAGAGTGTTCTATGTTCTCTTCTAGGAGATTTTTCTTTTTTTTTATACTTTGGGTTTATTTATTTATTTATATTTAATTATTTATGGCTGTGTTGGGTCTTCGTTTCTGTGCGAGGGCTTTCTCTAGTTGTGGCAAGTGGGGGCCACTCTTCATCACGGTGCGCGGGCCTCTCATCATTGCGGCCTCTCTTGTTGCGGAGCACAGGCTCCAGACGCGCAGGCTCAGCAATCGTGGCTCACGGGCCTAGTTGGTCCGTGGCACGTGGGATCTTCCCAGACCAGGGCTCGAACCTGTGTCCCCTGCATTGGCAGGCAGATTCTCAACCACTGCGCCACCAGGGAAGCCCCTCTTCTAGGAGTTTTATGGTTTCTGCTCTTACATTTTATTTTATCTTTAATCCATTTTGAGTTTATTTTTGTAAATGGTGTGAGAAAATGTTCTAATTTCTTTTTTAGTATTTTATTGAAGTATAGTTGATTTACAATCTTGTGTTAGTTTCTGGTATACAGCAAAGTGATTCAGTTATACATATATATTCTTTTTCATCTTCTTTTCCATTGTGGTTTATTACAAGATGTTGAATATAGTTTCCTATGCTATACAGTAGGACATTGTTATTTATCTATTTTATATATAGTAGTTTGTATCTGAAAATGTTCTAATTTCACTCTTTTACACATTCTTTTACAGTTTTTCCAGCACCTTATTGAAGAGACTGTTTTTTCCTCTGTTATGTATTCTTGCCTCCTTTGTTGTAGATTAGTTGACCATAAGTGCATAGGTTTATTTCTGGGCTCTCTATTCTGTTCCATTGATCTATGTGTCTGTTTTTAGGCCAGTACCATACAGTTTTGATTATTGGAGCTTTGTAGTATAGTCTGAAGTCAGGGAACATGATACCTCCAGCTCTGTTCTTTTTTTTTTTAATATATAAATTTATTTATTTTTTATTTATTTATTTTTGGCTGCATTGGATCTTCGTTGCTGCATGTGGGCTTTCTATAGTTGCTGTGAGCGGGGGCTACTCTTCATTGCGGTGTGTGGGCTTCCCATTGCGGTGGCTTCTCTTGGTGCAGAGCATGGGCTCTAGGCACGTGGGCTTCAGTAGTTGCGGCACGCAGGCTCAGTAGTTGTGGCCTACGGGCTCTAGAGCGCAGGCTCAGTAATTGTGGCGCACGGGCTTAGTTGCTCTGTGGCATGTGGGATCTTCCTGGACCAGGGATTGAACCCGTGTCCCCTGCATTGGCAGGTGGACTCTCAACCACTGCACCACCAGGGAAGCCCTCCAGCTCTGTTCTTTTTTCTCAAGACAGTTTGCTAAAATTAAAAAAAAATCATGAGTGGGTACTGAGTTTTTATCAATTGCTTTTTCAGCTTCTATTGATAAATATTTTTCTCCTTTCATCTGTGAAGGTAGTGCTTTACATTGGTGGATTTCCTACTGTTAAACCTTACATTTCTGGAATAAACCTCATGATTGTAATTTTTTTCCTTTCAATATACTGCTGAATTTGTATTGTTAATATCTTATTTAGGGTATTTATGTTCCTGTATGAAATTGGCCTATGGCTCATGTTGGATACTGTCTTTGTCTGGTTTTTCACTTAAGATTGGGTAGCACTCTGTCTTCTCTCCTATGCTTCTGAAGTGGATATACAAGAAGGAAATAACTGTTTGGTGGTGGTTGGTATACTTGCCCATCAATCCCTTTTAGCCTAGACTCTTTTAAGAAGGGGTAGATCTTTAATCATTATTTCAATTTTACCTCCAGTTTTGGTCTATATAGGCTTTCTATTTCATGAACAAATTTTGGGATAGAAGGCTTGAAAATGTTATTATTTGATGCAAAGAAAATGAAGAAATGTGATGTTTCTTACACACCTGAGTTTGCAGTAAGCCTGTTGCCATGGTGGCTCATCTGGGATGGCCAAGGAGCCCTGCTCAGAGCATGGTGGCACCATGGACCAATGACAATCCCACAGTGGAGCTGAATGATTCTGAGTGAGTAACTCTGACAGAAACGCATGTGGACTCTCAGAAGTCACTGCTGATTTTTAGAATACTAGCAGATTCTGGTAAGAATGTATTTTAGGAAATGTGAAAGAATGCTTAAATATATTTGTACAGATAAAGGGTGGTAAGCAGAAGGCTCACAAAGGAAGAGAGCAAAGATGTACCTCTGTTAGAGTTTGCTGATGAGATTAATCCATGTGAGATTTCTAGGAGAAAATGGAGAAGTGGAGGAGCAGGTTTAACTATATTTAAATTCTATATTTCCAACTATGAATTTTCACAAATTGCCAGGAGGTGATGTGCAGATGGGTTCCAGGGAGACTGAAATCCAATTTCTTGCCAGCCAGGCAGGATGAAGGTCTTATAGGCAGATGCCACTTGATTTTAAATAATACAAAGAAATGTAACACTTCTTATCATTTGAGTTTATGGAGTAGGTTCATACTTTCTTGTCTATGAGCTTCAGTAAATGTCTGTTGGATGGATGATTGATGACAATAAGGCCAGTGGGAGGGTCTCTCCACGACCATCTGCCCTTGCCCTGTCTTGTTTTGTCTTTTATTCCTTTGTTTGTTCATTTGTTCATTCCTTCCTTCTTTTTTACAACAGCTTATTGAGATATAATTCGCATACCATACAATTCATCCATTTACCACAATCACCCATCAGATGTGTTCAGTTCAATGGTTTTTAATGTAGTCACAGTGGTGGTCCATGATCACAATCAAACTTACAGCATTTCCTCATTCCTCCGCAGAACAACCTCAAATCCATGAACAGTTACTGCCGCCTTTCCCCACTAGTCTACTTACTGTCTCCATAGATTTGCCTGTTCTGGATATTCCATACAAACAGAATCACACAATCTGTGGCCTTTCGTGACTTGCTTCTTTCACTTAGCATCATGTATTTAAGGTCCATCCATATTGTAGCGTGTGTCAGTGCTTCATTCATTTTTATGGTTTTTTTTTTTAATTAATTAATTTATTTTTGGCTGTGTTGAGTCTTCATTGCTGTGCACAAGCTTTCTCTAGCTGTGGCAAGCGGGGGCTACTCTTTGTTATGGTGTGTGGGCTTCTCATTGTGGTGGCTTCTCTTGTTGTGGAGCACGGGCTCTAGGCATGGGGGCTTCAGTATTTGTGGCACACAGGCTCAGTAGTTGTGGCTCGTGGGCTCTAGAGTGCAGGCTCAGTAGTTGTGGCACATGGGCTTAGTTGCTCCATGGCATGTGGGATCTTCCTGGACCAGGGCTCGAACCCGTGTCCCCTGCCTTGGCAGGCAGATTCTTAACCACTGCACCACCAGGGAAGTCCCCTTTTTATGGTTGAATAATATCCTACTGCATGGATAGATCACATTTTGTTTATCCATTCATCTGTTTGTTGGTGGACATTTGGGCTGATTCCACCTTTTGGCTACTGTGAAAAATGCTGCTATGAACATTCATGTACAAATTTTTGTGTGAATGTAACTTTTCAGTTCTCTTGGATATATACCTAGGAGTGAAATTGCTGGGTCATATGGTAACTCTGTGTTTAACCTATCTTCTCTAATAATCTTAATCTTTTAATTGGAGTCTTTAGTCCATTTATATATAATGCAATTATTAATATATTTGGATTTAAATCTACCATCTTATTAGGGCTACCTACTTGTCCCATGTGTTCTATGTTCCTTTTTCTCTCACACTTATTGTCCTCTATTGACTATTTTTTATAATCCAGAGGGCTGCCTGAGTGTCTTTTTTTTTCTTTAAATATTTATTTATTTTATTTTTCGGCTGTGTCAGGTCTTAGTTGCAGCACGTGGGATCTTTCCTTGCGGTGTGCGGGCTTCTCTCCATAGTTGTGGCACGGGCTCAGTAGTTGTGGCACAAGGCAGATTCTTAACCACTGGACCACCAGGGAAGTCCCCTGAGTGTCTTCATGACATGGCTGCTAGCTTCCCTCAGAGTGAGTGATGTGAAGGGGAGAGTGTACTCAAAACATAAGCTGCAGTGTCTTTCATAACCCAATCTCAGAAGTGACATGCCATCTCTTCTACAGTATTCTGTCAGTCACACAGACCAACCCTGGTACAATCTGGGAGGGGACTAGTCAAGGTTGTAAATATCAGGAGGGGGTTTTTACGGGCTGTCTTGAAGGTATACCACAATGTCTCTTACCTTCTTTCGTATATTTTCTACCCTGTTGACTCTCAGTGCTTCATTCTAAATTATTTTTGTGGGGGGAGTTGTCTTTTAGGTACATGTGCCTGGTTATTTTTTTAATGTACACCAAACATTGCACTGGCAAAATTGTAGAAATCATATGAGGCCTATGATGATGGCATCTTCCACCAGACTTCTCTTTACATTTGCTCCTCCCAGGTGCCTGGGAGCACTGGTGATTTAGGGTCACATCAATTCCATTTCAGGGACTGATAAGAGTCCAAGTTGTTTTGCAATCCTTGTGTGAACTTGTCTAAGTATAGTTCATCCCTGCACTTAGGATGCAGCCCTTTGGGGTCCCAACTCAAAGAAAGGATGCTTTCACCAGGCCTCCCCCTGCCCCAGAGGGCTCATCCTGAACTCCAGTGCCTGCCACTTCAACACCAAGAGCAACACTCAGCTCTCAGCAACCCAGCCTGGAATTGGCCATCTCCCTGGGCCTCTGTCCCCTCCTACCTCTTGGCTCGTAAGTCTTCACTGTCTTGTTAGCTCTCTGAATCCTTTGAAGACACGTTTTAAAACTTTGGTCCTGTTTTTCTAGTTACTAATGATCATCAGGAAGGGGATTAGAGTTACCTGATTTGCCATTACCAAAAGACTTGTCCATAATTATTAAAATAACAAAAAATTAAAATTAATATCAAATGTTTCATAGCCATGAGAGACTTATACTGGTTATGATTGTTCAACCAGGCTATGTATACCACAAGGTTGATAGAGACTGGTAATTAAGAGTGTGGATTCTGACACACTAGCCTGTGTCAGTTCTTCTGTTTTCTCTCTAAACTTTATTTTAGAGAGTACAGGGCACAGTAAAGCTGGTTTGATAAACTCCTCGGTGCTAGTATGGTTCATGCTGTGAACAGTGCAACTTTGATTAGGCCTCTGTAGTTCGGTCTCCTCATATGCCTGTCATTGAATCCACTGTACACTGACCACCACCTCTGTCATTACACTTACCTCACTGCATGGAAATGGCTGGTTCACATGACCATGAGCTCCTTGCAAGTGAGAATCACTCGGCCTAGCACAATTGCTGGCATATACTAGGCATTCAAAAATTGTTTCATTGAATTGGTGCCAATAATTGAAGTAGACTTCAATAAGAATGTCAGGGGGCTTCCCTGGTGGCACAGTGGTTGAGAATCCACCTGCCAATGCAGGGGACATGGGTTTGAGCCCTGGTCCAGGAAGATCACACATGCCGCAGAGCAACTAAGCCCGTGGGCCACAACTGCTGAGCCTGCACTCTAGAGCCCATGAGCCACAACTACTGAGCCCGTGTGTGTGCCTAGAGCCGGTGCTCCGCAACAGGAGAAGCCACGGCAATGAGAAGGAGCCTGCGCACCAAAACAAAGAGTAGCCCCTGCTCACCGCAACTAGAGAAAGTCCGCGCAGCAATGAAGACCCAATGCAGCCAAAAATAAATAAATAAATAAATAAATTTATAAAAATAAAGAAAATTTTTTAAAAAAGTTCAGGTTTGAGGGTTATATATTAAATTTGAGTTTAAAATGGGAGAAAGTCTGAGTAAGGCTGTCTAGAAGGCATGTATATAAGTAGGTCTGAAACACAGGACTGGGATTGGGCTGAGGATGCGGCTACTTGGGAGATGTCAGCTGACAGAAGATAATGGGAGTCAGCGTAAGGAATGAGATCAGGCGGGGACAGTGTGTAGAAGGAGAAAGCCAGTGGGCTGATGTTGCAGTCCTGAGGAGCACCACAGTCTAACGGGCTAGATGAAGAAGATCTACCAAGTGGGTCTAAGAAAGAAGTGTCAGTGATAGAGAAGAGCCAGACGAGAGGGGAAGCTATAGAAGTAAACAAAGGAAGGCGAGAATTTGAAGGAGAAAAAGGCCTGCATTAAGAAATGCTGCAGAACTACTGAGCCTGTGCTCTAGAGCCCGTGCTCTGCAACAAGAGAAGCCACCGCAATGAGAAGCCCCTGCACCGCAACAAAGAGTAGTCCCTGCTCGCTGCAACTAGAGAAAGCCCGTGCACAGCAATGAAGACCCACTGCAGCCAAAAATAAATAAATTAAATAAATTAATTTTTAAAAAAAAAGAAATTTTGCAGAGAAGGCAAGGAAGCTGACTCAAAGTTAGGAGTAGGCTTGACTTGGTGAGTGCAATGGGCATGGGGCCAGGGAGAACAGATTCCAGGGCTGTTTGGAAGGGAGCATCCATGGACTAAGGTCGCCGACTAGACGTCTTGAGTGGTGCCTTGGACAGCTGTAGATGTGTGCCACTCCCACAGGAAGCACAGGGGGAGGGGGAAGAAGAGGTTGGGGGTGTGTGGGGACAGCTGATGGCTTTGGGGGTCCATTGGGCTTCAGGTGCCTTGCGTTTCAGGGACATTTTAGAGGCAATGTTGAGTAAGCAGCTTGATATATGATCTAAAGCTCAGAGAAGAGGTCTAGGATGGAGCTATGGATTTGGGAGTCAGAGATAAACCTGATACCTGGAATTTTCAAAGATCAATTCCATTCCAGTTCCCTTTCCCCAACCCTGTGTAACACCCCTAGGTGTATTTCAGTGCCCCCCTCTTCCTGATACACCCACACCATCTCCAGGTTCATGCCTCCCTCGTCTCAGGTCACAGCCTACCTTCCCCAAGTCAGATCTGATGCTGAGGCCGTTGACAAAGGCATCCCCAGAGGTGATAGGCTCTTCCCCAGTCAGCATTTTGAAAATGGAAGTTTTCCCAGCTCCATTGAGGCCAAGAAGGCCAAAGCATTCTTCTGCTTGAACAGTGAAGGAAACCTTGTTCACAGCCAGTGGGGGTAACTTCTTGGCATAGACCTGAGATACACAAGACAGAAGACACACAGTGAGGAGGCCTGGAGTGAGCAGTCTGGAGTTAACTGTTGCATACCAGTTCTGGGACAGGTTGAGCTGCCCTCAGGGCCTAGGGGCTCCAGTGTAGCCAGGCTTGAATCTGCCTTCTCCTCCCAGCTGCTGCTCCCAGCAGGTCTAGTGAGGTTTTCTCTCCTCCTGTCCCTGCAAACTGAGACCCTAGTTCTCTAAGATAAGCCTCTTCCCTCTGTCCTTGAAGCAAAGAAAACCCCTTTGACGTTGCCTCAATTGGTTTTGGGGCTGGTTTTTTTTTTGTTTGTTTTTTTAACCACCAGGAACTATAGGGAAACAACTCTCTCTTTCTGTCTGTCTCTCTGTCTCTCTCCCTCTCTCTCCATATGTGTGCGTGTGTGTGTGTGTGTGTGTGTGTGTGTGTGTGTATATATATATATATATATATATATCTATATATATATCTATATATATATATATCTATATATATCTATCTATCTCCTGGATATTTGAAGGATGTCTCAACACAATTCCCGCTGGGGCTCTCAGGAAGACTAACAGGCTTGGTCTGAGCTTTCAGAACCTATTCCCCCACCTTGGCTCCTCCACAAACTGTTTTCTAGATTGAGGAGAGACTCAACCATGTCCAACCTTCAAGGCTTCTTGGGGTTCATGGTTCTGGTGCCCCTCCCATCTCAGGCCTTCCTGTCTTCCAGGGGACCCCAGAAGAGACAATGGAAGGCTGAGGTGATAACTTCAGTCTCTGGGCACACAAACGAACTCAAATGTGATCTGTTCACAGAGGAAACCTCTCTCTGAGTCTTTCTCCACCAAAACTCACCTGAATCCTTTGCCAGTACAGTAGTCCCCCCTTATCCACAGGGGATATGGTCCAAGACCCACAGTGGGTGCGTGAAACGGTGGATAGCACAGAACCCTATATATACTATATTTTTTCCTATACATACATACCTATGACAAAGTTTAACTTATAAATTAAGCACAGGGACTTCCTTGGTGGCGCAGTGGTTAAGAATCCGCCTGCCAATGCAGGGGGGACACGGGTTTGAGCCCTGGTCTGGGAAGATCCCACATGCCACGGAGCAACTAAGCCCGAGCGCCACAACTACTGAGCCTGTGCTCTAGAGCCCGCGAGCCACAACTACTGAGCCCGAGTGCCACAACTACTGAAGCCTGTGTGCCTAGAGACCGTACTCCGCAACAAAGAGAAACCCTCACAATGAGAAGCCCGCGCACTGCAACGGAGAGTATCCCTCGCCCCCTGCAACTAGAGAAAGCCTGTGCACAGCAACGAAGAACCAATGCAGCCAAAAATAAAAAAATAAAATAAATTTTTAAAAAAACAAACAAACAAACAAAAAAAATTAAGCACAGTAAGAGAATATCCGAATTGCCAGCATCACTACTCTTGCGCTTTGGGATCATTATTAAATGAAATAACAATTACTTGAACACAAGCACTGTGATAGTGCAACAGTTGATCGGATAACTGAACTGGCAACTAAGTGATTAAACGGTGGATAAGCTGGACAAAGGGAGGGAGCGGGACGGCTCCAGAGTCAGTCCCACTACTCAGAACGGCGCATAATTTAAAACTTTGATATTTCTGGAATTTTCCATTTAATATTTTTGGACCACAATTGACTGCAGTTAGCTGAAACCTCAGAAAGCAAACCTGCTGGTAAAGGGGTACTACTGTACTCCAAGCCAGCAGGCAGGTCCTGGAGCCATGGTGGCTGCTTTCTTATGCAAAGGGCCCCCAAGAGTAATGGTCTTTGCTTTCGAAGCCATGTCGAACTTTACCTTAGACACTCCTTTAAGAACCAGTGGATTTTTCTTACAAAAATTTTCCAAAAAGGTCTCGATCATTTTCTCTTCTTCTTCCACATCTTGGTCTCCAGGCGTGGACTCCGCACTGTGCAAAACTACCTGCTTTCCTGAGACAAGGATGGCAGGTGTAAGTGCTTTTGCGAGGGTAGTAGGTAGAGGTCAAGGGGCCCACAGGGACTTGGTCCTCCCTGGGAAGGCCTTGAAGTCGCCCCGGCCGTGCTCAGTTCCTGCACGCACACCCGTTCTCAGGGTCAGCCACAGGCAAGACTGAATGCATGCTGACATGACCGTGATATGGTGGACAAGGAAACTTTACGGAGCATTGGTTTTTTTTTTTTTGGTGGAGATTTGAGTTTATCTTTGAGAGTAGGTTTGCTTTTTTTAAAGCATAGTGTTTTTTTGTTTTTTTTAAACTTTGGGTTTATTTATTTATTTATTTATTTATTTATTTATTTATTTATTTATGGCTGTGTTGGGTCTGTGTTTCTGTGCAAGGGCTTTCTCTAGTTGCGGCAAGTGGGGGCCACTCCTCATCGCGGTGCGCGGGCCTCTCACTATCGCGGCCTCTCTTGTTGCGGAGCACAGGCTCCAGACGCGCAGGCTCAGTAGTTGTGGCTCATGGGCCCAGTTGCTCCGCGGCATGTGGGATCCTCCCAGGCCAGGGCTCGAACCCGTATCCCCTGCATTGGCAGGCAGATTCTCAACCACTGCACCACCAGGGAAGCCCGGCATTGGCTTTTAAGGAAAATAAAAAGACCTGAAGCCTGGAGATGTCAAGATATAACAAATCCCATTTTCTACAGAATTTCCTTTGTCCTGGGGGGTAGGGGAAGGGGCTTTGCCTTTGGAAGATATTCGGGGCAAGAGCTGACACAACAGCCCTTTCTCCTATGTGGCTCCTGAATGACTGAGGCGAAGAGGTGTTCCAAGCTGACTAGTTTTAGGAAATCCAGGGTCTTGTTTCTACTCGGCTGGCCAGGGTTACAGGGGCCAAGCCAATGCTCTTCCCTCAACAGGGGATCCCAGGGATGGCCGTTACCTCTCTACCCTACGGGTGGATTATATGGTCTCCAAGACCTCGGATGCTGAGAATCAGGGCCACTGCAGGTTGTAGGAAGGAAGCTATGGAGCCAGCCCCTTGACCTGTAATTGGAGACTTACACTTGGACCCACTCACCAATTTTTGCTTCCTGTTGAAGCCAGAAAACTTGGCTTTCAGTTCCCACAAGACACTGGTTTCAATGAGGAAAAGCAGGATGAGGTACACAGGTCCTGAGATGGCAAGGGCTATCAGATACTTCCCCATCCCTAGAGACTCCCAGGCATAGATGTTCTTTTGGACAACATATCCCTCTGCTAAAATGGGATAAACAGATATTATCAAATTACATATAGTAGGTCAATTCCTATTATAACAAATATCATTTAAAAGAAGCATTATTGTCATCAATGTTGTTACCACATCCCAGCAGATGGGAAACATAATATTCTGTTTTCCTTGCTAGAACCAATGTCTTGCAAAAATAATGCAGTAAAGTAAAACACTGCTCCCTGTCCATATGACAGTTATTTGAAATGCAAAATATTTATATGCTTGGTTCTTTTATCAATCATTAATCACCCTGTAACTTCAACTGACCACTCATTTAAAAATACTCAGCAGCCTCTATTCTCCTATTTTAATCTGATTTGCCTTCAAATTTTCTTTTAAATACATGTATTTTTCTTTTTTCTTTTTTTTTTTAATCAGTCATCATTTTTATACACATCAGTGTATACATGTCAATCCCAATCGCCCAATTCAGCACACCACCATCCCCACCCCATCACGGTTTTCCCCCCTTGGTGTCCATACGTTTGTTCTCTACATCTGTGTCTCAACTTCTGCCCTGCAAACCGGTTCATCTGTACCACTTTTCTAGGTTCCACATACATGCATTAATATATGATATTTGTATTTCTCTTTCTGACTTACTTCACTCTGTATGACAGTCTCTAGATCCATCCACGTCTCAATAAATGACTCAATTTCGTTCCTTTTTATGGCTGAGTAATATTCCATTGTATATATATACCACATCTTCTTTATCCATTTGTCTGTTGATGGGCATTTAGGTTGCTTCCATGACCTGGCTATTGTAAATAGTGCTGCAATGAACATTGGGGTGCATGTGTCTTTTTGAATTACGGTTTTCTCTGGGTATATGCCCAGTAGTGGGATTGCTGGATCATATGGGAATTCTATTTTTAGTTTTTTAAGGAACCTCCATATTGTTCTCCATAGTGGCTGTATCAATTTACATTCCCACCAACAGTGCAAGAGGGTTCCCTTTTCTCCACACCCTCTCCAGCATTTGTTTGTAGATTTTCTGATGATGCCCATTCTAACTGGTGTGAGGTGATACCTCATTGTAGTTTTGATTTGCATTTCTCTAATGATTAGTGATATTGAGCATCCTTTCATGTGCTTCTTGGCCATCTGTATGTCTTCTTTGGAGAAATGTCTGTTTAGGTCTTCTGCCCATTTTTGGATTGGGTTGTTTGTTTCTTTAAAATTGAGCTGAATGAGCTGTTTATATATTTTGGAGATTAATCCTTTGTCCGTTGATTCGTTTGCAAATATTTTCTCCCATTCTGAGGGTTGTCTTTTCCTCTTGTTTATGGTTTCCTTTGCTGTGCAAAAGCTTTGAAGTTTCATTAGGTCCCATTTGTTTATTTTTGTTTTTATTTCCATTACTCTAGGAGGTGGATCAAAAAAGATCTTGCTGTGATTCATGTCAAAGAGTGTTCTTCCTATGTTTTCCTCTAAGAGTTTTATAGTGTCCGGTCTTACATTTAGGTCTCGAATCTATTTTGAGTTTATTTTTGTGTATGGTGTTAGGGAGTATTCTAATTTCATTCTTTTACATATAGCTGTCCGGTTTTCCCAGCACCACTTATTGAAGAGACTGTCTTTTCTCCATTGTATATCTTTGCCTCCTTTGTCATAGATTAGTTGACCATAGGTGCGTGGGTTTATCTCTGGGCTTTCTATCTTGTTCCATTGATCTATGTTTCTGTTTTTGTGCCAGTACCATATTGTCTTGATTACTGTAGCTTTGTAGTAGAGTCTGAAGTTAGGGAATCTGACTCCTCCAGCTCCGGTTTTTTCCCTCAAGACTGCTTTGGCTATTCGGGGTCTTTTGTGTCTCCATACAAATTTTAAGATGATTTGTTCTAGTTTATTTTTATTAAAATATTTATTTAGGCTGTGCCAGGTCTTAGCTGCGGCACATGGTATCTTCGTTGTGGCATGTGGGATCTTTAGTTGTGGTATGCGGACCCTTAGTTGCAGCATGCGGGATCTAGTTCCCTGACCAGGGATCAAACCTGGGCCCCCTGCATCGGGAGCGTGGAGTTTTACCCACTGGACCACCAGGGAAGTCCCAAAATACATGTATTTTAAAATCATACAGTAAATACACACTCATTGGAAAGAAGAAACATGTATGAGGTAGAAAGTCAAGGTACTTCTCCTTTCCCCACAACTATTGTTACAGTTTTGTATATAATCCTTCCATACCTTCTGGATATAATCTTTTAAAATACAGGTAGAATGATACTATGCATTATCTTCTCCAATTCCTTTGTTTCATTTACTAATATGTAACAGACATTGGCCATATCAGGACATATAGATCAAAATAATACAGATCTCTGGCAAAGGTAAATACATGGACAATTGTAGCAACTAGTATTGTTGTAACTTTGGTAGGTAACTCCACTTTTTGTTTTCTATATGACTTAAGAAACTAATGCATAAAAAACAATTATTAGTCTATGCTTCTGGACACATAATACATAAAGAGGTACTGTGACATCAGTAATTAAAAGAGAGTGGGGACAGGGCTGTATAGGAGTAGTTTTTATATGTTTTTGAAGTTAAACTGATATAAATTCAAATTAGAATGTTGTAACTTTAGGATGTTAAATGTAATTCCCATGGTAACCACAAAGAAAATAGCTGTAGAATATACTCAAAAGGAAACGAGAAAGGAATTAAAATGTTTCATATGAGGTACCTAGAGTAGTCAAACTCATAGAGACGGAAAGTGGAATGATAGCTGCCAGGGGCTGGGGGGAGGGAGACGGGTAGTTAGTGTTTCATGGATTCAGAGTTTCAGTTTTGCAAGTTGAAAAAAGTTCTGGAGATAATGGTTATGATGGTTGCACAACAATGTGAATGTACTTAATGCCACCGAACTGTACATGTAAAAATGGTTAAAATGGTAAACTTCGTATATATTTTTCCACAGTTTAAGAAAATAATTAATTTTAAAAGGTGTTGAAAGGATGTGGATAAATTGGAGCCCTCATACATTGCTAGTGAAATGTAAAATGGTGCAGCCACTGTGAAAATAGTTTGGTGGTTCCTGAAAAAGCTAAATAAAGTCACCATAAGACCCAGCAAACCGGGGCTTCCCTGGTGGCGCAGTGGTTGAGAATCTGCCCCCCAATGCAGGGAACACAGGTTCAAGCCCTGGTCTGGGAAGATCCCACATGCCACGGAGCAACTAGGCCCATGAGCCACAACTACTGAGCCAGCACGTCTGGAGCCTGTGCTCCGCAACAAGAGAGGCCGCGATAGTGAGAGGCCCACGCACTGTGATGAAGAGTGGCCCCCACTCGCTGCAACTGGAGAAAGCCCTCACACAGAAACGAAGACCCAACACAGCCAAAAATAAATAAATAAATAAATAAATAAAGGAATTCCTTTAAAAAAAAAAAAAAAAGACCCAGCAAACCCACTCCTAGGCATATACTCAAGATAACTGAAAACATCTTCGAACAAAAACTTGTACGTGAATGTTCACAGCAGCATTATTCATAATAGCCAAAATGTAGAGACAACCCAAATGTCCATCAACTGATGAATGGATAAACAAATTGTAGTCTATCTATGCAATGGAATATTATTCAGCCATAAAAAGGAACAAAGTACCGATGCACACCACAACCTGGATGAACCTCAAAAACATTGTTATAAGTGAAAGAAGCCAGATACAGAAGGTCACATAGTGTATGATTCCATATACATGAAATGTCCAGAACAGGCAAATCCATAGAGACAGAAAGTAGATTATTGGTTGTCAGATGCTTGGGGGAAAAGGGAATGGGGAGTGACTGTTAATGGATGGGGTATTTCTTTTTTTCGGGTGACGAAAATGTTCTGGAATTAGATGGTGGTGATGGTTGTACAACCTTGTGAATATACTAAAAACCAATGAATTGTATACTTTAAAAGGGCGAATTTTCTATGAATTATATCTCAATAAAAAATGTAATTAACAAATTCTGCTTGCAATACTCACAAACTTGATTGCACTCAGTCTGGTTCAGGCTCTTGGCATTGCAAAACTTCTGTAGTTCAAAGCTGTAATGTAAGTTGGAGAAAGCCATCCCCAGGCAGTGGCCTGGAAGCAGTAGGAATGTGTGATCCAAAGACTCTGAGACTTTTGTGTAGCCTAGATCTGTGAGGGGAATAGAAAATATTAACTCTTCTTTCAGGAAGAAAAGGGAACATCCCCTAGCAACTCTCTGAACCCACTGTGCCTTTTATCCTGTATAAAGGATCTGTTATCTCTATCTGTTGCTATATCTATCTCTGCACGTCACACTGCCAGGCCCAAGACCGGAATCAGGTTCTCCCTGACTCCCAGTGTTCCCTCTTCCCCTGTAGTCATTCAACCTCCAAGCCATAAGTACTTTTCTTTTGCAGTGCTTCCTGAACCTGTCATTTTACTTCTATTCCTATTGTTTATGCAGACAAATCAGAAAGAGCTTGGTGTGTTTGAGAAAACCAGCAAGAGCGTGGCTGCAGTATGGGATGCACCTGTGGAAGCAGTGGATTTGAAGGCTGGAGGTTTACAAATGAGTTAGGGCCAGACAGGAGGGTCTGGTGGGCCAGCTTTGGAGTTATTTGAGTGTCATCTTACAGGTAGATAAGAACACAGTTCCTGCCTGTACAGTTTGTAGAGCCAAAACCATCATTATTTGCAAATGCTGTACATTATCATGTACCTAGAAAAGCCACAAGAATCAATCAAAGTGCTATTAGAAATAAGAGAGGGAACTTCCTGGTGGTCCAGTGGTTAGGACTCCACGCTTCCAATGCAGGGGACACGGGTTTGATCCCTGGTCGGGGAACTAAGACCCCAAAAGTCTTGCAGCCAAAAAAAAAAGAAAGAAAGAAAAGACAGAACAGAACAGACTCGCAGACATAGAGAACAGACTTGTGGTTGCCAAGGGGGAGGGGGTTGGGGGAAGGATGGAGTGGAGTGGGAGGCTGGGATTAGCAGATGTAAGCTATTACGCATAGGATGGATAAACAACAAGGTCCTACTGTATAGCACAGGGAAATCTATATTCAATATCCTATGATAAAGCATAATGGAAAAGAATGTATATATGTGTATAACTGAATCACATTGCTGTACAGCAGAAATTAACACAATATTGTAGATCAACTATACTTCATTTAAAAAAAAAGAAATAAAAGAGAGGTCAGTAAACTGGCTGGTTATAAAATAAATATACAGAAACTGGGGCCTCTTAGAGGTTTGAGAAGCCAATTTTTTAGGTTCATGTTATATTGAAAAGTGAAGAAATGCCAAACGGGGTTATAAATAAACTGTGGTATATTTAAAATATTTTAAATGTTTATTTACAACAAATAAACACAACTGCTCTGCAAAATAAATATGCTACTCATAAGCTAATTAATTTGTAAGAGGATTAACTCATAATGTGCTGCGTGGGTCATGGGCCAGCAGTGGGGCCATGTTTACAGTCCACAAACGTAATCAAGCCCTCACCCACCCAACAGGCCACTTCGTGCTTATCCCTGATAACTACACGTGCTACTAGCCGCCATCCTTCACAAACCACAAAATATCCTCACCAACAAAAAGGGTAAATAACTGGGTGGGATTAGAGCTCTAATTTCAGACTTCATGACTAGTCACACCACCAGCTCTAAACCAGTGGGTAGTCCAAGGGAGAGAGCCTGTGGACGTGTGACTTACAGATTCCCTGAAGAGAGGCTGAATAAACTCTTCATATAAAAAAATGAACTCTACTCTCAGGGCTTGGATTTAGAGTAGTACAGCTTTTGGGTGTCAATCTGTGAAATTCCTGTCAGTGGAGGCCACTGTGATGTATGGTGAGGTGAACTTGGATATGAGGTCTCCAGACCAACATTTTCTGGGCCAGGACTCAGAAACTGAGCATCAGAGCCAGGGTCCACCCATGGGGTTGGAGGCGCAGTTTGGGGCACAACTCGGAAGTCGTGGCTCCACACTGTCGCCGAGGCCCCAGAGTCATGGCTCTGGTGACCAGACAGCTGCATCCAAGGAGACCACGCCTCAGCAGTACAGCTGCAAAGGTGGCAGACATGGCTCTGGGAAGGAGACACAGTGGGTCATGTCCTCCTCATTTTCTCTCTTTAGAATTCTAAATTTGGAAATCTAACCTGGAGACTCAGGTAGAGGGGAGACGGGAAAACTACCAGAACATCAGCAGTGCAGCTCCTGTGTGGGGTAGAGAGAAAGACTTAACCACTAAGCAAGGCTCATGAGCCCAGACTGAGAATGAACAGTCAGCCACGGTCTCCTCCCAGACCTTCCCCTGTTCAGTGAAAATCTTCAGGCCCCTAAGAGAGGAGTGGTTGAAATCTGAGAGGGGACAACCCCACGCCCCAAGCTCACCCTAACCAGAATCAGTTCACCAACAATACGTGTAATCAAAGGAACAGTTATTTACAACTTCTGCTTGTTTTCGGTCCTTCCTTCTCTGTGGATCCTACTCCAAAGCTTGTTGAAGACTGAGGAGAGGTCACAAACCACCCATATCTAGCCCTCCAACTGAAGGACTTTTCTCTGCCACATTCCTGGGTGGGATCCATCCTTTTCTGGATCTCGTGTCTTCTTTCTCCTTTACTTTACTCCTTCACTTTGCTGGCCTATATCCTTAACTTTCCAAGAAAGTGACGTGGTGGCTTCAATCTCTGTTCGCCCATTTGAAATTGTCTTTGTTCTGTCCATACACCTGACTGACAAGTGAATTCAGTATAGAACTCGTTGTCATCTAGGAAGCATCTGGGTCTTTTTTCATTCAGTGTTGGATATTTGATGGATCCCTTCAATCTTGAAGTTTGATTTTTCAACTCTGGGAAATTTTTTTGTTTCATTTCTTTGGTAGTTTCCTCAACTTCATTTCCTCTGTTTTCTCTTTCTGGAATGCTTATCAATTGAATATAATAGCATCTCCTGGACTTACTCTCACGTTACCTGCCCTTTTTCTCAACTTCTCCTATTTCTCTTATCTTTTTGCTCTACTTTGGCAGGTTAATTGACTTTATTTTCCAACACTTCTGCTAAATTTTTATTTTGGCAATCAGCTCTTTCTTGTTCTCAAAGTTTTTCTTCTTTATGGAATTCTGTTGTTTAATAGATGCAATCTTTTCCAAAATCTTTGTTTTGTTTGGTTTTGTTTCCTGCACGTCCCTCCCCCTGTGTCTCCTTTTTGTTGGTTTGTTTTAGTCTTTTCTTGGCTGCCATCCTCAAATGATCAGTGATCCTTGATTGTCTGTCTATTCAGAGAGACAAATGAGGCACCAGGAGGTGATTTGCTAGCTTTGTGTATGGAGGTAAGGGGCCAGGCTACATTTTAAGGCAACCAGGCAGGGCACCAGTCCATAATGTTTAGGTCTCTTTTGGAAGCAGGTTCAATTCATCAAGAGGAGGGATCTCTGACTGCTTCCGGGTGGGGAGTGGTAGTAGGGCCAATGGAGATGGAACAGACTGTTTCACTCCCTTTCTCTGCGGTCCCAAGCCTCTCGAGGATTCTGTGTTGCTAAATTAGGTACTTGCTCAGCCATTTCCCCCTCTCAATGCACTTTAGATGTTTCTTCATTGTGAATTCATACATTTTTATTTCCTTTGCTATCGTTTTAGTGGAGTCTCAGGAAAAAGAGAGCTCAGATCTAGCTTTCATAACTCTCTGTCTACTGCCATGGTGACAGCATCTTAATGAGGCCTCTAGGGCATGTGTACAAGGGCCAAGGGCGAGCCTCTAATGTATAGTTTTCTTTCTCAGGGAGTAGGGATGGAGCCTGTGAAGGCACTGGCATCCTTTTCCCCAGACCAGAGGTGAAGCTTCTTGCCTTGTCCCAGCCTCCCTCCTCTTTGACTCACCCGATTTCCAGTTAGTTTTAGCAGTTGCCTCCTGCTAAGCAGAAGAAGTGCCTTGGTCCCTGTTATTGCTGCATTGGAGGGAAGAGAAGAAATAGCATGAAGCAATCTAAGAAGAAACAGATCCCAGCAAGGCCAAGGGATCCAGGGAGAATGTCCAGAGAGTCAGGCGCTAGCTTGGTCATCTTCTTTAAAGCTCTGCTCCCATCAGGGCCCTCAGTGTCCTTGGACTTTCAGGTGCTTGTCCCTCTTGGGTGGGTTGAGCGACAGAGGAGAAGAGAAAGGGAGGAATCCTTAGATTCTCCCTGGAGATTAGAGCAAACATTTCTCAGAGTGATTCCCTGTACCACTTGTGTCGGAATCATGCAGGATGTCTTTAAGTGCTGATCAGTGAATCTCAGATGGAGTTTACAGCTGAGAACTGCTGGATTTGGCTTCCCTCAGGACAGGCCTTTGTGTATCCCCTTTCCTCTGCCTGCAGTGCGCTTTTTGTTCTATTTCAATCATAAAGTCAAAACACTGTCACTTTTATGATCCTCTCAGATGAAAATAATTCCGTCTCTGAAATTCCACAGGTGGTATGTATGAGAACTAGAAAAGGCACCACTAACTCTGTTAGACTAGTAAAATAAATTCAAAATAGGGAATACACACACATCCTTTAAGAGACAGAATGACTCCCAAGATGAAAGCAGAAGAAGCTGTTAACATATTTTTAAATTAAAAGAAAGAAACGAACAAAACCCCAAAATCAATTTGAAGGAGGTGGTCAGCATAAAAACAAAGGAAAAAAAGCATTACAGAGGTAAAATATGATCATGGATATCCAACCCTGACCCAGAGAGAGACGGCAGCACAGACATGAAGACGTCGGTTTTAGAGGATGTGGTGTGAAGATGGCTCACCCCTCAGTTTCTTTGACTCTAATTGCACGTCACCAAGCAGCCTTCGTCCAACCCTGGCTTATTATTACCTTCTTTTAAACTGAGGAATAATTTATTTCAGTGAAATGCATGATCATAAGTGGACAGTTTGATGAATTTTGACAAATATTTATGCCCATGTAACCAACACCTCGATCAAGATACAGAATGTTTCCAACACTCCAGAAAGTTCCCTAAGGTCTCCATGTAGTGGACCCCCTCCCCCCAGCTCTGAGCCAAACGCTTTTCTGGCTCAGAGTGCGCCTCTTCCACGCAGCACCCTGTTTTGATGTTTGCGCTGCTGCACGTGGTGAGCGTCTGTTCCCTCTTTGTTGCTGAGCATACTCTGCTGATGAATATAACCACTGTGTGTCTCTGTCCTCCTGGAGATGCATGTTTGGGACGTTGACAGTTTGGGGCTCTTCCATTGACAGCTGCTGAGAAGAGCCTCACACAGGCCCCTGGCAGACACACATTTTCATGGTTACAACTTCTGTGGCTGCTGGAGGGAAAGTTAAAGCTGTGTGATGTGTAGCCATAACGGTCCTCACCTTTTTCACTTGTGACTGAGACGAGAACAAGGGGGCCGATGCTAAAAAGGTGAGCGTGATGATGAGCTTAACACAGGCGCTACCCACATTGTCAAAGAAGAAGCTGGTCAGGTAGATGAAGGGGATGATCGCCCAGGCATAGAACATTAGCATCAAGACAACAGCAGGGATGTTTTCCGGGTGTGTAAAAGCTTCTTCATCATAGTACAAAAACACCACCTTAGGAAAGCGGGGTAGAATTTGGAAAAGTCACTAAGAGTCAGTCCTAAGCATTAGAGAAAGGATATGATAATCTCAATTTTAAAAATAAAGTAAATAAGGTGTTAGCAGTACTACATTGGCAACTCCCTTCCCTTACTCATCCAGCGGTACAGAGACAGCTGGCTCTGCCCCTGGAAATCAGTGCAGTGAGATCAGGGGCTCAGAGGCAGAACAAAGGAGGACGTGATCCATTCTGCACAAATGACCAGGGAACCTCAACTGCACAACTCAGTCACCACCAAAGACTTGCAACCCTCAGTGCCCTGGTGAGCTATTTCTGGGCACTGTCCCCAAGGCACTGTCATTTACTAGTTTGAGGCAGCAGTTGTGGGGAAGCCACAAATTAGAGACCCTAGAGCCGGCCCCTCTGCTCCTAATGATGCTGGGACTGAAATCATCTTTTACTGAGGGTCAGCAATGAAGGTGCTTTCACACCCTGTGTGGCCAATCAGGGGCTTAGCTGCCAGCCTGGACTTCAGGTAGGGTTCTGGTTCTTCACAGGGTCCCCAAGGCAAGCCCCCTGTGATGTGCAGGGGAAAGGCCCTAGCACCATGCAGCTCACCAGCAGCAGCAGAGTGGGGGTGAGGAAGGAGATGAGGTCCCACAGCAGAGCCGAGAGCCAGAAAGTAGCCACATAAACGCCACTGATGAACTGGACCTGCTTGGTCTTGATGCATCTCTCTTTGACTGTCAAGTTGCAGAAAGAGCTAGACAGGAAAGCCATTCCAAAAAGTAAGTTGATAACAAGATAATGTCCTTTAGGACCCCTGTAAAAGACAGGATATAAGGAGAGAGGTAGCCATTTAAGTAGAACTGCTCATAGCAACCATACTCCAAAACAAAACAAAACAAAACAAAAAAAAGGAAGAAGTAGGTGGTAAAGGGAGAAGCACTGAGGAGGGAAGGAAAGTCGCACATACTCGTACAAGATATTCTCCGAGGTCTCCCTGTTTGACTGAGGTTGAGGGTGGTCGAATACCGTTATTGAAGCCCTGGCACCAGAAAGCAACTTGAAGAGGACATTGTCCACCAGTGCCAGCGCCAGGGCAGTGGAATGGTACGCCTGGTTGTTGAACAGCGCTGTCACTATGGTGTGGTTCCCCACGTCTTCAAAGGAAGCTGCCACTAGGTAGTTCTGATCAAAGACCTCGGGCTCCTCCTCTAACTTTTTCAGGAGGAATGGCTCTACTGAACGTAGAAGAGAGCAGACCATCCGAGAGTGTCACACCAGGCCCAGTGAGGCAGAGAGGATTCGCCTTTGGCCTCCCCCAACCACTGCTCCTCCTGGGTATCTATCTCATCACTAACCCCCGCCCACATCCGAAAGTGGGCTCCTCCTGACGTGGCCGTGCTCTGAATTCCAGTGATCCCCTTTGCCCACAGGGCTGCCTCCTGCCCGAGCCCCATGACCCCAGGGCATCAAGAAAGTTTTCCTTTCATTGACTGGAGCAGTATAAAAAAGTCTTGTCTAGTCATCTTTTAAATCTCAGCTCTGTCTACTCCCCTCCTCCCCATGGCCTTGACGCAGCCCAGGCCCCACCACCTTTGCCTGGACTGTGTGGCTCCAACAGAGCTCCTTGCCTCCTATCCAGTCCCTCCAGTCTCATGTGAAAGGACATGTCTGATCACACGCACCCTACCCAACAATTTCAAGTGACTCCTCCCTGCTCTCGGGATAAAGCTAACCTCCTGCACACGACCTACAGTGCCCAGCTGTTATCCAGACTCCGCTTCCTGTCTTGAAGTTCTAGCCATGCCTAAGGACTCACCGTTCCCCATGCTTACAAATGCTCTTCTCATGGTTTGGAATGTTCTTTGGGTTACATTCCCCTGCTGTGGGTCAGTACCTATTCACACCTTAGGTTCTTAACTCTGGAGCGTCCTCTGGCTCTCCAAGGCTGAGACATGTCTATGAGACCATCATTTACTGTTCCTTTGTATTGTAACTACTGTCACTTATCCATATGATCTCTGGGCTAGAAGCTCATCAAGGGCTGGTAGTAATACTGTTCATCACTGGACTTCCAGCACACAGTGCCAAGTGAAATATATGACCCACTTAGAATTCTGGAATTTTTAGTGCTGGAAGGGACCTTCAATCACAGCAACAACAATAATGATAATTGAAAAAAAAAACCAAAAAAACCCCACAATAATGATAATTGTACCAGTGGCTGAAGGTTACTGAGTGCCAGTGTTAACAGTGTGCAAAGCTCATGATAGGCACTCTCTCATGGAATCCTCCAATGACAATGTGAGGCAAGGTTTATTATTCTTTCCATTTTGCAGAAGAGGAAACCAAGGTTTGGAGAGGTAGGTCACTGTAATCCCAACCACTTTGCTACATCACGTTCTGCATTTGGTCTCTTTACTAAAAAAAATGCTTAATATTTTTATTTTAAATTAAAATATCACATTAATATAATTTTAAAAATCAAATAATTATATAAAACTTATAATGAGAAATGACAGTGCCATGGCCTACCCATCACCATCCCTGGTACCTGCTCACCACAGGCAACCACTTTGAAATCATTTAGTTCGTGTTTCTCTGGATTGCTAAATAGCCCATCTCTCTACTGATATCCTATCTTGGATGCAAGGATTTTGTTCTTTTATGACTATCCCTGCCCCCTATGGCCTTCCCCTCCCCTCTCCTCCCCCTAGAGTTGTATAATAAATTCGGTTTAATCAATAGTCAGTTTTGACATTACTATGACAAAGTAAAAATTATTCACAGCTGAACCAAGCAGTATATTATGACATGTTTCTTTTTTTGTACAACTTTCCCCCTCTGAAGTTAATAATGTTCTCCTTTTCTCATTTGCTTAGTTTTCTCTACATCTATCACTAAGTCATCCACAAACTCCCTTTGTGGGAGGGACTGTAAATCTCTTCTTAATACATTCAAATGTAACAGAAAATTTATCAGTTTCATTTTTGGACATGCTTTAGTCCCTAGAAAGACACAACTTGGTCTCATTTCTGGGAACTCTCCCTTTCCTCTTGTTTGGCTTTTGAAAGATGTTTTTCTGAGACTTCTAGCTATTCACTCTGACTTCAGGGAGCATCACGTGGCCTGGAAGCACATGGCTTCACTACAAGGAGCAATGGGCCTGCTTCCTGCCCCATTTTCCTGGGCCTGGTACTTACTTAGCAGCTGCAGAGGAATCTGTTCCTCAGCCATGAGCATATCTGTAAAATGTTCTGAAAGCTGAGGATCCAGCCTGGAATTCAGAGAAATAAAGAATGGAACAATAGTTTGACCATATGTTTGTTTGGTTTTTTGTTTGTTTGTTTGTTTTTTGACCATATGTTTTTTAGGGTCAACTCCAATGGGACATTTTCCATGCTTGTACTGAAGTTGAGGAATGAGAGGCTGACCATAAGGATCACCAGAGGTACCAGGATCTGTATTGACAGCATCATCATCGAGTTGCACCAAGAATATGTAGCCCTTTTCAAGAACATGGCATAGAACTGTTGGCAGAGAAGGCTGAACTACAATTTAAAAAAAGGGGGAAACAACATTAACATGGTCACAGGTAGAAGCTGGCAGGCAGTTACGTGGCTCACGTCCAATTGTATTCTCTCATATTGTGTCTAACATTTTGATGATGTTAAAAATTGCTTCAGATTAAAATTCTTTGACTTAATTATTTGATTAACATTTAATGGCAGAAAAAGAAGGCACAGATTGGAAAGAGTCTGGAAGAGTAGCCTAAACAGATACCAAATATAAACATGATACAATTGTTTTTTACCTGCCAGATTGGCAAAAATTTTAAGTTGATGAGGATATGAGGAAAATGCCATTGCTGGCATTTTAATTTGGTATGACTTTTTTTAGAAAACAAATTAGCTGAATGAATAAAATTAATTTGATATTCACACAGTCTTTAATATAGAAATTTTACTTCTAGTAATGTATCCTACAGGTATACTTGTGTAAGTATGCAGGACACGCACAGAGATGTCCTTGTGGCATTGACAGTAAATGTCAAAGTGTGTAGTCGTGTGCACTGAGATCCCAAGATCCACTGCTGGGCCCAGAGGCAGCAGACTGTGGAGGTGGGCACTGCATGCTCCCACCCAGCTTCTCTGTAGTGCTGCACTAGCTGGGGCAGGCAGCGGGGCCTTCAAGCCTCAGGCGCCAGTGTTCCTTGTTCTCAGAATACCAAAGAATCCCTGAAAATCTCTACCAAGCACCACCCCCCAAGTTTCCCACATTTGACATGATGGAAGCTCCTTTCCCCTCAAACATTCATTAAAAGGCACTGCTGGTAGCGTACTGTACTGCTGAACTGAATGAATAAGCATTTTCAGAACTCTAATGAAAAACTGATGAACTCATAAAAGTGCTAACAAAAGATCAAGATGAAAAAAAAAAAATTAATTACATGGGACTGAGTGAACTGATGAGGATGAGTATAATTTTTGTGACTTTCTGTCTGAATTTAAAAAAAAAAAAAATTCCACAAGGACTCAGAGGCAAAGAATATACAAATCAATTTTCACTGCAAAGTAAAGGAGCTGTTACAGTGGAGGATTACTGGACTGAATGTCAATACTATGACATAGTATGAGTGTGTTTCATGTTTGGTAATTGCAATCATTGTTGCTTTTGTTGTGGTCATCCATGTACAATGCTTGGTGTCAGTCGATTTATCTCTTGTAAAAATAAAATACAGTGTGTGTGTGTGTGAAAAAAAAAAAAAAAAAAAAAAAAGGCACTGCTAATAACTCACCAGAGGTGGTGCTCTGAGAAATACTTCCTGGGAAGGTTCCAGAGCTGTTTGCTAAAGCAAAGCTTGGCCAAGTAGAGGCCGGATAGATCCTTCCTGGGGGTTGGAGAAGAGCCTCCTGTATAAGACAGGCACTGGCCTAGATGACCCCCAAGACCCTTTCCAACTTGGAGGCTCCATGAATGGCAACTTCCCCTTGAATAGGTGATTTAAGACTATGAAACAGTGAGACTAATCTCTTCACTAACCCATGAAAACCAGTCTCATTATTTTGCAACATACCTTATAGATAGCTAAATCAAGACCACTATATAAAATGCATATCAATATTCTTTTTTTAAGCATTAAAATAATGTCCATGTATTTCATAAGAATATATTTTTAAAAATTTAAATTCCAGGTGGTACAATACATGATCTGTTTCACAGTGAAAAATTAAAAAGAAAGATTAAGTATGCTTTTTGGCCAGTAGATTTAATGCTTTTATTCTTTCTTCTTCCTGGTGAAAGGAATGGCCACGACCTTTTCTAGATCTTTTCTGATACTCCCTTCCATTGTGTTGATCCTAGTCAGAAAACACCAGCATTCTGACTTTGAAGTGGAGCAAAGAGCATGGTACTGCTGAAACCCAGCAGAGCCAATCTTCTATGCCTAAAATCTGCACATATTTTCTTAAGCCCTTATTAAAGGTTGATATATACTTCTTGACAGAATAATATCATGATTCCAAGAATGAAATAAAAATCTGCTTTCTTGCATGCATTTGAAATATTTGCTCACCCCAGTGTTTGGTTGGTTTGGTTGGCTGGACCGTATTGAGAAAATCCTTGAATGAAGACGTTTAATTCTGTTAACAGGAACTCGGCTAACCAGCGGGTGAGAATGGAAGGAGGGAAGCTTGATGATTGCATATGTATACTGGAATCTACCAACTTACTAACCCTAAACCAAACCAGAAACAAAAAGAAATAAAAATTCTCAAAATCACAACACATTTCATTTTGTTTGGATTTAAAGAATGAAAGTTGTGTAAGATATAAAAAAAATAAGTTAGGACAATAATGAGAGAAAAAAGAGCTGCACCAAGATTACATACTGCTAGCAAGTATATACTGGCTAGAAAGTTCTTAAGTAGGCACTAAATAAGAACTGAATTAACTGACCAATGGCTTTTCCAAATAACTGAGGCAACACTAGCATAAATAGATTTCATTATTTCCCTTAAAAGATACCACACACAAATTAAAACAAAAATATCACTAATATCTATTTTATGAGCAAAACTATAAATTATAAAATGCAGCATTGCTGACGCTCTAGGACAGGGGTTTGTAAACTATGGCCAGTAGGCCAAATCCAGCTCAGAAAGGATTTTACATTTTTAAATGGTTACATGTTTAGATGGTTATCTAAGTGACTTACATAATACCCTTGATTATGCCACTAAACCTACATAGCCTGAAGTATTTACTATCTGGCCCTTTAAGAAAAAGTTTGCCCAAAACCACCCCCCCACACCAAGGCAAAAAGATGTATTCATTGTTGGCAGCAAACTGTTAGGTCAAGAAACATATTTTTATTCATAGTCTTTGGGCCAGTTATTCTACCTCTGGGAATTTGCCACAACAAAATAATCCAGTAAACAGGTGACTCACTTTCCCTCCAGTATGGTTCTGCAAAAGACAGTGAATTAATTGTTATTTATTGCTGTGACACAGATTATCCCAAAATTTAGCATCTTTATTTATTTATTTATTTATTTAAAAATCTTTTGGCCTTGCCACATGGCTTATGGAATCTTAGTTCCCTGACCAGAGATTGAACCCACTCCCCTTGCACTGGGGGCATGGAGTCTTAACCACTGGACCACCAGGGAGGTCCCAGCATCTTAAAACAACAGTAAACGTTTAGCATCTCACGAAGTTCCTGTGGGTCAGGAATTTGGGAGTGGCTCAGCTGGGTGGTTCTGTCTCAAGGTCTCTCCTGAGGCTGTAGTCAAGCTATTGGCCAGGCTGCAGTTGTCTGAAGGCTGGACTGGGGCAGGAGGGTCAGCTCTCAAGGTGGTGCCCTTATGTGGCTGCGGGCAGGAGGCAGTAGTGTGTGGTTCTCTATAGTTCTGACAAGAACATTGGTTGATGGTTTAAGTAACATTAATGATTAAGATAAAAGTGAAACAACAAAGATGTATGTCAGAACTTCACTCATTCATCCATGAGGTGAGCAACATTTTTGTTGGATTGAATAACATTTTTTTAATACTGGAAGAGTATTTCCTCAAATTCTATTCTTAATGAAATTGCTTCAGATATGACATACTTTTAAGCTTAATTCACACTATTAACATTTTCTCAGTCATTACTTTTTTAATCTAGACAATCAACAAAGCAATAAATTAAACCCCAGTTTATAGTGTTTATCAATTTCCATGTTGTAAATACTCTCACCATGATTGATTTCAAATTATCAACATAACATTTCCATCATACAGATGTAAGTAGATGTAAAAATAACCTCAAGAGCACTGATAATAGTAAAATGTAGCCAAATCATGAGGAAATGAAGTTTTTATTACTACCTTTTGTGATTATTGTGATTTATAATAAGAAATATGTATTTGATCTTTGTCCTGGTTCTGGAATAGAGCGCCTAAAACCCTTGTAAATTTCTAAGTGATGAGAGCCATTAAAGTGTCTTTTGTTATGTTAATGGAGTGACTTTTGGAAAGCACCAAAGGATGGGGGTTGGTTGCCATGGGAACAAAAAACAAGTGATTAGAGGGTTAGAACTTTTGACCACCTTCACACAATTCCCCCACCCCTACCTCCAACCTCTGGCAACCGCAAATCTGTTCTGTGTTTCTATGAGGTTTTTTTTTTTTTTTTAAGATTCCACATATAAGTAAGATCATACAATGTTTGTCTTTCTGTGTCTGACTTATTTCACTGAGCATAATGCCCTCAAGGCCTATCCATGTTGTTGCAAGTGTCAGGATTCCTCTTTTTTTTTTTTTTAATGGCCAAATAGCGTGTGTGTGTGTGTGTGTGTGTGTGTGTGTGTGTGTGTGTTTATCAATCACATTTTCTTTATCCATTCCCCTGCTGATGGACACTTAGGTTGTTTCTACAACTTGGCCGTTGTAAATAATGCTGCAATGAACATGGGGGTGCAGATATCTCTTTGAGGTAGTGAGTATATTTCCTTTAGATATATACCCATAAGTGGAATTGTTGGATCATATGGTAGTTCTATTTTTTTTAAATTAATTAATTTATTTTTGGCTGCATTGGGTCTTCGTTGCTGTGCGCAGGCTTTCTCTAGTTGTGGCGAGCGGGGGCTACTCTTCATTGCAGCGCGTGGGCTTCTCATTGCGGTGGCTTCTCTTGTTGTGGAGCACGGGCTCTAGGCACACGGGCTTCAGTAGTTGTGGCATGTGGGCTCAGTAGTTGTGGCTCGTGGGCTCTAAAGCACAGGCTCAGTAGTTGTGGCCTGCGGGCTTAGTTGCTCCGTGGCATATGGGATCTTCCTGGACCAGGGCTCAAACTCGTGTCCCCTGCATTGGCAGGCAGATTCTTAACCACTGTGCCACGAGGAAAGTCCCTCTATTTTTAATTTTTTGAGGAACCTTCAATATCGGTTTTCATAGTGGCTGCACCATTTTACATTCCGACCAACAGAACACAAGTGTTCCCTTTTCTCCACATCCTGGCCAAAGCTTGTTATCTCCTGTCTCTCTGCCATTCTAACAGGTGTGAGGTGTTATCTCATAGTGGTTTTGATTTGCATTTCCCTAATGATTAGTGATGTTGAACACCTTTTCATGTATCTGTTGGTCATCTGAATATATTCTTTGGAAAAAAAGTCTATCCAGGCCCTTTGCCCATTTAAAAATTGGATTTTTTTTTTCTTTTTTGCTATTGAGTTGTATGACTTCTTTATATTTTTTGGATACTAACCCCTTATCATATAAGTGTCTGTGAATACTTTCTCCCATTCAGTAGGTTGCCTTTTAATTTTGTTGATCATTTTGTTTGCTGTGCAGAGCTTTTTTATTTTGATGTAGTTCTACCTGTTTTTTCCTTCTGTTGCTTGTGCTAATATCCTCCCTTTGATTGTGAGCTGGACCTAGTGACTAACTTCTAATGAACAGAATATAGCAAAAGTGATAAAAATGTCACTTCCAAGATTAGGTTACAAAATGAATGTAGCTTCCATCTTGGTCACGTTTTCTCTCTTTCTCTGATTACTCGCTGTGGGGGAAGCCAGTTGCCTGCCATATCACAAGGTCACTCCAGCAACCTGGGAAGAGGCCCACATGGTGAAGAACTGAGGCCAATAGATACCAAGGAACTGAGGTCAGCCAGCAACAACAGAAGTGAACTTGGAAGTGGATCCTCCCCCAGTTGAGCCTTTAGAGACTGCAGCCCTGGCTAACAGCTTGACTACAACCACCTCCCAGGAGACCCTCAGCGAGAACCACCTATCTACCAGCTCCTGGACTCCTGACCCACAGAAACTGTGAGGTAATAAATGTTTGTTGTTTCAAGGCTGCTAAGTTTTAGGGTAATTTGTTATGCAGCAATAGATAATGAATACAAGCCAAAAAAAGAGTATAACAGACATGAGCACCTGAAAGGGAAAAATCATGCATAAGTAGTAGTCCCAGGAGGAGTGGAAAGAGAGGAAGGATCAGAAGAGAGATTGGTTGAGAATTTTCCGAAACTGACCAATATCAGCAAGCACATTGTGAAAAGTGGTAAAAATCCTAAGCAGAGGAACACAAAGAAAACCACACAAAGGCACATCACTGTAAAAATGTTGAAAACCTAAGACAAAGAAAAACAATATTAAAAGCAGCCGGAGGTAAAGGACAGATTGCATTAAAAGAATAAAAATAATACTGGCAGCTGACATATCAGTGGACATAATGGAAGCCAGAAGACAATAGAATGGAATGGATAAGCAAAAATGATCTATCCATATGATGGAGGGAGTACTATTCAGCAATAAAAAAGAACAAGTATTTATTATAAATGCCACAACATGAATGAACCTCCAAAAATTCTTCTAAGTGAAAGAAGCCAGACATAAAATACATACTATATGATTTTCTGCATATGAATCCAAATGATTCCATTCTTATGAAATGCCCAGAATAGGTAAATATATAAAGACAGAAAGTAGACTAGTGGTTGCCTTGGGCTAGAGATGGGAACAAGGAACGTTTGCAAATGAACATGAAAGATCTTTTCAGAGTGATGAAAATGTTCTAACATTGGATTTTGGTTATGGTCACACAACTCTGTAAATTTACTAAAAGCCATCAAACTTCATGGTATGAATTACTGATTAATGTTACAATATGTAAATTAAACCTCAGTAAATATGTTTTAAAAAGAATACAATAGAATTACATTGTAGAAGTGTTTAAAAAACCCTGCTAAAGTAGAATTCTATAGCAAGGAAAAATTCCTTCAAAAACCAAGGCCAAAAATATATTTTCAGGCAAACAAAAACTCTGAGACTTTATCACCAGAAAATCTGCACTAAAGGAAATAGATATTGTTTAGGCAGGAAGAAAACAGTTCTAGATGGAAGCTTAAGGGTGAATGAAGGTTTAAAGAACAATGCAAAGGGTAAATATGTGCTAAATTTATTTTTAATTAATTTTTATTGGAGTATAGCTGCTTTACAATGCTGTGTTAGTTTCTGCTGTACAGCAAAGTGAATCAGCTACACATATACATATATCCCCTCTTTTTTGGATTTCCTTCCCATTTAGGTCACCACAGAGCATTGGGTAGAGTTCCCTGTGCTATACAGTAGGTTCTCATTAGTTATCTATTTTATACATAGTATCAATAGTGTATATATGTCAATCCCAATCTCCCAATTCATCCCACCGCCCCCTCCCCTCCTTGGTATCCATAGGTTTGTTCTCTACTTCTGTGTCTCTATTTCTACTTTGCAAATAAGTTCATCTGTATCATTTTTCTAGATTCCACATGTAAGCGATATTATAAATATGTGCTAAATTTAAATGAATACCGATTACACAAAAAACAATAATGTCTTATGGGTTTTTAAAAATACACAGAATTGAAATAGTTGAACGAAATAGCACATATCTCTGTAAGTAGAATAAATGGAATTTAAGTGTGCTATGTACCTTGCATTGTCTGGAATGTGAAATGTACTAGTTTATTGTAAACTTTAATAAGTTAAAAATGCACATTGTAATCTTAGGATAACCACCAAGAGAACAGCAAAATAACTTACAAATTCTAAACTAACAGAGGAGAAAATACAAAGTAAAAAAACAAACAAATCCACTAAATCAATCCAAAAGACCAGAAAGGAAATAAGAGAATATGGAATTGGTGGGATAAATAAAAAACACTGAATAACATGGTAGATTCAAAACCAAATGAATTAGAATTTTTATTAGTTGTAAAGGACCAAAGCTTCTATTTAAAAAGTAAAGATAGACAAATTAATGTTTTTTTAAACTCCAGCTATATTCTGTTTATAAGAAATACATCTAAAATATATGGCTACAGTTAGAATAAATGCAAAAGGATGGACAAGGAAAATATCCTTCAAAAATCAGGGAGAAATAAAATCATTTCCAGACCAAAATAACTGAGAGTGTTTGGCACCAGCATAAAAACAGTAAAGGACGTGGTACAGAATGTACTGCAGGCAGAAGGAAAGTTACTGGAGAAGCACGAGGAAAAAACAGAAAGAGCTAACTATGTACATGAATTTAAATGACCATTGTCTTCCCCAAACAACAATAATGTTTTGTGGAGTTAAAAAAGAGAATTAAAATATATAACAATAGTATATAAGGTGGTGATGGTGGGATGTGTGTGAATAAAATTAAAGTGTTCCAAGGTCTTGGTATTTTCCAGGAGCATAGGAAAGATACTAATTCACCTGAGACTTTGATAAATTACATATGTGTATCTCAATATCTAGGCTTACCACTAAAATAATAAAATAAGAATATATAGTTTCCAGCTAGTGTGGGGTAGGGAGGAAATTATAGAATGAGAAAAAATAATCCAAAAAAGGGAGAGAATAAGCCATATAGACTAAGTAGGACTAGTATAAAATATAAAATGATAGATATAAATTTTAATGTATCATAAGTAATACTCGTAAATAGCCTACATATTCCATTTAGAAGACAAATATTACCAGACTGGGTAAAATACTCACCTGTTCTTCTTGCCACTTTATGGCCTAGTGTGGCCTCTTGGGTAGTTTACCTGGAATGCCCCCTCAAAGCCTTCCTAGCATTGAGCCAGCATCCCTGCTTCATTACATTCAAATAGCTTGGTGGATGAATCAGCCAATCTCAGAGCTGCCCTAACTTGGGAAATCTTTTTAAATGAAATAATAAACCTTCCTAATAAACCAGCTGAGTGTGGGTTATCTGTTACTTACAATCAAAAGTATCCCAACTGGTATAATATTTTTTTTGATTTTCATTCCTAGAAATTTATGTTAAAATTTTGTTTGTTGGGTGATATTACATTCAATAGTTTCTGCATTAACCAATATCTCTATTATTGGAAGTACTAGTCAGAGGCTGGAAGACCATTCAGTGAGGATGTTATAGAAAGGATTCAAGCACAGGGCAATGTTTAAAATCCCTTCCAACACTAAGATTCCTGGAGTCTATAGTTTTGTACTTGCTTACCGAATGAAGACTTCTTCCATAGTGGTGACAGAGGCCCCAAAGCTGGCAATGCCCAGCTCTTCCTGCCTCAGTTCCAAGTCAGTAAATAGAGATTCAAACCTGGGACGGAAGAACAGTTTTATTCCTCAGTGGTGGAAGGTGAATCCCTCATTATGACCATTGGCTTTCTACAGAGGAAAAAGCATGGCCTATGGAGTCTAGAATATTTTTGTTCAAATCTCAACTCTGTCCCTCTCTAGCTTCATGACTCTGAACTTGAACAATGAGCATAATAGCATTTACTTCAAAAACTTTCTGTAAGGATAAATCAAACATATACCTAGCACATTGCAGATGCAAAGTAAATATTAATTAATATCTTTTATTTTGAGCAAGAAGAAATAACAGTACTATTTTTGGAGTGCTTACTAAATGCCAGGGGCCATTCTAAGCCCTTTTCCATATATTAACTCTGTGAATCCTCTCAACGGCTCGCTGAGGACAGTGCTGAAAAGGTAAATAACTTCTGTGGGAGCCTGGCAACAACTGGACTGGGAGTCAGCCACACCTACTAGACTGCCCATAGTAGCCAGCCTGCCACAACAGAAGAGCACACATAGCCCACATAGGAAACACCTGTAGAGCATAGAGCTCTGGTGACCAGACAGGAGTGCACTGCTGGGATGCATAGGATGTGATGTCCCCTACCTAAGGCCACTTCTCCAAGATCAGGAAATGTGACCAATCTATCAAATACATAAAAATAAAAACAGCTGGAATTAGGCAAAATGAGGTGACAGAAGAATATTTTCCAAATGAAGGAACAAGATAAAACCCCAGAAACAGAACTAAGTGAAGTCACTAACTGACAAAGAGTTCAAGGTAATTATCCTAAAGATGCTCAAAGAACTCAGGAGAAATATGGGTGAACACAGTGAAAAGTTTAACAAGGGGTTAGAAAATATGAAGAAGAACCAAACAGAGCTGAAGAATACAATAACTGAAGTAAAAAAATACACTAGAAGGAATCAACAGTAGATTAAACAATACAGAAAAATGGATCAGCTAACTGGAAGACAGGGTAACGGAAATCACTCAAGCTGAACAGAAACAAGAATTTTTTAAAATGAGGACAGTTTAAGAGACTTCTTGGACAATATCAAGTGTACTAACATTCACATTACAGGGGTCCCAGAAGGAAAAGAGAGAGAGAGAAAGGGACTGAGGACATATTTGAAGACATAATACCTGAAAATTTCCCTAACCTGGGAAGGGAAACAGATATTCAGGTCCAGGAAGTAAGAGAGTCCCAAACAGGACCAACCCAAAGAAGACCACACCAAAACACATTGTAGTTAAAATGGCAAAAATTAAAGACAAAGAGAAAATATTAAAAGCAGCAAGGGAAAAGCAACAAGTTATGTACAAGGGGACTCCCATAAGGCTATCAGGTGACTTTCAGCAGAACCTCTGCAGGCTAGAAGGGAGTGGCACAATATATTTTAAATGATGAAAGGGAAAAACCTACAACCAATAATACTCTACCCAGAAAGGCTGTCATTCAGATTTAATGGGGAGATCAATAGTGTTACAGACAATAAAAGCTAAAAGAGTTCAGCACCACAAAACTAGCTTTACAAGAAATGTTAAAGGGACTTCTCTAAGCAAAAAGAAAAGGTCACAAGTAGAAATGTGAAAATTATGAAAGGAAAAATATCATTAGTAAAGGCAAATATACAGTAAAGGTACTAAGTCAACCACTTATAATGCTATTAGGAAGGTTAAAAGACAAAAGTAGTATAACCATCTATATCCACAATAAGTAGTTAAGGGATACACAAAACAAAAAGATGTAAAATATGGTGTCAAAAACAGTAAACATTGGTGGGGGGAAGTAAAAATGCAGGGTTGTTAAAATACGTTCCAACTTAAGAGATCAGCAACTTGAAATTATAGATATAGATATATAGATATAGTTTGCTATACATTAACCTCATGGTAACCACAAACCTAAAATCTGTAATAGATATACTCACAAAAAAGAGAAAGGAATCCAAATAGAACAATAAAGATAGTCATCAAATCACAAGGAAAGAGAGCAAAAGAAGAAGAAAGAAACAAAAAAGAACTACAAAACAACCCCCAAACAATTAACAATTGGCAATAAGTACAAATAATTACTTTAAATGTAAATGGACTAAATACTCCCATCAAAAGACAGAGTGGCTGAATGGATACAAAAACAAGACCCATTTATACATTGCCTACTAGAGACTTCAGATCTAAATACACACACAGACTAAAAATGAGGGGATGGAAAAAGGTATTCCATGCTAATGGAAATAAAAAGAAAGCCAGGGTAGCAATACTTATATCAGACAAAATAGACTTTAAAATGAAGACAGTAACAAGAGACAAAGAAGTACATTACATAATGATGAAGGGATCAATCCAAGAAGAAGATATAACAATTGTAAATATATATGCACCCAATATAGGATCACCTAAATATATAAAGCAAATAGTGACAGACATAAAGGGAGATACTGATAGTAACACAATAATACTAGGGGACTTTAACTCCCCACTTACATCAATGGACAGACCATCCAGACAGAAAATCAATAAGGAAACTCTGGGCTTAAATGACACATTACACCAGATGGACTCTCTCTCTCTCTCTGTATATATATATATATATATATATATATATGGAACATTCCATCCAAAAGCAGCAGAATACACATTCTTTTCAAGTGCACATGGAATATTCTCCAGGATAGATCACATGCCAGGCCAAAAAACAAGTCTTGGTAAGTTTAAGAAAATTGAAATCATATCAAGCATCTTTTCTGACCAAAACACTATGAGACTAGAAATCAACTACACGAAAAAAACTGCAAAAACCACAAACACCTGGAGGCTAAACAATCGGCTACTAAACAACGAATGAGTCACTGAAGAAATCAAAGAAGAAATTAAAAAATACCTGGAGACAAATGAAAATGAAAACACAATAATCCAAAATGTACGTGATGCAGCAAAGGCAGTTCTAAGAAGGAAGTTTATAGTGATACAAGCCTACCTCAGGAAACAAGAAAAATCTCAAATAAACAATCAAAACTTACACCTAAAGGAACCAGAAGAAGAAAAATAAACAAAACCCAAATTTAGTAGAAGAAAATAAATCATAAATGTTAGAGCAGAAATAAATGAAATAAAGACCAAAAAAATAGAAAATAATCAATAAAACTAAGAGCAGTTTCTTTGAAAAGATAAACAAATTGATAAGCCTTTAACCAGACTCATCAAGAAAAAAAGAGAGAGGGCCCAAATCAATAAAATCAGAATGAAAAAGGAGAAGTTACAATGGACACCACAGAAACACAAAGGAATATAAGACATTACTATGAACAATTATACACCAATAACATGGACAACCTAGAAGAAATGGACAAATTCACAGAAATGTACAATCTCCCAAGACTGAAACAGGAAGAAATAGAAAATATGAACAGACCAATTACCAGTAATGAAATTGAATCAATAAAAACAAAACAAAACAAACAAAAAAAACCTCCCAACAAACAAAAGTCCAGGACCAGATGTCTTCACAGGTGAATTCTGCCAAACATTTAGAGAAGAAAAATCCTTCTCAAACTATTCCAAAAAATTGCAGAGGAAGTAATGCTTCCAAACTCTATCTACAAGGCCCTGATACCAAAACCAGATAAAGATACAGCACAAAAAAAGAAAATTACAGGCCAATATCACTAATGAACATAGATGCAAAAATCCTCAATAAAATATTAGCAAACTGTGCAGGGCAGAAGTTGAGACACAGATGTAGAGAACAGACATATGGACACCAAGGGGGGAAAACTGCAGTGGGGTGGGGATGGTGGTGTGCTGATTTGGGCGATTGGGATTGACATGTATACACTGATGTGTATAAAACTGATGACTAATAAGAACCTGCAGTATAAAAAAACAAACAAACAAAACAACTAATACTAAACTTTCATTGGGTTATTTGTATGGAAATATGTTAATATAAATGTTTCAGACATTACATGAAATTTCTAAAAATCTTATATGTTCTGGTATAATGTTATAAGTCATAATCCTAGTTATTACTTTAAAATGTATATCTCAGAAATAACTAATTTTCTTGTCAACTGCATTATTATGAACTTTCATCAAATCTTTAACCGTGGTCATTTTTAAGTCTTTTGTCATTTACAGACAGTTCTGGGTGTACTCTGATGCTTTTGCAAATATGTTCCTATAAAAGGTTTTCATCTTCAAGAAAATCATGGAAAAGACTCTGACAAGTACAGGTTTCTGGTAACTGACTGTACTGCTGAACTGAATGAATAAGCATTTTCAGAACTCTAATGAAAAACTGATGAACTCATAAAAGTGCTAACAAAAGATCAAGATGAAAAAAAAAATTAATTACATGGGACTGAGTGAACTGATGAGGATGAGTATAATTTTTGTGACTTTCTGTTTGAATTAAAAAAAAAAATCCCACAGGGACTCAGAGGCAAAGAATATACAAATCAATTTTCACTGCAAAGTAAAGGAGCTGCTACAGTGGAGGATTACTGGACTGAATGTCAATATTATGACATAGTATGAGTGTGTTTCATGTTTGGTAATTGCAATCATTGTTGCTTTTGTTGTGCTCATCCATGTACAATGCTTGATGTCAGTCTATCTCTTGTAAAAATAAAATACAGTGTGTGTGTGTGTGAAAAAAAAAATTAGCAGACTGAATTCAGCAACACATTAAAAGGTTCATACATCATGATCAAGTTGGATTTATCCCAGGGATGCAAGGTTGGTTCAATCAATCAATGTGATACACCACATTAACAAACTAGAGAATAAAACCATATGATCATCTCAATAGATGCAGAAAAAGCTTTTGGACAAAATTCAACATCCATTTATGATAAAAACTCTCCACAAAGTGGATATAGAGGGACCATTCGTCAACATAATGGGGCCATATATGATAAGCCCACAGCTGACATCATACTTGACAGTGAAAAGCTGAAAGCATTTCCTCTCAGATCAGGAATAAGACAAGGATGCCCACTCTCACCACTTTCATTCAACATAGTATTAGAAGTACTGGCCACAGCAATCAGACAAGAAAAAGAAATAAAAGGAATCCAAATTGGAAGGGAAGAAGTAAAACTGTCACTGTTTGAAGATGACATGATACTATACATAAAAATTCAAAAGATGCTACCAGA
The DNA here is from genome assembly GCF_028023285.1 of Balaenoptera ricei. Lineage (NCBI taxonomy): Eukaryota > Metazoa > Chordata > Mammalia > Artiodactyla > Balaenopteridae > Balaenoptera > Balaenoptera ricei. Next base: position 52,489,309 of record NC_082653.1, on the reverse strand, counting down.
AAACTACTAGAGTTCCTCAATGAATTTGGTAAAGTTGCAGGATACAAAATTAATACACAGAAATCTGTTGCATTTCTATACACTAACAACGAAAGATCTGAAAGAGAAATTAAATAAACAATCCCATTTATCATCACATCAAAAGAATAAAATACTTGGGGATAAACCTACCTAAGGAGACAAAAGACCTGTACTAAGAAAACTATAAGATGCTGATGAAAGAATTCGAAGATGACACAAACAGATGGAAAAATATACCATGTTCTTGGATAGGCAGAATCAATATTGTGAAAATGACTATACATAGAAAATCCTCAAGATGCCACCAAAAAAACTACTAGAACTCATCAATGAATTTGGTAAAAGTTGCAGGATACAAAATTAATATACAGAAATCTATTGCATTTCTATACACTTACAACAAATTATCAGAAAGAGAAATGAAGGAAACAATCCCGTTTACTGTCACATAAAAAAGAACACAATACCTAGGAATAAACCTACCTATGGAGATAAAAGACCTGTTCTTGGAAAACTATAAGACACTAATGAAAGAAATTCAAGACAACACAAAGAGGTGGATATACTGTGTTCATGGATTGGAAGAATTATTATTATTAAAATGACCATACTACCCAAGGCAATCTACAGATTCAATGCAATCTCTATCAAAATACCAATGACATTTTTGACGGAACTAGAACAAATAAGTCTAAAATTTGTATGGAAACACGAAAGGCCCTGAATAGCCAAAGCAATCTTGAGAAAGAAGTCTAGAGCTAGAGGTATCATGCAAAGCTACAGTAATCAAAACAATATGGTACTGGCACAAAAACAGACAAATAGATCAATGAAACAGAATACAGAATGCAGAAATAAACCTATGCACCTATGGTCAATTAATTTACAACAAAGGAGGCAAGAATATGCAATGGGGAAAACACAGTCTCTTCATTAAGTTGTGCTGGGAAAACTGGACAGCTACATGTAAAAGAGTGAAATTAGAACATTTTCTCACATCATATACAAAAATAAACTCAAAATATATTAAAGACCTAAATGTAAGACCAGAAGTCATAAAACTCCTAGAAGAAAACATAGGCAGAACACTCTTTGACATAAATCGTAACAATATTTTTTTGGATCTGTCTCCTAAGGCAAAGGAAACAAAAGCAAAAATAAACAAATGGGACCTAATTAAACTTAAAAGCTTTTGCACAGCAAAGGAAACTATTGACAAGCAAAAAGATAAACGACTGAATGGGAGAAAATATTTGCAAATAGTATATGACTGATAAGGGGTTAATATCCAAAATGTATAAACAGCTCATTCAACTCAATATCAAAGAAAAAGCAACCTGATTTTAAAATGGGCAGAAGATCTGAATAGGCATTTTTCCAGTTTGGATGGAAGGGTTTGAAAGCCACTGTGAAGTAGACTGAGTAATGCATGGGTGATGAGATAAAGCAGGCAACATGCTTGGCCCATTTTTAGAGAGTTTTGACTGTGCAGGGTTGCAGGGCATGGAGTGGTGGCTGGAAAGACAGGTAGGCTCAAGAGAGTGTTTTTCCAGATCACACTAATATGTTCATGGAAATGACCCAAAGAGAGAGAAGTTGGTGATGTAGATGAGAGAGGAAATTATCAAACAAGTGAACTCTTGAGAAGATGAGGTGGGTGGGTACTTGGGCTGGTGACGAAGCAAGCAAGTTTGTAGGTTTGTGATAGGGATAAAATAGAGTTCTTGTTGGATGGTGTTTATTTTCTCAATGAAGTATAAGGTAAGATTCCTATCTGAAAGCAACATGGGGACTGAGGAGAGGGAGAGAGGGAAGTGTTAGGAACCAATCTGAGGTCTGAGATAATTACAGGGCTGACTTCTGCTCCCACCCCACATCAGAAATCCACTTATAACTTTATAGTCAGCCTTCCATATCCAAATGTTCCACATCTGCAGATTTAACCAAACGGGGATAGTGTAGTAATGTACTAGTACCATAGTAACCTATTTATTGAAAAAATCTGTGTGTAAGTGGACCCACGCAGTTCAAACCTGTGTTGTTCAAGGGTCAACTGTAATTTAGAGGAAAATCAAGTAAACTCTTCATCTGAGCTCAGTTACTTGGGTGCATGTAATTAGAGTTCACACAATCAAGGGCCCCTCTAAAGCCATCTTAAAGAATTTGATTTTAACCTGAAGGCAACTGGGAACCATCAAGGGTTTTTAAGGAGGAGGAAACATGATCAGAGTCCTGTATTTTCAAGTGCACTCTGGCTGGGGTGTGGTGTCTTTCTAGGAAATACCAAAGGCCTAGGGATCCAGACCATTACAGCTTCGAGTGCCCTTGGCGAGGACAGGGATAGGAGAGACAACTGCACACTCAGTACATGCAAACAATTACTCCAGTCCTCTCAGGTCCATACCTGTGCACGCTCTCTTTAGGAAGTATAAATGTTATTTCTTCACCAGTGCTAGACTGGAAAATTACATTTGGTGTGTGTTGATAAATCAGATGAGAAATCTTCTCTGTGTTACAGTGAGGTTTTTTCACTGAAGTCATATAATATCCTGCACCTGAAACAACAGTTAAAAGATCATGAAACAGTTTTACCCTTTTTAGTCACATTTAGTGTTCTATATCCTAGAACAGGATAGCTCCACAGGATAGAGAAGCTGGTGAGCCCTGCGGGGTTGAATTTAAACCACAGTGAACTTGCCTCTGACGGTCTATAATGCTACTCTTGAGTCTTACCTTCTACTCCATAGTTGGGAGGTGATAATAGCACATTTAGCAATGCTAGGCAAAATAAAGGAGGGTTGTATTAAGGGCAACACTCTCTTTAAGTGATAACTAATGTGGGGAAGTGAAAACTTAGTAGGTAGGGCCCTTGAACATTAAGGTTAAGAACAAGCATACCTCTATCATAATTAAATTATGTTTTTGAGGATACATACCTTATGGTATTCTAAACATTCTTTCAGAAATTACTAGTAACACTTGTTACTGCACTGCTGGCAATGCAGTCATTCAACAAACATTCATTGAGCTCTCATGATGTGACAGGCACTCTTCTAGGCACTGAGCACATAGCAGTGGACCAAATAGTCAAAGATCCCTACTCTCAAGGGGCTTTCCTTAAAGGGATGTGAGACAGATAATAAGATAAACAAGTAAAATTTAGAGTATATTAGTGACAAGTGCTAAGGCGAAAGATGAACAGGGGAGGGGATACAGAGTATCGGGGATTGTGACTTTAAACAGGGTCACAAGGAAAGCCTCACTGAGAATGTGACATCTGTAAAAGGACTGAAGACCTAAGGAAGAGGAGAAGGCATGGCAATGTGTGGCCCGGAGGAAGGAGCAGGCCCAGTATGCTGGATAAGAAAGGGGGCCATGAGGCAGGAGCAGAGCAAAGCAGCTGAAGAACTTTAGGAAATGTGGTCGGGGTAATAGGACCAGGCCAAGCAAGGCCTTTGGGCCACTCCCAGGACTCTGCCTTTTCCTTTCAGTGGGACAGGAAGTCATTGGTGGACTGAGCAGAAGAGTGACACACTCATTCTGACAACTGGGCAGAGACCAGGGGTGGGTTAGAAGCAACTGCAATAATGCAGGTAGAAGAATGGCAGCCTGGACCAGGGCGCTAACAAGTGGTAGAGGTGGGAGGAAGGCAAGGTCACTAGAGTTTGCAGATGGATCAGTTATGGGCTATGAGAGACAGAGGATCAGGGAGCCCCCAAGGTTCTGGCCAAGCACCTAGAAGAATGGAGCTGCCTTTACTGTGGGGGAGATGGTTTGGCAGTAAAGAGCTGGAGCTCAGCTCTGCACAGGTTTTGGACAAGTCTTTCAGGTCTGTTCACTGTCTATGTGGATGTGTGGAGTAGGCAGTTAAATACACAAATCTGGAGTTCAGTTGAGAGGTCCAGCCAGAGATACATACGTTTTTCAGCCAGGTAAGTATTTAAAGTCAGGACACTGGATGAGATCACTAAGTCAGTGGGCAGAGAAAGAATAGTAAAGCAACCAAGGCACTTCCATGTTTAGAAGTAGAAGTGATGCAAAGGAGCAGTCAGAGACATAAGAGGGAAACCCAGAGGGCTGGGGGTCCAGGAAAACAAGGGGAGGATGTTTGTGGTGGGATCCTGATGAGGAGTACACCCAGTTGTGGAAGTAACAACTCACGCTTTTGCATGCACTAGCTCCCACTTTGAGGAACATGGTATCTTAATCTCCATTGTATAGATCAGAAAACTAAGGCCAAAAAAGGAGGAACTAACTTGGTAGAAAGGATGAAAAGGGAGTAAACTACCAGAGTGGAACTCAAACACAGGCCTTCTGACTCCAAGTCTCAGAGATTTTTTCTGCTTCATTCCTTCTTCGTTCTCACAAGGCCCTCTGCCTGGGGCCTCGGGTCTTTACCCACAGGTAGCAGAACAGGATGTCTAGAGAAGGCCTCTCCCTGCCTGATCTCAGTGGCCCTTCAGGAACGTTACCAGTGGATACTTTCTCCAGCACACTGGACCAGCAACGCTGACCCCACACAGAATGGAGTTTCGGCTGCCTGCCCCGCTGCTTGCCTGCGGCCGCTCACCATATTTCTGCTTCAGGAACAGAGATGACCCGCAGCACTGCAGCTCCCTCTTGGCCATGATGGCAATGTGGTCTCCCAGCAGGTCGGCTTCATCCATGAAGTGGGTGGTCAGCAGGATGATGTGGTCACTTTTGTGCTGCTGAGGAAGGTCCCAGATGGCCCTCCTGGAGATGGCGTCAACGCCTGAGGTTGGCTCGTCCAGCATCAGCACCTGAAGGGCAGAGGAATGGCCTTGTGATGACGGCAGAGTCACGTCCCAGGCCCCGGCTGGCTGCGCTGCAGGCCCCATGTGACTGGAGGTCAATGAAGATTCAGCAGTATCACCCACACCAGACTGCCCATCCAGGGCGTCCAGAGCTGAGGTGCCTGGGCCATGGCTGAAGGGCCTGCAGCCAGCCCAGGCCAAGTGGGAACTAGAAAGTGATACTTCTGGGCCCTGCTGACCCAAAGTGTTTTTCTACTGCATGTGGGGGCCCTGACCTGTGTCTTTCAGGAAGCCAGGCCCTGCCACCCCCTACCTTGGAGCCTGCGATGAGGGCGATGCCGACGAGGGCGATGCCGATGAGGGCGATGCCAATGGAGAGCTTGCGCCTCATTCCCCCGGTCAGGAACCTGCTCCGGGAGTCCCGTTTGTCCTGCAGACTGAGGATGTGCAGCACGCATTTGATTTCTTCAGGGCACTTCTGGCACAACAAGCCTTTCAGCTAAAATAGCAGAGGACAGAGATCTGGCAGGGGCTTCTGACGGGAGGCTGGCGTGTCCAACAAGCATTTTGCTTGTACAGCAGTCCCCCCTTATCTGAGGTTTCGCTTTCCACAGTTTTAGTTACCCACTACCCACAGTCAACTGTGGTTTGAAAATATTAAATGAAAAATTACAGAAATAGGGGACTTTCCTGGTGGCGCAGTGGTTAAGACTACGCCTGCCAATGCAGGGGACACGGGTTTGAGCCCTGGTCCGGGAAGATCCCACATGCCGCGGAGCAACTGAGCCCATGTGCCACAACTACTGAGCCTGCATGCCACAACTACTGAAGCCCGAGCATGTAGAGCCTGTGCTCTGCAACAAGAGAAGCCACCGCAATGAGAAGCCCGTGCACCGCAACGAAGAGTAGCCCCCGCTCACCGCAACTAGAGAAAGCCCGTGCACAGCAACGAAGACCCAATGCAGCCAAAAAATACATAAATAAGTAAATAAATTTTAAAAAATTACAGAAATAAACAACTCATAGTTTTAAATTGTGCACCGTTCTGAGTATCTTGAACTCTGAAATCCTGTGCCATCCAGCTCTGTCCTGCTCGGGATCCCCAACCATCGACATCGTCTGCCCTTGACATCCAACCATCGACGTTGTCATAACTAGATGATCCAGGATCACTTGGAGCAGATGATTCTCCTTCTGATGTATTGTCAGTAGGTCAACAGTCTAATGCTGTGTCACAATGCTTATATCACTCACCTGACTTCATCTCATCACATGGGCATTTTATCATCTCAAATCACAAGAAGGGTAAGTACAGTACAATAAGATATTCTTAGAGAGAGAAAGCAAGACCACATTCACATAACTTTAATTACAGTATATTGCTATAATTGTTCTATTTTATTATTAGTTATTGTTTTGGTTTTTTTTAAATTTTTTTATTTTTTAACATCTTTATTGGAGTATAATTGCTTTACAATGGTGTGTTAGTTTCTGCTTTATAACAAAGTGAATCCATTATACATATACATATATCCCCATATCTCTTCCCTCTTGCGTCTCCCTCCTTCCCACCCTCCCTATCCCACCCCTCTAGGTGGTCACAAAGCACTGAGCTGATCTCCCTGTGCTATGTGGCTGCTTCCCACTAGCTATTGGTTTAATGTCTTACTGTGTCTAATTTACAAATTAAACTTTGTCATAGGTATGTATGTATAGGAAAAAACATAGTATATATAGGCTTTGGTACTATCTGAGGTTTCAGGCATCCACTGTTGGTCTTGGAACAAATCCCCCGCAATAAGCAGGGACTATTGTATATACATAAACTGTACATAAGAAAGATACACAATAAACTTACTACCTTCAGGGAAAGGGATAAACAAAAGGCTTTTGCATCTTTTTTTTTTTTTTCTTTTTCCCACATCATGAGGCTTGTGGGATCTTAGTTCCCTGACCAGGGATTAAACCCGGGCCCTTGGCAGTGAAAATGCGGAGCCTTAACCACTGGACTGCCAGGGAATTCCCGGCTTTTGTATCTTGAACCATTTAAATATATGACTTTTTTTTTCTTTTTTTTTTTACAAGAGATAAATAGACTGACATCAAGCATTGTACATGGATGAGCACAACAAAAGCAACAATGATTGCAATTACCAAACATGAAACACACTCATACTATGTCATAATATTGACATTCAGTCCAGTAATCCTCCACTGTAGCAGCTCCTTTACTTTGCAGTGAAAATTAATTTGTATATTCTTTGCCTCTGAGTCCCTGTGGGATTTTTTTTTTTTTAATTCAAACAGAAAGTCACAAAAATTATACTCATCCTCATCAGTTCACTCAGTCCCATGTAATTAATTTTTTTTTCATCTTGATCTTTTGTTAGCACTTTTATGAGTTCATCAGTTTTTCATTAGAGTTCTGAAAATGTTTATTCATTCAGTTCAGCAGTACAGTCAGTTACCAGAAACCTGTACTTGAATATATGACTTATTAATACTAAGTACCGCAGCATATTAAAAGGATTATACACCATGACCAAGTGGGATTTATCCCAGGAATGCAAGGAAGGTTCAGCATATTAAAAATCAATGTAAGTGTTGTATAATAAAGAATCTGGCTGGCCTCTGTCCCCAGTTAATGGGAGGGGCATCTAAATCCTTGGAGTGATAGGGGTGTCTTTGCTGGTAGTACCCTCAGGCCACACCTGAGTTTATGCTAATGAGGTGATCAAGATCTGGGCTGGTCATACCAAAAAGACCAACCATGTGATATGATGGTTGGGGCTTTGAGCCGTGATATCAATCTGACCTCCCAATCAGCTGGGAGGGAAAGACTGCAGGCTGAGCTCAGTCACGAGGTCCATGATTCAATCATTCACGGCCATGTAATGAAACCCCAGTAAAAACTAGACACTTGAAGCTTAGGTGAGCTACCCTCTATATAGCAATGTGCCAGGAGCGTGACACATTCTGAAGACACGGAAGCTTTTCATTTGGGACCCTCCCAGACATCACCCTATATGTCTCTTCTTTTGGCTGGTCCTGATTCTTTTTTAAAATATTTATTTATTTATTTGGCTGCGCCAGGTCTTAGTTGTGGCATGAGGGATCTTCGTTGAAGCATGTGGGATCTTTTTTTTTAGTTGCGGCATGCAAGCTCTTAGTTGTGGCATGCAGGATCTAATTCCCTGACCAGGGATTGAACCCGTGTCCCCTGCATTGGCAGGCGGATTCTGCACCACTGCGCCACCAGGGAAGTCCCCTGGTCAATTGATTTTTGACAAAGGTGCCAAGACCATTCAATGGGGAAAGAACAGTCTTTTCAACAAATGGTGCTGGACAACTGGATATCCACATGCAAAAGAATGAATTTGACACCTACCTCACACCATATAAAAATTAGCTCAAAATGAATCAAAGACCTAAATGTAAGAACTAACGTATGGGGCTTCCCTGGTGGCGCAGTGGTTAAGAATCCGCCTGCCAATGCAGGGGGCACGGGTTCGAGCCCTGGTTCGGGAAGATCCTACACGCTGCAGAGCAACTGAGCCCATGCGGCACAACTACTAAGCCTACGCTCTAGAGCCCGAGAGCCACAACTACTGGGCCCTCGTGCCACAACTACTGAAGCCTGTGATCCTAGAGCCCATGCTCCCCAAAAAAAGAAGCCACCGCAATGAGAAGCCCACGCACCGCAACGAAGAGTAGCCCCCACTCGCCACAACTAGAGAAAGCCCACGCGCAGCAACGAAGACCCAAAGCAACCAAAAATGAATAAATAAATAAATAAATTTTAAAAATAAAAAGCATTGCATAGGATTTACACCTATGTTTCGTTCTAAGAGTTTCAAACATTAGTTCTTTTTTTAATAAATTTATTTATTTTTTTTTTATTTTTTATTTTTTTAATGCTTTTCTTGTCTGCTTACATTCTTTTTTTTTTTTTTTATGTATGTATGTATGTATGTATGTATGTATGTATGTATGGCTGTGTTGGGTCTTCGCCTCTGCGCGAGGGCTTTCTCCAGCCGCGGCAAGTGGGGGCCACTCTTCATCGCCGTGCGCGGGCCACTCTTCATCGCGGTGCGCGGACCTCCCACCAACGCGGCCTCCCGTTGCCGAGAACAGGCTCCAGACGCGCAGGCTCAGCAACCGTGGCTCACGGGCCGAGCCACTCCGCGGCACGCGGGATCCTCCCAGACCAGGGCCCGAACCCGCGTCCCCCGCACTGGCAGGCAGACTCTCAACCACTGCGCCACCAGGGAAGCCCCTAAATTTATTTATTTTATTTTGCTATTTATTTTTGGCTGCGTTGGGTCTTCGTTGCTGCGTGCGGGCTTTCTCTAGTTGTGGCGAGCAGGGGCTACTCTTCGTTGTGGTGCGTGGGCTTCTCATTGCAGTGGCTTCTCTTGTTGCGGAGCACGGGCTCTAGGCATGAGGGCTTCAGTAGTTGCGGCATGCGGGCTCAGTAGTTGTGGCTCCCAGGCTCTAGAGCACAGGCTCAGTAGTTGTGGCACATGGGGTCAGTTGCTCTGCAGCATGTGAGATCCTCCCAGACCAGGGCTCGAACCTGTGTCCCTGCATTGGCAGGCAGATTCTCAACCACTGTGCCACCAGGGAAGTCCCACAACACTTTTTAAAATATGACATCAAAAGCATAAGCAACTAAAGAAAAAATAGATAAGTTGAATTTCATCAAAATTTAAAACTTTTGTGCATCAGAGAACATTATCAACAAGGGGAAAAGATAATGCCCAGAATGGGAGAAAGTTTTTGCAAATCATATATTTGATAAGGGTCTACCATATAGAATACATTAAAAAAATTCTCACAACTAAACTACAAAAAGATAAGCAACCCAATTGAAAAATGAGCAAAGGACTTGAATAGACATTTCTCCAAAGAAATAAACAAATGGCACATAAGCAAATATGCTTAATATCATTAGTCATTCGGGAAATGCAAATCAAAACCACAATGTGATACCAATTCACAGCTACTAGAATGGAAGTACCTCAGAAAGTTTAAAAAAAAGTTAAACACAGAGTTAGATCTTATGACCCATGAATTTCACTACTAGGTATACATCCCTAAGAACTGAAAGGTGTTTAAACAAAAACTTGAAGACTAATATTCATAGCACTATTCACATAGCCAAAAGGTACAAATAACCCAGATGTCCATCAACTGATGAACGGATAAACAAGATATCACATACAATTCCATACAATGGAATACTATTCAGCCATTAAAAGGAGTGAAGTTTTGATACTTGCTGCAACATGGATAAATCTTGAAAACATTATGTTAAGTGAAAGAAACTGGACACAGAAGGTCACATTTTGTATGACTCCATTCATATGAACTACTCAGAAGAGTCAAATCCATAGTGACAGAAAGCAGATTAGTGGTTTCCAGCAGCTGGGGTGAAGGAAGAAGAGGGAGTGGCTGCTAGTGGATCCAGGTTTCTTTTTGGGGTGATGAAAATGTTCCACAATTAGATAGTGGTGATGGTTGCACAACATTGTGAATATAATTTTTAAAACTACTAAATTTTGTATTGTAAAATGGTGAATTTTATGTTATGTGAATTTCATCTAAAAAGAAGTAAAGAATTAAATTAAAACAACACTTTCTAGAAATCCTTTAACTAAAAAATCTTAAATGTCACACCCCTTCCTCTTCCTGAATGTTTAGGGAATAGTGTCCATAAGAGGTTTCAAGTCCCTCTGAGGTTGAGTCAGAGAGCTGCAGGATATCTTACCATCCTCAAGAAAGGATACAGAGGAAACCAAGTCTTTCACCCACTGACTCACCTGAACATAGAAATAAAGATGTTCTGCTACAGTCAAGTTATCAAACAAGATATCATGCTGGGGGCACCAGCCCATGCTCTTCCGGACTTGAAGCATGTCTTGAGAAATTTCATATCCATTGATATATACCTGTCCACTTGAAGGGGAAATAAGACCTAGAAGCAAGTGGAAGACATAATATCCTAAAATCATTGTCATTCAGAGCCACAACAGTGCAAAGGCTTAATGATGTCCTCTGCTTTGTTTGCTTGTTCTCACACATACTACCCTATTCTTCGTGTCATAGTCAGTAACATCCAAGGAGTATATGTTCTATAACAGTGTATGAGGACATCTGGGGGTAGTAGAGATGGGAGATGTCCTTCCTGCTTTTGATGAGTTCCAATCTGGTTAACTGTATAAAACACACATAAGTGTTCTTAAAGCAAATTACATGGCTATAAGCATTAAGTAATAATATGGAGGACTTCCCTGATGGTGCAGTGTTTAAGAATCCGCCTGCCAATGCAGGGGATTGGTCTGGGAAGATCCCACATGTCACGGAGCAAATAAGCCTGTGTGCCACAACTACTGAGCCTGCACTCTAGAGCCCAAGAACCGCAACTACTGAAGCCCGCATGCCTAGATCCCATGGTCCACAACAAGAGAAGCCACAATGAGAAGCCTGTGCACTGCAAAGAAGAGTAGCCCCCACTGGATGCAACTAGAGAAAGTCTGTGTGCAGCAACGAAGACCCAATGCAACCAAAAATTTAAAAAAAAATTTTTTTAATTAAAAAAAATGATATGGACACATATCTTGGTAAAGTTGCAAGATACAAAATTAGTACCAAAAAATCTGTTGCATTTCTATACACTAACAATGAAATATCAGAAAAGGAAATGAAGGAAACAATCCCATTTACCAGTGCATAAAAAAGAACACAATACCTAAGAATAAAGCTACCTAAGGAGATAAAAAACCTGTACTTGGAAAACTGTAAGACGCTGATGAAAGAAATTGAAGATGACACAAAGAGATGTAAAGAGATATACAGTGCTCTTGGATTGGAAGAATTATTATTGTTAAAATGACCATACTACCCAAGGCTATCTATAGATTCAGTGCAACCCCTATCAAATTACCAATGGCATTTTTTCACAGAACTGGAACAAAAAATTTTTAAATTTGTACGGAAACACAAAAGACCCTGAATAACCAAAATGATCTTGATAAAGAAGAACGGAGCAGGAGGAATCATGCTCCCTGGTTTCAGACTATACTATAAAACTACAGTAATGAAAACAGTATGGTACTGGCACAAAAACAGACACATAGAGCAATGGAACAGGATAGAAATCCCAGAAATAAACCCATGCACTTATGGTCAATTAATCTATGATAAAAGAGGCAAGAATATACAATGGAGAAAAGACTGTCTCTTCAGGAAGCGATGCTGGGGAAACTGGACATCTACATGTAAATGAAGGAAATTAGAACATTTTCTCACACCATATATATACAAAAAAAAAACTCAAAATAGATTAAAGATCTAAATGTAAGACCGGATATTGTAAAACTCCTAGAAGAAAACATAGAACACTCTTTGACATAAATTGTAGCAATAATTTTTTTGGATCTGTCTCCTAAGGCAAGGGAAACAAAAACAAAAATAAACAAATGGGACCTAATTAAACTTAAAAGCTTTTGCACAGCAAAAGAAACCATAAACAAAATGAAAAAACCTATGGAATGGGAGAAAATATTGCAAAGATGCTACCAACAAGGGATTAATTTCCAAAATATACAACTTATACAGCTTAATATAAAAAAAAACCTCAATCAAAAACTGGGCAGAAAATCTAAATAGACAGGGATTAATTTCCAAAATATACAACTTATACAGCTTAATATAAAAAAAAACCTCAATCAAAAACTGGGCAGAAAATCTAAATAGACACTTCTACCAAGAAGACATACAGATGGCCAACAGACATATGAAAAGATGCTCAATATCGCTAATTATTAGAAAAATGCAAAGCAAAACTACAGTGAGGTATCACCTTACACAAGTCAGAATGGTCAGCATCAAAAAGTCTACAAATAATAAATGCTGGAGAGGGTGTGGAGAAAAAGGAATCCTCCTGCGTTGTTGGTGGGAATGTAAATTGGTGCGGCCACTATGGATAACAGTATGGAGGTTCCTCAAAAAACTAAAAATAGAGTTACCATATGATCCAGCAATCCCACTCCTGGGCATATATCCAGAGAAAACTCTAATTCCAAAAGCTCCATGCACCCTAATGTTCATTGCAGCACTATTTACAATAGCCAAGACATGGAAGCAACATAAGTGTCCATCAATAGAAGAATGGATAAAGAAGGTGTGGTGTGTCTGTGTGTGTGTGTGTATATATATATATATATATATATATATATATATATATATATATATATATATATATATATACACACACACACACACACATACATACAATGCAATATTACTCAGCCATAAAAAAGAATGAAATAATGCCATTTGCAGCAACATGGATGGACCTAGAGATTATCATATTAAGTGAAGTAAGACTGAGAAAGACAAATATATGATATCACTTATATGTGGAATCTAAAAAAAAATGATACAAATAAACTTATTTACAGAACAGAAATAGACTCACAGACATAGAAAACAAACTTGTGGTTACCAAACGGGAAATGGGGGGGGGGGGAAATTAGCAGTTTGGGATTAACATACACACATTACTATAAACAACCATAGATAGATAAACTATATCTATTTTCCTATAAACAGTGAAACAATAAAGACCTAATGTATAGCACAGGGAACTATATTCAATATCTTGTAATGACCTATAATGGAAAAGAATCTGAAAAAGAATATATATGTGTGTGTGTGTATATATATATGTACCTATATATACATATATATATATACACATATCTGAATCACTTTGCTGTACACCTGAAACTAACACAACATTGTAAATCAACTATACTTCAATTTTAAAAAGTAATAATATGGATGCATAAGTAAATATGGTCAAGGAGAAAAGTATTTCTGGCACCTAAAAGTTTCAAATTGGGATCCTTGAAGGCATGATCCATGACTGACTCATCTCTGATTCCTTCCCAATAAATTCCAAATAAATCCCACTGAATGAATGCACTCACTGCCAAATGTATGTCAGTGTAAAACTTTGCAGGCTGCTCATCTGTATACTATCTTTGTCTTTATTCACATTTTCTTATTTTAAGGATATTTTTCATATTGAAAAAGGACAATAAATTTCTATTGCAACAAAGTTGGAGAAGAAAGCATAAGAAAACAAAGGTTATACAAATCCCATCATAAAAAGACAACTGCTAACATTGTGCTATGTAACTTTATGTATTTTTTATGCATATACTGACTCACACATTAATATTTTACTAAAAATGGGAAAATATAAATTCTGGTTTTTTAACTGGCTTTTTCATACAACAATTGAGGCCATTTGTCTACATCAACAGAATCTATACAATTTTTAAAGGCAAAAAAAGATTTCATTGTTATGAATATATCCTATTTATTTATTCAACCCATACTGGTAGATATTTAGGTTATTTGCAATTCTTCACAAGTATAAACATGTGATATAACTTTGTTTGTTTTTTTTAATAATTTTGACAAATCTTGATGTTTTCAACATTAAGATTTTTTTTAAATTAATTAATCAATTATTTATTTTTGGCTGTGTTGGGTCTTCGTTTCTGTGCGAGGGCTTTCTCTAGTTGTGGCAAGTGGGGGCCACTCTTCATCGCAGTGCGCGGGCCTCTCACTATCGTGGCCTCTTTTGTTGCAGAGCACAGGCTCCAGACGCGCAGGCTCAGTAGTTGTGGCTCACGGGCCTAGCTGCTCCGCGGCATGTGGGATCTTCCCAGACCAGGGCTTGAACCCGTGTCCTCTGCATTAGCAGGCAGATTCTCAACCACTGCGCCACCAGGGAAGCCCATGTGATATAACTTTGCCTGATTCCCCAATTGTTTTCTTAGTCTAAGTCAATACAGGTAGATCTAGTAGGTCAAAAGGGGGACAAGACTTTAAAGGTTTTTGATACTTACTGCCAAATTACCCACTGATTGGGGTTTTCAGATCTTCCATTTTGGTTGTGGATAATAAAGCACCATGAGTGTTTGGGGGAAAAGGGAAAAAAAGTGATACTACTCTACAGTGAATTTAAAAGTCTTTTTTTGGGCTTCCCTGGTGGCGCAGTGGTTGAGAGTCTGCCTGCCAATGCAGGGGACACGGGTTCGAGCCCTGGTCTGGGAAGATCCCACATGCCGCAGAGCAGCCTGGGCCCGTGAGCCACAGTTACTGAGCCTGCACGTCTGGAGCCTGTGGTCCGCAACAAGTGAGGCCGCGGTGGTGAGAGGCCCGCGCGCCGCGATGAAGTGTGGCCCCCGCTCGCCGCAACTAGAGAAAGCCCTCGCACAGAAACGAAGACCCAACACAGCCATAAATAAAATAATAATAATAATCTTTGCTAATTGTTTAAAAAAAAAACTATTCTGAAACAGATAATTTTAGAATAATTCACCAGGTATCATTCTAAAAGTGCCCCTGGCAATCAAAAGTAAGTGGATGAAATATTTGGTTGAGAGATTAGTGGTGCCTCACTGTACCGGAAAGTTCTACCTGGAAGGAAACATGCTAAGCAGTGTTCACAGCTTCCTGATAGTGTTTGAAACTAAGTTCCTCAGACTGACCAAAAGAGTCAAAGATTCCCTTTTCCTGCTACAGGGTAATGTGAACAACCAGGCACCTCTACATAGATAGTAAAAAAACAAACAACAAACAAAGGTGCCAGTGAAATCTGATGAGAGGAGATGGAGCCAAAACATCTAGATCTGGATCAACAATTTCTTCAGCGCTTCCTCGGGAGGGCTGACCCCACACACATACCTGTGAGCATGCCGCAGGTGGTGGTTTTGCCTGCTCCCTTGTGCCCCAGGAGAACAGTGATCTGCCCTTGGTACAGGTTCATGGTCAGATCTTTGACTGCCATGTGTTCATCCCTTCCCTTGTAGAACACCTGTTGAAAAGCCAACTCTGACTGACAGTGTAATATGCACACGCATGTGGCATTTCTGAAGAACCTATGACAGGCCGAGCACCCACACCAATTTCCTCCGAAAGTTCATCAGTGGGACTCCAAGTGGAAATCCATAAGGGAGCTCCTTCTTTCAGAGTTTAGCTGCCTGGAGCTACTGAGGACCATGATGGGGAGCAACACCAGGGGAGTTTCCCTGGCCTCTGGAGCCTGGTGGTAGAGCAGCTGAACCACAGAGGCCAGAGCGCAAGGACGAAGGGCTCCGAGCTTGAACGAGACCTCCCTGCTTCTCAAGCCACACCTTGCTCTGCACTGCCTGGCTAATCCCCTGAGAAACGGCACCCTGCCTCTTTTGTGGGTGGTGTTGATCTAGGAAGAGAACACCAGACAGACCGTCCTGTTTTCTAAATCAAATGTCTCCAGTATTTTAAATACCATTTATTTTTTTCTTATTATACAAGTAATTCATATATGAGTATAAGGAAGAAAATAAAATCACCCATAATGCCACTTGCAGAGATACATCACATTTCAGTCTAGGCCTTAGACAATTTCTGTCCACGCCTTAGCCAATTTCTGTCCTGTCTAATTGCATCTGGACTGGACTTGGGGTCTGGAGTACAGACATTATAGTTGGGTGAAACTTAGACATCACTTCTTCCCACCATTTATCTAACTGTGTTTGGGAGCAGGGTGCTGCGGAAAGGAATTTGGCACACTTCTCCTGCCCCCACATCCATCTGGTATGATTATTTTGAATCAAGTGTGACGGTCCTCTTCCCTAACTTCTCAGTCTCCCTTTTGCAGTTGAGGTGGACATGTGGCAGAATTCTGGGCAATAAGAATCAGGGGTGATCTACCGAAGGGCAGAAAAGAAGGAAGGAAGGAAGGGAGGGAGGAAGGGAGGAAGGGAGGAAGGAAGGAAGGGAGGAAGGGAGGAAGGAAGGAAGGAAGGAAGGGAGGAAGGAAGGAAGGAAGGAAGGAAAGAAGGAAGAAGTCCTCCTAAAAGAAAGCCCCTCGCTCTTATCTTTCCCTATAGATGAGCGACAGCAGCCATCTTGCAACCGGGAAATGACAAGCACGAAGATGAGAGCTATGTGCTTCCACTGGCCCAGGGAAAATAAATGAAAGCAAGTGAGCAGAAAGAGCAGGGGTCTGGGACGGCTTTGCTGAGCAGCTGAAATCATGCCAGAACCATGTGCCTGCAGACTGCTTGTTATGTGAAAAGAGGAAACGAAATCCCTGCTTATTGAAGCTACAATAAATTGGGTGAAGACTGGAGCATTCCAAGCTGCTACCACAGTATGTAAAGGAGCTGGGATGATCCCCCATGCTGTGGAGCCCCTGGGCCAGCATGTGATCCACTTGATCCCATAGGCCAAGGAGGCGACACAAAGTATTGAGCTAGCACCTTGACTGTGACCTTGTATCAGTCATACAGAGGACACTGCTTCTCCTTAGGCTCATCGTATTTGAAGAATGGAAGATTCCAAACAAAAAAATAATGCTCTGGAGGACACACCAGGGTACAGAGCTTATAGCCAATCATCCTGTCAGGGGAGTCCTTAGTCAATGCAGGACTCAGCAGACACTGGTGAAAGAACAAACACTTCTGCATCTGGAAGCCAGCAGTGAAATCTGGTTTACTATTTGATTTGGTTATGTAAAAACACTGGTGGATCAAAGTCAGCCATCAAATGACTGAGTTCCAGGGTGTCCCCAACAAGAGATGTTTGGCATTTGCGAGACTTTTTCAAGAACGATCACCTAGACCCTCCATCCAGTCATTTAACTTTATGACAGAAAACAGGACATTTTACATTATACTCCTAATTTTGAGGATAACATTACAGAAGGGAATTAAAAATCTATCACAAAATGTACCTTGTAACCACTGTCAGAATAAAACAGAAGCCTCTATGCACTATTTCTCAAGTCCTTGGAAGAAGATTTGTGAGCTGATACCTTGTATAGATGTTGGATTTCAATTCCTTTTATCAAATCAGTAGGCTCTTCCTGAATGAACTTGCTTTACAGAGCTTTCTGAGGATCCCCCAACTCCAGCACTGAATTCGTAAGGGATATAAGTTCTCCACGCCAGTAGGAGGGCTAGAGAGGAAGTCAACTTGCATTAATACATTTAGGTGAATTGGCTCTCTTCTTCTGGAAGATAAATATTTTGGTAAATTAAATTCTCACACTTCCCTCCCCCCATCCCCACCCCAGCCTCACCCACCGGAGTTTCCTGGTATCGAACACTTAATGGTGCCTGAAGAAGTCAAGAATTTGCTCACAGACTTACTACTAATAAACTGCATTTCAACCTACAACCCGTGGTCCGGAGGATGGAGCTACAAATGATGCCTCGTATCCACACTCCTGGTGTACTGGGGAAGCTGTCGTGTTGGCAGTCAGCACCCCTGTGGGCTGAGGCCTGGAGAAATACTGGCGTTAACAATCTACCCATTTCTCCACAGACCAAGAAGGGCAAGCATGGCAGCCTTTGCCGAGGCCTGAAGTGAGTACCTGTGCAATTCAGATGGGATCAGACTGAATCTGCAAGAGGACTGAATCAGGCATGATGGGTTCAACTTTGTAGGAAAAATTTACTCACCATAGGAGAGAAAAGATTTGGAGAGCTTCATGGGCTTGTCAACGAAAGCTGTGCCCCGTGCCCATGCCCCCAGGTCACAGAGGTGTCTCAAAGAGCTTCAGGGCCTTGTCACCAGCCCAAAGAGGAAAAAGGCCGAGGAGTCCTGAGGGCTCTACCTTGTTGGGGTGCCATTCTGTGAGAGAATGCAGGGCCTGCCACTCAAGTGGGCACATGTGAGACAGTCACAGGCACTCTTAAGGGGACTCTGCACAGGGTATCAGCAGTGGGGCAAGAGTCAGAGAGACAGACTTGTTAATTATGCTCCCTTGGCAACCACAAGTTGATAGGTTTGGGGTGAATCCAGGTTAGAGAACTGCACTTAGATTTCCAGGAGTTTGAGGTTGCAACCAACACCACAAAGAGGGATAGGAATATTGATGATGAGCTATAAAAATTCTAATGTCAATCTATAAAACAGCAGCATCAGTACTCACCATGAGAAAGAAGTACCAAGGTTTGGGTGTACCATACACCCCTGGGAAGACGGACTCCACATACCAGGCCACCAAGCCATATAAGAGAGAGTCCAGCAGTAGCATCAGCAGCACCTGAGTGAAGTTAAACTCTCCTCCTATACTGCCCATGTTCCTCCATTGGATGCCTGTGCCTATTCCAAAGGAAGGAAAACAGTCACCACATCGAAGACAGAGAAAAGTTACCAGAACTTTCCAATCAAGCAGTTGGAGAACAAGCCAATGAGAAGACTGGACTATTCATGTCTGGGGTATTAAGGGACAAAAGTTAGGCACAGGAAAAGAAAAGCTAGTTGTTGGTTTCTCAAAGAAGGTAAAACTTTTTTGTTTTTGTTTTTGTTTGTTTTTTGGTTTTTTTGACCATGCCACACAGCTTGTGGGATCTTAGTTCCCCAACCAGGGATTGAACTTGGGCCCAGCCGTGAAAGCGCTGAGTCCTAACCACTGGGCTGACAGGGAATCCCTAATAAAACATTCTTATTATCGGCAAAATGATTCTTTGGCACCAAGAAGTAGAAATTTGGTCATCTGAGACACATCTTCACACTCTTGCACATGCTGTCAGGAAAGCCCTTCCTACTCCTCCCCACCTTTTTTGCTTGGTTAATTCTTACTTGGTAGGTCAGCACAGGTATCTCCTTCCCCAGCAAGCATGTATACTCACTCTCTTGGGTTATATGTCTAACCCACGTGCATCTGGGGCACCCTGCGCTAACTGTGAGCATTGAAGGTCTCACTCCGCACTGTGAATCTGCTCACTTATTGCCAACCCCAGCTTGGGGCCAGGGACTGTCAGGTTATCTCAGTATCTCCAACATCTGACCCAGGGCCTCATATGCAGCAGCTGCTCAATACATACATATGCCATGAAGAAAGGAGTGCTGAGGATGGGCTTGGGACCAATTCCTGGGTGCGTATAAAGATAAGTATCCTTTGTGATGCCAAGTGTCTAATCTGAATGCAAGCTGACTAAGCTTCTCATGTAAAGCATCCAAGATACCCTGCATCTGCTGCCACACGGCAGGATTGAGGAGGTGGTAACTAGCAACACCAGAGGAGACGTTCAAATACTGGTGAGCAGACAGATGGGCTAGAACGGTGCTCCTCAAACTTTCCTGTACTCACTAATCACCTGGGGATTTTGTTCTGATTAAGTGTGTCTGGATGGGCCTGGGAGTCTGCATTCCTAACAAGCTCTCTGAGGGTTCTGATGCTGCTGGTGCACAGGCCATGCTGTGAGGGGCGAGGGGCCAGGAAACCTCTGAGGCCCTTCCTGAGATGAGATTCTATGACTTGTGTCTGTCTTTGTGCCAATCGAGAGCCTTGCCTTTCACCACGGCTTACAGACAGGTCTCGCAAACCTCAGCTGCCGTAAACAGTCAGCACACTTAGTTTGTGAAAGCCAGGTGCATCCTTGTTCAGTGTAAGTCTGCAGTGTCCGAAAAGAAGAAAGAGACAAGGCTCCTTCCCCACCTCAGCAGACATTTGATTGCCAGTTAACTTTATTTATTTATTGGGAATATACATATCAAGTATATAAAATGGAGTTTAACAAGCAATTACAAAGGAAGTACTTTGTACAACTACCACCCAAATCAGTAACCCCCAAAACCCCAAATATGCACACCTCCTTTACAACTTCACCGTCATCTTTGTCTGTAGGCAGCATCTAGTTGGGTTTTGCCTTTTTATCTAAACTGAGAGTCTCTTTTTAATTGGTATGTTTAGATTATTCACGTTTAATGTGATTATTGATTGGATTAAAATCTACCACTTTGCCAGCTCTTTTCTATTTGGTTCAAACTTTTCTTTGTTTCTTTTTTCCTCTTCTTCTTGCATTAATGGGGATTTTTTTTAATGATTCCATTTTATTTCCACTATCGATTTATTACTTATAACTCTAAAAATTTTTTTAGTGTTGTTGTAGGGTTTAAAATCATCTTTAATTAGTCTATCTTCAAATAATATTATACTACTTCATGTGTAGCATGAGGATCTTACAACAATTTCCAGTTTCCAGTTCTTCCCTCCCACCCTTTGCTACTGTTGTCATACATTTTATTTTCACATAAGCTATAAACACAATACATTGCTACCACTTTTGCTTTAGACAGTCAGTTCTCTTTTAGAGCCAGAAAACTCCACAAAAGACAAAATAAACTGTATTTTCAATTTTCAGTGCTCTTAATTTCTTTGTGCAGATCCAAGCTTCTGTCTGATATGATACTGTTTTTGCTTGAAGAACTCAACATTTCTCGTAATGTCTCCCAGCAATCAATTCTGTCGCTTTGGTTTGAGAGAGTCTTCATTTCTCCCTAATTTTCCCCTGGATATAGAACACTGAGTTGACAAGGTTTTTCTTTCAGTACTTTCTTTAACTATGTCACTTCATTTTCTTCTAGCTTGCATATGTTTATTGGCTATTTGGATATGTCTTTTCATGAAGTGCCTATTTTTGCCTGTTTTTTTCTTTACTATAAAGTATGATATATAATTGATTTTATGAATTCTTTAAATATTCTGGATACAAGCCTTTTGCAGGTTAAATGTATCGAGCATCCTCTCCCACTCTGTAGCTTCTCCTTTCATTCTCTTCATGGTGTCTTAATTTTAATGTCATTATTTATCAGTCTTTTCCTGATGGTTAGTTATTTTTGTGCCTTGTTTAAGAAATCTTTCCTACTTCAAGTACATGAATGTACCCTCCTATATCATCTCCAAAAAACTTTATAGTTTTTTTACATTGGAATTGATATCTGTGTATGGTGTGAATTTAAAGTCCAATTTCAATTTTTTCCATAAGGTTCTTTAGTTGCTCCAGCACCATTTATTAAATCCCACTGCTCTGAAGTATCATCTCTGATATTTAACAATGCATTTACCTCTCCCTTCTTTTCTGTTCTATTAGTCTATTTGTCAACCATAATCTTAATTACTATTGCTTTATGATAAATCACGAAATCCGGTAAAACAAGTTTTGCTATTTTGTTCTTCCTCAAGAGTTCTTGGCTATTCTTGGTCCTTTATACTCCCATGTACATTTGAGAATCAGCTCATCGAGTTCTATTTAAAAAACAAAACAAAACAAAAATACTGCTGGAGTTTGGATTGGGTAGGAGTTAGCTGTTACTTCTTTCCACAATTTATTTATTTGTGTTTTGAGAGCAGGGTGCTGCTGAAAGCAATCTGGCAAAGTTCACCTGTCCCCACATCTCTTTGATCATGATTGTTCTTCCCTGACTTCTCATCCCCCTTTGCAGTAGAAGAGGCCATGTGACATAATTCCTCTCCCACACCACTTCTTGACTCAACCAATCTTTTGATTATTCCATTTTCTCTCTATTAAGTTTGAAAGTTATACACTGTTCCTAGCCTTTTCCTGGTCGGCTCAGTAATGAATTACCAGGTCTACATTGCCGCAAAGTCTAAAGTTAATCAATATCTTTATTCCCCTTCCAAAAAGTATTTACCCCCACTGATTTCTGACTTTATCTCCTCAAAAACCCTTTTATGTATTTTAATTCTATCTTTTAAAAAAGATCCTAAAGACATCATCATTATCATCATCATCATCATTATTTTTTTTTTTTAAAGACCATTTTCTTCCTCATTTTTTTTTTTAATTTATTTATTTATTGGCTGTGTTGGGTCTTCGTTTCTGTGCGAGGGCTTTCTCTAGTTGCGGCAAGTGGGGGCCACTCTTCATCGCGGTGCGCAGGCCTCTCACCGTCGCGGCCTCTCTTGTTGCGGAGCACAGGTCCAGACGCGCAGGCTCAGTAATTGTGGCTAACGGGCCTATTTGCTCCGTGGCATGTGGGATCTTCCCAGACCAGGGCTCGAACCCGTGTCCCCTGCATTGGCAGGCAGACTCTCAACCACTGCGCCACCAGGGAAGCTCCCCATTATTATTTTATACAACGTATAAAGCCACTATCTTCAGGCTCCCACTCTTGGCTCCTCTGAAAAGCAATGTCTTTTTTTTTCCCCTCCAGCTACTTTTAAGATTTTTCTCTTGACCTCTGGTATGTTCAATTTTATGTTGGTATGTCTAATGTAGATTTCTTATTGTTAATCTTGTTTGGGATTTGCTGGGCTTCCTGAAATCCAGTTTTGGAACAAGTTTGGCCACCATCTTTTCAAATGTATTTCTCTGCCCTATTCTCTGTTTTCCTACTGGAACTCTTTTGCTCAGAGGTCATTTGCTAACAAGAAAACTTTGGGCTTCCATTCGGATGGCCTTTCAAGGCAAGGGAGCTAAACAACAAGGCCCAGCGTCCCACCCAGGTGGAGAGCATAATAGGAGGCCCTTCTCACATTAATAGGGGTCCCAGAGATAAATTCAATAGTCACAGGTTAGGTTCTTTGTGACACAGACCCTGAAATGGAGTTTAGTATGCAAAATGTTTATTAAGGAATACCCTTGAGATCAATACCTGTGGAAGGGAAGAGATTGAAACAAGATTAGTCAGGGCTACAAGATAGCACTGACAAGCTTGAGGAGTTGAGATAAAATGGCCCATCTGAGCATCTATAATAACCCATCCACTAAGTTTTTTATTAGTTATAAAAAGATATTTGGGTATTAATAAGATGACATCTCTGTTTTGTTTCTCAACTGGTTCAGAAACTAAGGAGGGGAGAAGGGTGCTATTTACTGGGCCTCTTAAAAACTAAAATCAATCTAGTAAATAATAAATTAACAAATAAATCAATAAATGGAAGTTTCAAGTGACAAACCCAGTTGCTCCACAAGCATGCAGGTTCTGATTTTAAGAGGCCAAAATGTTTCTGCCATACAACCAGAGGCCTGATTCATGTTGTATATAGTGATTCCTGCTCAAGATTAAAACTGAAAGCTCTGCACTAGACTTACTGCGAAAATGTACAGAGTAATTTTATCTATTCACTCACTAGAAGGCGTGCTATCTGATTTGAGCAGATAGGTCAGATGAATAGGAAAAACTAATCCAGTGAAAGTATGAGGATTCTAAATAAGAAATATTATCCTCGGATTTCTAACATTTCATCAATTATATTCTTAGAGATTCCTACCTGCTTATGATCATATGCATTTGCATTTCCTTCAGTTGTAACACTAGACACCATTTGTGGGCTATCCTGTGCCTTTCAGGAATGAACACTGATCATAACACACAGTTCATCCAGTCCAACCACCTACCTAAATTCCCTCAATTTCAACAGATAGGCTCCATAAAGCATCTACGTTCATTCACTAACATGTAAGGAATCAGATATACCATTTCAAATCTAGCTTCCCTCCATAAGTATTTGTAAATCATGGTCTCAACATTGCTTTGTTAAAGAAAACCACTCACTTTCAATAAATTCTGGTCAACTTAACATCCTTTATTAAATTTTAAGCACCCTTAATCCATTTAGACCATCCAAACTTAATAAAGAAATTCATTGGTAGGTGATGCCTCTAACCAGGACATTGGAGATTATCCTAATTGCAGTAAGGGGACCCACAAACTCGATCCAACTTATAACTCCTATCCCTGTTATCTGCTGCTAATCCAAGCTTTATCATTTGGGACCTGGACTCTGGTGATAAAAGCTAACGTTGAGCAAAGAAGGCACTTGCTAGAGTGTTCAGAGCAGATCATCTTAGTACCACTGAAATGTGAAACTGTTCCATTCAGTAAGTACTGTAACCCCACAGACCTCAGGGTCCTACATTTTATTTATTTATCTGTTTGTTTGTTTATGGCTGTGTTGGGTCTTCGTTGCTGCGCATGGGCTTTCTCTAGTTGTGGTGATCAGGGGCTACTCTTCGTTGCAGTGTGCGGGCTTCTCATTCAGTGGCTTCTCTTCTTGCAGAGCACAGGCTCTAGGCACGTGGGCTTCAGTAGTTGTGGCATGTGGGCTCAGTAGTTGTGGCTCATGGGCTCTAGAGCGCAGGCTCAGTAGTTGTGGCGCAGGGGCTTAGTTACTCCGTGGCATGTGGGATCTTCCCGGACCAGGGCTCGAACCTGTGTCCCCTGCCTTGGCGGTGGATTCTTAACCACTGTGCCACCAGGGAAGTCCCAGGGTCCTATATTTTGATTGACATGTTGGCTGCAATCTTCTGCAATGACTGTAGATGTTGTGGGGAATTCTTCAAACTCCAGCAACATGAGACAAATGAAAACTTGATGTTGTACTTTCACCCCAAAGTGTGGAAGTTGTAACATTTCTGACGGAAGGTCCCCTAGACCAACTTGTGAAAGAAGACTAACTCTGAAGCCTATGAGAATAAAATATGGTATCTGTAATAGCACTACATTATCTGTAAAGTTCTAAAGTGTTATTTGAACTTCTAATCATAAATCTATATATTTTAGATCTATACAACTATATAGGTGTAAAATTCCCTAAATCATTTACATGGTTTAGTTTTTCTCCCAAACTACATTGTAAGCTGCATGATGTAAACTTCATTCTACATTTCTTAAGTGTTCCTTACAGTACCTACCATAGGTGTAAGTATACTGTAAATGCTCAGAACACTGAATAAAATGAGCCAGTTATGTTTATTTGGAAATGAAGGTCAACTCTGCCTGTCAGCAAATGGCAAAACATCAAGGCAGTTTACCTTGAGAAAGGTAAGGCTCACCTTTTGTCTCATATGTGGAGATTAATCAGCCTCCCAGCGCCATGGCATCATTGGAGAGGAGACAAAAGGCAATCATTTGGAAGTGACTCCTTTGGTTGTAGCTGAAAGTGAGGTACAGGTATGGGAGGTAGGTGAAGAAGAAGATGATGCCTCTGGAGGCGGTTGCAACATGAGCTGCAAATTCAGAGGGAAGAAATGAAAAGAGTTTCATCAATAATGCACAAAGAGGGACTTCCCTGGTGGTGCAGTGGTTAAGAGTCCGCCTGCCAATGCAGGGGACACGGGTTCAAGCCCTAGTTTGGGAGGATCACACATGCTGCAGAGCAACTAAGACTGTGTGCCACAACTACTGAGCCTGTGCTCTAGAGCCCATGAGCCACAACTACTGAGCCCACGTGCCACAACTACTGAAGCCTGTGCGCCTAGAGCCCGTGCTCCGCAACAAGAGAAGCCACCGCAATGAGAAGCCCGCACACCGCAACGAAGAGTAGCCCCTGCTCGCCGCAACTAGAGAAAGCCTGCATGCAGCAACACTCAACACAGCCAAAAATAAATAAATAAATAAATTTATATAAAAAAATAATGCACAAAGAACCTATATGAGAAAACAATCTAAAAGAGAATGAATATATGTATATGTATAACTGAATCACTTTGCTGTACAGCAGAAATTAATATAACATTGTAAATCAACTATATTTCAATGAAATAAATTTTTTTTTAAATAAAAAAATAATGCACAAAGAAGTATAATGCAAGTCTCTTTTCCCTGCCATGGTAAGGAAAGCATCTCTGCATTTGTCTCAGCATTTCAGAAGGGAAGCAGTCTTTTAAGAAATTTTGATAGAAACCTTTTATACTTGCACTTTCACTATCAAAAGACTAAGAGGATTTGTTGCACTTAAAAATTAATCAATCCTTACGAAAAAGCACAAACATTTAATTGCCTAAAACTTCCTCTAATACTGCATTAATAACATCTCCTACAATAAAAACCATCTTCTTCAAAGATGAGCGGTAGATTATATAGCATCTATGGAGCATTGCCTGGCACTGTGGCAAGCACTTTATATACAGTATCTTATTTAATCTTCATAACCTCCCTGTTTTTCAGAGGAAGAAACTGAGGCTTGGCCGCATTAAATAAATTTGCTCAATGTCATGGAACTAGTAAATGATGGGTCAAGGATTCAAGGTTTCCCAGGCTCTAAGTATAGTGGCTCCAGATTTGGAGATAAACCAATCAAACTGAAGTCTGGGAGATAAATGCAAAATAAATGCAAACATCTGCCTTCCAGGAAGTTAAGAGAATATAGATCGAAAATGTAAGGATTGCATATATAACAGAAAGAGCCACAGTTAAGGCATCAGGCAGCCCTTCACTGAACCTGACTACATGAACTATGGCTGACCCTGGGTCTTCTATAACTTCTCTGACTTTGTTTCTTCTTTTGTAAAAGGTGATAATAATTGCTAACATGTACTAAGTTCTTACTATATACCAAGTATTGTTCTCAGCATTTTACATCCCATTTAATCCTCATAACTAAGTTATAAGTGCTATCATTTTCCAGTTTCACAGAAGGGGAAATGGATACAGAATCTATTGACCTGCTCAAGGTCAGGATCTACACCAAGATGTAAATACAGCACTCTGAGGCCAGAGCAAGAGCTTCTGACCTTGCTGTAACAAGTAAAGCCTTCTTGTTTATCTACTTGATATATAGTAGTATATATCTCCTAATCCCATACTCTTAATTTATTCTCTCCCCTTTCCCTTTGGTAACCATAAATTTGTTTTCTATGTCTGTGAATCTGTTTCTGTCTTGTAAATAAGTTCATTTGTATCATTTTTTTAAGATTCCACATGTAAGTGATACTATATGATATTTGTCTTTCTCTGTCTGACTTACTTCGCTTTGTATGATTATCTCTAGGTCTATCCATGTTGCTGCAAATGGCACTATTTCATTCTTTTTTACGTCTGAGTGATATTCCATTATATATACACCACATCTACTTTATCCATTCATCTGTTGATGGACACATGTTGCTTTCATGTCTTGGCCATTGCAAATAATGCTGCTATGGACATTGGGGGTGCATGTATCTTTTCGAATTATAGTTTTTGTCTTTTCTAGATATATGCCCAGGAGTGGGATTGCTGGATCATATGGTAATTCTATTTTTAGTTTTTTAAGGAACCTCCAGACTGTTTTCCATAGTGGTTGCACTAGTTTACATTCCCACCAACAGGGGTTCGCTTTTCCCCATACCCTCTCCAGCATTTATTATTTCTAGACTTTTTGATAATGGCCATTCTGACTAATGTGAGGTGATACCTCATTGCAGTTTTGATTTGCATTTCTCTAATAATTAGCAATGTTGAGCATCTTTTCATATGCCCTTTGGCCATTGGCTTTAGTTACCTTTATCAGGGGTCTTTATTTCTTCTTATGGCTTTGAGTTACTGTCTAGTGACTTTTCATTTCAGCCTGAAGAACTCCCTTTAGCAGGGAACGGAAGGCCTATTGGTAATAAACTCCCTCAGCCTTTGTTTATCCAAAAATGTCTTAATTTCTCCATCATTCTTGAGGGATAGTTTTGCCAGATAGAAAATTCTTGGTTAAAAGTTTTTTTTTTCCTTTCAAGATTTAAAATGTCATCTCACTACCTTCTAGACTCCATAGTTTCTCTAGAGAAATCAGCTGTTAATCTTATTGAGTATGTAGGGACTCTCTTCTCTCTTGCTGCTTTCAAAATGCTCTCTTTGTCTTTGAGTTCTGACAATTGGAATTTTAGACTTTTACTGGGGATCTCTTTGAGTTTATCTTGCTTGGAGTTCATTGAGCTTCTTGGGTTTGTAGATTCATGTATTTCATCAAATTAGGAGGAGTTTTCAGCCATTATTTCTTCAAATATTTTTTCTGCTTCTTTTCTCTCTCTCTTCTCATTCTGGGACTCCTATGATGTGTATGCTGGTGTTTGATGGTGTCCCACAGGTCTCTCAGGTTCTGTTCTAACAAAGAAAAGCCCAGGACTAGATGCCTTCTCTGGTGAATTCTATCAAACATTTAAAGATGAGTTAACACCAATCTTTCTCAAACTCTAGATATAAAGACCAATGGAATACATTAGAGAGCCCAGAAATAAACCCTCACAAATATAATTAACTTGGGTGCCAAGACTATTCAATGGACAGTCTTTCAACAAATGGTGCTGGGAAAACTGGATATCTCCATTCAGAAGAATGAAGTGGAACCCTTACCTTATACCATATGCAAAAATTAATTCAAAATGGATCAAAGATCTAAACATAAAGCTAAAAACCATAAAACTCTTAGAAGAAAACTTAGTGGAAAATCTTCATAACCTTGGATTTGGCAACAGTTTCTTACGTATGATACCAAAAACACAGACAACAAAAGAAAAAAATAGATAAATTGAACTTCAACAATTTTAAAACTTTTATGCATCAAAAGACACTACCAAGAGAGTAAAAAGACTACTCACAGAATGGAACAAAATATTTGCAAGCCATATATCTATTAAGGAATTGATATCCAAAATACATAAAGAACTCCTACAACTCAATGTCAACAAAACAAACAATGCAAGCAAAACATGAGCAAAGGACTTGAATAGACATTTCTACAAAGAAATTGGAACCCTTGTGTATTTCTGATGGGAATGTAAAATGGCGCAGCTTCTGTGGAAAACAACAGTTTGATGATGCCTCAAAAAGTTAAATAGAATGACCATATGACTCAGCAATTACACTCCTCGGTGTATACCCAAAGGAACTGAAAACAGGGACTCAAACAGATACTTGTACATGAATGTTCATAACAGAATTATTCACAACAGTCAAAAGGTAGAAACAACCCAATGTTCATCAACAGATGAATAGATAAACAAAATGTGGGGAGTATTACTCAGCCATCATAAGGAATGAAGTGAGGAAGAAGTTCAAGTGGCTATCCCATTGTCCTGGTGCCATTTGTTGAAGAGACTATTCTTTCTTCATTGAATGGTCTTGGCATCCTTGTCAAAAATCAATTGGCAATGAGATGTATGGGTTTCTAGACCCTCAGTTCTATTCCATTGATCTGTATGTCTATCTTTATGCTGGTACCACACGGTTTTGATCTCTATAGCTTGGTAGTAAGTTTGAAATCATGAAGTGTGAGTCCTCCAACTCTTTCCAAAATTGTTTTGCCATTTTGAGGCCCCTTGCAATTTCATATGAAATTTGTCAGTTTCTGAGAAAAAGGCAGTTGGGATTTTAATAGAGATTGAATTGAATCTGTAGATCAATTTGGGGAGTATTGCTATCTTAATATTGTCTTCCAATCTATGAACATAGGATGTCTTTTCATCAATTTAAGACTTCTTTGATTTATTTTAGCAATGCTCTGTAGTTTTCAGTGTACAAGTATTTCATCTTAGTGGTCAGATGTATTCCTAGGTATTTTATCTTGGATGCTATTTTAAGTGGAATTGTTTTCTTGATTTCTTTTCAGAATGTTCATTGCTAGTATATAGAAATATAACTGATTTTTGTGTGTCCATCTTGTGCCCTGCAAATTTGCTGAATTCATTTATTAGCTCCAATAGTTCCTTCTGTGGATTCTTTAGGATTTTTCATATATAAGATCATGTCATCTTTGAATAGAGAGAGTTTTACTTCTTCTTCCCAAATTGCATGCTTTTTATTTCCTAATTGCTCTGGCTAGAACTTCCAGTATAAAACTGAATATCAGAGGGGAAAGTGATATTCAGTGATATTCTTTGTCTTATTCCTGATCTTAGGGGGAAGGCTTTCAATCTTTCACAACAGACTATGATGCTAGCTGTGGGGTTTTCATAAATGCTCAGTATCAGGTTGAGGAAGTTCCTTTATATCCCGGTTTGTTAATTTTTTTTTATCATGAAAGATATTGGATTTTGTCATATGCTTTTTCAGTATCAATTGTGATAAATAAAAATGAATAAAATTGTGTTTATTTTTTCCTTCATTCTATTAAGTGGTGTATTACATTGATTGCTTTTCATCTGTTGAATCACTCTTGTATTCCTGGGATAAATCCCACTTGGTATAGTGTATAATCCTTTTAATATGCTGCTAGATTTAGTTTAGTAGTATTTTGTTGAGGATTTCCCCATCGATATTCATAAGGGATACTGGTCTGTAGGTGTTTTATTTATTTTTACCTTTTATTTTTTTATTTTGGCTGTGCTGGGTCTTAGTTGCGGCACACGGGATCTTTGTTGTGGCACGTGGACTCTCTTAGTTGCAGCATGAGGGCTTCTTAGTTGCAGCATGCATGTGGGGTCTAGTTCCCCAACCAGGGATCAAACCTGGGCCCCCTGCATTGGGAGCATGGAGTCCTACCCACTGGACCACCAGGGAAGTCCCCTGTAGTGTTTGTTTTTCTTTTTTGGCTGCATTGGGCCTTTGTTGCTGCATGTGGGCTTTCTCTAGTAGCTGCGAGCAGGGGTTACTCTTTGTTGCAGTGTGCCGGCTTCTCATTGCAGTGGCTTCCCTTGTTGCAGCACGGGGGCTCTAGGGCATGTGGGCTTCAGCAGTTGTGGTGCGCGGGCTCAGTAGTTGTGGCTCACGGGCTCTAGAGCGCAGGCTCAGTGGTTGTGGCGCACGGGCTTAGTTGCTCCATGGCATGTGGGATCTTCCTGGACCAGGATCGAACCCATGTACCCTGCATTGGCGGGCAGATTCTTAACCACTGCGCCATCAGGGAAGTCCCCCCCTGTAGTTTTATTGTGATGTGTTTTCTGGCTTTGGTATCAAGGTAATGCTGCCTATAGAATGAGTTATGAATATTTGTGTTTTTATTTTTGAGTAAGTTTTCTTTTAGTTATTCTGGACACAAGTCTCTTATGAAATAGTTTACTTGCAGATGTTTTCTCCCAGCCTGTAGGTTGTCTTTTCACTTTCTTGATTGTATCCTTTGAAGCATAAAATTTTTAATGCTGATGAAGTCCAACTTATCAGTCCTCTCTTTTATCACTTGGGCTTCTGATGTCATATCTAAGAAATCACTGTCTAACCCAAGATGATGAAGATTTATTTCTGTATTTTATTTTAAGAGTTGTATAGTATTAGCTAGTTCTTACATTTAAGTTTATAATCCACGTTGAGTTAATTTTTGTGTATGATGTTATGTAGAGATCCAACTTCATTCTTTTATATGTGGATATCTAGTTGTTCCAGCACCATTTGTTTAAAAGACCCTTCCTTGTCTGTTGAATTGTCTTGGCCCCTTTGTCAAAAATCAATTGATCAGGGACTTTCCTCATGGTACAGTGGTTAAGAATCTGCCTGCCAATGCAGGGGACACAGGTTCGAGACCTGGTCTGGGAGGATCCCACATGCTGCAGAGCCACTAAGCCTGTGCGCCACAACTACTGAGTCTGTGCTCTAGAGCCTGTGAGCCACAACTACTGAGCCCATGTGCCACAACTACTGAAGCCCACACGCCTAGAGACCATGCTCTGCAACAAGAGAAGCCATCTCAATGAGAAGCCTGCACATCACAACGAAGAGTAGCCCCCACTCGCCACAACCAGAGAAAAGCCCATGCGCAGCAACGAAGACCCAATGCAGCCAAAAATAAAACAAATAAGATAAAATAAATTAATTTTTTTAAAAAGTGAAAACTTGACTCTGAAGGAATAATAATTAATGCCATAGGTAATGAGAACAGCAATGCTACCAAGAAAAGAAGTCATAAACATACTCCCTGACAGAAAATTGTATCAGGACTCACCTTTTTGGAAGAATGTGTTGATCATGAATGCAAAGAAAATTGTGGCAATTGCAAAATACATTAGAAACACAAATATCAAACTAGGGTCACTGTTTTTGAACACTGCCACATCGTTTACCTACAAAACAATCACAGATGCATGTAATTTTTACATGAAAAGAATGAAGAGAAGGCATAAAGGACCCTTAAAATAATGCATAAGTTTTTTAAAAAACCAAGATTATCTTAAGCAAAACAATATATATATATTTTTAAGGCAGACCTTTGATCCAGCTTCCATTACCACTTACAAATTACACTCTATGCATGTATCTCTTTTAAGGAAAGCATAAGTTTGATATCAATTTTTGGCCCAATGTGAATGTTCTTTTTGCTTTAATAAGAGAATTTATCCTATTTATCATTATCACTATTACAAATAATTGTAATATTCCTTTTGATATCTTACATCTCCTCTTTTTATTGTTTTCTGGCCGTTTTCTTTGTTTTATATATTTTGCTATATAGTCTGGGTTCTCTTGCCTTCCTTTGAACAAAGTGCCCCAATTTTGGTGATTTAGAAGGTAAATTTTCATATATCCATATATTATAATTCAGTTATTAAATACAAGTTAGCAAATTGGAACACTAAATTCCACTGGCAGCATAAAAGGAAAAATTAACAAGATACCATGGGCATAAAAGAATGTTCTTATCTTTTACAATAGCTATTTTCAATTATTTATGGAGCACAAAATTTGCAATGTTTTAAAGTTTATAAAAAACATCTTTTGGAATTCCACTTTCCTAATGGAGTAAACACACCCATGTCCACTACTTGAAGACCAGTGAACTGAAGGGAGGGCAAAGCTCTCCCAGATCATAAAATTTCAATGCTTCATCTGCCAAAGTTTTAGCAAATACCACCACATATCAACCTGAGGTTTTAAAAATGTTCATCAATAACTGTGTTTTCATCATCTATTGAATCTCAGCACCACCACCCACACCACACCAGATTTTTTCCCCATATCTTCACGGCTTAGCACATCCTGAAAGATAAGAGACGTGTACCTTTGTGCAGAAGAGAATGGTCATGAAAGAAACAACAATGAAGGCAGAAATGGAGAACATGGTGAACCAAGCAACCCAGTGTTGCCAGTTGTGCAGCCCCATCATACACATAAACTCCTAGAAAAAGCAAAAGAACCAGATGTTACAGAGTCTAATGCTCAGTTTCAACTGGTCTGGTTTAGCTGTTTATTACTGAAACCTGAGCAGTCTGGGATGAAGGGTCATATGTGTGTCCTGGGAAGAGGTGGATCATGGAGGTGATGAAGACTGAATGAGTTGTAAAGAGACCTACAAACCAGAAAGTGGAGTTTACCTAGTAGTAGGCCTTGTGTTAAAATTATTCTTCTTTTGCAATGGTAAGTATACTGCTAGTTCACTCATTTATTGAACACTGACTATTAGTAAATGGCTCCTATGGCTCTGAGGATAGAATCTAAACTCCTTGGCATACTGTGCTCTGGTCACAAAAAACTTCCTGCAATTCACTGAATACACCGTGACTTCTATGTCTTTTTTGTTTGTTTGTTTGTTTTTGTTTTTTGCCTCTCACACATGTTGTTCTGACTCTTTTTCCTCTCATTCTCTCTTTATGTAGTGAAATCTTACTTGATTTTCAAAACCTGGTTCAAGAGTTACCTGCTCTGTGAAGCCTTCTCTGGTCAGCTTCGCCCATCCTCCACACAGCCATCACATCTATACATTCCATTACCTTAGCACTTGGGATTCTTTTGTAACATGAATCGCCTGAGGGAAAGGACTGTGTCATTTATGTCTGTAACTCACATGCACATGTTTGGTAAATACAAGTTAATAAATGTTTGATAAGTGAATAAATGCAAAGCTCTATGCTGGGTACCATGCAGAAAACATACAATGGGCAGAGCGACTGCCTTCCAAAAGTTCACAGTCTAGTACTGGAGATACATATATGATAATAACCCTGTATACTCCACACCCTAAGTACAGAAGTAGAGTTTTTATCTTTTAAGATTGGATGTGGTAGTAGGTCAATGAATCAAAAACAAGTTGGTTATCAGGGAATCACAAAAGTGACATACACATGATTTAAAATTTTATCTTCACTTAAAGCACATAAATGTGTAATGTGTGCTAGTACTACGATGTCAGAACATGAACTCTTCTTCTGAAGCATGGGCGTGCTCATTGGAGCACTAGTGTAATGTCCACATAAAGCTCACTCCAGGATCGCAGTCTTCAAAGTGCACTGAGGATGCAAAATACAGGTGTAAAGTAACCTAGTACAGACTCTTCCCGGGCTTTTATAATTTTTTCCCCCAAATTTTACAGCGGTTTCACCCACGTGAAATTTACTAACATGCTTCCCCCCGTCCCCCCGCCCCACCCGCCATGTCCCAGCCGCACTGCGCAGCTGGCAGGATCTTAGTTACCCAACCAGTGATTGAACCCAGGCCCTTGGCAATGAAAGTGCTGAGTCCTAACCTCTGGACTGCCAGGGAACTCTCTACTAACATGTTTTTAGAGAGCTACCTTACTGAATCTTTCCAAAACATTCAAATAAACTTTCAAAGGCAACTCCAGTCCCTTTCATCCATTTATATAAAATTTAATTAAGGCATAAATTATTAGAACGTGTACAGGTATGAAGAGATTTAGGAACAAACCTTGATAAACACACAACTCAGCAGGTGAGAGGCCATAAGCCCATGTGTAGTAGAGAGAAGCTCACCAGCTGCAGTGTGCTGGGAGCTCCAAGCAAGAAGCTTTTCAGAAGTGATGGAGTGTCAGTTAATTTGGGAATGGATTACATGGAGATGAGTTAAGAAAGCTCCATCTATACTATAACAGAAGTGGAAACAACATGCTGTGGGAAGATGGAATGAAAATTTGATGAAATTTAGAAAGGCTTCCTGAAGGACATGAACTATAGTATGAATTTTCAGGTAGAGGGCATTCCAAACAGAGAGGCCCACCTGCAGGAGGAATAGCTAGCACCTACTTAAGGGATAGAAAAGGGATCTATTCAACTAGAGCAAAGGGCTTATGCCAGGGTGCGAGGGCTTGTGCAGGAGATTTCTAAATTAAAGACAATCCATTTTAATCCTCCTCAACCTATTTACATAGTCAGACCATATCAAAACTAGATCTGAAAAGGGCCTAGCTCTCAGAATACTGGTTGTATCCTGTGTTCAAAGTGGAAAGTGACACTGGTTGCCCCCCTCTCCCATTCTCCCACCTTGGTCCCAGGGACAGATTCTGTCAGGGCGTCCTCCCTCATGGAATAGATCCCATATTCATGACTCCTCCTGGACTGTAACTTACCTGCTCCTGGTTCCTCACCAAGGAACAGTTGAAAGGTTTGGGCTGAGTCTCAGTTATAATGTGAACAGAAAGGAGGAGCTAACTCATGATCCTATCAGCCTCCAAGGCTAAGGGCTTTTCTAGAACCCCCCAGTGGACGCCCTTTTTCAGACAATTCACCCAGCCAAAACAGAGCGTATTCCTCTCTGGCATATGTCATTTAAGATTCCACTTGGAAAGGCAAAAGCTTAATTATTGGAAATCTGTTTTACTTTGCTTAGGGAGAGATATTATTTATCTGAGAACGAAAATTGTTTTTTATTGCTAGTTGTACTGTCCTGTATAAAGTTATCTTGCAATTATCAATCTCTGTGTGCCTCAGGGTACCTCCTCTACTAAATAGAATAATAGTAGTAGTTATCTCATAGAATTGTATATCAGTCAGGGTCCCTAAAAGCAACAGATGTTATACTCAACTCAGAATAATTTGAGGAGGGTTTGTTTATAAGAGGCCTAATTACAAATGCTTACACAGTGATAGGAAACACTAGGACAGTGCAGAAACCTAGGGCCAGCAGCCAACAGAGCTATTATAACCTTTGGGCCCAAAGGGGTGAGAAGGAAGAGAGGTTACCAGACCCTAGGAGAGGAGAGAGTCTTGTGGAGCAAGATACCTTGAGAAGACAGTGACCTTCAGCTAACGGACAAACCGAGCCCAAAACTACCTGTGGGGAGAGAACTGGGATGGGGGGACAGGACACACCCTGACCTCAGCCCCCTACTTCCTTCTTCTGAGGTTCTTCGGGCTCCCTCCCCATGGGAGCATGTTTTGGAACATGGGCGACTCAGCCTTCTGGACAGAGAACAAAGTGGAGAAAAGTGAAGAGTGCATCTGGAGGGTCAAATAAAAGGTAGGAGGGTGAAAGGATTGAATGGTCCTACAGTGCTGCCCAGCACAAGGCAAGCACCACATACAAGTACATACTATTAAATCAACAAACAACATGTTTTATGCCATTTTGTGTTAGTTGGATTTTGTTTCTTGAGCTATTCTAATTTTTTTTTCTTTTAAAAGGAAAGCTGATCCCATCGACTATTATTTTATAACTGCCATATTTGGTCTTCTGCTACCTTATTTAATATTATACTTTCTGTTCTGTAGGCTTTTTTTGGTGATTTCCTTTGTTTTCTGTCTTTTGGTATATGGACTATATTTTCTTTCCTTTTATTTTCTCCAGGGTTTTAAGAATTATATGTCCTACTTTTAAATACTGTTGGTGGTTACTTTTAAGTTTTTCAAAAGTGTTCTTTAACCTACTCTTGTCTAAAGAGTAGACTCAAGCGTGAAATAGGAAACACACAACCAATTCAATGGCATTAAGTGTAAACATTTGATGCCCACCCCTTCCCTCCACCAATTTGTTGCTGAAACAGTTTAACAAACAGGAAAAAGAATACTCTCTCTCCCATCCAGGAACTAAAAGGGGTTTCCAACAACACACCAGAAGCTTCTAGTTTCCCTGGGGTTTTTCAGTCGGTGCAGAGCCAAGTGGAGAGGCCTGCCAGGTAGGCCACTGTCCCACCATCACCCATCGCAGCGCAAAGCAGGTTCCCTGCCTTTCCACCCTATCAGACGTAGCCTAACAAGGCAGCAGGATGAGACTGCTCCTTATGCCTGAATATGCAAGAAGACAGAGCAAACCAAACACTATTGGTGAGGCCAAGCAAAGCTCAGGGAGCCACTGGCAGGCTATTTTAATACATAAGAATCAACAAAAAGAGAAGAAAACTAAAGAGTGAGAAGAGAAGATTTTTTTAAAGAGCAAAAAGTGAGGAGAGAAGTAACAGGAGAGATTAAGTAAGCAACAGAGGAGTGCAGAAAGATCAACCTTGTCTTAAGTTGTATCTTCTACAGAATGCTTCCCATCTACCTTGCAGCAAAATGGGACTGAGTTAATTTTGGATGATTATTTCCCTCATTTATCAGTTAGTCATTCCACAGACATTTTCTGAACACCTATCATGTGCGAGGCTGCGTGTTAGCAAATCAGGAACCACTAGGCTGGACGCTCCCAGTCTAAAAGTAAGAATTCATGTAATAACATGAATTAAGTTGCAAGCCGGTTAAAATGATGAAAGAACTTCCAAGTTGCTTGGAGTTTGCTCTGATACCTAAAGCAACCTCTTACCTGCCTTGGCCTCCCTCCTACTCTGGCCATTTTTATTAGCAGCTCCCATACATTCCTGTCCAGAGAGAGGCACACATCTGATGTGATGGAGTTACCTTCAGTTTTCTCTCTTTCTCCAGTGCAATGGAATTGATGGTGGTGAGCTCAATGCAGATGAAGCTGAGCATGATGAAAAAAGGGAACTCATTCTGAAGGACCAGGAAGAAACTGTCCTGGACACAGGCTCCATGTGGGAATCTCTTCAGAAGCACATTGAGACTCTCAAACAACTTGGTCGTCTCACTGGGAGTGTGGTGCCACATAATGGCTTTATCTGTTGCACGCTGTATGGCCAGGAAGATTTCTTTGTTGTATCCTACAGGAGAAAGCAGTGGATATCAAGTATAAGAGATTAAGAATGAAGATGAAAAACAACAGATAATTCAGATGGGTCATGGCTAGCCATTCACACACAGACAGGAATAGAAAAGGCATTCCTATAGCCAAGATGCTACAATATGGAAGAAAGAGCAGAAAGTCACAATGGGACCCCTGTGGCTGAGGGACAGTGTCTTTTATCAGAAAATGGGGTAAAGTTGTTCTGGGCAGACAAAATAAGGGATACCCAATATTACAATCTTCCAGGTGGGACTGCATCTTCTCCCCTAAGTACTCAGGCTTCAGGGAAAGTGTGCCCATTCTGCAGTTTTGCTCATCCAGCACATACGAGTAGTTAAATTCAAAGCACTTGGAAGACACAGCCCCCCTCAACTGCTGTGACCTGTCTCTGAGTTGTCACTACTGTAGTCCAAGGGTTATGGTCACTGAATTTTGCTGCCAAGCCTCAAAAACAGTCTTTACCATAAGTAACCCTTGTTTCAATACAGCACAGCTGGTGTGCTAAGGTCAGCTTTGGGGAACAATAGATTGAAAGGCAAAGAGCCCTGGTTTTGGAGTCTTCTACGAAATAATGGCCCCACTTCCAAGCAAGGATCACCAGGCCTCCAAACCGGCAGAGCCAGGGTCGGGTATGCCAGCACTGGAGTTGAGGGGACTAAGGTCTTCTGTTGGCCTAGACCTAGGCAGGCCTCCAGATCTGTCAGGATGAAAAAGGCAGGAACAAATTTGATGATAAAGTTCTGGGAACTATTACATTTTCTTGACTGCAGAACTGCTCACATCTTTTCTAGAATCACATGAAACTATAAACCCTGGGACTTGGATTCCCACTTGGGGGGCTTGCAAGCCCACGGCTTCAGGTCAATTGTGTGGTCACTCTACAAGGTGGTGCAGACTGTCAACTTAATTTTCTAAGAGCAGTTAGTTCCCTAGAGGATGGTCACCCTAAACCCCTCACAAAGAGGGAGACCAAAACTCGACAGTGAAGTGGAGGGCCTGAGTCCAAGAGAGGATCAGTTCGTGGGACTCCAGTCAGGAATACGATGCTTATTGTGGAGGAGAGAGGATGAGCAGATCTCCACGTTGCCCCACTGTTCTCCCATAGTCTGCAGAGAGTTAACGGCAGGTACACATTTTTATAAGCAGAAAAGTTAACACATACAGAAACATAAAGAAGGCACTTGTTCCTGTAAAATGCTTCCATTCTTCTCTCGAACAATTCAGTATCAGTACAAAACAATCAAATGCATAACTGCTGGACTAACTTACTCTAGAATGTAAGCGCTTTACAGAATGCCACATTTCTAAATGTAACTCCTTCAACCTCTTCTGAAATGTTAGTTTAGCAAGTGTTCAGAGAGCAAAAACAACACAAATAGCATCATAAATATGGGACAAAAGCAGGCTGTACTCATGATAACACACAGAGGCTTCCTCACTAGGGGATCCCCCATCGGAAAGTCCATAGTCCCAGGGTTCTTGGTTTAGGTTAGGAGGATAAAGATAGGATGTGCTCCAGCCTTGAAAGTCATCTTCATGGAGTATTAGCCTCAAGAATAAATAATTCCTCTGAAAACAACTGAAGCGCAAGTAATACTTAACCTATGAAGAATAAAGAGAAACAAATTCGGTCATGAGATTGTGAAACTCAGAAAAGGAACAGGACAGAGCAAGGGTGTGCCTGACGTCAGCTGCGATGGGAGGAAAGGCACCCACAGTGGTAGATGCCCCTCTGCGGAGCACACTGTAGTTGTGGTCTTCTCTGCATTCTGCTGTGACCATTCTAAGAAACAGACAAGGGGCTACTGAGCCCCCATCCGGAAAGGAGTGCTGCAGAACAGTTCTGAGTGCAGGCTCTGGAGCCAGACCACCTGGATCCAAACCCCAATCTCCTAATGAATAGCCATGGCACTTTTGGCAAATTACTTAATCTTCTTGCCTTGGTTTCCTCATCAGTAAAATGGGAATGATGTTAACAGTACCTACCTCAGAGGTGCTGTGGGGTCAAGTGAGATGGTCCCTGTGATGGGCCTGGCATGAGTAAGTGTTCGAAAAATGCCTTGTCTCCACCTACCAACATCCCATGCCAGTTCTAACAACTGATCATTAGATAGACTGTACAGCACAACACAAAAGCTCTACATTAGTGGTTTTCCCATCCTAAAGCAGAAAACAAGTATTCTGATATTTAAAACACCGCCTTTTCCTTAAACAAACAGACCTACCATATCTGAAGTCTGTGGGATTAGTAATAATGACAATAACTATTCCTTCTGGAAAATGCCTCTGCTCCAGGCTCTGTTCTAAGCACTTTATAGGCATAAATTCATTTAATCCTCACAATGGTTCTATGAGTTAGGAACTACTATCAATCTCATTACACTGATTAGGAAACTGAGGCCTAGGAATGTTAGTGACTGTCCCAAGGTTACACAGTAAGACGCTGCAGAGCTGGGACTCCAGTCTATGGAGTCTGGCATTGGGGCTCGCTTCTGTAATCCAGCAGCTGAAAATATGCCGTCCTGTACCCTTGCGACAGAGGCTTACTCCAAAAAAGTCTTCTCTTTTAAAGAATCTGAAAACTGGAAGGGATCTCAAAGTCCAGGATATAAGATATAAAATCAGGAGTATTCTCTTACCTCCTCTGGAAATAAGATTGCCACCAGCTGACAAAGCTGACTAGAGGCAGCTCAGGTAACAAGACTGCTTATTGAACTGATGCTCAAGGCTGGGTAGCACAATAAGGTTGTGATGGAAAAGATGCTCTTACCTCAAGTGGCAAGGGCTCCTTGCTGTCATTGAAGTCATGATCAAAACCAATTCCAGTCAATACGTAGAAAGCTTTGGGATCCTGAATTATGTAATTTTCAAATGAAGGTACTGAAGGATAGCCTAGAACTACAGAGAGAAAAATCCAGTTAGTGAGTGGCTGGTGGGAAGGCAAATGCTGCCCAACTATCCTCTTTCTACCAAAGGAGATATGGTCTTGCCAGCTTCTCAACTGAAGGCTGGAAACCGTCATTCACTCAGTCCTTCATTCTGCAAACAAATGGGCGCATCTTGTGTAAGATGCCCCGGGCTGTGCTAGGCAGTGGGAACACAAAGTCAAATGATAACAGCCTCAGCCTCCGTGGCATTCTGAAAGCTCTTGTATTCGAGTTCTTCTTAGCTAGGTCGCACTTAGGGCTACAGTACATAGAGCACGATTCTTGTCCATGTTAGTGAGGAAATTATTGCTCCATTGCAGCCTTCTCTTCACGGTTATAACAACCAAAAGTGGAAACAAAATCATAAAGAAATATAGCTGCTCTGATGAGAGAAGTAATTTCTATAGTCACCTGCCCTCACATCTGACTGACAATTTAATACAGGATCCTCCTTGAAAATAATTCTTTCTCAGAATGTTGAAGGTGTTACTACACTGTTTAGGATGCAGCGTTGCTGAGTGTAATGTGTGATTTCCTTGTAGGTAACCAGAAGCCAGTGAGACTTCTATTCCTTAATCTCTGGGTTCAGAAACGTCACTAATACATGCCCAAGTTTGCTCTTTTTTGTTCCCCTGTTTGTAACTAGTGAACCCGTCCAAGCTGGAAATGCTGGTGTTCAGAAATCTTTTCTATATTACTTTGTTTTCCTCCCCTCATTTGTCTCCTTTCTTCCTTCTAGAAATCCAAGTAGATGAGGTGGGACTTCCAGACCTGCCCTTCATGTCTAACCCACCTTTCATACTTTCCATTTCTTTGTCTCTTTGCTTTACATTCTCAGAGGCTTCCTTGACTTTATCTTCCCCATCACCAGTAGAACCTCAAACATGTCCATTTTATTATCTCCATGAAAGTTATTTTGATAATCGTTTTTAATTTCCAAGTCCTCTTTCTGTTTCTTTCATTGTTTCCTTTTCACATGAGTCCAGTTTCATTTTGGAGTGGCAATATTTTCTCAAATGTCTCTGAAAATACTAATGAGAATTTTTCATTAACTAGGTTAAAAAAAAAAACAGGGCATGCACATGGTAAAACTTTGAATGATACTAAAGGTTAAAAGGTGAAGCATCATTCACCTACCATCAGCCCCCAATTCCTTTATCATGACACAATCTCTTTAAGCCACTTTCGTTTGTATGTTTAAAAAAAAAAAAATCTATGACTTATGTTTTTGGCCATGATGGAGTAACGGAGATTGAATTTACCCTCTTACCACAAATAACCAGAAAACTGGACAGGAAAGAAAAGAATCAAGAATCAGACAATGGACAATACGCAGCACAGCATTATGATTCCTGAGAAAAGAGAAACAAACAAGGTAATCACTAAGATTGCCCTGGTTTTCTGTCTGGAGGCACATTTCAGACCATAGAATAGGGAGGGGAAACCCAAGTGGAACGCAGCTATGTGGCTGCAT
Organism: Balaenoptera ricei; assembly: GCF_028023285.1. Taxonomy (NCBI): domain Eukaryota; kingdom Metazoa; phylum Chordata; class Mammalia; order Artiodactyla; family Balaenopteridae; genus Balaenoptera; species Balaenoptera ricei. The sequence continues at coordinate 52,446,767 of NC_082653.1, read as the reverse complement.
TGACAGAGATTAGAGTTTGAAGAGTCTGAAATGGCTAAGAGTTGCAGGGCAGAGTTCCCAAGAGAAGAAGCCTGTGCTTGGAAATCGCCCTAGAAATCTGCACAGAGGACCCCTTTAATGAATACTAAGATATGCCCTGCCTGAGCAAACAGGAAAGTATGAGCTAAGTGGTGCCCAGAGCCCACATAACACCAGGAGGCATTTGAGTTCTGACCAGCCAGTGTGGACAGTTCCTGGTGATCACTTGAGGCATTCAGAAGAGTCACACCTCAGTAATGGGATAAATTATCTTTAAAGTAAAAGCTGTTCCACACCTTCCCCACAAAAAAGGTTAAAAGTCTTGATAGACTTTTTGATGAAACTGAACTTTAACTTTCTACCAGAACAAAACCCATTCTTTAAAGAAAAGCAACCACTTGATCCATGAAAGTTGAGACTTGATCCAGTTCTCAAATTGTACGATCAAGACTTTGTTTTGTAGATAAGTTCATTGGTACCCTTTTTTTAGATTCCACATATAAGCGATATCATATATTTGTCTTTCTCTGTCTGAATTTTTTTTAATTAATTAATTTATTTATTTATTTTTGGCTGCATTGGGTCTTCGTTGCCGTGCACGGGCTTTTCTCTAGTTGCAGTGAGCGGGGGCTACTCTTCCTTGCGGTGCACGGGCTTCTGATTACGGTGGCTTCTCTTGTTGCGGAGCACGGACTCTAAGCTCGCGGGCTTCAGTAGTTGTGGCTTGCGGGCTCTAGAGGGCAGGCTCAGTAGTTGTGGCTCACAGGCTTTGTTGCTCCGTGGCATGTGGGATCTTCCCGGACCAGGGCTCGAACCCATGTCCCCTGCATTGGCAGGTGGATTCTTAACCACAGCGCCACCAGGGAAGTCCCTCTCTGTCTGATTTACTTCACTCAGTATGATGGTGGGGGGGAGGGGTAAACTGGGAGATTGGGATTGACATATACACACTACTATATATAAAATAGATAACTAATAAGAACCTGCTGTATAGAACAGGGAAATCTACTCAATACTCTGTAATGGCCTATATGGGAAAAGAATCTAAAAAAGAGTGGATATATGTATATGTATAACTGATTCATTTTGCTGTACACCTGAAACTAACACAACATTGTAAATCAACTATACTTCAATAAAAATTTTTTTTTAAAAAGACTTTTCTTTCTCTCCCTCCATATTACTTCTTTGATGTCCTAAGACAGTTGCTAGCAGTTCCTGGGACTAAGACTTCCCAGTTCAAGTTCTGAATTGAATAACAAGGGCCCTGTCTCTTAACCTTTCTTCTATATTTTGTCATTTCATCTCTCTCTGTGTTGTATTCTGAAAATTTCCTTCAGATCTATCTTCCAATTCACCAGTTTTACCTTCAGCTGAGTTTTATATTTTGATCATTTTATTTTTCACCTCTGGAAGTTCTGTTTGGTTCCTTTTTTCCCCCTCACACCTGCTAGGTGACTCTTTATAGTGAAATGCTATCTACAAATACTTTCAAGTTGTCTTTTATTTCTTTAAATCTAGTAAACATAGTGATTTTATAATGTGAGGCTAATAATTCCATTATCTGAAATATTTCTGGTTCTGTTTTTGCCATCGATTGTTCATACTGATCTTCATCCTTGCTGTCTTGTTTCCTGGTGTGTGCTCATTGACCGTGATACACTTGTGGCCACCCTTCTTTGAGATACAGAATCACAGCATGTTCCTCCAGAGGTTTACATTTGCATCTGGCAGTCGACATCTCACTCCATAGTTTGAGGGGTTTTCTTTGGACAACCAGTTGATGTGAATTTGAGCTACAAATCCCCGGGACGGGTGCACCTGCTGCTGTGCTCAGTTCGGAGGCAACACTCCTCACAGCCCCTCAGGGGTGGGAATGAGATGTGTTTTCTTCTGGCTCAACCTTACACTAAGAGTACAGACATTTGGGATCCCAGCTCTATGGGGAGATGGTCTCCTGTGAGACATCCCTCCTGAATGAGCCTTGACTTTTTCTTCTTTCCCTCTGTGCCTTACAAGGCTTGAAACTACATCTCAGTTTCCCCTCATATGATGCAGTTTTCATAAGAAGCAGTTTGAGGACTCCACTGACCTCTCTGGGTTCTTTCCTTCACCTCGCTTTTTTTTTTTAAGAAAAATATCTAAGAATATGGAAATATTTTAACAATACAGTAAATAAAAAGTAGGTTACAAAGAGTTCATACAAAATGATCCTATTTTTATTAGAAAAAGGGCAGGAAGGGTGTATGTGAGGTTTTAAACAGCATTTGTATCTGGGTGATAGGATTATGAGTAAATTTTCCTTTTATCCTATATATGGGTTTTTTTGTTGTTGTTGTTATTTTGTTTCCTTAGCCTTATTTAGGTTTCTTTTTAAACACACACATATACATACACACATATTTGGTTAAATTGCACAAAATAGCATACATACAGGAAGGCATATGAAACACAAATGTTCAGTTTAATGAACAATTATAAAATTAACATCTAAGTAATTACCCCTTGGATCAAGAAATAAAATATTTTTACCCTATGTTGTTTGTCTTGATGGTTCCTTACTGTCTATTTAGTTCTTTAATACTTTTAAGAACATGTTTTAATATTTATCCAGCATCTGTTTTTCAAAAAGAGGGTTGATCCAAATAACCTAGTCTGCCATAATACCAGAAGCAGAAGAGCAATAATCTTTTTCCCAGAAATTCCCAGGAAAAAAATCTAAGTGTTTCCTTGAGTCTTACTGAGTTATGTGTCTTCCCTGGACGAATCCCTATAGCAAGGGGACTGCCAAGTGCAGACTGGTGTAGACAGAGGTTACATGACTCATCCTGAGCCCAGGGTGGAGTCATCATGGGCTCAGAGTGGGAGAGGGATCAGGCCTCCAGGGAGAAATAGGCTGTGCATATGTCAAAAGGGTCGATAGATGCTGGGAAGACAAAAACCCAGAAGTCTACCACAGTTTGGAAGGGATCCTCAAACTATTGTTTGTCCTTACTTCTAGGGTGGAGGATTTGCTTAGGGGAATGGAATGAAGAGGGGAGTTTAACTTTTATTATCTTTTTATATTGTTTGAAATTTTCAGTGCAAGGAATTCTTGTATTTATTGTAAATTTTAAGATGCTTTAAAAATTTTTTTTAATTCCAGAAAAATACATCCCTAACAGTTAACAAAGAATTCTGGGAAGTGGGATTAGGGATGGGAACTTTAACTTTTTACATTAAACACTGCATTGTTTCATGTATCATTCTGTAATGAGAGAGGGAGGAAAAGAAGGCAGAAAACTGCTTGAGGACAAAAAGTGAGCAAGGAAGACTCCAGTGGAAATGGCAGGGAGGTAGAAATAGATGAAGATTACAGTATCACAGCATTCAAAGCAGTACAGAATTCCAAAGAGATGGATGAAAGCAAAAGATGGATGAAAGCATCCCTGTCACAATGAGGACAAAGAAAAGAAGAGGGGAAAGAAAGCACTGGATTTGGCAAATAGCAAGGCATCTTTCCCTTCCTGATGTCTGCAAATTCTAGCCCCTTCCAATCACTCTTCCAGAGAATAACCAGAGAAACCTTTTTAAAACAAATTACATTGCAGCATAACCTGTCTTCTTAAAACCACTTCAATGGCTCCTTCTGCATGTAGAAGAAAACCCAAACACTCTAACAAGGCCTGCAAAGCTCTGCATTATGTGGCTCCTACAGACATTTCAAACCTCATCTAACTCTCTCAACTTACTTCAGCTTCCCTTGATGACTTTCAGATCCTCAAACACCTCAGGGCCTGGCTACTCGCTGTGCCCCTGCCTGGATAGCTCCTGCCTCCTGAAACCCACCACCCTCCCATTTCCTATGGCTTGTTCTTTATCATCATGTTTTATCTAAATTATCACCTCACCACGGAGGAATTCTGGGGTTTTTTCTTTTAATTTCGTAATCTCATATTTATAAAAGGTAACTAAATTAGAATAGTATTTTACAATACTAGGCAAACATAAAGCACAACTTTCAAAACAGAAGTTCCCACACATTTTACCACTGAGGTCCTTTAAAAGAATTGTCTCCATTGAGTGGCACTCAAAGCTGAGAGAGGAGAACTTTTTCTTTTCACGTTCTACCTTATATATTATTAGAATACTTTATAAAAACATATATTACAATTATAGGAACTTTGAAAAATTACTCCATATTTTGAAAAATTTTATCTACCTAACTGCATTCATTCAATAAATATGTATTGAGTACCTACTGTGTGCCAGGCACAGTGTATGAACAAAACACACATAGTCTTCTGCCTTCACGGAGGTGGAACCTAGCAGGGAAAGGCAGACAATGCACAGGAAGCAGTGAGTGGCAATGTAATTAAACATTTATCAAAATGCTATGAACATATTCAACAGGATTCTGTGAGAGAGAAAAAGGCAGAGATGGGAAACCTAAAACCTACATTTCTAAGTGCCATTTTAGTTGAAACCTGAATGATAAGAAGGAGCAACCCACAGGAAGACCTGGGGGCAAAACATTTTGTCAGAAGGGAGGAAAGGCTCACAGATTCCGGGAATTGAAAGGTGGCAACACCACCAGTATGGGAGCACAAGGAAGAGAGGAAGCCGGCAAGACTGGGGAAGGGTCTGGTTGACTCCCAGTGCAACGGGAAGTCACTGAAGGGGCTGAAGCAGGAGACTGGCCAGATCCCACAGATCTTTTAAAGATCTTTTTGGCTCCACATAGAGACTGGATGAGAATGGGACAAGAAGAGGAGGAAAGAGACCAGTTAAAAGGCTAATTCAGAAACTCTGAATGTTTTGTCTTTTATTAGTCAGAGACATATTATGACTGCAAACCAGGATTAATATGAGATAACCAGTGTCGCTACAGTGAGTTAAAAACAAATACGTAACATTTTAACTAGCCTTGAAGCCTTGTGACATAAATATACAAGTCTCTTGTGCGTTGTGTGAAACAGTAACTATACCTCGTGAACTGCTTTCCCCCAACTACCACCTTTGCAGACTCTTAAGAATTCGGAGACCCCAGATTTGGAATCAGTACTGTAAGGACTCACAGGAAAAAACTTCAAACTATACTTTATAAAAATACCCCCTCTATCCTTCCCGCATCTTTACGTCTAACCTTCAATCTCAACGCCAAAGGTTTTTTCCACACTTTCAGTGATACTCTTCAAAGTTTCACTTTTGGAAGGGATATAAACTAGTTGAAATCTATTTTTCAGAGGATATTGATTGAAGAATTCTGGCAGTGAAGTGATATCAATTGCACAGTAGTCGACAGAAGGTCTATTTCTTGGCAAACTACCAAAACGAAGATACATTACAATTGCAGAAAATAGTAATGGCATCAAGATTTCAAGGACAGTTACCAGAGTCTTTCGTTTCTAAAATAAAAACAAAAGCCGTATGTTAATCCAAAATAGAACACAAGCATTAAGTGGCTATGTGGCAAATGTTCTTCCATTAAGAACGTTTTCAATCAACTATACTTCACTAAAATATATATTATATATATAAATAAAAGAATGCTTTCATTTCTTCCAGCCTCCCTGTACAACACATGACAAAGAAAAAAACAGAATGAGAATTAGCTAGAAACATCTCCTTTTATTTTTTCTATAACACCAATGGCTAGAAATCAGTAACAATGATGCTACCTTCAATAATTAGGGCTAACAGAATTACTGTGGAAACATGGCTCATTTGCACAAAAGGGCCCCTTTACAAGTAAAGTTCTTAATTTTTTCTTTACTCCATTATTAGAAACGAATTTAACTAAATATTTCAGTTCCTCCCAAGGAGACTCACATTTTCCCTACAGATAACCATACCTACCTTTAAAATGAAATTCTTCCAGAGAAGAAGTTTTAAGTTCCTGAACATTGTCATTTTTCTAGCTGAAGAGGAGGGATCACCACTAGTCGGGAAACAAATGGGGGAAATATTATGCATAACATAAAAATGTTGAATTACTCTTTCATCCTTGAAAAGCTTTCTTCTCTTAGGCTTTCAGAACATCGTTCTGGACTACTTTTCCTCCTTCCTTTCTAGCAGTTCCTTCTCTTTTTTGCTGACTCCTCCTCCCTTCCCCCCCCCTCTAAATATTAAAGTGCTCCAGGGCTCCATCTGTGGACTCATCTCTTTTCCAGCGGCACTCACTCCGAAGGTGCTCCCACTCACTATTTTGGGTTTAAATCCATCTACATGATGACTTTTAAATTTATATTTCCAGCCTTGACCTTGCCTTTAACTCTAGACCCAAATGCCCAATTGCCTGCTTGCCATCTCCACTTAACCTGTCAAAACGGGGCTACTCATATTTCTTCTAAAACAGATCATCCTACAGTCTTCCTCATCTCAATGAATGTCAGTTCCACTCTTTGAGTTACACAGGGTTACTGACTGTACTTACAAAATATACCCAGAATTCAATCTCTTTTCACCACCCCTTCTCTTATCACCCTGGTCCAACACCACCTCATCTCTTGCCTGGATTTCTGCAAGAGCCTCCTCAGTGGTATTAATGTGTCTGCTCCTGCCACCCTGTGATCCATTCTCCCTGCACTAGCAAGAGTGATCCTGTTCAAGTCGGGTCACACCCACTCCTTTGCTCAAAACTCTCTAATGGCTTGCATTTCGCTCCAAGGAAGAGCCTAGCCTTTACGATGAGCTACAAAGCTCTAGGGGATACAACCTGTTACCTCCCTCATCTCTTCTCACTTCATTTCCTGGTCTACTTCCCCTCCTTCTCCCGCTCCTGTGTCACAGGCCTAGAACAGAGAAACCACAGTTCTGCCTCAAACCTTTGCACTTGCTATTTCCTCTGCCCAGCACACACTTCCCTCATGTGTTGACATGGCTAGCTCTCCTACTTCTTTCAGATCTTTATTTAAAAGTCACTTTCTCAATGAGGCCTTTCCTGATCATCCTATATAAAATTTCAAAAACACTAAACATTTTGTATCAATCTTCCCTGTTATTTTTGCTTCTTAGCACTTTTAAACTATTTAACGTTGTATTTATTTAACTTATTTATCTGATTTAATATGATTTCTCTACTAGAATTCACATGCTCCATGAAGGCAGGGAATTTTTTTGTCTTTTCTTTTTTTTCTTCACCATTGAATCCCCAGACATAAGAGTAGGGCCAGCATGTGGTAGTCATTCAGCAATATTGAATGAATAAATAAATTAATTAAAGGGTAGGCAATTTTTGTAGGCATGTGGTTGGAACAGACATGATTGTGAGGAAAGAAAAACACTTTGGATAGCACCAAGTTCCTTCCCTTTTCAGTCTTTGTTTCCCAAGTGTAACATATGCTTTAATTTTTAGATACTACCACAATGAGCTTTTCTTTTTCAGAAAAACATTTTTCCATTGAGGAAATATGCATATTTTTCCTCCAGTTAAAGTATCTCTGACGTTGTGCATTAGAAATTAAAGAAACTGGGACTTCCCTGGAAGTCCAGTGGTTATGACTCCATGCTCCCAATGCAGGGGGCACGGGTTCGATCCCTGGTTGTGTAACTAAGATCCCGCATGCCGCACCACGCGGCCAAAAAAAAAAAAAAAAGAAAGAAATTAAAGAAACAGCATTATGACTAGTACATGAAATACCACTGAATTGTACAATTTAAAATGGCTAATTATGTGTTATGTGAATTTCCCCTCGATGAACAAAAGTAGTGAATGTAGTGATGCACTTATTTAGTCAGCTATTGCTGCCATAAACTTATAGGGCAAACACCACACCAGAACTCAGTGGCCTACAACAACAGGCACTTATTTCCTGCTTATGGGTCTGCTGGAAAGTTGTGGCTGTACTGGCCTCCTGGGATTGGCTGGACTTATCTTCAGGCCTGTCATGGGCTGAATTGTGCCCCCCCCACCAAATTCACATGTTGAAGTCCTAACCCCCAGTACCTCAAATGTGACTGTATTTGGAGTTAGGGCCTTTAAAGAGGTGATTCAGTTTAAATGAGGTCGTTAGGGTGGGCCCTAATCCAATCTGACTGGTGTTCTTAGAAGAGGAGGAAATCTGGACGCACAAAGAGGAGCCAGGGATGCATGGGCACAGAGGAAAGACCATGTGAAGACACAGCAAGAAGACAGCCACCTGCAAGTTGAAGAGAAAAGTCTCAGAAGAACGCAAACCTGCTGACACCTAGATCTTAGACTTCCAGGCTCCAGAACTGTGAGAAAATAAATTTCTGTTCTTTAAGTCACCTCATCTGTGGTATTTTGTTATAGCAGCCCTAGCAAACTAATACAGATTTGCTCTATGTGTCTCCTCAGACCAGCTACCAGCTGGAGCATGTTATTCTAATAGCAAGAGGCCAAGCCAAACCACACAGATACGCTGAAAGCTTCTGCTCATACACTTGCTAAGCATTCCACTGGCCAGAGCAAACCCCACAGCCAAGCCCAGTATTAGCACAACAGGGAAAGAAACTCTGACTACTCTAGTGGGGGGCACTGCAGCATCACATGGTAAAGGGCACAGATGTAAAATTTCATACAAGGAAAGAGTGAAGAACTAGGAACAATATCCACCTACCAAAACATTCAGCATTTAATTCTTTAAAAGTCGGCATTAGAATTTGCCAACCCTAACCCTCACCATGTAGATGAGGAAGTATTTTGGCTCATTACTGGCGCAACACAAATAAAAAGTAACAGCCAGGGACAATGAGAATACATGGTTTTCTCCAACCACATTTACAGTTCAGTGGACAGGAAAAAAATAAGAGCAGGTGGAGGTTTTCATATCTTTTAAAAATTTGTGATAATACAGGTAGACTGTTCCTTTTAAAGGAACGTTTATTGGGCTTCTCTGGTGGTGCAGTGGTTAAGAATCCACCTGTCAATGCAGGGGACACGGGTTCGAGACCTGCTCCAGGAAGATCCCACATGCCACGGAGCAACTAAGCCTGTGTGCCACAACTACTGAGCCTGTGCTCTAGAGCCCGTGTGCCACAACTACTGAAGCCCGCACACCTAGAGCCCATGCTCCGCAACAAAGAGAAGCCACTGCAATGAGAAGCCCGCACACTGCCACGAAGAGTAGCCCCCGCTCACCGCAACTAGAGAAAGCCCGCACACAGCAACAAAGACCCAACACAGCCATAAATAAATTAATTAATTTTTTTAAAAAAAGAAAGTTTATTTAGATTCTTGTAATGTACAATAACTGGCAATTATGCACTAAAGCAATTATGTTTTGAAGGCACTGTGTCTGGGAAAAACGATAGCATAAAAAGATCAGTAATGGAGCTCATTTTCATGGAACCCAGCAGTGGAAAATAAGCCTAGTAAGGGAAAATAATATATACAAAGGAAAACATTATAGCACAAGTAAAGTGAGAATCAAAAGAGATGCACTTAAGGATAAGCAAACTTAAGGACAAATGAAACAGAGTAAAAGTCTAGTAAGACCTCACAGGTATATGGTCACTTGATTTATAACAAAGCTGACACTGCAGAACACAGGGAAACAGTCTTTTCAACAAATGGCTCAGAGTCAATTGGCTGTCCACATGGAAAACAATGTATATTGACTCCTGCCTCCACCGCACACAAAATAGCAACTTCAGGGGAAATACAGATCGAAATGTGAAAGGTAAAACAATGAAGCTTTTAAGAAAAAAAATAGAACATATTCATGACCTTGAAGTAGGTAAAGATTTCTTAAACATGACTGCAAAGCACTAAATATAAAGAAAAAACGCTAGAAGGAATTATATCAAAATTAAGAATCTTTGTTCCATGAAAGACATCTACAACATCTGTAATACATACATCTGACAAACAACTGGTATATAGAATATTTAAAGAGCTCCTATAAGTCACTAAGAAAAAGACAGACATCTCAGTAGAAAAATAGGCAAGAGATTTGAACAGATGACTTCCAAAAGAGAATACCAAATGGCTAATAAACATGAAAAAGTGTTCAACCTATCTGGTCATCAGGGAAATGCATTTTAAAACCAAGAGCTGACACTGAGATGGAGATTTCTGCACAGGAAGTTTACTGGAGAGCACTCTCAAAATCAGTGCTTTGGAGAGTAAAGGAAGCAGGCCTGGGCAGAGAGAAGCCAGGCTGCAATGCAGTCAGAATAAAGGCCTCAGTCATTTCTGCAGGATCACATCACAACCAAACACAAACTATGATGAATTATCAGCCTCAAGCTCAATTATGAGGACAGGATTCAAACAGGTCCCAGATAAGTAGAAAGGGGGTTAAGGAAAGTCCATTTATGCTATATTTGGGAAAACAGATGACTGAGATAGAAAAAGAAAAAACGGGCTTAAAATAAGCAACACAGTAACTATTCAGAATTTCTACAAGAACATATTACTACCCCTTTGACCCACCAATCCCACTTCTAGGAATCTACTCTACAGACATACTTGCACAAGTATGAAATGACATATGTACAAGGTTATTCATTGCAGCAGTGTTCATAACAGCAAAGAATTGTAAACAGCCCAGTATCCATCAATAGGGGATTAGTTATAAAAACTATTATTTATCTAAACAATGAAGTAATGTGCGATCTTTAAAAAAAAAGGAAGAGCTCTATGTACTAGCAGAATTCTGGGATCTGCAAGATATACGTGAGAAAATATATTTTCTTATTTATAATAAATGTGAGAAAATATATGAGAAAAAGAATAGAGACAAAAGAAATAGAAACAAGATTATAGATAGAAAAGATAAAAAGATATGTAAGATGCAGATAATTAATATTCCTGAAATAGAGAATGGTGTGTTGGTCTTCTTGGGCTGCCATAACAAATACCATAGACTCGATGGCTTAAACAACAGAAATTTATTTTCTTACAGTTCTGGGGGCTAGAAGACTGAGATCAGGGTGCCAGCATAGTCAGGTCTCAGTGAGAGCTTACTTCTTGGCTTACAGATGGCCACCTTCTCACCGTGTCCTCCCATGATGGAGAGAGACTTCCCTCTCTTTTCCTCTTCTTATAGGACCAGTCCTATCAGATTAGGGCCCTACTCTTATGGCCTCATTTAACCTCAATTACCTAAAAACTCTATCTCCAGATGAGTCACATTGGGAGTTCGGGCTTCAACATATGAATTTTAGGGGAATACAATTCAATCCATAGCAAATGGCATAATTAGAACAGAAATATATATATATTTAAATACGTGTGTATTAGGAGAAAACGTGTCAAATGAAGGAATAGCTAAATCAGAAAAAAAAGTGTTTTAAAGATCCTCATGTTCCAATAAAAACCTAAATAGAACTGTAAAAATAGAGACCATCCTGGTGAATCACTGAACTTCAAGGATAAAGAAATATTCCTACAAGCATCCAGGTAAAAAAACCCCACAAAATACCAACTCAAATCACTGACCAGAAGGGAGAAAATCAGTCCACCCTCTCTCAGTCCTCTCCCCAGAGACTGTCAGCAGACAGTACAGGAATATCCTCAGAGGATGGAGGCAAAAGAGTACAATTCTAAGATGTTATAATCAGCTAAGTTAACAGGCAGACATTTTCAAGCACGCAAACATCGATGGACCCATAAACACCCTTGAAAAAAATTGAGGATGAAATGCAATCAGTGCTCAAATGATTCCAAATAACTCAGAAATGGGGCAGCTTTCACAAGAAAGTACTTGTAGTGGGCACTGAATTTAATGCGCATCTCAAACTTGAAGTGTCCACAAAGGTACTCTTGATTTTATTCTCTCTGCCTTTTCTACTATCCAGCTCAGTAAATGGTAAGTCTATACCAGTTGCTTAAGCCAAAAATTTAGGTTTTAACCTTAATCTCTTTCCCTCACCTCTCATATCAAATCCATCAGTAAGTCCTGATGATTCTGTCTCTGAAAGATATCTCAATGCCATCCACTTCTTTTCTTGTTTCAGTTACAAGCATCAGAAGTCCAATTCAACCTAGCTTAAGCACCCGCCCCCCACAAAAGGATTCATTACTCAGATAACTGCAAGTCCAAAGTGGAATAAACTACAGAACACAGCTGAATCCAAGTATTCAAATAATATAATCAAAGTTTGTCTCTCTCTCTCCATTCTACTTTCCTCTGTGTATCTTCTTGTCAGGCAGTCTCTAAATACATGGTGGGGTGGGGGGAGGAGATGGCCCCCAGGAGCTCTAGGCTTATATCAAAATCCCACAGAGAAGAGTGTCTCCTTCCTGGTAGTTCCTAGGAGGACTCTTATTGGGTTAGCTTGGGTCCCAGCAGAGTGGCAGGCGTAAGGAGGGTATGGAAAATGGGGGAGAAGAGGTCAGCACCTCCTGAACTATATGGAATAGTTACCCCACACAAACATACACACACACAAAGAAGGTTTCTATTACCAGCAGAAATGGGGGGGGTGCACAAAGCATACCTCCTTTGCTCTCCAGAAAAGAGAAATCCTTCCTACATACAAAATTTCCAAACTTCTCAGCCTAATATAATAAACCATCTATGTTCAACATAAAACACACTTGATCCCTCTTCAAAAGAAGATCTGCTATGTTTTGTGCAGTTTCTGTATCCAAGATCAAGGCTAGGCTGTCTGGGCAATGTGCATTTCTCTGGTCCTGGTCTACATGTGACTCCCTGGGCTATGGTAGTTTGGGCTAAAAGATGAGAATATGACCACCCAAGTCATCCAACATACACTGAAAGAGGGAAAACTGGTTGTATTTGCCATCCTTCATGGCCTTTCACAAGTAGGGAATAGGAGGCAATTTCCCTTCTGAGCAGCTGCAGAACCTTAGTAGCCCACTTCTTACTGGTGTGATTTTGAGAAACACCTAGAGACTAACTTAGGGGTTGAACAATTACAGAATTTTGCTTATTAAACATTCCCCCCCATGCCCCAGAAATAAAACTCCAGTAAAATATCAGTCAGTTGCCAGTCAATTTACATTATGTTGGCTCCTTAAGCTAGGAACTAAAACCAGATACTCTGTCCAACCACAGGACTTGAGTTTGGATGGCAGCCATGGAGTTCTGTCTCTTTCCACAGATAAGGTCTCTCAGGTTCTCAGTTTACTACTTCTAGAAGACTTGACCCCTGACTCCAAAAGGACTGAGATATTGATGTGGTTCACTGAAATTAGTTCAGTGGAGTTCTTGTTGAAAATACTTTCTAAATGAAAATTCATCATTGCTGGTGTAATTCTGACTTAAAGTGTGCATTCAAATCATCCTTGGGGTCAAAATGTCCACCATATGAAAAAGGGTCAATATAAGTGGGTCAGAAAAGTTTATACACATCCATGGACTATTCATGAAAACAGAGTTGTGTCAACCATAAAGAAAATGTCAGATTCTAAAAAGCTGAATAATGCTGACCATATTCCTAGATCAAAATGTACTGAAAGTAAATATTAATAAAATAAAAGCACTAAGCACAGGAAAAACAAACAAACAAAAAAACAAAAAAACACTGCAAACTTTGAAAATTAAAAAGTCTCTCCTAAACCACAAAACACTATATAGACCAAGAAAATGAGAGGCTATAGGTCATAGACTGGCAGAAAACATTTACAAAAGACATATGTCATAAAGGATTGTTATCCAAAATATAAAAAGAACTCATATAACTCAACAGTAAGAAAATGAACAATCAGATTTAAAAAATGAAAAAAAATTTAATGAGCAAAAGACCTGAAGTAAGGAAATGACAAATAAGTACATGAAAAGAGGCTCAACATCATTCATCATAGTGAATTGCAAATTAAAACAACAATGAGATACCACTACACACCTATTAGAATGGCCAAAATCCAAAATACTGACAATATCAAATGCTGGCTAGGACACGGAACAACAGGAAGTCTCATTCATTAATGGTAGGAATGCAAAATGGAACAGCCACTTTGAAAGACAGTTTTGCAGTTTCCTACAAAAGTACACATATTCTTACCATACAATTCAGCAAATGTGCTCCTTGGCATTTACCCAAATGAGATGAAAAACTATGTCCATACAAAAATCTGCACACAGATGTTTATAGCAATTTTACTCACAATTGCCCAAACTTGGAAACAACCAAGATGTCCTTCAGTAGGTGAATGGAAAACAACCTGTGATACACATAGACAATGAAATATTATTCAGTGCTAAAAAGAAATGAACTATCAACCATGAAAGACATGGAGAAAACTTAAATGCATATTACTAAGTGAGAGAAGCCAATCTGAAAAGCCTACACACTGTACGATTTCAATGATATGACATTCTGGAAAAGGCAAAACTATGGAGACGGTGAAAGGATCAGTGGTTGCCTGGGGTTGTTGGGGAGAGAGGGATGAATTGGTGACCCACAGAGGATTTTTAGGGCAGTGAAATTATTGTGTATGATACTATAATGGTGGATACATGTCATTATACATTTGTCAAGACCCATAGAATGTACAACACCAAGAGTGAACCCTACTGTAAACTATGGACTTTGGGGAATAATGATGTTGATAATGGAAGAGGCTGTGTCTGTAAGGGGACAAGGAGCATATGGAAAATCTCTGTACCTTCCTCTAAATCTTGCTGTGAACCTAAACCTGCTCTAAAAAATAAACTCTATTTAAAAAACTATACTGATGCAAAATTGTATCAACAGGAAAATTCATAATCCTAAACCCCTTCACTATTAAATTAGAAAATTTTAAAAGTCATACAAATTAAATTAAAAATCAATTAATTGGGAATGTGTGTAATTTTTTATTACACAGACCATAACTGGTTAAACTGATTCAAGGAACTAGGTCTGTGCAGTTACACAGCTGCAAGAGCTTCTTATAGGTCATTAACATCTTTATCACCCACTGTTAGGGATACTAAGGATGTGTATGATGCTTTAGCTTAATGAAAGTGTTGTTGATGAGAGGAAAGAAAGGCAATCTTTCTTAAACAAAATATAGATGTAATCAAATGTTCAGTTTATGTAGTTATAACTTGAAAGGTATTTTTAAAATATGATAGTTGAGATTCTGGCAAGAAGAGGATCACTGTTATATTACGCATGACTATAGTCTGTAACAACCCTTTCCAATTGAAAGAATTGTTTATGTAATGTGTTTTCTTAATTCTAAATTTCTTAGAAACACAAGATATTGTTTCATAGCAGAGAGTTTAAATTTAAAAAGAGAAAAGAAGGATTGATGGTTGGGAAATAAAACCCCTAAAATAAATAATCCACTAGCACACCAAGTCAACACAAAAAGGGAGCCAACATACTAATTAAGAATAAAAAGGGGAGTTAATTTAATTGAGAATAAAAAAGGGAGTTAAGATTTATCCTTCTAAACTATTCCAACTGACATATCAATTAAGAATAAAAAAGGGAGTTAAGATTTATCCTTCTAAACTATTCCAAAAAGTTGCAAAGGAAGGAATGCTTCCAAACTCATTCTATGAGGCCAGCATCATCCTGATAACAAAACCAGACAAAAATATCACACAAAAAAAGTAAATTACAGGCCAATATCACTGGTGAATATAGATGCAAAAATCCTCAACAAAATATTAGCAAACCAAATTCAACAACACATTAAAAGGATCATATACCATGATCAGGTGGGATATATCCCAAGGATGCAAAGGTGGTTCAATATCCACAAATCAATCCATATGATACACCACATTAACATACTGAAGAATAAAAACCATATGATTTCTCAATAGATGCAAAAAAAAAAGCTTTTGACAAAATTTAACATCAATTAATGATAAAAACTCTCCACAAAGTGGGTATAGAGGGACCATTCCACAACCTAATAGGGCCATATATGATAAGCCCACAGCTAACATAATACTCAACAGTGAAAAGCTGAAAGCATTTCCTCTAAGATCAGGAATAAGACAAGGATGTCCACTCTTGCCACTTTCATTCAACATAGTATTGAAAGTCCTAGCCATAGCAATCAGACAAGAAAAAGAAATAAAAGGAATCCAAATTGGAAAGGAAGACGAAACAGGCAAACTACCTGAAAAAGAATTCAGAGTAATGATAGTAAAGATGACCCAAAATCTCAGAAACAGAATGGAGAAAATACAGGAAACATTTAACAAGGATCTAGAAGAACTAAACAGCAAACAAACAGTGATGAACAACACAATTACTGAAATTAAAAATACTCTAGGGCTTCCCTGGTGGTGCAGTGGTTGAGAATCCGCTTGCCAATGCAGGGGACACGGGTTCGAGCCCTGGTCCAGGAAGATCCCACATGCCGCGGAACAAGTGGGCCCGTGAGCCACAACTACTGAGCCTGCGCGTCTGGAGCCTGTGCTCCCCAACAAGAGAGGCCTTGACAGTGAGAGGCCCATGCACCGCGATGAAGAGTGGCCCCCGCTTGCTGCAACTAGAGAAAGCCCTCGCACAGAAACGAAGACTCAACACAGCTAAAAATAAATAAATAAATTAATTAATTAAAAACAAAATACTCTAGGGCTTCCCTGGTGGCGCAGTGGTTGAAAGTCTGCCTGCTAATGCAGGGGACACAGGTTCGAGCCCTGGTCTGGGAAGATCCCACATGCCGCGGAGCAACTAGGCCCGTGAGCCACAACTACTGAGCCTGCGCATCTGGAGCCTGTGCTCCGCAACAAGAGAGGCCACGATAGTGAGAGGCCCGCGCACCGCGATGAAGAGTGGCCCCCAGTCGCCGCCAACTAGAGAAAGCCCTCGCACAGAAACGAAGACCCAACACAGCCAAAAATAAATAAATAAATAATTTTTAAAAAAAAGAAAGAAAAAAAAGAATTAAAAAAAAAATACTCTAGAAGGAATCAATAGCAGAATAACTGAGGCAGAAGAACGGATAAGTGAGCTGGAAGATAAAATGGTGGACATAACTGCCAGGGAGCAGAATAAAGAAAAAAGAATGAAAAGAATTGAGGACAGTCTCAGAGACCTCTGGGACAACATTAAACACAACAACATTTGAATTATAGGAGTCCCAGAAGAAGAAGGGAAAAAGAAAGGGTCTGAGAAAATATTTGAAGAGATTATAGTTGAAAACTTCCCTAACATGGGAAAGGAAATAGTCAATCAAGTCCAGGAAGCATAGAGAGTACCATACAGGATAAACCCAAAGAGAAACATGCCGAGGCACATATTAATCAAACTATCAAAAATTAAATACAAAGAAAAAATATTAAAAGCAGCAAGGGAAAAGCAACAAATAACATACAAGGGAATCCCCATAAGGTTAACAGCTGATCTTTCAGCAGAAACTCTGCAAGCCAGAAGGGAGTGGCAGGACATATTTAAAGTAATGAAAGGGGAAAAGCTACAACCAAGATTACTCGACCCACCAAGGATCTCGTTCAGATTCGACAGAGAAATTAAAACCTTTACAGACAAGCAAAAGCTAAGAGAATTCAGCACCACCAAATCAGCTTTACAACAAATGCTAAAGGAACTTCTCTAGGCAGGAAACACAAGAGAAGGAAAGGACCTACAATAACAAACCCAAAACAATTAAGAAAATGGTAATAGGAACATATATATCGATAACTACCTTAAATGTAAATGGATTAAATGCTCTCACCAAAAGACACAGACTGGCTGAATGGATACAAAAACAAGACCCATACATATGCTGTCTACAAGAGACCCACTTCAGACCTAGGGACACATACAGACTGAAAGTGAGGGGGTGGAAAAAGATATTCCATGAAAATGGAAATCAAAAGAAAGCTGGACTAGCAGTTCTCATACCAGACAAAATAGACTTTAAAATAAAGACTATTACAAGAGACAAAGAAGGACACTACATAATGATCAAGGGATCAATCCAAGAAGAAGATATAACAATTGTAAATATTTATTCACCCAACATAGGAGCACCTCAATACATAAGGCAAATGCTAACAGCCATAAAAGGGGAAATCGATAGTAACACAATAATAGCAGGGGACTTTAACACCCCACTTTCACCAATGGACAGATCATACAAAATGAAAATAAATAAGGAAACACAACCTTTAAATGATACATTAAGCGAGATGCACTTAATTGATATTTATAGGACATTCCATCCAAAAACAACAGAATACACATTCTTCTCAAGTGCTCATGGAACATTGTCCAGGATAGAGTGTATCTTGGGTCACAAATCAAGCCTTGGTAAATTTAAGAAAATTGAAATCGTATCAAGTATCTTTTCCGACCACAACGCTGTGAGACTAGATATGAATTACAGGAAAAAAACTGTAAAAAATACAAACAGAGGGAGGCTAAACAATACACTACTAAATAACCAAGAGATCACTGAAGAAATCAAAGAGGAAATCAAAAAATACCTAGAAAAAAATAACAATGAAAACACGACGATCCAAAACCTATGGGATGCAGCAAAAGCAGTTCTAAGAGGGAAGTTTATAGCAATACAATCCTACCTCAAGAAACAGGAAACATCTCAAATAAACAACTTAACCTTACACCTAAAGCAATTAGAGAAAGAAGAACAAAAAAATCCCCAAAGTTAGCAGAAGGAAAGAAATCATAAAGATCAGATCAGAGATCAATGAAAAAGAAATGAAGGAAACAATAGCAAAGATCAATAAAACTAAAAGCTGGTTCTTTGAGAATATAAACAAAATTGATAAACCATTAGCCAGACTCATCAAGAAAAAAAGGGAGAAGACTCAAATCAACAGAATTATAAATGAAAAAGGAGACATAACAACTGACACTGCAGAAATACAAAGGATCATGAGAGATTACTACAAGCAACTATATGCCAATAAAATGGACAACCTGGAAGAAATGGACAAATTCTTAGAAAAGCACAACCTTCCGAGACTGAACCAGGGAGAAATAGAAAATATAAACAGACCCATCACAAGCACTGAAATTGAAACTGTGATTAAAAATCTTCCAACAAACAAAAGCCCAGGACCAGATGGCTTCACAGGCGAATTCTATCAAACATTTAGAGAAGAGCTAACACCTATCCTTCTCAAACTCTTCCAAAATATAGCAGAGGGAGGAACACTCCCAAGCTCATTCTACAAGGCCACCATCACCCTGATACTAAAATCAGACGAAGATGTCACAAAAAAAGAAAACTACAGCCCAATATCTCTGATGAACATAGATGCAAAAATCCTCAACAAAATACTAGCAAACAGAATCCAACAGCACATTAAAAGGATCATACACCATGATCAAGTGGGGTTTATCCCAGGAATGCAAGGATTCTTCAATATACACAAATTAATCAATGTGATACACCATATTAACAAATTGAAGGATAAAAACCATATGATAATCTCAATAGATGCAGAAAAAGCTTTTGACAAAATTCAACACCCATTTATGATAAAAAAAACTCTCCAGAAAGCGGGCATAGAGGGAACCTACCTCAACATAATAAAGGCCATATATGACAAATCCACAGCCAACATCATCCTCAATGGTGAAAAACTGAAACCATTTCCACTAAGATCAGGAACAAGACAAGGTTGCCCACTCTCACCACTATTATTCAACATAGTTTTGGAAGTTTTAGCCACAGCAAACAGAGAAGAAAAAGAAATAAAAGGAATCCAAATCAGGAAAGAAGAAGTAAAACTGTCACTGTTTGCAGATGACATGACATTATACATAGAGAATCCTAAAGATGCTACCAGAAAACTACTAGAGCTAATCAATGAATTTGGTAGAGTAGCAGGATACAAAATTAATGCACAGAAATCTCTTGCATTCCTATACACTAATGATGAAAAATCTGAAAGAGAAATTAAGGAAACACTCCCATTTACCACTGCAACAAAAAGAATAAAATACCTAGGAATAAACCTACCCAAGGAGACAAAAGACCTGTATGCAGAAAACTATAAGACACTGATGAAAGAAATTAAAGATGATACAAACAGATGGAGAAATATACCATGGATTTATATGTTTTGATACATCGAATACTCAAAACAATCCTATGAAGTGCGTACTATACAATCTCCATTTTACACAAGGAAACCAAGGCACAGAAAAGTTAAGACATTAAGATCTGGGATTCAATTTGAGGCTGTGTGGCCAGAGTCCATAACCAGTTTTAACCACTACAATATAATGCCTCTTAATCACTGAATGAAGGAGTATGTGTACAGCTCTTAGTCTAGAAGGCATCCCTCAATTATAACATAGTCCTATGGAAACAACTGGAGAAACCCTATTCTAAAATTCTGCATTGGGGACCTCCCTGGTGGTGCAGTGGGTAAGACTCCGTGCTCCCAATGCAGGAGGCCCGGGTTCGATCCCTGGTAGGGGAACTAGATCCCACATGCACACGACAACTCAGAGTTTGCATGCCGCAACTAAGGAGGCCGCCTGCCACAACTAAGACCCAGCGCAACCAAATAAATTAATTTAATTAAATAAAATAAATTCTGCATTGAATACCAGTAACTACTGTACAAAAAAAAAATACATATATAAGCATATGTAGGTATAGCTAGCTAACTAGCTAGTATTTGTGCCCCTCAAAAGAAATAGGTGTGGGGCTTCCCTGGTGGCGCAGTGGTTGAGAGTCTGCCTGCCAACGCAGGGGACACGGGTTCGGGCCCTGGTCTGGGAGGATCCCACATGCCGCGGAGCAACTGGGCCCGTGAGCCACAACTACTGAGCCTGCGCGTCTGGAGCCTGTGCTCCCCAACAAGAGAGGTTGCGATAGGGAGAGGCCCGTGCACCGCGATGAAGAGTGGCCCCCGCTCGCCGCAACTAGAGAAAGCCCTCGCACAGAAACGAAGACCCAACACAGCCATAAATAAATAAATAAATAAATAATTAAAAAAAAAAAAAGGTGCTAAAATATTGGTTTCATTTTAAAAACACATATAGTATATATAGGTATATTATTATGTATGTCAGCCAACTATTATAATGACTAGGTTTACTGCCTTTTGTAAAGCCATAACATTTGTTTATGAGTGACACCATCGACTTTAACATTTGCCATCAATCTTGAGAAATGTCTGAGCCATATGAATCCCAAGAAGTATACCATGTAATTTCTATGCATATATTCATGGTATATGAATGTGAGTAATTCACGTACCATAGAGTATTAAAGAGCTCAGGAACCTGAACACCTGGGTTCCAGTCTCATCTCTACTGTGTACTTTGAACAAAATTATGACCATTATGTGGGCCTCCCAATGGAAGGAGAAGACTAGATGGAGCATCTACGTTTGTTCTGTTTTTTTCAGTAGTGGGCCTTGAGCAGAACATTGGTGGATTTTTCAGTGATTGTTGAAGAGCATCAGAAGAGTCCAGCCCACTGTGGGCAGTTGTTTTTGAACAGGAGTCCAGAGCCTGGAATCTTTGCATGTGACAATCTGCCTTTGCCAGTGACCTTCACACCCTCCCAGTTCATGATTATGATAATTGATAATAATTACAATAGCAGGCACCCTAACATGATTAAGAACAAAGATATAGAACTCTTTGCCGTTGTTTTTTTTTTTTCTTAATATATTTATTTATTTACTTTTGGCTGTGTTGGGTCTTCGTTGCTGCACACAGGCTTTCTCTAGTTGTGGCGAGCGGGGCCTACTCTTCGTTACGGTACGTGGGCTTCTCATTGTGGTGGCCTCTCGTTGCAGAGCATGGGCTCTAGGCACTCAAGCTTCAAGAGTTGTGGCACGTGGGCTCAGTAGTTGTGCCTCGCAGGCTCTAGAGCACAGGCTCAGTAGTTGTGGCACACGGGCTTAGTTGCTCCGCAGCATGTGGGATCTTCCCGGACCAGGGCTTGAACCCGTGTCTCCTGCATTGGCAGGCGGATTCCTAACCACTGCACCACCAGGGAAGTCCCCAGATGTCTGTCTTGATCTGCATGGTCATTCTTTTTCCAGTGCCCCTACCCTCATCTTCCATATAAGGGAAATTCTGAGTCAGCTAGTTCTGTTTCTGGATTTGGTTACGCAAAACTGGGATCAGGTTTAGAAGGGGTTTGAAAAAAACTGCAAGGTGTAACCAATGTAAGTTAGAAATGGGAAGGATGGGTTCCTGAAATTAAAAAAGATTAAGGAGGAGAAGCAGGGTGAAGAGAAGGACCAGTCAGCCAGGTTCATAGAGTTTTTCCCAACACTTTTGTTGGGAGGGAAGGGGTGCAGTCTGTGAGGAATAATGGGGAGAGATGGTTTTTAAGATGTTTGTCACATACTAATAATCCACTTTTCTACCTACCCAGTAATTGCCTTCAATTTTTTTTTTTCTGAATCCTCATTACAGAGACCAGACTATATAAGTCTCTAGTTATATTCCCATTATACTACCATTTATTTCGCATTTATGTGCCAGGCATTGCGATAAGCACTTATGTTTTTTTCTCATTTCACTTTGAAATACTAATTACCTTTGCGTTTGGTATTATTTTAATTTCAGGGATAGGAAATTGAGGTTCAGGAAGTTTAAATGCCATGCCTGCACTAGTTAGGGGATAGGGTCAAGATTTGAAGCCAGGTCTTTGTGACCCTTTCATTCAACAAATATTTATCAAATGCCTCCTCTGTGCCAGACATGCTAGGACCCTGGGATGTAGCCATGAACTAGACAAAATCCCTTTACTCATGGAGCCCATCTTCTGGTGAGAGACAGAAAAAACAAGTAAATAACACTACTTCAGATAATAAAAGATGCTAAGTAAACAAATGGGGCACTGAGACGCTCTTATCACTAATCCATAAACAGTCTTGGGGGGCAGAGGTCTGCCTCCCGAATTGGGTCATTACTTTACGATTCAGTTAGTCTTGTCCTCATTCCAGAGGCGCGCTTGGAGCGGGGACGGGGCCCGGCTGGTCAGCAGGCGGCGTCCTGGGCCCGGCGACTTCCACCAGGAGCCGCCAGAGGCTGGGCCGAGGGAAGCCGGGCAGTTGGGCAGCCGGCAGGTGCACGTCGGGCCGCGGGAGGATCCTCGGAATTGATGGGCCGCTGGCGGCGCTCACGACCTGGGCAGTCGGGAGCCGAGTGGCCAGCCCCCGTGGACTGTTAGCCACGCGCCGCCCCCGCCTCGAGACCCTCCGCCCCCGGTGATCCCTGTCGGGCCTCGGGACCCTCCCGTCCAAGGTGACCCCCAACCCAGCCTCACAACTCTCCCGGCTTCAGGGGACCCCGACCCAACCCATGACCCTCCTGAGGTAACCCTGACCCTAACTCTCGACCCTCCTGCCTGAGGTGACCCCGAGGCCTCCCTGCCCCTCTGAACTGCGCCCCGGGACCGCGGCCACACTCAGGGACGCTGGGCCGTCCTGCCCACCCCACCGTCGTTTTCTAGAAATTTCCTAGAAAGGTCCACCCCCAGGGCCTCTTCCGCCCAGCAGCTTCCGTGCCAGGCCTGAGGCAGCAAAGCGCCCTCCCTCCGTGAGAAGGTGTCCGGCGCCCAATGAAAGACAGTGCTGGGCGGCAAATGGAGGATGGCCAGGGAAGGCAGAGATTCGGGAGAAGACTACTTCAGCCGCCTGTAAGTCCCTGCGGACCACGCGAGTCTCCTCCCTGATCCAGCCCTCGCCCAGAATCCCGCGCGTCGCCCCTTCTACCGGCCTTGCAGCAGGCGCGCTGAGCCCTACGCAGGCGCGATCAGGGGCGGGGCGGGGCGGGGCGGGGCGGGGCGTCCCGGGGAGGGGCTAGCACCCGCAGGGCGGCCCACTGCGCATGCGCGAGCCGGCCGAGGCGCGCCCCCTGCAGGACCACGAGCGGCCAGGTCCTCCGCCCGTCGTGGGTCTCAGGCTCTCCCTCCCCGCCGCGGCGGCCTAGCAGTTGTCAGCAGCGGTTGCCGCCGCCGCGAGGTCAGAGCAGAGCCGGGAGCCGAGGGAGGGGGCCCTGCGAGAGGGCAGCACCCCGGCCGCCGCCGCCCGGGCGCTAAGGGTCGGTGAGTGCCCCAGAACCCGCCGCTCGCGCGCGCTGGCTCCCAAGGCTCGAGATTTGGGGGCCGCTTCCCCGCCCGGGGCCCCCTCCCCACCGCGGGCTGCCGCCCTCCCCGGCCGGGCACCCGGCCCCTCCTGCGGCCCTGCCCCGCCCCCGCCCTGCCCGCGGCCTCCTCCGGCGGCGCAGCAGGTGCATCTCGCAGCAGTGCAAGGCCGCCCTGACTCAGGCTTCCCCTCGGCGCGAGCCTCTGGGCGTGTCCTCATCCCCTCAGGCAGTTCCTTAAAGCCGGTCCCCCTTGGAGAAACGTAACCTTCCCGGAGCTAGAATCGCTGTGGAATCCTTTGTGCCGAGCCGAGGAGGGTGGACAGACATTTACCATACTAAGACCCGCTGGCCTTCACCCGGCAGACAGTTTGAGCACTTGTCTGCTGAAGCCAGGCGGCATCACAGGCTGGGGATCTGAGGCAGGCCCGCCAAGGATGCTGCTGGCTCATGTCTCGGTGCAGCGATTCCCGGTGTGGGTGGGAATGCGTCCCCGTAACGGAGTCCGCCCTGCTCCCAAACCCGCCTTGTCATGAGCCTCAGAATGGGGGTCCAGTGGTCCGCTGTTAGTGGTGGGAGTTGTGTGGGGGACAGAAGGAAAGGGACCTCCTGGTCTAGGCAGAAGGGCCTGCAACAGCCCTGGTGCCCATGGTCAGTCTGTACTTGGTATGAATTTGTGTTTACATAGGTGTTGGCTCCTTCCTCAGCTAGACTATAAGCTTCATGAGGGCAGGGACTATCTCCTAAATGAGGGCTTAGGACACATGCTTGGCGCATATTTGTCGCATGCATGAATGCCCCTCCTCACTTCCTTGGACGTTGCCTAATTAAAGCCTGTTACCTGATAGGGTTGTTTCTGTTTGTTTGCCCCTTTGCCTCCTGATCTGTGAGCTCCCTGAAGGCACAGATTGTCTCTTGTTGGGGCTTGCACTCCTAGCACATAGCCAGCACCTGGCACATGAGAGGCACTCAAGAAACGCTTGCTGAAGAAGTAAGTGGATGAGACCCTGTAGCAGTGTGGAAATCCAGGCAAGGTGCAAGTGGAAGAGTTATGCTCTTTTCTCCTGAGCAGCTATATCATTTGATTCAGAACATTTTGATGCTGCCTTTTGTAAATGTGAAAAGGTTAAGGATGTTTTCCTTTAGAAAGTTAACATCATTGGAAAAGTAAAAGAAAGGGAAAACAGGTAAAAATGGATGCCATGGGAATCCCCCCACCTTTTTTAACTTCTCAGAGGTTTGTTTGGTTTTTTTTTTAGTTGAACACTTGCTTACTATATTTGACAAACAGGATGACATCTTTCCTTCTCTAAGGTGATCTATCATCATTCTGATGAAACAGCCTTTTGGAACAAGAGAGGGAGCTCAAGCTGTTGGTTTTTTTTTTTTTTTCTGAGTTACTAGCTTTCCACAGTGCATATGCCAGGCAGTCCATGGGAACCTGTTTTGACTTAGTCTCAACTGGGAAGGCCCAGGTAAGACTCCCTAGTTGACAGTTTCTTTTCCTGCCCTGCTTCCTGAAACAGCAGTAGACTCCTCTGCTATTGAGTCTGTTGCGGGGTGGGGAGCATTCTAGAACTCTGGGGAGAATGATGGGCAAGGCTCTGTGCATGATCGGGGACCTTAGGATGGAGCTAAAGAGATGATTTATTCACAAGTAACTGACCTAAGACAGAACGAGATAAGTGCCACATGAGACATCCAGAAAAGCTGCCTCAAGTATGTAAAGGTGGAGGGATGGCTTTCAACAAGAGCAGAAGGTGTCAACCCTGACTGCATGTTAGAATCACCCGGGAAAGAGTCCCATGCCCAGGCCACAGCCCAGAATCTCCAGGGGTGGGCCTCCAGTATCAGTTTCTGTCTTAAAGCATCCCAGAAGATTCCATCGTGAAGCCAAGACAAAGAACCCCTGAACCAGTCAGGGTTGTCAGTGGCGGCTTCACAGAGGGGCCAGAACTGGACTGGGAAATGATAGGAAGGATTTCAGAAAGTAGAGATGGGAATGGTGGGTGATACTCCAAGCCGACAAAACCACAGAAGGCCCACACACTCCCGGGAAAGTAAGGCGTGGCAGTCCCTGTCCTGGGAGATTTGGGCAGTGCCTGTCCCCCCGACTGGCTGAGTTGTTCGCCACATTTGGAGAGATTTGGAGTCAATGGGCAGATAGGTGTGGTTGTAGGAGCTGAGTAATGAGCTTGCTGCCTTGCTTGTTGCAGAAGATCCATGGTTACCTCTCTCTGGGGATTCTCAATTGCCTCTTTACCTCATTTCCTACACCTAGAGAGGCAGAAGGCTAGCAGGACGGGGAATGGGCCCGAGGCTGCAGCAGGGGTTAGGAGAGCAGGCAGTGGCACAGATTTTGTAGAACTCTCTCCCGATAGCCTCCTCTGGGCCACACCTTTGGCTTAAAAATATACCCCACCACTCCCTGCCAGGAGCTCCAGTGTAAACTCAGAGCCACATGATTCTGAGGAGCCCGCCACCCTGACCCAGGACAGCACAGGTGGTGGCATTGAGTGTGAGACCCGTAAACTAGGTGTCCATCTGGGCCTCCCAATGCAAATGACCATGGCCTTGAACCTGGCCTCATGGGGCTCTTGGACAATGACTGCGGCTTGTGGCATTTGTTCCCACCTTAACCACACAAGGGTCATTTCTGTAAATAAGTTGTCCACAGGCTTTTTTCCTGTTCACTGCTATACGTAAAAGAATTTGAGCATGCACCACCATATATTTTATTTATTTATTATAAAAGAAAGCCATATACTACTGTCTTGAATATCATGGACATAGAAACATATACAAATAAAGACCTATTAAATGGATGAGAGGCGAAGTGAACACGATTAAATTTTTCAGTGTATCAATAGTACATAATCTATTGTACAAATGTGTGCTGTTTTTAAAAGAAAGCCATGTGATCAAGTCTACATCCCATTTATAAACTCTTGGTGAAACCTGAGTCCAGCATTTGAACATGTGGTTCTGAGTTCTGTTTATTTCAGTTCCTGGTTCTTGAGGGGTTCACAGGTAAGCACAGTGAACCTCAGGGAGGCATGCAGACTTGCTGTGCGTCTGGTACTTGTTTTTCAATCCCACCTGCCAGTCATTCGAGGGCTCTTGATGAATCTGGGCTGCTAAGTGTTCAGGGGCTATCAGGGGAGGTGAAAGTCCTGGTTCCCAAAGCTTTTGCTGTGCAGGTGTCAGTGTTCATGTGGATGGCACACTTGCCACATCCTTGGCAATACAGTCACACACCTGTGGAAACATCTCCAAACATCTGTTTTCATAAATGCTCTGTTCTTGGCACAGATTATTTTGAAAAGCTGTAACTCATGCATTGTCACCTTCTCCTGGAAGGGACAGATTTGAGTGCATTGACTTAAAACCAGTAAGCTAGCTGACACGCTGCTGCACTCATTTGTCATTGAATAAAAAAAGAAAAAGGTTTCCAGGTTTGACGCTTCTCATGAAAGAAAATGTGTACTTCCTCTTTAAGTTCTAAGTCACAAGATAACCAGGTATTCACAACTCCCCAGATCACTGCAAAGTATTGTAAAGCTTTAGCTAGAGTCTTTTTTTTTTTTTTAATTGACCACAACCATGATATCCCAAAGCATGTAAACTCCAACACACCTGAGAGACTTAAAGTAAACTAGCAGGCAAGGGCCAATCATCACCCACGTGTCACAGAGCCCCTCCTCTGTCAGGATCCTGTGGCTGCTGACACACAGGCCAGCAAGAGTGCCAGGGTGCATTCATGTGTTAAATATTAGTAAAACCAATTTTTCCTCATTTTTAAAGTAGAATTTCTTACCATTCCTTTACTCTAGCAGATTGTCTTGCTCACCCCACTTGAAGACCAATAGTGGGGTTCACTGGTGGGGCCCACCCTCTATAAATGTGCCTGCTATTTTCAGCCTATATTTTACGGTGCTTATTGGTATTTGGACATTCACCTGCAGAATCCACTGAATTAGATATTTTCACAATTTAAAAGATCAGGTACTGGGTAAAAGATTATAAGCAAAACAGAACACCCTCGAGCAGAATTACTGCACTTTTGGATCCCCTCCCCACCCCCCATCCCACCCCAACCCCCGCTCCTCCCCTGCTCCCTTCTTGGCACAGCATCCAAGGCCTTGGTCGGCTTCCCCTTCTGGCTCCGTCCCTGCTGCTCCTCCCCAGCCGCTCAGAATTACTTGCTGTTACCCCCACACACTTTTTCATTTCTTCATGATCCTATAATGCCCTCCCTACCTCAAGTAACAAGAAACCCGAGACTGGTCTCCTGTGTCACCTGTTCCTGGGAGCCTTCCCAGAGCTCACCCTGTCTTACACATACACACAGAATCCTGATCTCCAGAATCTCATGATGCTTCATTTGGCTTCAGTTATAGTGATTACAGTACATGCAAGCATTTGCAGACTGTGAACTCCTTGGATTAAGAACACTGTGATTTTCATTTCCAGATCTTTGGTGCCTGGTATAAGTGCCTATCACACAGTAAGTATTGGCAAATGTTTGTTGGATGAGTAAATGCTTTTTTGTTTTGTGTATCCTAAAAAAACACAGATTCTACCAGCAAACGTGAAGTACCTATCATGCCTTCTGCAACGTGTACACACGTAGACTTAACACCGCTGACTGTTGTGGGCTCCCCGTGTCCAGAAGGAAATGCTTTCCTAGCTGAGATGGGTCCTCACCCACCTCGGTCTTTAGGAAAAGTGCCGAGTCCCAGCCAGCACCACCAACAAGGGCATCTCTCTGTTCCACATGTGTGGTCAAGAGGGCAGAGCCCTGGTTGTCCGCTCTCTGTGTGACAGCAAGATGTCTGCCTTGACCTTACTGAGACCCCCTCCCTCCCAGCCATGACTTCCCCCAGGCCTGTGCAGACGGCTTCCGTGGAAGGAAAGGCACCAAGCTCGGGATACAACAGGACACGTGACATAACAGCGTGTGCCTGGCCCCGGGGCTCTGTCCACTTCTGCTTGCTGGCCTTGAGGCCCACTCGGCAGTGACCTTTCCAGAAGCGTTAACACCATTCTGTTCTGTATATGCAGAAATAAAAGCTTCTTTTGCTTGGGCACATAGCAAGGACGTATGCTATGTGCCCAAGGAGGACATATTCAAGCCCATAATGAAAAAAAATACCCAAATCAGGAAGCAGAGGTGTCAGGACTCAACACGCAGTGGCAAGCACCCGGCACGGTGCTCCCAAACCAGGACAACCATTTCCCAAACCGGGACAGCCATTTTCAGAGGAATCCCGTGTGCCATCAAGAGAGTTCTTAGGGACTTCCCTGCTAGTCCAGCGGTTAAGACTCCATTCTCCCAGTGCAGGGGGCCCGGGTTCGATCCCTGGTCAGGGAGTTAGATCCCGCATGCCACGACTAAGACCTGGTGTGGCCAAAAAAATAAATATTTTTTAAAAAAAGAGTTCTCAGAAGTTAGCAGCCCACAATAGGCACTCACTCTGGACCAGCTCCACTGCTCACCTGAAAACCAAACATTGAAATACTCAATGATTTGTGTAATGTTTAATATTTTAACGGTAAGCAAACACGCCTTTCCGTGGTAAAAAGAGCTTTCCCTTCCCTTCCTGGCTCTGTCCTGGGAGGAGTGAAGTGAGCCTCGGGGGAAGTCCTCAGACGTTCTTGTGGGGCTTTGCGAGCGGTTGCTTTGGAGTGGACCCGCCTGGGCTGGTTCTGGATCACAACCCCCGCCACTTCTGGGGGACTCCGAGTGCCGCGGTCTTAAGTGTTTTGAGGAACTTTAACTTCCTTTCCTCGTGTACATTTGCTGTCGTAACCAGAAAGCTTCCCAGATTTTGTAATTCTGGGAATCTCCTCCTTTAAATTCCTTTTCTGCTCAAACAGAACAGACGCGAGTATGGCATTTAGTGAGACTTCAGATAGAGCATGGCAGGCACAGAGCAAAGAGCTGGGTGCCTTGGGGAGACAGAAACACGTACGATGTCTGTTAAGGTGGTGGGGCTCAAGGGATATTTTTTCTTTTTGATTTCTAATGTTAGGTTCTGGGAGAAATACATACAGACTTTACAAAGATGTTTGCTGCTTTTAGGATACACAAGGCTGTAGGGGTGCAGTGGTAAAAACACAGACTAGGAAGCTCAGATCCTGGGTCTGTGGCTTGCTTCCTGTGTGATCCTGGGTCAGGCACTTCCTCCTGGTTTCTTAGTCTTGAAAGGGTGATGGTACCAGAAGTTGGGCTGGATTAGGAGGCTCTATAAATATAAAAGTATATAAAATAAAAGCTTCTTACAGTTTATTGTACCAGGAGAGAACAAAAGCCACCCCAGCGTTCTCTGTTTCCCGAAATCCATGTTTCTTTGATATTGGACTTGGCTTTGCTTAAATAACATGCTTGCAGTGTATTTTGCACTTCGATTTCCTAACGCGGTGAGAGGTGTTTTATGATTATTTTTTTAATTATGCTCTGGCACCCTCCATTTGCCCACAGGTGGCCGGAGTGTCATGCCAGCGAGCCCCAGGCCCTTCCTGATGTCCTGTGAGGCGTCAGTGCTCCCGAGCTCCAAGGTCAGCCCACTGCACTCCAGAGGCCTACCGGCCCCACCCCAGAGCCCTCTGTGCAGGGCCACCTCCTCCCAGCCAGACCTCCTGTAGCCCCAGAGGAAGGCCTCAGCCAGGAGCCTCTGCCAGGACTCAGGTCAGTTCCCCGGTGTTGCTGTCCGGTGTTGTCCTAGTGGGAAGGTGGACGGTCTGTCTCTGCCCTGCCCACCCCTCTGGGCCTAGAGAGGTGGGATTAAGCGTGGGGACGTGTCCTTTCTTGACCAGACTTTTCCAGAAAAGGAAGTCATCGACTTCTCTGACCAGAAGACTTCTTTGAACTGTGACCTTTCCACATTCCCCTCTTGGTAGAGGAGGAACCTTCATCTCGGCCAAGCCAGGCACCCATCAGCTCTCTGTGGGGATGATCAGCTCCGCTGGAGGCACTGCTTTCCCCTCTTAGCCTAAACCACTTCTTGAAACTGTTCATAGGCCATAGGCCTTCGTGGGTAACGTTACACTACTGCTCTTTTATTAACTGTCTACGACTGATTTTAAGACAGGTTTTTCCACCTTATTAATTTTAAAAGAATTTGGATAATTTATTAAGTTGCCACTTAATAGCACTTCATTACTATTTTAGCTTTAATCTCTCCATATTTTAACCATATGGTTAAATAAAAGCCATATTTTAAGTTAATTTGTAAATAACTTCTTGCAGTTGTGTTTTGTACTAATATTTACTGGGTGCCCTTTAAAGCTTAAATTTTGAGGAACTACTTTTAGGCAGATATGGACAGCTACATCTTTTTTTTTAAAAGCAAGAGTTTAATTTAAAAATGAGCTTTAATGGAAATGATTTTTCAGCTAACTGAAGTCAAAAGCAAAACTGGCTGTTTCAAAAACAAAAAACAAGCTCTCGCTCCATGCGCACTGGGTCTCGAGGTGGGTTCTTTGGGCCGTAGTGTTAGAGCGGGTTAAGTAATGAAGGATTTACCAGCCATTTGTCCGTGCCGTCCTGACGCGCCTAATGGATGGTGTTGGGTTAGTATTGACCTGAGTGTGGAGCCGGCTCACTGTACTCAGGACTATTCCCTGTGAGTCACGGATACTTCTCCCCACTTGAAGGACCGTGAGCTGTGGAGGGCCCCTCTCCGCTCCATCTGCATCCTTGGCGCAGACGGTGACCAGGAGCTCTCCAGGGCCTCCCCTCCTCTGCCGCCCTCGCTGCCCACCTCAGGTCCAGCCTCGGCATTCATGCCTGCAGCTTACGGAACTAGGTGCTTCTAGTCGTGAGCGTCCTGGGGTCTTCCTGACCTAACTCCAACTCCCTCCTCTAGAGGTTAGTGTGGCTCCGTGTCTCTGCTTCTCACACTGCAGTCTCGTGACATGGATTTCCCTAAATTGAGGGAGACCTTTATAAAGCTCTGTTCTTGTTTCTGCTGTCACTGTGTTTGATAATCAGTCTCTCAGCAGATTTTCCCAGCCATACGTGCCAGATTTAAATATAACATTCATACCTGACATAGAGTAGATTTTCTCTGGAGGAAAATGACCAGTGTCGTGTGGAAGCTCACAGACCACTGCTCACAGTTAAAGCAGGAAAAACTGGTTCTTAAGTTCAAGGTGGGAGAGCACATGCCATCCTGCCACCCACGCGTCCGCCTGCCGTGTCTGCCCCTGGGTTAAGGCCACTGAGGGCCCTCACCCCAGGCTCCTCCCCTGCTCCCTCACAGCCCTCTCCAGGTCTTAGAAATCAGCTGGCAGCCAGGACACTGGGCTGAGTTTCCTTTTACTGTTCTGTGATGATGGAGAATAAAGCAGTCAGGGAGGGGAATTCCATCAGCCTGAGTTTTTGCTAAGAAATAGCACATTCATACGAACCACAGAGAACATCTGAATAGCGTTCATCGAATGATTGACATTCCAGTGGCCACGTTGCATCTACCAGCCCTGCCATTCATCTCACGTTTCCAGAAGAAACAAAGTCAGCTTCCTGAAAGGGCGTGTGTTCCTTGAACAGACAGAGTAGAACTGGCCTCTCCCTCTGGGGAGCTGTTCTGAGTTAGGCTGGGACAAAAGAAGGTGAGGAGAAGTGGAGGGTCTGTGTCTCAGGACTGACTCTCCCCCATTCTCCCCGCCTTCCCCAAACACGATTCACAAACCTGAGCCAATACCCTTTCTGTCTTTGGTCCACAACTAGTGGCCCTTCTGGTGAGGATGGCGGTGCTCAGGCAGCTGGCGCTCCTGCTCTGGAAGAACTACACTTTGCAGGTGGGTCCGGCCCTGGGGGCACACTGCAGGGGGAAGGGCGAGAGGGGCCTGGCAGAGGGCGTGTCAGCGAGAGGGGGCATCAGTGGGAGGGGCTCCAGGAGCCCCCGCCTCGCACTCCTCAGCCCTCGGCTTCCATTGCTCTTTAGAAGCGGAAGGTCTTGGTGACCATCTTGGAGCTCTTCCTGCCCTTGCTGTTTTCCGGGATCCTGATTTGGCTTCGCCTGAAGATCCAGTCAGAGAACGTGCCCAATGCCACCCTCTACCCTGGCCAGTCCATCCGGGAGCTGCCACTGTTCTTCAGCTTCCCTCCACCGGGAGCCGCCTGGGAGCTCGCCTACGTCCCATCCCAGAGTGACGCTGTGAGGACCGTCGTGGAGACGGTGAGGAGGACGCTGGTGATCAACATGAGAGGTGAGTTGTTGGGGACTCAGTAGTGCTGCGGGGCTTGGGCTGTGGGGCAGGGACTGGCCAGGCGGGGAGCCGGGCAGCAGCCAATGCAGCCTGCCCTGTAGTGGCCGCGCAGCCCGCGAATCCCTGTGTCATGTCTCATTGTAATAGGGATCAGGGTTGTGAGGGCTGCGGGAAGCAGTGTGTGTGACAGTTCACAGCCCCTGGCTATTCAAAGTGGAGATGGCGTCCACATACCCTGCAAAGCTCTTTAATTATGAGGGCAAGGCCCGGTGTCAGGAATCTCTTCTGGGATATGGTTTTGGGAGGACAGCTCTGATAAAGGTCATCAGGAAGCCTGCTGAGGGCCATTCCCAGGAAATGTGCCAGTCACCCTCGCTAGGTCTTTGCTTTCAGAATAGAAAGTATTATCCCTTTTCCTCTCCCTCTTGATTTTGGCACTGTGGCCTGTTTAATTCAGTGTAGCAAACACTTAGGGGAAGATCCCTGGTCCCTCACTATGTGATTATAGTCAAACCCTTTATGTGAAATGGGGTCTGGGTGAGAGAGGTCGTTGAACAGACTATACGTTAGTGTCCACTTGAATTTTTAAAGCCCACCATTATAGTTATGAGAGAAACTGATGCTGGCTGCAGAGCCCAGGGCAGGGCAGCTGCCCTCATGGAGGGGCCCTGCTCCAGCTCTCAGCTTCTAGATGCCCAGGGCCGGCTTCGATGGTGAGGTTCTGCCAGTCTTCACCGCAGCCCGTCTCTGCCAAAAACAAAAGCCTCGAGTCTTAGGAAAGGTTTACAAAGCCCTAGAGAAACTTGGAAGCTTTAGTCCTTTATTTGAAGGTTCAGCTTTCTCAAGCAGAGTGGACGATTGGGCAACTCTGGGCCCCCCTGCTCCCCACAGCTCGCGGCTTCCC
Organism: Balaenoptera ricei; assembly: GCF_028023285.1. Classification (NCBI taxonomy): domain Eukaryota; kingdom Metazoa; phylum Chordata; class Mammalia; order Artiodactyla; family Balaenopteridae; genus Balaenoptera; species Balaenoptera ricei. Next base: position 52,412,731 of record NC_082653.1, on the reverse strand, counting down.
CTCCGAAAAGGACTTTGAGGACTACGTCAGGTACGACAACTGCTCCGCCAACGTGCTGGCCGCCGTGGTGTTCGAGCATGCCTTCAACCACAGCAGGGATCCCCTGCCGCTGGCGGTGAGGACCCCAGCCCCACGGAGCCAAGCTTCCTCCCCCAGGAGCCAGAGGCGCTCTGCCTGCCTGGGAGCAAATGCGACTTTCCCCTTGGGTCCAGAATCACCTCTTAGCTCACTGAGGGGCCCTGGTGGTGTTTGACCTGTCAGGCCAGAGCGGTTTAGAAACCTCTCCCGTCTGAAGAAAGTGGCCGTAGACCATTGCTGTGGCCCCTCTTTGTCCTCTCGTTTTATGAAAGGCATTACGGGTCTCCTTCGACAGAGTCAAATAGGACAAGTAGGAAAGTAGCAGATACTCGGGACTTAGCACCATATGGCATTAGAATTTCTGTTACATATTTAAACAAACAAACAGAAAGGTTTTTTGGTTGCCCTGGTGGCAATAAGACTGGGAAACCGTCAGGTCCCTCAGCATCACGCTGGCGGCCCTGCACTGGTTAGCAGTGATGAGTCATGCGTGGAGTTCCCATTGGTAATGGCAGAAGAGGGTGGTGAAGAGCACCACAGAGGTGCCCCTGGGCTCTCTGCGCCCTGGCAGGACCTCTCGCTCTGACCTCCTGAGAGCCAGACACTGGCGGGGGCTGGGGCAGTGGTGAGGTCAGGGTAACAAGGGTCCCCCAGCCCCTCCCACTGGATGCAGACGTTTGCTCCTCTGGCTGGATCCCTTAGAGCGCTTGGTTTTCTCTTTGTTTCCGTAGGTGAAATATCACTTACGGTTCAGTTACACGCGAAGAAATTACATGTGGACCCAGACAGGCTCCTTTTTCCTGAAAGAGACAGAAGGCTGGCACACCACTTCCCTTTTTCCACTCTTCCCCAGCCCAGGACCAAGGGAACCCACGTCCCCTGACGGCGGAGAACCTGGTGAGGAGCACTTTTAGGGGGTCTCCTTCCCTCCCCCGGGGTGCTGGCTCATGATCATCACGTGGGGGGAACCCATCTTGCATTTCTCTGGAGGAAGATTTTTTATGATTATTTGGCCTTCTTCTTTGTAGGAGAAGGAAGAAAACATCCAGTAAAACTGGCTTCTGAAAAGCAAAATAATCTTTGAAAACAGCAAAGGCTGTCTCCCTATTTCCCAGCAAACGTGCTGTTGAATGAAACATTTATATTTCAGTTTTTAAGGAGCTTCAGTTTGCACTGGGTCTTTTGGGCTTGGTTTTCCATTTCCCTTCTCTCCTTGCCCCTCTCTCTGTACAGTTGTGTAGGCTCTGTACACTCTGTTGTCCTTGTGTAATTGTCCGTGGTTTCATTGAGTCAGTGGAATGTTTGCAGAAGTCGGATCTCAGCTCACTGTATTGCCAGAGGGTGTGTCGGTCTGTCCGCTGTAACTCTGGCAGGTAGTTGGCTTGTTTGTCCCCTCTGACCAAGGTCCCATCTTAGAACCAAGTAGCTGGGGCCCAGGACTAGACTTTGCCCTCAAGCCGAGGTCCAGCCGCAGGCTCCAGGCGGCATCCTGGGTGTTGCAAAGAACACAGAATTCCCTGGTCTGCAAGAGGCAGAACTTGTTAGAGATTTTGATGAAAAGACCCAGGAATGCCCTAAATAGAGCGCCGGGAAGGCAGGAGGCAGCCGGCGTTTAGAGATGTTTTTCTGGTGCCAGGGCCCTATCACCAGGCTAATGTTCCAGGGAAAGATTTTAAATCCAAAAGAGGAGCTAAGACGAGCAAGGCAAGGTGAAGTGTGCAAGGCCCCAGAATGAAGCCCTGGACAGGTCACCAACCGGAGAGGAGGAGAAGCCACATCAGCTGCCACACCCACTGCCTGTGGCCAGCAGCAGGAGACACTGGCTGTGTGACCCGGGGCGGGGCTGTCCGTCCTGTTTGTGGGGACAGTTTCCTAAGCTTGGGAAGCAATAGAGGCGAAAGTTCTCCAAGGAAAAGACTGACAGATTTCACTACGTACAAACTTGAAATTTGCTAAAAGAGAAAAAGACATAACACCAATTTTGAAAGCAAATAAGAGACTGGGGAAAACATTCCAGCAAATGACAAAGGGTAAATACCTTCTGTTTTATAAAGGATTCCTTAATCCAAATCAGTTTAAAAAAAACACAAAGACCCCAAGAGATGTGGAAAGGATGTGAACCTGGCACACAGCAGGCCCTCCAAGAATTAGGCCAGTGTTCCCCCCAAGCCCACCCCCAAATGTCCATACCTTAGACCCCTGATCCCCTGACAAAAATTGAGCCCCTGGAATAGTCTGAAAGAAGGAGAAAACGCAGACGCACAAAAGATGTTCCCCACAGCATTATTTACGATCATAAAAACTTCAGCAGTGGGACATGATTGATCACACAGGGTGGCTTTGCCTCGGTGTTGAGCAGCTGCAGAGGTTGTGGTGGTGAAGACCCCATGGCAGCATGCAGAACCTCGTGGAAGAACAACTAGGGAGCAGGAAGCAGGCAGGACGTTTCCTGGGGGAGGCGTTGTGACGTGAGAAAGACGCTGGCTTTGAAGCCAAGAGACCAGGGTCCCGTCTCAGCTTTGTCCCCTCCCCCTTTGTGTGGCTCAACGCCCTGGGCCTCAGTGGCCCCGTTTGTCCAATGAAGTTGTCGTTCACTACTCTGCAGGGTCGCAATGAAGACGAGAACTAAACCCCCACCCAGCACAACGAGGGGTAACATTCACTGAGCACCTGCTATTTCTGCAGCCATAAAACCACTTACTCAAGGGAGATGGTAGAAGTGCACAGACATGGTGACCTCATGCTGGGGGTGTGGTGGGCATAAAATTGCTATTCTTTTTTCTAGAGGCTTGAACTCAGGCAGCTGACAGTTCTGTGTTGGAGGATGTTAGGTGTTCTAAATGTCACTATTTTAGGAATGAGGGTGCCCACGCCACCCAGACCTGCACCCCATGTCCCCTCTCTGTCCCCTGGGCTCGGACCTCAGGAATCCAGGCTGCCTTTCTCTCTCCTGAGGCTATGCCCCACTCCTTCCATAGGCTCAGCCTCTTACAAGCCTCGCTCTGGACTGGAATACCATATCCCCCTGACCCTTATCACTTTAAAAATGTTATCGCAGACAGCTGTGGGGAGTCAGAAAGGGCCAGCAGGGAGGGACCACAAAGCACACGAAGGTCGTGTAGTGGTGGCCTTTGGTCTGTGGTTCCTGCCTCCCTTTGAGATGGTAACTCAAGCGTGGATGGAATGAAAGTTGCTGATCAGCTGGTCTCAAGGGAGCAAGACTTGTCGATTATCCCAGTAGGTCCTTAAAAGTGGGCAAGGGAGGCAGAAGAGAGAGTCAGAGAAAGATGTGATGACACGGAAGCCAGTCAGAGAGATGTTGCCTGGCTGGTTTGGAAGGTGGAAGGAGGGGCCTCGAGCCAAAGAGCGAGGGCGGCCCCTGCAAACTGGAGGCCTGCAGGAAACCCCAGGCCACTTCACCAGCTCAGTGCCCACAGCGCTCTGAGCACCAGCACCCAGGACCTGGCTTCTCCCACATATATCGACCCCACGTGCCGGAACGTCCTCTGCTCCCGCACTCAGGGTATATCCGTGAGGGCTTCCTGGCCGTGCAGCATGCCGTGGACAGGGCTGTCATGCAGTACCACGCCAACGCCTCCACGCACCAGCTGTTTGAGAAGCTCACCGTGATCGCCAAGAGGTTCCCTTACCCGCCTTTTATCTCGGACCCCTTCCTCGTCGCCATCCAGTACCAGCTTCCCCTGCTGCTCATGCTGAGCTTCACTTACACCTCACTCAGCATCATCCGGGCTGTCGTGCAGGAGAAAGAGAGGAAACTGAAGGTAACCCTGTTTGCGTTTGGCTTTGAGAGATCCTGAGTCCGGGCACAGTGTGGCCATGGGCCGTCGTGTCCTGAGTCCTGTCATCAGGTGGGGGCAGCTCCTGGGCACTGGGGGCACCAGGGCAGCTGGGCGTGGGGCTAGTGCCCACATGGCTCAGCCCATCTCAGGCTTCTTTGAAATCAAGCCTGTTCTGTCCAGATTTTTAAAACCCTGATAAAGCGCTGTAGTTCATGTGCTGTATATTAAAGACTGAACATTGAAAAGACAGTGTTTTGGATACATTGGGTAAAGTAAAATACATTGTTGAAACTAATTTCATTTGTTCCTTTAAACTTTTTTGGCTGCATTGGGTCTTTGTTGCTGCACGCGGGCTTTCTCTAGTTGTGGTGAGCAGGGGCTACTCTTCGTTGTGGTGCGTGGGCTTCTCATTGCAGTAGCTTCTCTTGTTGCGGAGCATGGGCTCTAGGCACGTGGGCTTCAGTAGTTGTGGCTCACAGGCTCAGTAGTTGTGGCTCGCAGGCTGTAGAGCACAGGCTCAGTAGCTGTGGCACACGGGCTTAGTTGCTCCGCAGCATGTGGGATCTTCCCGGACCAGGGATCGAACCCGTGTCCCCCGCATTGGCAGGCGGATTCTTAACCACTGTGCCACCAGGGAAGTCCCTAAACTTTTTTTTTTTTGGCCACGCCACGTGACTTGCAGGATCTTAGCTCCCCTACCAGGGATGGAACCCGTGCCCTCGGCAGTGAAAGCGCGGAGTCCTAACCACTGGACCGCCAGGGAAGTCTCCCTTTAAATTTTTTTGATGTGGCTACTGAAATTCTGAATTACGTATGCGGGTCGAATTCTGTTTCTGTTGAAACAGTAGGTCAACACGAGATAAATGTTCACATACATGGAGAGCAGGAAGCGAACTTTGCGTATGATCAAGGACAGCTGTGGTGCCCGGCTGTCAGGCAGTGTCGTGGGGGATGGAGAAGTGTGTGAGGTGTGCTCCACAGGCATCTCACTGACATAACTGTGTACACCTGGGTGAATAGTGTCCCCTGTAAGCTCTCACCTTTGACGCTGCCAGAATTACCCAGAATTTATGTGAAGTTCTTCCTTTGGCAATGTCTGCAGTGCCAGTGGAAGGACATTTAGAGTATTCTCAGTGGTGCCAACTCTGTGATTATTGGAGCTTTTTTTTTTTTTTTTGCCACACCATGCGGCATGTGGCACCTTACTAGTTCCCCGACGAGGGATTGAACCCATGCCCCTTACATTGGAAGCTTGGAGTCTTAACCACTGGACCACCAGGGAAGTCCCTATTGGCGCTTTTAAATTGCTGTAAATGAGGGGCTGGGAGAACTAATGAGGTGGGTCCTGTCCACTTCGGTGCCTAAATAACTTTAATAAAATGGTGTGACGCTGAGGTGGTTAGCAGTGGACAAGGAAATGGTTCAGGAAAAAATGTTTGTGCGCGCACGCGCCTCCAGGTGCATAGATGAAACCAGTGTGGCGGGATGTTGAGTGATCACTGAGCCCAAGTGGTATGTGAGTGGCCACCGTTCCAATCTTCCTATTTTTCTGATGGTTTGAAATTGTCCATGAGAGGAAGTTGGAAAATCAGCCTAGCTTGGTGCCTGGCACATGAGAGACACTTAATCAGCCCTGGTCCCCTCCCCCAGACCAGTGCTGTCCGTGGTAACAGACAGGCCTGGGTCTGCTGTCCTCTACGGCCCCACTGGGCACTTGTGCCTGGCACGGCTGAGGAGCTGGCTTTTTAATCTTAAGTAATTTCAGCCAAAATAGCCACGTGTGGCCGCAGGCCGCTGTATTGGATGGTGCGGGTTTAGTGTGAGGGAGGCTCCCGGGGTCTGGTGTGGCAGGGGTGGCAAGCAGTGGGGCGTGTGGAGCAGCACATGTGCCCCTCCCCCAGGAGTACATGCGCATGATGGGGCTCAGCAGCTGGCTGCACTGGACTGCGTGGTTCCTCCTGTTCTTCCTCTTCCTCCTCGTCACTGTCTCCTTCATGACCCTGCTCTTCTGCATCAAGGTGAGTGTGGCTTCAGAAGGGGGTCTCACATGAAAAGCAAGGTGTTGGAGTTGGCGGGAGGGCCAGAGACAGGTGTGGCAGCACCAGGGAGACCCCAAGACTCCACACTTACGGCTTTGGTTGGGGAGTCTGCCCTTTTGGTAGAGAGGACTGGTGTAGCCCTTCTCCCACCCTTACCAGCTCCATTTGGGGCTGGGAAAGTTTGAGACTCTTCCTGGTTTTGTCTCCCCTACCCTGCCCCGACCCGCCCCCACCTGCCAACGGGATGGCCGCACAGGTGAAGAAGAACGTGGCAGTGCTCGCGCAAAGTGACCCCTCGCTGGTGCTGGTCTTTCTGGCCTGCTTTGCTGTCTCCTCCATCTCCTTCAGCTTCATGGTCAGCACTTTCTTCAGCAAAGGTGAGTTGTCCTGCCCCTGAGAGTGGAGGTCTGTGGGTGATGCACACCTCAGAAGACCGGCAGTTTCTCTTGGGATGAGTAAGGTCAAGGGGTCCAAGGGCATCTGAGCAGAAATAATCCGGAGACTGAGGTTTTCTTTACTCTGTGCCTTCCTTTGGATTCAGTTTTCTGGGTGTCAAAGTACATCCCTGAACAGTTCTTTCAGTGAAGCTCAGCGAGTGGTTAATTCTCATTGACTTTGTGTATCTGAAGATGTCTCTGTTTTGCCCTCACTCCTGAATACTGTCTTAGCTGCATATAAAATTCTCCTTGGCGCTTTGATAACGTTACCTTATTGCCACCGGATTTCCATTATTGCTGGGAAGAAGTCAGCTGACAGTCTAGGTCTGATTTTTCTGTATGGATGTTTGGATCTGAGGACTCATGTCTTTTCAGTTCTGCATTTCCGTTCGTCATCCATCAGACTTTGCTCCCTGTTAATCCCCCTTCTCTTCTATTAGACCTAAGTGGAAGCCTCTCAGTCTGTCCTTCCATGTCTTGTAACTTTTTTTTTTTTATTAATGTGGTAAAATACATATGACATAAGTTTACCACCTTAACTTAACCATTTTAAGTGTAAAGTTCAGTGGCATTAAGTACATTCACATTGTCATGCAGCTGTCACCAACATCCATCCCCAGAAATCTTTTCATCTTGCAAAACTGAATCTCTGCCCCCAGTAAACACTAACTCCCTACCCCGTTCCCACAACCCTGGAAACCACCATTACATTTTCTGTCTCTATGAATTTGACTACTTGGGACCTCATGTAAGTGGAAATCATGGAGCGTTTGTCTTTCTGTGACTGGCTTACTTCATTTAGCATAATGTCTTCAAGGTTTATCCCTGTTGCAGCTTGTGTCAGAGTTTCCTTCCTTTGTAAGGCTGAGTAATATTTCATCATAGGTATAGACCACATTTTGCATATCCATTCATTCATCAATGGATATTTGGGTTGCTTCCACGTTTGTGGCTATTGTGAATAATGGTGCTATGCACATGGGTGTACAAAGATCTCTTTGAGACCCTGCTTTCAGTTCATTTGAGTGTATACCCAGAGGCAGAACTGCTGGATTGTATAGTAATTCTATTTTTAATTTTTTGAGGAACTGCCATACTGTTTCTACAGCAGCTGAACCGTTTTATATTCCCACCAACAGTGCAAAAGTGTTCCAATCTCTCCACATCCTCACCAATACTTGTTATTTTTTGCTTTTTTTTATAGTAGCCCCCTCTTGGGTGTAAGGTATATTTCTCAGTCTGTTCTTTATGTCTCTTAACTACTTTTTCATACCTTAAAAAATCTCTTTGTGCTGAGCTCTATATGAATTCCTTAGAGTTGTCTTCTAATTCCCTAATTCTCTCTTGGACTGTGTATGTTCTAGACTGTGTCTCATCTTTGAGATTTTATTTCTATGACTATATTTATCCTTTACCAACTCTCCAGTTGATTGTTGTACATATCCACTTATTCTTGTTTCTTCATCCATTTTTGTGGGGAAAAATCCTCCTTTTATCAATGGAAGCATTTCTTCATTTACTCCTTAAAGTCCTTGATGTTCTTGTTTTGAAGTCTCTTTCCTACTCAAACTTACTCCCTTGGAGAGCTTTAAACATGGGGGTGATTCCCAGATTTAGACTCATGCCCAGCAACTCCCCTTAGATGTTTAACATATGTCTCAGTCAGACGTGTCCTGAACTACTGATGGTGTCCTCAAAACCCCATTTCCCCATCTCTACCATGTGCTCACACTAAAAACCTGGGAATGCCCTCGACTCCTCTCCCTCTAGCATCCTGCCCCAGTCCAGTCAAATCCTGTCCACTGTACCGCAAGGTACCCCTGAACTCCAGCCACCTCCCACCTCCCCCACAGCCCCTCCCTGGCCCGAGCCACTGTCATCTCCAGCCTGGTTGACGGCGGTGGCCCCATAACTGGCCTCCCTGCTTCTGCCCCTGCCCCTCTTCAGTTTCTACCCAGGTCAGAGGTTCTCCAGTGTGGTCCACAGGCTCCTGGGACCTTTAGAGGTTCACAAAATCAGAACTTTTTATGATAATATCAGAATGTCGTTTGCCTTTTCTACCATGTTGACATGTGCACTGATGGTGCAAAAGCAAAAGTGGTAAAACTGTCGGCCCTGAGCACGATCAAGACAGGCTCCAAACTGCACTAGGCAGTGGCGTGTTCTTCACACCACACGCTCTCATAAACAAACAAACAAAAATGCCCGTTTCATTCAAAAATGTCCTTGACGGAACAGTAAAAAGTGTTAATTTTGTTAACCTTTGACTCTCAAGTATACTTTTCTAATATTCTGTGTGACTCAATGAGATGTCCACAGAAAGCGCTTCCTTGAGTACTGTAGTATAATGATTCTCTTGAGGAACGGCATGTGTGCAGGTGTTCGAGTTGTCAGCTAAACTAGCCACTTTTTTCACGGAACACCATTTTTGCTTGAAACAATGACCGTCACACTGTCATTCACATGCTGGTATTTGGTAAGCATTTTCTCAAGTGTGAGCTGCCTTTTTAAGGAAAACAACTGACAATATCTGATGTCAATTACAAAATTCAGGCTTTCAGGCAACAAAAATAGAGTTTTGCAAACTTTAATCTACCACCATGAGCTTTACAGCCTCCCAGTACTTACTTACTTTTTTATGAAATTAGTGATAATATTACCCAATGTGATTTTTTTATGTGGTGTAATAAAATGTGTCAACATTTGGAAGATGTTCTTTGCCCAACGAGCAATATTTTCCAAATGGCCAATGCATCATGTTACAAAATCATGCAAGAGTAGGAAATAACCCGTTCCAGGTACAAGATGGACCAATAGATTTTCACATAAGAGTATAAAAAGTTCATTGTTCAGGTTGATTCCACGTGGCACCTCACCTTTAAGAAACCACCCCTTGGTAAGTGGTGGTGTGGTAACAAAGAAGAATATCCAAAATACCTAAAAAGGCTATTAAAATTCCTGTCCCTTTTCCAACTGCTGATCTCTGTGAAGCTCATTTTCTTCATTCACTTCACCTAAAACAAGGCAATACATCAGAGTGAATGCAGAAGCAGATATGAGAATCCAGCTGTAATCGGTTAAATCTTTACAGAGGTTTGCAAGAATGTTACACGAGGCTACTCTTCCCACTAAATTGTGGGAAATACAGATGTTGTTCATAAAAATGCTTATGTTAACTTGTAATGGGTTTATTATTGTTATTCTTAAATATCTTTAAATTTTTTTAGTATTCATCTCTAACACAGTGGAATATTGACGTATATGTAATGTTTGTATCCCACATAAACAAAGTTCTTTGACATCCTCTACAACTTTTTACAGCATAAAGGAGTCTTAAGACCAAAGAGTGTAAGGGCCACTGTGTGGACTGAAGCCATGCTGTTTCCCCACACCTCCACCACCCCATCCTTACCTCTTTCAGGTCTTTTCCACGTTCACCTCCTCATCAAAGCCTTTCTTGGCCACCTGGTTATAATTGCAACCCCCAGCCTAGGGAGTGTCTTGTCCTGGGTCTGTGGTTTGTTGCTGTTCGCAGGGCTGTACCCACCCAGCACCATCTGCTTTACTTACCTTCTTGTCTACTGGCTGTGTCTGCACTGGATCCTAAGCTCCCCGAGCGGAGGGCTTTGTCTGTTCTGTTTCCTGGTGCCTGGAACAGGGCCTAGCACAGAGCAGGGGCCCAGCGAGTATCTGTGGGATGCACGAGTGAACAAGGTGGGGCAGGACCAGGTGGGGGATCAGATGCTCCGTGTTAGTCGTGTCAGGTGTACGATGCCCAGATAGCTGGAGGTAGGTCTGCAGGAGAGGGTGGAGAAATCCACGTGCGGTTCCCGGGGTGGGCACAGGCACGCCAACAAGGGCAGAGGCTGAGGGCCGAGCATGGAGCGCCCCCCCAGCACTGAGGCTTGTGTCCCCGTGTCCCCAGCTCCTGCCAGGCTGGGGTTGGGCAGCTCGCCCGAGAGAGGTGTCCTTTGTGCCATGGATGGAGCCCATCGGTGCAGATGCTCTCGCCTGGTTCTGGCACACTTGTCTTCCTCTCTCCGCCCATAGCCAACATGGCAGCAGCCATCGGGGGCTTCCTCTACTTCTTCACGTACATCCCTTACTTCTTCGTTGCCCCTCGATACAACTGGATGACGCTTAGCCAGAAGCTATTCTCCTGCCTCCTGTCCAATGTTGCCATGGCAATGGGAGCCCAGCTCATAGGAAAATTTGAAGCAAAAGGTGAGTATTTTCCTTTACACAGGCTGTCCTTGCTGATTCAGTTACCCCCAGAGGGTCTAAGCAGAGAAGCCTCCAGCCTCAAGACTCTCGCTCCAACAATAATCAGACACATCAGCACAGCTAAACGAACAGTGCATTTGGAAGGCAGGTCCTCAGCAAGGGGGAGGCTCACGCCCAGGGCAGACGGGGAGGAGTGACCAGAGCCACAGGGGAGGTGGGTCAGAGACACGTGGTTCACAGGACAGAGAGTTAAGGTGTCCAGTGCAACATTGGCCACCACCTGACCATTGTGGTCCCGGCTCTGAGCTCCCCTGAAGCCCTGCCTGGAACCGGCCGTTACTTCAGGAAAACACTGGCCGTGAGCGTCTGCATCTGCCAGTGGTGGGATTCAAGTTGGTTGCCTCTGAGTCTCTGCCTGCCTCTCGAGGCTTTAGGATCCCTAGGCCAGAGGTCTCAGTCTGCGGGGTTCGATGGGCTCCCAGCTCTTGGTAAACTGGTAGAACTAGCATCTCCCCTCCTCCTGTTCCCCTGATACCTTCTGCAGTGATTGATGATGATGGCAGGAAGGCCTGAGAGAGGAACAAGTCACAGACCAGGACATTGCTTTCTTGAGTTTTGTGAAATTTCCTGATTTTTAAAATGTCATGGGTGTCAAATAAACACCTCTAGGGCTGACGTTGGCCTGGGGGCTCCCATTTTGCAAACCCTGTAGGAGATTCTCAGATTTCACATGGTAGAGTCAAGGCTGCTCCTCTAAAGGGTTGAGAGGACGCCTAGTTTAACCCTTAACCCCACACCTGCTGGGAAATCTCCAGAGATGGAGCGCTCACCTCTTAGGAGAAGGCCCCGTTCATTTCTGGATCACTCAGACCACCTCACAGAAGGGCCTTGAAGAGGCAAGTGGACCCAGACCCGGCCCTGCCTCTGTCTCATTTGCCTTGGTTCCAAGCGGAGACAGAAGGGACAGGATGAGTTTATGCGTGGCTGGTGTTGTGTCAGTGTCCGTCTCCCAGGAGCTCCTGTTGTTGCTCTGGCTCTGCTAGCAGGAGGTGAGATACAACCTCGCTTCTGAGTGACTGACCTGAGTGCATTTTGGGATGGTCTCACCCCGCCCCACCCAGATGTTCTCTATCAGGCTGAATGCTCTGGTTTCTTCCAGTCATGCAATTCCTAGTTGTAGCTTCCTAGTTGTGGGTCTAAGGAGGGAGGGAGGTGGGTGACCACGGGAACCTTTAGTGTGGCTTTATCCTTAATTAGAATTTTTTTCTTCAGTTGGCAAAGTCCTATGACACTGGAGCTTTTAAATATACATGGTTCTCCATGTTCAGTAGTGTGTGATAAAATGTAGATTTTTTTAAAGGCACAGTCCCTTCCAGGGTTCAAATGCTTTTTAAAAAGCCATTTATAAAGAGGAGTCTAACTATATGGCACCTCTTGGTTTTCAAAATTCTATATTGAATTTTCTTCTTTTTTTTTTTTTTTAATTTTCTCCTGTTTTTTATTTTTGGCTGTGTTAGGTGTTTGTTGCTGTACGTGGGCTTTCTCTAGTTGTGGCGAGCAGGGCCTACTCTTTGTTGCGGAGCACGGGCTCTAGGCCTGTGGGCTTCAGTAGTTGTGGCATGCAGGCTCAGTAGTTGTGTCTCACAGGCTCTAGAGTGCAGGCTTCGTAGTTGTGGCACACGGGCTTAGTTGCTCCACGGCATGTGGGATCTTCCCGGACCAGGGATCGAACCCGTGTCCCCTGCATTGGCAGGCAGATTCTTAACCACTGCACCACCAGGGAAGTCCCTGAATTTTCTTAAAATAGACAAACTTCTAGTTGTTTGAAAGTGAACAGTGACCAAGACTGGAGAGCAGCCATTTCCATCAGGGGCCCTCGAGCCAACCCAGGTGGTCCAGCCGCACAGAATCCCCAAGCATCATTTGGACTGTGATGTTGCAAACCAGAGAGAGGACAGAACACCACGAGCACCACTAAACAGAGCTTTATGTATGCTGGGAGTGTTTCCTTTTTTTGAAAAGACTTGTATTAAATGCACCCTCTTCCAGTGTTGGCCTTACCCAGATCACATACGTGTATGTGTGTATGTGTATGTACACGTGTATGTGCATTCGTGTATATGTACAGGTATGTTATGTAGATGGATATGTGTTTATCTGTGTATATGTCATAAATCAAACATGAGCCCCTCTCGTCTGTTCACAAGCTTTTGCTGGTTCTATGACACCGATTTGGTGACTTGCTCTTGTCTGAATGCCTGAAGAAAGTTGTCAGGTTTGCTGTACGCGGGGAGCCGTCACACTGACTTTGCACTGCTGCGCACACATGTGCATTGGCGGCCACGGGTCCGCTTCAGGCCCGTTTCCTGGCGTGTCTTCCAGGCACAGGTGTCCAGTGGCGAGACCTCCTGAGTCCTGTCAACGTGGACGACGACTTCTCCTTTGGGCAAGTGCTCGGCATGCTATTGCTGGACTCCGTCCTCTACAGCCTGGTGACCTGGTATGTGGAGGCCGTCCTCCCAGGCCAGTTCGGCGTGCCCCAGCCCTGGTATTTCTTCATCCTGGTAAGTTCTGACAGCCACCTCTGTGGGGGTGGAGGTGGGCCCAGCGCCCACGCCAGGCCCCTCCAGTCCCTGACATACAATGCATGCCCTGTGCGCTGTCATGAGCCGTGTGTCCTAGAGGCCCCGAGACCCCCACGCCCGAGGTGATCCCTGCACTCCAGGGTCCGAGAGGAGGAGCTGGCGCTGGCTGGCCTGCCACAGGGCCAGTACACAGCCCCCTCCCAGCCATCTTTCTCAAAAAACGTCTTGTTGGGTTTTCTGCCTACAAAGTAATAGAGCTTCTTGTAAAAACGATCACATGCTGGAGTGCACAGCACACTCCCACCCCCCAGAGATGAACATCGCTGACACTTTGAGGTGTAGCTCTTCAGATGATTTTCTATGCATGTGCAGCTATAACATATATACACTTGTTTTTAGAAGGGGGGATTATATTGTAAAAATGCGTGAAACTTGCTTTTTTTTTTTAACGTAACAGTACATCTTAGATATCTTAAGTACATATACATGTGGGTCTATTTACAAATATGCTTCTAGATTTTTATCTACACGTTTATAAATTTTTAAAATTTATTTATAAATATATTTCTATTTAAACATATGTGTTTTTATCAACCAACTTCACTTTTTTTTTTTTTAATATTTATTTATTTATTTAATTTTGTCTGCATTGGGTCTTTGTTGCTGCACGCGGGCTTTCTCTGGTTGCAGAGAGCGGGGGCTAATCTTCGCTGCGGTGCACGGGCTTCTCACTGTGGTGGCTTCTCTTGTTGCAGAGCATGGGCTCTAGGCGTGCGGACTCAGTAGTTGTCGCACACGGGCTCAATAGTTGTGGCTCACAGGCTCTAGAGCGCAGGCTCAGTAGCTGTGGTGCACAGTCCTAGTTGCTCCGCAGCATGTGGGATCTTCCCGGACCAGGGCTCGAACCCGTGTCCCCTGCATTGGCAGGCGGATTCTTAACCACTGCACCACCAGGGAAGCCCCAACTTCACTTTTTTTTTTTTTTTTTTCCAACTTCACTTTTTAATGACTACACAGTATTCCATGGATGTACCACTGTATCATTAACTAATTCCCTGTTGGTGAGCTAGGTTAGCCAGGTGCCGCTTCATCGTTCGTTCTTTGATTCAACAAATATGTATCAAGCATCCATTTACTGTATTTCATCAAATCTAAGATGGCCCTTGGAGAATTCTGTGGCAGTCCAGTGGTTAGGTTAGGACTTGGGCTTTCGCTGCCAGGGTAGGATTCGATCCCTGGTCAGGTAACTAAGATCCCACAAGCCGTGTGGTGCGGCCAAAATAAATAAATAAAAATAAAATAAAGCTATAAATACATTTTTAAAAAATCTAAGATGACCCTGATTCTTAGAGGCACCATTACTTCATCACTAAGAAAGAAAAATACTGACAGTTAAACTATGGCATTTCTGTGATTTGTAAGACACATTCTGATTTCAAAGTCACTTAAAACTTGAGACACGTGTCCCCTAAAACCAATGGACTGTGATATGAGGAACCACCCCAGGCCGTGGGGTATGTGGGGGCTAGAGCTGTGGGTGAGATGTTCTCCCCCTGCAGGGCTTCCCTCCGGGGTGTGGGCGTTCTTCCAGGGCCCTGTGCTCACCTCTCTTGTGACCCTACCCAGCCACTGTGCCATCAGTGTGCCACCCTCAAGTGACACCTGCACTGCCGGGGCCAGACCGTAGAAGGGGAGGCCTCCTCCCAGCAGAGGGAGGCTGGACTTTGGGCTTCTCCTGCTTATTTCACGAGCGCCTGCGTGGCTGAGTGAGGATGCAGCTGGGGGCTCGTCCCACGTGGCTCTGGGCTGGACTTAATGACCTGTCTTTGTATTAAATTCCATTGTTAACTTTCCCTGTATCACCTCTGAGTTGACGTGCACAGTAAGCCCCTTCAGCAGAATAGGAAACAGTCTCAGAGCTTCCTGGGGCAGCTGGGTGCAGAACTGCGCTGGGTCTCACACCAACCCTGGACTCTAAGCAGCGTCTTCCCTGCAGCAGCGCTGAGCAGGGGAGTCTAAGGGCAGCTGCTGTCTGCTCTAGCTTTTCGGTTGGTTGTCACAAACAAAATGAACTGACGTGACTTGGCTGTTTGAGAGCTTCTGATTTCCATCCTAGCCCTCGTATTGGTGCGGGCACCCGAGGACAGTTCTAGGGAAAGAGGAGGAAGATGACGACCCTGAGAAAGTGCTTAGGACCGAGTACTTTGAAGCTGAGCCAGAGGACCTGGTAGCCGGAATCAAGATCAAGCATGTGTCCAAGGTGCCATACCTATGGGGACGGGGACCGCAGGGTCACGGGGCGGAGACCATCCTCTGGGCCTTGTTTCTCCTGGATTCCTGTGGCTGCCCTCTGACCGGCTCTCCTGGGCACCAGCCATCCCTCAGGCTCTGTCCCCAGGGCCCAGTGTGGAGACTCAGGGTCGAGTCAGCAACCCGTGCTGCCCCACTTAACCTCTGACCAGCTTTGCAGTGGATGCTCTCTGTGTTCGCCATGTATGATGCCTGGGCGTCATGGGCCTTCTAGTCCTGCCGAGACACCAAAACACCGGGGTGCTGGGGACCTGGGGTGGGGCGGAGAGCAGCAGGAAGCAGCGGGGCCTCCTCTCAGTCCTCCTCCCGCCTCTCTGCGCTGGTTGGCGGTACTGGGCGTGGTCTCCTCCCCAGACGCTTGGACGGGTATTCCAGAGGGGAGTAGAAGGGGCCCTTTGCAGTGAGGGGCTCCTGAAGTCCGGGGCCACCCTCTGCCTTTCCTGCAGGTGTTCAGAGTGGGGAACAAGGGCAAGGCAGCTGTCAGAGACCTGAACCTGAACCTGTATGAGGGCCAGATCACTGTCCTGCTGGGTCACAACGGCGCGGGGAAGACCACCACCCTCTCCATGCTCACCGGTGAGGGGCCCAGCCTTCATGCCCCACCCTGACCTCCAGGCCCTTCCTTCAAGGCCACCTCAGCGCTGCCCGGCCTTGTGCCCTCAGGTGGCTATTGTCCTCCCCCTGCTGTGCTGATAGCTAGTGGAGCCCCAGGGGCTCTGGGAACAGGATGGGAGCCTCTCAGGCCACACAGAGGTGGCCCCACCCACGCTGATTTGGTCCCGAGCCCACTCTCCTAGAAAGCCGTCCTGGATGAGCCAGCCCAGCCCTGACGGTCGTCCTGTCCTCCCTGAGAACAGGCTCGAGTAGGACCTGGGCTCGGAGAGCGTGGGGGATGCGCCTCTTTCATTCCTTACAAGCCACACATCCTGGCAGTAGGCATCCCCCACCGTCCTCTGTCTCCAGAGACCCACACAGCAGGGTGCACACCGTGTGAACCAGGGAGGCTCAGCACTCCTCGTGCTACTGGAGGATGTTCGCACTGAACTTGAGCCCCGGGGTCTTCTGCTTGGCCCTAGGTCTCTTTCCCCCGACCAGTGGACGGGCGTATATCAGTGGGTACGAAATCTCCCAAGACATGGCTCAGATCCGGAAGAGCTTGGGCCTGTGCCCGCAGCATGACGTCTTGTTTGACAACCTGACTGTTGCAGAACACCTGTATTTCTATGCTCAGGTGAGCTGGCAGGTGACAGGATTCATGGGTCGTCGTGGTTATTCCATCACCTACATGCTCGGGTCCCCAGGGCAGCCATGTGAGCCCTTAGCCTCCCAGCAAACTGAACCTGCTCCGAGGAGGCGTTCACCAATTGCGGGGGGGTGGGTGTCAGGACGCGAGATCCAGCCTGGGGAGGGACGGAGACAGCACCATTCCAGTGCCAGCTGGACGGGCTGGCCTCCCGTCAGAAGCTGCTGCCAGATCTCTGTCCCCTGCTGTGTCAGCTGAAAGGCTTGTCGCGCCAGAAGTGCCCTGAAGAAGTCAAACGCATGCTGCACATCCTCAGTCTGGAGGACAAGCGTGACTCCCGGAGCAGGTTCCTGAGCGGGGGGATGAGGCGCAAGCTCTCCATCGGCATTGCCCTCATCGCAGGCTCCAAGGTAGGGGTGGCGGGGCCTGCAGCACAGCAGCCTGGGCCTAGGACATGGCTCTGCCGTCATCACAAGCCCTTTCCTCTGCCCTCCAGGTGCTGATGCTGGACGAGCCCACCTCGGGCATGGACGCCATCTCCAGGAGGGCCATCTGGGACCTTCTTCAGCAGCACAAAAGTGACCACACCATCCTGCTGACCACCCACTTCATGGATGAGGCCGACCTACTAGGGGACCGCATCGCCATCATGGCCAAGGGGGAGCTGCAGTGCTGCGGGTCATCTCTGTTCCTGAAGCAGAAATATGGTGAGCGGCCGCAGGCAAGCAGCGGGGCAGGCAGCCGAAACTCCATTCTGTGTGGGGTCAGCGTTGCTGGTCCAGTGTGCTGGAGAAAGTATCCACTGGTAACGTTCCCGAAGAGCCCCTGAGATCAGGCAGAGAGAGGCCTTCTCTAGACATCCTGTTCTGCTACCTGTGGGTAGAGACCCGAGGCCCCAGGCAGAGGGGCCTGTGAGAATGAAGAAGGAATGAAGCAGGTAGTCTTGATTTGGAGCATCATTCAGCCTTGAGCAGTGGACTAGCAGTCAAGTGCCAGGGCCACCAAGAGCAGGGGTGCCGTTGCAGAGACCAAGCCCGCTCGCCAGCGTTGCAGCTCCCAAACAAGTGAGGGGCCCACGGCACTGTCTAGGGCTGGTGGGCAGCGCATGGAGTCAGCCCCGTCTTTGCTGTATGAGCATGGCTTTCCATCTCGAGGGCAACTCATGGTCCAACATGGTCCTGGCACGCCAGGTCACATCCATGTCCCGCCAGCAGAAGGAGCCAATACAGAAGACCAGCGCCCCACCCCCAGGACACCCCAGGATTTGCACCCCTCACATCTGCAGCTTTCTCTGGCCAGCACACAGCCCCGAAAGCAGAAGGTGACCTAGTGTGGTCACCATCAGGCTGGGGGGAGGCTGTAAGAGAGTGGCCTTTGTCCTTAGGTTCTGCTACTGAGAAAGCAGGGAGAAGGGGTCTTGGGGACAGTTTGTACCCCAGTATCTGAGACTTGACATCTGAAGTCCAGCTCTGGTTTCACCTCCTTATCATGCTCAGCACCCCAGGTCCTCCAATATCTCTCCCCAGTGGGCGGAGGTGGGGAGGTGAGACCCTCAGGACAGCATTGAGGTGCCCTGAGATGCATCGATTCCAGTTCACTTGCCCCAGCTCTGCAGCCCCTTTCCCAGGAGCCTGACCTGCAGGAGCCCGGGGCCCTGGGCGGGCCAGGAGGAGAGTGGGTTGCAGCCTCACTGGGCTCCTGGGTGTACCAGGCGCAGGCTACCACATGACGCTGGTGAAGGAGCCTCACTGCAACCCCGAGGGCATCTCCCGGCTGGTCCACCACCATGTCCCCAACGCCACCCTGGAGAGCAGTGCCGGAGCAGAGCTGTCGTTCATTCTTCCCAAGGAGAGCACACACAGGTACATACATGTCCCAGAGAGCACGCACAGGTACACATCCTAGAGAGAGCATGCACAGGCACGTGTGTGTCCCAGAGCACCCACAGGTACAGATCTGAGAAGGAGGCTCAGGGAGCCTTAAGGGCTCCGTGTGTAGAGTCACCCACCCTACACCTGTGTGGCTTGGCCAGGGGCACCTCTTAGCTCCTGGGCCTGTGATGGTCGGTACCCACTGAATCTGCTTGCTGGGCCCAGGTTGCCAGGCCTCCCTGTGCGTCAGGGCTGTACCCGAGAAGGAGAAGAGTGGCTCGTCACAGGCTGCTCGGTGCCCTGGTGCCATCCACACTCGGCACGAGGCTCACTCCTCACACCGCAGCCACTCGGGGTTAGTGTGCAGCTGTGAACTCGTGTGTCTTCTTGGTCTCAGAATCTGAGTCATGAACACGGGCCTCATAAACAGAGCAGACTCCCGGTGTGGGGAGGTAAAAACCAAACTCTTAAGTCACATTCAGAAACTTTGGAATAGAAGACTTAAAAGTATATTAATCTTGCTGCAATCTGGATTGAGAAATGTGGTTTTAATCGCGGCAGTGTTCTCTGACTCTTTTTTTTTTTAAATTTATTTATTTATTTATTTATTTTTGGCTGCGTTGGGTCTTTGTTGTTGCGCGCGGGCTTTCTCTAGTTGCAGCTAGCAGGGGATATTCTTCGTTGCGGTGCACGGGCTTCTCATTGCAGTGGCTTCTCTTCTTGCGGGACATGGGCTCTAGGCATGCGGGCTTCAGTAGTTGTGGCTCGCAGGCTCAGTAGTTGTGGCTCGCGGGCTCTAGAGAGCAGGCTCAGTAGTTGTGGTGCACAAGCTTAGTTGCTCTGTGGCATGTAGGATCCTCCTGGACCAGGGCTCGAAACCAGTCCCCTGCATTGGCAGGCAGATTCTTTTTTTTTTTTTTTTGGCTGCATTGGGTCTTCGTTCCTGTGTGCGGGCTTTCTCTAGTTGCGGTGAGCTGTGGCTACTCTTCGTTGCGGTGCATGGGCTTCTCATTGCGGTGACTTCTCTTCTTGTGGAGCATGGGCTCTAGGCACGTGGGCTTCAGTAGTTGTGGCTTGCGGGCTCTAGAGCACAGGCTCAGTAGTTATGGTGCATGGGCTTAGTTGCTCCGCGGCATGTGGGATCTTCCTGGACCAGGGCTCGAACCCGTGTTTCCTGCATTGGCAGGCAGATTCTTAACCACTAAGCCACCAGGGAAGCCCGGCAGATGGATTCTTAACCACTGTGCCACCAGGGGAGTCCTCTCTGACTTAGATATAGTATAATTTGTTTTACACCTACTCTGTTATCACACACACACAAATGTGCTAATGCACATCCTTTTAGAAAAATCTTTGTCAAGATCTCCAATGACTCCTTAGAATAGATTCCCAATAGTGAGGTAAATATTACCAGATTCACTTCTGGAAAGGTGATGTGTTTGAGTTCCCCAGCAGCAGGATAGGGGAGTATCCATTTACTCCACAGTTGCCAACTTTGAGTAAAATTTCTTTTTAATATTTGTGTATCTAATGGGTGAAAATGGCACACACATGCGTAATTGGCATTTTGTGTTTCTTCCATTCCTGCTGGTGGGAGGTTGACTGCTTCCCATGCTTATTGGGCTATAAGCATCGCTTCTTCTGCGTGTTGCATGTTCACGGCTTATGTATTAACATCGACCATTTGTGTTGCAACTTTTTCTAATTTGTTGCTGCCTTTTAATTTTGTGAGATTTTTTTCCCACTGCAGATGGGATTAATGGGTTATATCTTTTCCTTTGTTATTTCTTCTTAGAAAGTATTTCCCTACCCTGTAAGTAAAAGAATATTCATCAGTTTCTTTTGGTTTGCTTTGTGATTTCATGTAGGTGTATAGGTATCGAAGAGTGCCTTATAGGCCAACATACTCAAAAAATGTTATGTGTGGGAATTCCTTGGTGGTCTAGTGGTTAGGCTTCAGCACTTTCCCTGCTGTGGCCTGGGTTCAATCCCTGGTCGGGGAACTGAGATCCTGCTAGCTGCGCGGCATGGCCAAAAAAAAAAAAAGAAGATTATTAAAAAAACATGTTACGTGGGGGGAGAAAGGGTGCGCAGGGGAAGAACAAAGCCTAACTTTTTTTTTTTTGAGAAGGCATCTCAAGGAGCTAACCTTCCTTTGCTCCTCCCCCATGCAGCACAGAGGTGATTATTTAGAAACAAATTATCTAGAAAGTCACTGAGAAGTGACTCATCACTCAGGGTCTTTTTTTTCAGGTTTGAAAGTCTTTTTGCTAAACTGGAGAAGAAGCAGAAGGAGCTGGGCATCGCCAGCTTCGGGGCCTCTGTCACCACCATGGAGGAAGTCTTCCTGCGGTAAGTAAACGTGCGTCTGCATCTGTCTAGGGCTCAGCCTTGCGGATGATTTTTCCAAAGTGTGATAATAAAGCAATCCCCCTGATTGTCATCTGGAACACCCATCTGAGGTGGACCTACAGCCCGGGGGGGTGGGCAGCAGGGCAGTGGGCTGGCTGTCAGAGCCCGAGTTCACATCACAGCCCTATATTAACACTTGCACAGACTCAGCCAGGTTCCTGACACACGCAGTGACTCAGTCAGCAGAGCAGCCGAGCTCTGATCACTGGAAACTCCACTCCCACGTTGTGAGTGTGTTGGCACCTCCCCTGGGGCCCCTCCCGGGAGCACCTCAGCAGCATCAGGCTGGCCAGGCTCCTCTCAGGTCTAGGTAATGATCCCGGAGTGTGTTTCCATCTATGATGAAGATGTGAAATTTAGCCTTCACCACTCAGAACTACGGGGTGAGCTCCAGATGGTTAATACATTGGTCAAACATTGCTTGAATGCTTTATTTAATAGATACAGTGCTAAGAACAAGAAATACAAAAATAAATGTGAGATAGATGTTTTTCCTTGAGGATCGCATACCCTAGAGGAGGCAACAGGATAAGTGAATATAAGTACAGTGCCATTTGAGTCGAGTGGCTCCCTGGCTTCGGTGCGGCCCCGATACCAGGCTCCGCCACAGGGCCTGGCAGACTTACCACCCGCCCGCCCTCCACACACCCGTCTCTGTCTCACCTGTCCCAGTGTTGCCCCTTCTGGAACACACTCTTCTGCTCCCTGGTCTCAGCGTGACAGTGAGCGCCCCAAGCCGCAGTGGCCTGTATTGTGACAAGCCCTCCTGGTGCTGCCATCGTGCCCCAAGCCCCATCCTGTCCCTCTGGAAAGCCCGGGTTATAAATGCTGACTTCGATCAGTCTCCCTGGGAGACCGGGAGGCCCCCATGGGCAGGGCCCTGTCTAGTTGTCTCTCTCCTGGACTTTGCTTGGCTGCCATAGCTGGTGTCCTGGAGATACTTATCGATGAATGAGTGAATGAACAAATGAAGTCCCAGCTGATGGAGCAGATGGCGCTCTGCTTTAGTGCCCCTGACAGTCGCCCGCCTTTGCTGCACCTCTCCCTCCCCGAGGAGCCGAGTTGTGAGTGGGCCTCCATGTCTCGACCAGGGTCGGTAAGCTGGTGGACACCAGCATGGACATCCAAGCCATCCAGCTCCCTGCCCTGCAGTACCAGCACGAGAGGCGGGCGAGCGACTGGGCCGTGGACAGCCACCTGTGCGGGACAATGGACCCAACTGACGGCGTCGGCACCCTGATCGAGGAGAACACTGCCGTCAGGCTCAACACTGGGGTGAGACTGCGCAACCCCGAGCACTGCATGCGTTAGAGGCCGCGGGGGCAGATAGCATAGGGAGGGTCAGCACTCTGGGAAGAGGGCGGATTACAGCTCGTGCTCCCATGGGCTGGCAGGCAGAAGGAAAACCCGGAACATTTTAGTCGAGCACCTGTTGTTTCTCGTTGTTCTAATAACCTGGCCACTCACGAATAAGGGTGAACGCTGCTTATAAGGCTAACAGTGCCCCGTGTACCGAGAGCTTAGAGCTTGCCGTGTGCCCGGCACCCAGTGAGACAGAGGGCAGCACTGGTCCCATTTTACAGACAGGAAGCTGAGGCCTGGGCCAAGGTCGAATGGGCAGCACATGGCGGAGCTGGACTCTGGTCCCTGCCGGCCTGACCTGCACTTAGAGGACAGTGAAGGGCTGAGCGTGGGGAATATAGGCAGTGGGGGGAGGTTTGTCCATCTCCTCTGCTGTGAGGGTGGCCAGAGTCCTCTGACCAGGAGCACGGGGAAAGCAGAGGCCTCGGCTCCCCTCTGGGATAGCAGAGGGTCCCTTAACCTCCTTCGACGGTGGAATAGTGCCTGCCCTGCCACCACAGCTAATGTGAGACCCCCAGGGCCCAGCTGGGACCTATGGGGATGTGTTCTTGTGGGTCTTCCATGTCATCAACTGGGCCCCAGGAGAAGCCCTGGGACCCCAGGCTCATGTGCAGACCGTGCCTGCTGCTGGGGGGCGGGGTCAGGCACTGGCTCTGGGGTGGCGGTTGTATCACCCTCATCCCCTCTGTCGCAGCTGGCCCTCCACTGCCAGCAGTTCTGGGCCATGTTCCTGAAGAAGGCCGCATACAGCTGGCGGGAGTGGAAGATGGTAGCGGCCCAGGTCCTGGTCCCTCTGACATGCATCACCCTGGCCCTCCTGGCCATCAACTACTCCTCCGAGATCTTCGATGACCCCCTCCTGAAGCTGACCTTGGCCGAGTATGGCAGAACCATCATGCCCTTCTCGATTCCCGGGACCTCTCGGCTGGATCAGCAGCTGTCAGAGCATTTGAAAGACATGCTGCAGGCTGAGGGCCAGGAACCTCGAGAGGTGCTGGGTAAGGGGTGTCCCCAGGGGGCTTGGGGCCCGAGTTGTGTTGTCAGAGCCTGCTTCTCAGCCAAGGCACTGTGGACATGTGGGGTGGTTCTTTGCTTAGCAGCATTCCTGGCATCACTCCCACTCCAGACATTGCCAGGTGTCCCCTGGGGGAGAAAATCTTTGCCCTGAGTCAAAGGAAGACAAAAGTCCACGTCTCTAGGGCTAAACTTTGTCCAGGCGGTCATTTACAGAAGTCAGATTCTTCAGGACCATTTACAAATGAAATGTAAAACCTCAGCGATGTTTACGTTACCTTTTTTTGTTTGAGAGGCCGGTCACGATATGCCTTATGTGACATGGTGTTTTCTTCCCACATCCTAAAACCGAAACTATCTTGTGTCCCTGGCGGTGGCAGTTGGACACTGCCCTGGCTTTAGAGCAGGCATCGCACTCTAGTTAAATGGAATATGCTTGAAGTTTTTCACGTTTTTCTGCTCCCCTCCCACTTCCTGGCCAGCAGCTTTGAGGTTCAGCACACTGATGGTCCCAAAATCTTGGCAGGGGTCAGGTTCTTCTTTAGGAAAATGTCGAACGTATCAACGGCCTAGAGCAGGCCGGCACTGCCAGGGGCACCGCTGCCAGGAGGAGCTGCTGCAGCCGGAGTCCCTGCTCGGCCTGCCAGCGATCAGGGCCCTGAGTAGCCCTACTGACAGTGGTGGGCGCCTTGTTTGTCACCCCCATTCCATCCCATCTTGTTTTCTGCCTGTCACTCGGCCTGGTGTGAAGATTTCAGGGCTGTCATGGTGCGTGGTGGCTCCAGGGATTTAGAACAGTGCCGTAGATGCCCGGGCCTGGGAGGGTGTGGAACGCCAGACTGCCTGCTCCCTCATGGAGCGTGGGGACTTTCAGTCCTGAGCACCTTACTGTGGGTGAATTACGCTGCACCTAATGCATCTGACCCTTTTCCTTGTGTGCCAAGAGCCACAGCAGACCTTGCCGGGAGCCTCTGTAACTGTCTCCATTAGGATTCACCAACGGGTCCCTGTCCCCTCGCTGACACTGGGGTCCCACAGTGTGGGTGTCATCGCTGTCCCCAGGCGACAGCTGAGTGAGAGGCAAGGCGGGAGCAGTGAGCGTGTGTGAAATGCTGGTTCCCTGCAGCTGTGCGGCTAGCTGTGGGCTGGGCAGTGTGTGCTCGTGAGCTAGTGGAACTGAATGCCCCCAAGGTCACTCGTGGGTGGACAGCTGACCCCACCCCCGTCAGAACCCCCGCTTGCTCTGTGCCACAGCTGAGGAGCAAAGTGACGGACCTGGCATGATTGGGATTCTGTTGCTGCCCTTGGGTTGCAGGAGAATGCCAGGCATATGGGCTGCCCAGAACCCAACTGCCCAGAGAATCTGATGTGAAGTGGGGATTCGCTGGAGCTCATCCGCGTGTCAAGAGAACAGCTCCTTCTCCCAGGGCCTTTTCCCTCAGGCCACTCTTTTTAAAAACTCTTATTTTTTTATGATTATAAAAGGGTACTTATTCCTTCTTTGAAAACTGGAAAAACAGAGACATAGAGGGACAGTCCTGTGTAATTGCACCCTTGGACGTAGCCCCTCACCCACCCCTGTGGTCCTGAGGGCTGGTCCAAGCCTACCTAGGGCCACCCCTCCCTGCACCTGACTGGGGGCTTCACCCTTCAGGCAGCTCAGAGGTTTCCACAGCTCTGACTTCTGGACCCTCACCTCCTCCTGATCCAGCCTTCTTCCTGCCACGTTGACCCTGGCCCAGGTCCGGGCCCTGTATCTCTGAGAGGCCCTTTAGTGTGTGAACGGGGGGTTTGTGGGGGAGAAGGAAGAGCCTGCCCTGCCACTCAGCTCCTGTGGCTATGGGGGTGTTCCCCCCGAGGCCTGCAGCCCCAGGTCCTGCTGCTCCCCCCGCGTGGCCCCATGGTCCGTGGACGGCGTGCGGGTGGAAGGTGATGCATCCTTTCTGCTGTTCCTCCAGCCCTTCAGAGCCCCACAGAGCAGGGCCTCGGAGGGGGACGCAGGACGCTGCTGACTCTGCCATTGCCCACCCCCAGGTGACCTGGAGGAGTTCCTGATTTTCAGGGCCTCGGTGGAGGGGGGCGGCTTTAACGAGCGGTGCCTGGTGGCGGCATCCTTCAGAGACGTGGGCGAGCGCACGGTGGTCACTGCCCTGTTCAACAACCAGGCGTACCACTCGCCGGCCACCGCGCTGGCCATCGTGGACAACCTTCTGTTCAAGCTGCTGTGCGGCCCTCAGGCCTCCATCACGGTCTCCAACTACCCTCAGCCCCGGAGTGCCCTGCAGGCCGCCAAGGATCAGTTCAACGAGTATGTGCACTGTCCCCCCACCTCAGGACCCCATCCCCGCATGGTCAGGACCTGGCCCAGCCCAGTCAGGACCCTGCTCCCATCTGGTCGGGACCCCTCACCAGGACTGACCACCTCAGGCACTGCCAGGGACCCCCAAGGGCCACAGCGGTAAAAACAGCATTGTTTCTGCCCTCAGGAATCTCCCAGTTCTTGGCTGGGGACTCCTGCCCCACATCCTTCTCAGCCTTCCATACTCAGCCTTCCCTTGGACAGCAGATAAGCTGGTGAGACCACAGCCCCCATACACCCAGGCCCCACGGGAGACTCCTGAGGATTTGGAGGGCCGTGCCCTCTTCCCAAATCTGCACCCGGCTCTTGCTGGCCACTGTCCCTGGGGGATCCGAGTGTCTGCTCCCGTCCAGCCTGCAGCACGCAGCTGTTGTGTGTGTCGCTGCCCCTCAGTGGCCTCGAGTCAGGGAGCCCGTTGGGCATCTCTGTCCTTAGGCCTGTCACACCATCATGTGTGTGGGACTCTCCCTCTTCCTGGTTGCAGAGTCCCCAGACCACTGGGGACCGTCCAGAGGAAGCCGGAAAAATCAATTAATTTCAGAACCATCACCCTACCTCAGGGCAGTTAATCAGTGGGGGGCGGTTTCATCCCCACTTCCCATTTTAGACTGTGCCCTGGCCCTCTAGTGTCTCCCTCCCCCTCTGCTCTCTCCAGTCCCCACCACGGAAGCAGAGACACAGCGGTGGTCCTCTGTTCTCGCCATGCCGGGGATCAGGCTGAGGAGTCGGGCTTAGTAGGGTGACAGTGGACAAGGAACAGGAGTTTTCATTTTGTTGTAACAGCTCTAGGAGATATAATCCACCTGCCATACAGTTCACCTGTTCACGGTGTACAACTGAACAGTTTCTAGTATATTCAGAGTCGTGGAGACATCACCACAATATAATTTTATTGAACGTTTTCATTATCCCTGAAAGAAACCCCGGGACCACTGGCAGTCACTCCCCATTCCTCTTTCCTCCACCTCTAAGCAGCCAGGAGTCTGCTTTCTGTCTCCGTGGATTTGCCTGTCCTGGACATTTCACGTAGATGGAATCAGATACCACGTGCGTGGCCTTTCATGACTGGCTTCTTTCACTCTTGAGGCTCATCCACGTTGTGTTAGCACTTCACTCAGTACATAGCATCCATTTGTCCCAGCACCATTTGTTGAACCTTTCGTGGGGTGGGGGTGTTTTAAGCTACAGAATAATGCTGTCAGCGCTGGTTTCTGGAACATGTTGCTGGCACCTGAATGTCCTGCCCACTCAAGAGCGGGGAGACGGCCACCACCCTGATGCTGTGCCCGACAGCGGGTCTGACTGGGGCAGCCAGAGAGAGCGAGGTGGAGGTCTCAGATCCATACCTGAGTGTCTGTGGGGAGTGGGTGGCACGGGGACAGATTGAAGGCAACTGGGAGAGTGGCACTGCCATCATTGGGGATAGGATGTCCAGAGGAGGAGCTGTTCTCAGGGGGATGGAATTTTCCTGGTGCAGAGACCCTGAGGCTCTCATGTTCTCTCTTAAACCCTTTAGTGGCTGGGCCACTGCATCACCTGCTTTGGACAGTAGTGACCCAGCACTTGATACCCCCACCTGCCCGGACATGCTGTGCTCTGTCCCTGACCTGTCGGTGCGCCCCCTCCTCACCCCCGCAGGGGCCGGAAGGGATTCGACATCGCCCTCAACTTGCTCTTCGCCATGGCGTTCTTGTCCAGCACATTCTCCATCCTGGCGGTCAGCGAGAGGGCCGTCCAGGCCAAGCACGTGCAGTTTGTGAGCGGAGTCCACGTGGCTACTTTCTGGCTCTCGGCTCTGCTGTGGGACCTCATGTCCTTCCTCGTCCCCAGTCTGCTGCTGCTGGTGAGCTGCATGGTGCTGGGGCCCTTCCCCCACGCGTCCAGGGGGCTTGCCTTGGGGACCCTGCGTGGACTGAAACCAGCCTGGGGTCCATGCTGGCAGCTCAGCCCCCGTTGCGGGAGGAGGTTAGGAATGCCCTGGCAGCCCCCCTCGCCTGTCTGCACACCCCCAGCCTCTGCCCCCCTTTGGTAGGTAGGGCCCTGGAGCAGGTGCCCTGGTGGACAGCTCCCTGTTTCCTCAGGGAGGATACCAGGAGAGCCACGGAGGTGGGTGGGGGGCAGACACGGTCAGAGGGGCTGATGGGCCTGGGCTCATGCGCCCCCTGTGGGCACGCCGGCCGCCTGTCTGTGCTGCTGCAGGTGGTGTTCAAAGCCTTCGACGTGCACGCCTTCACGCAGGACGGCCACGTGGCCGACGCCCTGCTGCTGCTCATGCTCTATGGCTGGGCCATCATCCCCCTCATGTACCTGATGAGCTTCTTTTTCTCTGGGGCGGCCACCGCCTACACGAGGCTGACCATATTCAACATCTTGTCGGGCATCGCCACTTTCCTCGTGGTCACCATCATGCGCATCCCAGGTGGGAGCCAGGAGACCACCTCCCTGCACCCCCATCCCTGCACCCACAGAGCTGCTCAGCCCGATGGGGGAGGCCCAGATGGGGGCACCGGGCAGGCCGGTGGGGCCGCCTGCCAGAGGTGCTGCCCCGGAGGCCTGGTGCCTGATCCCTGGGGGAGGCACAGCTGGCTATGCAGGGAACTCCGGAAACCTGCCCTTCCCGATTGCTCTGTTCTTGGAGGCAGGTGCGGTGTGTCCTCCAGCGCTGACTTGTCTGTGCCTCCTCCCCACAGCGGTCAAGTTAGAAGAACTTTCCAGAACCCTGGACCGCGTGTTCCTGGTGCTGCCCAACCACTGTTTGGGGATGGCGGTCAGCAGTTTCTACGAGAACTACGAGACAAGGAGGTACTGCACCTCCTCCGAGGTGGCAGCCCACTACTGCCGGAAACACAGTGAGTGTCCAGGCCTCTCTCGGCACAGCCTGTCCCCCATCGCAGGCACAAGGGCCACCTCGCATGGTGAAGCCACCAAAACGCAGGAGGTGCTTGGGGCCCCCGTGTGGCAGTGACACACCCTCGGAAGCCCAGTGGGCCCCGCGCCAGCGCATCCTCCACCCTGGGGGCTGGGTGCAGGCACCTCACGGTCCCAGAGAGAGGGTCATGGGCTGGGACCCCGGAGGGGAGGGGCGCTCAGGGCATGGCCACAGCACCCTGTCCCTTGCTTGCATAGACATCCAGTACCAGGAGAACTTCTATGCATGGAGCGCTCCGGGGGTTGGCAGGTTCGTGACCTCCATGGCCACCTCAGGGTTTGCCTACCTCACCCTGCTGTTCCTCATTGAGACTGATCTGCTGTGGAGGCTGAAGGCCTGCCTGTGTGCCTTCTGGAGGAGGCGAGCGCTGGTGAGTAGCTCCAGGGCCCCCGTCTGGCCTCTGGCTGCTCTGCGTAGGGCGCCCTCCAACCGAGGTTGGGCTTCCTTGGGGCCACCACACAGGGAGGGCCTCAACACTGGCCACAGCCCGGCTGCGTGTCCATCGGCAGCGCTCGCAGCCTGGGAGGGGCTGCGGCCTCACCGTCCCCAGGGGCTCTCCTTCCCAAGACCCTGAAGCCATGGAGTCGAGGGAGCCTGGGGCCTCAGGGACCTCGGTCTCAGTGGAGGCATGTGGGCTGGGGCGCCCTCATGTTTGTCACATACATTCTCTCCCTAAACAAACAAAACCTGTTGAGACAGCATTGGATGGACAGGAACCCAGGGCTAATTGGGGTTAAGATATGACTTTTCTAAGAAAAGGGGTTTCGTGGTTTTCTCCATGAGTCCTGCACCGTCCTTGTCCCCCAGGTAGTTTGTGTCTCCTCGAGGCAAATGTTAGCCCTTACGGCTGCCCAGCTCTCCTTGTGGGAGGTCTGAGTCGGCACACGTGGGGCTGAGCTGGGGTGAGTAGTTTAGCCCTTCCTCCCATGGGGAAGGACCTCTCTGGCGGGAGCTCACCC
The DNA here is from genome assembly GCF_028023285.1 of Balaenoptera ricei. Lineage (NCBI taxonomy): Eukaryota > Metazoa > Chordata > Mammalia > Artiodactyla > Balaenopteridae > Balaenoptera > Balaenoptera ricei. Next base: position 52,383,109 of record NC_082653.1, on the reverse strand, counting down.
TGGTGGTCTTTCTCCGGAACAATTAGACAGAAGTGTACACCCAGACGTCAGCGCTTCCTGAAGACCAGGACGTGGTGGATGAAAGGAACCGCATCCTGGCCCCCAGCCTGGACTCCCTGCTGGACACGCCTCTGATTATCAAGGAGCTCTCCAAGGTGAGGCGGGCCCTCTCTCCGCGGGTCTATCCCCCGGCCCCCCCCCCAGAGCTGGCTCCCGGCTGTCCCCAAGCCTCCGCACAGCTGTGTTTTCTCCCGGGCACTGTGCAGGTGTATGAGCAGCGAGCGCCCCTCCTCGCCGTGGACAAGGTCTCCCTCGCAGTCCAGAAAGGGGAGTGCTTTGGCCTGCTGGGTTTCAACGGAGCCGGCAAAACCACGACTTTCAAAATGCTGACTGGGGAGGAGACCATTACTTCTGGGGACGCCTTTGTTGGGGGCTACAGCATCAGCTCTGACATCGGGAAGGTGGGTACAGCCAGGGAGGCAAGAAGAAGGGCACCCGGGAGGTAGGGATGGGGCTTGTCTCTGGCTCATGGTTCATGGACAACAGGACGAGGCAGTGACCGCGGCCAAAGGTAAGCAAGTGATGGGGAGAAGACTGAGGAGATTACAGCCCCCTCGGCCAGACGGGACCAGGCCTGGCAGGCGGGCCGAGACCGGGTCCCTCCCGGAGAAGTGGCTTCTTTGGACCTGGGCACAGAGTGGCACCCACAGAACTCTGCCCACTGGAAAGAACTCTAGTCTGTGTGCATAGATTTATAATAATGGTGTTCTGGGCTGTTCAAACCAGACGTCCCACCGAGAACCAAAAGCAGGATAAAATGTTAATGACAAACCACATAGTTAAGAGCATCGAAGAGCCCGAGGCATGGTGAAGACCTCCGCAATCTGCAAGCCCCGAGAGGCTCCACCGGAGTGCCCCTGCACAGAGGGCGCTATGGTCCCGGTGACTGGGTTTAGGGACCTTATCGAGTGTATGGGGCAGAAACAAAGGACCACCCCTCTACGTTAGGATGAAGCAGGCCACCCTCCTGCTCTCCCTACCCCCGGGGATTGCATGGACGGTTTCCCGTGTGCTGAGCAGGGCAGGGGAAGGAACAGAGAAGATGCTTGTGCCTGGGAATGACTGCATCTCCTGAACTGGCAGCAGGGGCTTCCAGGTGGCTCTGCCACCACACTGCAGCTCACACCCTCTCTGCAGGAAGGTTTTCATCCTAGGCCTCCAAGAGCCCCTCACATAGTGCTTCAAGGCCTGTGAGCAGTGCACAAGCAAAGCAAACAAAGCAGACAGGGTGCTGCGGCTGGAGCCCACAGACACAAGGGCTCCACGGCAGGACAAGCCCACCACTTTGGATTTGCCGTTACCAGACCCAGATTATAAAACAACTGTGTTACTGTGTTCAAATAAACAGACAAGATTGAAATTATACGCAAGGAAGAGGAAACTGTAAATGTGATCTAGGAAATGGAGGCAAGGTGAGAAGTCTGAAATACGTTTAATCTGAGTTCCAGCAGGAAAGGAGAGAACGGGGGGAGAGGTAGTAACTGCCATGGTCATGGCCAAGAACTTTCCCAGACCAATTAAGAACAGATTCCAGAAGTCTAAGAACCCCAAAGAGGTTAAAGAAAAAGAAACCACATCTCTGGAATCCACAGAAACCAGGCTTGCCTGTCCCCACCAGCTGCCGAACGTGGCTGGAGGTGGAGGCCTGCCACGCGGCATCCTGGCTGTGCTGAACGTAGCCACTTGTTCCGAGACCAGCTGCCATGCCATCTGCCCAGGTGACGCCCCACCCCAAAGGTGTTGCCAGCAAACATCTCTTAATAGAGGAGGAAAAAGAAAGGTCCCAGCACACATTAGATGTTTGTCAAGCGTCTAATGAACGGGTATCTGTCAGCTGTAAAGCATTGCATGGACACGGTCACTTTGTATAATCAATGCATTCTTGCATCCATCCGCCCCTGTGCTGCCCGGGGTAGACCGGTTTCTGACCTGTCTCTGACCCCTGGGTGCGGGGCAGTCTGGCTCCCGGTGCCTACCCCGCCACTGAGCCAGCCAAGCCCCTCCAGCAACCCCAACAAAGTGCTGCTCGGCAAACTTTGGCAGTGGGAGGCCGCCAGGGCCTGTGCACCGACTGAGGGACCACCCTAGACAGATCCCCTGAGAGAAACCCTCTGACCTGCTGTCTCCCGGCTGTGCTCCAACCCCAGATGCGGCAGCGGATTGGCTACTGCCCCCAGTTTGATGCCCTGCTGGACCACATGACGGGCCGGGAGACACTGGTCATGTACGCCCGGCTCCGGGGCGTCCCCGAGTGCTACATCAGCGCCTGCGTGGAGAACACGCTGCGGGGCCTGCTCCTGGAGCCGCACGCCAACAAGCTGGTCAGGACGTACAGGTGCGCCTGTGTTCCGGCCCCTGCCCTGCCCCCCGCCTCAGTGACCTCAGGCCTTCCCAGGGTGGAGTCAGGCTCTCTGTTACCATAGAGCGGGGGGCACGCGGGTCAGGGGCTGGAGCTCCCACCCATCATTCCAGGATCAGTGAGGATTTGGCAGCATGGCCCAGGCAGCTCCAGATGAGAGGGGCTGCCCCTCAGGTTCCTGCCACCTGGAGGCACAGCCAGGACCCCCTGTCAGGCCCCCTTAGGTGCAGACAGGTGGTGTTACTGCTCTGTGTGGGGCTGTGGACCAACCCCCTGGGCACAGCTCTCTCTAGGGCTTCCTACTCTATGAGGTGGGCTTTCCAGGCACGCTCACCTCATTCTTCTTCACCTGGGACACTCTGCCATCACTGGGCCCGGTCCTGTGCTGGGACCCGGAGAGCCCATGCTAATCATCCGCCTTACCTTCCCCTGCACCCCCTCTGCCCTAGCGGCGGCAACAAGCGGAAGCTCAGCACCGGCATTGCCCTGCTTGGAGAGCCAGCAGTCATCTTCCTGGACGAGCCGTCCACTGGCATGGACCCCGTGGCCCGGCGCCTGCTCTGGGACACCGTGGCAAGGGCCCGCGAGTCCGGAAAGGCCATCGTCATCACCTCCCACAGGTAAAGCCAGGACCGGGGCTGTAGGAGGGGTGGGCCGGGAGGGGCTGGGTGGACAGAAGACCTGTCAGCATCTGGTGAAGTCTGAGGAGAATCCCTAGGCTCTACCGTGTGGGCCACACCCTGAGTATGGGAATCAGGAACAGCCTGATCTGGGCATCAGTACTTTCCCATGTGCACAGCTTTTGATGTGGAGGGTGGGCATCAGCATCCCCCAGTGCTATATCAGGCCTGCACTCCCTCTTCCCAGCATGGAGGAGTGTGAGGCCTTGTGCACCCGGCTGGCCATCATGGTGCAGGGTCAGTTCAAGTGCCTGGGCAGCCCACAGCACCTCAAGAGCAAGTTTGGCAGTGGCTACTCCCTACGGGCCAAGATCCGGAGCGACAGGCAGCAGGAAGCCCTGGAAGAGTTCAAGGCATTCGTGGACCTGACCTTCCCAGGTGTGTGCCGCTGTGCAGAGGTCGTCTGTGCGTCTGTCCATCCCTGACCCCTGGGACGAGGGCCACGATTCCAGGGGCCTGGGCCTCCCTCCCTTGGCCATCCAGCCCGGCCCTCAGGGGGACACGGTCTCTCCTTTGTGCAGGTAGCGTCCTGGAAGATGAGCACCAAGGGATGGTCCATTACCACCTGCCTGGCAGTGACCTCAGCTGGGCGAAGGTGAGCTTGGGCCCCACTGGGCCTCCAGCAGTTGCTCCTTCTCCAGCCAGCTCTTTCCAAGGAGGAATCACTTTCAGTTTCTGCTCTAACACTCACCCTAATATCTGCTAGGTTTGGGGGTTTATACCTCAAATATCTGAGTTGGAAAAAAAATGGTGCAAAAAAGGAGACTGGCCCAGAGAGGTAACACATCTTGCCCAAAGGTCATACTCTGAGCTGGGAAGAGTCAGGAGGAAGCCTGGTGCCGGGGCCTGCTCGCCCCGTGCAGGGGTAGGATCTCTGGTGGCCTTACCACCCCCTATGGCCAGAGGAGTCCCAGACCAGCCGAGGAGCCAGGCCCTGGCTTGTTAACAGTGGCTTTTCTGCTTCCAAAGGTGTTTGGTGTTCTGGAGAAGGCCAAGGAGAAGTATGGCATGGACGACTACTCTGTGAGCCAGATCTCGCTGGAGCAGGTCTTCCTGAGCTTCGCCCACCTGCAGCCACCTGTCGAGGACGAGGGGCCGTGAGGAGCCGGGCTCACAGGTGGGCATCCTCTCTTGCTCCGAGTTCACCTCATCCTACACCTTTATTTCTGATCACTGTTTTCTACAATGGATTGAAGAATCAAGGCACAGTATGGACCGGGTGTGTCGCGCCCTCACGCTGGGAAGCAGCATGGGAACGTCCGCGTCTCAGGCATTCTGAAGCCCGCTGTCCAGAACTCAAGATCCCCACCAAGAGCGTGTCGGGCAGTCTGTGTGGGCAGGCTGCGGGGTCTGGGCGGAGAGCTGTCCCGGAAGGGGCCTCACTGACCCAGGGGTCGAGAGTACCCAGCCATACCGCTGCGTTCGCACCTGGCATGGAGCTTCCCTGGGGTGAAAGGGGAGGCCTGCAGGACAGTGGGCATCGGGCTCACCAGGCTGCCCAGGATGGACAGAAAGACGCCTGTCACTGTCCTCAGGGGTGATACGGCTGAATTAGGCACTGAGGTCTTGGTTTCCAGTGCAGCTGGGTGTCCTGGAGTCCCTCTCCTGAGAGGGTGGACACTGCGCCAGACAGAGCCGGCCCTGAGCCCAGCGTCATCCCACCAGTGTCTTCCAGAGTGGCCGGTGAGGGGAGGGGTGAGCCACAGGCCGGGAGGCCAGTTGGGGACCACCGTGGGGCTGAGCAGCCACCCATGGAGGGCACACCTAGTGCGTGGTGACTGTCCGCAAAATAAAGGCTGGGAGGGAACATGACCGTGGTCTGTGAGTCACGAGGTGGGCCCCCGGGCCCCGTCACCCAGTGCAGTCCCAGCACGAGCCTCCTGTGTCAAGTTCCAGACAAAAACAAGTGCTCGTTTTTCCCGATACGTAGTCAGTTTACAGAACTCGCTGCTGTGGAATAAGCCAAAAATGCAAGTGCACAATCAGGGTAGCTAAATGGCCACCTGAAAGACCCTTTGTCCAGGGTGAGGAAAGAGGCATGTAGGGTTGGCAGAGGAGGGTGTGGAGCTGGGTGGGCAGGAGGCCTTTGGCTCCAGGGCCACTCGTGGGCTTTACACCATTTTCCAGGAGAGTTTTCTTCAGCATCAGCTCCCTTTTATTGACGCACTCTTATTTCTTTTTTTTTTTTTTAAACATCTTTATTGAAGTATAATTGCCTTACAATGGTGTGTTAGCTTCTGCTTTATAACAAAGTGAATCAGTTATACATATACAATATGTTTCCATATCTCTTCCCTCTTGCATCTCCCTCCCTCCCACCCTCCCCATCCCACCCCTCTAGGTGGTCACAAAGCATGGAGCTGATCTCCCTGTGCTATGCGGCTGCTTCCCACTAGCTATCTATTTTACATTTGGTAGTGTATATATGTCCATGACACTCTCTCACCCTGTCACATCTCACCCCACCTCCTCCCCATATCCTCAAGTCCATTCTCTAGTAGGTCTGTGTCTTTATTCCTGTCTTGCCACTAGGTTCTTCATGGCCTTTTTTTTTTTCCCTTAGATTCCGTATATATGTGTTAGCATGCTGTATTTGTTTTTCTCTTTCTGACTTACTTCACTCTGTATGACAGACTCTAACTCCATCCACCTCATTACAAATACCTCCATTTCATTTCTTTTTATGGCTGAGTAATATTCCATTGTATATATGTGCCACATCTTCTTTATCCATTCATCTGTCGATGGACATTTAGGTTGCTTCCATGTCCTGGCTATTGTAAATAGAGCTGCAATGAACATTTTGGTACATGACTCTTTTTGAACTATGGTTTTCTCAGGGTATATGCCCAGTAGTGGGATTGCTGGGTCGTATGGTAGTTCTATTTGTAGTTTTTTAAGGAACCTCCATACTGTTCTCCATAGTGGCTGTATCAATTTACATTCCCACCAACTGTGCAAGAGTGTTCCCTTTCCTCCACACCCTCTCCAGCATTTATTTTTTCTAGATTTTTTGATGATGGCCATTCTGACCGGTGTGAGATGATATCTCATTGTAGTTTTGATTTGCATTTCTCTAATGATTAATGATGTTGAGCATCCTTTCATGTGTCTGTTGGCCATCTGTATATCTTCTTTGGAGAAATGTCTGTTTAGGTCTTCTGCCCATTTTTGGATTGTGTTGTTCGTTTTTTTGTTATTGAGCTGCATGAGCTGCTTGTAAATCTTGGAGATTAATCCTTTGTCAGTTGCTTCATTTGCAAATATTTTCTCCCATTCTGATGGTTGTCTTTTGGTCTTGTTTATGGTTTCCTTTGCTGTGCAAAAGCTTTTAAGTTTCATTAGGTCCCATTTGTTTATTTGTGTTCTTATTTCCATTTCTCTGGGAGCTGGGTCAAAAAGAATCTTGCTGTGATTTATGTCAAAGAGTGTTCTGCCTATGTTTTCCTCTAAGAGTTTGATAGTGTCTGGCCTTACACTTAGGTCTTTAATCCATTTTGAGTTTATTTTTGTGCATGGTGTCAGGGAGTGTTCTAATTTCATACTTTTACATGTATCTGTCCAATTTTCCCAGCACCACTTATTGAAGATGCTGTCTTTTCTCCACTGTATATGCTTGCCTCCTTTATCGAAGATAAGGTGACCATATGTGCGTGGGCTTATCTCTGGGCTTTCTATCCTGTTCCATTGATCTAGATTTCTGTTTTTGTGCCAGTACCAAACTGTCTTGATTACTGTAGCTTTGTAATATAGTCTGAAATCAGGGAACCTGATTCCCCCAGCTCCATTTTTCATTCTCAAGATTGCTTTGGCTATTCGGGGTCTTTTGTGTCTCCATACAAATTGTGAAATTTTTTGTTCTAGTTCTGTGAAAAATGCCAGTGGTAGTTTGATAGGGATTGCATTGAATCTGTAGATTGCTTTGGGTAGTAGAGTCATTTTCACAATGTTGATTCTTCCAATCCAAGAACATGGTATATCTCTCCATCTATTTGTATCATCTTTAATTTCTTTCATCAGTGTCCTATAATTTTCTGCATACAGGTCTTTTGTCTCCTTAGGTAGGTTTATTCCTAGATATTTTATTCTTTTTGTTGCAATGGTAAACGGGAGTGTTTTCTTAATTTCACTTTCAGATTTTTCATCATTAGTATATAGGAATGCAAGAGATTTCTCTGCATTAATTTTGTATCCTGCTAATTTACCAAATTCATTGATTAGCTCTAATAGTTTTCTGGTAGCATCTTTAGGATTCTCTATGTATAGTATCATGTCATCTGCAAACAGTGACAGCTTTACTTCTTTTCCGATTTGGATTCCTTTTATTTCTTTGTCTTCTCTGATTGCTGTGGCTAACACTTCCAAAACTATGTTGAATAATAGTGGTGAGAGTGGGCAACCTTGTCTTGTTCCTGATCTTAGTGGAAATGGTTTCAGTTTTTCACCATTGAGGACAATGTTGGCTGTGGGTTTGTCATATATGGCCTTTATTATGTTGAGGAAAGTTCCCTCTATGCCTACTTTCTGCAGGGCTTTTATCATAAATGGATGTTGAATTTTGTCAAAAGCTTTCTCTGCATCTATTGAGATGATCATATGGTTTTTCTCCTTTAATTTGTTAATATGATGTATCACGTTGATTGATTTGCGTATATTGAAGAATCCTTGCATTCCTGGGATAAACCCCACTTGATCATGGTGTATAATCCTTTTAATCTGCTGTTGGATTCTGTTTGCTAGTATTTTGTTGAGGATTTTTGCATCTGTGTTCATCAGTGATATTGGCCTGTAGTTTTCTTTCTTTGTGACATCTTTGTCTGGTTTTGGTATCAGGGTGATGGTGGCCTCGTAGAATGAGTTGGGGAGTGTTCCTCCCTCTGCAATATTTTGGAAGAGTTTGAGAAGGATAGGTGTTAGCTCTTCTCTAAATGTTTGATAGAATTCACGTGTGAAGCCATCTGGTCCTGGGCTTTTGTTTGTTGGAAGATTTTTAATCACAGTTTCAATTTCAGTGCTTGTGATTGGTCTGTTCATATTTTCTATTTCTTCCTGGTTCAGTCTTGGCAGGTTGTGCATTTCTAAGAATCTGTCCATTTCTTCCAGGTTGTCCATTTTATTGGCATAGAGTTGCTTGTAGTAATCTCTCATGATCTTTTGTATTTCTGCAGTGTCAGTGGTTACTTCTCCTTTTTCATTTCTAATTCTATTGATTTGAGTCTTCTCCCTTTTTCTCTTGATGAGTCTGGCTAATGGTTTATCAATTTTGTTTATCTTCTCAACGAACCAGCTTTTAGTTTCATTGATTTTTGCTATTGTTTCCTTCATTTCTTTTTCATTTATTTCTGACCTGATCTTTATGATTTCTTTCCTTCTGCTAGCTTTGGGGTTTTTTTGTTCTTCTTTCTCTAATTGCTTTAGGTGCAAGTTTAGGTTGTTTATTTGAGATGTTTCCTGTTTCTTGAGGTAGGCTTGTATTGCTATAAACTTCCCTCTTAGCACTGCTTTTGCTGTGTCCCATAGGTTTTGGGTCGTCGTATCTCCATTGTCATTTGTTTCTAGGTATTTTTTGATTTCCCCTTTGATTTCTTCAGTGATGACTTCGTTATTAAGTAGTGTATTGTGTAGCCTCCATGTGTTTGTATTTTTTACAGATCTTTTCCTGTAATTGATATCTAGTCTCATAGTGTTGTGGTCGGAAAAGATACTTGATACGATTTCAATTTTCTTAAATTTACCAAGGCTTGATTTGTGACCCAAGATATGATCTATCCTGGAGAATGTTCCATGAGCACTTGAGAAAAATGTGTATTCTGTTGTTTTTGGGTGGAATGTCCTATAAATATCAATTAAGTCCATCTTGTTTAATGTATCATTTAGAACTCGTGTTTCCTTATTTATTTTCATTTTGGATGATCTGTCCATTGGTGAAAGTGGGGTGTTAAAGTCCCCTACTATGATTGTGTTGCTGTGGATTTCCCCTTTTATGGCTGTTAGTATTTGCCTTATGTATTGAGGTGCTCCTATGTTGGGTGCATAAATATTTACAATTGTTATACCTTCCTCTTGGATCGATCCCTTGATCATTATATAGTGTCCTTCTTTGTCTCTTGTAATAGTCTTTATTTTAAAGTCTATTTTGTCTGATATGAGAATTGCTACTCCAGCTTTCTTTTGATTTCCATTTGCATGGAATATCTTTTTCCATCCCCTCACTTTCAGTCTGTATGTGTCTCTAGGTCTGAAGTGGGTCTCTTGTAGACAGCATATATATGGGTCTTGTTTTTGTATCCATTCAGCCAGTCTGTGTCTTTTGGTGGGCGCATTTAATCCATTTACATTCAAGGTAATTATCGATATGTATGTTCCTATTCCCATTTTCTTAAATGTTTTGGGTTTGTTATTGTAGGTGTTTTCCTTCTCTTGTGTTTCTTGCCTAGAGAAGTTCCTTTAGCATTTGTTGTAAAGCTGATTTGGTGGTGCTGAACTCTCTCAGCTTTTGCTTGTCTGTAAAGGTTTTAATTTCTCCATCACATCTGAATGAGATCCTTGCTGGGTAGAGTAATCTTGGTTGTAGGTTTTTCTCCTTCATCACTTTAAGTATATCCTGCCACTCCCTTCTGGCTTGCAGAGTTTCTGCTGAAAGATCAGAGGTTAACCTTATGGGAATTCCCTTGTGTGTTATTTGTTGTTTTTCCCTTGCTGCTTTTAATATGTTTTCTTTGTATTTAATTTTTGACAGTTTGATTAATATGTGTCTTGGCGTGTTTCTCCTTGGGTTTATCCTGTATGGGACTCTCTGTGCTTCCAGGACTTGATTAACTATTTCCTTTCCCATATTAGGGAAGTTTTCAACTATAATCTCTTCAAATATTTTCTCAGTCCCTTTCTTTTTCTCTTCTTCTTCTGGGACCCCTATAATTCGAATGTTGGTGCATTTAATGTTGTCCCAGAGGTCTCTGAGACTGTCCTCAGTTCTTTTCATTCTTTTTTCTTTATCCTGCTCTGCAGTAGTTATTTCCACCATTTTATCTTCCAGGTCACTTATCCTTTCTTCTGCCTCAGTTATTCTGCTATTGATCCCATCTAGAGTATTTTTAATTTCATTTATTGTGTTTTTCATCGTTGCTTGGTTCCTCTTTAGTTCTTCTACATCCTTGTTAAATGTTTCTTGCATTTTGTCTATTCTATTTCCAAGATTTTGGATCATCCTTACTATCATTATTCTGAATTCTTTTTCAGGTAGACTACCTATTTCCTCTTCATTTGTTAGGTCTGGTGTGTTTTGACCCTGCTCCTTCATCTGCTGTGTGTTTTTCTGTCGTCTCTCACTTTGCTTATCTTACTGTGTTTGGGGTCTCCTTTTCACAGGCTGCAGGTTCGTAGTTCCCGTTGTTTTTGGTATCTGTCCCCAGTGGCTAAGGTTGGTTCAGTGGGTTGTGTAGGCTTCCTGGTGGAGGGAACTAGTGCCTGAGTTCTGGTGGATGAGGCTGGATCTTGTCTTTCTGGTGGGCACGTCCACGTCTGGTGGTGTGTTTTGGGGTGTCTGTGGCCTTATTATGATTTTAGGCAGCCTCTCTGCTAATGGATGGGGCTGTGTTCTTGTCTTGCTAGTTGTTTGGCATAGGGTGTCCAGCACTGTAGCTTGCTGGTCGTTGAGTGAAGCTGGGTCTTGACGTTGAGATGGAGATCTCTGAGAGATTTTTGCCATTTGCTATTACGTGGAGCTGGGAGGTCTCTTGTGGACCAGGGTCCTGAAGTTGGCTCTCCCACCTCAGAGGCATGGCCCTGATGCCTGGCTGGAGCACCAAGAGCCTTTCATCCACATGGCTCAGAGTAAAAGGGAGAAAAAAATAGAAAGAAAGAAAGAGGATAAAATAAAATAAAACTATTATAATAAAAAATAAGAGGGCTTCCCTAGTGGCGCAGTGGTTGAGAGTCTGCCTGCTAATGCAGGGGACATGGGTTCGAGCCCTGGTCTGGGAAGATCCCACATGCTGTGGAGCAACTAGGCCCGTGAGCCACAACTACTGAGCCTGCGCGTCTGGAGCCTGCGCTCCGTAACAAGAGAGGCCACGATAGTGAGAGGCCCGCGCACCGCGATGAAGAGTGGCCCCCGCTTGCCGTAACTAGAGAAAGCCCTAGCACAGAAACGAAGACCCAACATAGCAATCAGTCAATCAATAAAATAAATTAAAAAATAATAATAATAAGAAAAAAAAGTTAAGAATAAATTTATTAAGAAAAAATTTTTTTTAATTTTTAAAAATAGATTTATTAATTTTTTATAATAAAAAATAAGAAAAAAATTGAGAAAAAATTTATTAAGAAAAAAATTTTTTTTTTATTTTTTAAAAATAAAAAATATGAAAAAACTTATTAAAAAATTTTTTTAATTTCTAAAAATAGGAAATAAGGAAAAAATTATTAAGAAAACATTTATTCTAACCCTAGGACTAATGGTGAAAGCAAAGCTATACAGACAAAATCTCACCCAGAAGCATACACGTATACACTCACAAAAAAAGGAAAAGGGGAAAAATTAATATATCCTGCTCCCAAAGTCCACCTCCTGAATTTGGGATGATTCGTTGTCTATTCAGGTATTCAACAGATGCAGGCACAGCAAGTCATTTGTGGAGCTTTAATCCGCTGCTTCTGAGGCTGCTAGGAGAGATTTCCCTTTCTCTTCTTTGTTCATACAGCTCCCAGGGTTCAGCTTTGGATTTGGACCCGCCTCTGCATGTAGGTCGCCTGAGGGTGTCTGTTCCCCGCCCCGGACAGAACGGGGTTAAAGGAGCAGCTGCTTTGGGGGCTCTGGCTCACTCAGGACGGGGGAAGGGAGGGGTACGGATGTGTGGCGAGCCTGCGGCGGCAGAGGCCGGCGTGACGTTGCAGCAGCCTGAGGCGCACCGTGCCTTCTCCCAGGAAAGTTGTCCCCGGATCACGGGAGCCTGGCAGTGGCGGGCTGCACTGGCTCCCGGGAGGGGCGGTGTGGAGAGTCACCTGTGCTCGCACACAGGCTTCTTGGTGGCGGCAGCAGCAGCCTTAGCGTCTCCTGCCCGTCTCTGGGGTCCGCGCTGATAGCCGCAGCTCGTGCCTGCCTCTGGAGTTCGTTTAGGCGGCGCTCTGAATCCCCTCTCCTTGCGCGCTTTTGGGAGGTCTGACGTCTTCTGCCAGCGTTCAGTGGGTGTTCTGTAGGAGCAGTTCCACGTGTAGATGTATTTCTACTGTATCTGTGGGAAGGAAGGTGATCTCCGCGTCTTACTCTTCCGCCATCTTGCCTCGTTCCTCACTCTTATTTCTTATGGCTTTATTTTTAACCTTTTTTTTTTTAGTGGTTTGAGAGACGGCAATTTTTACTTGTTTATTTATTTATTTATTTATTTATTTGGCTGCATTGGGTCTTCGTTGCTGTGCATGGGCTTTCTCTAGTTGCAGCGAGCGGGAGCTACTTTTCGTTGCAGTACACGGGCTTCTCATTGCAGTGGCTTCTCGTTGCGGAGCACGGGCTCTAGGCGCATGGGCTTCAGTAGTTGTGGCTCGCGGGCTCTAGAGAGCAGGCTCAGTAGTTATGGCTCAGGGGCTTAGTTGCTCTGTGGCATGTCGGATCTTCCCGGACTAGGGATCGAACCCATGCCCCCTGCATTGGCAGGCGGATTCTTAACCACTGTTCCACCAGGGAAGTCCTCTTATGGCTTTCTAAATTTCCGTGATTTGAATCTCTGTGCCTTTTACATTACCTTAGAATTCATAGGTTTAGAAAAGACTTGTTTTCATCACTCTGGTTCATTTGGTACAGTTTCAAATTTGCATTTTTATCATTCTCTCAAAGTTTATGAACGTTGCAAATAGTTTCTAGTAGCTCTTTTATTCCCTTTAAGATTCTTCCAACCATCATCATTTAGTTCCATATTATTAAAAAATAACAACAACAACAACTTAGGGGTGGTTGTGGTCCTAAACGTTGCCCAGCAGCAAGCATCTTCTGAGAGGTGGGCTGTGACTTGTCTGCAGGTGTGTGGCTGCTGTAGGTTTGCTGGTCAAGGGAGGAGGGCAGAGGCCAGCATGGCCTGGCCACGTGTCCCCCAGCAGCCCTCCTGCAGGGCATCCTGGCCTTGTTTTCAGTGTTAAAGATTTAGAAATTTGACATTTTCCCCTTCAATGTCACAAAACAGGGTGTGAGGAAAGGTGCTCAGGACTGAAGGAACAGCATATCTGAGGCACACGCATGAGATCAGATTGCACGGGTCCAGGGAGAGGTGGGTTTGTTGACGGGAGATGAGGTGGAGAGACGCAGGATGGAAGCAGGGGCTGTCGTGATCGGAAACCCCTTTTGGAAGACAAGTCAGCAGCCGTGGAGAGGATGATGGAGTCACAGCCAAGGCTGCAGCAGTGGGGACAAGATGGGAGGCACACGGCAGTCAGGGGAGAGGAGCCCATGACTGCATCCGCGCGTGGAGCTTGGGCAGTTGCAGGAGAGAGAGTTAGGAAGGACCCCAGGAGCAGCAGACAGGGTTGCCGCTGTTAGGGTCCATGCAGCACCCCCGGGTCATCTGTGAGGCTGCTGGAAACCCACCATTGGAGCCAAGTGTCCTCAAAGAGCCAGGATTGGGGCCTTAGAAGCCCCCAGCTCTGGTGGTTTGGTTTGAGCTGTGGCACCTCCAAGCCCAGGGGCAGGGCAGGACCCACCAGCTCCCTAACAGGAGAGTCGGCCTACCCACACCCCTGCCACCTCCTGCTCCATGCCTATTCCAATTTACTCAGATCTCCAGGCCCAGATGGTCCCTAGAGATGCTGGCCCCAAACAGCTGCCACATCTGCCAGGGCCAAGGTCCTGCCTTCCCTGCCCTGCACAGTCTGGTCTGGGGCTCCGGAGGTCTAGAGACCACATCAGGGCTGAGAGCGAGGCCTGTGGAAAAGTCCTGCCCGGCCCCACGGTGGCTCAACTGAGACAGTCAGTGGACACATGGGCTGTCCTACAGCCTGACAGCTGCACCCAGAACCGAGGACCCTGAGGAAGGAGGAGGGCAGCCTCACGGGGAGGAGGGGAGCCCCTCCTCTGCCTTCACCATGGGGAAGGGCTGCCAGGCAGCAGGTTACAGGAACACCTCCTGTGGAACAAAGACTCTGCAGTGGCCTTACTGCACACATCAGAAAACTACACCGCAGTGGTTTACAAAAGACAAGAGTTTATTTCTCTGCCAAGTACAAAGTCTAGAGAAGGCAATCTAGGCATTCCATCACCAGTGGTCAAGGTCTCAGGGAGCCAGACTCCATCTGCCTGCTCCATCCAGGTGCAGGCCTCCTCAAGGTCACCTTTCAGGGCCAAGGTGCCAGTGAGACTTCCAGATGGAGTGAGCAGGAAACAGGGTGAGGAGCAGGAGGGCACAGCTGGCCGTCAACGTGCTTCTTCGTCTATGTCATCGTCCAGAATGCAGGCACATGGCTGCACCAGACAAGGGCGCTAAGACATGCAGTCTTATATTTAGCCGGGCACCCCCCCAAAAAAAAACCCTGATACCAGGACACAACTGCAGTCTCCACCGTGATTGTAGAGGGCAGGCTGGCCTCCTCAAGAAATTGGTCCCCCCATGCATGCCTTCCTTGTCCACCTGAGCTGGTGAGACCCCGCTTCAGCCAGGAAGACCTGGGTATGGCCACTCTGTGGCCATACCCCAGGGTCCATTTCCCCATCCACCACCCTGCCAACAGAGTGCCCTAGCCCTTTGGCTGCAGGGGCTCAGAAAAGCAAAACAAACTGGACAGTTTCTTTCTGGGAAAATTCCAATCCCAATTCTTTAGCCTAGGACTTGAGGTGAAGCCAAGGTCACCCAAGTCCCTGGGACCCCTGGCCCAGTCTCACAAAGCAGCAGGCAAGACTGAGGCAGAGAGTCCAGCAAAATGGAGGAGTGAGCCAAGGCCAGCACCTGGAGGGCAGGCTGGAAGGCAGGTCCGGGGGTGGCCACAAACCGTCTGGGGATGACCACACCCACCAGGTGGAGGAGGAGCTGGCCCTGCCTGCCTGGCCTGGACTCAGCCCCAGCCCGGCTTGAACTCAGGCCATTCCTTGAACACAGAGGCGGTGAAGGCCCATGCCCCAGGGGAGTCAGAATTGACACCTGTGGGGCCAGAGCCTGGGAATGAGGGGGAAAGGTTTCCAAAAGGCTAGCCTGGGGCTAGACTGCCAGCTAGGGCAGCCGATTCCTGCTGCTCCATCTGAGTGACACCCCGTGCCAGCTGCTGTTCAGCTCACCTCTGGGGACCAGTGCAATGCTCACGGCATAAGCTAGCAAGGCCCTGTGGGACCCTCACTCCCACACAGATCTGTCAGTGTGAAGGTGAGCACCACCCATGCTCATCCAGACCCTGCTGGCTGTGCTAAGGGCCAGAGTCATACCTGCAGACAGGGACACTCCTGGGTAGACAGCCTGGGCCCACCTGGGTCCAGAGGGGCTAAACTCCACCCACTCCATCAAGGAAAAGACCCACAGGGGTTCCATGAGGTACCTCCAACACCAAAGTCAGGGTTAGGCTGCTCACCTGAGCCCACAGCTGAGGCCAGCAGGCCGAGTGTGCAACGTCACCCCTCCAGACACAAGGCCCCATTCCCTGAACCCTAGCTCAGGTCTGACCCCAAACCCTGGAATGTGCAAGCTCCCGCAGCCCCTCTCCCGTCCCCAGTGGAGGGCAGGGCACCCTAAGGGGGGTTCAGGGTAAAGGTGGGCCTGGAGACTGCTCGAGAAAGGGCACCAAGACGGCAGTCCAGGTCCCCACAGGCCCCCCAGGAGAGACAGCCAGGAGGCAGCACAGCACTGGGCCCTGGAGTCTCATCCACACCTGATGGGCACACGTGGCCTGGGCTCAAGCAGGCTGGAAGAGGGGCTGAAGCTGGGGGTCGGGCCCAGGGTGCAGGGGCCCTGCCTTCCTTCTTCAACACACAGGGCCGCCCAGGCTCCGCTCCTGGGGCCCGGCCCACACCCCACAGATGCCAGCATTAGATGCCTCCAAGGTCGGAGAAGCCCCAAATCCACTGGCTGCGGAGGCCAGAGTAGGCATGGGGCAGGCCTGAGCAGCTCACCCAGAGCCCAGCACACCTGCTCCCCTTCTCTGGCCGGGCCTCTCCCTGTCCCCTGTGACAGCCCCAGGGTGGGCAGCTCAGATATCACTATCCTTGACCTCCTTAGGGCAGAAATGGACATGGGGTTTAGGGCATGAAAACCAGCACAAGCTCCCAAGCCCACCGCTCAGCAGCCCTCAGCCCTGTAGCCCCTCCAGCGGGCAGCCTGTTCCCATGGGGCCCCAGGACCTGACGCCCCCACACCTTGGAGACGCAGAGCCAGGGAGGCCTCACCACAACTCCAGACCCTCATTGGCTGGCTGGCCCTTTCAAATCCAGCCTGGGCCACCCAGAAGGACAGGCCAGTGCCTCCTCCTGGGTGCCTCCTTCTGGGCTCCTTCAGGGGTTGCAGGCATTCACCACCACAGACAGAAGCCAGGCCTCTTGACCCGCCCCTCTTCTGATGCCTCCTCCAGGGTCACCTAGACATCACAACTGCCCTGACCCCACCCAAACCCCTTTCTTCCACTTGGCCAGACCATGCCTGCCCTTGGCACGGAGACTGTCAGCAATGGGTAGAAGTGCTTCCTTGACATGGTTTACAAGTGGATGCAATGCCTGCTCAAAGCTCCTGTGTGGCCCACTGTGACCTCCAACACAACGCAGGCCATCCCTGGCCCTTTCAGTGTGCCAGGTTACCAGCCTCCAAGGGCAGGCACTGTGGAGGCCTCCAGGCCCATAGAGAATAAAGGCAGGGGGATATTCTGCCTTGATGTGGGTATATCCTCAAACTGAGTGCAGCCCCACATCGTCAGCAGGTGGCCCTCGGCCCTGGGGGAAAGGGAGGGGGGCTCAAGACACTGGCCAGAGCTCACACGATGCTTGTGGTGTAGAGCTCCAGGCCTGGGGCTTGTTTGCCCAGTGCCCTGTCCCAAGGAGCCCTGCCCCACCCCATCCATCAAACCCGGACCAAAGACCTCCTGAGGTCCCCAAAGACCACAGCTCCCTGGCCCTCAATTCCCATGGCCTCAGCAGGTTAGCACTGGGGGTTGGGAGGGGAGAAACCCAGGACTCCTGGAAGGCTGGGGTCGGGGGCCCTCCAGAGTTTTATTTTCTCATGTTCCTTCCAAACACATTCTGCTGATTCTCAAAATGGCAAAAGCCAAGATGCTCAAATATTAAAGCTCAACAGCTGATAACACACTTGATAATAAAATCAATTATATTTAGAAACAAATTTGATTAAATTCATAAATGAATCATGCTTTTAAATTTAATATGAAATGTGTTAAAATTTATATGCGTGCCAAATTCTATTACTTTAGAGCATTAACAACAACAAAAAAACTGAAGGGGGACTTCCCTGGTGGTCCAGTGTTTAAGACTCCATGCTTCCACTGCAGGGGGCACGGGTTCAATCCCTGGTCAGGGAACTAAGGATCCCGCATGCTGTGTGGCAGCAGCCAAAAAAAAAAAAAAAACTGAAACCAGAAGGGGCTGTCTGCCCAGCTGGCTGTGTCCCCATCCTCCTTTTACCACAGTGGGGATCATGGGCTTGCCCCATCCCCACCTAGGGTGTCACTGTGTCCCTGGGCAAAGGCTCTGGATTCGGGGCCTTTCAGGGCCACACACTGACGTGGCCCTGAATATGTGGGGCTCCAATGTGCTGCCGTGGCCTCCTCACAGACTTCCGTGTGCTGCAGGCCTGGCCCACCAAGGCCACACCATCCCCAACACCGACCCTCTGGGTCTCTTCACTGATGCAGGGCTAGGGCTACCCTTCTGTTCCACTTATGCCTCCATTAGTGGCCATGGCAGATGTGACAGTGATGCAGAGATAAAGGCCCCCTCCTCCCCAAATCTAAATGCAAAGGGAGAACCCGGACCCAGACTGACTCTGCCTGCCAACCCCCACCCCCAGGAGTGTGTTGGTGCCTCGGCAGAGAGGATTCAAAAGGCAGGCCGCTCCTCCAGGACTCTCTTTGGTCCCCAACTTCTCAGACACCCCTCGGCCCAGGGTGAGGTGTTAGGGGCACACTTGACACCCTGGACAGGGCCAGAGGAACTGGATGAAGGAAGGGAGTCACTATCCACTGGCTGGGAAAACCACATGAAGCACAAAGCAATGACCTGCAGACTACAAATACAGGTAGGTATACCCATCCATCGGGGCCACTAAGGCGCATCCTGGACTCTCCTGTCCTTTCCCCTGACATTTCATCCATCTCCAAGCCTCATTGGTTCCTTCGCCCCAAATCAGCACCTTGGATCTGTTCCCTTCTCTTCCTTGGGACACCCACCTGTTCACACGGCGTCTGGGACGGGGATGCACCTTCCCTGCCCCCAACTAACAGTCACGCAGCATTGACTGCTTACCAGGCACAGAGCGGGAAGAAGAGGGACATGGCGGTAAACAAACCTGCAAGCCCTGATGCCCTCAGTGCCGGTTTACTCCGACAGCCTCCTGCCTGGTCCTGGGCCTCTAACCCTCACCCTCCTGCCTTCGTCAGAAGGCTCTGACAGTGCCTCCCCGCTTGCACCGTCCACCGGCCAGGGGATGACGCCATGGCGCCGTATCTTGCACATCTTTCCTGTTCCGTCCAACGCTAAACTCCACCTTCCTAGCCCTGGCTTCTTCCAGCGAGCCTCCGCGCCTTCGCACCAGCTGTTCCCTCTGCCGGGCGCGCCCTTCCACTCTGGTCTCAGCTGCAGTGTCACCTCCTCGGAAGCGCCTCCCTTTCTGCACATTATCTTCTACTCTGCAGTTTGCTGCCCGTGCGTTGTGGCTGCACAACCCCGTCTTGCCCACCAGGCCGAATTCCGCCGGCGCACAAGCTGAGTCTACACGGTCACCCCTCACACCACAAGTGGTAATCGCAAGAACCCATCCCCGCAATGGGCCCGGCCCGCTGAGCCGCCTCCGCGATGCGGGTCCCCACGGCCGGCCGCCAAAGGCCGCAGCACCTGCGCACCCCTCCCCTAACCCCGCCGCCCGGCCTCTCCCAGCGCGAAGCTGCGGGGTCTGGAGCCAAGTACCTTGGCACGCCGGGAGGCACGCCGGGAGGCACGCCGGGAGCCCGGTGCGCGTGCGCACGGATAGGGGCGGGGCCGCGGCTCCTTTAACCCACTCCGCGCCGGCCCGCGAGCTGCCCACACAGCGCAGCCCCCCCAGCCCCAGAGAGCTGCCAGTTTGCCGGCCCCATGAGGGGTGCAGCTAGCCCGGGGCAGCCCCAGACGCCCCTCCAGAGAGGGAGACAGAGTATAAGCGCCCCGACGCGTCTCTCCCCAAAGAGGCCTTGGCCCTTTAACCTTCTCCTCGCTCGCGGCCATTGGCTGAGGCGGTCTACGTCATCGCTGCGCGCCGGACGACGGTGTCTTCCCGCTCCCTAATCCTGACGCCAGAGCGGCGCCCGCCTCAGAGACTGAGGAGAGCGGGAGGAGGTCGTGGCGGCGGGAAGATGTAAGTAGGGGGAATCCGACCCCATCCAAGCTTCGGGGGCCGCCCGCCAGGCTCGGCGGGGCGCATCGTGGAGCCGGCCTGCTCCTCGGCCACGCGGTGACAACGGCGGCCTAGCGGCGCGGCACAGGGTTTGAGAATAAAGAGTGTGGCTCGGGGCGGGCTGAGTGGGAGGCGCCGAGGCCGCGGCCCGGAAGTGGTCGGGGCCGCGCCGGGCGGAAGGGCGCCCTCGCTTCGTCCGCCTCTGCGGCGGGCCCAGTGAGGCCCCCGGAATTCGGAGCAGCCGGAAACTCGGCCTCCGCCCTCGGGGCCCTCTCGCCGGGCTGGAGACCCAGGCCCGCAACGCCGGGCCCTACCCTGGAAGTGCTCGCGGCCCGGCGCCTGGACTGGGGAGTTGTGAGTGAACGCGGACGGGGGGCGGCTTGGTCGCGTGTGGGGCCGGTGCCGGTGGGTGCGGAGTTGCTTTCTGGGATGCCCTGGGTGACCGACTGACCCTCCCTTCGAAGCCATTAATTCAAACATCGACTCCACGAACGTCTGCCGAGTTCCTGTGTGCCGTTCTCGGTGCTAGTCCTTGGGGATAGGCCCCTAATGTCTTGGAGCTCAGTTTGACGGGTAATCTCCAGAAGGGAGGATACGGGAAGGCTAAAATCGATGGAGAGGCGTGGCTTTTTCTCTTTATTTCGCATGAATTGTGCCTAAAATGTACTTTTAAATGGGGAAGGTGCTCTGAAGATATGAGCTGAAACGCCATCTACTCGAGATTTAACTAATTGTTCTCTCCTCTTTCTGGCTGTTGGACGCGCACCTTTCCGGAGGATGGGGGAGGTAATCAAGGTCCTGTGCTGTTACCTGAACTTGTGTAAACAGAGAACCTCAACCTTTGCTTTCTAGTACTCAGGCCACACCCAGCAAAGCGTTCACTTACTCTGTGGTTCTTAATTTTTTAGCGTTTTAAGAATAACCGGTGGTGCTTGTTTTCACAAAGTACATTAGGGCAGATCTTTAGGAAGGCGGTGGGGCCCAGGAATCTGCATTCTGGGCCAATTGGTCAGTAAGGTAGCCATTGGCCACACGTGGCTATTGAGTACTTGAAATATACCTAGTTCAAATTGAGGTGTTTCAAAGACTTAGTATGGGGAGGTGTAGACATTTTATTAATGAATTTGTATACTGATTGGTGAAAAGATAATACTTGGTGTGTAGCCTGTCAAATAAATATATTACTAATAGTTAATTTTATCTGTTAACCAAGATTGTTTGTAATGCAGCTACTAGAAAATTTTAGAGTACTCTTGTAGCTGGCACTCTTTCTATTGGACAGTGCTGCTCTTGTTGACCCTAATGGGGGCAGTCCAGGGACCCCTGTTGAGCATTCAGAGACTGTGTGTGACTTTAGAGTCAAGAGTTTATGTGGGAGAAGAGCCTCCAGAGCCTCTCTTCTAACATTAGCGAAAGTTTATTGAGCCTTGACTAGGTGCCAGATTAACTCCTTTATGGGTTAATTTGGTTTATGTTCCTGATAACTATGAGGTATAGGAACTGTCTGTTGTCACTGTACTGCTGATGAGAACTTGAGGCTCAGAAAGGTTAAGTGATTTGTCCAAGGTCACACAACAGAGCTTTGAATCAAACCCAGGCAGGCTGACTCCAGACTCTTAACCATTGAATTATACTCACTGATTGTCCAAGGACACTAACCTTATCCAATGTTGCCTGCTGGGTGTCTATAGTACCTTATTATTTTAAGGCAAAACATCTTAAAAAACTTTATAGCCCTGGAAAAGAGCAGCAAAGGTGATATTCTCTTTTGTACTTTCACTTGCATGTCCAAAGCTGGGCACTCTTTTCTTCAGTCAGAATGTTTATCCAACATTTTGGCAGCACTATTCACATGGAAACAGGATCCCGATTGGTGTGCTGTGTCCAAGTTACTTACAGGAAGGTGAGCTAGAGGTAGTTGAGGCTGACATCCCGAGATCTTTGCTTGCAACTCAAGCAGACTGTACAAAACCTCACTGGAAATACTAAAGACAACAGTCCCGAGGAAACGGGGCACATAATTAATTGTTTGTTCTTGAGTAATATTTACTAATGCTTGTTCACTGAGTACATGCTGCAGTCCAGGTACTTGGCTAAACCCTTACATGTGGTAATTCATCCAATTCCAATGTCTACTTTTTTCCCTCCAACATTTTATTTTTGAAAAAATGTGAACATACAGAAAAGTTGAAAAAATTTTGTGCATTGAATAGCCACGTCACCACCACCTAGATTCTACACGTTTCTGTTACATTTGTTTTATTTATATCTAGCCACCCATCAATCTTATTTTTTCTTGCATTTCAAAGTAAGTTGCAGACTTTGGTATACTTCCCCCATAACACTTTCATATGTGTATCATTAACATTAGTCAATGTTTACAATGACTACTCTTTAACGGCTTATTTTACTGCTTTTTAAATGTTCATGGGGGACGTTTCATTTGTTTGTGTTTGGGTATTAAATATTTTGATGCTGGTACCAGTCACTTTTGAAATGGTTTTTGCTTCCAGTCATATCATATATTCAATGTATCCTACAAAGATTACAGCAATGAAACAAGAAATCTAATCCTATCAGTTGGGTTTTTCTCTGTTCTGCATGCAAATGTGGTGCTGTAGTATTTCTAAAGGACTGTGGAGGGCTCATCATCAAACTTACGAATGAAAAACGGGTATTGTACCGCCTGTAAAATAACAGGACACCACCATCCACACCGTTCCTTAAGAAAAAGACAAGCTGAGGTGATGGTTCTACCTGTGCCTCCTGTGGGGGCGGGATCCCCCCTGAGGAAACAGTGCTGGTCCCCCGTGTGTTCCTGGCTTTGTGGATGCTTGCTGCTTACTGTGTTCCTTGCTGCCTTCTCCTGTGCTCAGCTTTTGACTGCAAAGTAGATATGTTGCCTTGCCAATTTACTCTGTAAATCCTTTTATCTTGTTATTAGGCTGCACTTTGGCGTAAATTGCAATCGATTAGGGATCGTTTCTCAGACTCAAGTTAGAAGTGAGAGTTCAGATAAGTGAGGCCGCCATTGCTGCTTTGAACACCTCAGAAGGGGAGAATGGATTTATCAGGAGTGAAAAAGAAGAGCTTGCTAGGAGTCAAAGAAAATAATAAAAAGTCCAGCACTAGGTAATCCTTCTGTTAGATTTTTCTAGTGCTACTTTGGGGGTGCTCATTGCTAGGGACCCTCAGAAAGGGGAAAATTGGAAATGTCTTGAATTTTACAGTGCAAGTGTCCTAAGCCACAGATCATTTTGCTCTGTGATTGCCTGGGATTTGTGTAGCCCTTTGGGGTTGTGCTGTTGTTTCAGGGTTCAGTCAAAGGGGCATGTAATCTCATACTCTTCCTCACTATCCAGGGCTCCTTCTCCTACCAAACGCAAAGACCGCTCTGATGAGAAGTCCAAGGATCGCTCTAAAGATAAGGGGGCCACCAAGGAGTCAAGCGAGAAGGATCGTGGCAGGGATAAAACTCGAAAGAGGCGCAGCGCTTCCAGTGGTAGCAGCAGCACCAGGTGGGGCTGACGGGTTAGAACATTGCCAGGGCCTCGTGTCCACAGCCACGTCCCTCTTCCTTCCCAAAGAGCCCGCAGAGTGCTCTGTCTTCTTATAAAGGAAACACACTCAGATTTTTAATAGAGACTCTAATTTACGGCAAACTGGTTTGGGGTTTGCTCTGATTATATACAGAGATGGTGTTGGGATTTTTTCTTTTCTAGAGATGTTAAGGAATGGGACATCTTGGGGTATGTGTTTCTCTCAAGTGCTTTTGATTTGGAGTTGTGATTGGATTGCCCTAGCCTGGAGCTTCCTTTTCCTTCTGTTGAAAACCAGCCTGCATCAGTCAGTAGCTGCCTTCCAAGCTGAGTTGGTGGCTCTGACTTGCCAGGCTCCTCTTTTACCTCCCAGTAGGCAAGGCTTCTGTGTAGCTCGGAAGCAGCTCGTTCTTCCTTCCCTATCACTGCACAATATGTATGCTGTTTTCTGTCCCTACCAAGGGCTTTGGCTTAGGGCTGGGATCGGAGGATGTCAGTGTTTGCCCCGCTGGGGAAAGCAGTGGGGCTTGAAAATACGAGGCCAGCGGTTCCTCTTGGGAGCATCTGCAGGCTTGTCTGTTCAGTGAAGAAATGCTGCTCCCACCACTTGTCTGTGACCCCCTCCCTCTTGCCCCTCAGGTCGCGGTCCAGCTCTACCTCCAGCTCGGGCTCCAGCACCAGCACGGGCTCCAGCAGCGGCTCCAGCTCATCTTCAGCATCAAGCCGCTCAGGAAGTTCCAGCACATCCCGCAGCTCCAGCTCCAGCAGCTCCTCTGGCTCTCCGAGTCCTTCTCGGCGCAGGCATGACAACAGGCGGCGTTCCCGCTCCAAGTGAGCTCCCTTCCAGCACCACTTCTCCACCCGGGAGTAATTGGTTTGGGGGCTCTCCCCCAAAACCTGTGAATTATCTGGGGACCTAAATTAACAAACCGGGGGCTGTAAAGTTACCGTAGTTATTATAAAAATAGACCAAAAAAGGAGTTTTACTGTCTTAATAGGATTTTTAATTTTTTTCAATCAGATCCAAACCACCCAAAAGAGATGAAAAGGAAAGGAAAAGGCGGAGCCCTTCCCCTAAACCCACCAAAGTGCACATTGGAAGGCTCACCAGGAATGTGACCAAGGTGAGGAATCCTGTTTCTGTCCAGTGGACAGTGGGGTGCGTCTCTTTTGCAAATTTTCAAAGTGGAAAACTGAAGAAGCAAGCCTCTGCCAGAAGGTGAACTTAGAATGTAGCATTTCGGAGGGCTGACTTGGTGATGTGTGACCAAGTAGAGCACTGGTTAATTCATTTTAATGGAATATATTATATGTATGTGTTTAGGAGATTTACCCCCAGGTTCCAAGGTTGTAGTCATTGTGTGGTGGGTTCTCTGACTCTTACACAAGTGATTAGTGGGTGAGCATTAGTGACCCTTCTTTCTCCCTAGGATCATATCATGGAGATATTCTCCACCTATGGGAAAATTAAAATGATTGACATGCCTGTAGAAAGGATGCACCCCCATCTGTCTAAAGGCTATGCATATGTGGAGTTTGAGAATCCAGATGAGGCCGAGAAGGCGCTGAAGCACATGGACGGAGGTGAGTTAAGCCCTGCCAGCTCCCCTCTGAACCCCTGTTTCTTTGTCCCCTGTCCAAGACCAGCTACCCACCACGCGTAGTGTGTTTAAAACCGACTTCCGGGCTTCGCTGGTGGCACAGTGGTTGAGAATCTGCCTGCCAGTGCAGGGGACACGGGTACGAGCCCTGGTCTGGGAAGATCCCACATGCCGCGGAGCAACTAGGCCCGTGAGCCACAACTACTGAGCCTGCGCGTCTGGAGCCTGTGCTCCGCAACAAGAGAGGCCGCGATGAAGAGTGGACCCTGCTCGCCGCAACTAGAGAAAGCCTTTGCACAGAAACGAAGACCCAACACAGCCAAAAATAAATAAATAAATAAATAAATAAAGGAGTTCCTTTGGGGGGAAAAAAAAAACGACTTTCAACCTGGCTGCATGAAAGAATCTCCCTGGAGCTCTTTCAAGGTTCCAGTTCTTACTCAGTGGGTGTGTGTTTACCAAAAACATGTTTTGTGGAGCATGATTCTTGAAAAAAATTCATCAAATATGAATATCAATCTGTTAAAGTTTAAGGATCAAATGAACGGTTCCCCCCCCCACAAGGAGTATATTATGAATATAACGAAGCATCATTTTTATATGGAAATGTTTTCTTTAATCCTCTCTGAGTCATTTTCTCTCTCTCTCTTTTTTTTTTTTTTTTTGGCTGCATTGGGTCTTCGTTGCTGTGTGTGGACTTCTCATTGCGGTGGCTTCTCTTGTTGCAGAGCACGGGCTCAGTAGTGGTGACTCGCAGGCTCAGTAGTTGTGGCACATGGGCTTAGTTGCTCTGCGGCATGTGGGATCTTCCTGGACCTGGGCTCAAACCCGTGTCCCCTGCATTGGCAGGCAGATTCTTAACCACTGAGCCACTACGGAAGCCCTGAATCATTTTGTCTTTTGTTAACATTTCAGCATTTTTAGGATAACTTTGCTGAATTCACAAATTTTACCCATTTCCCATAGCCACTTTTTATTGGGTAGAACGAGTTGTCAACCTTTGAACGCTTGTGAATAGCTTCAAATTTCGAATAGTCTGCATTTGAAGGAATATGGGATTTGTCTGTGCCCCAGCTCACTGCTGCTGTACTCCAGGCAGCTGGAGCTGAGCCGGGACTGCCCACAGCACTGTGTGGGCTGCCACGCCAAGTGGGAAGGAGAGTCTGAAACCCTTAGAATCTTGGCATCCTTGGAGGCCCTCTTATACATTTGATAAATAGCCTCACAGGTCTTTGGATAATTGCCCTTGAGCTCTGGTAGAGTTTGTATACTACAAAATTTTCCTTGGTACTTAGGTACAACTCTTTCAATCTACTTAAATCCCTCTGGAGTGTTTTAGGAGTTAAGCATAAACTATGATCCATCCCTCTGCACATATCAGCTCTTGGCTTTGTTGAGTCACGCCTTTGTTTTAGAGACTGTTGATCTTGTGTATTTGATAGAGTCTGAACACTTGCTAAAAATTTAGGAGACTTGAGCACATTCAGGATGTGTGTGATTATAAATATTCCACGTTGTCTTAAGATTCTGGTAGGACTTTTCTGTGTGTCCCCATATTGTGCTGTGCACCACTGAATGGAACAGCTCCACACTGTCTCCAGAAAGAAAGTGGGAGGGCTTGGCCTTTACTGGCAGCTAGCCAGAGGATGACTTTGTCTCTGTTGTTACCTAGTGCCTGTGAAATCCCTGATTTGGACTGGCTTTTGGCCATGGGCCAGGGCCACCTTAAGCCGTGTTTACTTAAATTGAGCATTTCAAGTATGTTCTGAACATAGGTCCAAATTCCTGAGTCACCTTAGTACCTCAGAAGTTCCCTTGAAAGTAGGAGCTGAGAAGATAGAAGACCCTCCACCCTTTGGGGGTACACGGGCTGTGCTTGGTCCCCTGAGCAGTCCCTGGACTGGATTGGGGTGCCTTATCCCCTGGGATTCTTGGGTCTGTGCCTCAGTTTTCTTTGCTCTTTCTTTCCCTGAGGTCCTGCAGTTTCCTTGTGCCTCCATTCTGATCTGCCTCCCCTTCCCATTCTACGATTTCATTCACACGTGTGGTTTTAGTACTTGCTGCACGCAGACTCACCTCCCTGAGGCACTTTTTTCAAACTCTTTAGACAGACTTGACAACTCCTGAACATCCTTTCATTTTGTTCCCCACCCCAGAAGTCCCTTCTTCCTCTCGGGCTGCACCTCTCAGGAGATCACAGCTCATCCAAAACCCTGGTGCTGATCATCCTTCACCCCACCCCTGGGCTTGCTCACCTGATCCATCACCAAGCTCCGGTGATTGTACCTCCCCGTTATCCCTTGAGTTCTTATGTTTCACCCCCATCTCAGTCCTGCCAAAGCCCCCTGCCAGGTCTCCTCACTGCAGTGCCCCCTTCACATTGCTCTTAAGAAGGAAGTTCAAGTGCAATACCACCTTCCAGCTCAGGGCGGGGGCACAGCTCTTCCCCTCACTTAGCGAATTCCAGGCTGTTCTTTAGGTGTTGACTTGGATGGTGCTTCCCGTGGAAGGCTATCCCAATGCACTAAGATGAGTCCCCCATTAGGTTCCCTGCTTCCTGGTAGTTTTCTTGAAACCTCCAATAACAGTAATTATGAGGTTCTGTGACCAGAGTAGTTTGTCCTTGTCCCCCCAGGCTCCTCTGTGTCTCACTCACCATGGTATGCCCATAGCTGGCATTGGGCCTGGCCCAGGGTAGGTGCTTGTTAGATATTTTGTGACTTTATCGTTTTTTCAACAGGACAAATCGATGGCCAGGAGATCACTGCCACTGCTGTGCTGGCCCCCTGGCCTCGGCCACCCCCCAGGCGATTCAGCCCTCCCAGGAGAATGCTGCCACCGCCTCCCATGTGGCGCAGGTCACCCCCACGGATGAGGAGAAGGTGAATCACTTTGGGGTCTCACAGGGGACTGATTAGGGCCAGTTTCCGTTTATCTTATTTACAAACATAAAGTGAGGATGATGACTTTGGGAACTTGTCCAGCCCTGCCTGTCCCCTGTGCCTCATGATGGGAGTGGGAAAGCAGCATTGGCACAGGCAACCTTCAGAGCTCATCGTGTTCTTTCCAGCTGGGGAAAGGAAGAGCTGCCTGATTGAGGGACCCTCGGGAGGTGTGGCCCCTCCCCTCCCTCCATGAGAAAACCGAAGGGTCAGAGGAGTAGGGGAGAGGCTAACATAACACCCTTGGCAGAGGCCAGTGTCAGGCCGTTCTCTGCTAGTGGTGTCAGGCTGCACTTTGCACAGCCCTTGAAGAAGAGGAGAGCGCCTAGGGTCATACCTTTGGTCTCCAGAACATCTGTGTGTCTCCCAAGGGTTCTGTGTCAGTGACATCCAAAGGGAGCTGTCCTGACTGGAGTGTTGGAGTGTGAAGCTGTGTAGAATTGTTCCCGAAAGAAGGCAGCTTTACCCCTGCGGTCCCAGAAGCGGAGCTGCTCCCGGGGCGTGGGTTTCGTGTCTGATGTGGTTTCTCCTCTTCCCACAGGTCACGTTCCCCTCGGCGCAGGTCCCCCGTGCGCCGGCGATCCCGCTCCCCTGGCCGCCGCCGCCACAGGAGCCGCTCCAGCTCCAACTCCTCCCGATAAGCAGGGCCACCGAAGCTCTGCCCTGTGACTTGTATCCCATCCAACTCAACTTTTGTCACTTTCCTAGCAGAAGGAGGATCGGTAGGAAAGAAATCCTTCACTCAGGGGCAGGCTTCGGAGGTGAAGGCAGTTAATTGCTACATTTCCCCTGGCGGCAGGGTTCCGGCTGCAGGAGTGTTGTTGGTTTGGGGTCGTGCTTATAAAGATGCCCTCCAGTTTTCTGGCTAGAAAGCTTCCACATTTCTAGTTCCTAAGAGTCAGTTTAGTGGCAAAGCCAGCAGGGATGAGCAGGGGGCTCCAGGCAGTAGTACAGCCCCAGCCTGGGAGCATGTTTTCCCATTTCACAGATGCCGTGGGGCCCATCTGGTGGGCTGGTCGTGCCCTAACCTGTTGGCCTGCAGGGTCCCACAGGAAAGGGTGTGCTTTTACGCAGCTGCCATTCCTGTTAGCGTGGCCCTGCTCCCCTGCTCGAGTCCTCTTCTGACCTCTAGGGCCAAATACCCAAAATGGTTCTTTTCACATGTACTCATGTGCGTGCACACACACAGACACACAAACCCACAAACCCACATCTCCCTTTCTCTCTGAAACTGGTAAGTTGAAAGCCAGCTCTGTCGGGTCATTACAGAACCCCCCGTTGTGTTGGTATTCATGGTGATTGTGCAGGTTACCTTGGCAACGTGTACATTGCTTTTTTGGCTTTTATTGTACAGTCAGTACTATACATTTTCTGTTTTGAGTTTTGTAACTTTGTAGCATTTTAGATAATATTGTGTTTGTACTTTGTTGTGTAGAGAAAAGAATTGTGTTGAATAAACCTAGGATTAGAGTGCAGCTCGAGTGTTGGGTTCGCTGCCTCCTTCCTGTCCCTTGGCCCCAAAGGCAGCTTCAGTTGTGAGGTAATTAAACATTATTGTCTAAAAAATGTTTTGGTTTCATTCCCAAAGTCACAGCTCCAAAACCTCTCAACCAGAAAAACACTGGAAGTGTTTATGAGTGTTGGGCTGCTCCTTGGCTAGACACATTTTATAAAGAGGTGTTTGTTTTTTGTTTTTCTTTTTTGGCCACGCCATGCAGCATGCAGGATCTTAGTTCCCTAATCAGGGATCAAACCTCTGCCCCCTGCACTGGGAGTGCTGAGTCTTAACCACTGGACCACCAGGGAAGTCCCAGAAAGAGGTGTTTTATCACCTTTATATCCGGGAGCTTTGAATTCTGCCTGACCAGAAATGTGGATTTCATTTGCTGCTGCTATTTTAGGTGGCCATGGAAAAACTACTTTCCACCTCAAAAACTGGTTTGTTCCACAAGGAACAATTGAAAACACTTAAGATGTTACAAAAACAAAAGTCTCAGTTGCCCCCTGTACTTGGCCCTTGGCCCTTACCGTGTCCAGTGTTCAAACTGAATGGTCAGAACAGTGTTCAGGCAGGATCAAGCAAATACAAACACGAGATGTCTCCTTCCCCTTCCTTGTGGGGAGCACTGCAGTCCCACAGTGGTGTGAGGGCGCCTCACCCCCTTGGGGAAGGTGAAGGGTCAGTTCTTAGTCACCAGGCTATGCTGCCCCATGCCTGCGGCTAAACCACCAGCTGTGATTCCTGGTCCCCCCCGCAGGCAGGAGGCGGAGTTCACACTGGCCCCCATCAGCA
This sequence comes from Balaenoptera ricei, assembly GCF_028023285.1. NCBI lineage: Eukaryota > Metazoa > Chordata > Mammalia > Artiodactyla > Balaenopteridae > Balaenoptera > Balaenoptera ricei. The sequence goes on along the minus strand of NC_082653.1, from coordinate 52,353,079 downwards.
CCCGCTCTAGCATCCTTTCCAGTGCCCACAGCTCTGCTGGGGGCTCTGCGAGGCCGCAAGCTGCCAGGATCCCCACAGTCCCTGACTACCGCTCAGCTCACAACCCTCTCCGGAACTCGCACACTCCGTGACTTACTTGTGGTTCCGGGCCTGGGCGGCTCGATCTTTGCGTGGTGGCGCAGCTGCGGGTCGTGGGGAGCGCGGCGTCTGGCCTGTCCGGGCCTCCCTACCGGCGCCCCTTCACCCCGCAGCCCCAGCGTCCTGCTCAGCTAATGCCGAGGCTCCGCCCACTCGGGCCTCCGACCGCGGCCTGGGCCGGGCGCAGCCCCCGCCTCCCGGAGGAGAGGCCTGGGCCCTGGGGGCGGGGCGGGCGCAAGGCCACACCCCGGCGCCGCAACCCCGACCCAGCGCGGTCAAGATGGCGCTGGCGGTGGGAATGCGCGTCTCCTCGCGTGCCCTGCCGCGCCCGTGTGCGTGACCCGGGGCGGGGGCCGGGTTGGGCAGGGGCCGGGGCCGTGCGGGCGCGGCAGGCTAACGGGCCTCGCGCTGCCCTCCGCAGGGGCCCTGCTCCAGGGCGCGACCATCAGGCGGACGGAGCCAGCGGCCGGCGGCGGGGACAGCGCGCGGCGCTTCGGGACCCAGCGGGTGCTGGTGGAGCCGGACGCAGCCGCAGGTAAGCGCCCGGAGCGCGGTCTCCCGAGCGCCCGGCCGCCCGGCTGTGGGGAAAGAGGGGGGCGCTGGCAGCAGAGCGGGCTTCATTGGGCAGTGCGTTTGATCTCCCCCAGCTCCAGGCCCAGACCTGGAATCCAGACTCGGGAGAACGCTCGAATTTCTCAAGGCCACGGGATAAAGCCCAATTTTAAAGGCAGTTTCTGTTGAGTTCAAAGCTTAAGGGTCATCATTCTAGGTGTTTTCGCCCCCCAGTTCATTATGAAGATAAAAATATTTCAGTTTTTAAAGTTTGGGGCCTGTGCTCCTTAGCTGTTAAATTGGGAACTAAAATAATTGGAAGTACTTCAGAATAAAATATTTTAATTTTTCTTAATACTCCCAAGTGGCACAGAACCCAGCAGATATTTTTTTAATTAAAGCCAGGAGCCACAAGTGAAATCACTCCTACCCACTCCATCAGAACACCTCTTAAAAGTCTCCAACGGGGATTTTAAAAAGATAGAAAAAGCACTTTTGAAAGAGAAACCAGTGCTTTCTCTACCAGAGAGCACTTCAGAGCTGGGTCCTGAGCAGGCTTGGCATCGGGGACGTGCAGTGTCAGATTTTAGGACAAGCTGTCTCATGACCTCCCAGCTCCTGGCCTCAGCCTTTAGATGCCCCCATCCCCACTCCACTCTGGCTTGGCAGGGAGCCAAGCTCCTCCCCAAATGGGGCTACAGCCTCAGCCCCCCTGAGCACCCCAGACACACACAGGTTGTGCAGCACTGCCTGTGCCTGGACTGATGTCAGGGCACCCACCGTGTTCCTTGGTTCAGTTCTCTAGTTTAGCTCCTCTCTGGGTTGGGGGCTGCCCGAGCCAGGTGATGAGGGGCCCAACTACGAGTCCAACAAAAACCTGAGTTTCTGAAAGGATCGTTTCTGTGACAGATTTGAATATATATCAAAAATTGCATAAAACACATTCTTAAAGTATTGGAGTAGGTGGTGGTGGTTGCACAAGATTGTGAATATACTTAATACCACTGAATTGTACACTTAAAAATGGTTTGAGGGGCTTCCCTGGTGGCGCAGTGGTTGAGAATCTGCCTGCTAATGCAGGGGACACGGGTTCGAGCCCTGGTCTGGGAAGATCCCACATGCCACGGAGCAGCTGGGCCCGTGAGCCACAACTACTGAGCCTGCGCGTCTGGAGCCTGTGCCCCGCAACGGGAGGGGCCGCGATAGTGAAAGGCCCGCGCACCGCGATGAAGAGTGGCCCCCGCTCGCCGCAACTAGAGAAAGCCCTCGCACGAACCGAAGATCCAACACAGCCAAAAATAAATAAAGTAGCTATAAATGTATGACATAAATTTTAAAAAAAAAAAATGGTTTGAATGGTAGACTTTCTGTTATGTAAACAAGTAAGAAAAAAATTATCAGTGAGACAATTTTTTACCAAAGTGCTTTCCCACCCCACCATGGAAGAACTCGCTAGCTTCACCAGCTTATCGTGGTAGAAGGTTGAGTTTGAGGTCAGAAAGCCAGGCTTGGTTCTGTCCTCCCTGCCAGACCTGGGTAACCTTCAGGCATCTTGAGGCTTAGAGGAATTAATGGAATAAAAGTGCTTTTTAAAATGTTTTCATTTGAGATTTCCCTGGTGACGCAGTGGTTAAGCATCTGCCTGCCAATGCAGGGGACAAGGGTCCGATCCCTGGTCTGGGAAGATCCCACATGCCGTGGAGCAACTAAGCCTGTGTGCCACAACTACTGAACCTGTGCTCTAGAGCCCACGTGCCACAACTACTGAAGCCCATGTACCTAGAGCCCGTGCTCCGCAACAAGAGAAGCCACCGCAATGAGAAGCCCACACACTGCAACAAAGAGTAGCCCCCGCTCACCACAACTAGAGAAGAGCCTGCACGCAGCAACAAAGACCCAATGCAGCCAAAAATAAAATAAATAAATAAATTTTAAAAAAAGAGAAAAGAAACTTACCTCCAAACCAAGTTTGGGAGCTCACTTTTGAAAGTTTTGATTGCTTCTTATGTATACATGTACATACCTGTAGCCAGTTAATAATTATGTCTTCCTCATAAATCATAGGTCTCAAAAGAGTCTCTTTGCCTTCAGGACTTAATTCTCATTCCTAGAGAATGGTTTGTGTTAACTATCCAGAGATTTCCAAGGCCTTGACCAGGGAAATGTACCCTAAGTGAATGGTGGCATTTTGAAGCCCTTGGGGTCTGCCCTTGGGCCAGGCAGTGAGAACAGATGGCCCCAGCTGGCCCAGGCCAGCAGCTGCACTGTCCACAAGGGCAGGCCCTGCCACTCCTGCTTTCCCTGCTGCTGGCAGTATAAATGAATAGATGGAGCATTTAAGAACATCTGACCCCTGATATTCTTACTCTCAATCCTTAAACAAGCATGAACCAGAGGCCCCCACTGGAGTTCCTCCTTGCACATCTGGTTCTTAGAGTTTGCTCACTTACTCAAGAAACTAAGGCCATTTCCTACTCCCCTGAGGATGTAGGACTTACATCTGGGAGATAAAGATCAACAAAAATTTGTACATAAATGTTCATAGCAGTATTACAATGGCCAAAAGGTGGAACTAACACAAGTGTCCATCAGCAGATGAATGGATAAGCAAAACATGCTGTACACAGATAATGGAGCGTTATTTGATCTTAAGAAAGAATGAAGCACTGACACATGCTAATACATAAATGAACCTTGAAAACAGTAAATGAAGGAAGAAAGACAGAAAAGGTCACATATGATTCCACTTATATGAAATGTCCACAATTGGCAAATCCATAGGAACAGGAAGGAGATTACTGATTGCCAGGGGCTGGAACAGGAGGAATGGTAACTGCTGATGGGTACAGGGTTCCCTTTCTTATAAGGTATATGAATCTCATCTCAATTTAAAAAACCCAAAATCTGTGTAGCTTCCCATGGCCTGGTTGAGGGTGCAGGGTAGTTGGGGGCACCTTTCCCATGCTGGGTATGAGTTTTGTCCTCTTCATTTTCAAACTAGGGGTCGCCGTGATGAAGTTCAAGAACCCCCCAGTGAACAGCCTCAGCCTAGAGCTGCTGACAGAGTTCATTATCAGCCTGGAGAAGCTGGAGAATGACAAGACCTTCCGAGGCATCATCCTGACTTCGGTGGGTGCTCCTTAGCTCCCCCAAGGCTCCAAGTCCTCAGGTCGAAGTCCAGACTCGGGAGCCCTCCTACACACTTCACATGGCAGAGAAAACCCAGGCAGCCCAGGCGCGGGTGCCACCACAAGGGGCTTCCAGGGGTTGTAGTCCTGGGTGTGGGGGCTCGAGGGGGCCATGCCATGGGCAGCTGGTTCTCCTGCAGGAGGCTGATCCCTAGTTCCCAGGCCACCTCCCAGGTCATGCGGTTGTGGAGCCAGACCTGGGGCAAGTCTCGACCCTCCACACCCTGGGCCAGGATGTAGGTGAGGGCAGGTGACGTTTTTGCAGGATACCCTTGAGGCCACACGACCTCACGAAGGGTGGACCCTGTGCAAACTTGGCAGCAGCTTCCTGGGGCACCCACCCAGGCCGGCCCCAGTGACGGTGCCCATCCCAAAAGCTGTGCCCTCCATTCCCGTCTGGACAGGTCCTAGAGTTGAGGTCTCAGAGGGCAGGCTTTTCCCTTCTGAATTCTCGAGGGGAATGGGAATGGCAGCATTTCCCCTACAAGCCAGCAAATGCTGGTAACGACAGGACTTCGTTGGGTCAGGAAGAGCACTGGGGTCACCTTTCAAGTTAGAAGGAGCCACAGACAGCATGAGCGTCCCCCAAAGCTAAGTGCCACAATACTAGAGACCAATGGGAACACCTTGGCCCCGCCGTCATTAAAGGTGCAGGAAGGAGACAGTCACAGCCTGCTTCCTGCACCTTTTAGACCAAGGTTTGGAATGTCCACTGTGGGCTCGCACCTGCTTCCTTAAACCCTCAGGTTGTCCTGGGGTGGCCTGGAGTTGCAGCTCTGGAGAGCCTGGCTGCCTCTGACGAGGGGACCCATCACTGTGCTGGAGTCACGGACCAGCAGGGGACCCTCAGGGGCTGGCCTGATGCATGCACCCAGTGTGTCCTGTGAAGCTGGGGTTTGCAGAGCCAAGCCTTGCCCCATCCCATGGGAGTGAGATGACCTTATTGCTCCAAGGGTAGGACTGATACTGGGTGTAGATCATTTGAGGGAACTTTCTGACCTGCCTAGAGATGCTGAAATTGCCTAGGAATTTTTCACCCTGGATAATTCCTGAAAATACTCCATTTAAGGTGTCATTTCATAGCCTGACGTTTTCTTTATTATGCTGTGAAAATGAGAGAATTGCATGTCACCAAAGATAGGACCTTTAGAACAAAAGAGGGGAAGACCCGTCGCTTGTCCAGGCCCCCAGCCCCTGTGCTCTGGGGACAGGGAGCCAGCATTTGTCCCTCCGGAGCCTGCGTTCTCCCTGCGACAGTGTCCTCCCCCCAGCAATGTGTCTGCACCTCGTGTTCTGTATCAAGTGCCTCCTGTGTACGTAGCACAAGGCCTGGCCCAAAGTGGGTCCTCAGCAAATGTTTTGGATGGACTTGTGTTAGTTGGGGCCACCTTAACGAAGGACCACCAACGGGGAGCAGTGGAGCAGAACAACAGAAATGTATTCCCTCACGGTCTGGAGGCCACAGGTTCAAAATCAAGGTGTCAACAGGGCCGATCACATCTAGAGGCCGTGGGGGAGAATCCTTTGCTTCTGCCAGCTTCGGGGGGGCCCTGGGGTCCTGTACTTGTCTCCACGTGGCCGTCTACCCTTTCTCTGTGTCCAAATCCTCCTCAGAAGGACACCAGTCAAAGGATTTAGGACCCCCATACTACGGTATGACCTCATCTTAACTTGATCTCATCTGCAAAGACGCTATTTCTGAATAAGGTCACATTCTCAGGTACTGGGGTGCGGACTTGACCTTGTCTTTTTCGGGGACACAGTTCGGCCCACTACAGACACGTTGCTGAATCACAGAAATCACGGAAATAGGCCAACCCACATCCATTTTCATCTGTCTGGCAGAGGCCATCCCCAGCTGGGATTAATGTGTTCGTTTCTCTCGCATCCAGAATAGAGTTCTTTGCCTTTGCTTCCCTCCAGCGCCAGGACTGTGGGCAAGTGCTGTCAGCCCCTCCAGCTTCTGTGCTGAGAAAATGAATTGGGGAGGCAGTGGGGAGGGGGGAGCCAGGAGCTCATGGTGGGAAGAGATTAAGGAGGAAGGCTGAAAAGCTGAATGTCAGTCCTGCCACATCCTCAGAGAGGGAGCAGCTCCATCCCCCTGCTGTCCCACCCCCCCACCCCCCACAGGTGCTGGCTCATGGGTCCCTGCTCCAGCCTGTGAGACAGCAGGACCTGTGAGACAGCAGGACATGGTGTACCAACCACCAGTCTTCCCATCCCTGTGGGGCCTTTTTAGTGACAGGAGTGGAACACGTTCCACGTAAACAAAAAGCCAGCCTGCTGGTATCAGTGCATACACAGGCACGTGTGTATATGAGAAACACGGGGCCGCGTCTATGCCCTGCACTGCAACTTGCTTTTGTCGCTTAATAGAAGGATGTAGAGGACTTCGAGTGTGGCTGCCCCTCCTCACAGACACTGCAGGCAGGGGAGGGGGTTCGGTCGTTGCTGCAGCAGCACATGGTGACCGCGGCCAGTGCTGGTTAGTGATCAGCAACCCCAGGTGCGGTGTTCTCGGGTGAGGGCTGGGGAGCTGCCCCTCCCCTGGCCTGCATTCTTGACAGAGCACCCAGAACCTGGTGCCCATGCCCAGAAGCACCTTCTGCCTTGGTCTGTGCTTCCCACCTCCACTTCAGCGGCTGTGTTGGGGCCTGGGGCGTCCACACAGGACAGATGTGCCTTACAGATCCTTCCCCAGGCTTCTGTCTCACATGTGACAGCCCAGGGCAGAGGTCTGTCTGCTTTTTTTTTTTTTAAAGCTAACTGCATGATGACCAGACCGCAACAGTGACATAAGTTGGTCCATCTTTTTTTTTTTTTTTAAACAAAAACCATTTTATTTTATTTACTTTTGGCTGCATCGGGTCTTAGTTGCAGCACGCGGGATCTTTCGTTGCGGTGCACAGGCTTAGTTGCCTGTGGCCTGTGGGATCTTAGTTCCCCGACCAGGGATCGAACCCACATCCCCTGCACTGGAAGGCAGATTCTTAACCACTGGACCACCAGGGAAGTCCTGAGGTCTGTCTTCTTGACTGCTCACCACTCCCTCCTTCCCTGGCCAAGTCCTGACAGCTGCACCTTCCAGCCTGCACCGGAGTCTGCAGTTTGCTTTTGGGGTAAATCAGAACGTGTGTCCGCTCCGACTGTCAGGAGTCCTCCCCCGCCCCTGAGTTCCTCTGCCCAGGATGAGTACAGAGGTATGCACAGAGTCCGGTGTGTTTATGTCTTTGGAGGAGCACCTGGCCCTGCTGCCTTTCCTTCCAGTTTGAAGCTGGAAAGAGAAGAATATACCAGGATGCAGAAGGAACAGAGTGCAAGGGAGGTCCAGGCTGCCTCCCTGGAGCCCCCAGCTCTGGGCTCCTGGGGGCAGCATCGTGCTGCCCAAGCATGACCTCAGCTCCTCTGTCCCTTGAGCACCTGTGGGCTCCCTGGGCCCTGGGGCTGTGTTGGCACCGTGGGGCAGACTCTGACGGGGCCCCTGCCCACCCCACACCTCCCCAGGACTGCCCCAGGGTCTTCTCCGCAGGCCTGGACCTGACGGAGATGTGCGGGAAGAACCCAGCCCACTATGCCGAGTACTGGAAGGCGGTGCAGGAGCTGTGGCTGCGGCTGTACCTATCCAACCTGGTGCTGATCGCTGCCATCAACGTGAGTGTCCCCACTCCCGAGGGGCCTCCATGGCTCGCTGCGGGCCAGCCCTTAGGGTGGGGGTGGACGTGGCCCTGCCCTCAAGAAGCCCTCGGAGAGGAAGGGGGCAGTCGGGAGACCCTCAAAGGTGCACAGGTCAGCTTGCCATTACAGACCAGGTGAAGGGGGGACCTAGGGGTGGGGCTGGGGGGGACTTGCTCACTGAGATGGGGGTGAGTGTGGGGGCAGGAACCAGGGCCCATGGTCGACGTGGCCCAGCAGGAGGGTTATGAGGGTGGGGGCAAGTGGGGGATCAGATCTACATTTGGGAATATCACTTTGGCCTAACCTGGGGAAGGCAGGGGTGGGGCTAAGGCCAGAGAGGTGCCAGGAGAGCCTGAGCTGGGTGGAAAGGAGGGATGGCCAGAGTCAGGAAGACTCCATGGGGTGTGGTGGCCGCTGACGGCCTCTGGGGCAGTGGATGTGTGAGATGAGGGCAGAGTGAGGTCGGGCCTCGGAGGACCTCCTGCTGGAGGAGAGGAGAAGAGAGGCCGCTTGCTGCCCTGACATGAGCCTGAGAAAAGAGGGGATGTTCTGGGCCTGAGCGCTGGCCACCCTGCCAGTGCCCGCGGCCTCAGGCTGATGGGTGAGCCGGAGCCCATTGTGCGCACACCCCCCAGACAGTGTTGGTACAGCATCCTGGGGCCTGGAGGCACCCAAGAGCTCACAGCCACCTGAGGCCCTTTCTTGGGACCCTGGCTCTCTGGAAGATGACCGGAACCAGCCACGGCAGCACCCAGAGCCCGGTGGTCCTGCTTCCCCTGCAGGGAGCCTGCCCGGCCGGAGGCTGCCTTATCTCCCTCACCTGCGACTACCGAATCCTGGCTGACAACCCCAAGTACCTCATGGGGCTGAACGAGACCCTGCTGGGCATCGTTGCCCCCTTCTGGTAAGGCTGGGGGCTGCACCCACACTCCACCAGACCCCGGGCTGAGCCCACCCCCCCACCCCCATCTCCCGGGAGCCCTGAGCCCACCGTGAGTGGGTGTCTGCTTCCAGGTTCAAAGACACCTTTGTGAACACCATTGGGCACCGTGCCTCAGAGCAGGCCCTGCAGCTGGGGTTGCTCTTCCGGCCAGCAGAGGCCCTCCAGGTGGGCCTGGTGGACCAGGTGGTGCCTGAGGACCAGGTGCTGAGCACAGCGCTCTCAGTGATGGCCCGGTGGATGGCCATTCCAGGTGAGGGGCATGGGGGGGTGGGGCAACAGCTGTGGGTACTGGTGGGCAAGTAGAGCCCCGTCCCCTCCCCAGCCTGGAGCTTCTGGTGAGACAGGAAGTTCTCAAGCAATTCACAAATGAGCCATTCACAATAGCAGACTGACCTAGTGTCCTGAGGCTGATGTAACAAATTACCACAAGAGGGGGAGTTGCCGGGGGGGGGGGGGGGGGGGGGGGTGCTTAAAACAAGGGAAATGCATTCTCTCTCAGTCTGGAGGCCAGAAGTCTAAAATCGGTGTGGGCAGGCCGTCGCTCCTGCCAGAGGCTCTGCGGGAGGCTCCTTCCTGCCTCTTTCAGTTTTGGGGGCTCCAGGCGTCCTTGGCTGTGGCTGCGTCACTCCCATCCCTGCTGTGTCTTCACATGACCTTCTCCCACAGTGTGTCTCTATATCTCAGAGCTCCCTCTCCTTTTAAGGACACCTGTCCCTGGATTTAGGGCCCACCCTGAATCCAAGATGATCTCAGTTACACCTGCAAAGACCTTTTTCCTAATAAGGCCTCTTGCACATACTTTTTTGGGGTCCACTGTTCAACCCACTACACAGACAACTGGAAACAGCTTGTGTGTCTGTGTATAGAAATAGGGCTGCTTGGGACTTCTCTGGTGGTCCAGTGGTTAAGACTGCCCGCTTCCACTGCAGGAGGTGCAGGTTCTATCCCTGGTCAGGGAACTAAGATCCCACATGCAGTGTGGCCAAAAAAAAAAAAAAAAATAAGGCTGCTTATATCAACTATGGTAGAAACCAGGGATCAGCAGGCTGTCTGTAAAGAGCCAGGGAGATTTTCGGCTTTGTTGGTCACATGGTCTCTGCCATAACTACGGCGCCAGAGCAGGAGGGCGGCCTTAGAGCACGTGAACTAACAAGCGTGTCTGTGTTCCAATAAAACCAGGCCACCGAATTCTGAATTCCATGTAATTTTCACGTATCACAAAATATTACCCTTTTAAAATTTTTTCCATATAAAAATGTAAATACCATTCTTGGCTCTTGATCTCTGGGGGGCCAGGTTTGCCGATGCCTGACACAGACAAATGCCTGAATACCGTGCAGCCATTAATTATGTTGTAAAAGAATATTCAGTGACATGGAAGATATTGCCGACAATATAGTTGAGGGAAAATAACAGGTTAAAAAGGCAACTTTCACAATATCGTCCTGTATGATTTTAAAGGAAATCGATGGACAGTAGGGAACAGGTGGCTTTCATTTTCTTCTCTTTGCTCACTTGAATTTTCTAAGTTTTCTACCGGAGTTTCAGTTGGAACTCTCTTGGAAAGCTTGGGAATACCACTGTCCCGGAGCAGAGCATGGGTTTTCACAGGTGGGACCCATCTTCTTTAGATCACGCTCGACAGCTGACCAAGAACATGATGCGAAAGACCACGGTAGACCGCCTGGTGAAGCAGCGCGACACGGACATCCAGAACTTTGTCAGTTTCATCTCCAGAGACTCCATCCAGAAGTCCCTGCAGATGTACTTAGAAAAGCTCAAACAAAAGAAAGGCTAAGGGCTGGGCTGCCCATGCAGGGTTTTTAGCTGTATGCACCCTTCTGGGGGCCCTGTGGTTCCAAGGGATTTAAAGAAGGCGTTTTCCAATTTAAAAGTACTTTTAGCTCTTTGTTTTGCTCATCCCCCTAAAAGGCCTGTTCCTTGTAGCCATAGTCCCAAGGCCTGTTACCACTCACGAGTACCCTTTGTGCCTGGCGGGTGGGCAGGTGGGCACAGCTGGCAAGCAGTGTCTTGATTTGGGAATCATAAACTGGTACGTGGCACCCTTCTGGACCTCAGCGATGTCACCGTTGAGTGTCTCCTCTCCCAGAGCAGAATAAAGTCCTTGAGTTTCCCATCCCTGGCTGGTGGAATGGCTGACTGCTGGAGGCATAAGGCCAGGTAGTTGTGGGCCCTGGCAAGCCACACAAGAAAAGGAAAAGGGAAAAAGCCCTTGGGCCGCCATGTTTTTTTGTTTGGATGGAAAGCCTGTATAAATTTCAGAGAAATTGGGTGACTTAGAGAGGGAGGAGGGAGGCATTTTACATTACAAGTGTCCTAAATCTTACTTTAGAAAGATCTAGCAAGAAAAGCTTATTCAAATTCTTGAAACAAAGGTTTTTCCCTCCCATACAATTCAGGCCAGTTAAATCCTGCCAAAGGTGAGATGCTTCGAAAACCAGAAACCTCATCGGGCCCCTGTCAGTTACACTGTGTACCCCAGTTCTGCTTGTTCCCAATCCTCAGGTGATGGGCTTACTCAGGGTGCAGGCCACTGTCCTCCCTGCTGAGTCCTTGCCCAGCCCAGGGCTCCTGAGGAAGAAGCTACCAGGAAGGCACCTTTGAAGGGGCTGTACCACTGTGAGCTGTTCAGGTTCTGTGGGCAGGACTTTATTAACCCAACCTGCCTGCTCACCAGTGAGGAGGCTCTCCACATGTCCCAGCGCCGCCAGCCAGCTGGTTGCAGGGGGCCAGCCTTCTTGACCGCCCCCCTGCCAACTGCAGTGCTGGGTAGGAAAGGACCCTCATACACGAGTGCCTGTGAGTGGCCTGCAGGCCTGGGAACCGGGGCCATAGGAGGAACACTGAGGACTGGGAGGTTGGCCTTGTACATCCACACTACCTGTGTGTGAGCACTTAGCCCCAGCTGCACTCAGTACAGGTGCTTGAAAGCATTTAGTTTGCACAAAGAAAGAGCAGGGAGCTTCAGCCAGTGAGCACAGGAGCTGCCTTCTGGAGCCAGCCTGGTCTGGAGGTGGTCAGTTCCCAGCAGCATGTGGAATGGGCAGGCCAGGCTGTCCCTGTCCCCTAAGTGGGCTGGGACCGGGGACCTGCTGGGCTGCAGGACCAAGGTTTGTGCCCCAGAAGAGCTGAGTCCTAAGAAAGGACATGAAGGCGTTGGAGCCAACACGTGTGTGTGGTCCCGGCTGAGTGTTCGCTGTTTATTGAGCTCAGCTGTGTGCCCAGTGCTCTACGAGGTGCTTCTCAACCTTATGAGGTAGTGGTGGCAGCCCATTTCACGATGGGGAAACAGGCTCCGAGTAGTCCCATCACTTGTCCAGGCCCAGCTGACCCTACGCTGCAGCCCTGTGGGGCTTGCTCCTTGTGGCCAGAGTCTGCAGGCAGCCTGCCCTGGCCAGGCTTCAGGGCTGTCAGTGGGACTTGAGGGTCACCTCCACAGGAAAATGGTCACTGATGGCCAGGGCCTGGAGAGAGAAGGGGCCAACCCTGAGGCCCTGCTGAGCAGCCAGTCCTCCCTCAGGCTCCACCCCAGAAAACTGCCCCACACCCCCCCCAGGAAGGGGCCCACTGGGTGTCCACAAACCACTGCATCTGGGGGTGGGGGAACAGCCCAGCGAGGCCTGGGCTATCCATCCCAGCTGTGTGGGTTGGGTGGGAACGTGGCCTCGGGACCCCACTCTGGGGAGGTAAAGAGCTTCCTGTACTGCCATCCCAGATTTGTTCCATTCAGCCAGAACTGAACCTCTAAGGGCCTTTTCTAGAAACACTAGTGCAGGGAGGGGAGCGCCAGGTGTACTGAGGTTGGGCCTTGCTCCTACTGGGCCCAGCACTCGCCTGAGCCTGGTACAGGCCAAATTCCTCCTGGAAGTCATGTACAGCGGCCGACTGGGGCTTCAGGCTGCTGCGCAGGCGGGCACCACAGACCACAATGCGGTCGTAGGCACAGTCCGAGTTGCCCACCGTGGTGTCGGCGCTGTCCGGGATGAGCCACTTGAAGACCTCGCTGCTGCGCAGGCGGATGGCCGGCCAGTCCTGAGACTGCACGTAGCTGCAGTCGGCGTTAAAGTCGCCCAGAAACAGCATGTCCTGTGGGGCACCGCGGAACCGGGTCTGAGCCTGTGGGAGGGGCCGCGCGCGCAGACCCTCACGCCTGTGGCCGACCCCCAGGGTGCGCCTCTGGGACCCGGGGACGTGGGGCGGGGCAGGGCGGGGCCGTGCGGACACAGGGGCTTACGTCGGTGCCCCACTTGTCTATCACGTCCAGGTATACATCGTAGAGCGCGTCGATCTCGGCCACGGCTTGGTGCGGCGCCGCGTGCAGCGGAATCAACACTAACTCCTCGGCAGCTGCAGGAGGAGGTAGATGTCAGGGGCTGGGACGGGGCCTGCGGGACGGGCGGGGCCTGCGGGACGGGCAGGGCCTCACCTGACCCCGGTGCCGAGAACTTGACTACGAAAGGTTCACGACTGAAGGCGTCCTCCGGGTCCGGGTACTGGTACGTGTCCACTACCGACGCCACGTCCTTCCTGGGTGTAGAGGGTGGGTGGGCGCCCTAAGCGGGCCCCCTCCTGCCCCGCGCACCCCTCCCCCGCATCCCCGCCCCTCACCTGTAGATGAACAGGTACGTTTCCTTATACTGGTCCCGACCCAGGGGCTCACTGCTCACGAAGCTGTACTCGTGCCTGGACATGCTGCGGAGACACCGGCCAAGCCCGGGGTCAAGGCATCGCTCCGAGACCTGGGCCCACGTTGGGCCCTCCCCGCCATACCTGTTGATCTGCTCCATGAGCGTGGATACGGCGCTCAGGTCGGAGTCCCGCACCTCCTGCACCAGCGTGATGTCATAGCCAGCCAGGATCTGGGGGAGGGGCCGGCAGGTGCGGGGTCACGTGTGCGCAGCAAATTAGCCCGCGGAGCCCAGCTGCGACCCCGCCGAGGGTCCCCAGCCTCACTTGCGCGATGATGCCGCTGCAGGCCGGGTCCGACACTTTCCTGTCGCCGAAGCTCCGGATGTTGAAAGCTCCGATGCGCAGCGCTGCGTCTCCAGCAGCCCCTAGCGCCCAGAGCGCGGCCAGTAAGGCCACGGGCCCGCCCATGGCGCAAAGCAGGCGGGCTTAGAGGGAGAGACACGGCCGCGTGAGCGCGGACATGGAATCGGACACACCAGCCCACCCTTCTCAGTCCCGGCTGCTGGGACGCGGGGACCGGGCAGGTTCTGCCACCCATTGGTGGCTGGCAGGTAGGCATATCCTCCCCCTGCCGCTCTCCAGGTCTCCCCAAGGTGGTGGGCTGGGCTTACGGCCGTGGCCTTTCTCCTCCGTGGGGAAACTGAGGCCCAAACATTGAGACTCCATTCACATCCAGCCCCCGGCTCAGCACGCCCCCCACCCCGACTCACCTGAGGGATGTGGATTGGCTGTGTCAGAGGCTTAGGATCTGGGTCCCAGTAGAAGTCTGAGGTCCCAGCTGGGGGTGTGTCTGCGGCACGGAACAGACTGCAAGGGCTTGGTCTAGCAGCAGCTCTGGCGCCCCAGCTCCGTATTTGAAGCCCTGGTCCAGGGAGGGGCTGGGACTGCACTGGGTCCCGCCCCCTCCACGAATTGGACACAGTAACTCCTGGCTCCCATTCCCACAGAGACCACCACCCCCCCGCAGGGCAAGGTGGCAGGGGATCCACCTTGAGACTGCTCTGGTGCCCCCAAGCCTGTCAGAACAGGGACTCAGAAGGCCCTGCCAGCCCAAGAGCTGAATCAGAACTGGGAAAGAGGACCAGACATGCCCACGGTCCAGGTCTTGCTCCTGTCCCTGCCCCCAAGAAACTAGGTCACCCAAAATCTCCCTCAAGCTGCATCCCCTCAGGGAAACTAAGGCAACACAATCAGGAAAGACTGGCCCCATTTGTGGCCCAGCATCTCCTGCTGCTTCTCCACACGTTGTCACCTCAAGGTAAAAAGCCGAGACTCCTGGGTCTCCCAGCCTCATTCCCCGGCCCCAGGGAGGCCCCAGGGTTGGAGGCTAGGAAGCAGCACCCCCTCCCACCCACCTCGACGGGCCTCAGGAAGCTGGGGTCACAGCTCCAGCTGGGCAAGGCAGCAGCAGGAGGCTGCCTGTCCACATACCAATGACACCCACACACTGCCAAGGTGCCGCCAGCCCTGTTGGGATCCCTGGGCAGGTAGGGGCTGCCACAGAGGAACCTGCCAGGGCAGTGGCACCAGCCCCTGAGGCTGCCACTGCCGCAACATCACAAGCGGCGGGTTTTCATGTTTTATTGTAAAGCAACCAAAAACTCTGTGTATTTACACTTCCGCATCTCCTCTGAACACCTGAGTTCTATGCCCATCTTCTCTGTACTCGGCCAGGCAGGCAGGGGCAGGGCGCTCGGGGTCCTCGCCCCCTGCCCCAGCCCAGCCCCCTGGGACCCTGCAGGCGCCCGTGTTAGACGATGACCGTCTGCACCTCAAGCTGGCCCTCTGGCGAGGCGATGACCAGCTCTCCCGCATGCTCCAGGATCTCAATGTCCTCCGATGATACCATGGTCACGGTGGCCTGCTCAGCACCATTTGTACCCGAGCGGGCCGTGAGCACAGTGCCCTCGCTGATGGCCGAGGCCAGCGTCATGGCCACCTGCTCCGTCAGGCTCTCAGGGGTGGCAATAGTGATGGTGTCGGCAGCAGCTGCCTCTGTGCCCAGCCCTGCCTCCTGGTCCATGGTCACATTCTGCACGATGATCTGGTGCCCGGCGCTGGCCTGGTGCACGATCTGCTGCACTACCTTCATGATGTGACTGTCCACCTGTGGGTGGCTCAAGGCTCAGCCCATGAGTCTGGTGAGGGTGCCAGGCCACCCCACCCCGCCCATCCCCCAGCCCCTCACCTCCGTCTGGGTGCCCTCGATGATCTCCGTGGCTTCACTGGTCTCTGCATCATCCGCAGTGGCCTGGACGGAGGGTCAGAGGTCAGCCTTGCCCGCCCCAGGCCCCATCCGAACCCCGGTGGCCCCACACTCACCTCGATGATATACTCCTGGGTGTCGGCTACCACGGACGAGAACTCGACCAACACGGTGTGTGGGTCGTCGGCGAGGACGGCGGCGGCCGCTGCGGGGCTCTCCTCGGACACCAGCAACTCCTCCACCTCCAGCAGGCAGCCCCCTGTGGCGGGGAGCTCAGTCAGTGCTGGCCGGCCGCGGCCCCCCACCCCCTCCCTGCCGCCTCCCAGCCCTACCTTTGGTACGCAGGTGCCGGTTGAGCGTGCCATGCTCGGCAAAGCCGCGGCCGCACTTGTAGCACTTGAAGGGCTTCTCGCCCGTGTGGTGCCGCACGTGCCGCACCAGCGAGCCCTTCTCCCGGAAGCCTCGGCTGCAGAATGGGCACACGTGCGGCTTCTCCTCCAGGTGTGTCCGGAAGTGCACCTGCTGGGCATTCTGTGGAGACCCACCATCAGGGCCAGCCTGGCCTTGGCTCTCCCAGCCCCCTCTGAGGGCCCCGGCTGGGACTGAGCAGGCTGTCAGGTGAGGGGTGAGGAGGGAGGTCTGGGGGCACAGAACAAGGGACAGATCTGGCTCAGGGAGCGGGGAGCCCACAGATGCGGGATCAGGGGCCCACCTTGGTCTTGTAGCACTTGCCACACTCGGGACAGGGGTAGGGCCTCTCATCTGAGTGGACACGCCGGTGGCCGCGGACATGGGCGATGGTCTTGTAGAGCTTCCCGCAGTCCCCACAGCGGAAGCGGCGCTCGTGCACATGCACCTCCTGGTGCTTCTTGAGCAGGTAGGCCTTGGGGAAGGCCTTGCCACACTGCGGGCATGTGAATGGCCTCGGCCCTGGGGCCACAGTCCGTGTCAGGCCAGGACCACCACCCGAGGGCCCCACCCTAGCCACCTGCCCACAGGCAACCCTGACCGTCCACAGCACACCCGAGAGCCCCTCCCGGCTACCCACGGCCGTCCACTGCCCAGTACCCCCACCAACCTGCCACCCACCTGCGTGGCCTCTTTTGTGGGCCTCCAGGGTGGCCGCCGTTGGGAAGGTCTCACTGCACTGAGGGCATGGGTGGGTCCTGGGCACAGCTGAGGCCTCACTGGCCACCTGCTGGGGGACCACAGCACACCTCCAGTACCCATTGCAGGCTGAGCCCGAGCAGCGCCGTGGAGGCCAGACCGAGGCACCCCCACCCTGGGAGGCTCCATAATGGGCCCAAGGAAGATGATAAACAGATAAGGGAACAAAGTCACTGCACACAGTGATGCAACTTTCCACCGCAGGGAGCACAGCAAGGAAGCTGGTGGCGGCCAGGATAGCATGGTGACTTTGTACCCAAGGTCCAGCCCCCCAGAAGGGGCACGCCGGCAGCGCAGGCACCTACTGTCTCCACCTGTTCCACCTCCAGCAGCGGCAGTTCTGGGGGACCATCTCCCAGGGGCTGGGGACTGGACACAGTGGGAGGGGCTGGCTCCAGGGCTCCCTCCTCCCCAGGGACCCGCTCAAGGACAATGCCGGAGTTCTGCATGGCCTGGTGCAGCAGGTTCTCACGGCTGCCCTCGCTGGAACAGGGAAGCTCCTCGGGGCCGGGGGGCTGCAGGGGAGGCAAAGGGAGGCTGGCCAGGCAGCCCGGCACGCAGCACCCACCCGCCACCACCGCACAGGGCAGCCCCAGGGGCCCCCATGCATACCTGGCGTCTTCACTCAGGAATGCCCCAGGGAGCCCCACAGCCCGCTCCACCTGCCTTCCCCTGCCCCACCTCATCCCCAGCTCACTCTCCGTTGCCCCTCCCTGCCATGACCTGGGTCTCCCATCTCCCCACCCGGCAACCAGATTGAGCACCAGGAAGGCAGGCCCATGTCAGTCCTGTTCCCAGTGGAGCCAGTACCCAGAACAGAGCCTGGTGCTGAGCAGACAAAGGCCTCCCCTGACCTGTCCCCACCTCTGGGGTGAGGGCTTTCATGCCCAGGGGAAGCTCTTGCATCTGGACATGGACTTCGTGGATGACAGTGCCCTTGGCATCTGTCACCAGGTGAATCACAGGCGAAGTTTCCATGGGCCCGCCTGTCATTGCCGATGATGTAACAGTCCCCACGGTGGACGCACCAGGCCCTTTAAGGCAGAACCAAGAGAGTCCATGAAGAAACACCCAACCAGGGTGGCACTCAGAGAGCAGCCAGGGCCAGGGCAGGGAGCCCCCGACTACTCTGACCTGTGGGAGTGTCCTCTTTGCCGACAACCACATCTTTGCTCATGCTGAAGCGGATTTTTTCCGTGCACGGGGTGAGAGACTTGAGGTGCCGGGTCAGCGCACCCGACTCGCGGAAGCTTTTCCCACACTTGGCACACTTATAGGGGCGCTCATCTGCAGAGAGAATGGTGTCAGCCTCGGGCGGGACGCTGGCTTGGTGCTGAGGGGAAGCAGGCCTGGAGCCACAGCCTCAGTACCACCAGGAGGAAGGGGCCACGAAGCCCAGGAGCCGGGGTACCCCCAGGGCCAGCGGCAGCGTGCTGTGCAGCTCCCGGCCCCAGGCCCGAGGCTGGCTCACCTGTGTGCCGCCGATGGTGCCGGATGAGTGAGCCTTTGGTCCGAAAGGAGGCCCCACACAGTTTGCACTCGTGGTCCTTTCGGCTACTGTGGGTGACCATGTGGGCCTTAAGGATGCTGCCCTGTGGGGGAGGGGCGGCGAGGCTCAGGCACCTCCCTGGGCAGGAGCGGGAAGGCCTGGCTCCCACAGCCAGTGTGCCCGCGGCCCCAGGGCCTCACCGTCTTGAAGGTCTTGTGGCACAGCATGCACACATAGCGGCCGTCCTTGTTCACCAGCAGCTTGACCTGGGCCTGCTCACCCTCCCCAGAGAGCCCAGGCCCCTGACGGTTGGGGCTGCCCCGGGCCTCTGCCATCCCGCTGTCCCCCGGCTCCGCCTCAGAGGCCACGATGACCTCTTTGATGTGTCCACCACCTGAGGAGAGGCAGATGGGCCTGAGC
This sequence comes from Balaenoptera ricei, assembly GCF_028023285.1. Taxonomy (NCBI): domain Eukaryota; kingdom Metazoa; phylum Chordata; class Mammalia; order Artiodactyla; family Balaenopteridae; genus Balaenoptera; species Balaenoptera ricei. The sequence goes on along the minus strand of NC_082653.1, from coordinate 52,334,591 downwards.
CTTGGGATGCCATGGGCCCTGCCACTTCCTCGGATCCCAGCCCGAGGACACTGCTGTGGCACAGTGGATTTGTCTTGACCAACCCCCAGCCCCAGCACATGGCGCCTGCTCAGCCTGAATGGGTGGGAGGTACTGTGCTCTGACTCCACGGAGCTGCCCAGAGGAGCTCCAGGCCTCCAGAATGTGTTCAGCAGGGAAACCCACCATGAGCACGGACGCCCCCTTCCCTCAGCCAAGAGGCACGCACGACTAGATGTGCACAGGGGTCCCGCCGTGTCCAAGGGCGGCAGAGTGCCGGCACAGAGGCAGTGGACAGGCCAACTCGCCACCACTGGCCCCCTCGCTGCTCCGGCTAACGTGAGGAGGAAATGTCTCTGGGGATCACCCACCAGCATCGGTTTCGAGGCAGGCAGGCAAGAGACCCAGCCTGGGAGAGGGAGCGCTCGACACGCCTAGGACAGTCTGAGGAAGGAAGGCTGTGCTTTTGCAGCTCTCATGGGGCTTGAAAAAATCTGACACTGTGCAAAGCTAATCTGTAAACACACTTCACAATTTCTGCTCATGAAAATGACACGTGGGAATCGGCTGTGAAGCCGCTTCTTAGAAACCATCTCAATCAGGCTGGCATCGTGTTTTGACAAACCATTCTCCCAAAACAGAACGGAAATGCCGTGACTCAAACAATTAAGGGCATCTCTCGCTCCTGCCCTGGCTGACATGCTTGAAGCTTTATCTTTCCTCCCCTCCAGGAGTGAATTTCCAAAAGAACAGGGATTTCTGCCAGGCTAGGACTTGAGTTTGAGTGTGGCTCAGCAGACAGAGGAGTCAGAGAATGGGGGAACGTGGCTGCCCTGAGTCCAGAGATAAAATGTAAATTTGTTTCCAGGGAAGAGGCAGGAGAGCCTGCAGTGGGTATCCAGCCCCCTGTGCAGTCCCTGGGAACTGCACCCCCCAGCCCAGCAAGGACTGAGAACCTGCAGCCCTGCAATGCCAGCAGCTGGTGGTTTAGGACTCTGGCCTGGGCTCCAGATCGCTGAGCAGCTGACACCAAGGGGACATTTGGGATACCCAGGAGGCCTGCAAAGGGGAAACTCCCAAGGGTGCAAGAGAGGCCGGGGGTGCCCAGAGAGGAGCCCCTGGAGCACAAGGAGCTGCCCAGCCACAGGCTTGGGCCAGCTGGAGGCTGGATGGCAGGCAGGGCCTGGCTAGCCAGGGGGCCAGAGCCTGGAGATGCTGCCTGAACCCAGGGAACCTGTTTTCCCATATGACACCACCACCCAAGAAGCCAAACGCCACACCAGGGCTGGGCATGGCCCCACCTCCCACATGTCAGCCCTCTTATCCCAGAGGAGCAACAGGCAACCGTCCTCGTGCACAGGAATGTCGGGGGAAAGACAGTGTGGAGACAGGGACAGGTCCTGTAGCTTCCCTGGGATGGGACCTTGGCAGAACACCCTGCTCTGAGGTTCCCCTCCCCCAGGTCGCCTCCCCACCTCTTCCTGCTCCAGCTGGTCCCAAGGGCTTCCCAAGGCCAAGTTCTACCTGTTGCCCAAACCTGCTTCCTGTCCAGTCACCTACTCACGTCCCTGCCAAGGCCCCTGCCCATTCCCTTCCCAACCTCCCGTGGCATCAGGCCCAGCCCAGCCCAGCCTCCCTCCACTGCCACGCTCACACCCAGCCCCCGGCTCCCTCGGGCTGCCCTTTGAATGTCCCAGTTGCATGCTCACCTGCCTCCTATTAAGGAGCATGTGACCCAATCCAGACCTCTCAACACCCCAACACTCCCTGCCCTACTGCACTTTAAAAAAGCCATCAAAGAGCCTGACTAGGCGTTGTATGCTCTTAAAGGCCATGTAAGAATCAGGATAGGAATCGCCACCCCCACGCCGGAGGGAGTGAGCACTGGGGAGATGAAGGCCAAGGTCAGGCAGCAGGTCAGGGCGGAGCTGCAGCAGCAGGTGCACCCCACACACACCCCAGCCTGACCCTCCAGAGCCAACTGTGGGGTGGGAAGTAGGAACCAGGGTTGGGGTTGGGGGGTGGCAAAAAAGTAGGGAAGATTCCGGAAGGACCAGGGCAGAGACAGTCTGGGGCAGCAGCAGGAGAGAGCAGCCAGCTCATGATTTATGCACAAAGTGAAGACTCCCCGAGGCCCAGGTGTCCCCCAGGGCTGCCCAGGTTCTGGGCTTCCGCTTTCTGGGCAGGGCAGGGCAGGGCAGGGCCTGGTGGCCAACGCTTGCTCTTGCTGCAGGCCCTGCCCTGGGGAAGGTGCACACAAGGTCTCAGCCCCTCCTCGGCCAGGCCTTGCTCTCGGGACAGCAGAGGGGCACAGGCAGCAGAGGTCCCCAGCTTCCAGCCTTGACCGCGGATGACTAACAGGTCAGCAATGCCTCAGCGCTGAGAAAGCCACACGTGAACAGCCATGGTGGGGCCAAACCAGCTTACCGACAATGTCAGGAGCGTGGCTGATGTCTGCCGTGAGAGCGGCTGCCTCCACCACGATGTGGGCCACAGTGATGGGCTCCTCTGAGCCTGCTGCTGCTGGCTCCACCTGCCATTGGGCGACAGGGGACAGAGGAGACTCGTCTCCAGGGCTCCAGAGCTCGGGCTTATGTCCATGCAGGATGGCTGGGGTGGGGCCTCTCATCTCCCGCAACGGACCACTGCTCTGAGCCTGACTCCCAGCCTGAACCCTCCACCCCAGGCCCTGGGGTCGGCCCCATCACTCTAATGCCTCCAGCCACCAAGGGCCCCATGCGGAGCCCTGAGCACCCTCAGGGAGGACTCCAGGATGAAGTGACTAGAAGCTCCAGCTTGAGGCTCAGCTGGCTCTGCAGAGATGAAGGTGAGCACCTCCACCTACAGCCCAGCCAGGTGATCAGGGGAAAGGGCCCCCAGGGATGTGGGGCCGGGGGCCTTCTGGAGGAGAGGACACCTCTGGGAGGGGCAGGAAAAGAGCACAGAGTCAGAGTGAGACAATTCTGGGCCCACTCCTCTGGGCCACTCCCGGGGTGACCAGAGGCACCTGACTTCTCTTGCAGTCTCCTTTCCCACTTCCATAGGATGAGGATGACAAGAGCGCCCACCCCACAGGGGTGCCGTGGGCCTCAGTAGGACTGTGTGTGTACAGCCCAAGTACACACCGAGTGCAACAAAGTTGGCCATTTTTATGACAGAGTTGTGGGATCCACGGAGCCACACTTTGTTTGTGGGATCCCCAGGAACCACATGTACAGGACAGGAGACAAAAGGACAAAAGCCACCGTGATATCCCTAAGCCAGGACAGGCCCTCAGGCTTCAAGAAAGGAGGGACCCCAGGCCCCAATTGTGCAGGCTTCAGCCAGAGGCTGCTGAGAGGGCCCGCATCCCAGGCCATCCGGGAAAGCCCAGAGCACCGCCAGGAGTCCCCCACCCACAGCCGGATGCCTGCCCTCTGCCCACCCCGGTGGCACAGGTCCGTCTTGACATGCCTCCACCTCCTCATCCTGCTGTCCGCCGAGGGGCGGGGTGGAGGGCACGCACGTGTGCAATGGCAGTAGGGGGATGCTACCTCCTGACCCAGCAGCGCAGCAGCAGTGGTGGCAGGCAGGGCCTCCTGGGGCACCCGCTGGCAGACCTTCTGAAGCTTGTGCTGAACAAAGTCCTCCAAGGCGGTGAACTCCGCCTGGCAGCGGCCACATCGGTGCACGTCATCTTCATCTGCAACGAGCCTGCGGTCAGTGGGGCTTGGGAGGGATTCCAGCCCCAGGCAGATGCACCCAAGGGTGGCATCAGAACCAGAGGCGCCTTCCCTAGCCCTCCCAAAGGGGCTGAGAACACTCTTGGGAGCCCAGGGTGCCAGGCCCCTTCTCCGGAGGTCTGCAGCAGTGCCCACCCTAGGAAGAGCAGCATCCAGCAGGGGATAACCCTGACCATACACTTAGGCTGTAGGGATCCAAAGCCCCTACTTCAGAGATGAGGGGAGAGAGGCCCAGGGACCAGCTGGGAGGCAGAGGGATTCAGCCAAGCTGGTTTGGGGACAGTGGAGGACCAGAGTTTAAGACTGTTGGGGTTTGCATGTGCCCTTGGGCACCTCAGTGACCAGGTCTGGGTCTGTTTCTTCATCTGTAAAATGGGCCGACTCAGTGTGTGTGTACAGGCTCTAGCTGAGAGGCCAGTCCTCAGCAAACATGGGAGAGGTGGGGCACCCTCACCCATGACCACTCTTTTCTCACTCTGACTTCATGCTTCACTGGTTCCAAACAGGTGGCACCTCCCTACTCTGGTGAAGACGTGCAGGGTGGGACTTCCCAGAGGTGTTCCACACCCCAGGGCCATGGGCCACCGCACCTGAGCCCCTCACCATCTGGGCTGACCAGCCAGTGCCTGCCCCAGGTCCTGCAGGAGAGACTTCCGGCTCACTGAGTCCCCTACTGTGTGTTGGGCAACTTACTGGGGCCATCAGCAAATCCGGCCAGCACCCTGAGGAAATAGAAGTGACTATTCCCTCTCTAGAAAAACAACTTGAGATTCAAGGCCACCCAGCTGGTGAGTGTTGGGGCCAGAACCTGAACTTGAGGGTCTACCCCAGACACCCTGCTGTTTACCCTAAGGGATGGGGAGATGCTCCTTCTGCTTTCATAAAAGTCTGCCAGTTCTCACCACCTCAGTGCAGTCCCACATCAAGGTCAAACCCAGGCCTGGAGGACAGAAGGAGCCCAGTTGATGTCTATTGGATTAATGAGCAAAGGGCCAAACCACAGCCGAGACTCACAGAAGGCCACCTGACAGAGGGCGGTCCCCTCCAGATGGTTCACAGTCACAAGCCAAGCACTGAGGTGACTGTACCCTCCTAACCCTCCCACCCCACTCCCCAAGTCTGACTCAGCACCAGCGTGTTGCCATTGAAGGAATCCCCACCATAGAAGGGGACACACCCAGCCCCTGTAACACTGAGTGAGATAAGGCCCTGGGCAAGCCCAGCAGGGCACAGCAACCTCCAAAGAGACCCCTCTGCAGGTAGCACTGCCCCCCATGCCAAGCTACCTACCCAAGCTGGAATAAGGAGCAAGAAATGATGTACTGAGAATTACAAATCCTATGGGGACAAAGACCACCACCCCGATATCACCACCAACCCCCTCCTGCCCGGCCCAGTCTAAAGCTTCCTGGGACAAGCTCAGAGGGTAGAGACCAGAATTCTGTCTCCAAAAGCTATCAGTGCCCCTGTGTGTCCCCAGAACTGTTCTCAGAGATTCACATACATGCTCTATTTTGATTCTCACCACCATCCTATGAGGCAGCAGAACCCAGAAGTTAAGGGAGTGGGTTGAGGAGTCACACAATCCTGGTATCCAACAAGTCCTTGGTACTTACTAGCTGGGTGACCTGGTCACTTTCACATATTTGAACCTCAATTTTCCTCATCTACAAAATGGGAATAATAATAGTAATAATAATAACGGCATCTAAGGCTGGCTTGAGAATGAAAAAGGCTGATGCATGGTAAGTGCTCGATACATTATCCTCAACAGTAGCATCCCTATTCTGTAAGGGGAAATGGAGGCTCAGAGAGGTATGTGGTTACCTGCCCAAGATCAAACAGCTAGAAAGAGGCAGGTCTGGGACAGAGCTGGCTGCAGCTTTCCAGCACTGGGCTCTGCTGCCTCCCCTCGGGTGCTGGAAAGACCCGAGGCCCCGCCCTCCCGGAGCCTCCAGTCACACCCCGGCCAGGGCCCCAGTGGCCCGTCAGGTGAAGTGGGAGGGGGCGCGGAGGAGGGCAGGGCCCTGTCGAGACTGGGAGGCAGAGGGGGGCTGGGCCGCTGGCCTGAGGGCGGGGCAGGCAGTGGAGGCGATCTCCGAGGTCTACACTGACAGCCCCGGTGGCCTGGACACAGGTGAGTATCCGCGGGTGGGCACTGGGGCCCACGGGGGTGATGGGCGCCCCGCCAGGGTTAGGCCTGAGGGTCTGAGGAAACCGGGGGGCTCGTGGAAGGCTATGAGAGGTCCCGTGGGGACCCGTGAGGTCTGCAGTGAACCAGGCCTGGGAGGGTCTGTCGCGCCAGCAGCTCAGGCCGTCGGGGCCTCCACCAGCCAAGCTGAGCCGTCCCCACCCTGGCCGCTCCCGGCCCCGTCTGGCCCTGTTACCTTCCTCGCTAAAGGGCGCCGGGAGGCCGAGGAAGCCACCGGGGGCCAAGGCCGCCGCCGCCGCCGCCGCGACCCCGCCCTCGCCCGCTTCCTGCCCGGCTTCGGTCCGGGCTTCTGCCGTATGCGCGGCCGTTACCCGCACTGCCATCGCGCCCTCCATGTCGCAACGCGCCGCAGGAAGATGGCGGATTTACGACCGTGTCGTCATAACAACGGGCCGCGCCAAGGCTAGCGAGAAGACGGGAGGCGGGCGATGGGCGGGGCCAGGGTGGGTTTGATCGGCAGGAGGCGGGGCGGAGCCAGAGGGTGTGGCCTGGAACCGCAGAGGCGGGGCCAAGCTCAGGGAGAGAAGAGACGGGGCGGGACTGCTGGAAGTGGTGTAGTTAAGGTGGAAAGGACTGACAGGAGGTGGCGCGGGCCCTGGGAGGGCCCGCTGGCCGTGGCTGGGGCTGGGTTCCGGCAGCTCCTTTAAGGCTCTAGCGAACTGGCGGCGCCAACTGACCGGCCCTCAGCCGGTGCTGCCGCCGCAGGTGCCCAGCCGCGATCCGAGCTCGAGTAGGCCGAACTCGAGTGGGCCGCTGCCGGGACACCGCCCCAGCTCGGACCAGTAGAGTGGTGCTCGTTGCCCGCCCCCGACCCCCTCGGGTGGCAGAACCTCCCTTGATGGTTGACCCAGTCACAGGGGAAAACCCGAGTTGGGGATGGCTCACGGGTAGCTTCACTAACCCTTTCATTCTTTACTTTATTTTTTTTTAATTTTATTTATTTTTTATTTTTATTTTTGGCTGCGTTGGGTCTTCATTGCTGTGTGCGGGCTTTCTCTGGTTGCGGTGGGCGGGGGCTACTCTTCATTGCGGTGCGCGGGCTTCTCACTGCAGTGGCTTCTCTTGTTGTGGAGCACGGGCTCTAGGCGCACCGGCTTCAGTAGTTGTGGCACGCGAGCTCTAGATAGCAGGCTCAGTAGTTGTGGCGCACGGGCTTAGTTGCTCCGCCAGGGCTCGAACCCGTGTCCCCTGCATTGGCAGGTGGACTCCCAACCACTGCACCACCAGGGAAGCCCAACCCTTTCATTCTTTTTTTTTTTTTTTTTTTTTTTAATAGCTACTTTATTTATTTATTTATTTTTGGCTGTGTTGGGTCTTCGGTTCGTGCGAGGGCTTTCTCTAGTTGCGGCAAGCGGGGGCCACTCTTCATCGCGGTGCGGGGACCGCTCTTCATCGCGGTGCGCGGGCCTTTCACTATCGCGGCCCCTCCCGTTGCGGGGCACAGGCTCCAGACGCGCAGGCTCAGTAGTTGTGGCTCACGGGCCTAGTTGCTCCGCGGCATGTGGGATCCTCCCAGACCAGGGCTCGAACCCGTGTGCCCTGCATTAGCAGGCAGACTCTCAACCACTGCGCCACCAGGGAAGCCCTCATTCTTTTGTATAGTTTTCAAGTTGTGGTAAGTACACATAAAAATTACCGTTAGTGACAGTACATTCACAATGTTGTGCAACTATCACCAACATGTAGTTAGAGAACGTCGTCATCATTCCAAAAGGAAACCTGTACGCATTAGCAGTCACTCCCCATTCTCCCCTCCCCCCAGCCCCTAGCAAACCACTTTCTTTCTCTGTGGATTTGCATTTTCTGGACATTTCATATAAACAGAATATACACGTGGTCTTTTGCATCTGGTTTCTTTCACGTTAGTATGATGTTTTTGAGGTTTATCCAGGTTGTAGCATGCAGCAGTACTTCATTCCTTTTGTGGCTGAATAATATTCCATTATATGAATAGACTGATTCTTTTTATTCTTTTTAAGGTAGTATTAGTTCTTTGAAGCTAAGTGCGTTATAGGATTTTCTCATTTAAGATACCAATCATCCCCATTTTGAAGAAGAAACTGAGGCACAGAACTGATGGAACACTTGCCCAAGGGCAGACCAAAGATCTAACCCAGGTCTGTCAAGAGTCATGGGCTAGAAACCCACAGGGCGTGCTCTCCCAGCTTGGTTATTCTCTGTGGCTCAGCCCAGTGCTAGATTCCAAAGACTCAGGTGAATTAGACCCAGTTCCCTCCAGGAAGACCAGTCTCGGGGGAAGACCAAGCACGGACACAAGGGCCCGGACAGAGAGTGGGCATCTCTGCCCTGGGAAGGACACCAGCAGAGACTGTCTCCATGCTGGGGCTGCCCAGCTAAGGAACTGAGGACCCTTAGCCTGTCAGGAGCTGGGATGTGTGAGGCACAGATTGGATCACCAGAAGTCAGGCCGGGGTAAAAATGGGGCTGCTTTCTGCAGGGGGCTTGCTCACCATTGCAGGCATTTAAGCAGAGAGTGACAACATTTCAGAAGGATCCTCCTGACTGCTGTGCAGGAAAGGAAGATCTAGGATGGACAGTCTCTGAGAGGGACAAACAGGCAGAGGAGCAGGTGGGTACTTATGGAGCAGGAGGGATCTAGGGGGCACCTGGGAAGAGAGGACCAGGAGGACACCTCACTTGAGGATGTGTGGGGGAGTGATGGGAAAGCCAGCATCAGAGAGGAAGAGGAAGACCACCAGAGGAATGGAGTGTGGGTGGATTTCAAAGACAGAGCACAGCCTGGGTGTGGATGGACATGAGGAGGAGCTGGCCCAGGGGAGACAGACAACCTGCCCTGCTCCATGCTCCAGAGCCTGTGGGACAGAGTTGTCAGGGACAGGCCAGGGCTCCTGCCTGGTTATTCCCTGGGGGTCAGAAAAGGGAATCCTGACCCAGTGAGCTCTAGGACCCACCTCAGCTGAAGCCCAGGCAGATCAGCGGCAACAGGAGTGGGCCTGAGGTCACTGGAAGGCAGAGTGGCCAGGGGCAGGCCTTCTCCCTTCCCCAAAGTCCTCCTTCCCCCAGATGGCCTCCTTTCCCACCCTGCCCTCAGCGTGGGCTCCAGCTGCACACTGTGTGTTTGACAGTCAATAATGGCTTCTCTGTGGCCAGAGCCTGACAGGAACTCCATCATCCTTTTTGATGGCTACTCAATCTCCCTTCATTGGATGTACTTAAATCTATTCAACCAATCCCATGTTGAAGATAATTTAGGTTGCATCCAATTTTTTTTTTGCCACTTCAGTCCTTTTTCCTTTTTTTTTTTAAGGGTTTGTTGTTGTTGTTTTGTTTTGGCCGCACCGTGCGGCTTGCGGGATCTTGGTTCCCCAACCAGGGATCGAACCCACGCCTTCGGCAGTGAAACCTCGGAGTCCTAACCACTGGACTGCCAGGGAATTCCCTTCAGTCCTTTTTCAATGACACCCTTTTTTGCTTAGCTCATTAGAAGTGATAACATCTGTGAAAACAGTTTCAATGGCTGTTGGTATTTTCTAATACAATTTAAATCCATGCAATGCTATGAAGATTAGTGTCCTTGTACCACCTAAGTCCATGCCCCACTCCACCTGTGATCCAGCTTCCTCACTTGGGAGGACCCTGGTGCCGTCCATTCACAGGTATATAATGAGCACCTACTGTGTGTCAGGGACACAAAACGATTGATCATGCTGTGCTCCTCTCCCATCCAGATGCATGGCACCTTGTCCAAGGACAGTCCTCCCCAATAAAGGGCACCGTCCTTTCCAGACTCCTTCAGGACCTTGTCCACAGCCATCCCCTCTCTTGATACTGGCCGTTCCATCTCTCCCACTATGCCAGCTCAGACTCTACAACCTACAGGGGATGTTAAAACAAACAGAGCTCAGCTTTGGGGTCAGCTGAGTTTAATCCCAACTCTGCATTGTCCAGCTGGTGACTCTCTGTGGCTCAGTTTCCTCATCTGTAAATGGGGACACTAATTGTCCTTGCCTCTCAGGGTTGTTCTGTGATTCTGACAAGGTAATGCAGGTAAGGAGCAGCACTCAGTGCCTAGATGCTTACTGAGTGCCCAGTAAACCAAGGCAACCGGGCAAGTATTGCACCAGGCAGCCCACGGCTGGACAGAGCAGTGTTTTCTCATTCTGGCCAGTGAACCACATACACTGAATGTTTCTGGGTGGTAAAGCAGGATTTGTGATCTTCTGTCAAATCCAGTTCTTCCCAGGATCAGTCGGCTCCACCAACAAAACTGAGTGGGAAGACACAGGGAGGAAGGTGCTGCTCCCCTCCTGGCTAGTGGGTGCGCCAAGCAGGAACACTGCATATCCTGCCCTCGTGGGCCATGGCCCCTGCCCTCCAGGGGTTCCCAGGCCAGCCAAGACCAAAGAACAGGCTGAAGGTAAACAATCAGGGCCTTAAGGGTACTGAGGTTACTGGCTTTACCTCATGGGTTTGGGGGTGAGGGGGGTCCAGAGTAGTCATTATGGAGACTTGGGGCCCAAGAGAGGAGCAGGGATTTGACAACGCTAGGAGTTGGAGGTCTGGATCGCCTGGCACAGGGTAAGCGCTCAGGAAGCTGGGGCCTGCTATTCTGCCACCTGGCCCTAGTGAAAGTAATAAGGAGAAACATACACCTACTCTATGAACTGGCAATTCGACGCCTAAGTATATACCCAAGAGAAATAAGGGCCCACATCCACAAATGAGTGTGTAGGAACAAGAACCTTCATAGGGACATTATTTAAAATAGCTCCAAACTGGAAGTGACCCAAATGTCCATCACCTGGAGAAAAATCAGGGGAGTATATTCTTACAATGACCCATGTGGCAATTAAAACAAAAAAAAAGAAGAATGGATTTCACAGATATTATGTTGATCCAAAAGAAGCAAGACTCAGAGGAGTACACAGGGTAAGCTCCTGTAAGACGGTCTAGAACAGGCAAAGGAGGCTATGACTCACTCTATGGTGACAGAAGTCAGAAAAGCAGTTTGGGGAGGGGTAACCGCTATGGACTGGATAGTGACTTGAGGGAACTTTCTGGAGTGATGGAAATATTCTATACCTTGATTTGGGGTATGTTTTTATATACATATATAAATTTATTTATTGTTGGCTACGTTGGGTCTTCGTTGCTGCGTGTGGGCTTTCTCTAGTTGTGTCGAGCAGGGGCTACTCTTCATTGTGGTGCGTGGGCTTCTCATTGTGGTGGCTTCTCTTGTTGCAGAGCACAGGCTCTAGGCACGCAGGCTCCAGTACCTGTGGCACGTGGGCTCTAGAGCACGGGCTCAGTAGTTGTGGCGTACGGGCTTAGTTGCTCTGCGGCATGTGGGATCTTCCCGGACTAGGGCTCGAACCCGTGTCCCCTGCATTGGCAGGTGGATTCTTAACCACTGAGCCACCAGGGAAGTCCTGGGCTATGTTTACACATGCATAACAGGGATGTAAAAATTCCATCAAGCTGCACACTTAAAGTTTATGCACTTTATGTTACGCCTCCATAAAAGTTAATAACACCTAATAATGATAACAGCGACCAACTGTTGAGTGCTGTGTTCTAGGCACTACTGCCCTTCTCTTAGACCCTAATGCCACTGTCTTGTAATTACTCGTCCACATGACCACCAAGGCACAAGGAAAGCGTTTTTGCGAACGACAGGAAATGACAACGCGACGCTTGTTGGGAAGGAGCCTGGGGCTGGCTCTCAGGAATGGCCGTAGTCGGCCCACGCGCAGACACTGTCCGGAGTGTGTCCACGGCGGAGGGCACAGCCCAGCGCCGCCCTGGCAAAGGTGCGGACGTGACTCCGGCCCAAAAGGGGACTGCGGCGCCCCCTTCTGCCGCGGTGCTGCGGAGAGCCCCGCCTGCAAGATCGGAGACAAGCCAGCCAATCAGCAGCCGGCTCAGCCGGTTGGAAGTTGGGGGGGGGGGGTGGTCACTGGATTAAGGGCCTCCGTCACCTAGGCTGACCAAGAGCCTCCAATGGGCGAGCTGCCCCGCGCCAGCCAATGAGCAGCAGGCTTACGTCCTGCGCCGACTCTCCGGCTCCTCCGCCGAATTTCCGCAGTGAGCGTCCCACGCAGTATGCCGGTTGGCTCCCTGCCAGCCAGTCACCGGGGCGCCTAGGGCCTGACAGCCAATGGCCGCCCGCTTGCCCGTGCCGGACCGCGAAGGTTGGCGCTGCGCTCCTGCAGCCCGCGGGAGGCGGGGGCGGATTGGCGCAGGCGGTGTCCAATGGGCGGCAAGTGCGAGGCGCGTGGCCAATGAGTGCGCCGGGGGCGGGGCGGGTGCGGCGGCGGGCGGCTGCGAGGAAGAGCTGGCGGTCGGTGGTGGCGGTGGCGGCGGTGGCGGCGGCGGCGGCGGGCCATGGCGGAGGTGGAGGCCGGAGGCGACGAGGGCCGCTGCGTGCGGCTGAATGCCGAGCGCGCCCAGGAGCTGCTGGCCGACGTGGACACGGTGCTGTTCGACTGCGACGGTGTGCTGTGGCGCGGTGAGACGGCGGTCGCCGGCGCGCCCGAGACCCTGACGGCGCTGCGGGCCCGCGGCAAGCGCCTCGGCTTCATCACCAACAACAGCAGCAAGACCCGCGAGGCCTACGCCGAGAAGCTGCGGCGCCTGGGCTTCGGCGGCCCGACGGGGCCCGGCGCCGGCAGCGAGGTCTTCGGCACGGCCTACTGCACCGCGCTCTACCTGCGCCAGCGCCTGACCGGTCCGCCGGCCCCCAAGGCCTACGTGCTGGGCAGCGTGGCCCTGGCCGCCGAGCTGGAGGCCGTGGGCGTCTCCTGCGTGGGCGTGGGGCCCGAGCCGCTGCAGGGCGACGGCCCCAGCGCCTGGCTGGATGAGCCCCTGGAGCCTGATGTGCGCGCCGTCGTGGTGGGCTTCGACCCGCACTTCAGCTACATGAAGCTAACGAAGGCCGTGCGCTACTTGCAGCAGCCCGGCTGCCTGCTCGTAGGCACCAACATGGACAACCGGCTCCCACTCGAGAATGGCCGGTTCATCGCGGGTCCGTGCGCCCCGGGGGAGGGAGGCTGGAGGGCGAGCGACGGGTCCCTCCCGGCCTCTGACCCCCGGCACTCTCCTCCTCTCCTTCTCCGCCCCGCAGGTACCGGCTGTCTGGTCCGAGCCGTGGAGATGGCCGCGCAGCGCCAAGCCGACATCATAGGGAAGCCCAGCCGCTTCATCTTCGACTGCGTGTCCCAGGAATATGGCATCAACCCGGAGCGCACCATCATGGTGGGTGATCGCCTGGACACAGACATCCTCCTGGGCGTCACGTGTGGTCTGAAGACCATCCTGACCCTCACTGGGGTCTCCACTCTACGGGATGTGAAGAGTAATCAGGAAAGTGACTGCTTGTCTAAGAAGAAAATGGTCCCTGACTTCTATGTTGACAGCATAGCCGACCTTTTGCCTGCCCTTCAAGGTTAAAGATTTAGTGTCTTTAATCTCCAGAATAAAAAAAATTGAAAATCACCCAAATTAATAGGTGGGGCTTAAGCATCGCTCAGTTAGGTGGCTTCAAGTTTGCTTACTTGGAGTTAAGCCAAGGTACTAATTGTTAATCTTGTAAGTAAATGTTTGGGGGGCGATTTTTACAAATGCTTATATTTTAAGATGCACTTTTAAGCTTGGAGGGCATTGTGGGGGTCCTGGGCCTTAGGTGCCAATTGGTCTTGCTGTTGGGTTCAGCATGTGTCCAGGATTCAGGTAACCTCGGGGCCTGCTAATGGGACTGAGATGGGTCTAGGGGTGTCATGTATTTTATTGAAAATTTCAGGGATCGGGGGAGGAGAGGCTGATTATTTTGACTGTTGTGAGAAACCCAGGGCCCCGACTGTGTGGTCATCAGCAGAGGAGCCTACTGCTGCCTCAGCCCCTCACCTGAAGGTTGGGAGTGGAGGAAAAGGCTGGTCTCAGGTGGTGTCTCCTTGTCCATCGGGTGTGGGGTGCTGCCCTCACCACCACCCCACACTTCCTTAAAAACCACTCTGATATCACAATTGAGTGTATGTTCCGTTTTAGATACCCAGGGCTGCAACTCCTCATGCACGATTGTGCAGTTCTGTAAACTCAGCCTGGCTAAACCTCATCTTTTCCAAATGTGCGTATAAACCCAGGTGACTTGGACTGAGCATATTGTTTGCTGAGCGCCAGGAGGGCACAAATGCCTTCATTGAACTCTGGGCTGCCGTGCAGGGAGCTCAGAGCAGCATTGGTACCAAAAGTTTTTTTAACTTTTGAACAACTTTGTCAAGTGGTGGAATTGAACCGTAAGCGTGTCGATTAATAGCTGTGCTCTGTCTTGTAGGGAAAATCCCACTGAAGAAGTCTCCGTGCCCCGCAGCCAGCAGTATGGCCAAAGGCATGTGCTGGCTAAGGAATGCTTGTCACCCAAGGCTCCCTCTGGGTAGAGGAGGAAAGAGGTGTCCCTCAAAACAGGAAGTCCTTTTACAGAACATCCAGTCTTTTCCTGTCTTGGTTGGGTTGGGTGTCATATGTCAGTGGTCCATGAGGCCACCTATTTTGACCCTGGAGTGCCTTGTCAGTTGCCATCTGGAGGACTGGCAGGGTCCACTGGCTAGCCAAGGGTTTTTGGCAGGGGTCCGTGGCCTTTTCTGCCTGTTCCCTAAGTTGCTGACCTTTGAGAATAGGCCTGATAAGCAGACCCTCTGGCTGCACTTGTAGGGTAGGGCCTGGGAAGCTGTTCCTTTTGGCCGACTCCTTCCTGGTGCCTCGCCCTGCACACAGTGGCATCTGCCCAGAGCCTGCGACTTTTCTCCTAGCCCCAGGGTCACAGTGCTCCTTTACTCACTCGTAAGAGTGCTCAGAGCAATAAACGGTGTCCTGAGCCGCCAGCTCCCCCCAGGCCTGGGTGTCTGGGGTTCAGACTCTGCCGTGGGCAACGCGAGGGCAGCGGGCACCTGTGAGGTTGGTGGTGCTGACGTTGGCTCTGCGAGGTCGGCTCAAGGTGGGTCTGGATATTGAGCAGGCCTGTCAGGGCGTTGTCACCCACACCAGGAACACACGGCAGGTGCAGCAGCCAGCAACACCTCCCTTTTCTGCTGGGCGGCAGCCCCGGAGCCCTGTGCATCATGTCTACACCCTATTGCACTGTGTGAACCCAAAGGTATATTAAACTCTCAAACTCCAGCTGACTCTGGTGTTCCTCGCTCTCGCCTGGACAGCAGCCTTCACACACAGGGTGCAGCTGTCTCACCACAGCCGGGCAGTGGAGAGGGCAGCAGGGCCGGGTACACTCAGTACAAGGCCATTCTGGGATTCCAATTCCAGAGTTGGGACGCTGACCACAGCAACTCCACCCCATCTCAGGGCCACTGCAGAGAGTCAGGTTCTGAAGAATCAGGAAAAACAAGGCACAAAAAAAACCAGAGTATGAAAGGGCCATGGGGTGAAGCTGGTGAAGGAATGCACTTCCTGAAAGCTGCCAGTGCTGGGGGCCACTAACTGTTGGGATCCACAGTGTCAAGCAGCTAGAAATGCATGGCACCAGTCAGAGAAAGCCACGCTGGGCAGGGGTCAGTGGATATGAGGCTGACCTAACCATCCTGGGGCATGCAAGAGATTTCGGGAAGCGGCCCTCACCGCAGTGGAGCCTTCTGGAAGCCATCCTGGTCTCAGGCAGGCACCTGGGGGGTGCCCTGTGTTGGTGGGGGCTGGGAAGCAGCTAGGGTGCATGGGGAGGAAAGGGAAGTGGCACAGAATCCCATGCCTGTCATTCATGAAACAGGCACTTGTTGATGGTCTGCTGCGTGCCAGGCCTTGTACCCAGTCCTGGGAGTGTAGAGGTAACCCGAGAGACTAGAAACAGGCTTCTTAAGGAAAAATTAAATCTGCCCCCAACTAGACTCCCTATATAAAGTCGTCCTGGCCAGACCTGAGCTGCCCTCTGTGCCAGCCGCTGGGTCCTGACTTCCACAGTGGCCGTGCTCTCATGCCCTCCCATGCCCATGCGCTCTCTGGTCTGCACAGGCCAGGTGTTGGGAGAGCCAGGCACAGTGATGAGCAGCCCCCCCAGGTGACCTGTCTCTGACCCAGATATCAGGTAGCTGGGCTGGGGAGGAGGCAGGAGGGGAAGGGGCCAGGACGATTGTTTGACTCATCGGAGGTGTCCTGAGGTTTCCCGGGCTGCAGCAGACAATCAGCGCATTGTCACCAGGGCTGCATCATGGAGCAGGGGAGCTGCCGGGCCGAGAGCCCCGGGTCTGGACCTGTTGGGGTGAGTGCCTCCCACCACTCGGTGTCCTCTCCTTGGACAAAGACCCAGGGCCTGTCCTGCAGGGGCAGGAGAAGCGTCCACCTCCCATACCTCCTCAGCCCCTTCCTTCCCTGAGCCAGCCTGTTGCCTGGTCTCCACTCCAAGCCCCAATGACTGCAATGTGCTTCCACATGAAGACCAAGCCCTGCCACGGGGGCTGGAGAGCTCCTGGCCTGCTACTGCTGCTGCTGGCACTGGCCACCGCTGGGGCCGTGGCTGGAGGGCTTCTTGGCTTCGCTCACAGCCCTCTCAAGGTGAGGCCCCCTCAGGACCCAGGCAGGGCACAGACAGTGGGGAGGAGGAGGAGAGACCAGCATAGCCCACCCCTCCAGTGGAGCCAGGGCTCGGAGCAGACAGCAGGAGGACCAGAGGGGTGGTGGGGTTAAAAGCCGCGCAGCAGGGCTGGGGGAGTGTCGGGGGCTGCTCCAGCCTGGCCAGCTGAGCTCCTGTTTCCCACTCTTAGCCACTGCTGCAGACGCTCCGTCTGACCCTCCCGAGCCCCAGGGTGCCCCGGACCAACCAAACCGAACAGGTGGATGTGGCCCAGAATGTGGCAACCATCAGGGTGACTCCAGCTCAGAGCAACCACAGCTGGGCAGTGCTGTTCGACGGGCAGAGCGTGAGTGGCCTGGGGAGGGGGGTGGGGGTGGGGGTGGATGTTCAGGTGGCCCTGCCTCACCTGCCTGCCTTCCCAGGGTTGTGTCTGTTACCGCCCCTCAGAGCACCGGGCCTGCTTCCTCTGCCTAATGGAACCCAGAGACCGCGAGACATTGCAGCTGCTGGTGAACACCTCTTGGGTAAGGAGCCTCCACCCAAGGGCCAGACAAAGGGTCCTGTGTGTGGCCTGGGCCCGGGGCAGGATGGGGCTCCAGTTTCAGGGGAACAGAAGCTCTATCTTCCTTTGGTTGAGGCTGCTGACAAGAGCCAGGGCAGGGCTGGCACAATGCCAGCATGTCCAGGGACACGTGGGCCCAGCCCAGCCAGGGGCAGTGCGAGTGTCCTTCTCTGCAGCCCCAAGGGACTCGCAGCCCCAGCCAGGACACCCACTATGCCCAGGAGCTGCTGGCAGTGCTTGGGAGCCATGAGGTGGACCCTGCCCAGGTGGGGGCTTCTGTGCGGAACCTTTGTGCAAAGACCCCCATTTACTGGGCCCGACGAGCAGAGAGTGAGTTGGGGCAGGCTGTGCGGAGGGGCCTGGGCTCCCACAGGACAGTCGGTGGCGGGGTGGGGAAGGAGTCCTTTGGGGATCATGGAGGCCCCTCCCCCCAGGGCCCCAGAGGCAGTGGCTGATCTACCTATGCATCGACATCTGCTTCCCAAGCAACATCTGCATGTCCGTCTGCTTTTATTACCTCCCGGACTAAGCCCTTGCAGCGCAGCCCCTCAGGCCAGCCAGCTGGCCGGCGCAATCACCAGTCCATGGAGGGTAGCTGCTGGCGGGGCTAATAAACAACTCCACCTGGCCGTGACGGTGTCCTCTGTGGCCTCGGGACACGAAACAGTGGCAGGGACGGGAAGGAGGAGGCACTGGCTTGGGGGTGGGCACCAGCCTCGGATCCCCCTCAGCGGCTCTAGGCCCTGTGGGTCCAGAATTTCTGAAGGGAATGCAAGCTGCCTAGGGTGGGCCTCCTGAGCCTCCTCACATCCATATAAGCAACCGGGGCTGAGAGAGTCCCAGGGTGGACCAGCCTGGCCAGTCTAGTCTGGCCAGGGACCAGGGTAGGTCAGTCAGGTCCAGCGAGCCTAGGATGGTAGAGGCCAGCCCATGGGGTGTCACTCTGATCTGGGCAGCTGAACAGACACATCCAGCTGGTGCCGCCTGGACAGCTGCCTGCAATCCCGAGGGGACACAGGTTAGCCCAGCACACTGTCGTTGAAGGCCAAGCAGACAACAGCTTTCTGGTGGCCACCGTACTCTCTCTTGATCTCTCCCGTCTCCACACACCAGAGCCGGGCCAGGTTGTCAGAGGAAGCTGCAGGGAGGGACAGCATGGGTAGCAGCTCAGGGTGCAGCCCCAGGCCGGGCCAACGGGGGTGGGGAGGCAGGGCAAGCAGGCGGGGCTCACCGGTGACTATGTACTGGGAGTCCCCCGAGAAGGCGCAGCCCCACATCCAGCCTCGGGACGACTCTCCAGGGTTGCTGCTCTTGATGCTCAGCTCCGTCATCAGGGAGAAGTTGGACGTCCTCCAAATCTTGCACGTCTGGTCGGCGGAGCAGGTGGCGAGGAGCCTGGGGGTGGGTGTGAGCGTGGCAGGGGTGTCATCAACGGCCACTCCCATCCCGTACCCCCTTGCCGTCCTCCAAGCAGGCCCAATGCATTAGGCCCCCAGCCCCAGGCACACTGCCTCCTCCCTGCAGCCATGCAAGGGCTCCCGGTCCCCCAGGCCCTGCACACACGTGGAGTCTGGGCTGAAACGGCACTGCAGGGCATAGCGGGTGTGTGCTGGGATCTTGGTCTTGGGGATGAGCTGTGTCACCTCGTCACCAATGCCCCCAGTCAGGTTCCAGACATAGCAGTTCCCCTGTGGGGTAGGAGGGAAGTCACGGGAGGCCCGGAGCCTCCGGTCTGACAGGAGGGGAAGGATACCCTGGCGGCAAAACCTAGATCCAGGGGCTGCCATCCAACGTTGTGGCTGTGCACAAGGATCTGGAGGCCAGGGGACATGTGACAGGCACATCTGGCCCTGCCTGCAGGGAGCACCTGGGTGACCTGGCCCCAACCAAGGGCCATACCTGATGAGCTGAGGGCAGGAGGCCATGCCTGGCCTTCCTGAAGGATGCTGCTGGCCAACAAGAATGTGAAGAACAAGATGAGAGGAGGGCACCCCGATAGAGGGAACAGCAGGGCAAAGGCTTGGAAGTGGGTGGTCTGGGGATGTCGGGAACAACTGATTTGCTGAGACTGAATGGACGTTAAAGGAAGAAAATGAGGCTGGATAGGAGTCCAGGGGTCAAATCACAGTGTCCTGAGGCCCTGGTAAGGAGCCTAGGGCATCTTGCAGTTCACCCAGGGGAAGGATGCAGTCAGGCTGGTACTGCTGAAGGATGCTCTGGTAGCAGAGGGAAAATGGGTTAGGGGCAGGGGGAGGTCACAGAGGAAGGAAGGAGGTCAGAGAAGCTACAACCACTGTTGGGAGAGACGAGGGAAACTTGGACCAGGAGGAGACAGGGAGGAGAGCGGGAAACGGACAACTGGAAAGACTCTGGAGATGGAGGTGACTGGACTGCTGGGTGGGCTATGGCAGGTAGCGAGAGGCAGCATCAGGAGTGACACCCAGGTTTCTGGCTTTGGTGGCTGGATCAGAGCTGGAGCCCAGGACGGGGAAGCAGGACTGTGGGGGGAGGGGAGGGGCCAGAGGGACATCTGGGGAATAAGCCCACCTTCAGGGAATAAGGGAGGTAAGGGGCTGGGAGCTGAGCTGCACACCCGTCCCTGGGACTCACAGTGCTATTGACCGCGGCCATGTAGCTGGCATCGGGGTCGATGTGGGCCGATGTGATAGAGACCTCAGGCTCCGGGATCAGCTGCTCGTTGTGGTCAGTTTTCAAGTCCCAGATGTGGATGGCACCACTCTGGTCACCCACAATGAGTTCTGCCTGAGGTGCAGGGGAGGTGAGGTGGGGCAGGACCCCTGCCCTCCAAAGCCCCAGGGTGCCCAGCCCTGTGCTTCCCCCTCACCTGGTTAGGGTGCAGGCACACACAGTTAATGGGCGCATTCACCTGGAAGATCCGCTGACACTGCAGGTTCCGGGACCTTCGAGGTGGGGGACACACACTGTCTATAGTGGATGCCATTGGTACTCCACCCAAAGGCCCTTTTCCCTGGCCACTTATCTTGTCTCTCTACGATGGGAGCTGTCTCATGGGAAATACTTGGGAGGTTTGGCCCTCTCCAGGGGCGGCCTGAAGCCAATAACTGACTCAGACGGGCATAAAGGGTGGCCCCTTGCCTCAAGGCGGGGCTCACTGTTTGATGCAGTTAATTCCAGAGCCGCCTGTTGGATCAGGCTGAGGCTCTGCTCGTCTCTGTGGGTCTTCATCCCTGCCCTATCATTCCTCACTTGCCCTCAATAAGTCACCTGCACAGAAAACCCCATCTCAGCCTCTGCTTGGAGGAGACCTGACCTAAGTCTCCCAGCCTGGCCCTCACCCCCACACACCCAGGCAGCAGACCCCTCCTGCCCAGTACCCCACACCTGAGGTCCCAGATCCGGGCGGTGCAGTCCTCCCCACCAGTGTACATCCAGCGGCCGTCCTCGTGGAAGCCCACAGATGCGATGTTCTTGTTGACCCCATCATAGCTGATGATGGGGTTGGGGTTATTGGAGTTGAGATCATACATGCGAATGTGCTGGTAACCTAGGGGCACAGGCCAAACTGAAGTGTGGCTGCGCCTAGATGGACCTATGAGAAATCAGGGGTTGGGGTCGAGGGTACAGGTACCTGCAGCAGCAATCATGCTGCGGTCAGGTGTGATCTCCAGCGCGTTCACCTGCTGGGTCTGTTAAGGAGGATGACAAACAGAGCCCATCCTTCCCACCGGAGGCCTTTGCCCAGACTGTTTATCCCTACCAGGCATCCTGCCCAGCACCACCTGCCCCAACTCCACAGTGGAGGATACGGAGTCCTGGTGCTGCACCGTTCGCGTACAGATCCCGCTGTGGGCCTGCCAGAACCGCACCGTGTGGTCATAACCTGCAGTGGCCAAGATGACGGGGTCACTGCCCACCGTACCTGGAGACGTGTTCATGGTGTGGCTGCTTGAAAGACTCGGATCTACACAGGGCCCTAGGTCTGACCGGCAGGGGTCAGAGATCAGAGAATCTGGAAAAGAGAGAGGAGTGCAGTGTTTAGGGAATACCCTCTATGTCCTAAACAGGTTACAACAGATTACTCGGTGCTAAAAAATAAAATCATCCCCATTTTAGATAAAGGGAAACTGAGGCTCAGAGAGGTTCAGGGATACGCGTGACACCCGGCGAAGGACAGTGCCGAGCTCCAAGGCGCATGCTCCGTTCCCCGTCCCAAGAACCCCGCCGGAACGCCACCCTACCCGCGGCCGGCAGGGGGCAGTCACGTCCGGGGCGCCACTCCGCCGCAGGGCGGGCCGCGCATGCGCAGCGAGGCGGACAGGCCGGAGGGAAAAGCCTGAACGCTACGGCTGCGCATGCGTAGCAGGCCGGTGGCCGGACCTGATGGGCGGGGGTGCTTTCTGGCTGGACCCTCGAGCTCCCCGGTGCTCCGTCGACCACCCTGACTCCGTCCCGCTGAGCCAGCTTCCCCCGGGCGCGCTCTCCCGGCCACTGAAAGCCGCTTTCCAGCCCTCACCCCGCGACCTCCGTACCTTACTTGCTGCTCTGCGTTCCGCCGCGGTCCAGGACGCCTAGCGGAGCCGGAGCAAGTCGATAGAGGCCGAGGCCGAGCGTAGAGTTATCGATGGGCCATTAGGGCGACACCAAGGGGCGTAAAGGGGAGCAGGGACGGGGGACGAGACTAGAGTTCTGGGGCAGGGGGCTCCTCAATACGGGCCTCGGCGGTATCGGGTGGCGCCGGTGGACGAAAGCAGCGACCCCAGCCTTCTCCCCACTCGGGCACCCCACCCTTCTGAGACCCATTCTCCAGGCCGGGTTGCACCATCCACTCCCTCCCATCCATCCCCTGATTCCCACGCGGGGCTAGGATTCCCAGGTAAATTACAGGACATCCAGTTGTATTTGAATTCAGATAAGCAACATGTTTTGTTTTGCTAAGTATAAGTATATCCCAAATATTGCATGGGATATACTTATACTAAAAAGTTATTCATTGCCTAGGTGAAATTCAAGCGTAGCTAGTTGTCCTGTGGTTTTATTTGCTAGATCAGGCAACCCTACTCTGGTCCCTTTCAGGACTGTCCAGCCAGGGTCTGACCCTCGGATCCCCTCACTAATCCCAGTGACCCCTCCAAAACTGGGGTCCCTCTTACTGCTTTTTCCATCCAGCCTTCCCACACTCTACACACGTGGCCTCATCCTCGAAAAAGAGAGTCCTTGAGACAGGCTCTCCCATGGTTTCTTCCCACCATGCTTATAAATGCAGCTGCACCCCACTTCCTTCCTCGGGCCCCTTGATCAAGGCCATGGTCCCCTGCCTATCCACCCAGGCCCTGGGTCCCAGGAACCTTCCTTCCTGTACCTTCCCCACCTCCCCTCTTTCCTTCCCCTCAGCATTTCAACACATAAAACAACTCAAAACTCTTTTTCCAGCCTGCTCTCTTTCAAAGATCCATTCTCACTTCTCACTCACTGCTTGACCCTCTGTCATGTCTTTTACTCCCAGCTCTCCAGTGAAAATTTCACGAGGTCCCTGGCCATCTCACATTGCCAAACCCAGTGGATACTTTTCCTTCTGCATCTCGCCACATCTGTCTGCACAGTGGCTGACAGCACTGCTCCTAGAAAACTCCCGTGACCGCCACCCAGCTTCTTGCCCTGCACTCAGTCTCTTTCTCTGCCTTCCCCTAAAGGCTGGTGGCCTCCAGAGTTCCTGTCTCCACACTATCCCTGGGGGCTCTTGCCCACTCTTCAGGGCTTTCAGTACCATCCCTGGTCTGGGGCCTTTCCACCCTGTCTCTAGCTCACATCCAGCTACCTGTTTGACATTTTCCATTGAAGGCCCCATGGACACCACTTTCCACGGCCAAGACAGTTCATGATGGACCTGCCCCCAAAGGCTTCCCCTTCTGTGTGCAGTGCCCACCCATGTATGACAGTGAGGCAAGATGGGCCACCACTCCCTCTCCCGGAACAGCCTCCCCACACCCACTCCTGCCCCCTCCAGGCTGTCCTTCACATTACAGAGTGGTCTTCTAAAAACCTAGGTCTGACCCCTGTTAGAAGCCTGCAGGGGTCCCCCGTCACCCTCCAGACTCCTGGGCCCAGCCCCTGCCAACCCTGCGGCTTCTCCTTCTCTCCGCTCCACAAGCCATGAGTGAACAACAGTCTCAGAATTCACTACACCCTCTCTTTGAATGCTTGCCCACACCTAGGATGCTTCACCTCTACCTCTTCAACTGCTGAACTCCTGTTTTTTCCAGGACTTTTCATAGCATTTTGAAAGCTTATTCTGTGTGGGGGGCTATACTGGGTGTTTTGTTTTAATTCAGGTGAAATTCACATTACATGAAAGTAACCATTTTTAACTGAACAATTCAGTGGCACTTAGTACCTTCACAGTTGTGCAAACACCACTTCTATCTAGTTCCAGAACATTTCCATCATCCCCAAAGAACCCCATCTCCCCCACCGCCAGTTAAGCACTCACTCGCCATCCCCCCACCCCACTTCCCCTCAGCCCCTGGCAACCAGTAATCTGCTTTCTGTCTCTGAGGATTTACCTCTTCTGGATATTTCATATAAATGAAATCCTACAACAGGCCTTTTGTGTCTGGATTTTTTCACTGGGCATAAAATTTTCAAGGTTCATCCAGGTTGTAGCCTGTGTCAGTACTTCATTCCTTTTTATGGCTGAATAATATTCCATTGTGTGGATGGACCCCATTTTATTTATCCATTCATCTGTTCATTGATGGAAACTTGAGTTGTTTCCACTTCTTAGCTATTACAAATGAAATTTTCTGTACAAGCATCTCTTTGAGTACACGTTTTAATTTTTCTTGGGTATATACTAGGAGTGGAATTGCTGCATTATGTGGTAATTCCATGTTTAACTTTTTGAGGAACCGCCAAACTATGCTGAGCGTTTTACCCACATTCTGCATTGGGTCCTCGCAATAACCCTGCCAAGGAGGAACCGCCCCCTATTTTGGAGGCGAGAAAACTGAGGCTCAGAGACGTAGAGTCATGATTCCAAGGGCATGTGGCTAGAACATGGCAGAACCCATCCTGCTGGGCTCATCCCTCCCCTGATCACCCCCCTTCTGGCTGAGGTGACTACTTCCCAGGCAACCCCCGCACCTCATACATCCTCTTCATCTTCCTCTCTACGTAGAGGAGCTCCCCAGGGCAGCTCTGCCAGGCTCAGAGGCAGCTCTGGGGAGTGGCAGATGGATATGTGGGCTTGGAAGCCTGGGAGAGGAAGAGCCCTGCGAACCCTAGCACCTGAAGGATGTCCAGAGCAGGATAAACCCTGAGAGCCTGAGAGCGGGAGAGAGAGGTGAGACCAAAGGAGGGCTGGAAGACTCAGCCAGATGTCTATGGGGTAACTGTGGCCCAGGGGGCAAGTCCTGAGCTGTCTGCCTTTTTGTGGGGACTCTGGGTGGAGGGCTGCACATGTCCCATGCCTATGGGTAACTGAGAGACCAGGCCAGGCTCCATGCCCAGCCTGAGCAGCCCCAGCATCTCTGCTGGGCAGGAAGGGGAGATAGGACCCATGGTTGTTGATCCCTTCTTATGTACCAAGCATCAGCTGAGCACTTTACAGAGGTGGCATCTTTGAGAAGATGGAAACCTTGGCAGCTATCATGCTTCATGCTCCCAGCAGCCCGTGAGGAGGGTACATTCGTCATCCCCATTTTATACTTAAGGGGCTGGGCACCAGGGCTCTGGGGGGCTGGGAGGGGTACCAGGGAGCCCCTGAGTGGGCGCACAGCTGGTGGACAGGAGCAGGGGTTATGTTGCTGCTGGGGGAAGGGGGAGGTTGCCGTACAGCTGGGAAGGGGGCCAGCCCAGGCTGCAGTGAAGCAGCAGCCAGCTCTACTCCAGGCTGAGCCTCAGCAGTTCTGCTGGCTCAGCGGCCCCTCCTCCTGGGATCGTCCTCGGAGGCCTGACTTCCTGGAGGGCTGCCCAAGTCCCACGCCTCTGCATCCTCATACCCCCAGCCAGAGTGGATGGCCTGCTGTGCTGCCCCCATCCCCAGGCTGGGGGGACCCCAGGAAGATTCACATCTCTGTTTCCAGATGGACCCTCCCGTCAGCCTTGGACTGCAGGCAGAGCTGCTGACCCATTTTACAGATGAGGCAGCTGAGCGTAGGGAGCTTGTCCCAGGTTCACTGGGCTGGTGGGTAGTGGATCTAGAATTCCTGACTCCTCCTAGGGCGTTAGCCTCACTTACCAGGATGAATCTAGCAGACTCTGTACGGCCTTCTTCCCAGGTCTGTCCTCCAGAAGGTGGACCACACAGCAAGTTGCCCAAGCCTAGATCTGAGGAGTGACTAAGGGCTACCTGTTTGTTGGGTAGAGTTGGAGCTGGAGCTGGAAGTGGGCAGAGAATGGAGGTGAGGCAGCTGGAGGCAGGGGCCAGTTCATTTCCCAGAGCTATGCGATAATTCGAAACTAGAACTTGGCCTTTCAGGTCATGATGAAGGTGTATTTGTCAAGGTAGGATGATAGAATATATTTTATTTAACACATTATTAGCATGATTTATAACATTTGAATAATTAGACATTTGGTGTGTGGGCCTCTGTTTGTCCTCTTGCCCCAGGCCCTGAAAATGTTAGGCTCAGGCCAGAGTGGTTTGCCTTAGCCAGCCAAAACATGAAAATAATGGTAAGGATAATAACTATCTTTTTTTTTTTTTTTTGTAGTGTTTCCTGTGTGCTAGGCACACTGCTTGGCTCTGCAGAACATGAAGATGAATAAAATGCAACTGCTACCCAGACGGCCCAGGTAGGGAGGCCCAAGAATATCACAATATCCTCAGAAGCTATTTGCTGAGAACTTACTAAGTTCTGTGAGGTGCTTTATGGATAGCATCACAGTTAATCCTCAAATAATCTACTGGGAGGTATCATTCCCCCATTTTATGGAGGGGGAACTGAGACTCAGAAAGACAAAGTGACTGGCAAAACAAACCTGGTAAGAGGCAGATCTGGGACAAATGAAGAGGCCGATGTGGGTTCAAGTCTCAGACTCATGACCTGGAGACTCTGGGACCTCAGGTGAGTCACTTGGCTTTTCTGAGCTTCACTTTCTTCATTTGTAAAAAGGGCACAGTAAGTCCAAGCTCATCTATGAAGTGACCAGCATGGTGCCTGACCCAGCAGGTGCCCATGAATTGGTCACCATAAAGGGTGGGGGGGAGGGCTCTTGTGTTTAGGGAACCCTGTGGGAGCCCAGCACACTGGGAGGCATAGGCTTGCTCCCTAAATTTCACAGAAGAGCCCACGGAGGGGACTGACCAGCTGTCCAGATCAGGGAATCCCAGTGCCTGCTGCTTGCCCTCCTCCACACTCTGGCCACCTTCTTCCTGGACCAGCTTGATGGCCTGGGCCATAGGGAGATGGGGGGGTCCAGCCATCATATGTGTGAACCTTCCCAAGGTTCTAACAACCTTGCCTGGTTGGGGTGATGATCTGCCCCTCCCTGCAAATGAGGAAACTGAACCTGAGCTGGGACACAGACCCCAACCAGTCTGTCTCTAGAATGCTGCAGCCATGACAAGGTGAGGACCGGAGGCTAAGGCCCAGGAGGTCAGAAGGGAGAGACTTCTGGGTGTGTGTGGGGTGGGTGGGGGGAGGGTTATTGTCAAGCAGGACAGTCCCCTGTGGGGCTGCCAGAATCTGTGCCTGGAGGCTGGGGGGTAAGCAGGCTTGTGTGGGGTTCAGATTGCTGCTGGGCAGGGCTGTGACCCCATTGGTGCTGCGACCGGGGGGATTGAAACCCCCTGGGTGGTGGACCTGAAGAGTTACACCCCAGTTGGTGCTGGGGATGGGGGAGCCGAGCCCCTCTTAGTGGTAAGTGTGAGGGGCTGAACCCCAGTTGGTGCTGGGCAGGTGCACTGAGGTTGGGGTTCGACTGAGGAGGGGGCGGTTGGGGGTCGCCTAGCATTGTTTGTGGAGAGAGCCAGAGGCTGCAGGGCATGAAGGTGCAGTTGCGGGAAGGGGAGGGCGGGTTCCCTGACACCGAATTCATTATTGGGAGATTCCTCTTCACAGTCCCTCGACACCTCCCACGGGAACCACGGGCCAGAAATGTCTGACAGCCCCTGGCGGGCCGGCTTCTGTGCCGCCGATGCCTGGGTATCTCCATGCCCGGGTCCCCGCCCGCCCACTGTCTGAGTCCCTCCCCCCGTGGGTCCCGCAGCCTCTGGAAGCCTCGCTCAGGCTCTGCCTGGCGCCGCCGCCGAGTCGGGGCTCAGTGTCCGGCCCCCCGGTGGCTGCTGTCCCTAGCCCCTGGCGGTCGCCGGGGCCGCGGGGTGTCCGCAGAGGCCGGGCCTGAGCCGCGCGGCCCGCACGTGGGGAGGGGGCGTCTCGGGAGGACGGGTCCTAATGTAGGGGCGGAGCCAAGGAGTCGGGCGCGCGGCCGGCGCGGGCGCACCGAGGTCAGCGGCCGCGGAAGGGGGGACCCAGGCGTCCGGGAGGCGGCGCCAGGTGCCGCGCCCCCGCCCCGCTCCCGCCGCCGCCGCCGGCCCCCGCCCCGCTCCCGCCGCCGCCGCCGCCGCCGCTGGCCCCCGCCCCCGGGCCGCCCCCCGCCCGTGACGCGCTCCCCGCCCCCTCCGCGCCGGGAGCCCGAGCCCGAGCCGGAGCCCGAGGACAGCGAGGGGCGCGGGCGGCGGAGGAGGCGGCGGGGGAGGGAGGAGGATGCGGCGGGTGCCGCGGGGCCGCCACCGCCTCTGAGCCGCGCCGAGCTCAGCCGCGTCGCTGCGGCCCCGGTCGCGCCATGGGGAAGGAGCAGGAACTGGTGCAGGCGGTGAAGGCGGAGGACGTGGGGACCGCGCAGAGGCTGCTGCAGAGGCCGCGGCCCGGAAAGGCCAGTGAGTGCGGGGGGTACGGGGGGCGCGGGGAGCGGGCGCGAGCCGCGGCGCGCCCTGGGGCCGTCTCCAGCGCCGAGCCCCCCACCCCGCCCGGCGCAGGGCGGGGAGGGGGATGCTGTCGGGTCCCCGGGGGCGGGGCGGGGCCAGCAGCGCCCAGACCCTCCGTCCGCGCCCCCCGCTGCCAGCACTGAAGGAGGGGCTGCATCGAGCGCCAGGCCGTCACCCGAGCCCCCCAGCGGGCACCTGGCGGCACCCACCTTCCAGGCCGCAGGCATTCGCATCCCTCTCTCCTGCCTCCGTTCCCCTCCCTTCCCGGGCTGCGGGCTGACAGCTGGAGGTCTCTTCTGGGCCTTTAAAGGGCGAGGCGGATTCCCCCCCACGCCATGGAGAGAGGGAGGGGCC
This sequence comes from Balaenoptera ricei, assembly GCF_028023285.1. NCBI lineage: Eukaryota > Metazoa > Chordata > Mammalia > Artiodactyla > Balaenopteridae > Balaenoptera > Balaenoptera ricei. Next base: position 52,306,262 of record NC_082653.1, on the reverse strand, counting down.
TCTTGCGGTAAGGGGAGACCACAGGGCTGACAGTCTCTGTCAGACCCCCTCCCCGCCCCATGTTTAATAACATGCTTAGCAGGGAAGGGGGGGGGGCAGGACCATGCTGGGGGTGTGGCTGCCCAGGCATGGCCGGCTGGGGGCCATTTACTGAAGGGGGAGCAGAGACCCAAGGTCGCCCAGCCCAGGGCAGGCTGAGTTCGAGGCAGGTGCAGACCCTGGTCCTCTCTGGCTTCCCTGCTGGAAAAGGAGACTGGGGGGGAGGGGGTCTCCCACTGGCCATCCTGAGCTTGTTCTGTGGGGGTCCCAGGGGATGGTTGGAAGCTTGGCGCCCTGATCCCAGCACTCATCCCAGCTCAGCCTGGAGCCTCCCCCGGGGACCCTGGAGATGGATGGATGGGCGTGTGGACAAGCCGCGTGTGTGACTGCGCACGTATGGCCGTGTCAGTGTGTCAGGGCACCTGTGTGGGCGCGGGCAGGGCTCTGCTGGGTAGCAGGTGGGGTCTGGGTGCCCCGACTCCCCATGCCACCCCCTGGGACTGTATGTAAGTCAGGGAGGTACCCTCCCCTCTCTCCAGGGGAGATGCTGAGAACTGAGACAGCCTCTGGGGCAGGTGGGGGTAGGTCCTTGAGCCCCAGGAGGACCCCTCCCACTGCAGCCCCTGCCTGGCCGCTACTATCTGCTCTGTGCAATTAGAGAGCTGCACATCTGTGCCTCGCCAGCACACATACACAGGTGGGCCCTGCCTTCCACACTGGAGGCCCAGGGACAGTCTGCCAATTAGGGCTGGCTTCAGGGCCTCGGGGTTCAGAAAGGGAGGGCTTTCAGGCAGAGGCAACCTCAGCTGAGCCTCAAAAGCAGGCTCAGGGATTGAGAGGTGGAAGGCAAGGCAAAGTCTTCCACCTAGTGGCCATCCGACCTTGGGCACAGGCATCTCCAGTCTCTGGGCTTCAGTCTCCTCATCTGTAGGATGGGGACGTTTGTGGTCCCTGCCTCGTAGCATTGTTGTAAGAACAGTGAGTACACGCATGAAGCCCAGGCACTTAGTAAGTGCTCCGGAAGTGCTAACTGTGGCCATTTCCTAGACAGCCCAGGGCAGTGCGCCGAGGAAGTGGGGGGCATCAGATTTGGCGACTCCTCCCCCCTTTTACTCTGGCCATCCGGGGGAGGTGTGGGGACCCTTACCTCTACCTGTGTCTCCGCCTGGATCTCTGCATTTGCCCCTGCATGGCCTGGTCTCCGGGTAGGAGGGACACCTGCCCTGGCACCCGAATCTGGGCTCTCTGACTCACAGGGGCGGGCATAATAAATCAGACCGAGAAATCTCTCCATGAATTAGCTCGGTTGTCATGGCAACACTGGCCTGCTTTGGAGTAAGATGTATTTTGATTCAGCAAAGTACAGCTGGAGTTTGGGCCATGGGGTAGGGGGCATCCAGCGGTACTCCCTGGGGCCCCCAACTCCAGAGGTGTTCCCACGATTCTTTTTTTTTTTTTTTTTTTTAAGAGGATACTTTTTTTTTTAATATATATTTATTTATTTTATTTTATTTTTGACTGTGTTGGGTCTTCAGTTCGTGCGAGGGCTTTCTCTAGTTGCGGCAAGCGGGGGCCACTCTTCATCGCGGTGCGGGGACCGCTCTTCATCGCGGTGCGCGGGCCTTTCACTATCGCGGCCCCTCCCGTTGCGGGGCACAGGCTCCAGACGCGCAGGCTCAGTAGTTGTGGCTCACGGGCCCAGCTGCTCCGTGGCATGTGGGATCTTCCCAGACCAGGGCTCGAACCCGTGTCCCCTGCATTAGCAGGCAGATTCTCAACCACTGCGCCACCAGGGAAGCCCCCCACGATTCTTGTTTCCACAGTCTCCTCCTTGTGCTGACACCTTCCCTTCACCCCACACCCCAGTGACACCCCAGGCTCTGTCAGCACCCCTATCCCGCCTGAAGGGAGCCTCCACTTACATGCACAGGCACCGTCACCTTTAGCAGTCATCCTTGAAGTGAAGAAGAGACTGCTAGGGAGGGAAAATACTAGGGTGGAGGCTGGTCTTCTGGGGTGCAGGCAGACACCCTGCCCTTCCTTCTGGCCCAACCTCCCCTTTCTTCCATTTCACTGAAGACTACGGCCAGTGCTCCTGTGCTTACTCACCTTGGCCCACTAAGAGTTCCCTTCCAGCGTCTGGCTCAGAGCTGCCTGCCCTGGGGGATTTGAGAGGGTGCCTTTCTATGCTGGAGGCCACAGGGCTCAGCCAATCTGAGGTGGGAGCAGAGGAGGCCAAGACCACGTCCCTGTAGGGGACCGATGTGGCTCTGTGGAGGTGGCCTGTGGGTGGCTTCCGTGGTTGGAGGAGCATCTGGGCAGAGGGGTGGAGGGAGGCCACAAGGGTAGAGTGGAAAAGGGTCTGGGGTGGGCTCCCCCCAGGGCCTCTGCAGCTGGAGTTTGGAGGTGACTTCACAGGTAGGGGTGGTATCAGGAGAGCAGTTAGAGGGCTGGGGTGATAGGAGACCGGAGAGCCAAAGTCATGGGGGCGGTCAGGGGCAAGGCGTATGCACTATGACTGATGGCAATCTGTAGGACTTAGTGCCCTCGTGGAAAAGGGAAAGGGGCTCCTGGGGCCTTCAGCTTATCCCCACTTGCCCTCCTCTCTCCCACCTACCCAGGCCCCTGAAGCCATGCTCTGCTCCAGCTTCATTCAGGGCACCTATCTCCATGAGGTGCAACCCCCCAGCCCCAGGCAGGCTGCAGTTCTGGGACCTTCCCGGGTGTCCAGTGTCCCCATGGGAATTGGGGGTGCTCCAAGACCTCAAGGCCCCCTTCATCCAATTCCAGCACTTTTCCTCTTTGAGGAGACCAGCGGCTGGGAGTGTGTGGTGGGGAGATGACCTTAGCAATATGCTCCTTCTCCTGTGGGGAGTGATCCCCTTCTGGATGGAGACACCCTCTCCCCACTGGTGTCTGTGTCACTTCCTGGGCCTCAACCTCCAGTCCCTCTGAGATTTCAGCACCTGCAGCTGTGACTGGGCGAGCAGGTGGGCCTGGCCTCGGGCTCCACTCCGAGCACCTGGCTCCGCAGCTGCCTGGGCACCCTGGCTGCGGGAGGGAGGAGAGTGAGCTGGCCTGGGAAGTCTTGTGGGGAGAAGCTGAGAACTGGCTACATGGGAACTAAGAAGGGTGGGGGGCAGCAGACATTAGAGTCGGGGGGCAGAGCCTTCTGGTGGGGGAATGTGCTGAGCATGGGCTTGAGCAAGGCAGGGGTGCTGGGGGACAGCGATGCCTGGGCTCCCTTCAGCTTCACGACAAGGGACCGTGGCAGGCCCGGCCGCATAATCCACAGAGCCCAGCGCAAAATGAAAATGGTGGGGGGGTGACTTGTCCAAAAAAATAATAGGACTTCCCTGGTGGTCCAGTGGTTAAGACTCCACGCTTCCACTGCAGCGGGCGCGGGTTCAATCCCTGGTCGGGGAAGTTCCGCATGCCACAAGATGGGGCCAAAAAAAACCCCAAAAACAAAAACAAAAAATAACAATCTCACAACAGCAGAGCACCCAGCCAGGTGTGGGGCTCGTCTGAGTAGCTGCACAGGTGACACACTTGAAGCCGACCCTGGCAGGTGGACAGAGCGTGTGGGATGAGGGTACAGTTCAGTCACCAGTTACTGAGCACCGTGTGTGCGCCTGGCACTGTTTTAGCCACCAAGGATACGGCAGTGAGCAAAATAGATAAAAACCATTGTCCTCTTGGAGCTTGTAATTTAGTGATGGAGATGGACAATAAACAAGATAAATGGTGGTATGGGGGCTAAAGAGAAAAATACAACAGACACGAGATGGGAAGGGGATTACCGTTGTATTTATTATTTATTTTTTATTTTTTGGCCACACTGCACAGCTTGCAGGATCTTAGTTCCCCAGCCAGGGACTGAACCTGGGCCATGGCAGTGGAAGTGCCGAGTCCTAACCACTGGACCACCAGGAAACTCCCAGGGGATTACCATTTTAGATGGGGGAGGAGGCTTTGACAAGCAGGTCTTGGATAGAGACCTGAAGGACATGAAGAGGGAATAATGGGGATAATTGAGAGAAGAATGGCTCACACACACACACACACACACACACACACACACACAGCATGTGCAAAGGCCCTGTGGCAGGGGAGACAGGTGTGTTGGAGTGCCATCAAGGAGGCTCAGGTGGCTGGAACAGGGATGAGGAGGAAGTCGAAGTGAAAGGAGGGCTGCATCATCAGGGCCATTGTCCGGCTTTGGCCTCCAACCCCAGTGAGACAGGAGCAATGGGACCGGACCCATGTTCTAACGGGATCCCCCTGACCTCAGTGGGTATGGAGGATGGACTGGAGGGGGCAGGGTGGAAGTGGGGATGCCAGGGGGAGGTGATGGCAGTGTTCCTTCGAGGGACGCTGGCCTGGCCCAGGGTGGTGATGATGGTGCTGGTGAGAAAGGGTAGGATTCCAGGTGTGCTTTGAAAGTGTCTTGAAAGTAGAGCCAACAGGATTGACCGATGGAGAAGATATAAGGGCTCAAGAAAGGACCCAGGGCTGCCTCCAAGGTTTTGCCCTGGACCACCACGGGGAAGGAGGGGTGGCACTGCTGCCAACTTAGACAGCCGTTAGCATCAGCCAAGTGTCTGAGGCGGGGGGAGCGGCAGGGGAGTGGAGACGCCTCTCATCCTGGAGCCTCAGCTCTTCGGCTCTTCAGCAAAGCCCCTCACTGGGGAGGGTGGGGTGGGATTACTATAGAGCTAGTATTAGGAACTGCCACGTGCTGAGCCGACTCTGTGCCAGACCCTTCATGTGTTGTCTGGAGGCGCCCTTAGGCCTTTGAGGCTGGCCCTGTTAGACCCTTCGAGCTCACAGCCAAGGCCTCAGGGCTAGTAAGGGGCAGAGGGAGGATTTGAATTCAGGCCCGTCTCTGACTTTGTGGGCTTTGTGGGCCATTGGGGGACCCACACCCTACATCCAAAAGCTGAGAACTGAGGCCGGAGCAGCCGGGGCTGCTGTGGGTCACAGAGCGGGCCCTGCAGCAGCCCCTCTGTGACTCGACTCCCTCAGCCCCCTGCCCCCATCCCTGTCCTGAGCCTGGACAAAGGGGCTTCTGTCCTGCCAGCCCCTCCCTCACAGAGTGACTGACCCACAAATGGTTTATGTAACCGTGGCCTAGACAGGCAGGGGATTGGCCCGAGTCCGGCTGGACCTGAGCCCACGGGGAGGGCATTGGTGGGCTTCCCTCCTCTGGCAGGCGGCTGGTGGAGGCCAGGACTGGGGAGGCCCCGGGAGGAGACTGGGGCCCCCAAGGGAGGGCTGGAGCCCCTCGGGCTTCAGGAGGGCTGACCCTGGGGCCTGTGCATGCCCCCATAGATGAGGGGGCCATTGTAATGTGGTTGCTTGGAGGCACTGGCCCACTTGCCTGCCTCCCCATCCTGCCCTGCCAAATGGGGCTCATCTACACAGGCCAGCCCCGGGGCTGGGAGTTGGGGGAGGCTGAACCCTGGAAATGCATATCTTCCCCAGAGATACCCCCATTTCCGGGTGTTCCAGCCTTCCTGGGCCACCCCCGGCCCCATCTGGGTCCTTCTGAGAGACAGATTGGGCTGGCTCTCTCCCTCCCACCATTGGCAGATGCTCAGCCAGCGTCTCAAGGGAGGGGGTTCATGTGCACATGTGTGCGCCTGTGTGGGTGCACAGCCCTGGCTTCTGTTCCCAGGCAGGGACAGGCCCTATGAACCTCCCAATGTCTTAGTTCAGTGGGAAACCAAGGGCCAAAAGCTGGTACCTGATGCTGAGTGCCGGAAACAGGGTTGAATGAATGAACGTTTCTAGACTAAAGACCTAGATAGCTTTGGCTCTGAGCCTGCCAGGGAGCTAGCCAGCCGCTCTCTGCCTGCTCTCTGTCTAGAGGGGGCTGGGACCCAGGTAGGCCTCAGTAGGGGCTGGACAGAGCCTCCCTCACCATGTCTCCTTCCCACCCCAGAGCTCCTGGGCTCCACCAAGAAGATCAATGTCAATTTCCAAGACCCAGATGGGTGAGTTCTCAGCCCGGGGAGATGTCAGTCTGGTATGGGGGTCAAGGACTCCTGGGGAAGGCAGGGTTCCCGGCTCCTTGCCCATACATGTCTATCACCTGTCCCAGCTTTTCTGCCCTGCACCACGCGGCCCTGAATGGCAACACAGAATTGATCACCCTGCTGCTGGAGGCCCAGGCTGCTGTGGACATCAAGGACAACAAAGGCAAGGCCTGTCAGGGACCTCAGAGCCAGAGGCAGGGTGTCAAGGTCAGAAGTGGGGTCCCTGGAAGCCAGGATGGTCCCTCAACTGAGGTCTCAGCCCCGGGTCTTGGTCTGGGTTGAGGCAGGTTCTCATGGGATCAGCGTCCTAGAAGTCAGGGTTGGGTTCAGGGTCAGGGGCTAGCTCCCAACCGCCCCCCCCTGCCCCCAGGCATGCGGCCGCTACACTATGCGGCCTGGCAGGGCCGGAAGGAGCCCATGAAGCTGGTGCTGAAGGCGGGCTCAGCGGTGAATGTCCCGTCTGATGAGGGCCACATCCCCCTGCACTTGGCGGCCCAGCATGGTCACTACGACGTGGTAAGGACCGCCTCAGGGGTGACAGGGTGCCTGGGGCAGAATGAGCCCGACGGATGCATTGGGCCTGACCACGCCCTGTGGTCCCTGCAGTCTGAGATGCTGCTCCAGCACCAGTCCAACCCGTGCATGGTGGACAACTCGGGGAAGACGCCCCTGGACCTTGCCTGTGAGTTCGGCCGCGTTGGGGTAAGTCTCCCCAGGGAGCTGAGTGGGACTCCAACTTCTTCTAGGGTGGGAGTGGGAGACAAACTGCAGCTCCCCACCCCATTCCTGGGCCCCCCTACTCTGACCCCTCCTTCCAGGTGGTCCAGCTGCTCCTGAGCAGCAACATGTGTGCGGCCTTGCTAGAGCCCCGGCCAGGGGACACCGCTGACCCCAATGGCACCAGCCCCCTGCACCTGGCAGCCAAGAATGGCCACATCGACATCATCAGGTATGGCCGTGGGGGGGTGGGCGGGGTAAGGGGCGCCCAGCCTTGGGGTTCCTGCTCCTGGCTTGGCAATAAGACAGGAGCAGCCAGGGAGCCGTGGGGATGTGGTCAGGTCTCTGGATACGAAGGATGCCTCAAGCCGCCCACATAAAGGATGCACTGGAGGGGGCTGGGGAGTGGTCTTCTATAGCCCCAGTCTGTGCCACTTGCTGGGTGACCTTGAGGAGACTCTTAACTTCTCTGAGCCTCAGTTTCCCCATCCTTAAAGTGGCCATCGCAGCAATGCCTACACTAGGATGAGACGAGATAAGAGTGTGAAGGGTTAACACAGGGAGGGGTTGTTGGGGATGTGGGACAGGGTTAGCTCATCCTCAGCCCCCAGGAACTGGAGCCCGGCTTGGGGGTGCTGGGGCAGAGGGCTCTCTGTGCAGGGCCCTGCCTGCTCCTCCTACCTCCCCGTCAGACTCCTCCTCCAAGCTGGCATTGACATTAACCGCCAGACCAAGTCCGGCACGGCCCTGCACGAGGCCGCACTCTGTGGGAAGACGGAAGTGGTTCGGCTGCTGCTCGATGTGAGTTAGGGGCCAGAGGGAGCTGGGGTCAAGTGGGGGTGTAGGGGGCTCCTGAGAGTCCTCACCCTCTGGCACATACAGAACGGGATCAATGCCCACGTGAGGAACACCTACAGCCAGACGGCCCTGGACATCGTGCACCAATTCACCACCTCCCAGGCCAGCAAGGAGATCAAGCAGCTGCTGCGAGGTGGGCCCGGGCGGGGCAGGGGGGCAGGGGTGGGGCCTGGGCCAGGCCGGCTCACAGGACTGGGGGGTCTGCCGCCTCCTGTGTCCCCAGAGGCCTCGGCAGCCCTGCAGGTCCGGGCTACCAAGGATTATTGCAACAATTACGACCTGACCAGCCTCAACGTGAAAGCCGGGGACATTATCACAGTAAGGATAGCCTGGGGCTGCTGGAACAGGGATGAATGGGACCTGGGATGCTCCCCACAACACCCGGCAGCAACTGGGGGGTCTGAGCAGGAGGCCAAGGCCACCCACCCACTTAACATGGAGGGGTGTCTCCCTGAGTGTGCTCCCCCCACCGTACTTGGCCAGGTCCTCGAGCAGCATCCAGACGGCCGGTGGAAGGGCTGTATCCATGACAACAGGACAGGCAATGACCGTGTGGGCTACTTCCCGTCCTCCCTGGGCGAGGCCATCGTCAAGCGAGCAGGTAAGTCCCACCCAGGGATGGGCTCGCGGGCCAGAAGGAAGCAGGTGCATGGCGTTTTGGGTGGCAGAGCAAGGATCGTCAGCTCTAACCATTGCTAGGTGTGGGGTCCAGAGTGTGTCCTGCCAGCTGTCTCCTCATCAGCGTCCCCTGACCCACTCCTTCATGTATTCAACAGACATTGCATGCCAGGCACTAGGAATAGACGGTATCCCAGATGGACGTCATTCTTGCTCCCAAGGAGCTTGCCCTAGGGGAGGGAGGGGAGAAGGGAACAGTGAAATAAATGTGGAAGGAAACGTACCAACCGGTAACACAGAGATTGCAGGTGGAGACCCACTTTAGACAAGTGTGGACAGAGAAGGCCCTGAGAAGTGGGAGGGGCTGGCCACAGGCAGAGCATTCCAGGCAGCGGGAACCACATGTGCAAAGGCACTGAAGCAGGACAGAGTGTGACTGTGTAAGGGTCCAAAGGAGCCCAGTGTGGCTGACTTGGTGACGGAGAGGGAGGGGGCGCAGGATGAGGCCATAGGGCCATGGAATGGCTTCAGATGGGGGACTGGTGTGATTGGTTTACCCCACAGAGAGGATATGGAGATTGACAGGCCGGGTGAGAGGGCAGAGGGGGGCCAGTTAGGAGGTTTGGCCAATCCACCCGAGGTCATCTAGTTCCCTGGGGTGAGGAGCCTGGACCCAGGCTCCTGGGGGCCTCCTCCCTCCCCCTGCTCCCCAGGCACAGAGGGGTTTGCACCCTCCTGCAATTCCCTACTCCCACCTACAGGACCACAGGATAGCCTGGCCTGCGCCCCTCTCTGCCATGCTCTCCTGCTCTCCAATGTCCAAGGTTGGGAAGGGCCTTCTGAGGGTTGCTTAGCTCCTCGGAGACAGGGCAGGAGGAGGCTGTACTGACCCCCCCCAGGAACGTGTGTCCGGCCTCTGCTCTGTGCAGACTTGGGGGTCAGGCCAGGGGATGCCCCAGGCCTGGGCCAATCCAGGATTCAGGGAGACTGTGCTTGGCCCGTAGGTTCCCGAGCAGGTGCCGAACCAAGCCCACCCCAGGGAGGCAGCTCAGCAGGGCCCTCTGCACCCCCCGAGGAGATCTGGGTGCTGAGGAAGCCATTCACAGGTAGGTGGGGGCCTCTGGAGGGCGGTGGCAGTGGCACTTCTGCAAGGCAGCACCTGGGCTCTGCAGGGCTGGCGCTAGCTGATGCTGCTCCCTCCTGTTGGCAGGCGGGGACCGCAGTGGCAGCTTGAGCAGTGTGGCCAGTGGCCGGAGCAGCGGGGGCCACACCCTGCACGCAGGCTCTGAAGGGGTCAAGGTAGGTGGGGTGGTGGCAGGACCGGGATGGCCTGTGTCTAGAGCAGCACTGGCCAGCCGGCCTGTCTGGGTTGCAGCTTCTGGCCACGGTGCTCTCCCAGAAGTCTGTCTCCGACTCCAGCCCCGGGGACAGCCCTGTCAAGCCTCCGGAGGGCTCTTCAGGTAAGAGCAAGGACACAGCACTGCTGGCCTGGCCGGGAGGTAGCCCCCAGGCAGCCATTGCCCCACCACACCCTCTCGTCCCTAGGTGCCACCCGGTCTCAGACTCCAGTGACCCATGCCGGGCAGGTCTATGGGGAGCAGCCACCCAAGAAGCTGGAGGCAGCATCGGAGGGCAAGGTACAAGGCCTGGGCCGGCTGCAGGTGGGGGGGTGCCCAGGGCAGCCTGCCTGGCTTGGCCGCAGCGCGGCCAGGGCCCTAGACAGGCTGGGCCCGTCCTTCTGTTGGTCTGTCAGTCTGTTTGTGTAGCTGTTGTCTCTTGTATGTGCTGTGCGTGTAAGCTAGTGTGTCTAGGAAGTGTGACATGGGTGTGAGGTGAGTGGGGGTTTGTGTGTGGCTGGTGTGATTGTGATGCGGGCACATGTGCGCATGTGTATGTGTGTGGAATGGCATGGATGTGAGACGAGACAAGGCGTGTATGTGGGTGAGACAGGTCCTGTGTGCATGCACCTGCGTGCTAGGGCGGGCGTGAGCTGCTGGCTGAGTCCTCCTGCATTCCTCTGGGTAGAGCCCACCTTCCAGGGCGTAGAGGAGCAGCACTAAATTGCCCCGCCTGAGGCCCCATTCCCAGAGCCCCTCACACGGGGCCACACTGCAGGGTGTCCCTGGTCCAGGAATGGGGGGGACGGTCAGGGAGGCCTGTGATGTGGACAGCAGCTGGACCCTCCTGGTGGAGATCACAGAAGGAGGCCGAGGTGCTGGACGATGCTCAAGACAGCGGCACCCAGGACCACAGAGCGAGGAGGAGCACCCGGGCCAGGCTGACGGGGCCTGGCTGCAGACAGCCCAGCGGACAGCAGATTGCGCTGCGTGGTCTTCAGCTGAGCAGAGAAGGAGGCGCCGCGGTGGCTGGGGTGCATGCCTGGCGGGGGAGCAGGCGGGCGAGCCTGCAGCGGGTGCCTTGTGTCTTCCAGGGCGCCGAGGCTGTCAGCCAGTGGCTTGCCACATTCCAGCTGCAGCTCTACGCCCCCAACTTCATCAGTGCCGGCTATGACCTGCCCACCATCAGCCGCATGACCCCCGAGGTGAGCTGCCCGAAGGCTGTCTACCAGCTGACCCAGAGATGGGCCCCCAGACTCCTGCTAATGGGCCTCTCCTCCACCTAGGACCTCACGGCCATCGGGGTCACCAAGCCAGGCCACCGGAAGAAGATCACTGCAGAGATCAGCGGCCTGAGCATCCCCGACTGGCTGCCTGAGCACAAACCCGTAAGGCCCCCTGCACCCCAGTGGCCAGTCCCAGGATGGGCAAACAGACAGACAGACAGCCTGCCTCCCTGGCTACAGCCCACCCCTGCCCTCTGGGGAGTCCAGAGAGAGGAGAGCAGAGGATGACCTCTGTTTGTCTGTCAGGGGCACTGGGGCCCACCTCCCTGGGGCAGGGGCAGGGGCAGGGGCGGTGGTGACCGCCTCTGAGGGCTATCAGGGCAAGGGGAGCCTGAAGCCTGGAGAGTCCCCATCTCCACTACGTGCTCCACGCTCAGGCGGCCACACAGGGACACCGGAGCCACCCGGCACCCCACAGCACTGCCCATCACACACCCCCCCAGACACTGCAGGGGGCCGTGGGGATGGGACGTGCTTGCACACACCCAGGCACATGTATGGGGAAGACGCCTGTGCGTGTTTCGGGTACACAGCATGCGTACGCTAAATACATTCAAGGCGCCCACTGGTGACTGCAGACGCTGGCTGACAGCCACACCAGCCGCGGCCCGTGCTGTCACGAACAGGCACTCTGTGGTGGGACAGGCTCTGGGCTGGGAGAAGGTGGGCCCGGGGCCTGTCACATCCATGCTGCCTTTCTGGGCCTTGCGCTGTGCTTCGGGCTCCCACCCGTCTGTGAGGGAGATGCCATGGCCACCGAGAGCCCCAGGGCTGTGGGTTGGTGACAGGTGGGTTTGTGCTCATCCACTCTGCCTCACCCCACTCAGTCAGCGGCTCAGGGGTCCTCCCAGCCAGCACATCTGGGTCCCAGGGGCTTCACTTTGCTTGTGCACCCAAGGGGGGGGTGACCGAGTGTGCTGTGTTGATGCATGAGTGACATCCAGCTGGGAGTGTGGACGGGTGGATGCCATTCAGGGAGCCACCGGTGGTTCTGGGTGAAGACCATCACGGATATTTGCCAGGCGTGTGACGAGGCTGTGTGACGTGTGCCTGATGCTGGTGGGGAAGTGGTGAGAGGGCGTGAGCGTGACTCAGAGGGGTGTCAGTGCCCGTGGATGGCTGGGATGCAGGGTGTGTGTATATGCGTATCTGGTCGGTGGTGCTGTGTGTCTGTGTCCATGACGTGTGTGGTGTATCCACGTGGATGCTGTCCCCATGGCTGCCTGGGCAGGTGAGGAAGTGCATTCTTCCACCGGAAGCGCATTCTTCCCCCTCCCCCAAAGGGTATCCTGAGGAGAGAGTCGCTCTTCTGTGTGTGTTTGCATATGTTCGAAAGTGTGTGTGAGCTGGCCTTGGGCTCCTGTCAAGGCTGCACTGTCTCCAAAGCTGACGCCTCGGGCCTGTCTGTCTGTCCTTCCGTCTCTCTGTGCCAGGCTGGCCCGGTGCCCTCTCCTCTGACAGCTCTGAGTAATAGGCAGGGTGTGGGCAGCCAGCTCGGGCTGCCCTCTGTGTCCCCTGCTCCGTAGGCTAACCTGGCCGTGTGGCTGTCCATGATTGGCCTGGCTCAGTACTACAAGGTGCTGGTGGACAACGGCTACGAGAACATCGACTTCATCACCGACATCACCTGGGAGGACCTGCAGGAGATCGGCATCACCAAGCTGGGTGAGGCCCCACCCCGCCCCCACTGCCTCCTGGTCCTCGCCACCCTCCCTGGCCTGACCTGCCCCCTGCCCCACGCAGGACACCAGAAGAAGTTGATGCTGGCAGTGAGGAAACTGGCAGAGCTGCAGAAGGCAGAGTACACCAAGTATGAGGGGGGACCCCTGCGCCGGAAGGTACCACAGTCACTTGAAGTGATGGCCATCGAGTCGCCACCCCCGCCCGAGCCTGCCCCAGCTGACTGCCAGTCTCCTAAGATGACCACCTTCCAGGACAGTGAGCTCAGTGGTGAGCTGCAGGCTGCTCTGACGGGCCCGGCTGAAGGGGCTGCCGCTGCCGCTGCCCCTACTGAGAAGCCCTCCAACCACCTGCCGCCCACCCCAAGGGCCTCCATGCGGCAGGAGCCCAGCCTGGGTGGGCGGGCACGGCACATGAGCAGTTCTCAGGAGCTGCTGGGCGACGGGCCCCCAGGGCCTGGCAGCCCCATGTCACGAAGCCAGGAGTACCTGCTGGAGGAGGGGCCGGCCCTGGGTACCCCCCCCAAGGAGGCCCGGCCCAGCCGCCATGGCCACAGCGTCAAGCGGGCCAGTGTGCCCCCAGTGCCTGGCAAGCCACGGCAGGTCCTTCCACCAGGTACCAGCCACTTCACGCCCCCCCAGACTCCCACAAAAGCCCGGCCAGGCTCCCCGCAAGCCCTGGGGGGGCCTCATGGCCCAGCCCCAGCCACAGCCAAGGTGAAGCCCACCCCACAGCTGCTGCCACCAATGGAGCGACCCATGTCACCTCGCTCGCTGCCTCAGTCACCCACACACCGTGGCTTTGCCTACGTGCTGCCCCAACCCGTGGAGAGCGAGGCAGGGCCGGCTGCTCCGGGGCCTGCGCCTGCGGCCCTGCCCGCGCCTGTGCCCACACTGTGCCTGCCCCCTGAGGCCGACATGGAGCCAGGGCGGCCCAAGAAGCGCGCCCACAGCCTGAATCGCTACGCGGCGTCCGACAGCGAGCCGGAGCGGGATGAGCTGCTGGTGCCTGCCACCGTGGGGCCCTACGCCACAGTCCAGCGGCGCGTGGGCCGCAGCCACTCGGTGCGGGCATCCGCTGGCGCTGACAAGAACGTCAACCGCAGCCAGTCGTTTGCTGTGCGGCCGCGAAAGAAGGGCCCCCCCCCACCCCCGCCCAAGCGCTCCAGCTCAGCCATGGCCAGTGCCAACCTGGCTGATGAGTCAGTGCCAGATGCGGAGACCGAGGGGGCTGGGACCGAGGACGGCCGGCTGGGGGTCCGGGCACAGCGCCGGCGGGCTAGTGACCTGGCTGGCAGCGTGGACACAGGAAGCGCTGGCAGTGTGAAGAGCATTGCAGCCATGCTCGAGCTGTCGTCCATTGGGGGTGGGGGCCGGGCAGCCCGCAGGCCCCCTGAGGGCCACCCCATGCTTCGCCCCGCCAGCCCGGAGCCAGGCCGGGTGGCCACGGTGTTGGCCTCGGTGAAGCACAAGGAGGCCATTGGGCCTGACGGCGAGGTGGTGAACCGGCGCCGCACACTGAGTGGGCCTGTCACGGGACTTCTGGCCACTGCTCGCCGGGGTCCGGGAGAGCCAGGGGGGCCTGCAGATCACGGCCACTTTGTGGAAGATGGCGCTACCCGGCAGCGGCCTCGAGGTCCAGCCAAGGGTGAGGCAGGTGTGGAGGGCCCACCACTGGCCAGGGTGGAGGCCAGCGCCACGCTCAAGAGGCGCATCCGAGCCAAGCAGAGCCAGCAGGAGAACGTCAAGTTCATCCTCACTGAGTCCGACACGGTCAAGCGCCGGCCCAAGGCCAAGGAGAGGGAGGCAGGTCCCGAGCCTCCCCTACCGCCGCTGTCCGTGTACCAGAATGGAACAGGCACTGTGCGCCGCCGTCCAGCCTCTGAGCAGGCTGGGCCCCCAGAGCTGCCCCCGCCACCGCCACCCGCTGAGCCCCCGCCCTCTGACCTCTTGCACCTGCCCCCACTGCCCCCGCCAGACAGTGATGCCCGGAAGCCAGCCAAGCCACCTGTCTCTCCCAAGCCCATTCTGGCTCAGCCCGTGCCCAAGATCCAGGGCTCGCCCACGCCTGCCTCCAAGAAGGTGCCACTGCCAGGTCCTGGCAGCCCAGGTAGGTTCAGGGAGCCAGCTGGGGAAGGGCCCTCCTCCAGCTCCCCATGCCATGGTCTGAGGGGTTTTCCACTTCTTGGATTTAATGAAGGCCAGGTGGAGTGGGGTGGGAAAGTATCTTCAGACCCTCTTGTCCATCCACCCACTGGACCACTCCACCAACGAGAGCTGAGACAAGGGTGGATGATCCTTACATTCCTCAGTGAAGGAGACACAGAAACCCATGAATAGCAGCACCTGTGGAAGGAGGACAGGCCCACGATGCTGGAAGGCTAAGGGAGGATTCTGACCTGGCTGTAAAATGACCCAAGCACAGGAGGGAGGGGAGAGGCTTCCAGGCAGAAGGATCAGAGGTGCAAAGGCCCTGTGGCATTCAAGCAACGGGAGGGCCGGTGGCTGCAACAGGCCACACCTGGAGGGGAATGGAGGTGGGGGGCGGACCAGGCGGGGTTTGGAAGCAGTGACCCACGCAGGCCTGCACAGGGAAGCGCGCCCCCTGGCAGCCTCAGGGAGGCTGGGGGGCGGAGGGCTGGAGCTGGAGCCCGGCCGGCAGTGCAAAGGGCGTTATCTCTAATCCCGGGTTCGAGGCAGGGCGCTTGGGCAGGGCTTGTGCCGCGATAGGCAGCGCGCGCGCCGCGCGACCTCCCACGCCGGTGCGACTCTCCTCCTCCCCGCAGAGGTGAAGCGTGCCCACGGCACGCCGCCGCCCGTGTCTCCCAAGCCGCCGCCACCGCCCACGGCGCCCAAGCCGGCCAAGGCAGCTGCGGGGCTGCAGTCGGGCAGCGCCAGCCCGTCGCCCTCGCCGGCACGCCAGCCGCCTGCTGCCCTCACCAAGCCCGCCAGCACGCCGCCCTCGCTGAGTGCCAGCCCGGCCAGGCCCCCGTCCCCCGGTGTGCCCGCGCTGCACGTGCCCGCCAAGCCGCCGCGCGCTGCCGCAGCGGCAGCCGGGCCCCCCGCCGCGCCCGACGGCGCCTCGCCGGGGGACAGCGCCAGGCAGAAGCTTGAGGAGACTAGCGCGTGCCTGGCGGCCGCGCTGCAAGCTGTAGAAGAGAAGATCCGGCAGGAGGACGCGCAAGGCTCGCGGTAGGTGCAGGACCCGGTCCGGCGTGGGCGTAGGTGGGGGTCTGTGCGCCCCCGCGGCGGGTGCACACCTGGAGGCTGCCCTGCGAGGGCGGGGCCGAGTCGCGCCGGGCCCGAGTTGCGCCGGGTACGGCCTGGCGTGGGCGGGGCCCTACGAGCTGCCCCAGCCCCCGACAGAGGCTACTGTGCGTGGGCCGGGGGCGGAGCGGGGCAGATGTCGTGGGGGGGGGGCGTGGACTGTTCCGGCCCCGCCCCTGAAGGCGGGGGCGTGGCCTCCGCGAGGGCGGGACTTTGCGCGGAATGGGCGGGACACGGGGGCTGGAAGTTCTGCGCCGACTCAGCCAGTTCACGCTGCGCCCGCCCCCAGCTCTTCGGCCGCCGAGGAGAAGAGCACCGGCAGCATCCTGGACGACATTGGCAGCATGTTTGACGACCTGGCCGACCAGCTGGACGCCATGCTGGAGTGACGCGGCCGCCCAAGTTGGGCTCCCCCGCGCCGCCTGGGCTCCGGCCCGCACACTGACCTTTACCTCAGGATGGGTACCTCCGGGGGCGGCGCGAGCGGGCAGGGCGGTGGACCAAGGGGGAGGGGCACAGGGGGCAGCCCGCTAGGCGGCCGCGGGCACGAGGCGGGGGTGGGCCGTCCTGTCCAGACCCCGCACAAGCACAACTCCTGCCCCTGGGCCCAGCTTGGAGGACTGCCTGGTTGGGGGACCCAAGGGCTCTGGGCAGATGCTGCTGCCTCGTGGGTGCCCCCCTTCCTTATCTGCTGCTCCCTGTGCAATAACTGCTGGGCCATCTGCCCACCCACCACCGGGCTCTGCCCGCTGTGGGTGGAGGAGGGGAAACTCCTGAACCCCCTGCCCTGAGTCCAGGTTGGGTCCACCCTGGGAGGCAGCGGGAGGGGGGCAGCTGCTGTAGCCCCCTCCCCAGTCTGTGGCAGAGCACAGGCCTATGCCCAGCACAGAACTGCCCATTGGGGACCTCTGCCAGCCACTCCAGCGCAGCACAAGGGGCTGGGGTTGGGCCCCCTGCCCCACTGCACCCCCCTCCCTGAATATAAGCTATCAAAGAGTATTAATTTATTGGGAATAAGCTGAGGCAGATTTCCCCAGAGAAATAAAAAGGTATAACTTTAACAAATATATATTTAAAGAAAGAAGAAATATTATTGATTCTATAGAAAACCATTTACCAACTGCAAGGACGCTGGAGTCTAGCTCAAGACAAAAGCTGTTAGAGGCCCCGGCCATCTGTCTGTCTATCCTTCCCTCCCTCTGTCCAGGAGTGGCCAGACCTCTGGGCCCAGTAGCACAAACAGGAGGCTGGGGTCTGGGGGAGGGGTCTGTGCTCCGCCAGGGCCTCCCCTCTGCTCTCTCTCCTAACTTCTCTGCGTCTGAAGAACTTGAAGGATGTGCCTTGCTCGCCGCTGGGCTGTGTCATCCACGCCGTGGAGACAGTGGGGAGGGCTCTGCCTCTCCCATGGGTGCTGGTGTGAGGGTGCACCTGGGCTTCAGGGGAGCTGTGTGCACGGCGTGGTGAACGTGGGCGCGTCAGTTGGGTGACAGCAGTGGGTGCAGGGCATGCATGCCAGGCTGCGTGTGAGGGTGTGCCCAACCCTCCCTCCTTGGGGCCCTGAGCTGGCGCCGCGCAGCCAGCCCACCCCCGCTCCAGTTCCCACAGACGCTCTGCTCATGGTCTGAGGCCGTATCGTGTGGTCGTTCTCGCCTTCTCTCCCTCCCTCTCCCCCCTCCAAAAAGTACTGATCGGCCTCCTCTATCGTGTTTGCTGATCCACATGTCTTGGGCACAACTTTGACATTTCTTAACAAAAAAGAGAATTAAAAAGCGCCGAAAACCAGCGATTGTGATTCGGGTGGGCTGAGGGGGTCTGCCAAGGTGGTGCCTGGGTGTGTGGGGCCCCTTCCAGTGGTCATGTGCTGGCATGTCCCCGGGTGGGTGGGCTTGGCCAGCTACCTGGCCTCTCCACAGTGGGTGGCCCAGGCCAGGGCCAGCAGGTGGGGAAGGGGGGTCCGGGCAGGGAGTTACTGTCAGCTGTCAATAAACAGCAGAAAATGGAGCTGCCTGGCTCACTTTTTTGGGGTATGTACATTGGGGCAAGTGGGGGGCTAGCCTGTTCCTGACAGGGAGGAGAAGTCACCAAGAGTATACATCTTGGGGATGTCAACAGGAGCCTCCTGTGGTCCCTGCCCAGCTTCTCTCCCACTGGCTGCTGGTGCCTGTGCTCCCCAACGTCCTCAGGTGGCCTCTTCCTCCCCCTGAGGACCATCCCCACTCAAAGCCACAGTCTGTGCAGCTTTTATTTCAATCAGGAAGTAATCAAATTTATATACAGTCTAAAAACAGTAGAAAAGGTGAGTAAAAAGGCCCACAGTCCATCTGGAGTGGGGATGGAGGGTGGGCCTGGTGAGCGTCGTACCTGGCACCCAGACGGGCTGGGCACTGTCCTGGCAGTGACGATGACAAGGCCAAGCAGAGGGAGGCTCACTGGGCGCAGGGCAGGGAGGGCACTGTCTGCCTGGCTGAGTCTGCCTGCCTGTTCCCATGGGGCAGGCAGAGACCCCAAGACCAGCCATGTGGCTCGCCGGACTCGGACAGGCCTAGGTCAGGCCCAGAGGAAGCCAAGACCTGGCCTGGATTCTGTTAGCAAGTCCACACCTGCAGGGGAAAGGCTCTGTTTCAGGTGCTCCTTTGGCCATCCAGCCCCAGAGCCAGCTGCTGTCCATACCTGCCCTTCACTGCCCCCTGCCCAGGGCCGCTAGTTCCCAACTCCCCCACCCCCGCTTCCCTCCATGCAGCCCCTTTGGATGGCCTGAGCCAAGGCACTGACCTTCACGGTGCTGTCCACGGCTCCTGAGAAGAGCCGGCCCCGGGACACAGCCAGCGCAGTCACACTGCCCTGGTGACGCAGCAGAGTCTGCGTGCAGATCATGTTGTCCATACTCCAGACCTGGGGGCACATGGGACATGAGGACCGCCCAGGCCTGGCACCCACCCTGAGCCTCCCACCATTGGTAGGCCAGCTCGCACCCTGAGAGACCGGTCATAGGATGCGCTGAAGACTTTGGTCTGGTCTGGCGTTGAGATGACCGCCAGGGCGTACACAGTGCCAACGTGTCCTGTCAGGGTCCGCACCTGCTCCTTAGACTCAATGTCCCACACCTGAGGGGGTGGCACAGGCAGGTCAGAGACAGACGAGGAAGACAGGGGCCCAGAGTCAGACCCTGCCCCTTGGCATCCACTCTTACGTGGATGAGGTTCTCGTAGGTGCCACAGACAATGTGGTGATTCGTCACGGCAATAGAGTAGACGCTGCCGCCAGATGTCTGCAGGACGTGGATGCAGTCGAGGGTCCGGATGTCCCAGATCTATGGGCAAGTGCGGGCCACTTAGTCCCAGGCCAGGTGCCTCATCCCCTGGGCCTCTCAGCAGCCCACCCACCACCCAGGGTGCATGTGAGGGTCTCCCCACGCTGGCAGTGTGGGGGCAGGGCAGATGGAGCTGGCACAGGGAGGGTGCACCTTGATTGTCTGGTAGGAGCCGCTGTACAGGTAGCTCTGGGCGGCCACCAGGGCCCGCACCCAGTGGTTGAGGCCAGTGAGCTCCTTCTTCAGCTTCAGCTCGGTGCCCACAATGTCCCACACCTGTGGGAGCGGCCGTGAGCGCAGGCCTGGGGGGCAGGCACCGGCACCCTGCCGCCCCGCACACACGTACACCACCTTGCCTGACCTTGATGGCCTTCAGGGAGCCGCTGAAGAGCATGTTGTGTGAGGAGACCAGCGTGCACACCGGGTTGTCGTGGGCCCGGATCGTGTTCACCTTCTGCAGGTTCTGGATGTCCCAAACCTGGCGGGAGGGAGGACGGGAAGCCTTAGGCCCCAGCCGAGCCCAGGTCCCAGTGGCACAGCGAGCCTGGGGGTCCCGGCCCACCCGCCGGCCCCACTCACAATGATGGTGCAGTCGGCTGAGCCGCTGTAAAGCTTGCACCTGGGGAAGCAAAGCCAAGGTGTCAGGGTGCGAGAAGCCAGTACCCTCGCTGACAATGCCCTGGCCAGGCTGGGGGAGCACTGGCCACTGGGAACCAGCAGCCTGGGCCATTGCCAGGATCACTGCTCAGCCCAGCCTCGGTTTTCCTGTCTCAGCGAGGGGACCTTGGAAGTGGAGGCCCAGCCCCGTGCCTGCCTGGCAAGCATCTGACAGCTGAGCTGGGAGGTAATTACCCCTGTTAGTGTTGCTGGCAGTCAAGCTGTTGCTTCCTGTGAGCCAGCATCTCTCTCTCATACACACACACTCACACACTCATGCCCACAACATGAAGCATCATGACACAAGACATGAGGGAAGGTCTAGAAGGGGCACCCTGGGAGTGACGGGGTGGCCAGGCAGGCTTCTCTGTGGTGCTGCGCCCCGGGCTCTGGCTGTCGGCCAGCAGTAGCTGAGCCCCTGCCTCCACTCTCTGGTCCCACCTCTGTCCTCTGGCTGCCTGAGGCTCTCCAGGGCCAAGGCTCTGCTCTGTGAATGTACAGCTTCAGAGGTGGAAGGCCCACATGCTGCCACCCATGATTCAGCCCTGCTCAGGGTCAAGGGCGTCTCCCAGGAGGAGCAGACAGAGCCACTCTAGGACATGCGCAGCCACGGACTCAAGCTCACGGTCCACAGGACCTCCCATCCCCAGCTCCACATGGGCCCTGTGGTCTGTGGACACACGTGTGCCTGTACTCACCCCTGGATGCAGAGTGCCAGCACAATGCCATCATGGCCCTCCAGCGTCTTCTGACACTTGTAGGTGGTACATGTGTCCCACACCTGCAGAGACCAGGATCAGGGCAGGTCCCAGCAGGGTCAGCCCAGTGGCAGGGGGCACCATGGCAGGAATGACGTGAGCATGGGGGGAGGGGAGAAAGCCCCATCCATGGGCAGGCCTGGAGCCGGCAGAGGCTGGTGTACAATGCCCACCCCTGCCCTGCCAGGCTGCCAAGCCCCTAGGCAGGACCCTACCCACCTTGATGGTCTTGTCAGAGGAGCCGCTGAAGAGCAGGTCCCCCATTGAGTAGACGCAGAGACACCAGACGGGGCCCTGGTGACCCACAAAAGTTCCTTTGCACTTGAAGATCTGCTGCGGGTCGTAGGCTACAGAGAGATGGGGGAACTGGTGATGGGGGAACTGGAGGGGGCTTCGGGGATGGTGGCGAGAGCGGCAGTGGGCCCATACTCACATCCTAGGATGCCCATATTCAGCCGTGCATTGATGTGGGACAGTTCGTCCTGCGAGGCCAAGAGTAGAGCAGAGGGTGGGGTGGGCGGGGCTCCACAGCCCTCCATGGCCCCAGGCCTGAGCTCTGCCGGGGCAGGGCAGATGCAGCAACAGCCCTCCCAGCACAGACACCTAATCATAAGTGGGAACAAGCCTCCTGCTGGGACCCAAGCTGAGAGATGGTCCTGTGTCCCCCACCCCACCCCACCTCCCTGCATCTGGCCCCTGCCCGCTCACATTCAACATGGACGCATCCCTCCGGAACTCCATGAGGTCCTCGCTGAGCTTGCTCTGGTTTTCATCCAGGACATCTGTGTAGCAGGGACCAGGAGAAGGGTGTCAGGGACCAGGAGGAGGGGCTGCACCCCTGCCACCTCTGGCCCAGGCTCTCACCGAACTTGAGCTCCAGGCTCTTCTCCAGCTGGTCAATCTTCTCTGAGAGCTTGCCCAGCATGGAGCGCAGGAAGGCGATCTCCTGGTCCTTCTGGGCCAGCGCCACGTGCATCTCGTGGAAGCGGTCATCCGTCTGCTGCAGGAACTCCTTCAGGCCCTCGAAGCGGCAGGTCTCCAAGTGCGTCTCATATGTGTCCTGGTTTCCGATGAACGTGCACCTGGAGGGACAAGACAGCTGCCCTGCCCACCTGCTCAACTGCCCGCCCAGTTGGGCCCTTCCCTTTGCCTCCCCAACCCCAAGAATCTCTCTCAAATCCCACTTCTGTGCCCACTGCAGCCCCGATGGGCCACCATCCTCTGCATACCTGCATGCCCACCAACCCACCTACCCATCCTGCTTCTACCCAGCAATCCAGTCACTTCACTCCTGCTCAGAGCTCTTCAAGGGCTCCTCCACCACCTCACCAGCTTCCGCCCTAAAGAGCCAGCTGCTGCCTCTTCTCCCACCCCACCTCCCCTCTGCTCTCAATTCCGCCAGCTGCCGGAAGCCCTCACCCAGGTCTTTGCCTGGCTCGTGCCCACGCATGCATTCGTTCTCAGCTCGTGCCTTCCCCAACCACCCGCAGCTCCCTGACCGCTCCGTCCCCCGTGTTCCCATGGTGCGTAGGTCTCCTCAGCACCTGTACCTCGGTTTGTAATTACATAGACGATGGTGTGGTTCCCGCTAAGGTCGTCTCCCCAGAGCCCGGCAGACAGGCGGATCTCAACCAAGGTTTGCTGAAGGAGGGACCGTGAATGCCAGCCCAGGCCCACTCGCCCCCTCAGGCCCGCCCACCCCCACCCCGGGGCAGCCCCGTGTGCCCACCCCCGCCCACTCACCCGTACTTGGAGTGGGGACACTTGATGTGCTCGCACTCCTTGAGGTGTGCCTCCAAGTTCATCTTGAGAAGGGGCGGGCAGCTGGGGTTGTTGGGGCACCGCACAGGCCTGTAGTCACAGCTGCCCTCGTGGTCCCTGGGGGAGGTGGGACGTGGGTGGGGGGAGGCTGAGTCCCCAGGGGCACCAGTTCTCAGTACCCCTGGGGGGTGGGGACTGGGGATGGAGGGGGGCACTTACTTCCGGGCGCTGAGCTTGATGGTGAAGGGACACCCTCGGGGGTCCACCTCAAAGACAGTGGGCTTCCCGCCCCCCACTGCCCGACAACCGTGCCTGCAGTGGATGAAGAGCTCGCCAATCTGCTCAGCCACCGCGATGTTGTTCACCACCACCGTCAGCTTGGCATTGTCCACGGGACACTTCTCTGGGGGGGAGGGCATGCTGACCCCACAGCCCACCCGGCCACCATCTCCCCTGGCAGCCCTGCCCTGGGCACTGTGGCCAGGCTGCTCTGGGGGAGACCATTCCCTGGTGGGCGGCAGGCCTGGAACACGCTCTCTCAGCTGGGTGGGCTGAGCCTCTGTCAGGGGCCTAATCCACCTATCTACTTTCCCTCTGGGGCACCCGGAACAGGAAAGGGTGCACGGCTGGGCCACCGAGAATGACCACTGTGTGAGCAGGTGGTGGCAGAGGCCTCTCAGTTGACCTGAGAGTCTGGGGCAGGGCCAAGAGAGCTGGGGACACAGCATGGAGAGGGCCAGCCCTGGGCCAGCCGCTAAGGCCTGAGACGGTAAGGCCAGCAGCCTTGACAGCAGGGGCAGCGTCCGAGAGAGTGGGCGCTGTGCCCAGAAGGCCCACCCACACCCCCCGTGGGGCAGGCTCTGAGCTGCCATGCTTGTCAAGGTCTTGAGCCTGGCCTGAGCCTGGCCCGAGCAGTCACCCAGGAACCACTGCTGCAGGAGGACTAGGGAGAAGCAGCTGTGCAGCCAGGGTCTCCATCAGTGCTGGGCCCAGGCCGGACCTCCCCGGAGGGACCTCCCCGCCGCTGGGGAATAAAGGTGGCTGAGCCTAGGCTGAGAGGGCCCTACCTGACTTCAAGGCGCATCTTCGACAGAAGGTGTGCTGTGGAGACAACGGGCGGATTGGGGTGTGGCCGCAGAGCTGCCCCCACCCCGTGCCCACTGCAAAGGGCACCTGCTGGGGGCCAGACCAGGCCTGTGAGCGAGGCCAAGGCTCCCCATGAAAGGGGCCTCACGGTGCTGCACAGGTCGGGGAGGGGCAGCCTCACCCCACACGTGGTGATCACAGGGTCCTTGAACACACTGCAGCAGAGCTGGCAGCAGAGCTTCACCGAGGGCTGCTCGGCAAACACCAGCGGCTCCTAGAACAGGCAGGGCTGGGTGAGGGTGGGGCCTGGGACTGCTGACATGGGTGCAGGCACCCAGGGCACCCAGCCCCTTCCCCTGCGGGCCTGGGCTGCCCTCTTGGGGTGGAAGCACCTCGGCCGGGGTGTGTCCTGAGAGGAGGAGTCCGTTGAAGGCTAGGGCTGGGCCTGAGCTCCAGCAGACCTGAGCAGGAAGGACCCCTCCAGCCATGCCCTCACCCCATGACACCTACCCTCTCCCTGGGACAGAGACTAGAAAGGGCCCCATGTGGGACCCGCCTTTCATTCCCAAAGCTGATGCCTGGGCAGCCCCTGGGGTGGGGAGTGAGAAGAACGTGCCTGGGGGACCCAGCCCAGCCCCCCGAGTCCCTGACGTGGACCCGTGCGGATCAGGGGCCCCGATCAGGGCCTGCGGGGAAGGTGCCCCCACCGCCCCAGGACGGGGAGGGTCCCTTGGAGTCTGCACCGAGCCTGCCCGGCCACACCTACCGGCTCCTCCTCCTCCTCGGGCAGAGAGAACGTGGAGCGCAGGGACATGCTGGACTCCGAGTGCAGGGAGCGGACAGAGATGGCCGAGTCAGAGCGGCGCGGGGTGCTGATGGGGGGCTGCGGGCAGACAGGCGGCCGTCAGCTGGCAGGAGGGCCGGGCTCGGACCCCCGTCCCAGTGGGCGCCCACTTAGCCCACGGCCCGGCTGTGCGCGGGGAGCCGCTGTGACGCCCAGGCCCCGCCTGCCTGGCAGTCCCGGCCCTGTGGCTGGGACGCCTGCTCACATCTGCCAACTTTCTTTGTGTAAATGGAGAGACTTCCTGCTATTCAATTCTACGAGGACACGCTCGGCCTGCTTCCTGCTTCCCGTGAGGGAATGTAGGCCGCAGAGGGGACACCTCCACCAGCCAATCCTGGGGCGGGGGTGGCCACAGCCCCCAGACTGCTGGAGGGAAGCGGGTGGAAGGCTGGCCACGGGAAGCTGCAGGGCTCCAGGTGCCCGCTGGGCTCAGCCACCCGCCTGGCCGTCCTGGCCGGGGACACTAGCCCAGGCCAGTGAGGCTCCCTGGGGGGAGGCGGGGACACCCCCACCAAACCCCAGCCAAGCTTCTGAGAGCAGGAGGGGGGGCCACGGGTGCTCGTCTCTGCCTGAGCCACCAGAAACACGGATCTGGGGGAGTGCCAGGGCAAGGGGTACTGTCCCTTCCTCCCCTCTGGGCCTGGAACCCTCCAGAAGAGATACTCCAAGAGCAATCGCTCTCCACGCTCTTCCCCTCCTGGCCCGAAGCTTCATTCATGAGCCATAAACCTCCTGCCTCCACGCCCAGCCCACCTGCCCCCTCTAGGTCCCAGCCACTCTGGGGCCTGGCTGCCTCTGTCTGAGCCTCTGTGGGTGTGGGGACTGTTGGAATGATCCCCTCCCCGCCAGCCTGGGGTGTGGGACCCACCGCGGGCAGAGGGAGGCTGGCCGGGCAGTTCCAGGGCCCGGCTTCCCCGAGCAGATGCAGCAGAGATCAGTGTCCCCAGCATGCCCGCAGACAGGGACCTCCCTCACCCGGGCAGCGCCCACCAGCCGGGCCAGCCTTCGCTTCCTGCAGCAGTCCCAGAGCCGGGCGAGGACAGACAAACAGGGAATGGCCACTGTGACCCTGGCCACGTGGCCTGGGCACCGACAGCCAGCTCCAACTCTGACCCAAAGCCCTTCCTCACTGACCCCAGCCTGGGCCTGTCCATCTCTCCCCACCTGCTGAACCCCGTCTCCCTCGTCAGAAACCCCAGACTCGGGGCCTCTGCCTCTACCCGGCAACCCACCCATTCATCCTCTGCTCAGCAACAGAGGAAGCTTTAAAAATGGGGGTCTGGGAACTTCCCTGGTGGTGCAGTGGTTAAGAATCTACCTGCCAATGCAGGGGACACAGGTTCAAGCCCTGGTCCGGGAAGATCCCACATGCCGTGGAGCAACTAAGCCTGTGCGCCACAACTACTGAGCCTGTGCGCCCTCGAGCCCGTGCTCCGCAACAAGAGAAGCCACTGCAATGAGAAGCCTGCGCACCGCAAAGAAGATTAGCCCCCACTCACCGCAACTAAAGCCCACGTGCAGCAACAAAGACCCAACGCAGCCCAAAAAAAAAAAAAAAAAATGGGGATCTGATCTTGTTACCCTCCCGAATGAACCTTCTGTGGCTCCCACCCCCACAAGATGGAGCCAAACTTGCCTCCTCTCAGCCTGCAGGCGCCACACCCTCTGGCTCAGCCACCCTCACCAGAGCCTCTCTCTGGAAACCCAGCCATGGGTGCTCAGGCCTCAGGGTGTCGCACATGCTGGGCCCCTGACACCAGCTTGCTTCACCCTCTGACCTGAGCTCGCGGCTCAGCCCCCACCTTCAGCTCCTCCTGGGCCCCGGGCGCTTGGAGGGAGGGCATGGTGGGAGGCGGGCTCTGGAGGGGTGGGGACGGGGGAGCAAGGCGCAGACCTACCATGCTGTCCTCCTCGTCCCGCGGGGAGTAGGCGAGGGAGCTGGAGGAAGAGGGCGTCCTGCGGTGCTGTTTGTATGTGCTCGTCCCATCGGCTGCGAAGAAAAGAGGGCTGAGATGCTGCGAGCGGGGCGTGCGGGGAGGCCTGACCACCGTGGCAGGCAGTGGGCTCCTTCGCAGATGGGCCAGGCAGGGGCGGAGGCTGAGCTGGGGGTTGTGGTTGCCTCCCCAGGTCTAACCAGTGCCTGCAGCTCACCCGCAAGGCTCAGCCTGCCCTGGACAGTCCCAGTGCTGTGCCCAGAAGCTCCCAGCCCCAGCCCTGCCACCCACGGGCAGAGAGGTCCGAGGCCCCCCCCCTCAGCTGGTACGTGGTGGGGTCAGGATGGCAGTCTGGTGGTCTAGGTCCCCTCTCCGCCCACCTCCTCCCCTGGTGCGGCCAGAATCAGGAACCGGCCACAGGCCCTCTTGGCCTCCTACAGGGAAGGCTGCTGAAGGCATGTCCCTCCTCCTCCTGCACGTCACCCCGGCTGCCCAGAGAAGGCACTGGTCAGGGGTCCACGTGGGAACAGGAGCCAGCCTCACAGGCCCTGAAGGCAGCAGCCAGAGGCCTACAGTGGCCAACACTGGTCTCAGGCCCCAGCCAGGGCCAGCTGTCAACAAGCAGCCCCAAAGGCCTGGTTCATGATCCAGGCTTCAACTGGCTGCCCTGTGACTGGGCCTCAGTTTCTCTGTCTGTAATGAGAGGGGCTGGGCGAGGCAACTGTTCGTGCCTGGTCACTGGCTCTGACCATCCCTGACACTGAGGGGGTCGCTGGGTTGGCCACGGGCGAGACAGGCCCCCGTTACTCTCTGCCCAGGAGCTTTTGACTGCCATGACAGGGTGCTACATGGTTTCCAAAAGTAGATAAGAAATTAAAGAACAATTACTCGGGTGATGCAATTAAGGGGTATGTTTATTTGCTTTTTCCTCAGAAAAGAACATCTAAGAAAAAAAGAGAGCTCTTTCACAGCCCCCGAGGGGGTCACCCAGCGGTAAAAAGGAGCCTGTGTGAGCAGATGTCCACGGCAGCCTGGTGACCCCGCCGAAAAGTGTACCCAGAAGATACCATGGAAAAGCAATTAAAAAACTAATTAGCAGCTGGTGCCCTCCTACGAGGGGCAGAGTCCTGAAAAGGCAAAAGAACACACACTGCTCCCCAGAAGCACTGGTCCTGACAGGAGGGGCCCCATGCCCTCGTGTCTTCGGGAATGAGGTTGTGTCCTCGTGGTCTAGTTCCTCACCACCTCCCAGAACACACAGTGCTGAGGGCTCAACCATGGGACCAGACTCAGGAAAGGACCCCGTGAGTACTTCTTATCACCTCCCCATGCCCAGCCTGGTCCCCAGTCCTGACCTTTCAGAGGCTGCTAGAAGCCTGGGTGGGACGAGTCAGGGGTCACTTGATAAAGGACAGGTGTGCAAAGTGGTGCCGGGGAAGTCGGGTAGCCCACCCCAGAGAGGCGGCAGGTGAGGCCCCGGGAGGCAGGTGCAGGAGGATGTGGGGGTGTGGGAGGAGGATGGGCAGTGGAACAGGAGGGAGCGGGATGGGGGACTCCTGCCCAGCCCAGGTTGGCCTGGGCTCACAGGCTCACCTTTTGTGATGGTGGTGACAGCCGAAAAGGCGGGCCCGAAGGTCGTTTCCATTCTGGTCTGGAGAGAGAACAGATGAGACTTGGCCTTGACCCCAGCGAGGATGTGGACACACACGTGGACATGAGCTGACATGCTTTCCCACTAACGAGTCCACATGCGTGCATATACTCGGACATGCCAACCACACACATGGCATGGCCCACCCGAGGGACCTCCAGGTAGGGAGAGGACTGCTCTGGAAGCTCTTCTGGGGCCCTGGGTATGTGGGGTGTGCACAGAGGCAGACCCTTCCCCGAGGGTGTCCCCCTTACCCCGGTGGCGGCGTCTGGGGTAGGAAGGTTGCTAGGCCCCCCGGAGAAGCGGTTGTAGCGGGCGCTCTTGCCCGAGCTCATGCTCTAGAGAGGCATCTAAGGTCCTCGGGCAGCATCCCCTATGGGTGGAGCACAAATGAAGGGCTTTGGAGGTGTTGGCCAAGCCCCTGTCAGTTGGTGGGGCTGCTCCACACAGGCAGGCCCCCTCTGGCCAGTCCACCACAGGGCACGCTTCAGTCTCTCTCCACCACCAATCCCAACAAGGGCAGGTCCATGCGGGCAAAGTCCCTTCCCCTCCCTCCCGTCCCAGGTGTGCACAGGCCAGAGGAAAGGAGGAGACCCTGGGTGCAAGCAGGCAGCTGACACTCAGTTCTACCTTGCTTTAAGGCTTAGCCCTTTGGAAAAGCCCACCAGCTCCACCCGAGCTGGAGAGCCCCTCACCCCTGGTCTGTCTGCTCCTCTGGGTCCGAGGTCTGAATGTCCCTGGGGTCAAGGCTGGGTATACACAGCAGGACAAAGCCACAGGCCTGTTTCCTGCCAGGGCAGGTGTGGTCAGGCCGAAGCTGCCTGGTCTGCAGGATGTCGGGGATGCTGGCCATGCCCACAGAAAACCTGTGGGTGACGTACCTGGATCCCAGCCCCTCACCAGCCTCATCACATGCAGAAAGCCCCTTCAGGCAGGGGAGGAGCAAAGAGCTCTGACTCTTGACCTTGTGCAGGTCACCCACTCCAGGAACAAAGGGTGCCCCAGTGTGACCCAGTCTCAAGGGCTGGGGTGACAGGGAGAAGGCACGGTGGGAATCATCCCAGGTCTCTGGTGACTCCCACCCAAGAAGAGAGGGGCTAGATGGGCCCTGAGAGAGCTGGCCAGGCCCAGATGTATCCACAGAGTAGGAAGAGATTAGAAAGAAAAGAAGACCCAGTCAGCAGCTCACACTAGGACGGGACCCCAGGGAGAGCTGCTCCATTCCCGAGACAGTGCCCACCCTGTGGTGGCCCTATCAGCAGGCACCCCCTGGGAGCGGTCTTCCCCATGTCAGGACCCTCAACAGTCTGTAGCCAGGAGCACAGTCTCCCCCTGCAGCGGTCAGCTGTGTTGAGAGCCACGAGACCGCCGCCTTGAAGCCAAGCTCACCACGGGGAGGAAGGTCACACGCTCAGGACTGCTGTCAACAGGCCCACTTGAGCTCTCCACCTCAGGAGACCCCCAGCAGCATCCCCTGGACTGTGGGCTCATTGCCTGGTGCCCGGCCCAGCCATCAGACCAGCATCAGGAACTGCTCTAGGAGGTCAGGCTCATCTTGCTCCTGGGGCCACGTGGCAGGCAGGGGCCCACCCTGTGGTCTGGAGTCCTGCAGGACTGTGAGGCTCCAGGGGGGAAGGGCTGCTAAGCCCCCGCACTGTGGGAGAAGGCAGGAGATGCTCTCTGCTCCCTACTGTGAGTCCAGCAGAGAGCCACTGTACAGTCCAGCTGGTTCTGGCACCTTCTACACCAGGTCCTCCTGACCTGGACCATCTAGCGACGTCCACGCCCCACCCCCCCATGGCCAAGCAGTGTGACCTGGGGCCCACCCAATGGTCCCCCAACCCGGCCTGCAGGTCTGCAGGGAGGGGGTGGGCTCTCAAGCATATCCCGCCCACTGCACCGTGCTCCCAAGCTGCCCACCCCTTCAAATGCCACCTGCACGCCACCCTCCCAAACTCTGAGACTCAGGCATTGACAGGGTGGCTCTTGGCCCCTGCAGTTGGCACTGCCATGAGGCACCTCCCCCGCAGGGCTCTGAGCCCCTGTGGGTCTGGCTAGATAGGGGGTCCTGAGAGCTTGGCCAAAGCCCCCCCGTCCTGCCCACCACTCTCCCTGCTGTGACTCGAGGGGCTTGGCTGCCTGCCCCAGCCCAGGCTGTCTGGTGGCTTGTCCTCTCAGGGGAGAGACGGGGGCTCCTGAGAGTGGGCAGCGCCAGGCCCTCAGGCAGAGGGGTGAAAGGGGCTTGTCCAGAAGCCCACCTCCAGCCCCGCTGCGAGTCTGCACGCTAAGCAGGAAGTCTTGGGGGCCGCCCCGCTTGGGGTAAGGACACTCTGGCTGCGGTGAGACCCAGACAGTGGAGCGTGGGAGCTCCAAGACTCGTCGCATCAGCATGAAAAGCTCCGCCCTTTGGGGAAACCCAGGGTTGGCTCCAGCCTTAGCACCACGGGGGCGGAAGTGGGGGGTGTCACAGGGAGGCCACTGGCTGACACTGACCTGGATTTTACAATCCATCTGCTCCTTCCAGTGCAAGCTCCCAGGGCCAAGAAGCCATCTGCTGGCTCCAGCAAGCGGCACCCACGGTCCGGGTGGCCAGGACCACAGCAGGCGCTCCCCCAGGACCTCAGCCAGCCCGCTGCCCGCCCCCCTTCGGTGTCGGGTGCCCAAGTGCCTGTTTTTGCAGCCTGGCAGAGCTGGCGTCTGGCTGTCCTGCACTCTGAAGTGAAGTAAACAGAAAGGCACGCAGGGCCCGCAGGGCAACATGCAAATCGAGCCGGAAAGTCCGCAGACAGCCAATAGCGATCAGGCTCGCGGCGATGACACAGGACCCGGTAGGGGACGTACAAGACTGGCCCGTGAACCAAGCTGAGTGAGGGAAGGAGGGAGGGAACCATTTCCCGGTTCACAGGGTTCAGTGTGCAGCCCCAGCCCTGGACAGGGGGGTGGGGGGAAGACCCTGCTCGCCCCGCCCACCCGGAACCAGAACCGGAGACTGCATCCAGAGCATATCGGAATTGAGCAAGATGCCCTCGGCCTGCCCTCAGGCCGGTCCCTGGGGGCTGCATTTCGCAATAATAGTCTTCCCCAGTATTCTCTGGCTCTGGAGGCTAAAACCCCAGAAACGCAACAGCACACGCAGCACTCCCCTGGCTGGGGCTACAGGGAGGCTGGGCCCAGCTGTCCTGGGGGTGTGCCCTGGCCCCCCAGGGGAGGAGGCCTCTTCCCCACCCCACAGTCAGCCCGAGGCTCTTAGGCAGGCAGGAAGTTGTCAACTAGAGCAAGAATCCTCACCCAACCCAGAGCCTGGCCTCTCTCAAACTGGGAAAAACCGTGGGATGGGCCGACTAGGGAGACCTGGGGTTGGGGAGGGCGAGAAAGGGCTTCCCCTCAGTCCTTCCCCACTCCCTGCCAAGTCCCCACACCTCCTGTTCCCAGGTGCCTCAGCAGAGCCCAGGGGAGGGACTCAGGGATTCTATCCCAGAAAGAGAAAAGTCCCCAGGTCCTGATGGAAATGGGGCTGTCCACCTTGGATAAGGCTGATGGGAGAGTGGGACCTACGGATGCTTAGGGTCCGTGCAGGAGCAGTCCGTCCCCTGCCTCGCCTGAGCCAGGGGTCAAGACCCAGGGGTCTTTGTCCACCCACATCCATGTCTAAGGGGTTCCTGGGGCCTGCAGTGCACCCACCGCCCAATGAGGAACCAGAGATCTGCTCAGAACGGCCCAGCCCCTGCACTTCTCCACTACAGCCCCTCTTCAGGAAAGCCCCTCACCAGCCCCCTTCTCTGAGCAGCCTGCGCAGGAGGGCAGGCCAGCTCCATCGGGGCCCCTCCTCAGCCTGTCCCCTGGAGGGAGCCCAAAGGGATCTTCTGGGGCCTCACCCTCAGAACTGTGGGACATGACCCCCCTTTCCCTTAGGAAGTACCCAGAGGGGGTGTGGGTTAGGCATGGTCCCGTGGCTGGCAGCCAGTGGAGCGGCGGCCTAGGCTGGCCATGCCAGAGCTGGGGGCAGGGGCAGTGGGGTGGCCAGACGAGGCCGAGCCCCACCTCAAGGCAGCTCCTCTGATAGCCCCAGGCAGCAGATGTGGTGGGGTTCCCTGAACAGCACATGCTGAGCCAGCGAGGGGGTGGACTGCCCTACAAATGCCGTCAGGCCATACGTTTGGCACTGACTGCCCCAGGGAGGAGCGTGGGTGGCTCGGGAATCCTCGGCCCTTCCTGCCATGGAGCCGTGGGTGGCCAGCTGGCTGGACTGTGGCCGGAGCTCCAGATGCAGCCCCTGGCATCACCTGCAGACTGCACAGCCCCCCAGTAAGCCCTTCCCTGGGCCTCCAGTCCCCCAGGCCCAAGCCCAGGCCAGGCTGCCAAATCCTATAGACACAGGCCCGGTTGCCATAGCAAAGCCACACACACTTCCCCTGGCTGTTTCCTGGAGTCCCCTTCATATGCCTTTTCCATCCCAAGTAGGCAGGGTGTGATGTTGGGAACCCCCTCAGCAGGCCCTGATCTGAGGTCTGCCCGGCCTCCCTTCCCTCCCAGCACTCAGCCCAGACCTTTGCCCTCACCTTGCCATCCTTCCCTCAGTATCCACAGCCCGGACTCCCCAGAAGTTTCAAACCTGCCTGCCTAGACACCTGCTGTGACCTCCCCTCCCAAGGGCTCTGCCCCCTTGCACCCTCCACCCAGCCTCCTGGCCTTTCCTGTCCAGGTCCAGCCTCCCCAGCCTCCCCGGCCCCCTGTGCTAGAGGGAGGGAGTCTCTCCTGCTCTGCGGCCTGGCCTTAACCCCCACTTGGCAATGGGAATGCCTTCCCTTCCCCAGTGCCCTTGGGGCCAGCCTCATCTCCCCATCCTTTTTTTCCCCACATCTGACGGCCATGTATGAGGTGGGAACCTGGCCCAGCCTGGGGGACATCCAGAGGGCTTTCTGGAGGAAGGGGTTGGCCAGATCCAGAGCAGGGAGAGAATGTTCTGGGAAGAGGTGGCATGCATCCCCTTATCTCAGTGTCCGGCTGCAGGGCCACTTTTTCCTGTCCACACCTTCCCTCCACTTCAGTGCCCAGCCTAGCCTCAACTGCAGGCGCGAAACTGGGAAGCATGTTCCTAAATTAGTGGGTCTAAACTCATGGAAACAGGCCCTGGGCCTTCGCCCAAGAGCCAAGTGGCCAGCAGTGCCTGGGCCCAGTCTGCACCTCCAGGCTCCCTTGGCCGTTTTCTCATTGCTCCCTGTGTGGCTTCTGTCTCCTGGGCTTCCTCCTTCTTGCTCCCCTGTAGAAGTCAAGAAGGGCACGCAGTCTCTGGACCAGATCTGGGTCTGGAGGTGACCGGGAGCGTGGAGGGCAGAGGTCTGGCCCAGCCCACTCCTCCGTCTAGCCCTCGCCATCCAGCCCTCTGGCACATTCCTCCAGTCCTGGTGTCTGCTGGGCTGCTCCTTCCCCGCTGGGTGCCCTCCCTAGGTGCTCCTGGGATTGTTCACCCCTCCAAAAGGCTTCCAGACAGCCCGCCTCCTCCTGCCTAGGGCGGCCAAGGGCCAGGTGTGCACAGTGACATCAGCAACCCCCCAATGCCCACCTCCTGCTTCGCCTGCCCCACCTGACTCCATGCTCCTCCGGGGAGCAACCATACCTCTTCTGCCCCACAGCCAGTGCACAGCGGACACTGAAGGCATCTGCTGAGAGGGGTTGGTGGGTCCATCTTCATGGGTCTGAGCCAGAGGTCTGAAGTCCTAGGTGCCCACCCACAAGTGCCAGACTCAGACCTGAGTTCAAATTCTGCTTCTGCCACTTAATAGGTGTGCGACTCTGGGCAAGTTACTTGTCTGCCAGGTCCTCGGATTTCTCACCTATTAAATGGAGTGGATGTACCCAAGTCTGGAAAGAACTGTGAGAGATGCCATGTGAGTTAACAGTGAAGGCTCCACTGACATCAGCTCCTCCCTGAAAACTGAAAATGGAAGCCGAGAGGCCACCCCAGGCACAGACAGCCAGCGAGGGGTCACGGCCAAGGCTGACCAAAGCCCTGTTCCTTCTGCTTCCTCTGTTGCCGCGGGCAAACTGAGGAGCTCCACCTTGCATGTAAGCCAGCCCCTCCCCAAGCCATGCCAGCTAGCGGCCAAATCACCGTGTCTGGGCTGCTGAAGCCTCCCAAGCGGCTCAGGCCCTTCAACTGCATCTTCTTCCATTTCCCAAACTGTCCATTCCTTTGTCCAGCCAACTGGCTAAGGTTCACGTCCACTGCAGGCCAGGCCCTATGCTCCTTCCCAGCCTGTCTCTTTCAGCCAGACTGCCCTTTTCCCTGCACTCCCCCCCTAGGGAGGTTCTGGCTTCCTGGAGACAGTACTGCTATAGGATGCAGGCATCTTGAGACACAGGGCCTGGGGTTTCCATGGAGAAACTTGAATGCACAGAGCAGTGAAAGTGGGAATTTATGACGGAGAGGGGAAGGGGTGTGGGAAGGGAGAGGCCCAAGAAAAGGAACGAGGATGAGAGAGTCCACATAGTTGGCAAAGGCCAGGGGGTGGGCAGGCCCCAGGAGAGGGGGCCTGTGTGTGGGGGGGGGGGAGGGGTCTGAGGGATGGGAGAAGGGTGTGCTGACAGGCTGGGCAGCACAGAGCTCTAAGCAAGGGACACAGCAAAGTAGGGTGGAATCCCTCCCCACTAGAGCAGGGTGCGATCCAGCAGGACCCCAGACTCATCCGCAGCTGACCACCCTGACTTGGCTCAAGACAACCAGGCCCGGGCAGCCAGACCCAGTGAGAACTAGGAGAGGAGGGCTCCAACCCACTCTCCTCTGCACACAAGTCAGCCTCCTCGCTCTCTCCTACTTCCCCACTGAATCCAGCAGTCCATTCTCCACTCACAACCAGAGGCTCTTTACTAGACTTAGATCTGATGCCCTCTCTCCTGTGCCTGAGTCCTCCAACAGCCTCCCTTGTAAGCACAATATAATCCCCATCCTGCACTCTGGTGTGTTTTCACCAATTCACCTCTCACGACGTTGCCAGTACCCGCTGGTGTCCGCTGAGCTTCCTCACCCTGGGCCTTTGCACATCTTGCTACCTCTGCCCAAAAAGCTCTTCCAGCAACTTTCCAGGATGGGATGCTCACTGTAGGTGCCCCCTCCCCAAGCCATTCAGGAGCCTCCGGTACTCTCTTTCTCAACACCTTGCTTCTTTTTTTCATAGCACCTATCACAAATTCTCATGACTGTGTCTGCGTATTGTCAATCCCGCGCCCCTCTCTAGATCACCCGCTCTCAAAGGGGGTGAGCTTGGAAATGTCTGGAGACATTTTTGGTTGTCACCTCGGGGGTGGGGGAGGTTACTGGTATCTAGTGGGTGGACACCAGGGATACTGCTCAACACCCTACAAGGCACAGCAGGGAATGATGGGCACGAAGTATCAAGAGTGGCGAGGGTGACAAACCCTGCACGAGAAGAGCCTAGGAGAACTGGGATCATGCTCTCCGCAGTCTCCCCGCGCCTACGACAGTGCTGGGCACCCGGCGGCGATCAGTAAACGCAGGAAGAAGGAATGAATAAAGGAGAGAATGGAGAAAGGGAGTGAGTGACGGACCAGCTGACAGACAGACGGACTGACGGGGGAGACCCCGGCGCATCTCAGCCCCGCCCCCCAGGCCCGACCCATTCCCCAGACACCAACACGCCGGCCCTTCGCCCCACCGCGCGGGCCCAAGGCGCGAGCCCCAGGCCCGGCACCCCGCTAGGACACTCACCCGCCCTTGGCCGCTCGGGAACCGCAGCGCCACCCTCCCGCTTCATCGTGCCCCCTCTACCGCTGGCCGGGAAAGGGACAGGACGTTCGAGCCGGAAGCGCTCAGGCGCTGTGCCCGCCGGGATTTGCAGTTCCCTGCCTCTCGGGGCCCCAGGCAGCCGCCTTACTTGAGGCTCTTCAGAAACTACGACTTCCGGCGGCTCAGATGTTGCGGGGCGGGATTGGTGGCTTCAGAATCACTCTATGTTGCAGATCGGACTCTGATTGGCTATGTATATCCGTCGCTCACAGTTAAGTTCAATGGCCTCCGCAAAAGGGTGGAGCTTCGGGTGTCGGGTCCGGGAGACCGCCCCCAAAAGAAATGTCAAGGCTCGATTGGTGGAGACATGGAGAGTAGAGAAAGGAGCGTATCAGTGGTGAAGAGGGGGCGATACTTCCGCTGAGATTGCCCAATCGCAGAGGTGGGGCAGTTTCTATAAAAGCTTGAGCCTCAGCCTCCTGAGTTCTTTCCGGATCAAGTACGAGGTTGGAGAGGTCGGTTTTTCTTGTTCCGTACGCCACGGTCGAGGGAGGAACCGGGCCCGGAGGGGGTTGGGGAGGTGGCCCAAACCTGCCAGCCAACCTAGCCCCCGGGTCCAGCTTCCGCCTGAGACCCATCTTGGTCCTCAGCGTTCTACACGTTTCTGCTTCCCCCTGCCCCCAGTTCCGTCGGGAAGTCGGAATTTCCAGATTTGCTTCTCTGTATAGGTAAGGCTGGGCTGGGCCTGGTTTCCCAAATTCAGTTCCGAGCCTGTGATGAATTGCTTTAATTTCTGACACCTCGTATGAAAACTGCACGCGCAGTCTGATTATTTTGCAAGACTGAGGCTTTAGGGTGCGCCCCCTTGATGGAAGGGTCTGGGGGGTGAAAACAGGTCTTGCCAAAAGTGGCAGGATTGGGCATCTGTCTGCATTTGGGCGGTTTCTGACTTTCAGGACTGTCGGTGATCCGGCTGGAGACCTTGACGTAAATCAGCATCAGTCTAAGGGCCTTGGTGCCCTGACTCGGATCCCTGGATTCAAGGTAGATCACGGGCCTTGCCCAGCTGCGCCTGGAGACCGCTGGCTTCTCCCTCTCTCTGTCTCTCTTCTTTTCTAAGGCTTCCCTTTTTGGCGGGAAGCTGGGATTTTGCGCCATTTGGGGAAAGGATTTCTTGAATCTCATTCCTAAACTGCTCCCGTAACATTGCCAAATCTAATGCTATGTCGGGTAGAATTCACAGGACCCCTTAGGTTTTATTTTTGTTACCAAGAAAGCAGGGTGAATGATTTTGGACTCTTCTGTTGCCTAGTCTCCTACCTCACCATCTACCGACACTCCTTTGCCCTTGTGCCACCTTCCATTGTACCCAACTCCAGTAATCCCACTCTATGCAGCTCCTGTAATTAGAGACCTGGGGAATCAGAACCCTCCCGTTATTCTAGACAATCTTCTTTTAACTACATCCCAAGTCTTAAGGGGGAAACAGAGCCCTTCCTACTCTACAAGTACCTGTACTTCTCCAGATTCCCTTGGCCAATCCCAGACCCTTGTTCCCTGTGCC
The DNA here is from genome assembly GCF_028023285.1 of Balaenoptera ricei. NCBI lineage: Eukaryota > Metazoa > Chordata > Mammalia > Artiodactyla > Balaenopteridae > Balaenoptera > Balaenoptera ricei. The sequence continues at coordinate 52,269,111 of NC_082653.1, read as the reverse complement.
TTTCTGTACCCAACGATACCCCAGGTTGAAAATGCTGGTCCTGCTGGAATAAGCCATAGTGGAACTTCCTATCACCCAGGATCAGGGAGAATATGCCCACTTAGGGAAGTGGCAAATGGCAAAGGCATAATCAAGAGTACATGCGCCTTTCTTAACCGATTTAGCCCAATGCAAAGACTGGGCCAATTTTCTGAAGACCCTAGTAGGTTCATGGATTTCAAGCCCTAATCCTGGCCCTTGATTTAACTTGGAAGGACGTCCAAATGGTCTTATCTACCTGCTGTACCCATGAGGAGAAGCAGAGGATATGGGCAGCAGCACAAGTGTACGCTGACCAGTTCGCCAGGGACCAGCCCAACATTTATGTTGTTTGGGACGCAGTCCCAAATCATATAAGCCCATTTGGGATTATAATTGCCTGGCGGGGGGGAAAGGCCAGGCGTCACAAGGTCCAGTGCCTATTAGAAGGAACGAGAAAGTGCATTTGGAAGCCAGTCAACTATGAAAAGGTCAAGGAAGTGACCCAAGAGGAAGAAGAAAGCCCTGTTCTCTTTCAGGGACAGCTTGTGGAGGCATTTTAGAAAATTTGCTAACAGATCTCTCTGCTCCCAAGGGTCAGTCCCTGCTGCCCCTGATATTAGGCAAAAACTCCGAAAGTTACAGTTAGGCCCACAAACTCCTAGAGGTGACCTTTGGAATATTTAATAATGGAGATCAAACTGAGGAAGAGGATAGAACTCAACATGGAAAAAGGCAGGCCAAGGCTCAAGCTAAACTGATAGCTGTTGCTGTCAGCCATGCCTTGCAACCTCAGGGCAACCCAAAGGGGGCAAGAAGGTTCAACCAACAGTCCGGAGGCGAGACCAAGGGGGAATGCTTCAAATGCAAGTCACCTGGCCGTTGGGCCCATGAGTACCAGGAGAAGCTCCCGGGCCTTGCCCAGTCTGCAAACAGACCAGTCACTGGAGATGGGACTGCCCTTGGTCCTCAAGGGGAATGGGGGCTCCTGCTCCTGAGATGGCCATGCTGGATGACTGAAGCAGCCCAGGGATTCTCGCGGCTCCCCCTGCCCCGCCCCCACAAGATGTCTGTCTCCCTTGAGCCCCTGGTGGCAGGTAAGGTCAAGTTTTTAAATTGATACAGGAGCCACTTAACTCTGCCCTGATTTCTCACGCTGGGCCTCTTTCCTCTAAAAGCTGCAGTGACTGGTGTCAGTGGCAAGCCTTGTACCCTTCACTGGGGCTCTCACTTGCCATTTTGAACATGCCTTTTCAGTTGAGTGTCCTACCCTACTACTAGGGAGAGATCTTTTGGGCTCCCTCAAGGTGATATTACAGTTAGGAGGCCCCGAGCAGAGCAGCCCCTTATCTTAACCCTGGCCAAGGCAGATCAACACAAGAGCAAGGGCTTGTTCCCAGCCATATTCTACAAGCAGTGAACCCTGCAGCAAACTGGACAAAGGAGTCCCTGGGAGGACCATAAATGCCCAACCTGCAGAAACTAGCCTTAAGCCAGAAGCTGCTTACCCTAACCAGAGACAGTACCCCATTAGGTTAGAGGCAAAAAAGGGGTTACAAACCCTCATACATAAATTCTTAAAATATGGCCTCTTGGTTCCCTGTCAGTCGCAATGCAATACTCTTATTGTGTCAGTTAAGCCTAATGGGGGGATATAGGATGGTGTAAGACCTCAGCAGTAAAAGAGGCAGTAGTTCCTATACTCCCCCTTGTGGCCAATCCTTATAAGAGACTAGCCCAAGTCCTTGAAAATGCTAAATGGTTTACTTTGCTCGACCTCAAGGATGCCGCCTTTTACATCCCAGTTCATCCCTCACAATCTGTTTGCCTTCCAGTGGACTAACCCCCACTCGGGCCAGATGCAACAATACACCTGGACGACACTACCTACCACGGGTTTGGGGACAAGTCACAGTGTTTGCCCAGGCCCTAGGAAAGGAACCAAGGGAAATAGGCCTAAAAGGGGCTATGCTACAGTATGCACATGATATATTAATATGTAGCCCCACCGTGGAGACTCAAGTGAGAACATCATTGAAGTTCTTAATTTCCTTGAGGTCCAGGGTTACAGGGTCTCCCAGAAAAAGGCACAAATCTCAATGCAACAAGTTAAATACATGGGACACATTATAAACCCTGGAAGTAGACAGCTGTCGCAAGATAAAAAACGAGTATGTTAGGCCTAAGTGCCCCAAAGACGTTTCTTTGTACCTTTTTACAAAGGTAAAAAGGCAGGGTTTTGCTTACTCTGGATCCCAGGGTTTGGGCTAATGTCTAAGCTCCTATATGAAGCCATTTAAAGCCCAGATACAGAACCATTACTTTGGGATGAAGAACACAGGAAAAGGCTTTTAATAGTATCGAACAGGTCCTCATTAAAGCTCCTGCTCTGGGTCTTCTCAGTTTTAAAAAGCCATTCATTTTGTATTTGGCTGAAAAGCAGGGGACCTAAAAGAAGTCCTAACCCCCTAAAAGCTCTGGAGGTCCTAAAAGAAACTAGAAGTTCCTCAGCCAATAGGCTATTTTTCCACACAACTAGATGATGTGCCCTGAGGTTGGCCTTCCTGCTTTCGGCCAGCAGCTGCCACCACTTTATCAGTGGAAGAAGCTAACAAGCTTACCTTGGACAGCCACTGGAAGTCCAGACCCCTGCCCCCCAACATCAAGTACAAAGGATTCTAGAGATGAAAGGCCACCACTGGCTAACTGGAGGCCACCGTACTAAGTACCAGGGTTTACTTCTTGACTCCCCAGAGGTAACCCTCAAAACTCCCAACACTGAGAAAAACGGAACCCTCACACTGTTGGTGGGAATGTAAATTGGTGCAGCCACTATGGGAAAACAGTATGGAGGTTCCTAAAACTACAGTTGCCATAGGATCCTGCAATCCCACTCCTGGGCATATACCCAGACAAAACTATAATTTGAAAAGATACATGCACCCCAGTGTTCACTGCAGCATTATTTGCAATAACCAAGACTCAGAAACAACCTAAATGTCCAGTAGAGTAGTGGATAAAGATGTAGATATATACAATGGAATACTACTCAGCCATTAAAAAGAATGAAATAATACCATTTGCAGCAACATGGATGGACCTAGAAATACTAAGCGAAGTAAGTCAGACATAACATATGATATCATTTATTTGTGGAATTCAAACTCCAGAAAGGATCATCTGTGAAACAAAAACACTCAAGACAGAGAAAAGACTTGTGGTTGCCTGGAGGAGGGAAGGACTAGGAGTTTGGGGTTAGTAGATGCAAACTAATAAATAGGATAAACAACAGGGTCGTATTGTATAGCACAAGAAACTGTATTCAGTATCTTGAAATAAACCATAACGGAAAAGATGGAAAAGTATATACATATAACTCAATCACTTTGCTGTACACCAGAAACTAACAACATTATAAATCAACTCTACATCAATAAAATTAAAAAACTTGCCACACTCTCAACCCAACTACACTGATGCCTGCTGAAATCCCAAAGGTAATACATTCCTACCTTGACCAGGTTTATCCCTATCAGCCTGATATGACAGATCAAGACATTGACAATCCTGAGGTAGAATGGTTTACTGATGGCAGTTCATGTAAGGACGGGCTCAGGAGGGCAGAGCATCATAGAGGTGAAAATTTTGTGCAGCCCAGAAGGCCGAACTCTAACCCAAGCCTTAACCCTAGGGGAAGGAAAAATTATAAACGTATACACAGGCTCTAAATATGCCTATCTCGTTCTACATGCCAATGGAGCTATATGGAAAGAGGACTTGAATGCAAAAAACCCCCCTGTAAAGTATGGGGCTGAGATCTCACAGAGGCAGCTCAAAAACCAAACAAATCAAGTAACAGTCATTCACTGCCATGGACACCAAAAGGGAAATCTCCCAAATTATCAAAGGGAACAACAGGGCAGATGGAGAAGCAGAGAACGCAGTCCTGATACAACAAATGACATTAATCCCATCCCTTACCCCTTCTAACATGCCCAGGTATTCCTGAGGAAACCTGGGCACGAGAAAAAGGGTGAACTAAGGGAACAGAAGGCTGGTGACGCATCAAAAATTGCTTTTTCTGACCAATGGAAAGTTAAAGGGCTACGTGATTTTTCTCCATCTGGGGAAGGATACTGTGTCTACAGTGGTTTTCTGGCTTTTAACGAGAAAATGACTCCCAGATGTAATCAAAGGGTTACTCGAGCCTGCGCCCTCTGTGCCACCCATAAATAAGGAGGCCATCTCAAGCCCCCCGCTTTTGTGAGCCCAGTCCAGCAACGTGGGCCTTAGCCAGGAGAGGACTGGCAAATGGATTTCACTCAGATGGCTTCTTTCCAGGGCTTCAAATATTAGTCTTTGTGGGTAGTTTTACTGGATGGGTGGAGGCCTTTCCCACTAGGACAGAAAAAGCAACTGAAGTGGCTAGAGCACTTCTGAAGGAAATTATCCCTAGGTTCAGGTTGCCCTGACACCTCCAGATTGACAGTGGACCCTCAATTCATAGCAAAGTTTACACAAAATACCCTAGGAAATACTACCTTTATTTGTCCTGCAGACCTCAGTCCTCAGGAAAGGTGGAACAGACCAATCATACCCTAAAGAAAACCTTGGGTAAACTCTTGTCAGGAAATACCAGAACCTGATAATAGCAGGTGGTGCCACCTGCTGCCAGCAACTCCTAAGGGTCGGGGCAGCCCCTAAAACAACTAGGTTGAACCCCTTTGAAATGACATGGTAGGCTATTCCTCGCCCTGGACGTGGTAACCAGCCTAGAAACCCAGGCACACCTTAAATACATTATTAACCTGGGCCAGGTCCGAAGGGCTATTCAAGAATATGGAAACAGTTCAGCTCTCCCCAGATAACAGCCCCAGTTACTCCATTGTAAACCCTGGGTACTGGGTGCTCTTAAAGACCTGGAAAAATGAGTCCCCTGGTGACCAGCTACTCCCAAAGCAAGAGTCTTTATCAAGTTTTGCTAAGCAACCCTACAGCGGTTAAACTTCAGGGAGTCACTAGTTGGGTCTGTCTACCCAGAATTAAACCTGTTTCCACTGATGTGTTACAGGAACCTGAAGACCCACATCCCAGCTATTCCCGTGAACCTGCCCAAGACCTCAAATACCTCTTCAAGAAGGTGATCCCCAAGCCAAGGGACAACTGCATTGATAAGTAAACTCTCACTTTGACATTAATTTCTTTGGGGCTCTGCGGGTAACAAAAGCGAGATAAGTGACAGTAGGCTGGGAGCCCGTATTTGCTACTGGGCTCTTGTTTACTGCAGGATTTCTTTTAATGCTACTGGCATTCCAGTTGCTTCCTAAATTAGAACTCTGATTGATGTCATTATGAAGTTATCAGTTACCCTGACTTTTCTCCCCCTCCTTTGGGGATTCATGTCAGGGGAGTGAGGATCCAACGCAGTAGTAAATCTCTCAAGAATTATTGCTCAGGGAGAGAATCTGTCTCAGTGCTGGGTCTACCATCCCAATCCTCAAAGCGACGCCTATAAGCTTAAAGGACTAAGCTACACACCCAGTAATGATGACCTTGAAGTTACTCTGGCTGAAGGTCCTGCGACCCCTGCTCCTCTCAGAGTCCACATCCAGCCCTTGGCACAGCTTCCATGCCTGGACCTGACCCCTCTCGTTAGTGCATCCAGCACACAAAGCTCCCCCCATCAAAGCATATTTGTCTTCTACTCTTGTCATAAAGGTAACTCATCTTGCTGCCCACGCCAGAAGCCTGGAACTAAATTCTGCAATGCACCAGTGGTTGACATCACTGCCATTACCCCTAATTTTAATTGCGAAGACCAAACAGGCAACGCCACCCATTGGTGCCTCCAAGATCAGCTGGCCGGTGGGATGTGTGTCTCCTAGACAGGCCTGGCGCCAAGCGTCTAACACACATCTTCCCCACGTGTGGTACATGTTTTTTGCCTCTCCCAAAGCCTTCGTAAAGACTCATACACCCTTATTCAGTGGTGGGATCCTCTCCTCCAACTGTACCGGAACCCCCGCCTTGGGGGACTCTACTGAAGTGGTTTAATTCCACAACAGTACGTCAGGCATGTGCCCCTCCCAGACATCTATTCCTTTGTGGTCCAGGTGCAAACTGTCCTCTTCAAAAAACCCCAATTCCTCTTTCCCTTCCTGGGATTAGCTGTGGCCTTTCCTTGTATAGACAGTGCTCTGTTTACAGGATAATGTAACGCTAGGCCAACTGAGTAACCAAACAAACCCAGGTATTGCCATCTATAACATCACCCACGCCTGGGGCAAAAGGGCAATTGGCCTCCTTTCGCCAGGAAATGGAGCTGCCGTTGGTTTGGTGGCCCCTTGGGGAGGCTTTGTTTATCATGAAATGGTGCTCAGCAATCTTTTAGTTGCCCTGTCCTGAGTGCATCCACAGGGAATGCACTCACCAGACTCTCATTGTCTCTAAGTCCCTTGGCTAGTAAAGTGATGGCTAATAGACTGGCCTTGGACTTCCTCCAAGCCGAACAAGGAGGAGTATGTGCAGTTATCAATAAGACATGTTGCACCTACATCAATAATACTGGGCTAGTAGAAGAGGACGTCAAGAAAATGTGACCATGCCAAATGGCTTCATTCCTTCGGACAGGGTAACCCAAGCGCTGACTAGACTGCAGTTAAGGAGGTGTTACCAAGTGTGACCTGGTTCTTACCCCATGCTTGGGCCTCTAGTTGCCATAATGCTTTTACTGAACTTTGGCCACTGTCTTTTTTTTTTTTTTTTAATTTATTTAATTTATTTATTTTTGGCTGCGTTGGGTCTTTGTTGCTGCGTGTGGGCTTTCTCTAGTTGTGGCGAGCGGGGGCTGCTCTTTGTTGCCGTGTGTGGGCTTCTCATTGCGGTGGCGTCTCTTGCTGCGGAGCACGGGCTCTAGGCGCGCGGGCTTCAGTAGTTGTGGCACACGGGCTCTAGAGCGCAAGCTCAGTAGTTGTGGCACACGGGCTTAGTTGCTCCACAGCATGTGGGATCTTCCCGGACCAGGGCTCGAACCTGTGTCCCCTGCGCCGGCAGGCAGATTCCCAACCACTGTGCCACCAGGGAAGCCCTTGGCCCCTGCCTTTTTAATCTGCTTGTTAAGTTTGCTTCCAGGTTGCAACAGTTCCACGTCAAGATGATAGTGATGCAGGGATTCCAGCCATTCCCTGACATAGATCCTACCGGAATAACAGCGGAAGTCACCCTGGGGCCCCTGGACAAGACAGGGCGAGAGTTCCGTGGCCCCAATTAGGTAGGGTCCACGAGCCCAGTGCCAGCCTGAAGAAGCTGCAGAAGACAGACCTCCGCCCCTTATCCTCCCAATAAAGAGTTCTTGGGGTCCACGTCACTTGGGAGATTTGAGGTAAGAGATAGGTGGCTGAGCAGCTGCAACCATTCTCCTGCTGACACTTCAAGATAAGGTACTAGCAGGAGCTTCAGGCCCTGACTGGGTGGAAGACAAAGCAACTACAGTTTCCTCATTCTTGTGGTCAAGGGGATTTTACAGCCCAACACATCTGTTTCACAGTCTTGGTCTCTGCTGGATTCTTGGTCTCGTTGGATTCTTTCCTCAAAGGAGACATCTGTAAGTCTCTGAAGTGCTTAGCAATAAAGCAAAGGTGGTGAGTTGACTGGAGCACACGTGTCTTTATTTTCATGCCTATTTGCACCCCAGAGGACTCCATGGGACGACTGGGTCATCCCTGGGCAGTCTCGGTTAGGGGCAGAGCATGAAAATGGAAGTTCACGCCAGTGACTTTCCACCTATTTGGACCGCCTTCTCTATTTTTACCTGTAAGGATAGGTTTTCTTGTGTGCCTTTGCCTTGGGGTGGGTGGTGAACTCTTAATTCCTCTAATTCCTCACTAACAGTCCCTGAGCATTGCTTTCTTTCAATGGACAAGGCAGGCACTGCAGAAAACACAACTTTATTCACTAGGACTGGAAACAAAAGCTCTCAATCAAAACACTGACTTGAAGATTTTAGTACAGGGTGGAGTGCCCTGCCCACCCCCCTGGCTTGACCTTGCCAAGCCCAGGCCCTGTATCAGCCTGCTGAGATGGTACCCTGGTGAGCAGGCGAGGGCTGGCAGTCCTGGTTTGCCTGACATTTCTGTGGCTTCCCACATGCTATTCACTGCATTACAAAGCCACAGCCTTGGCATCCTCCAAGGTAACATGAAAGACCCTGTTGATGTTTGAACCAGGGCCTCCTGGTGGGTGGGCTGGCAGCAGGCAGCTCTGGTCCTTGGGGCACAGATGCATGATGTGATTAGCGGTGAAGCCTGCTGCCCCAGGTGTGGGCAGGAATCCTGCCTGGGCAACATGTGCAGCTGCAGACATGGCTTTCTAGGCGTTTAGGCACTGTACACGTGGCGTGGGCACCGCAGCCCAGCCTGGAAGCTGGGCGTGCCCAGGAGGGGGCGGCAGAGCACCGTGGCCCGGAGGACCAGGCGCCTGGCAGTCTATACATTGTTGGGTAGCCCTCCTGTGTAGAAGTTGGTTGCTCTTCTGTGAAGGCCTTGGGGGCACGGCCCTCAGGCAGCAGCAGGTGAAGGAGGGCTGCGGACCTTCTGGCTTCCTGAAGCCTGTTTGTTGGGACTGAGGCTCTGGATGGCTGCCCAGACGAGGGAAGGGCAAGGCTCAGCCTGGGATTCCTAGAAACAGACACCCTGGGAGTGGCTGCTGGGTGGTGAAGTCAGGGGTGTGTAGACTCACTCTATCCAGTCTTCCAGAACACCCTGGTGGCCGTCCCCAGCCAGGTTCAGGGTTTGCAGCAGGAGGCCCCCCGGCCTTCCCTCTTGACATAGTCGTGCAGCTGAAAGCGAGGCTCACTGGGAGCTTTCATGCAGCGCTGCTTCAACTCCCTGTGGGGCAGGGATGACCATGGAATAGGGTAGCCTGTACCCCCAACAAGGGGACTCAGGCGCTGGGTCTGGGGGTCTTCCTGATAACTGCCAGGACTTACTTTGCTATGGCCGTGAAAGCCAAGTCCACATTGAGGCCCGTCTTGGCGCTGGTCTCCATGAACGGCAGCCCGTACTCCTGCAAACAGCGGTTGGCAACCTGGTGGGGACAGCTCAGGCCCTGCAGCCCCAGGGGCACTCTCTGGCTGCCCACCCAACCGCAGCTCACCTTGGCCAGCTTTTCCCCATCCTCCCTTTTCACCACACGCTCCTGGGCAGAGTCCACCTGGCACAGGAGTCTTGGTGAGAGTTGGCCCCAGCTCGCTCCCCTGCCACCCTCCACCCTCTGTAGAGCCAGGGTAGATGAGACAAGCTGGGGTACCCACCTTGTTCCCCAGCAGCATGAGTACCACGTCATGCTGGGCGTACTCCTGGATCTCTGTCAGCCAGGCCTGTGGGGGGAGAGCTGAGGACAGGCTGGAGGCTGGAGCTCCTGACACCCCTTGCCCCCCTCCAGGACACACCCCACAGAGTGCCTGTCAGTGTCTGGCTAACAGGAGGGCCCCTGAACTAGTGCTTCCCATGTGCCCTGCAGGGGCTTTCCAACAGGTACCTTATCTAAGGAGTTGGACTGGTGGACTAGAAGGTCACCCCGGCCCCCTTCAGCTCACTCTCAACCTGAGCCACTGTACTTGGGCCATCAGGAGCCCAGAGGGGCAGTCTTTCCCTCTCCCCACTGTCAGTAGGGTCCTCAGAACTCTCTGGGACCCTGATGCCATCTGTGCCTGAGGGAGGCTGGGGATGGGGTCAGGCCCCATCTCAGCCTGTCTCCACCACCAGGAAGGAAGCCACTGACCTGGATGCTGTCGAAGGAGGCCTTGTTGGTAACGTCATAGAGCAGCAGCAGTGCTGGGGGCAGAGGGTCAGTGAGGACACCTGCAGAGCCCACAGCAGCTCCCCATCACCCTCACCCTCACGCATCGCACCCTTCACACTTATGCCCACTCAAACCCAGGGTGCCCTCCTCCAAGCAGAAGCCTAGGGAGTGTGGCCCCGACTCCCTGGAGCTAGGGTACGGTGCCCATGAGCTCACCATGAGCGTCTCGGTAGTAGGCATGGGTGACGCTGCGGAACCTTTCCTGGCCAGCCGTGTCCCAGATCTGCAGCAAGGGCATAGTGCAGCTGTCAGGGCTGCCCAGTCCTTCCCAGGTGCCCCCTGCCCTCAATTCCCCCTCCCCCAGTCACCTCTCACCTGCAGCTTCACCTTCATGCCATCCACATCCAGAACTTTGTTCTGAAACACAACCAGCCAGCTCCAAGGAGGGCCCAGGGCCGAGTGCACCATCCTAGGCAGCAGCTAGACCGGTGCCACCCTCCGGCGGGGGGCGGGGGGAGGCGGTGGATGGGGGGGGAGAGGCAGGCAGTGCCAGGCCAGGACTGAGGGGCCCCCGGTGTGTCCCTGAATTCATTATCCCGGGCCTCAGCTGGCTCTGTCTCCAGGGCACATCTTGTTCTCGTCCGACTACCTCACTGCCCTCTACCTACAGATAAAGCTTCCCCTTGAATCCAAGTCCTGGTGTCCACCCAGCTCTCCCCCATACCTCCTACACCTCCTGCTGCTGAGCCCCTCCTGGTGACCCGTGCACAGAGGGTGCCCAGGCTGCCCCCGCTCAGCTGGCTGTCCTGATGGACTGGAAGGTTGCCGCCCTCCATGGCCAGCTTTGTCCATTCTGGGCCAGGTGGTTCTTCCTCTGCCCATCCTGGAGGGCTGACACACAGCCCCACCAGCTCCCTGCCCTGGAGGGCCCCCGGTCACCACCCACCCCAGTCACTCACTGAGTCCTGTTGCTCTGCACCCAGCCCGTCCCCTCTCTCCTTTACCCCAGCTGACCTCCTCCCCCTGGTGTCCAGCCCCGGTGACCCCCGAGCCTACTTGCCTGTTCAGCTTCACACTGCACGCCTCCTCCCTGCACTCTGCTCCTAGGTCTCAAGGCCCTGCTCCAGCCCCCTCTCCTAGGCCACCAGCACTTCTCACAGCTCTGCACACACTGCTCCTTTTGCTTAGAGCCACTTGCAGGACTTATTTGAAGTCACCCACCGTGTGACCCCAGGCCCATTACTAACACTGTGCCTCAGTTTCCCCAGCCACAAATGGGGGTAGCCAGGGTGCTCATCACGTGGCTGCCCCGATTACTTTATGAGCTACTATATGCAAAGCACTGAGAAATGAGTCTGGCCTGGTACGAGCTAAAGTGTTTGTTGTAATTTGAAAGCCTCTCTTCCCGCTCCGATGGCAGCTGCCTGAGGATAGGGCTCCATGCAGTAAGCACAGAGCCCAGAACTTGGCCTGGTACACAGTGGGTGCTCATTATGTGCTTGCTTGCTGGCTGATGATGCTCCCTAGCCAGGCCCTCCCAGTTCAGGACTAGAGCAGGGAGTGGCTCAACTCCGGTTCCTATCTGCTGGGGTGGGGACAGGAGCTGCTAACCAGCAGCTGAGGCCCCGGGCGGTGGAAACAGCACCACCTCCCTCTTCACCCAGCGCCTGCTGTCAGGGTGCTTCTGGGTCTCCAGGGAACTGGGTGCAGCCATCTGCCCCGCTGCAGGGAGGCTGGGGAGGACATCCCGCCTTCCCTGGCACCCTGAACAGGGGTGCGAACCACACAGCCTCACCACCTGCCCCAGAGCCAAGAGGGAGGTGAGAAGGGGGGAGGTGAGGCCAGAACAGGCAGAGGACTGGGCCTAAACCTCCCCCTTCTGTCACCTCAACCCTTACTTCATCCCAGAGGACTTGAGGGGCTCTGCCCCCACAGTCAGGGTAGAGAATGGCTCCCCAGACTGGAGGGAGCCCCCCCTTCCCAGTCCCCAGAAGGGGCCTCCCTGCCAGCTTTCTGCTGACTGGGTCTAATTAAAGGGTGAGAAAAATGCAAATTTGGGATTTGCTGAGAACACATCACCTCAGCACGTGGAATTTAGACTGATGCCTGAGCCCTGCAGGCCTAAGGCTGTGGCCCCCATCATTCCCCTGTGACCCCACAGGCTGCTTGGGGTGCTGGAGGGCTCTTGGGGAGTCAAGAGTACAGGGACCTCCCCCAGAAGGACCCCAGGACATAGCCCTCTAGCCGGGGGTGAGGTGGTGAGGGGGCTCCGCCAGGGAAAGCAGCCAGGTGGGAACATTTCCCGTAAGCCTCCTAACCCAAGGGCAGGGACTTCTCCCTGGCTCTGAGACCGGGTGTGTGCTTCAGTGCCACAGCCATCTGTCTGGTTCGGACTGGGCAGGCCACCTGGCACCTCAGGGCCCCTCTGTACAGTTGGGCAGCAATGCTGGCCTCCTGAGTGGACACGGGTCTTGAGTTCCCATGGGGACACCAGCATCCACCGCCCCCAATGCACAAGATACAGCCCCCAGGGTTGTGCCAACCCCAGGCACAGGGGTACCACTCTGCTTCGATTGTATACAGCCACCACCTCTCTCCAGGACCTTGAGATGTCGGGAGGCAGGCAGCTTGGTGGTTAAGGCATCCCACCTCAACCACCTTGACCGTGGGAGCCAGGTGGTCCAGCCAGGAGCTCCACCTCATGAGCCTGTCAGTGCCACAGAGATAATGGAGAACCAGCTGCCCAGGGGTGTTCTGAGCAGCTATTAGCTGGTGTTGGGGGCCCAGGGCATGGGCTGGGCCCAGTTAGTGCTCGGGACATCAGCCTCCACTCTTACCCGGAAGTCGATGCCCACAGTGGAGATGAAGGTCCCTGCCAGGAAAGCCCCATCCTTAAAGCGCACGAGTAAGCAGGTCTTCCCCACGCCTGAGTCTCCCACCAGCATGACCTGGGGCACAAAGAAAGAGCAGAGGGGACCTGGGTGCTGGCCCACCCGGAGGGGTGTCTGGTCCTCCCTGAGCTGGCCTGGTCAGATGGGCTGTGGGTGAGGGTCAGGAGTGGAGGGAGGTATCCTAAGTCTGCAGGTTCAGCAGGGCCTGGGGGAGACACAGGGCCTGGACTTCCAGCTTCCACCTCTAGAAGGTTCTGTCCCCTCTCCTGAACATTGGCCTGTCTCCATCAGTGGGGAGTGGGAGTAGCTGCCTCCATCCAGGGTGGTACCTGGACACCATGCTTGGTCTGGAAGGGGAGCATTTGGGGCTTAGTGGGGAGCAGAACCTGAGGGTTGGCCGCTGGGAGGCCTGGGTGGGGGACCTCTGTGCCAGGGGGCTTCTTCCAATCCCAGCAAGGCTCTAGAGGAATTTGCCAAGTGAGGGTCAGATCTTGACATGAGGAGAGGCTCAGACCATGTCTGTGGACAGGGAGGGGCAGTCAGGCCTCCCTCTCCTTCTCCCCTCCCCCAGCCTGTTGCCAAAGGCTCCAAAACCCAAAGATGGGCCTGCCACCCCCGCCCCCACAATTCACAAGCTTCTGCCTTGGCCTGAAGGAGGCCCCAGCATTCCCCACCAAACTGGCAAACCTCTTCTTAGTCTCGCCTCCTAAAGAGAAGAGACCAAAAGACCCTGGGGGTGAGAGAAGGCAGCATATGGGAAATGATGAGCGTGGGTGGGGGCAGGAGCATAAGGGAACAGGGAGAGGACACCTGCCAAGCTCTGACTTCCGCAGGACCCCTTGTCCGGCCATGACAGCTAGGTGGGGGGTGGGGAGGGGGAGGGGGCAGGCCCTGCCATATGTTGGGTATCCCAAACCCGGGTTTGACAGCTGTGTGTGTGTGTGATGCACCGCGCCAGCCATGCCAACTGCAGCTGCGGGGTTCCGCTCGAGCCAGCTCCTCGCCGAAGGTCTGCAGGGCCCTGCACCCTTTCCCCGGACCCCCTCCCCACTCGGCTCCGGCCGGACGCCACCTGCTGCGCTCGCGTGGGGCTGGGGGTGCCCGGCTCACCTTGAAGGCGACGTCGTAGAAGTCGCCGCCGCCGCCAAGCGAAGACCGGCCGGGCTGCGGGGGCCCGTTGGGAGGTGCGTCGGGGCCAGGGCGCGCAGTCCCGGGGCGCACGGGCCGGGACCCGTGGGTGGCGGGCAGTGCGGAGGTAGCGGGCGCGCTACCCCCCTTGCTCTTGGGGGTCTTTTTCCTGGACATGACAGGCGGGCTGGCGGGCGCTCAGTACGCTCCCGCTGCAGCCGCCGCGCCCCAGGACACCCTGCTCCCCGCGCCCTCGGAGCCAGACCCAGACCCTAAGCCGAAACCGTCCCGCGGCGGCTGCAGCTACCTCCCCGGCGCCCTGCTCCGCGCCGCCCCGCCCCCGCCGCCCCACAGCCCCGCAGCCACTCAGGCCCGGCCTCCCGCCGCAGCTACCAATGGCCGCTCTCGGGCGGGGCCATGCAAATGAGATGGCCTCCCCGGGGGCGGGGTCAGGAGGTCCGGGCCCTGCCCTGGGTGCTCGGGGTCCGAGCGCCTCTTTCCATTGGGGGCAGCTACCTCCCTGCCCTAGGGCCAGCGACGCCCTTCCATATCTGCATCGGGCCTGGGTGCGGGTGGGGGGCGGTGGGTGAGGGAGGGAGTACCCGGCGTCCTGTCGTTCCTCTGCTGGCTGTGCACCGCCCCGCCCGGCTCTGCCCCTTGCCCAGTGACCCCCACTGGACTGCCTCCGGGCCTGAGACGAGGAGAGTGCCGTGAGACCTGAGGAACTGAGGCAGTGGACCTGCGTGGGATGGGCACCCTGGGATTCTGTCCCTTCTCCGCCGGAGATGCCACCTGGCCTGCTGCGGCACCGACCCCCTCCCTTCCAGGGCAGGAGGGTCCAGGAAGCTCCAACACTCGGGCTTGGCAAACAAACCCGGGTGCGCCCCGCCGCTTGGGGCTCAGCTGAGAGCTGGGTATCAGAGACAGGACATAGCTGCCAGGCTGAGCGGCAGGGCTGAGCCGGCCGGGCTGAGCCGGCAGGGCGCTCTACCCCGCAGCTTCTGCCTGCTGGGCTGAAGCTTCAGGATCCTTGGGGAAAGGGAAGTCACTGTCACAGACAGCAGCAGGCCCTCTGAGAGTCCCCTCCCCTGGGGTTCTGCCCTCAGGGATCTGGGAGGTGAAGGAGGTGGGAGGCCACTCTGCCAGGCTGTGGCTGTCTCCTTGGCTTTCCAGTGCTTTCAAGTGCTGATAATCCAACCCTATGCTGGTCCCTGGCGGACTCCTCTCCAGGACCTGGCACCTGCTCCCCTCCTGGACTTCCTGGGGCTCTGTCCCAGGACTCCCACCCAAGATGCTTTGGGTTTTGAGAGCGAGGCTGAGGTGGTCATGGAATCCTGGGAGTGGTGAGCAGAGATGCCCCTCTCCCAGGGCTTGGGGGCAGCAGGTGCAGACGAAGGGCAGCCCTCCTGCTCTGTCCTCCTCCGTCCTGAGACATGACAGCTGTCACTGGGAGCCTGGGCCCTTCAGAGGCCTGAGCCCTCTCAGCTGGCAGTGCCCAGAGTCCAAATAATTATAATGGGCAGAAGCTGTCTCTAGGGCTCAGAGGTCTGGGAAAACACAGATGGAAGGATGCCGCCCAACAAAGCAATTCCTCGAAAGGGCCTGGCAGGGCCCTGCATGGGAGAGGCTTTGGAAAGCTGCCCTTCACCGAGCGCCATCGTGTGCCAGGTGCATGTCATCTTTAGAACTATCCTGTGAGGTGGGTGCTGCTCTGATCCCCAGTGTTCAGATGGGAAACTGAGGCCCAGAGAGGGGAAGGGAGCTGTCCAAGGTCACCAGGCAGGAAGTCGCAGAGCCGGGATTTCTACATGGGAACTCTGGCTCCAGAGAGCATAAACTGTCCCCGGCAGGGTTTGCCCAGAGGTTCCCTGGAGACAGAGACCTATCCCTCAGGGCTCTGTCAGAGCTGGGGACCAACCTGAGGAAGCCCTCTGAGGGCCCCCTGGTGTCCTTTTCTGTCTCGCTCCTCTGGCTCCTCACTTCTTCCAGGCCAGATGCGGTTAGTGAGGCCTGCGGTGGGGGTGTTGGGTTCCCACTGCTGGGGCCCTGGGGACTCCAGGTGTCTCACTCCCAGGAGGCCAACGTCAGGGAGGTTGGCCCAGGGTAAGGGATGCCCACTGGCCCTAGCATCCTAGGCAGTGGGCTCCCTACGTCCTCCTGCCAGCTGCTGCCAGAGCATGGCCAGGGCATGGGAACCACAGAGGAGTTTGGGTGCCCTAGGGGTGGGGCGTCCTGAGTTGGGGGTGCTGCTGATAGGGTAACCAGGAAGAGAGAAGGAGGCAGGCATTCCAGAGAGAGTGGGAAGCTAGGAGGGGAGGCAAGCTGAGAGCAGAGGAGAAAGACTTGACCTTGCAACCTTTAAAATTAGGAGAGTATGTAAAAATCCAGGTCTCTCGTTTTTCTTGAAAAGAGGGAATTCTTGGTCCCTGCCTCGCAGCACCCCTTCTTGCCTTTCTTGCCTTCCCACAGTCCTCCTAATCTTTGATCATTATGTCTCTTGGTTCCTCTATTTGCCATCTGTCTCACTCTCTGGAATGTAAGCTCTCTGGGCACAGGAAGCAGCTTGTCTTGCTCACCGTCATATCCCTGGCATCTGGCTCCAGGCCGCAACAAACAGTTATTAAATTGGTGAAAGAAGTATGAGTTAGAAATGTGGGCCCCACTTCAAGAGGACACATCATTGCCAATAAGGATTTAAGGGAGAACATGCCTCAACATGCAATGAGAGTAAGACTAGTGTGATGATTAGTGAGAGCAGGGCTTTGTGGAGGAGGGGCATTTGCACTGGGCTTTGAAGATTGAGCAGGAGTCCAACAGCGGTGGAGATAGAGAAACTTGCCAGGTGGAGAGAGTGAATATGTTCAGGCTCAGAGAGCCAGTAGGTGGGCAGTTTGAGCAGAAGGAGCCAAAGTGTGGTCCAGTGGCTTGGAAGAAATGGGTGCTAATTCAATAGGTAACATAGGAGGGGGCTAGATTGTAAGGTGAATTTGAATGTTTTGCCTAGGAGCTTGGAAATTGTTCAGTGAGAAGTAGGGAGCCATGCATGGTTTCTGAGGAGAGCAATGGAGAGAAGGCACTGCTATAGGAATACAGGGAGTGGCCAGGAGGGGATGGATGGTGCAGCCTGTGGACAGGGAGATGAGTTTGAGGGGATTGCAGTAGCCCATGGGGAAGTAATGGGGATGGAGGGGACCTCCAGGAGAGACAGAATCTGCAGACCCAGAGGGGAGGCAAGAAATAGTCAGAGCCCCTGGGGCAGAGACAGAGGGTGCTAAGATGGATTAAAGATGGCAAATTCTTTGCTACTCTTCCCAGTGAGGGGGAGGGTCTATGTCTCCTACCCTGGCAGGAGCTGTGATTGCTTTGACCAATGGAAGTGACCCTGTGCCTGTTTCTGGACCCAGACCTTCCAGATTGGCAGCTCTCCCTTCCTGTCTCCTGGAACACTCATTCTTGGAACCCAGCTGCCATACTGTGAGAAAGCCCAGGTGGCCTCATGGAGAAGCCCAGGTGGAGAGGACCCCACTTGCCATCCATGTGAGTGAAGAAGACACCCTGGCAGGTTCAATTAGAGCCGAGGTGAGCTGTCCCCACCGAGCACTGCATCCCGTCCACACTGCAGACTCTGAGCATTTGGAAATGTCCGTCACATGGCCATAGAGAATGAGAACAGGTACCCAGCAAGGGGGAGAAAAGGGACCAGTTTGGTGGGAAAGTTCAGGAAGGTAGCTTTGGCGGGATCTGGGGATGCCCATATTCTCGGGATCTTCTAATCTAGAGAGAAGACCCCCCCACAGGCCAGGCCAGGTCCCTGAAGCAGGGTTTGGAGTTGAAGTGAGCCCTGGGGCTGAGGTAGAGGTGAGGAGTGAGGTCTGTGTCCCTGGGGAGGGGGATACAGACCTACAAGCCCTCAACCTTTCTGGCATAGGGCTGGCTCTGCTGGGCAGGGGAGGGGCTACATGGTTCCATGTCCCAGCAAAGGGATGGAACAACCCCAGGCCTCACTTCTGGACCCTCACCCCAGCACCCTCTGCTGGCCCAGATTCCTGGTCCCCTCATGTCCAGGGCCTTCAGCTCCTACACTCTGCCCTCTGACTTGCCCTTCCATGTGTCTGAACCCCTTGTCCTAGAGTGACGTGTGCCATGAGTCCCCAGACACGAGAACCCTCTGGAACCTATGGCCTGGGGCAGTCTCTCTCTGGAACCCGATTTTCCAAGCCCTCCAGCTTCATGCTCACATTCCCACTCACCCACAGGGTGTGGCCCTCAAGCCAGGCAGCCTTAGACAGGAATGAGAGTCCTCCTCGACCTTCGTCCCAGGCTCTGCTTGGAGCCTCCTCCTCTGGGCAAACTTCCCGGGCTTCTCCCACCCCAGCTCTTGCTCCGCAGACACGGAACCACGTTTGCTCTCCAGTGGTTCTTGGGGGACTGCACTGCCTCCACGCCAGCCTGTGAGCTTCCTGAGTACTGTGCCCATCGTGCCCACTCCTGCCCTCACCAAGCACGGGAATGAGAGCTCCAGGACTGAGCAGGGCAGAGCGAGGCTGGACTTCAGCGTCCTTTAGCAAAGGGGGAGGGGCAGAGCCCCCAAAACTTGTTCCCTCAGAGCACCTCCCAAGAAGACAGTCCTAAGGAATTCAGTTGTCTGCGATCTGAGGGCAAGGGACCCTGGCTGGGAGTGGTGCCAGAAGGCAGAGGCCCCGGCTGGGTCCCTGGCTTGCTGGCTGACCCCGGGCGTGTGGCATACACAGTCTGGGCCTGCTCCCCTCTCTGTGAAATGAGGGGGCGGGAGGAACTGATCTCCGAGGTCCCTTCCAGCTCAAACACCTTATGTTCTATGAAATCCATGTGAACGTTGCCATGGAGACATCAGAGAGGAACTGCAGCAGCACGGAATGTGACTTCCACCAGAGTTACCTGAGGAAGCGGCTCATGTCAGAGGAGCCCTCCCCCCACCGCCCCCAGAGGCCCGGGTGCACAGGGGCCACACTGAGTGTCCTGCTCCCAAGAGGACACACCTACCTGCCCCGCCCTCCCCCATGTGGCACTGAGGCCCTGTAGGTAGTAAGGGGTGGGTGTCCATCCCTGCCTGAGGGGAAAAGGACCAATTGGTGGGAGGGCTGGAGCACAGGGCTGTTTCCCTGTAGGTCCACCCTCTGTCCTTGCTTCCCACAGCTGCTCAGGTACTCACACCTGAATACTCTTGGCGGTCTCAGGACATAAAACGTGCCCGCCACAGAGTGATGGGTGCCGGGGGAGGCCTCAATCTGATCCAGACTCTGCACTGAGGCCCCATGTGGGTGAGACCTCTGGACTCCAGTAGCACAGAACACCGCCAGCTGCCTCGTGGCTCCTGAGTACCACACGTGGCCTCATGGCAGGGGAGGCATCGGTGTCGGTGTAAAGGAATAAAATGAACCCTGGTGTAACCATGACAACCACTGAAGTCTGCGCACTTGGAGTGCCCCTGGAGTGGGCCAAGTGCTTCACTTGCATTGTCTTTTCTTTTCTCTTAATTATAAAAATAATATATGAGTTTTGCAGGCATGTCAACAACACAAAAGGGAAAGGCAAGAATAAAAGTCCTCATTCCCCCACCAGATCTTGTCCTTCAGGAGTAACAACTATTAGGTTTGGTAATGGCTCCTGGGTGAGTTTCCTATTGCTGCTGTGGCACAAACACAGTGGCACAAGACAACTCAAATTTATCATCCTACACTCAGAGGCCAGAAGTGTGTGATGAGTCTAATGGGACTAAAGTCAAGATGTCAGCAAGGCTGATTCCTTCTGGGGGCTCCAGGGGAGAATCCTTGCCTCTTCAGCTTCTGGTGGCCTCCAGCGTTCCTTGGCTCGTGGCCACATCACTGCAATTTCCATTTCCATAGCCACCTGGCCTTCTCTTCTTCTGCCATCAAATCTCCTTATTTATTTATTTTTTAGCCACACTGCACGGCTTGTGGGATCTTAGTTCCATGACCAGGGATTGAACCAGGCCCTCGGCAGTGAAAGTGCAGAGTCCTAACCACTGGACCGCCAGGGAATTCCCAAATCTCCTTATAAGGACATTTGTGACTACATTTATGGCCCACCTGGATAGTCCAGGATCATCCCCCATCTCAAGATCATTAATTTAATCACATGTGCAAGGCCCCTTTTGCCATGGAAGGTAATATTCACAGGTTCTGGGGATTAGGACCTGTATATCTTTGGGGTCCATTATTCAGCTGGAACAGGGCCATTCAAGTTTTCTATTTTGGGACTTTGAAACAAGGGTTCTGTGGCTGAACAGACCTAAAAGTCACTGGACTAAGGATTTCTTTTTCTATCTTTGTCCAAGTTTCTTTAGGTATCCAAATTATGTTACTAAACACATTGCATATTTATGCATAAATATGCATAAAGTACATTGAGATATGATCCTTGTTCTCTAAGAGTATAAATAAAATCATAACTATCTGATCTTTCCACATTTGATAGGATTTTCCCATTAAAAGATCTGGACTAGGGCTTTCCTGGTTGCGCAGTGGTTAAGAATCCACCTGCCAGGGACTTCTCTGGTGGTCCAGTGGTTAAGAATCCGCCTGCCAGTGCAGGGGACACAGGTTCCAGCCCTGGTCCAGGAAGATCCCACATGCCGCGGAGCAACTAAGACCGTGTGCCACAGCTACTGAGCCTGTGCTCTAGAGCCCGCAAACTACAACTACTGAGCCTGCGCCCCTAGAACCTGTGTGTCTGCAACAAGAGAAGCCACGTCAATGAGAAGCCCGCGCACCGCAACTAGAGAAAGCCTGCTCACAGCAACGAAGACCCAATGCAGCCAACAAACAAACAAACAAACAACTAATAAGAATTCGCCTGCCAATACAGGGGACACGGTTTCGATCCCTGGTTCGGGAAGATCCCACATGCCGCAGAGCGACTAAGCCCATGCACCACAACTACTGAGCCTGTGCTCTAGAGCCTGCGAGCCACAACTACTGAGCCCGAGTGCCACAACTACTGGAGCCACACTAAGTCACTAAGCGTGCCTAGAGCCCATGCTCTGCAACAAGAGAAGCCATTGCAATGAGAAGCCTGCGCACCGCAATGAAGAGTAACCCCCACTTGCTGCAACTAGAGAAAGCCTGTGCCCAGCAATGAAAACCCAATGCAGCCAAAATTAAATTAAAAAATAATAAACAAAAATTAATTAATTAATTAATTAAAAGATCTGGACTAAGTGTCTTTTCCTGGCAAGGCTCTGATATATTTTCAATTTCTTCCTTTATTGTTAGTCTATTTGGGTTTTTTATTTCTTCTTGAGTCAGTTTTTTTTTCTTTTTTTAAGAATACCACTGCAGGGCTTCCCTGGTGGCGCAGTGGTTGAGAATCTGCCTGCTAATGCAGGGGACACGGGTTCGAGCCCTGGTCTGGGAAGATCCTACATGCCGCGGGGCAACTGGGCCCGTGAGCCACAACTACTGAGCCTGCGCGTCTGGAGCCTGTGCCCCGCAACGGGAGGGGCCGCGATAGTGAAAGGCCCGCGCACCGCGATGAAGAGTGGCCCCCGCTTGCCGCAACTAGAGAAAGCCCTCGCACGAAACGAAGACCCAACACGGCCAAAAATAAACAAATAAATAAATAAATAAGTAAGTAAATAAATAAAAGTAGCTATTAATAAAAAAAATTAAAAAAAAAAGAATACCACTGCAGAAACTAACACACCATTGTAAAGCAATTATACTCCAATAAAGATGTTTTAAAAAAAAAAAGAATATCACTGTATTTATTCTCATACAGGCAATTTTTCTATAACTTCAACATTTTCCTCTCGAAAATAGAACAAAAGAGTCTCAAAGCTTAGAACTGGATCACTTGGCCCTTTCTCTTCTTATCTCCTCCGAGTTCAAAATGTTTGCATCTCTTAATGGCCTGTATCCTCTTGGACCTGCAGTTGGGCTCAACACATTCAAGCCTCAGTACGATCTTCTTTGTAGTTTTAGCCTTCTTCCAGAAAACTGGCTTTGTTTGCGCACTGTAGCCACTCTGCTTCCGATCATAGCGCCTCTTTCCCTGGGCATACAGGGAATTTTTGCCCTTCTTATACTGGGTCACTTTGTGAGGCTGATGCTTTCCACACTTCTTACAGAAAGTCCTTTGGGTTTTAGGTACATTGACCATCTTTGCAGTATAGGGGTCTTCACAATGAAAACTAGAAACCTGACGTCCGCATTCCTGCATTGTTCTCTTGAGTCAGTTTTTATAGTTTATATTGTTCCAACATGTTTTTAGATAAAAAGTTACACATAATTGTCTCGTAATTTTTCACTCTCTATTTCTGTGAATAAACCTTCATTCTCAGTCTTAATGCGCTGTATTTGATTTTCATCTCTCTTTCAGCTACACTTGCCAACAGGTTTAAAAAAAAACTTAATAGCCTTGTATATTAAAAATAGCTCTTGAGGGACTTCCCTGGTGACGCAGTGGTTAAGAACTGCCTGCCAATGCAGGGGACATGGGTTCAATCCCTGCTCTGGGAAGATCCCACATGCCAAGGAGCAACTAAGCCTGTGCACCACAACTACTGAGCCTGCACTGTAGAGCCTGAGAGCCACAACTACTGAGTCCGCGTGCCACAACTACTGAAGCCCACGCGCCTAGAGCCCATGCTCCACAACAAGAGAAGCCTGCGCGCAGCAATGAAGACCCAACACAGCCAAAAATAAATAAATTAATTTTAAAAAATAGTTCTTGATTTTATTAATCAATTCTCTTTCTTTTCAAATAACTAACTTCTGTTCTTAGCTTTCTAATTTCCTTCCTTCTACTTTCTTTTGGTTTATTTTATAGTTGTTTTTCTAGAATGTCGACAGGGATGTTCAACTTATATACTATTTTGATTTTTCATGCTCATCAATTTTTAAAAAGTGGGGGACTTCCGTCGTGGTCCAGTGGCTAAGATTCCACGCTCCCAATGCAGGGGGCCTGCGTTCGATCCCTGGTCAGGGAACTAGATCCCATATGCCACAACTGAAGATCCCGCATGCTGCAACTAAGACCTGGCACAGGGCTTCCCTGGTGGTGCAGTGGTTGAGAATCTGCCTGCCAATGCAGGGGACATGGGTTCGAGCCCTGGTCTGGGAAGATCCCACATGCCGTGGAGCAACTAGGCCCGTGAGCCACAATTACTGAGCCTGCGCGGCTGGAGCCTGTGCTCTGCAACAAGAGAGGCCGCGATAATGAGACGCCCGTGCACCGCGATAAAGAGTGGCCCCCACTTGCCGCAACTAAAGAAAGCCCTCGCACAGAAACGAAGACCCAACACAGCCATAAATAAATAAATAAATAAATAAATAAATAAACCCAAAGTTTAAAAAAAAAAAGACCCGGCACAGCCAAATAAATTAATAAATAAATAAATATTTAAAAAAAATTTTTTTAAAGTAATGTTATCAGTTTCTCTCCATGTATCAATATAACTTTGCATCCCAGATATTTGATAAGATGTATGCTCATTACTAGTCATTTCTAATAATCTGATTTTAATTTTGAATTAAAATTATTAAAGTTAAATTCTAAAAGTTAAAAGATTTAAAAGAGGGTATTTCAATTTCTACAGGGTTAGATTTTTAAAAATCAGCTTTATTGGAGCGTAATTTATGTACACTAACATTCACCATTTTTAACTAAACAATTTGGTGAGTTTTGACAAATATATTTATTTAGGCATCACCATACTCATGCTATAAAACATTTTTGTCACCCAAAATTTCTTATGCCCCTTTGCAGTAATTCCCTCCCCCACACCAGCCCCTGGCTACCACTGATCTGCTTTTTGTCACTGTAAGTGGTTAGATATTTAAGAAACAACTTTATTGAGGTCTAATTGACATCCAATAACTGCACATTTAAAAAAAATATTTAGGGCTTCCCTGGTGGCACAGTGGTTGAGAATCTGCCTGCTAATTCAGGGGACACGGGTTTGAGCCCTGGTCTGGGAAGATCCCACATGCCGCGGAGCAACCAGGCCCGTGAGCCACAACTACTGAGCCTGCGCGTCTGGAGCCTGTGCTCCGCAAAAAGAGAGACCGCGATAGTGAGAGGCCCGCACACTGCGATGAAGAGTGGCCCCCGCTTGCCACAACTAGAGAAAGCCCTCACACAGAAACGAAGACCCAACACAGCCAAAAATAAATAAATTAATTAAAAATAAAATAAAAATAACAAATGTTCAAGTACAATCGGTGTCTAAAAAAAAAAAAGAATTCCCCCACCCTTGGTATCTAATCAAGTTCCTTTCCAGCTCCCGTTGATACCTAACCAATTTCTTAGTAATTAAAAAAAAATTATTTATTTTTATTTATTTATTTTGGCTGTGCTGGGTCTTAGTTGCGCCATGAGGGATCTTCGTTCCAGCATGCAGACTCTTAGTTGCAGCATGCAGACTTAGTTACGGCATGCATGTGGGATCTAGTTCCCTGATCAGGGATCGAACCTGGGCCCCCTGCATTGGGAGTGTGAAGTCTTACCCACTAGACCACCAGGGAAGTCCCAACTGCACATTTTTTAAGTGTACAATTTGATAAGTTTTGACATAAGTATACACCCATGAAACCATCACTGCAATTAAGATAATGACAATATCCATCACTTCCACATTTACCTTTCAATTATCTGAGTCGTCAGGATGTCCAGCCTTGTCTGAAGATTCTCTGCGAATTGCTCTTCAGGCTTCTACTCAGGTGAGCATCCCTGGGTTAGGGTGGGTTTGGGGGAGCCCCAGCTGTGGGCTAGACTCATGATGTGGTGGAGTTAGCAGGTGAAAGGACCCAGAGCACCTCTAGGGGGCAGTGTTTCCCAAGGCCATTTTATTGCCTAATCATTTCCAGATACTTGACAAAATACTGTTACATAAACTAGAACTTGTTAACTGTGCTGTTCAAACTCTCCATATCTTTACTGAATTTTTAAAAAAATTGTCTACTTGATTTGTAAAATTCCAAGGAAGGTGTAAGAAAGCCTCCACAATGATTTTGTGAGTTTTCAACAGTTTAGCTGTGTGTGCTGATGTTCTATTTTTTGAGAATACAATGGTTCATTATATGTTCTACACAGATTATACCTTTAATTAGTGTAAAAAAAATTGGACTCTTTCCCCATTTACTATCTTTTGCTTTAGGTTCTATTTTTCTAGTATTAATACTGCCACCCCACCCTCCTGTGTCTTTATTTTTCTGTTTCTTTACTCTCAGCCTTCTGGGTTATTTGTCTTAGCTGTGCCCCTGTAAACCACATTTACCTGGATTTAGTGTGTCTTCTCATTATGAGAATCCTTGCTCTTTAACAGGGGAATTTAACTCATTTATATTTATAATGATCACCCACATGCTTGGTCTTATTTTGTGTTCTGATTAATACACTGATCCACTGTTTCCTTTTTTAATTCTTTCCTGCTTGGGCTGATCAGGTTTTCTTGTTTCTTTCCCCCCACCTCTAGTTTTCCGCTTTATTTTATGTTAATAGTTATCATTAACTATTAATAAAAATTTTTAAGTCTATATTTTATCAAGAATTAAACATCTCTCTAATGTCCCACTCTCTGAATCAGACAAGATCTTTGGCACATTTTATTTCCTCTGACTCACTGGGTGGTTTGTTGAAATAGTCTACAGAATTTGATTTCCAGATAATTAATTTTTTTTTTTTTTTTTTTTTTTTTTGGCTGCACTGGTGGCTTCTCTTGTTGCAGAGCACAGGCTCTAGGTGCACGGGCTTCAGTAGTTGCAGGACACAAGCTCAGTAGTTGCGGCACACAGGCCCTAGAGCATGCGGGCTTCAGTAGTTGTGGCAGAGTGCAGGCTCAGTAGTTGTGGTGCAGGGGCTCAGTTGCTCCACGGCATGTGGGATCTTCCTGCACCAGGGATTGAACCCATGTCCCCTGCATTGGCAGGTGGATTCTTAACCACTGAGCCACCAGGAAAATCCAAGATAATTAATTTTCTTCTTTAAACATATGTCTTTCCTGGGGACTTCCTTGGTGATCCAGTGGTTAAGACTGTGTGCTTCCAATGAGGGGGTACAGGTTCAATCCCCGGTCAGGGAACTAAGGTACCACATGCCGTGTGGCAAAAAAAAAAGTATATATATTTATGTCTGTTCTATTTTAGAAATCCTTTCCAAACAATTGCATTTACTCCACAACCACCTTCAAACCATCATTTAGATAATTAATCTGTTTTGCTCATTTTGCATCACTGTCTCTCTTTTTTTAAAAAATAAATTTATTTATTTGGCTGCGATGGGTCTTAGTTGCGGCATACAGGATCTTTCGTTGCAGTGTGCAGGTGCATGGGCTTCTGTAGTTGCAGCACACAGGCTCTAGAGTGTGTGGGCTCAGTAGTTGTGGTGCGGGGGCTTAGTTGCCCCACAGCATGTGGGATCTTAGCTCCCTGACCAGGGATCAAACCTGTGTCCCCTGCATTGGAAGGCAGATTCTTAACCACTGGACCACCAGGGAAGTCCCTACATCACTGCCTCTTATGAGTTTATCTTCCCTCATCTTGAGTCCTTGAATCTTATCAGTTTGTCATTGACTGGAATTAAAAGCTTGGGTTTGGAAAGTAATCTCTGTCCTTTCACTTACCTGCTGTGTGACCAGGCAAATTTTTTAACCTCTCTGTGCCTTAGTTACCTCATTTAATAAAGGGAATAATAATAGAATCCACCTCGCAGAGTTGGGAAGAGTCAATGGAATAAGGCAATGAATGAATGGGTGAAGAATTGAAGGATGTGGGTTTCCTCCCTCCAATCTCTTAAGAAGTTCTCACCAGTAATCCTTTCACTCCTTGTGCACACACTCTTTTTCTTTCTCTGTGGTCTGCTTCTCCCTCTCTGTTGACACTTTTCCCTTAGCCTGGAAAGTGGTTCAAGTCTCTCCCATGTTAAGAAAAAACTTTCGGGACTTCCCTGGTGGTCCAGTGGCTAAGACTCCATGCTCCCAATGCAGGGCGCCTGGGTTCGATCCCTGGTCAGGGAACTAGATCCCACATGCTGCAACTAAGAGTTCGCATGGGGGCTTCCCTGGTGGCGCAGTAGTTGAGAATCTGCCTGCCAATGCAGGGGACACGGGTTCGAGCCCTGGTCTGGGAGGATCTCACATGCCGCGGAGCGACTAGGCCCGTGAGCCACAGTTGCTGAGCCTGCGCGTCTGGAGCCTGTGCTCCGCAGCAAGAGAGGCCGCGATAGTGAGGCCCACGCACCGCAATGAAGAGTGGCCCCCACTTGCTGCAACTAGAGAAAGCCCTCGCACAGAAACGAAGACCCAACACAGCCATAAATAAATAAATAAATTAATTAATTAAATAAATTAAAAAAAAAAGAGTTCGCATGCCGCAACTAAGTCCCAGCACAGCCAAATAAATACATAAATAAAAATATTTTTAAAAATATATTTAAAAAAAGAAAAAAACTTTTGCCATTGCTGTGTCCCTCTCTTGTCCCTTGACTCTCTTTTCTTTCATGTCTAATCTTCTAGAAACAGTGAAACAAGCCATGTCTACACCCTCTCACTTGCTACCAACCTGCTGGCATATGTCTTCCTACCAGCCCCTCCACTCAACGTGCCCTCAGTAAAGGTCACTGGTGAACACCATGCCTTCAGTTTCGTGCAGCAACATGGCAGGGTGGAGGCACAGGTTGACCCTGAGGAGTGCTGTCCAGTAGGGGTATTGACAAACTGCGGGACAAATGCTTGGCTTGCAGTAGATAGCTCATAAATGTGTCCCCTGAATGGCTGTGATGTGAATGAGCATGAGATAGGGGCTGGGGAGGCTTCCTGGAGGAGGAGGCACCTCAGCTGAGTCTGCATGGGGGTGGGATGGGAAAGCATTCCAAGCAAAGGGAAGAACATGTGGAAAGTCCAGGAGGTGTGAGGCTGTAGAGAGTTCTGGAAGCCCCAAGTGGAGGTACATGTGGGCCTGTGCAGTATGCGGGGTGGTCAGGGAGGGACTCCCAGCTGCACCTGCCCAGCCCCTCTCTGTTCCTGTAGCCCAAGCCCCTGTTGACTTCTCCCCTGTAGCTGTTCCCTCAACTTCCACACACTGTGCCTCAGTTTCCTTCTACTTCTCTGGCTGTCTCACTTAGACTCCCCTTAAGGTCTCCCTCCTCCCCAACTCTAGGTTGGGGTTCCCTGCCTCTGGATTCTTCCACCTGTCCCAGGTACGCTCACCAACCCCCTTCCAGCTTCACACCCCACCTCCAGCTACGCTCTGGGTACCTTCTCAAGTGGCCCCAGCACCATCTGTCCAAAACCCCCTCCTCACCTTTCCCTCCACATCTCTCCTTCCCTGGGACATCCTCCCATCCCCCATTTTCCCCCAGCAAACAGTTTCTCCACCCATTCTGGCTCCCAACCGCCAGGCAGGGCATCATCTGAGCCTCCTCCTTCTCCCATTTCCCCCACAGCCAGTCCTGAGACTGTTTCCCACTTGGGCCTCCTGCTCCTTCCCCCTCCCCTTGTCTCATCCCATCAACCCCACCTTGGCTTAGCCCCCATGCCAGTGTTTCCAAACTGGGTTCCCAAGCACTCCCTCTGTGATTCTGTGTAAAAAGGTTCATGAGTCCCAAAAGGTTTGCAGGCTTCATAATCCCTCCCTGTTAGGATGGAAGTTCCTCCTCATGTCTTACTTAAGTCCCTCCCCCAAACTGCTCCAAGATACTGATTTGGAGACAAAGGGGGTTGTGAGAACTGAGTCTTGAGAATGGACCACAGCTGCTGGAGCAGGACCATCCCCTTCCCCTACCCCAGGCCACAGGCTGGAGATCCTCTGTCTGCTCCTGGGTCGTTTGACCTGTGAGACATGGCAGGCTGTTCCCTGTTCATCCCTGGCCTGTGCCTGTGCTGGGGAACTGTTCTTCTTTGGGTCTTTCCTGGGAGCTGGCTCTGAGCTGATGTGATCTTCCCCCAGCCCTAAAACGTAGGTTTACTATTCTCATTACCCAGATGAGAAAGGGAGGCATCTGGGTGCTGCTTCATGCCCAGGTGAATAGCAGAGCTTCAGTGTGCCCCACAGTGGTCCTGCTTGGACTCCCCCAGCAAGTGGCAGCAGGACATGGCCCAGCACCTATGGGTTTAGTTGAGGTTTCCAACTAGCTTAAGCAGAGACAGAGCACAGAGAGGAAGCTGGGAAGTCTCAGGATGCAGCCTGATACCAAGTCTCCAGACAGTGGTACAGAGGCCTTGCTCACATGGGGGTCTGGGGACCCCCTCCCTGTGACCACTCTGTCCAGGCTCTGGGGGAGGGACTCAACTGACCAGCTTGGGTCAGGTATCCACTCGTGGCCCAATGGTCGAACAATTTTATTATTTCTTCATTATTTTAAAAGTTGAGATATAATTCACATACCATAAAATTCACCCTTTTAGGAGTACAATTCAGTGATTTTAGTATATTTACAAGGCTGTGCAATCATCACCACTATCTAATTCCAGAAGATTCTCATCATCCCCAAAAGGAACCCCACACCCATTAGCAGTCACTACCCATTCCCCCTCCCTCCAGCCCCAGGAGCCACTAATATACTTGTCTTTATGGATTTGCCTGTTTTGGACATTTTTAAATAAAGGGAATCATATAATATGTGGTCCTTTTTGTCTAGCTTCTAGCATGTTTTCAGGGTTCATCCATGTTGTTCGGCTTGGATTCTTCCCACCACGTGCGTTAGTTTCGTAATTAAATCCTGAGCACACAGAGGAACAAAATCTCCCTTGGCAGAGTCACAGCACGGCGTACATCGCGCCGTGAAAAGAAAGAGCGGGCAAACTGCGGCCGGAGCGGTAGGACGCGGGCTTCCAGGCTCGCAGAGCGCAGCCTCATGCCCAGCGGCCGGCGGGAGGCCGGGATGCTGAACTTCACCGCCCAGGTGAGGCCCAACTTGGGCGTCACCACCGTGACAGCGAGAGCTAGCCGCCACTCCTCGCCGGCGCCCTGGTAACTCCACGAGAGGAGGCGATGCGCATATAGTGAGTGCCTACTGTGTGCCAGGCGTTCTGGAAACCGCGGTGGCGGAGATGGACAGAGGCGCTGGGAGTGCATGAGCGCGCGTTAACGGTCGCTCGGAGGTACCGTCTGGTGTTTTCAGTGTTGTGACTGCTCTGGCGCTGAGTGAGGTCTGGGAGGCGCACACGCGGCGTGGAGGTGGAAGAGCGCAGACCTAGGCCGCCGCTCCCTGGGGAGCAGAGCCCGAGGCCCGGCCCACTGCTTGGTGCGAAGGGAGGAGCTCCAGGCGCCCCGCCCATCTAGCCCCGCCCCACCGGCCCCCACGCTGCAGAACGAAAGGCGGAGCTTTGGGGCGCTCCGCCCTGGCGCTCGCCCCTCGCCGCGCCCAACAGGGCCGAGCAGGGGGCGGGGCCTAAGGGCGCCCCCGCCCCGCGCCGCGCCGGGAGGAGGAGGAGCCGGCGGCCGGCCCGCACTGCAGCGCCAGCGCGCGAGCGGACGGCCGTGGACCAAGAGCCGGGCTAGGGTGCCGAGCGGGCGTCGCGCAGGCAGACAGGCCGCGGCCGCCGCCAGATCCCCCTCCCGTGCCCAGCCATGCCGTGCGCGGGCCCAGCCTGAGCCGAGGCCTCCGAGGCCGGGCGGGCTCGGGGCCTCGGGACCGGGCCGGGGCCATGCTTGCGCTGCCCTGACGATGCCGCCCGCCGCGCCCGCCCGCCTGGCGCTCGCCTTGGGCCTGGGCCTGTGGCTCGGGGCGCTGGCGGGGGTCCCCGGGCGCGGCTGCGGACCGTGCGCGCCCCCCTGCCTCTGCGGCCCGGCGCCCGGCGCCGCCTGCCGCGTCAACTGCTCCGGCCGCGGACTGCGGACGCTCGGGCCCGCGCTGCGCATCCCCGTGGACGCCACAGCGCTGTGAGTAACCCGCCGCTCGCGACGCGGGCCGGGCGGTTGCCATGGCGCCCGGCGGGCGCAAGGACTGGCGGCGGCCGGGGCCCGGCGGGGCGCGGGGCGCCTGCACCCTTCGGGGAGAGGCCGGCCGGGCAGGCCGCCGGCCTGGCGGGCCTCACAGGGCGTGGGCGCGTCCCCGGCCTCTAGAAGGGGAAACGGAGTGCGGGCCAGGCCTCTCCCAGGGCGAGGCTCCAGCGCAGTGAGGTCGGCCCGACTAAATAAGGAAAACCTGGGACCGGGGCCGGCTCTCAGCCCGCCTGGCTTCAGCCAGAGGGAAATAGGAAAATACCGGATTCTGTGCAGGCGGAGACATCGCACCACCCGGTGGGGCTCCGCTAACGCCAGCTGACTGGGGGCCTGTAGCATCGTGCGGAGGCGGGGCGGGAAGGTCTCTGAAAAACACTTAAACGCTAATTAGAGACTAATAGGATGCGGCTTGGCCTGGGGGCATACCCAGCACTTGGGAGCCCAGGAGTAGGAAGCTAGGAGGTGGAGAGCTCTATCTGGGATGACAGGGAAGGCTCTCCGGAGGGGGTGGACAAGAATTTGATGGATGTGTAAGAATTGGCCTGTTACTTGAGGGGCAGGAAGGTGGGTTTAGGGGAAGGGAGGAGGGAACCATGTGTGCAAAGGCCTGGAGGCTGGACTTGGTCGAACGTGGGTGTAGGGGTACACCTCCAGTGTGGCAACTGTGTGGGGGAAGGGGTAGTGTGAGGGAGTGGGAGCAGGATGGGTGGTGGGCTGGCGTCATGAAGGGCCTCATTTGTGCAGTTTAGCGTTCTGATGTTATCCTGGCAACAGTAGAGGTGTAGCATGGCCATGAAGGGGTTTAAAACGCCGAAAAGCCATTGTCAGGTTTGCATTTTGGCAGAAATAATAACAGGCAGTCTTTATGGAGAGCTTGCCTCCAGCCCGGCCCTGTGCCAAGCTCTGGTTGTGAATTGTCACACATAACCCTCATCCTAACCCTCTGAGGTGAGGTACAGTGAAGATGCCCATTTTACAGATGAGAAAACAGCCCAGAGGTTATGGTGATGTGATTTGTCCAAGCACAAGTAGCAAGTAACAGCCAGTACATGGCAGAGGCAGGGTTTGACTGTGAGGAGCTGAGGGTTGGATTGAAAGGGATTCAGGGGACTGAGATTTTCAGATGGTTGTCCCCAGAGATGGGGACAGGCTCAGGGCCTGCTTATCCACATCCCTCCAGCCCCGTTTGGGTACTTCCAGACACCTAAGCCAGGACTCCATCACTCCCTGGCTGCATGCTGGAATCCCTTGGTGGGAGTTTAACATTCCCAGGCTTATTAAACCTGGGATTTGGTTTTGTAATGTTCCCTGGGTGACTCCAGTGTGTGGCCACCTTTTATCAGGGGGACCCTCATGGTCAGTGTTCAGATGAGTTTGGATGTTGGCGGGTGGGGCAGGGGTGGGTGCTTCTCCTGGACGGGTCTTCCTTGGGGCTTTGCTGGGGGTTGGGGCTGGGGGTTGGGGGCGACCAGGTTCTCCAGCGGCAGCGGCTGGGAGCTATGGGGCCATGCTGTCATCTTGCTCCCTGCCAGCTTAAGTGTTTGCCATCACGGCTGTCTCTGTGGAGGTGGGCTTCCGGCCTGCAGCCAGTGCCCACACAGTCGTTTTGGATCCACCCCACTCCTTGTTTCTCAATGCTGTGAATAAGGTTACATACGTCTCTCGTGGGCTGAGAGCTGCTGGGGGGTCAGGCCCCAGCTCCTGCTGGTTATTCCCGCTTCCTCATCACCTGGCGGCGTGCTGGCCTCCAGGAGCTGTCCAGGAAATAAACGGTACTGGTAGCTTGGCCAGGAGCCTGCAGCAGGGTGCAGGCTCCCAGGCATAGCAACAGAGCCTGAGCCTGTTGCCTTGCATGTGTCCCCTTAGGCTCTGGTCTTGGGTTTTGGAGGTCCAGGGAGCTGGTGGCCTGGCCTGAGCCGGCAGGATTCCCAGGGTTGCTGACCCTGCAGCATGTGATGATGGAACTCTGGGAGGAGGGGGATGGGGAATAGAGGAGACTTCATGTTCTTGTTGGCACTCTGAAGCTGCCTCTGGGAGATTTCCAGAGGACTGGGTGCAAAATGGTAAACTGGGCCCTTGGGTGCAAATGTTAAGGCCCCCTCACCCCAGTCCCTCAGGCCACCATCTGTGCTCTGTGGGCTGCCCCAGCCATTCTGCCTGTCCACCCTGCAAACCCCCTCCTCAGGGAGCAGGAGATGGGTGAGCCTTCTCTTCTCCAAGGGAGCAGGGCTGAGCTCAGAGATGCCAGGGAGCCTCCCGGGTGAGGGTGTGCGTGTCCAGGGGCCCCAGTACCCCTGCCCCCTGGGTGTCACCAGCAGCCTCCTCTAGCGGGCTCAGGCCTGGCGTCTCTGTCATCAGTGTCTCGCAGCCACCCCTCCATTTGAGACTCCTTGGCCAGCCTGAGGTGCGGTAGGACAGCTGTGTCCAGACTTGGGTGGGAGGACAGGGGCTGGCTGGTGGGGGATTCGGGGCCCCTGGGCCTCGGCATGCAGGATGGCCCAGGGTTCTGAGACCGCAGCCTTTCTTGGGTTAAGTGATGCTGCTGGGAAATGACAGCCTGAAAAAGATGACGTTACTCAGTAAAATCTTGTTGCTCTCCTATTTTTAAAGCTTTTATCCTGGAGAGTTTGAACATACACAAAAGTGGGAGGAATAGTGTGATGAACCTCATGGACCCACTGCCCTGTGGCCTGGCCTGCCCCTCCACACCTCCACCCCACCCCACCCCATTTTGGAAGCAAATTCCAGCCATCCTACTTTTGATCTGTAAGCATTTTGGAATGTATGGTGACACCTCGATCACACCTAAAACAGTGCATAATTCCCTGATAACTTTGCATGTCCAGTGTGTTCAAATTTGTGGTTGTCTCAGTTTTTTTAGTAGATTGAATTAGGACCCAAGTAAGGTCCACGCAGTGGCAGTGCGGTTAGTTGATGTCTTTTAAATCTCTGTGGATGTGTAGGCTTTCCTTCCATCAGTTTCCTCTTGTGCGATTTATTGAAGAAACCGGCTCTGACGGCACCTGGCTTTTGGATTGTGTCTCTGTGTGTCCCTCTGCTCTGCCCTTGGTGTTCTTCCTGTACATTGATGGTCGGGTCCAGAGCTGTGTTGTATGGTGAGCCACATTTCAAGTGCTCGAGCCACAGAGCCAGTGGGCTACCGTGTTGGACGGGACGGCATAGAGAGTTCTAGATGTGACAACACTGCTCCAGGTGCTGTCAATCATTTTCAGGTGTGGTTGCTTTTGGCCGACAGCTTTTCATTTGATGTGAGCTGCTAATTTTGGCCAGGGGCCCAAAGTGGGCCTCGTACTGTCTTGTGAATGTTTGGGTCTAGGGCTAGGCTCAGAGCAGGGACTCAATAGGCACTTGGTTCGCTGATTAAAATTTTGGGGCCTTAGGGTCTTCCATTGGCTGGGGGCACCCAGGGCCTTGCCCTTCCTCGCCTGTGCCCCTAAATAATAGGGGAGTCTCTGGGAGACTCAGCCCCCGGGGCCTGCATAGGACATGGGTGTGAGGGAAAGTGGACATCGGGGAATAGACCCCTGGGCTTGGCGTGGGCCTGGCGTGTGTGTAACGTGTTAGACTGCAGGTGTCATGCACGTGGCTGCCTTGAGGGCTGGCGGGGCAGCGGAGGGGCCTGTCTCTGAGCCCTCACCAGAGGGAGGCCCTGGCTGCTGTGTGCCTGGCCCTGTGCCAGGGGTCTCCAAGGCCCACGTCTCAGGCTTTTATGACAGCGGAGCCAGTGTTAAACCAAAAGACAGATGATGGGGAGGAGGCCGTTTCAGAGGGGCTGCCTGGAAGGATCCCCAGTGTAGGTGACATCGAAGCCAAGACTCAGTGCTCACGCAGGAGTCACGCAGGGGCTGGGAGAGAGCGTCCCAGATAGAGGGGACAGCCTGGTAGAGTCTCAGAGGTGCCAGGTGATGGAGGGGTGGGAGGTGGGGACTCTATCGAGAGAGCAGGGGGGCAGCTGCTCCCCCATTGAAGGACCCAGGAGAGAAGCGTCATGATTGGCATCTTCTAGAAAGAACACTAGCTGGGGCGTGGAGACAGTGGGTTACAGGAGGCCCTGGGTGTCCTGCGTACCGAGCTGGTCTCACCCTCACATTCCCTGAGCTGCATATGATAGCTGGCACTTGGAAATGCAGACTAAGTGCACATGTAACATTAGTTTTGTGGTAAGACACAGACTGCAGATTTGTCTGAACTGTGGACAAGAGGGCACACACTGCCTTCTGTATGAGGTCCCCTGGCAGGTCAGGCAGGTGAATGGGGAGGCTTCAGCTTCATCTGTGACACCTGGGGACATGAAGGGACCAACACCAGAGCATTCCCAGTGCCAGTAACCCTCAGGAGCCAGGCAGTAGCCGGGAGCAGTGAGGACAGCCACCATCCAGGAGGGTGAACACACCTGCAAAACGACTGCAGGGTGGGGAAAACATATGCAAACCATCTATCTGATGAAGGACTTGTAGCTAGAATACATAAAAACCCTTATGACTCAATGCTAAAAAATGGGCAAAGGATCTGAACAGACCAATCTCCAAAGGAGATACACAAATGACCAATAAGCACATGAAAAGATGCTCAGTGTCTAGCTTTCAGGGAAATGCAAATCAAAATTACAGTGAGATACCATTTCACACCCACTGGGATGGCTGTCACCAAAAGACAGACAATAAGGAGTGTTGGTGAGAACGTGGAGAAATTGGAATCCTCTTGCACGGCTGGTGGGGATGTAGGATGGGGCGGCACTTTGGAAAACAGTATGGCAGCTCCTCAGAAGATTAAGCTAAGCGTAGATTTAGCATAGGGCCCAGCCATTCTCCTCCCAGGTGTATGTACACCCAAGAGACACGAAACCTACGTCCACACAAAAACTTGTACACAAGTGTCCATAGCAGCATTATTCATAGTACCTGGAAGGTGGAAACAACTCAAGTGTCTATCGAGATGAATAGATACACAGAATGTGGTCTGTTCATGAAATATTATTCAGCCATGAAAAAGAATGAAGTACTGATACATGCTACAACATGGATGAGCCTTGAAAACATGTTCAGTGAAAGAAGCCAGACACAAAAAGCCACATGTTGCATGATTGCACTGATAAGAAATGTCCAGAACAGGCCAATCCATGTAGGCACAAGCAGACTAGTGTCTACAGCTGGGATGGGGGATGGGGGTGGGGGATTGTGGCCAAGCATTGTGGGGTTTCTGTTTGGGGGGATGAAAATGTTCTGGAATTAGATGGTGGTGGTGGTTGCACAACCTTGAGAATATACTAAAAACCACTGAATTGTAAACTTTAGAAGGGTGAGCTTTATAGTATGTGAATTATAAAACAAATCTCTGGAGAAAATATCCCAGGGGTGCACCCCGCTTCCGCAGCCGCCTTGTCTTCTCCACGGTTGCCATGAGTGGGGACTCTGTGCTGAGCCCTTTTCTTGTGATGTGTTGCCCCAATGCAGTTGGGTTAGAACCACACTTGGTTCCATTTTACAGACCAGGAAACTGAGGCTCCCAGAGGTTGGGTCACGTGGCTGGTAGGTTGTGGCAGAGAGGTTATTTCATCAGCACGCTCTGGGACATATCCCTGGAACTGCATTCGGGGGCCTGGGGTACAGCACCAGTGACCTGCTTCGTCAGCAGACAGAGGTGACAGTGGGGGCATCCCTGAGTGCGGCTGGGGTATGTTTGAATGGGACCAGGTGGGCTCTGGACTCAGGCCCCAGCTGCTTGCCTGGCCCTGCCCTCCCCAGCCCTTCCCACCAGCTCCCTCCTTGAAATTCCCTTGGCTGTCCCTGCTCTAGTCCTCCCCACTGACTTTCTATTTGGTTCCAGGAGGGAGGCAAGGAACACAGGAGTAGGGGACTTAGGCTCTGGGTCAGACCTGGTTCACATCCCAGCTCCTCCGCTTCCTATGTGACCTTGGCTGAGTCACTCGGCCTCTCTGAGTTTCAGTTGCCTCACCTGCAAAATGTGTACCATGAGTGGATGAACCTTATGTGGTTGTGGGGCCTCAGAGGTGAGGGTGTGTGGTGCACCCACGGGACTTGGTTGATGGTGGCCACAATAGTCATAACTGTTGCCAGAGTGGCCCCCCCAGTCCGTTCTCTGTGTTCTCAGAGCCCATTACCTTATACCCAAGCACTGAGTTGGGCCCCTAGGACCTGCCCTGCCTCAGAGCAGACAAAAAGCCTGAGGAGAGGTGCCCCTGAGCTGGTGCACATGTGCCCGTGACTGTGTTGCTCAGACCAAATGCTGCAGCAGATGGGAAACGCACAGATGAGCCTTGGGCAGGCAGGCTCCTACACACCCCTCAGCACCCAGTCCAGGAGGCCCCATGTCCAGAAGCCTTCCTGTCTCCTCTGGTCTGGCCTCAGAGGTGCCTTCAATGCAAAGCCAGGTGGCTGTTGGGATGTATCATGCCTGGCATGTTTCTCTTGTGTTTTTATCTGTTTTATGCATTTGTGTGTTCGATGCCTTCATGTGTGGATGTGTAACATGGTGAAGTTATGAGGCATAAACAGCGCTGTGAGCTCTCGTGTACACCTTGTTCTGTGCCCTGAGCTGATGAGGCACCATTGGAATCTGCGCACACTCGAGCTGCTCAATGCTCCCCATGGCTGCCCCGCTCACCGCAGCCCTCGTGTTGTCCCTTGAGGAGCTGACCGATGCTGGCGCTTTCGGGGCAGGTGTGCCCAGCGTGCGCAGACTCGGTCTCCCTTTCCCAGATCTCTGCAGGCCCGTCCTGTGGCTTCCGTCTCGGAGGTTAGGTTCGGTCTCCTCTCCGGCTGCTCTGCCGTCTTGTGACAGCTGGTCGGGTGGCGGTGCCACCGCCTTCGCCCCCCACCCGGGGGGCCTGTGCCGTGTGGGGACCCTGGCTCCCAAGGGGGACCCCGGCTGGGGTTTGGTTTCAAGTGAGGAAGCCATTTTGGACGAGACACACATTTTCCTTTCCGGAGCACTCTGCGGTGGCCAGCGCCACAACGGGAACCCAGCCGGGCCCAGCCCACCGAGTGCTGGAATGAAAACACCCCGCTCTGGCCGCGCTGTCTGGTGTGGCGGCCGCCGCCTGGGATGGGTGCGCTGGGGCTCACTCTCCGTGCTGGCCGGCCAGGCCGCGTGCCTTCAATCTCGCTGCCGGGCAATCGCAGCTGGAAAATGCGGCTCACGTCCTTTCTTCCCGGAACACCTCGTTCTTTATGGCTTGGCAGCTGTCTCTGCCGAAGGGCCCGGTGGTACCCAGCCGCCCGTACCAGGGAGGGGGCTACGTTTGGGGGCCACCGTGGGCAGGGCTCTTTCTCCCTCTGAGGTGCCCATGGGCCCAGGCCTGGCAAAGTGTGTCCCCAGTTCTAGCAGGCCTGGAGTCCACTCTGGGATCCTATGGGGCTGCCCTGGAAAGGGCTCTGTCCTGAGGCGGGGCAGAAGCCAGCCTTGCCTTTTGGCTGAGGTGAGGAATGAGGGCCAGTGCTCTGGGCAAGGCTAAAAGCACCTGGGACCTCCAGATCCTGCACCTCTAAACTGAGCCCTGTAGCCCAGTGGCCGTGCCCAGCGGCCGACTGGGTGACGGGATTGCTGGCCACGCTGGATGATGCTTCTGCCCCTGGAATTTTGGAGGCCATGTGCCGGCTCCCAGGCCAGGATGGGGAGAGCCCCGGCTACCTTTCTCCCTCACTGTGCGGACTCTCGGGAGTGACCACAGGGTGAGGAGGGCAGCCTCCTGGAGCCTCAGCATTTCCATCTGTAGAAGGGGTCGGCGCAGCCCCTGCCCTGGCTGGCTGTGATGGGCCAGAGTGCAGAGGGACATCCCAGCTGAAGGCAGCACCTGGGTGCCAGCGTCCCTGGGTACTGGTCCTTTTCCTCCCCTTGCCCTGAAGAGTGGCCCCCAATCCCCAGGTGCAGGTGGAGGGGCAAGCTGGGCCCTCTCCTGGGAGGGTCCCCTCTTTCTCAGCCCCTTGCCACCCCCCCACCCCGGTCTTATTAATGCCCTGACGGCAGCTGCCTCTTTGTAGGCTGATCTGGGAAGGCCCCTCTTCGGGGCTCCCTTCCTTGTCCCGGCCTGTGGTTCCAGGGGGTTCCTGGGCAGGGGATGTCACCACACCAGACGCCTGTGTCTCATCCTGGTGACGATTCAGTTGTGGGATGACCATGCCTGGTGAGGGAGCCCATAACATGCTCAGGGAAACACAGGCCACCTCCTATTCCGACGCCCTGGGACAAGGCGCCAGGGGGCTCTCGCAGGCCTTTCCCTGTCTTTGAGGTCCAGACCCCCCTTCTCTGGGCCCTAGTTTGGCGCCAGATGGAGGTGGGTGGCTCAGGCTGGCCCCTCCATGCCCCTTGCGCCAAGAGCCTGCCCCCTGCCCACCCTTGCAGCTCACCCTCTCCGCATGTTTTTCTTCAGATCGGCTCTCTCTCCAAAACTTGAATTCATTAATTTAAACATCATCATTTCCGCCCCTGGAAGCCAGCCTCTCTCACCATAAATAGAAGGGAATGAAGACAGAGTGAGGTTACTAGACTCAAACTGACCCACCCCGTCCCGCTGCCAAAAGGAGCCGTTACCGCGGCGTTG
Organism: Balaenoptera ricei; assembly: GCF_028023285.1. Taxonomy (NCBI): domain Eukaryota; kingdom Metazoa; phylum Chordata; class Mammalia; order Artiodactyla; family Balaenopteridae; genus Balaenoptera; species Balaenoptera ricei. The sequence goes on along the minus strand of NC_082653.1, from coordinate 52,229,749 downwards.
AGTGGGGGCACTGGGAGCCGAGCGTGTGGGTGGTGTCTGGACCAGCCTGTGGGGTCCCAGGGCGCCGGGACCAGCCTGTGGCCTCTCATCCCTTCTGCCTCAACCTGGCTCCTGAGGGGATGTGTTGGGGGTCCCCCGTGGCTGGGCTGAAGGAAGCCTGTTTCCCTGGAGCCCTGGGGCCTCCATGGAGAGGACAGGGCAGCTGAGGCTGCATTTCTGGAAGCCCAGAGAGAGCGGGAAGCAGGAGCCCTGGGCCTCGGATGGGGAGTGGGGGGCCTTCTCCTGCTGCAACTCTGTCCTGTCCTGCCAGAGGGAGGAGGCAGCTGCTGGCTCGGGCAGAGTGGTTACGTAACATCTGCAGGCGGCCCCTCCGGAGCCCATTCCCCCCCAAGCCCTGTTTCCAGCGTGGCGGCCAGCGCCGGGTGGGGTGCTGGGCTGGGGCCTGGTGCTCGCCTCCACTGCTGACCATATGCGTCTGGAATGTGCAGATGTTTCCTTGGGGGCTCCGGCTGGCCCCCAGACCTCGCCTGGCATCTGGACTGGGGAGTAGGCACCCTGGCCACTCCCCTGCCTTGACAGAGAAGGAAACTGAGGCTGCTCGGGGCTGCAGGGCAGGGTCCTGGCTTATCTGTGGCCTCTGTTTCCTCAGCTCTAGGAGGCACTGCCCTTGGAGCCACCCAGGGCTCAAAAACGACCCTCTCCTTGGCCTCCACCTTACACACCTCTTCCCACTCAGGTTTATCTAACAGCCCCCTCCCCATCTCTCCCTGCTGGGCCCTGAGACACCCTTCCCTGCCCCTCTGCGAGAACTAGGATGTGAGCAGGGGCTGGATGCAGGGGCTGAGCCCTGTGTGGGGAGGACAGGGGGAGCCACCATTGTCCACAGGATGGGGGGCCCCTTAGCACCTTCCGCTGGACACCTCCAGCTTGGTGGTGGAAGCAGAGGTTCTCCCCCACCCCCAGCTCCTGCTCAGAATAGGAAAGATTGGAGCCAGAAGGACACACTCCCCCGGGAGGCTGGATGTCTGATTTGGAAGGCCGGGGGAGTTGGGGCAGCCCAGTGCCGGGGGCAGACTGGGCTCTCCAATGGCAGCTGGCCACTGTGGGAAGAGGAGAAGGAAGGCCCAGGTGTGGGGGCAGAACAGGGGTCTTCACTCCTCCCCCAACACACCTGTCTTGGGTCAGGAGAGGGAACAAGAGGGGACGGGCCAGGTATGAGAAAGCCCCCATCTCCATCCAGTGCTGTGGGCTAACCTGGTCCCTGGTGCCCAGGGAGGTGACACGTTGTCTTGTGCTGTTGTGGGTGTGTGCCTGTCCCCAGGTGGTGTGTGTGGTCCCCAGGTCACCCCTCCCCCTGAGCTGGCCTGACCCCTCCAGCCTTGGGGTCCCTGGAAGTTGCTGGCTTGGGCCTTGGAGGGGTCTGGGAGGGTCCACATGGCCAGAGGGTGGACCCTGCTTGGCCTAGGACCTCTTGGGTGCTGACTCTCTTCCCAGTGGGGGCTGGCCGCTGTGGTGCTTAGCCAGCCTCTGCTGCTTCTGCCAGCTCTGCTGGGCTCCTTGCGCTCCTTTAGGTGGCTCCCTGGGCTTGCTGTGTTCCCCACCGCCCCGCTTTGTAAGACGGAACCTGAGTGGGGGGCAGGGCGTCAGTGACTATGATGATGTCACCGGGGGGGGGGTGCAGTGGAAACCCGAGGGGCTGGGGGTGGGGTGGGGCTGGCCCACAGCAGCCTTGGCATTCCCCCAGAACAGTGACGGCAAAAGCAGATGGAGAGACTTACCTGGTGGCACAGAGGTTAAGAATCCGCCTGCCAATGCAGGGGATATGGGTTCGGGCCCTGGTCCGGGAAGATCCCACATGCTGCGGAGCAACTAAGCCCGTGTGCCACAACTACTGAGCCTGCACTCTAGAGCCCGTGAGCCACAACTACTGAAGGCCGCGTGCCTAGAGCCCATGCTCCGCAACAGGAGAAGCCACCGCAGTGAGATGCCCGCGCACCGCAACAAGGAGTAACCTCTGCTCGCCACAACTAGAGAAAGCCCGTGCACAGCAATGAAGACCCAACGCAGACAAAAAAAAAAAAAAAAAAAAAAAATTCATAAAAAAAAAAAAAAAAAGACTCCACCTGCTAATGCAGGGTACACGGGTTTGATCCCTGGTCCGGGAAGATCCCACATGCTGTGGAGCAACTAAGCCCATGCGCCACAACTACTGAGCCTGCGCTTTAGAGCCCGCGAGCCACAACTACTGAGCCCATCTGCCACAACTACTGAAGCCTGTGCACCTAGAGCCCATGCTCTGCAATAAGAGAAGCCACCACGATGGGAAGCCCGCGCGCTGCAACGAAGAGTAGCCCCACTCACCGCAACTAGAGAAAGCCCACGCGCAGCAACGAAGACCCAACGCAGCCAAAGATAAATAAATTTATTTTTTTAAAAAAGCAGATGGATATGTGGAAAAGTGGCTGTTCAGGGCCTTGAGGCTGGGTGAGGACTCCACCAGTGTCTGCCTCCAGAGCCCCTCCTCCAGTGTCCTCTCTGTCCCCCCCGCCACACTGTTACCCGTGGCACGCCCCTTACGGATGTTCCCAGGCAGCCCTAGCCTGTGGTGGTGCACCTGGCTTTTGTCCTGGTTCTGCCTTCAGGCTGCAGGAGCTTTGCCGGGCAGGGTCTTTCTCTGCACCATGGGCCCTGACCAGGCCCAGGTGAGTCCTGGGGAGAAGGGGCTCCCTGGGGCTGGGAGCATGGGGAGCACGTGGCCAGCACCCATGACGGGGTGAGGCTGTCTTTGTCAGTCAGGGGGAAAGCCTCCCGGGGGCAGCTGGGCCAGGCCAAGATAGAAGACTTAGCTGGGCCCAGGATGGCCAAGAGCCATGGGCCAGTAAGGCCAGGGATGATGGTGTCCTGCCAGGGTGGGCGCTGGCTGGGACACTGAGGTAGACCCGGCTCCCTCCTCCTGCCCTGGTTTTTCTGGCACCGCAGATGGCTCCCAGCAGCTGCCGCTAATGATGGATTTTCCAGAAAATGGGATGTGGAAAAACATTGTAGGGATTTTCCTTCTTTCCTCTTCTGCTTGAGGCCCTGGCTGGGGAGCTGTCCCTGGTGCCCCTGGTGGGTGTCTCATGCCTGCACTCACCCTTGTGTCCCACTGTCCTCCAGTCCCCGTCTCTGGATCATCTGACTGCCTAGGGCTTTTGCTTCTGGGCCCCTGCAGCCCGGCTTCTCAGAGGCACGGATTCCACAGCTGTCCTCCCTTTAGCCTCAGAGGAGCCCCTGCTTGAGTCTAACTGAAGTTTCTCATGGCACAGCCGTCCCCACTTGGGGCATTGTACTTGACATTGGGTGGAGTCTGTCTGCCTTTCCCTGGTCTCCTGGCCTGCCTCACCCCACCCCGGGGATGGTGTGGGTGCCCCAGCAGCCCACCTCTGGGCACACATGCTCGTGTGCAGTGGTAGAGGGCCTTGGCCTGTACTGGGAGACACCATGTGTGTGTGTCTCTCTCTCATTTTTTTTTTTAAAGCATATGAGACTGTCCCAAATTGTTTATTAGGTAGGAGTTTTATAAGCATTGCTTCCGTTAGCAGTATCAGCAGTGCTGGAGAGCGTTGCGCCTTCTCCAGGCTGCACGGCGAGAGCCCCACCATGCTTTGGTGATCCGCTGGGTGTCAGGATTCCTTCTTGTAGCTTTATGGAACGGATCAATGAGGATAAACTCAAAGAATTTGTATGTGGACTCTTCGCCAACCGTTAAGAATCCAGGGCTCTGCGGCCGTGCATTGGCATCCTGCTCGCTCCTCAGCAACAGACTGAAGGCTTTGAGCGAACTTCAGCGGCTTAACACAGTGATGCGCAGGTGCCATGGGCTCCCTTAGGCCTGGGCGGCTGCAGCTGCCATGCCACACGCAAATCCCATGTCTCCCATATCCTGCTGGGCCTGGTCTCCCAGTCTGTGTGCTGGATCGGCCGGCTGGGGTTGGGGGGGTTGCTGCTGTGGAGGGCACGGTGCACCCCGGAGGAAGGCCGACTGCTGCCTCCCCCACTGCTCTTGGCTTGCTTGTGAGCACCCAGTTTGGCTTACCCAGTGGCACCGCCAGATGGAAGGGGGGAGCTAGGCTCCGTTGTGAGGGGCAGAGGTGACCCTGCCAGAGGGTCCCGTCACTATGTCCCCTGACCCCCAAGGACCTCTCTGCTCCTGGAGTTCCTGGGACCCATGCTCTGGGCGTGTGCTCCCTGTCGCGCAGCCCTTGGGGGAAGGGACCTGCGTGTGCGCGCGCACACCCGCCAGTATCCAGATGGGAAACCCAGCTGCTCAGTGAGGTTGTCCGGGGCGCCTGGCTCGGGCGAGTCGGGGCGGGGCTCCGGCCCTGAGCCCACTGTCAGTGGACAGTGCCGCTTCTTGGAGTGGAGGAGGCCTTGCTGCCCTGACCTCCCAGGTTGGTGTGGGTGCTGGCCCCCCTTGCCCAGCCCCTCGCCGTCTGCTCCCCTCTGAAGCCCCCGCTCTAGGTCCCGCTGGGCATCCTGTCTGCCCCCGCCTGCACCGACTTTCTCCTGCTTGAAGAGCAGAATGAAAGTGTGGGAAATGGAGGGGCCTGCCTGCTCTCAGGAGTGGGGTTATTACCGTGCACCCCTCCAGCGCTTTCTTTAGTTGAGTTTGAACAGTCATGGGGAGCGGGGGGACTGCATCTTGCAGCTGCGTTTCTCCTGCCTCTGTGGCTAAGCGGGGGTGTGAGCCACACCTGCTGACCAGCTCCTGTCACATCTCATGGGCGAGGGGAAAGACGGCTGTGCCTCGGGGCGTGCATGTGGCTGTGCTGGTGCCCAAAGCAGTCGGACTCTCAGGGCATGCGGCATTACTGGGTGGCACCCACACTGCCGTTTTGCGCTTGTTGCCGGGATAGAACCTTTGCCAAACCAGGTGTCCCCCCAGCCTGCACGGTCAGGCCACTGGTCAGAGCAGCGGTGGGGCTGCAGGTCCTCTGGGCTGAAGCCTCCGTCCCCATCTGGTCCCAGCAGGAGCTCCAGTCGCAGCCCTGACCCTGTGGGACCCCCGTCCAGTCTCAGAGGTCCTGCTGCTGGAAGGACCCTGCCCCTTGCAGCTATGTAGCTCTTTTGACTGTGCCTGAGGTTCTACTCACAGCCCCTCTTGAGGAAGCCTCCGATTCAGGGGAGAACTTTGGTCTTGCCCACCTTTGCCCACCTACTGCCTGTACCCTCCTGCCTGAGGCCTTATGATTTGGAGGCTGCCTGTGGCCTGCTGCCTCCCCAGGCAGGCTGCAGCCAGCATCAGCTGAGCACGTCATGTCCACATGCCGTCCACTCAGCGCCAAGTCTCCCGATGGCTGCCCCCTATGCAGAGGGAGAGACCGGGCTCCCAGGGGTTAGCTGAGTGCGTCCACAGTCCCCCTTTCCTCACCCCCTTGGTGGGGGCCGGAGGGGGACAGGAGCCCCTTTGGGCCTGGCTTCCCTTATGTCACCTGCAGTCAGGTGGTGCCCTTCCAGAAGTCCCCCAGGTGGCCACCTGGCTGTGTTGGAAGTCAGATCACGTGAGCAGCCCGACTGAGAACTGGCCCCCAGCCCTTGGCCCCCAGCCAGTATTTGGGTATAGGTGGCCATGAGGCCCCATGTGGATAGCAGGTCCCCAGGAAGGAGCAGTGGTCAGGGGCTGGGGTGGGGGCCATTTCCTGAGCCTCGTTCCGGAAGTGGTCCTGGACATTGAGCCAGGCAGAGGTATCATACCAGGCATCCCAGCATCACCCCTGGGCATGGTCTTGGGGTCTGGGCTGGCACTCAGGCCCCTGGCTTCCAGGAGGGCCTTGTCTTCACACCAGCCAATTCTTATTAAGTTCTTGCTGTATGTGGGGCAGCGGGAGAGAGCAAAACCCATTCCAGAGGGTGGCTGATGGAGCTGGGCTTCAGGAAACCCCTCAGGCTGCCACGGGAGCTTGGATTAGAGGGACTGTGAAGGCTGGGCGGGTGCCCGGGGATGGGGGTCTGGACCAGGCTGTGGCTTGGGTAGGGTGGGGGAGTCTGAATGTTTTAGGAGCTGGGTTGACAGGACCTGGAGACAGATAGGCCTGGAGGAGGCATTGACAGACCTTTGGCCTCTGTATGACTGGGTGGTCATCAGTGGGAAGGGCAGGCCTGGTGAGAGGCATTCTGGGGACATCAGAGGGCCAGAGTGACACCTGGAAGGGCAGAAGCTCCAAGGGTGGGAGGCCCAGGCCTCGTCAGTTTGGAGACTATGGCAGGAGGTGTAGACCTGTGGGAGCACAGGGAGGCCTGGGGGGAGCGGCGACTGGAGGTGTCCACTGAGTCAGGCTGGTCCGGGGTCCCTGCCCAGGAGGTGGACAAGTCAGGCGACTGGCCTCCACCTCTATGCCGGGCGGGGAGGTGGAATTGTTGGCTAGAGAGTGTATCCTCGGAAAGACTAGCGAGGGGCTGGGGTCATGTAATCATTGGAGTGTAGTCACTGGTGTGTCACCACCACGTCACCTGCATTGGGGGTGATGGTAGACAAAAAGTGCTGTTGTGCTGTTTTCATTGGTCTTTCTCCAGTTGTTATGAGACCGGATGTTTTTCTGTGTATCTGTGACATTTGTATATTTTTCGTTAATCTTGCCTATTCTTATCTTTGGCCTTTTTTTTTCCCCTGGAGTAGCTTGCTTTCTTTATGGTTTGTTAACAGCATATGTGGAAGGGGGATTATGGGCCTTTAATCCATCATCTAAATTGCTAGTGCTTTTCCCAGCTTGTAGTTTGTTTTCTGATTTTATGATATTTTGTGTGGAAGTTGCATGTTTTTGTGCAGTTGGATCTTTCGGCTTTTGATGTTTTATTTCTGCTCATAGTTTCATGCTTTGAGAACCTGTGACTCTTCTCCCGTGTCTTGCACTGTGTTCGGTTCTCTGATATGGTTCTGTTGAGCTTGAGGGCCTGGGATTATGGAGATCCAGCTCTAACTCTGGTGCCCAGACCCCAGAGACTTAGCACAGGCTGTCAGTACTGCTCTGCTATGGGGTCATCCACCAGAGCCCCCTTCCCGTTTGTGTGGTCTGTGCCACATTCCCCCCACCCTCCAGCTGGTAGCAGCTGGGCCCCTGGCCCTGGAAGCCCCTGGGCTGCCTTGTGTGCTCTGAACCGTGTGTGGAGGGGTGAAGCCTGCCCTCCATGGTGCAGTCCTGCTGGGCGAGGGGGCAGGGGGTGGGAGGGGAAGGGGCAGGGCATGGATGGAGTGCTGAGGGGCCAGCTCTCTCCTGCCTCGGGCTCTCCAGATGAGAGTTCGTTCAGGTCTTCCACCTCTGGCCCTGGGAAGAGGGAGCTCAGAGGGTGGGAGGCTGCAGCTGGAGAGCATCTGAGGTGGGCCCGGGTGGACTTTGTGCCCTGCCTTGGGCCCCAGCACTGACCTGCAGCTGCTTTGCACTCTAGAGATGTCTCCCACAACCTGCTCCGGGCGCTGGACGTCGGGCTTCTGGCGAACCTCTCGGCGCTGACGGAGCTGTGAGTGTCCCCTCCAGGGCCGCTGTGGGATTCCACGCAGTGGGCAGGTGGCGGCTGCCTGTCACTGTTGTGGTTAAGGGGGCTCGCATCAGACCCTGTTGAATCTCTCCTTTCTTCCAGGGACATAAGCAACAACAAGCTTTCTACATTAGAAGAAGGAATATTTGCTAATTTATTTAATTTAAGTGAAATGTAAGTTTTGTTGGTTTTGGTGGCTGTCGGCAGCTGGGCCCATGGCCCCCACACCTGCCCTCTGAGCCTGCCCCGCCCCCTGCAGAAACCTGAGCGGGAACCCGCTGGAGTGTGACTGTGGTCTGGCCTGGCTGCCGCGCTGGGCAGAGGAGCAGCAGGTCCGCGTGGTGCGGCCCGAGGCGGCCACGTGCGCTGGGCCCGGCCCCCTGGCCGGCCGGCCCCTCCTCAGCGGCCCCCTGTTGGACAGCGGCTGTGGTGAGTGTGGGTGGGCGGGACACACTTGTTCCCTCCCTGCCTGGCAGCTTTGGCCAAGCAGTCGGCGGGAACCCTGCCGGTTTTCAGGGGTCTCCAGCCTAGGGTGGCAGATGGGGATCGGGGAACAGCTGCATGAGAGAAATAATTACAGGGGCTGAGACAGACTGACTGGGGGAGGGGTCAGGGAGGCCCTCTGGACCAGGGGACCATGTGGGCGGGAGGCGGGGAGACCAGCCTGGGGGTGGGGGTGAGTGCCACACAGCCGTTGGAGGGTCGGAGATGATGTGATCTGGGATGTAGAATGGGGTGGAGTGCACCCTAGGGACCAGCCTGCCTGCCCCTTCCAGGTGAGGAGTACGTCGCCTGTGTCCCTGACGACAGCTCGGGCGCCGTGGCGCTGGTGGCTTTCTCAGCTGCCCACGAGGGCCCGCTGGCCCCTGAGGCCTGTAGCGCCTTCTGCTTCGCGGCTGGCCAGGGCCTCGCGGCCCTCTCAGAGCAGGGCAGGTGCCTGTGCGGGTTGGCCCGGCCTCCCAATGCCTCTTCGGCCTGCCTACCCTCCTGCTCCAGCCCCCCACTGCCCCCCACCCCTACCTGCCGGGGACCCACCCTCCTCCAGAACATCTTCCCTGCCTCCCCAGGGGCTGCCCTGGTGGGGCCCCAAGGACCTCTGGCCTCTGGCCAGCCTGCAGCCTTCCACGTCACTGCCTCACTGCCAGTCAGCTCCACGCGCTGGGACTTCGGCGACGGCTCCCCTGAGGTGGACGTTGCTGGCCCGGATGCCACTCACCACTATGTGCTGCCTGGGCGCTATCCCGTGACAGCTGTGCTGGCCCTGGGGGTCGGCTCTGCTCGGCTCTGGGCAGAGGTGCGGGTGGAGGCGGCTCCCATAGCCCTGGAGCTCATGTGTCTGGCCTCTGTGCATAGCGACGAGACCCTGAAGCTCGGCGTCCGAAACCGTGGCGGCTCCGGCCTCGAGGCCACCTACAGCATCGTGGCCCTGGGCGAGGAGCCAGCCCGAGGTGGGGCCGCCTCGCCCCTGGGCCTGAGTCGGGGTGGGTGGGGCAGCCTTGGTTGGGCACACATCGATGCCCCGTCTCTCTGCCCTCTGACCCCCCAGTGGTGCATCCGCTCTGCCCCTCGGACACTGAGATCTTCCCTGGTAACGGACGCTGCTACCGCCTGGTGGTGGAGAAGGCGGCCTGGTTGCAGGCTCAGGAGCAGTGCCGGGCCTGGGCCGGGGCCGCCCTGGCCATGGTGGACAGTCCTGCCGTCCAGCACTTCCTGGTCTCCCGCGTCACCAGGTGCCTGCCCAAATGCTGCTGGTCCTCGGAGAGGCTGGGAGGTGGGGGGAGGTCCCCAGAATGCTGGGGTGGGGATGGAGCATGAGCACACTGGGGTATCTGGAGGTGCTGTGTCCGGCCAGCCAGCCTGGATCTGGGGATGAGGAGCCATGTTGTGCTCGTGGGTGGCCGTTCCTATCCGCTCTCTCGGCACAGATGTGGACACAGGGGTGCCCCCTGTGGGAGGTGCACCCCCGGCCCTGTATCCTTCCCCCACTGTCCCTTGCTGGGCCCCTCCTGGCAGGGACAGGGGAGGTTCTGGTGTGACCATGGTGGCTGCGCTTCCTCCTGCTCCTCATGCTGCTCCCCCCTGGGTGGTCACTGCTGCCAAGCGCTGCCCACGCATGAGGAGCCTCTTGGACACTCTGGCTGCCCAGGCCTGTGGGGGCGTGTGCTCTGTAGTGGTCACCATAGGTGGCCCCGCCTGGTCTCTAGTCAGCCCTCAGCACCTGCCATGGCTGGGGGGCGGGATGGGGTGGAGGCTGGCCCCCCTCCTCTCCCAGGGTCCCTGTGTGGGAAGGGGCTGATTGGACTGTGGGTCACCCTGGACTTCCCGAGGGGAAATAGAGGCCCAAAGCAGTCAAAGCGCTTGCCCAAGGTCACTTGGTTCGCAGGTAGTAATGCAGCCCCAGCACCCAGCTCTGACCACAGCACCTCAGCCACCCCTGCTGCCTGTCCCTCTGTCTGACCCTGTCCCAATATTTGTCCCTGTCCTTGTATCTACAAGCCCTGCCTCCAGGAGGGTCTCTCTGCCCTGGCAGAGCTGTGGGGAGTAGCCTGTTTGGCGGCTGATATGTGGGTGTCTTGGTCCCCAAATGCCACACCTGGAGCCTCACCTCCGGACACACACAGGTCTACGTGGCCCTGGGCCAGAGTGAGGTGGAGCCCCATGAGGGTCTCAGCTGGGCCCCTGGCCCCATCGGATGGGTGATTGGGTGGGCATTGGTGTGGGCCTTGCTTGCCAAGTCATGTCTGAGCCTCAGTTTCCCCATTTGGAAAGTGGGGACAGAGGCAGAGCCTGCCTGACAGGCTGCTCTGAGGAGGGTGCCCCCAGAGAGAGGGCAGAGGGAGGGGTGCTTGTCTCCGGGGAGCCCCCGAGCGCCTGCCCTTCCCTCTGTCTGCCTGCAGGAGCCTGGACGTGTGGATCGGCTTCTCAGCTGTGGAGGGGGTAGAGGTGGGCCCAGCGCCACAGGGTGAGGCCTTCAGCCTGGAGAGCTGCCAGAACTGGCTGCCCGGGGAGCCGCACCCCGCCACAGCTGAGCGCTGCGTGCGGCTCGGGCCTGCTGGGCAGTGCAACACGGACCTGTGCTCGGCACCGCACAGTTACGTCTGTGAGCTGCGGCCCGGAGGTGCGCTGGGGCCCCTGGGAGGCTGGGGAGCACCTGGTGCCCTGGCCCAGGACACCCCTCCTCCAAAGCATACAGGGTCCCCTGGCCACCCCGGGAGCTCCTCCCATCCTGGCCAGGACAGCTGCCCCTGGCACCCCAGTTCATTCCTTAGCTGTTCAGTGTTCGTTAGGTGTTGGGTGAGTGTCTACTGTCCCGGACTGAGCCCACGCTGGACAAAACAGGTGGAGGGAGCCAGGGGCTACTGCCACGTGGCTCAGTCCCAGGTCTGGCCCCACCCTGGGCCCCCAACACACTCCTCCTCGGTCTGGGAACAGCACCTCATTGCACACTTGCACCCCAGGCCCTGTGTGGGATGCAGAGAACTTCCTCGTGGGAGCACCCAGTGGGGACCTGCAGGGGCCCCTGAGCCCCCTGGTGCAGCAGGAGGCCCTCTCAGCCCCCCGGGAGCCCGTTGAGGTAGGCTGGCCTTCCAGGCTTCTTGCCCTGGCTGTTGCAGTTCCCTTTAAAAAACAAGAAGCCTTTTTCTGGGCGTTATTAACATTCTGTGTCCAGTAGAGTCAGTGCAGAGGGGAGTAGCACCCAGGCCTGGCATCGGGAGAGCCCTGAACGCTCCTGAGCCTTTTCTCTCGGTGCTTGGGGATTTTTTAGAAATCAAGGTACAATTCCTGTTGCTCACAGATGGTTTTGACCTGATTTTTTTCTCCTGAGTGACATTGTCTCCCACTGTGTGAAATGAGGCCAGTGGGGGCCTCTTGAAGGCCCATCTGGTGGCTCCTCCCCTCTGACCTGGTGGGTGTTTGGGCATCGGGGTTGGGCCGGCTGAGGGCCGGGGTTGGTGGAGCTGAGTGGCCCCCCTGCCCTGGCAGGTGATGGTGTTTCCTGGCTTGAGCCCGAGCCGCGAAGCCTTCCTCACTGCTGCCGAGTTCGGGACCCCGGAGCTCAGCGGGCCTGTCCAGCTGCGGCTGCAGGTGTATCGGGCCATGCGAGGAACAGGTGGGACTCCATCCTGGCAGTGGGACTTGGGGGGCTCGAGCGGCCTCTCTGCACTGTGGTGTCTGCTGGTCCCTTGCCCACTGGACTGGTCTCCAGCATCAAGGTGGACAGAGTGGGGTCCACAGAGATGCCAACTCATGCTGGGGATCCCAAGGATGGGTTTGGTGGGGAACTTGCTGGGGCTGGGGACTCTCTGGGGTCAGTCAGCTGGCCTGGTGTGGGGAGGGTTAGAGGAGTGATGGTGGGGGACGGGTACACTGCCTGGCGAGACCTCACATCGTAGCAGGGCGTCCTTATGATCTGTTAGCAAATTGGGGTACCTGACACCCCTTCTTTCCTTGCAGGGGCCCCAGGAAACAGCAGCGAGCCCCAGAGTAGGTCCCTGGAAAACAGGACTGAGCCCATCCCTACGTGCACACCAGAAGGACACCCGTGCCCCAGATCCAACATCTGCCTGCCTCTGGACGCCCCCTGCCACCTTCGGGCTTGTGCCAACGGGTCCACATCAGGGCTGGGGCTCCCTGGGATCTCCTATGCATTGTGGAAAGAATTCCTCTTCTCTGTGCCTGCGGGCCCCCCCGCCCAGTACTCGGTGTGTATCACTGGCCTAGGTGCCTTCTGCCTCCCCGTCAAACACAAACAAAATGCAGATTGTTCTGCACAGCCCTCCAGGTCCCCAACCCACCCGCCTCCCGCCTCGGCAGTGCTCTCCTCCTCTGCCAACCGTGAGAAGCTCCCGCCCCAGGGCCTTTGCACTTGCCTTTTAAGGAGGACTCTTCCCCTCTCTGGGCAAGGCTGGCCAATGTCCAGAAGTCCCTCCCCTGTCTGGGGAAGCCCCACCCCTGCCTGCATCCTCTCTGCCCTGTGTGTTCCGTCTGTCCCCATCTTGAGTGCCTTGGGGACCTCTGTGAAGCCTGATGGTGTGTGAGTGAATGAGGAGTGTTGACACCCCTGTAGGGGGTGACTCTGGGTTACCCCAGGGGGGTTCTGCCGCCCGCTGGAGCCCCTGGCCCAGTGCTGCCTACAGGTCCCTGACCCACTGTGAGGACCTGACACAGGCCCACCCCCCTCTCCTGTAGGTCACCTTCCACGGCCAGGACAGCCCCCTGCTCCCTGGTGACCTCATCAGCTTGCAGCACGATGCCGGACCGGGCGCCCTCCTGCGCTGCCCCCCGGCACTCGGCATCCCTGGCTCCAAGGCCCCATACTTCTCCACCAACGTCTCAGCCTGGCTGGCCCACCTGCCTGCCCAGCTGGAGGCGGCCCCGGCTGGCCCTGCCTGCGCCCTGCGGCTGCTTGTTGCCACAGAGCGGCTCACCCCTCTGCTGGGCCTGAGCCCCAACCCGGGGCTGCGGCGGCCGGGGCGCTATGAGGTCAGGGCCACAGTGGGCAACAGCGTGTCCAGGCACAACCTGTCCTGCAGCTTCAACGTGCTCTCCCCGGTGGCAGGGCTTCGGGCCATCTACCCGGCCCTCTACGACGGCCGCCTCTACATGCCCACCAACGGCTCGGCCTTGGTGCTCCAGGTGGACTCCGGTACCAACGCCACGGCCACGGCACGCTGGCCTGGGGGCAACGTCAGTGCGCCCTTTGAGGCTGCCTGCCCTGCCATTGTGGCTGCCCTGGTGCCCGGCTGTGCCCACGAGGCCAATAGCACCCTGTTCTCGGTGCTGGCGCTGCCTGGGCTCAGCGAGGGCGAGCACGATCTGGCAGTTGTGGTGGAGAACGGTGCTGGCCAGGCCAACCTCAGCCTGCGGGTGAAGGCTGAGGAGCCCATCCGCGGTCTCCGCGCCACGCCCAGCCCTGAGGCTCGTGTGCTGCAGGGCGTCCTGGTGGTGAGTGTGGGCCCCCCCCCCGCCCCGCCCTGAGACAAGGTGCCTATGCAGAGGGCGGCCTCTCCCCAGCGAGGAGAGCACTTGGCCGCCGAGGACAGTGGGCTCAGTGTCAGTTTCTGGGCAGGTCCTGTTCAGTGGCTCCTCAGATGTTTCGTTAATTCCTAAGTTACTGGGAAGTCACCTGTGAAACAGTTGCTCTGAAAACGCTTCTTTTTGCTGTCACATTTCCTGCACGAATTGTCAAGCTCTTCACCCACCTCTGACCTCGCTGATCCTGGGTGTGTTTTCGGGGCCCTGCTGTGTTCTCACCTGGCTAAAGTGAGCGCTTTTTGAGGTTGGGGTCTGATGCCCCCCGGCCACTGTCGGTGCCACTCCGGGAGGGGCTGTCCCTGTCCCTGTTCTGGGAGCACCCACCTCACATAAGGCAGCCACCAGTTCTGCAGCCTTAGCACAGGGGCTGTTGGGCAGTTGTATCCCCTTCCCCGGGCTTCCCTGTTCACACCTGTTCTATCAGGTGACTCAGGTAAACATCCAGAACCATGAGGCCCATTGAGACTCACGTGCCTTCCCAAATGGCACTGTGCTGTCCAGCTACGGGGGCCTGAGCAGGAGCCCTGGGATGGGGGTGCACAGACTGAGGTAGGTTGGCTTCTTGTCACGGGTGTTGGGTTTACTTTACAGATGAGGAAACTGAGGTACAGAGAGGTCAGGATGTAACCAAGCCCAGGCTCAGCCCTGCACTGTGTGGCCTCTTTAGCCTAGAGGGAAGCCCCATAGGGAGCTATGTCCAGGCGGATAGACGTGGGTTGAGGGCACAGTTGTTCCCCCAAAGACCCTGGGCTGGGGCAGGGCCATGGCCAGCTGACGCTGTGCCCTTTTGCAGAGATACAGCCCCGTGGTGGAGGCTGGCTCAGACGTGGTCTTCCGCTGGACCATTGATGACAAGCAGTCCCTGACCTTCCACAATGTGGTCTTCAACGTCATCTACCAGAGCGCCGCAGTCTTCAAGCTCTCGGTGGGCGGGGGGCGTGGGCACAGGGTGGAGAGTAGGGTGGAGGGGGGCGGGGGCGGGGGCTGGGCTGTCCGCTGCTCACCTGTGCCTTCTGTTCTGCTTTGCTCCCGAGGACCCCATGGCAGCTGTGGGTGAGTGCGGGGAGGGGCTTTGTCCACGCTGCCCTGTGGCCGGCTGGTGGCCTGCTCACTGCCGCCTGTCCCCACAGCTGACGGCCTCCAACCATGTGAGCAACGTCACCGTGAACTACAACGTCACCGTCGAGCGGATGCACAGGATGCGGGGCCTGCGGGTGTCTGCGGTGCCGCCCGTGCTGCCCCCCAATGCCACGCTGGTGCTGGCAGCTGATGTGCTGGTGGACTCGGCCATGGAGGTGGCCTTTCTGTGAGTGTGCTGGGCTCCTGGGTGGGGCCCCAGCCTCCACCTCCTCATCTGTCAGGACGTGCTGGGTACATAGGACGTTGGGAGCGGCTGCGGGGCTGCAGCAGGGCGGGTGGTACCCTGAAAGGAGGTGCAAGGAAAGGGACTACAGCCGGGCCCTCCCCACCCCTCCCTCCTACCCCTCCCTCCTACCCCTCCCTCCTAGCCTGCTCACCGCCTGCTCGCTGCCCTGGCAGGTGGTCCTTTGGGGATGGGGAGCAGGTGATCAGCCAGTTCAAGCCTCCATACAACGAGTCCTTCCAGGTCCCAGACCCCACAGTGGCCCAGGTGCTGGTGGAGCACAACATCACACACACCTACACTGTCCCAGGTAAGGGGCAGGCCTGCTGCCCTGCCAGCCTCCAGCTTGGGCGAGCCCTGCCCCGGGGACAGCCCCTCCCTGGGGGACAGCCCCCCTTGGTCCTGCCTCCCGGGATCCAGCCTGGGCTGATGGCGCAGGGCCCTCACTGGGGTGAAGAAGGGATGTCCAGGGTTGAGGGGTGGATTAGGCCTCTGAGACCCATGATTCAAGTCTGCCGGCCAGAAACCGGACCCTTCTATCCCCTCCTGACTCCTCCCCTGAGCCTTTTTTGGGGGAGAAGGGAAGGTTCCTTTTAGTCATTTTTGAAATTCCAGAAGCCTCACACACACAAATGCAGAGTAAACAGTGGTGCCCCTATGATCCCAGCCCTGCACCTATGCCTGCCCTGTCACCCCAAGGGCACTCGTACCTGGAGACGGTCGATCTTCATCTTTCTGCCTCAGCCCTGCGTCTCGCCCTGTGCTGAGAGCACCTGGGCCTGGGTCCAAGGGCGTTCTCTGTTCTCGTTATGACTGGGGCCCTGCTTTGCGCCTCACCCCCACCCCAGGCCCCTGCCCACAGCACGGGGTTAGGAGGGGTTCTGCTGAGTAGGTGGTGGCGGCGGCTCCGGCCCCGTCCCCATTCTGGGCCTGTCTGCCAGGTGAATACAACCTGACCCTGCTCGTGTCCAGTACCTTCGAGAACCTGACGCAGCAGGTGCCTGTGAGTGTGCGCGCCACCCTGCCTGCCATGGCCGTGGCCACGGGCAGCCGGGTCCTGGTGGCTGGCTGGCCTGTCACCTTCTTCCCACACCCGCTTCCCTCGCCTGGGGGTGTCCTGTACACGTGGGACTTCGGGGATGGCTCCCCAGCTGTAACACAGCCCCAGCCAGAGGTCAACCACACGTTCGCCTCGAGCGGCGCATACCACATCCGACTGGAGGTCAACAACACGGTGAGCAGCACAGTGGCGAGTATCAGCGTCCGTGTCTTCGAGGAACTCCGTGGCCTGACCGTGAGCCTGAGCCCAGCCGTGGAGCAGGGTGCACCCGTGGTGGTCAGCGCCAGCCTGGATTCGGGCGACAACGTCACATGGACTTTCGACATGGGGGATGGCACGGTGCTCACAGGCCCTGAGGCCACGGTAGAGCACGTGTACCTGCGGGCGCAGAACTGCACGGTGACCGTGGGCGCGTCCAGCCCCACTGGAAACCTGGCCCGGAGCCTGCCCGTACAGGTCTTCGTCCTGGAGGTGCTGTGGATCGACCCTACGGCCTGCATCCCCACCCAGCCACACGCCCAGCTCACAGCCCACGTCACTGGGGACCCTACCCACTACATCTTCGACTGGACCTTCGGGGACGGCTCGTCCAACACAACCGTCCGAGGGGACCCGACAGTGATGCACAATTTCACACGTAGCGGTACATTCCCCTTGGCGCTGGTCCTGTCGAGCCACGTGAACAAGGCACATTACTTCAGCAGCATCTGCGTGGAGCCCGAGGTGGGCAACATCACCGTGCGGCCCGAGAGGCAGTTCGTGCGGGTCGGGGACGCAGCCCGGCTAGTTGCCTGCGCCTGGCCCCCATTCCCCTACCGCTACACCTGGGACTTCGGCACCGAGGATGCTGCTGCCCGCGTCGGGGGCCCTGAGGCCACATTCACCTACTGGGACTCAGGTTCCTACCTGGTGACGGTCACCGTGTCCAACAACATCTCAGCCGCCAACGACTCGGCACTCGTGGAGGTGCAGGAGCCCGTGGATCTCACAGGCATCAGGGTCAATGGCTCCCACGTGCTGGAGCTACAGCAGCCCTACCTGTTCTCTGCTGTGGGACGCGGGCACCCCGCCACCTACCTGTGGGATCTGGGGGATGGCGGGCGGCTCCAGGGCCCTGCGGTCACCCACGCCTACAGCAGCACGGGCTGCTTCCCCGTCAGGGTGTCCGGCTGGAACGAGGTGAGCCGTGGGGAAGCCCAGCTGAATGTCACCGTGCAGCGGCGCGTGCGGGGGCTCAGCGTCAACGCCAGCCGCACGGTGGTACCCCTGAATGGCAGTGTGAGCTTCAGCACCTCCCTGGAGGCGGGCAGTGACGTGCACTACTCCTGGGTCCTCTGTGACCGCTGCACACCCATCCCTGGGGGCTCCACCATCTCCTACACCTTCCGGTCTGTCGGCACCTTCAACATCATTGTCACTGCTGAGAATGAGGTGGGCGTCGCCCAGGACAGTATCTTCATCTATGTCCTGCAGCACATCGAGGGGCTGCAGGTGGTGGGCGGCGGCGGCAGCTGCTGCTTCCCCACCAACCGCACGCTGCAGCTGCAGGCCGCAGTCAGGGATGGCACCAACATCTCTTACAGCTGGACCGCTCAGCGGGACAGTGGCCTGGCCCTGGCTGGCAGTGGCAAAGCCTTCTCGCTCACTGTGCTCGAGGCTGGCACCTACCACGTCCAGCTGCGGGCCACCAACATGCTGGGCAGCACCTCGGCCAACCGCACCGTGAACTTTGTGGAGCCTGTGGGGTGGCTGGCCGCCGCCGCCTCCCCGAACCCGGTGGCTGTCAATGCAAGTGTCGCCCTCCGTGCTGAGCTGGCTGGTGGCAGTGGTGTCACTTACACCTGGTCCCTGGAGGAAGGGCTGGGCTGGGAGACCCCAGAGCCATCCACCACCCACACCTTTCCCAGCCCCGGCCTGCACCTGGTCACAGTCACGGCCAAGAACCAACTGGGCTCAGCCAACGCCAGCATTGAGGTGGCTGTGCAAGTGCCTGTCAGTGGCCTCAGCATCAGGGCCGGTGAACTGGACTGCAGCTTTGTGGTGGCCAGTTCCACCGTGCCTTTCTGGGGGCAGCTGGCCTCGGGCACCAACGTGAGCTGGTGCTGGGCCGTGCCGGGTGGCAGCAGGCATGGCCAGCACATCGCCATGGTCCTCCCCGACGCCGGCACCTTCTCCATTCGGCTCAACGCCTCCAACGCGGTCAGCTGGGTCGTGGCCACACACAACCTCACGGTGGAGGAGCCCATCGTGGGCCTGGTGCTATGGGCCAGCAGGAAGGTGGTGGAGCCCGGGCAGCTGGTTCACTTTCAGATCCTGCTGGCTGCCGGCTCGGCCGTCAGCTTCCACCTACAGGTCAGCGGGGCTGGCCTCGAGGTGCTCCCCGGGCCCCACTTCTCCCGCAGCTTCCCCCGGGTCGGGGACTACACGGTGAGCATCCAGGCCGAGAACCACGTAAGCCGGGTGCAGGCACAGGTGCGTGTCTCGGTGCTGGAGGCCGTGGGTGGGCTCCAGGTGCCCGACTGCTGCGAGCCGGCCATTGCCACGGGCGCCGAGAGGAACTTCACGGCCCGGGTGCAGCGGGGTTCCCGTGTTGCCTACGCGTGGTACTTCTCGCTGCAGAAGGTCCAGGGGGACTCGCTGGTCATCCTGTCGGGTCGCGACGTCACCTATACCCCCGTGGCCGCGGGGCAGCTGGAGATCCACGTGCGAGCCTTCAACGAGCTGGGCGGCATGAACCACACGCTCGTGGTTGAGGTCCAGGACGTCATTCAGCACGTGGCGCTGCGCAGTGGCCGCTGCTTCACCAACCGCTCGGCCCGCTTCGAGGCTGCCACAAGCCCCAGCCCCCGGCGTGTGGCCTACCACTGGGACTTTGGGGACGGGGCCCTGGCAGAGGACACGGAGGTTCCCTGGGCGGCTCACTACTACCTGCAGCCTGGGGACTACCGTGTGGAGGTGAACGCCACCAACCTGGTGAGCTTCTTTGTGGCGCAGACCACGGTCACCGTCCACGTGCTGGCCTGCAGGGAGCCCGAGGTGGATGTGGCCCTGCCCCCGCAGGTGCTTATGCGGCGTTCCCAGCGCAACTACCTGGAGGCCCACGTTGACCTGCGTGACTGCGTCACGTACCAGACTGAGTACCGCTGGGAGGTGTACCGCGCCACCAGCTGCCAGCGGCCTGGGCGCATGGCCCGGGTGACCCTGCCCAGTGTGGATGTGAGCCGGCCCCAGCTGGTGGTGCCACGGATGGTGCTGCCTGTGGGCCACTACTGCTTTGTGTTCGTGGTGTCGTTTGGGGACACGCCGCTGGCACGGAGCATCCAGGCCAATGTGACGGTGGCCCCTGAGCGCCTGGTGCCCATTGTCGAGGGTGGTTCCTACCGTGTGTGGTCAGACTCTCAGGACCTGGTGCTGGATGGGAGCAAGTCCTATGACCCCAACCTGGAGGACGGTGACCAGACGCCGCTCAGCTTCCACTGGGCCTGCGTGGCCTCGACACAGGTCAGCCACATGGCGGGGCAGTCGTCCTCCTGATCCCCCTTAGGTCGTTTGTGTGAATGAGGCTGGCAGGCTCTTGGGTCCGCTTGATATGTCTGAGTGCCTGGTGGGCTCCATCCCAGCAGGGTGAGGGGTCTTCCCAGCCGTCCCTGGGCCAGGCTCTAATTGGAGGCAGGCCTAGGGTCTCACCCCCGTGCGCCCCCCCTCCCACCACCCCATTATGGACTGCAGAGTGAGACTGGCGGGTGTGCGCTGAACTTCGGGCCCCGTGGGAGCAGCGTGGTCACCATCCCCCGGGAGCGTCTGCAAGCCGGTGTGGAGTACACCTTCAACCTGACTGTATGGAAGGCAGGCCGCAAGGAGGAGGTCACCAACCAGACGGTGGGTGCTGCCCTGGCCCAGCCCTGGGTGGAGCTACCGGCCCCCAGGGTAGGGGGGACTGCCAGAGAGGCTGAGTGCACAGGGCCCCTGCCTGCACATAGTACTGAGCACCCATTTTTTTTTTTTTTTTTAATTTATTTATCTTTGGCTGTGTTGGGTCTTTGTTGCTGCGCGTGGGCTTTCTCTAGTTGCGGTGAGTGGGAGCTACTCTTTGTTGTGGTGTGCAGGCTTCTCATTGTGGTGGCTTCTCTTGTTGCAGAGCACGGGCTCTAGACGTATGGGCTTCAGTAGTTGTGGCACACGGGCTCAGTAGTTGTGGCTCACGGGCTCTAGAGCACAGTCTCAGTAGTTATGGCGCATGGGCTTAGCTGCTCCGTGGCATGTGGGATCTTCCCGGGCCAGGGCCCGAACCTGTGTCCCGTGCATTGGCAGGCAGATTCTTAACCACTGCGCCACCAGGGAAGTTCCCGAGCACCCATTTTTAAGGTTTTTTTTGGTTTTTTAGTTTTTTGTTTTAGTGCTTCTAGAAGCTATTGCTTTTAAGTTATTATTACTCTTGGTGCTAATTCTACTTAATGAGATGCTCATCTGGCATTGCTTTCTTCTAAAAAGGCCATAGCTGCACATGAAGCTTAGAGGCGCAGCACAGGCCCTAGTGGTTTGTGAGAAATTTACTATCTCCGCAGCCCTGAAGGCCAACAGCGAGGAGACACGTCCTTTCCCCAGAGCATGGTGTCCCCTCCCTGAATGGGGAGGGCCTGTTCTTGCCTGTGTGTAGAGCACGCTCTCTCTCCCTCTCTAAGCCGCCAAGTGGTCAGGACCATGTATGCTTGGCCCCATGGCACCACTCCTGCTGCTGTAACAGGAGCGGGTGCATCAGGCCCTGCTGGTGCCCGGGATGGGGTGTCCGTCCCCCATGCCAGGTTTCTGCCTGGAGTGGCCGTCTGGGGCTCTCTGATGTGGGCCCCACCCCCAGTGCAGAGAGCAGTGCGAGGCTCAGATGGGGCCGCGCTGAGCTGAGCTATGCTTGTCCCCACGCGGACACTCGTCCATCCATACCTTCATGCCTCTGTTTATCTATCCGTTTGTAGCCGAGCACCTGTCGAGTGCCTGCTATGTGCCAGGCCCAAGACCGGCCCGGGGTGCTGCAGAAGATAAGCCCATCATGGTCTGAGCTTCATTAAATTCCCTCCTCCCCCTATCCTCCCCCCCCACTGCCCCTCGCTAATCCTAGGAGTCACAAAGTGACGTAAATATCCTGGGTGAGGGCTGAGCTCATGGCCACACAGAACCTGGGCTTCGGGCTGACTTAGGAGTTGGTTGGGCCTGAGAGGAGCTTCTGCAGGTGGGAGGGTGGCAGGGGCAGGAGCCCTGCCCTTCCGTGGGTTTCGCTACCACCCGCCACATGGGGCAGACTCAAGGGTCTGGGCCTCAGGAGCAGAGCCCCAATCTGGAGGCTCCTGGCCAGGGTGGGCATGTCTCTCTCTAATCCTGCCCGGCCTCCAGGTGCTGATCCGGAGGGGCCGGGTACCCATCGTGTCCTTGGAGTGTGTGTCCTGCAAGGCGCAGGCGGTGTACGCAGTGAGCCGCAGCTCCTACGTGTACCTGGAGGGCCGCTGTGACAACTGTGGCGGGGGCTCCGAGCGCGGGGTGAGCAGGGGGCCCCGGGTGGGGACCTAAGGTGGGGGGGGCCTGGGGGAGACCCACCCCTGAGCACCTGCGATCTGGGTGCCCCCTCAGCGCTGGGCCGCGCACAGCTTTAGCAATGAGACGCTGGTGCTGGACGAGACAACCACGTCCACGGGCAGTGCAGGCATGCGGCTGGTGGTGCGGCGCGGCGTGCTGCGGGACGGCGAGGGCTACACATTCACGCTCACGGTGCTGGGCCGCTCAGGCCAGGAGCAGGGCTGCGCCTCCATCCATCTCGCCCCGAACCGCCCTCCACTGGGGGGCTCCTGCCGCCTCTTCCCGCTCGAGGCCGTGCGCGCCCTCACCACCAAGGTGCACTTCGAGTGTGTGGGTGAGTACAGCCATGGAGCCCTGGTGATGGGGGGCATGTGGGGACCCCGCTGATGCCCTGGGGGCCCACAGGCTGGCAGGACGAGGAGGACGCAGGTGCTCCACTGGTGTATGCCCTGCTGCTGCGGCGCTGTCGCCAGGGCCACTGCGAGGAGTTCTGTGTCTACAAGGGCAGCCTCTCCATCTATGGGGCCGTGCTGCCGCCCGGCTTTGCGCCCCACTTTGTGGTGGGCTTGGCTGTGGTTGTGCAGGACCAGCTGGGTGCCGCCGTGGTCGCCCTCAACAGGTGAGCCTGTGCCCGTGGAACAGGGCCTGGCCGGGGGTGGGAGGGGGGCCCGCCACCTGTTCATCCACAACCTCTGCCCACAGGTCTCTGGCCATCACCCTGCCAGAGCCCCCCGGAGAGTCCCCTGACGGCCCCCCAGATCTCACGCCCTGGCTGTACAGCCTCACAGAGAGCACGCTACCTGGGCTGCTGCGCCAGGCCGACCCCCAGCACGTCATCGAGTATTCGCTAGCCCTCATCGCTGTGCTCAACGAGGTCAGTGTGGCCGAGGAGCCCCTCCTGCACTGGCCTCTGTGCTGGGGGTGGCCCAGACACCCTCTCCTGACCAGAGCCTCGGTACCACTGCTGCTCCCAGCAGCACCCACTTGCGGGGCCCTCCCCAGTGCCAGGCTGCCCTCTCCTCTCCTCGTGCCCCCTCCTCTCCTCGTGCCCCTAGTCCCCACGTGGGGTCCTGGGGAACGCCCCTTTTGCCCTTGACACAGGGCTCGAGTCGCCACTGGTATTAGGCAGCGGCCGAGATGCCTGCCCTTGGCTGGCCTGCACTGTGGGCAGGGCTGCCCATCTCCTGCTGACGGCTCCCCTGTGCCTGCAGTACGAGCAGGCCCTGGCCACGGCGGCAGAGCCAGACCCCAGGCGGCAGCTGCGCGCCCAGATACGCAAGAACGTCACTGAGACCCTGGTCTCCCTGCGGGTCAACACCGTGGACGACATCCAGCAGGTTGCGGCCGCCCTGGCCCAGTGCACGGTAGGACGAGACACGGGCCCTGCGGCAGCCCTGGGCCCCCAACCCTGACGACCCGAGAGCTCCTTTCCCAGCCAAGTCTGTGTGGCCACGTTCCCGTTCTCAGCTGTCCCAGCGTGAGCCACAGGTGCCCCCCAGGGTGACCCTGCAGGGGTCCAGGGCACAAGGCTCAGGTGTGGGGAGGGGCGAGGCTGTTCTGTGCTCTCGCCTGTGGGCCTGTGGTTACACCTGACCCCGCCACCCTCGCCTAGGACTCAGCAACCGGGCTGGGCTGGGCTCTGTCTTGACGGCAGGGGGGACTGTGCTCAGGGTGGCAGGGGATTGCTGCCGAGGCCTCGTGGAGGAGAAGGGAAGGGAAGGTCTTCTGGGTGGGGGTCGCCCTGTCTGCGACCTGGCTTACTTGGCTGTGTGCGTGGCTGGGGTGGCCCGTGGGGCCACGTTACCTTGAACTCTGCCTGTGTGTGGGGAAGAGCCACTGAAGGGCTCCTGGCAGAGATGCCCATGGTTGTAGCCGTGTTTGGCATGGATTTTCCAGCTGCAACATGAAAGGTGGTTTGGAACGGCTCCACGGAGGTGGGGAGGCCACCGTCACAGAGGCTGCTCCAAGATCACAGCGAGCATGGCGGAGCTGAGCTGGGCTGAGGGGCAGAAGTGGGGGGAGCTGCTGCTGAGTGGCCCCTACCTGGCCTGGGTTAGCCAGGCTGGAGTGGGGCTGGACATGGTGATGGGCTCCCTGCAGGTGTCCAGCTGGGAATTCGTGTGCCGCTCGTGCCTGAAGAAGACACTGCACAAGCTAGAGGGCATGATGCGCATCCTGCAGGCCGAGACCGCCGCGGGCACCAGGACGCCCACTGCCATCGCCGACAGCATCCTCAACATCACAGGTGTGGGCGCCTGCTGCTCCCCGGACCTTCCCCCACCTCTCCCTCACCTCTACCCACCTTCCAGTCTCTGCCCCCCACCGGACCTCTCCCCCCAACCTCTCCCCCAACCTCTCTGCCACCTCTTCCCCCACCAGACCTCTCCCCTAACCATACCTCTCCCCCTGACCTTTCCCCATGATCCCTCTCCCCACTTCTCCCCCTAATCTCTCCTATCCGTAGGTGACCTCATCCACCTGGCCAGCTCGGACGTGCAGGGCCCACAGCCCTCGGAGCTGGGGGCAGAACCACCGTCGCTACTGGTGGCGTCCAGGGCCTACCAGCTCTCGTCGGCCCTCATGGGCATCCTCATGCGCTCCCGTGTGCTCAACGAGGAGCCCCTGACCCTGGCGGGTGAAGAGATCGTGGCACAGGGCAAGCGCTCGGACCCGCTGAGTCTGCTGTGCCAGGGCGACGCCTCGGGCCCCGGCTGCCACTTCTCCATCCCCGCAGCCTTCAGCGGGGCCCTGTCCAACCTCAGTGATGTGGTGCAACTCATCCTCCTCGTCGACTCCAACCCCTTCCCCTTTGGCTACATCAGCAACTACACTGTCTCCACCAAGGTGGCGTCCATGGCTTTCCAGACACAGGCCGGCACCCAGATCCCCATTGGGCAGCTGGCCTCAGAGCGCGCCATCACCGTGAAGGTGCCTAACAACTCAGACCAGGCTGCCCAGGGCCACCGCATCCTTGCTGGCTCCGCCGTCGTCCAGCCCCAGGCCTCAGTCAGTGTCGTGGTCACCCCCGAGAACAGCAACCCCGAGGCCGGGCTTCACCTGCAGCTTACTTTCATGGTGCTGAACGGTGCGTGGCGTGGCGGGGCCCTCGGTGGGCGGCCTCCTCTTCCCTCCCGTGGCCCAGCCTGTGTGGGGCAGTGGGGTGGCCAGGTGAACAGGCGTTTCTCGCGGGCACCCCCAACTTGTGGCCTTCGGTAAAGTCTGTCTCCTGTTTTATGGGGCCGTGGGGGCCTGGCGGGAGGGCAGCAGGGCGGCTGGGGAGGGCTTCCGGGATTGTCCCCTGGGGTGTGTGAGCTGCCTGGGCAGGGGTCTGAGCCTGCACGTGCCACCTGCAGAGCACTACCTGCCGGAGGAGCCTGAGCCCTACCTGGCCGCCTACCTGCACGCTATGCCCTGGCCCAACGAGCACAACTGCTCCGCCAGCAGGAGGATCAGCCTGGAGGTCCTGGCAGGCGACGACCACAGGCCTTACACCTTCTTCATCGCCCCGGGGTGAGCACGTCCTGCCCTGGACCTGGGAGCAGTGGGACTTGTTGGCGGGGTGGGGCTGGTCTCTGAGGGCAGGTGGACATGATCGGTTCTGTACGTGCCAGGGCCCGGGGGCTCCCTGTGGGGTTTGGGGAGCGGGCCAGGCCAGGTCTGGCCATGACACCCCCCAATTCTCCCAGGACCAGAGATCTGGGCACGAGCTACTACCTGAACCTGACCAGCCACTTCCGATGGTCAGCACTGGAGGTGTCTGTGGGTCTGTACACGTCCCTCTGCCAGTACTTCAGCGAGAAGGAGATGGCATGGCGGACGGAGGGCCTCGTGCCCCTAGAGGAGACCTCGCCCAGCCAGGCTGTCTGCCTCACCCGCCACCTCACCGCCTTCGGTGCCAGTCTCTTTGTGCCTCCCAGCCACGTCCACTTCATCTTCCCCGTGAGTGGTGCTGCATCCTTGGACTGCTGGGGAGCCCCGGCTCCACCCTGAGCAGGCGAGGGCTGGGCTGCGCCCCTGGGGCCTGACGGCTCTGTCTCCCCAGGAGCCAGCCTCAAGCGTGAACTACATCGTCCTGTTGACGTGCACTGTGTGCCTGGTGACCTACGTGGTCACGGCTGTGATCCTGCGTAAGCTGGACCAGCTGGACGTCAGCCGGGTCCGCGTCATCCCGTTCTGCGGGAAGGGGGGCCGCTTCAAGTATGAGATCCTGGTCAAGACCGGCTGGGGCCGGGGCTCAGGTGAGGGGGGCTGCCTTCCCGACGGGGACTCTTGTAATAGAGGGGTGGCTTCCAGCAGGGGTTTGGGTCACCATGGCTGTGCCAGGCAGCAGCTCGTTCATCTGCACAGCGACCTGTGGGCACGCAGTGGGCTCGTAGTCCCTGTGGGCAGCTGCTGACGTGCGCAGCCGGGTGGAACAGCCTGACGATTGGTGTGGGAAATGATTATTAAATGGTAATAAGTCGTCCTGGTGAAAAGATTGTTTTCAAGACATCAAAAGCTCTTGAACTCTTGGTTAAAAATGTGGAAAGAAACGTGATGATGTGGAGTTAGTATAGTGTAACATAAAGCGTTAGACGCTGAGAACTAAAGTGCCTTATTTCTTTGTGGGAAACTTACCAAGAGTAGTTTGAGCAGCGCTTGCCTTCTCATCTGTAATTGCCACCTGAGGGGGCATCTTTGTGCCTCGGCCAGCGGACACTTTGCTGCCGACCTCTTGTCGTGCTCTCCTCACTGTGAAGTACCTCTGAGAGTTCTTTCTACGTGAAGTTTTTGCCGGCATCCATTGCTATGTGACGTCTTCATCCTTTTTGTCGCAACCATTGCTCTCATGTTGGTGAGTTTGCTGTCAGCGACGGCCTCTCCAGAGCCCCTGGGGCAGCGGCAGCATCAGCGACAGCGGCCCCGTGGTTGGCTGTTTCTTCAGTCATGTGTTTGCCTTTGATGCAAAGTTCGCTTCCTTGGTACCATTTTTCTTTTCTTTGCTGTGCTTTCATCTTTGTTACCCGGTTCTCTCTTTTATTTTTATTTTTTAATTTTTTTTGGCTGCGTTGGGTCTTCGTTGCTGCTTGCGCAGGCTTTCTCTAGTTGAGGTGAGTGGGGGGCGACTCTTCATTGCGGTGCGCGGGCTTCTTTCTCACTGTGGTGGCTTCTCTTGTGGAGCACGGGCTCTAGGTGTGCAGACTTCAGTAGTTGCAGCACGCAGGCTCAGTAGTTGTGGCTTGCAGGCTCTAGAGCTCAGGCTCAGTAGTTGTGTTACACGGGCTTAGTTGCTCCATGACATGTAGGATCTTCCTGGCCCAGGGCTCGAACCCGTGTCCCCTGCATTGGCAGGCGGATTCTTAACCACTGCGCCACCAAGGAAGTCCTTCTCTTTTATTTTTAGTTTTTAAATTTTTTTCTGGTCCTCTGTGTTGATGACCCACTTTTATAAAACGTCGTGTAGGTTTATCGCTAGGGACATGGAGGCAACACTGCTGTGCACTTGGTGGTCCGTGTGGGGACTGAGAGGTGTATGGTGACTGGTCACCAGCAGCCTCTGGGAGAGGTGACGTCACCCATCAGGACATGCATCTCTTATGTAGCGGACTGAAGGCTGGCAGCCACCTTCATGTTCCACGCTGTTACTTGCAGTTAAGGTACCACCACAACTGGCATTTGAATTGTGTCACTGGGGGCCGTTCATTTAACGGTTTGAGGCGACTGAGATCCGTTTGTATCAGAGCCGCAGGGCGAGGGCTGCCTGTGCCTGTCGAAGGAAGGTTGTCAGGGCAGACTCGCCCGGCGTCAGTGTCTGGTGGGCGGCAAACCCAGAGTCCTGCCCCCTGTCCCTCTGTCCTCCAGGGACCACAGCTCATGTGGGCATCATGCTGTACGGGGCAGACAGCCGCAGCGGCCACCGGCACCTGGATGGGGACGGAGCCTTCCACCGCAACAGCCTGGACATCTTCCAGATCGCCACCCCACACAGCCTGGGCAGCGTGTGGAAGATCCGCGTGTGGCATGACAACAAAGGTCTGGGGGCCCCGCTGCTGCCGCCCCCACCCCTCTGCTGCCCACCCAGCCCTGACCGCCCTGCCCCTCCCCTCCGCAGGGCTGAGCCCTGCCTGGTTCCTGCAGCACATCATCGTCAGGGACCTGCAGAACGCCCGCAGCACCTTCTTCCTGGTCAACGACTGGCTGTCAGTGGAGACGGAGGCCAACGGGGGCCTGGTGGAGAAGGAGGTGCTGGCGGCAAGTAAGGCCCTGCCCCGGTGGCAGGCCATGGGGTGGGGGTGGGGGGGGGTGGGGCGCCTGGCCCTGGGATCTCCTGAAGCCCTCCTGTCCCCGCCCAGGTGATGTGGCCCTGCGGCGGTTCCAGCGCCTCCTGGTGGCCGAACTGCAGCGCGGCTTCTTTGACAAGCACGTCTGGCTCTCCATGTGGGACCGGCCACCTCGGAGCCGCTTTACACGTGTCCAGCGAGCCACGTGCTGCATCCTCCTCATCTGCCTCTTCCTGGGTGCCAACGCCGTGTGGTACGGTGCCGTGGGAGACGCTACCTACAGGTGGGTGCTGTGGGGGTCGGCACGCCCTCCCTCTGCCCAACCCCCAGTCCCTCCTGCCCCACCCCCCAAGCCGGCCCCGTCTCTCCTCTCCTGCCACAGTATGGGGCCCGCGTCCAGTCTGATCCCACTGAGCATCGACATCATCGCCGTCGGCCTGGTGTCCAGCCTGGTTGTCTACCCCGTCTACCTGGCCATCCTGTTCCTCTTCCGGATGTCCCGGAGCAAGGTGGGCGGGGCTCCTGGAGCGTGGGCACGGCTGCCCCTGCCGAAGGCTGTGCTGTTAAGTATGGCAGCCAGAGAGGGGTCAGGAGCCGGGGGAGAGATGCAGGGTGTCAGAATCAGGAGTGAACAGGGGTCACTGCTGACACCACTCAAGCAAACAGGACTGGCTGGGGAACCGGCTGATGCCCACGTCTCATAAGAAAGGGTCATACACCATGACAAGTGGCATTTCCCCCAGGAACCCAGAATGAACATCCTTAGCTGTATGTGGCTGGGTTTTTTTGGGGGGGCAGGGGGGTTGTTTTTTGTTTTTTTAAAATTTTTGGCCACGCCACGGGGCATGCAGGATCTTAGTTCCCCAAATAGGGATCGAACCCACGCTCTCTGCAGTGGAAGCACGGAGTCCTAACCAGTAGACCGCCAGGGAATTTCCCGTGTGTGGCTGTTTTTATATATATGTATGTGTGTGTATATTTATTTTTATATATATATATATATTTTTTTTTTTTCTTTTTGGCTGCGTTGGGTCTTCATTGCTGCGCGCAGGCTTTCTCTAGTTGCGGCGAGTGGGGGCTACTCTTCGTTTTGGTCCACGGGCTTCTCATTGCAGTGGCTTCTCTTGTTGCGGAGCACAGGCTCTAGGCGCACAGGCTTCAGTAGTTGTGGCACGCGGGCTCAGTAGTTGTGGCTCACGGGCTCTAGAGCACAGGCTCAGTAGTTGTGGCGCACGGGCTTAGCTGCTCCATAGCATGTGGGATCTTCCCGGCTCAGGGCTCGAACCCGTGTCCCCTGCATTGGCAGGCGGATTCTTAACCACTGCGCCACCAGGGAAGTCCCTGGCTGTTTATATTTAAGTTGATTAAAATTAGATAAAATTAAAACTTCAGTTTCTCCATTACACCAGCCACACTTCAGGTGTTCTGTATTGGCACGTGGCGAGTGGTTCCTGTGATGGACAGTGTAGGTGTAGAATGTGTGCATCTAGAACATTCTCCAGGACAGCACTGCTCTAGATTCTGCCTGCCAGGAGCAAGCATGCCTCCCCACAGCAGGGGCCCAAGCTGCCTCCCACTGACCGCCTGCCTCTCCTGCAGGTGGCCGGGGGCCCGAGCCCCACACCAGCAGGGCCGCAGGCACTGGACATGGACAGCTGCCTGGACTCATCTGTGCTGGACAGCTCCGTACTTGCCTTCCCGGGACTCGGTGCTGAGGTGCGGGCTCCCCAGGGCCTGCCCGGATGGGGTTGTGTTCTGGGCAGCCTGGAATCAGGTTTCCTCTGTGCTTCTCCACAGGCCTTTGCTGGACAAATGAAACACGACTTATTTGTGGAGGATTCTAAAAGGTGGGGGTCCCTAGAGAAAACGTGAGCCGTCTCTCCTGTAGGTCAGCTGCGCCTCTCATGTGCTGCGTCACATATCCTCGTCCGTGTGTCGTGGCACTGTCCCGGGAGTGTTTGCTCAGCAGCCCCATGTGTCCACGTGTGACGGGACTTGGGTTGGGTGTGTGTGCAGATGTGTCCCCCGGGCTCCCCTTGCTGACCTGTCGCCTGCAGCCTGGTGTGCTGGCCATCCAGCGAAGGCACCCTCAGTTGGCCAGACTTGCTGAGTGACCCGTCCGTCATGGGCAGCACCCTGCAGCGGCTGGCCCGGGGCCGGATGGGCCGCATGCCGGGCCCAGAGGATGACAGTCTCTCCCTGGTCAGCCCCTCCTCACCTGCCAAATACTTCTCAGCTTCAGGTGGGTGAGCAGGGGTGGGGAGGGTGGTGTCCCCCAGCTCCCCCCAGGAAGGCTCCAGGGCTGACACATTTTGCTCCCTCCAGATGAAGACCTGATCCGGCAGATACTGGCTGAAGGGGCTGGCAGCCTGGCCCCCACCCAGGACACTCAAGGAGAAACGGACCTGCTCGCTGGCCTGTGAGTGCCCAGCTCCTGGGGGTGGGGGGCAGCAGGGAGCCCAGCCAGTAACCCTGCTCCCTGGCTGGGCCTGCCCTTGTGCTGTCCAGCCATTGTGGGGCTGCGGCGAAGTTGTTAGGCCTCAGAGTCCCTCATCTGTTGAAAGACCTCGTGGGGTCACCAGGGTCCAGCCAGTGTTCCCTTTAGGGTGGCAGGAGGGAGGGATGTTTGAGTAACAAAAGGCCACCAGTGTGAGGCTGGCAGGACCTGCCGTGATGCGGAGTCGTTGCAGGCTTTTAAATAGCTAATGTTTCTCCTTTCGACACTATTTCAATTTCATGGTTTTTCTTCTCTTTTCTTTTTTTTTGGCTGCACGGTGCGGCTTGTGGGATCTTAGTTCTCTGACCAGGGATTGAACCTGGGCCCTGGCAGTGAAAGTGCCGAGTCCTAACCACTGGACCGCCAGGGAATTCCCTTCAGTTTTATGTTTTGTTTTGTTTTAATTAATTAATTAATTAATTTGTTTAATTAATTAATTAATTTATGGCTGTGTTGGGTCTTCGTTTCTGTGCGAGGGCTTTCTCTTGTTGTGGCAAGCGGGGGGCCACTCTTCATCGCGGTGCACGGGCCTCTCACTATCGCGGCCTCTCTTGTTGCGGAGCACAGGCTCCAGACGCGCAGGCTCAGTAATTGTGGCTCACGGGCCCAGTTGCTCCGCGGCATGTGGGATCTTCCCAGACCAGGGCTCGAACCCGTGTCCCCTGCATTGGCAGGCAGACTCTCAACCACTGCGCCATCAGGGAAGCCCCCCTAGTTTTATGTTTTTAAGAATTTCTCAACTTCTTGGCTGGTTTCCAATTTAGTAACAAAGATTCACATAGAATTACCTCATACCTCTTTTCTCATCTGTATCTATTTTAATATCCGTATTTCCATTCCTTTTAACTCTTCTAATTTTCAAGCAACCAAAAATTACTGAGATATACGAACTCTCCCAGAACACAGAGAAAAAGGTAAAGCTTCTCAATTTATTTAACGAAGACAGATAACCATGCCATGATGGAATTTTAATGAAGGAATTGCCAGTCAGTTTGGAAACCTATGCTATGAGGAAGCCCTGGTAGTAATTAGCAGCTGACCACCCCACCACCTCCAGCCCAGAGCCCTCCCTGACACCCAGGTCCAGACATCTACCTGCCAGTAAGCAACTTCTCCGCATGAGTGTCCAGGGCAGCACAGACTCACACAGCAACACGAGATGTCTCAGGAAAGGGCAGGTGCACTCTTGGACTGACCAAGAGAAAACTCTTGGATTCATTCTCGACTCCTCTCTTTTCAAGTACTTCCTCACACGAGCCTTTAACAGATTCTGTCTGCTACTTTCCAGATTTGGAATCTGACCTTCTCTCCACTTGCCCTTGCACCTTCCATCCAAACATCATCCTCTGCCTGGACCATTCCGGGGCTGACTCAGCAGAATCCTGTTCCTCCCTTACAGCTCACCTTCCTTCTCCCTGCAGCAGACTCTGCCACTGCCCTCCTGGGGTGAGGAGGGGGGCACATTGGTACGGGCTGTTGGTGGGAGGCCTCAGCTCTTCCCCATTTGGACCTCAGCACTAGGCTGCTTGAGCGTCCTCACAACATGGCGACCAAAGTGAGTGATCCAGGAGAACGAGGTGGAAGCCATAGTGTCCTTTGTGGCCCAGCCCCTTATTCACACACGATCATTTCCACAGTATCCTCTTGGTTAGGAGGAAAGCATCACTGGGGCCATCCAGCAGGTGGCCTGCTGCAACTGGGCACAGTCCTCACGATGCTCCCCCAGCCACACTTGCTCTGGCCCCACCCCCTCCCTGTCCCTCTCCTGCCACCTCCGTCGCCCACTTCCTTTGGCTATGGCTTCCCTTGCTCTTCTGTCCTCATCTTTTATATTTGCTGCTCCCTCTGCCTGGAGGGTTCTTCCCAAGACAGGAGCCTCACGTTCTACTACCTTCAGGTCTCCTCTTAGATGCTTCCTGATCAGAGCCTTCCTTCCTGCCCCGTGTAAATAATGTAAAAGGCACGGGAACGTGGGTGCGTGCTCGTGCAGGGCAGAAACAGGCCTCTGTCTCCATGTCCTCCCCTGCTTCGCTTACGCTTTCTGTCTGCTTCCCCCACCAGCATGTGCACATGACATGCACACGGACTGTGCTCTTGTCTCTCAGTGTGTAGAGCAGGGCCTGGCATCTAGTTAGGGGATGTCATGCTGGTTGTGACCGAAGGAATCAGTGAACCCAATCAGACACAGCCTTTGCTCTCCTGCAGCTTAGAGTCAAATGTCAAACTCTGTGTATGCTAGCTGAACCACTGATCCTGATATGACCTGTTTCTATCTGCATGTAAAATATAAACACATGTAGAGAAAAAGGACTAGAAATAACTATTAACACTACTGTTCCTTGCATGATGGAAATCTATTTTCTACAAATAGTTTATGCTACTTTTATAATCAGAAAAGTCCATTTCAAGAAAAAAGTGTGTCCTGTGTATTCATGTCTGTTCTCTCTGTGCTGTCCCACCTCCAGAAGCCGTTAACGCCTTTTATTCCCTGGGAGACGCACAAAACCAGAAAGGTTTGCCGCCACTCAGCGGCAGGCATGTCTGGAGGCCCATTCTCTTCAGGGTACAGCTGTGCGGACCTGCCGCTAAGTGTGTGCACTTTGTCCCCAGTTCATGGCTGTCACTGTCTTGCTTCCCTCTTTTCTTTTTCCCCCTTCTCCTCTCTGCTCCGGCTCCCGTAGCTGCCCTCTCTCTGTAGCAGCTCTGGAGCCCGGAAGGTCAGGTCGGGCGGCGCCGGGAGAGACAGGCAGCTCGGCACGTGAAAGACACATGTATGTTTCCTTGTCCAGAAGCCGGTCTTGGGTTTCGCGTGCAGGGAGGCCTGGTTTGCTGGCACAGAGATCAGGCTGGGGGACGAGGCTGGAGGCTGGATGGTGGCGCCGTGGGGGGCGATGGCTGCTGGAGCGGTGACAGGATGGAGGGGCAACAGGTCACAGTGATGTGAGGCGAGGACCGGGTCCCAGAGGAGGTGACCTGGCCCCTCCCCAGAGTGACCAGTGGTATTCTGGCCTCCAGCACCATCTCCACCTGGCTTGGGGCAGTGTCCTCTCTCTCCACGGACCAGGAGAAGGGAATGCACGGGCCCAGAGAGGTGGGCTGGCCGTGCCTTGGGCGGCGTGTGGGCCAACAGGTGATTGCTGGCTGCTCCCCTCTGCCTGTGCCTCAGGTGCAGCGCCCCTGGTGAGAGGAATCAGACGCTGATGCTGCCAGGGGAGAGGGGGCTGCCCAGCTCGAGCCTGACGTGGGAGCAGCCCCAGCTGGCAGAGCTGTCCAGGACAGGTGCGCTCCTGAGTCCCCAGGTTGGCCCTCCCCACCCCTTCCTCTGCGCTGCTGGTGACCTGTCTGTGTCTGCCTCCCCAGGGCTGGTGGAGGGTCTGCGGAAGCGACTGCTGCCGGCCTGGTGTGCGCCCCTGGCCCACGGGCTCAGCCTGCTCCTGGTGGCCGTGGCCGTGGGGGTGTCAGGGTGGGTCGGCGCTGGCTTCCCCTCCAGCGTGTCTGTCATGTGGCTCCTCTCAAGCAGTTCCAGCTTCCTGGCTTCGTTCCTCTTCTGGGAGCCACTCAAGGTAAGTGGGATGCAGGGGGGCCAGGCTGCCAGCCTCTGGCACCCATGGGCCCCTCTGATGCCAGCCCTGGTCCAGGTCCTGCTGGAAGCTCTGTATTTCTCGCTGGTGGCCAAGCGGCTGCACCCTGATGAGGATGATACCCTGGTGGAAAGCCCGGCCGTGACGCCCGTGAGCGAGCGTGTGCCCCGCGTGCGGCCACCCCATGGCTTTGCGCTCTTCCTGGCAAAGGAGGAAGCCCGAAAGGTCAAGAGGCTGCACGGGATGCTGAGGGTGAGCTCAGGCCACGCAGCCAGCGCCTGCCCTCCCTCTCTGGCCTCCTGGCCAGGGCAGCATCTTCCAGGAGGTCCTGCCTTTCTCAAAAACCTCACCTGCACCCTCTTTCTGACCACCAAACGCCCTTTAGCAGGTGGTATAGGGCTCTGCAGCCCCCGCCCCAACTCCCTCCCATCACCTCCTGGCCCATCCTCCTGCCCAACTCAAATGCCTGCTCCTTCCTGGCCTCACTGGGCCCTGGTGCGGCTCCTTGGCCTTCATGGACCACGTCTGCCCCCAGGCCTGGCTCTCAGCACAAGGCCCCCTGGCTGTGGGCACTTTGCTGCCCAGCGTCTGGAAGCCCTGGTCTGTCACGGGTGGAGTGGGGGCAGGCTGGGTTCGGCTGACTCCGAGTCATCCCTGCCCCCCAGGGCCTTCTGGTATACATGTTCTTCCTGCTGGTGACGCTGCTGGCCAACTATGGGGACACCTCGTGCCACGACCATGCCTACCGCCTGCAGAGTGCCATCAAGCAGGAGCTGGACAGCCAGGCCTTCCTGGCCATCACCCGGTATGGACGCCCCGATATGCAGGCACAGGTCTGTCTTCTCGGCCAGGGTGGTGCTGATGCTGACCAGGGTCCACCTTGATCCCGCCCTTGGTCCAACCCAGCCCGTAGGGGATATTGGGAAGTACCTCAATACATTTTTGGTTGTCAGAACTGGAGTGGGTGTTGCTGACAATGGGTAGAGACCACAGATACTGCTCAACACCCTACGTGCCCAGGACGGCCCCACAATAGTGTTATTGGCTCCTGAGTGTCAGGAAGCCCAGGCTGAGGAACCAGGTTGTGCCTCGTCCCCTGGGGTAGCACTGGTCGCCTCCCCCTGGCTGGGCCGGGGCTGCAGTAGCAATGCTGTCTGGGCCTCTGACCCCTGGTGGGCACCGGAAGCTGAAGGATGGAGCATGTGACTCTGTCTGGTGTGGTCAGGTCTGATGAGTTCTGGCCGTGGATGTCCCACGTGCTGCTCCCCTACATCCACGGGAACCCGTCCAGACCAGAGCTGGGGCCCCCACGACTGCGGCAGGTGCGGCTACAGGAAGGTGAGCTGGGGAGGGGCACCCTGGCACTTACCCTTCCTTTTTTCCAAAGAGAAGCCTTTGGCCAGGGTCTGGTTCCAACTCCCTTAGCTGGGTGACCTCCCTGCCTCAGTTTCTCGATGTGTAGGTGAGACAGTGACATCTATCTTCTGGGTTGCTGGGAGGGTTCGGTGAGATCCCATAGAGCTCAGCCTAGGAGGCTGGTGAACAGTCAGTGCTCCTGGTTTGGCCGGGCTCATTCCCCAGCCCTCTGCTTTCAGCACTCTGCCCGGACCCGCCTGGCTCAGGGGCCCCTATGTGCTTAGCAGCCTCAGGTGGCTTCAGCACCAGCGACTACGGCATTGGCTGGGGGAGTGCTGCCCACAATGGCTCTGAGATGTGGGCCTACTCGGCGCCGGACCTGCTGGGGTGAGCACGGAGGGCAGGTTAGGGTGCCCAGGGGGCAGGGGGAGTTCTCCAGAGGAGCCCCTCGTTCCAGCCCACTCCCAGGTTCTGCATGGCGCCGGCTCTGACACTGTCCTCCTCCCTGGCAGCGTCTGGTACTGGGGCTCCTGCGCCGTGTATGACAGCGGGGGCTACGTGCAGGAGCTGGGGCCCAGCCTGGAAGAGAGCCGCGCGCAGCTGGGCTTCCTGCAGCTGCACAACTGGATCGACAACAGGTGGGCGCCCTGCCCTCAGCTCCCTCCCGACCCCCGCCCACTGTGCACATTGGTCACATCTGCGGGCCGGCTCACTCCCACGCCCAGCTTCGCTGCTTCCGATCATCCCCTGAAGGAGCCCAGCGAGCCCGCCTGCAGCCCCGTGGCCTCCCCGGTGCACGCCTCACCCTCCCCTCAACACCTGCCCCCAAGCCTCTTCTGCGAGCGCATCGGCTTCTCCTGGCGCGGCCCCTTCCTTCCCACCCCGTCTGACTCCGGGCCCTCCGCGCAGGAGCCGTGCAGTGTTCGTGGAGCTCACGCACTACAGCCCGGCGGTGGGGCTGCACGCCGCCGTTACGCTGCGCCTGGAGTTCCCGGCGGCCGGACACGCCGTAGCGGCGCTCAGCGTCCGCCCGTTCGCGCTGCGGCGCCTTAGTGCCGGCCTTTCGCTGCCGCTGCTTACCTCGGTAGGCCTCGCCCGGCCCCGCCCCGCCCCGCCCCGGCCCCCGATGGCCCCGCCCCGGCCCTGGCCCCGCCCCGGCCCTGACCCCGGCCCGGCCCCGCCCCCACAGGTGAGCCTGTTGCTGTTTGCTGTGTACTTCTCCGCGGCTGAGGTGCGCGCCTGGCGCAGGGAGGGGCGTGCGCGCGCCACGCGGCCTGGGACCTGGGCGCGGTGGCTGCTGGTGGCGCTGACGGCGGCCGCAGCGCTGGTGCGCCTGGCCCAGCTGGGCGCCGCTGACCGCCAGTGGACCCGCTTCCTGCGCGGCCGCCCGCGCCGCTTTACCAGCTTCGAGCAGGTGGCACAGCTGAGCGCCGTGGCCCGCGGCCTGACCGCCTCGCTCCTCTTCCTGCTTTTGGTCAAGGTGAGGGTTGGGCCGGTGGGCCGGGGCGGGCCGGCGTTGGCGGGGTCGGTCGGCTGACGCCCTCTGTCCACAGGCTGCCCAGCAGCTGCGCTTTGTGCGCCAGTGGTCGGTTTTCGGCAAGACGCTGTGCCGGGCCCTGCCAGAGCTCGTGGGGGCGGCCTTAGGCCTGGTGGTGCTCGCCGTGGCCTATGCGCAATTGGCTGTCCTGGTAGGTGCCAGTGGGGCCCTCGGAGAGGGTGGCTTAGCCCAGGCCGCGCCTCACTCATGCCACCTTCCCCACAGTTGGTCTCCTCCTGCGTGGACTCACTTCGGAGCGCCGCCCGGGCCCTCCTGGTGCTGTGCCCCGGGGCTGGGGGTCCTGCCCTGTGCCCTGCGGAGTCCTGGCGCCTGTCCCCTGTGCTGTGCACGGGGCTCTGGGCCCTGCGGCTGTGGGGTGCCCTGAGGCTGGGAGCAGTCCTCCTGCGGTGGCGGTACCACGCTTTGCGTGGGGAGCTGTACCGCCCAGCTTGGGAGCCGCAGGACTACGAGATGGTGGAACTGTTCTTGCGCCGGCTGCGCCTCTGGATGGGCTTCAGCAAAGTCAAGGAGGTGGGTACGGCCCAGTGGGGGGGAGAGGGACGCACCCTGGGCCCAGCTGAGCCCAGGGCGCAGCCGGACTGACCGAGCCCCTGTGCCGCCCCCAGTTCCGCCACAAAGTCCGCTTTGAAGGGATGGAGCCCCTGCCCTCCCGCTCATCCAGGGGCTCCAAGTCTTCTCCGGATGTGCCCCCACCCAGCGGAGGCTCTGACGCCTCCCGCCCCTCCACCTCCTCCAGCCAGCTGGATGGGCTGAGCGTGGGCTTGGGCCGGCCGGGGCCCCGAGGGGAGCCCGAGCCTGAGCCCTCCCGTCTCCAAGCCGTGTTTGAGGCCCTACTCGCCCAGTTTGACCGACTCAACCAGGCCACGGAGGATGTCTACCAGCTGGAGCAGCGGCTGCAGAGCCTGCATGGCCACAGGAGCAGAGGGCCCACAGCCTCACCTCCCCCTAGCCCCTCCCCAGGCCTGAGGCCAGTCCTGCCCAGCCGCCTTGTCCGGGTCAGTGGAGGCGTTGGCTTGGCTACAGGCCCCAGCAGGGCATCCCTGCGGGCCAAGAACAAGATCCACCCCAGCAGCACTTAGCCCCAGGGGATCTGGGCTCATGCCTCTTCCCTGGGGTGGGCCTGTGGCTTCACTCTGGCCCCTCAGAGCCAGAGCAGACACCGCTCAGTATTATTATCTTCTGCCACCCTCGAGGTTTCGGGCCAGGCAGAACAGCTGCACGCAGGTCCCCCAGAGAGCAGGCAGCACTTGTCTGTGTCTCTCTGTGGGCTTCAGCACTTTAAAGAGGCCGCGTGGCCAGCTAGGACCCAGGGTCCCCTCCCCAGTTCCCTGTGGGAGGACACAACAGTATTGGACTGAGTGCCCGGCCTCTGAGATGCTAATTTATTTCCCGAGTCCTCAGGTACAGCGGGCTGTGCCCGGCCCCACCTCCTGGGCAGACATCTCCCCCTTGCTAAGGATCCAGGCTATGGGGGATGGAACCTGCACCTCCTGTCATCCTCCCCCCTAAATTATTACCTCCTCTGTCCCCCTGCTGAGTGCATTCACCTCCAGCTGCCGCTGCGTGTCTATTGTCTGTCAGTAATTTATGTGGGGTTAAAATGTATATATTTTTGTACGTCGCTTTATTTTTCAATAGGGCCAAGGGGCCTGGTGGCTGAAACAGCCTGTGCCCACTGTCACCCACCTTGATGGGGAGCTAGGACTGCAGAGCTGGCCTCCCTCCCCAGACACCTGCCCACACAGCT
Source organism: Balaenoptera ricei (assembly GCF_028023285.1). NCBI lineage: Eukaryota > Metazoa > Chordata > Mammalia > Artiodactyla > Balaenopteridae > Balaenoptera > Balaenoptera ricei. The sequence continues at coordinate 52,191,214 of NC_082653.1, read as the reverse complement.
GGGGAAGCAACAGCCACTTCTTGGCTCCAAGTCTGGCCTTGGGCAGGTGCTGGGCAGAGAGGGCGGTTGGAGGGGCGCAACCACCCCAGACCATTCTTGTCACCACCATGGCCTTATTCTCCTCCCCTGCCCAGGCCTGCTGGTGGGTCTGGGTGAGGTGCAGCACCAGTGCATGGCGCGGGGCCCTAGGGTGGGTAGGGGGAAAGATCTCTCCCCGGGGGCTGGCTCCCGGGCCAGGGGAGGTGAGCATGACAGTGCACGTGTGAGGCTTTCCTGAGGGCAAGGCCCCAACAGCAGCCTGACAGGCCCCCTCCCCACTCCAGTGGGCGTGGCCAAAGCTACAGCCTTGATCCCACCCCACCCAACAGACGAAGTCAAATAAATCAGTTGACTGACCGTTCCAGTGTCTGTGTCCACGCCAGTGTCTGTCTGTGTCCAAGCACACAGGCCTGGGCCACACCAGCACTTTATTTGCACAAATAAATACCACCCAGTGTGCCTCACGGGGGCAGGGAGAGTCCGGCAGCATGGCTGCTCAGGTGACAACTGGGGGAGCCCAGGCACGTGCTCAGCATCTCAGAGAAGCCCCAATGGGACCGGGCACCAGCCCCCGTGCAGCCTCACACGAACTCAGTGAAGTCATCCACGGAGGAGACGAGGCGCTTCCGCTGGCCTGTCTCATAGGTGGGCGTGGGCTCAGCTGGGGCCTGCGAGGGGGCCTTGGCGTGGCCGGGAGGGTGAGTCTGCATCAGGGGCAGGCTGGCGTTTGAGTAGTGGGCTTCCTCACGGATCTGAGGGAGAGGGAGCTTCGGCAGCAAGTCCAGAAGGGGCGGCGCATGCTCCCCAGGCTGGATACCAGCGCCCCCAGTCGGCCGTCACGTCTCTGAGGGAGCGCCCCCACCCCCAATGCCCAGCATGCCCACGGCCCAGCCTCCCTACCCGGTGGCGGAGCCGCTTGATGTGGCGGAGCCTGGCAATCCACTTGGAGGGATAGGTGTCGGTGGGGTTGGAGCGGCTGTGGTGCACCTGCGAAGCCATCTGGGGCGGGGAGGGCGGAACAGTGAGCCCTGCACAGGTGGCACCTGTGGGCCTGTCCCACCCACCTCCCGGGGGCCACCTCTGCTCACATTTGCATGCAGGGCCATCTGACGGGCCACGAACGGCAAGTTTCGGTCGGACACGATCTTGGCCACGCTGGTGTCCACGAGGCCCTCCATGTCTGGGGAGACACGGCACTCACGTGGGGCTCAGAGCCCCGGGTGCCTCCCCACCTGGCCCCGCGCCTCACCTTTCCTGCACCGCAGCGACACCAGGTTGCACTCATAGTCCAGGGGGGTGATGATCACGTGGACAAAGTTGAACTGGCCCTGCCCGGACAAGAGCAGGGGTCACCCCAGCACCGAGGGCCACTTTCTGCCACCCCAGACTTAGCCTTAGCCCAGGAGGGCAGCGGGCTCATTGGTTAGACGCTCGCTAACTCAGCACGTGTAGCCGCCACCTGCACACCCACACTTCCTCCTCACCTGGCCTGGGGGCCACCACCCTGTCACCCCTCTACTGCCTCACCTACAGCCTGCATAAGCCAGACGGGCACACAGCTCCCAATCCCTCCACACTGCCCAGGGCTTCTGTGCTGCCCAGCAGACACCTGCCTCACTGTCGGCTGAGAGTAGCATGTGGAGCTCTGCAAGTTCCTGGGCCGCCCAGGATGGCACACGGAGCACCCACACCTCAGGCCCCTCTGAGGTTTCCTCCCATCCACGTGTGTGTGTGTGTGCATGCGCCGTCGCCCTCCCCCCGCCCCCCCCCCCCCACAGCTCTACAACGCAAGAGGCCCACTTCGGCCTCCCCAGACACTCCTGCCTCTACCAGAGTCTCTGCCCCAAGCCCCAGGGGGTCTGTGTTCAGTGACCTCCTCCAAGGCTGCTCAATGCACTCAGAATAAATCCCAACGCCCCTGAGCACTGCCACCTCAGACCCTGGGCTGCGCCAGGCACCTGCCCACTCGGCCTTGCAGCTCGTCCACACGTGGCCACCCTGTGACAAGCCACCTGCACTGAGCCTGCCTCCTCCCTGCGGGACCTCGAGCCCCAGCAACCTCCTCTAGGAAAGGGGGTGATACCAGGCCCAGCCCAACTGCTGTGCGACGACATGAGGGACGGACTGGGGGACAGGGCTCAGGGCTGTTACAAGCAAACGCTGCATACCCACCACCTGCCATGCACCCGCCAAGCACAGCTGCAAGAGGAAACCAATGGGTGTTGTCCTCATCACAGAAGAGGACACGGCCCAGGTGGGGGCCCGCCACCTCAGGGGGGTGCACAAGCGGGTCGTGATGTCACCAACGCTGACCCAGCGGAGCTTGCTATCTCTGCTCAACACAGAGCAGGGGGCACTTCCCCAGAGAGATGCGGCTTCCAGCCTGGGGGCCTGGGGCCCAGATCCACGCCCACCTGCCCCGAGGGCCCCTTGCTCACTTTGATGGTGCCGAGCTTGAAGTCCTCGCCAGAGTCGTTGTAGACAATGGACACGAAGTCGTTGCCCAGGTGGCGCTTCTTGTCACAGCGGTGCTTGTCCACGTCCTTGGTGGGCATCAGGGTGGCGATGTGGAAGACGGCTGTGGGGCGGAGCGGAGCGGAGCTGAGCGGGGTGGCGCCAACCCAGGCAGGGTGCCAGTGAGGGCTCCTCAGGCTGAGGCTGGGGGCCAGGACAGGTGGCAGTGGGTACAGCCCTCAGTGCCCCTGAGAGGAGGGCTAGGTTTCTCCGGAGGCTCCTAAGGGCCCGCAGGAGCTGGGAGGAGTGGGCGCGGGAGGGCACACACCTTGCATGATGTCGTCATGCCAGCAGTAGGTGAACTGGCCGTCCTCGCCACACACATCCAGGCCACCCAGGTACACCTTGTCCGGCTGGCAGTCCTTGAGCTCGATGAGCTTGCCCAGCCCCGTCAGGAACTCCGTGTACCTGTAGGAGCCGTGCTCATTGGACAGGATGGCGAGCTCACTGTTGCTCTGCAGGGAGACAAACGGGGCATGGTGGCACCTGCTCCCAGGCCACCCCCCAACCACATGCCGCCCCTCCCTGGCTCTCAGGACCCCAAGGGCTTGTTGCTGCTGGGGACCCAGGGGCGGGGTGACTGGTGTGTCTGGGCAGACAGCCCCACTTCTGCCATCGACCCGACTCAGGGCGAGGCAGCTTCATTCAGGGCGAGGCTGCTTCATTCTCGTCGTTGCCCAGCTGTGTCACCCCGCTCCCCCACTCTCTCGTAACTAGCCTGCCACTAAACTGGGCCAGCTCAGCTTCAGAACACACCCAGAGCCCTCGGCACCCCTCTGTACCCGCTCCTCCAACCTGCCTCTCACTCCACCCACTGCCCCACCTCTGCCGGTTCTCAGCCTCAGCCGGAGGGTGCTTTTGAGACTCAGTTCGAGTCAACTTGAACCCTTCGCTCGGAACCACCTGAGGCCCTCCCGTCTCACTGGGTGCTGTCCAAGTTCCCGCCACAGCCCCACTGCTTCCTGCCCCCACCGCCCACACCCCGCCCGGCACCCCTCCCCTCTGCGCCGGCCCTGGAGCACACTATGCCGCCCCCACCTGCATGCACGCTCGCCTCCCTCACTTCTTCCACGTCTGCACTCCATGTCGCCTCCCTCGGGTCAGCAACATGAAAAGCGTGCCGCTCACACCTGCGCAGGCTCCCTGGACCCGCCACCTCCTCCTCCTCCTCAGTCCTCGCCACTCCGTGCACCACGTGCTCACACACTACCTGTCACTCTCACTCCTGGGTCCCTGGCACAGAGCTCAATGGGCACCTGACACTCCAGCGGCCCTGCAGTGACCAAGCTCTGCGGAGGACAAGGGCCCAGACCCCCACCCCCACCCCCGGTGGGGTGGCCGCCCGGCTCTGCCCAGCATGTAGGCTGGCCCCTGCCAACCTGGCAACCTCACCTGGCCTTCTCCCACGTACAGGACGGCGATCTTGTGTGTGTCATACGATGGGATCTGGTCAAGGAGCTGCACTGACCGCTCAAAAGACTGTAGCCACAGAGCCCTGCCTGAGCCCAGGGCAGAGGCTGTCCCCTACCACCAGCCCTGCCCAGCCAGCCCCAGCCCAATGCCTGTCCAGGAGAGGCCTCTCCTCACGCAGGCAGGTTACCGCAGGCTGCCGTGGGGACCTGAGGCCGTAGCCCTCCACGAGCCTGGGCTATAGCCCCCACTGCCCAGCCCTGGGGCATCATCCCACTGTGCACCCCCAGCCAGGCTCCAGGGGGACCCTAAGGGGAGAGAGGGCCCGCCTACCTCATTGGGCAAAAGGATTGGTTTGTTGGACTCATCACCAAAGAAAGGTGAGTGGTAGAGCTGCAGGAACACAAAGCTGCAGGGGAAGAGAGATGATGGGGGCTGGGCTTGGAGCTACACACCCAGGGCCAGGGTCACAGCCAATACGGTCACAGCCCATGTGGAGAGCAGCAGGGCCCAAGCCTCATCACCCAAGGAGCTACCCTCTCCTGTGGCTCCGACCAGCCACGGGGCAGAGGATGTGCAGACCTGTACCCCAGCCTGCTCTGCCCTGGGCCCCTCAGGCACCACGTCCCCACAGGGAGCATCCAGGCACTCCCACCAGGAGAGCAAGGCTCACCTGGGGTTGATACCCGGCACCTTCTCGGTATTGGAGGTCCCAGCTCTGCTCTTGAAGGTGTCCCTCTCCATCCTCTTGCCCCTGCGTGACGGGGCCGAATCAGAGATAGTGTAGCCTCGAGGCCGCAGCCCACTGGGGGAGCGGGGACAGCTGGAAGGCAAGGGACCCTCAGGCTGGGTGGAACCCTGGCCCTGGCTCTCTTCGCCTGGGGCTGACCAGGCAGCACCTTCCCTGTCCAGGATCCCTGACTGTGACCGGGCCTTGGCCTCAGGGCTCAGCCGGCCGACATCAGCCTTGTCCCCAGGGTCCCCAAGGATGTCCTGCAGGGTCTGTAGTTCAGGCGATGAGCTTGACTTGCTCAGGGGCTGCGAGGGCTGGAAGGCGAGCTCCACAGAGGGCCGGGAGCCCTCAGAGGAGACGGCCCGCTCGATGGGGATCCCCCCAGCAGCCAACTCCTCGGCGTGGAATGACTTCTCCTCCTGGCTGGAGGTCGAAGATGACTGCAAAGAGCGTATCCAAAGAAAATCTTCATCAAGAGGCACCACTGAGGGGACTTCCCTAGTGGCGCAGTGACTAAGAATCCGCCTGTTAATGCAGGGTACACAGGTTCGAGCCCTTGTCTGGGAAGATCCCACATGCCACGGAGCAACTAAGCCCGTGCGCCACAGCTACTGAGCCTGTGCTCTAGAGCCCGCGAGCCACAACTACTGAAGCCCACGCGCCTAGAGCCCGTGCTCCACAGCAAGAGAAGCCACCACATCGAGAAGCCCGCGCACCTCAACGAAGAGTAGCCCCCCCTCACCGCAACTAGAGAAAAGCCCATGCACAGCAACGAAGACCCAACACAGCCAAAAATAAAAAAAAAAAAGACAATGAAAATTCAATATACTAAAAAAAAAAGAAGAGGCACCACTGAGCCCACCTGGAGGCAACAAGGCCCCACCCGTCCTCCAGCCCAGGGCCATGGAGCTGCCCAGCACCGAACTGATGGTCCCCCCATCCCCCGAAAGCACCTCCCTGTGCCCCACACTCAGCAGAGGAGACAACAGCCCCACAGGCTAAAGGATACCAGCAATGAGAAGCTATATTCCTGGGTAGACCACTGGAAAACCCCACACTGTCTTACAGCAAGGACTTGGTAGAACATCTAGCCGTTTTTTTTAGATAAGAAAAGGCAAGGGGATGGGGTGGGGGGGACAGTGGAAAAATTTTCTAGAGTTCAGAACAAATCAGTGATGTGCCACAAAGCTTAAGGTGGAGGTCCCGCACCTGCCCCCACCCCCGCCTCAGCCCCCGCCTCCCACCCGACCCTCCCTCTCCCTCTCAGTAGCTGGGCTTGAGGTCTAGAGGCCCGCCTGGCAATGGAGGTCCAGATGGCAAGCACCGACAGGGACCCTCAGGCCGGCTCTGGTCCCCGGCTGCACTCACCCTGCTGAAAGCTTCAGTGTGCCGATAGCTCCCGTCTGTGCCTAGGGTTGCCTCAAAGTCTTCCAGTTCGGGGGGATCCACTGGCAAACTAGCCTCGCCTGGACTTCCCTCCTCCAGAACTACCGCAGAGTCTGGAAAGACACACACGGTGCTGCTGGGTGCCGGCCCGGCCGCCAGGAGCTCACGTGGCCTCAGGGGTACCAGCTTTCCCCCCACGAGAGGGCACAGCGGCCCCCCAGCAGGGCCAACCCTTCCCATTGAGCCAGCTGGAGGAGGGCACTCTGAGCGCCCTGGGTGTGAGCCCTGACACAAGGTGTCTCCTACATGGGCTCCCAGGGGTCAGGATGAGAGGACATCTGGCTCCTCTAGTCCCCACCTACCCACCCCAGTGTCCACAGAAGCCGCCTCTGCTCCTTCAGCAAGGCAGGTGGGCAAGCGCAGGCCGGACCCCCATGAGCAAGCCGCTCCCCCCACCCGCCTGAGATGGGGCCTCGGCTCAGGAGGAGGGCATGCCTACACCAGCCCTCAGGAACTGGGGAGAAGCCAGAGCTCCTCCCTGCTTGGCCCTGGTTGAAAGTCTGCAGCGGGAAAGTCCCTGTGTGGGAACACAGGCTCGCTAGCCATTCTGGAGAGTGGAGGCTAGCCTTCCGAGTCCAGGCCAACTCCGAGCCCGGCGCACTTAGGAGAGAGCATGACGCCCCCAAGCCGCGTTTCCTATGCCAGAGCCAGGGAGAGGGGGGTGAGAAGAAGCAACCGAGTTAGCGCCGCCCGCACGCAGCCCCACACACGCGCAGTCCATTAGCCGCCCATGAGAGCCCCTCTGCCACTACACGCTCCTAGCTGGCTCCTGCCCATGCAGTAGGGCCTGGGCAGCTGGAGCCCCGAGCAGGCCACACCCTCCCTGCCGGGGCCTGGGAGCCACGGGCCAGAAGCCGGTCTGCAAGGCCCTTGGCCAGCCCACTATGAAAGGCAGACACGTCCCAATTTGTGGGTTCACAAAGCCAGTCAGACCACCAGAGGCCGGGGCAGGGGCAGCTCGGCTGAGCCCCCGAGCCAGGCTCGCACCCCAAAAGCTATCCTCTGTCGGCCTCTGGGGTTCAGTTGCCCAAGGTCACCTCCTCAGGCCTGAAGAAGGGGCTGGGAGGGCCTGTCTGGCTCAGGAACAGAGCTCAGCCATGAAAGCGCGAGACAGCAGGGGTTCCCGCTGGCAAAGCAAACACATTCGGCACCGACGTCCTCATGCGAGTCAGGGCCCTGCACCCAGAGGGCGACGAGAGGCTGAGGTGCCATCATGGAGGGGTGAGTGGATGAGGGACGATGAGTCAGCATCTAGAGGGCAGAATGGTGCTCTGCAGCAAACACCGCTTTCCTTAAAGAGACGCACGAATACCTGCCCAGGAAATGCTCCTGTGCAGCTTTCCTTGGCAACTGGACTGGTACAGGGAGGAGAAAGAGGCCACTGCAAGGGAAACCGTGAGCGGCCAGTCAGCAGAAGGAGAGACTACGCACAGGTCGAGCAGAGAGGACAGGCACCACTAGTCCTGCACAGACCCGGAGCCTGGAGAGAGAGAGGGGAGGGCCAGCGATCGGCTGGGGGGATGGGTGTGGCACACACGGGTCCCAGCTCTCCAAGCTGCTGGAGCGGACATCTGGGGCGAGGAGTGCATCCCTCCTTCTCATGAGTAGAGGTCCTCGGCCTCTAAGTGTCATCTGGCCACAGGGAAGGCCGGGGGTTGAAGGACAGCACGGGCCCAGCTGGGCAGGGCCATGAGAGCGCAGGCAGGAGGCAGGCAGGCTCAGGTGTGCTCGGCGCATCCAAACCCAAACCTAAACCCAAGCAGAAGTGCGGCGGCTTCCTGGAACCCCTGGCACCGGGCATCCCGAGGAGGGTGCAGAACCAAGGCCTCGCCTGGCCCTGCCCGTGTCCACCCCATGAGTAGGGCAAGCTGAGCAGGGCCTCGAGCCCACCGATTCATGGTACCGCGTCTCCAAAGAAGAAGGTCGCCCCTGCAGGAGCAGGCCCCGCTCTCTGGAGATGGGCGTCCCCCAGCAGCCAGCCTTCTCCCAATGCCTGAGGCTGGCAGCACCAAGAAGGCTCAGGACCCCATCCCGGGCGCATCTGCCATCAGACAGGGCACACCAGGTGGGCGAGAGGCCAGCGCTCACCTGTGTTAGAGCGTGGCGGTGGGGGGGGCTTGGTTGAGCCGGCCGCCGGCACCGACAGCGACTTGTACAGGGCCGTGTCGCGACGCTCCTTGAAGCGCTCGGCGGCCATTAGGGCATTGGACAGCTCCTGCAGGGGCGTGTTGTTGATGTCCGAGGAGAAGGGGCTGAGTGGGTTCTCCAGGCTCATCAGCCAGCTGGTGTTCCCTGCAGCGGGGCAGCCAGCACCCCACAGGGCTCAGGGCTCAGGCCCAGCACGTCCGAACAGCCATCCCCTCCCGGCCCTCCCCGGGCAGCCCCAGCCACACTGGCCTTTAGGGAACATGCCTCGTGCTCCACCAGGGAGTAACGGTGGGGGGACCAGGCAAGGCACGCCCCTGGCCTTGCCCTGACGCTCCCACCCCCAGTCCTCCTGCCCCAGGCCCTGAGGTCAGGGCAGCCACCAGTGGTCACTGGCCTCAGTGACAAGCACAAGGGGCCCTTAGCTCACAGCACCTGCTGCCCCAGGGCAGTTCCCACACTCAGGACAGGCTCAGCCAGGCTCAGGGCCAGAGGGGGAGCAGCGAAGGCAACTCAGCGCAGCAGACTCCTCCCCAAAGGGGGGCTCTGGGTGGGGCCCAGAGAGGCTTCTGGGCTCTGTCCACTCTCCCCTCCAGGCCCAGAGGACCACGCTTGGACTTGACCTTCCTCACTGAGCAGCCTCACATCCCAGCATCTCACTAGACCTCAGTCCACCTCCTCCCTGCCCACCTGGTTTCCTGCCTCCCCCACGGCCATTCCCTCACAGGAACCGGGAGGACTGGGCTAACACACACGAGGAGGCTCTCCCTGCCCCGACCCCCACGGCCCCACAGCCTGGCACGCAAGGCCTCCATGGGACCAGCACCCTATCCCTCTCCTCACCACTCGGTCACCACTGGCCCCACACTGCACCTGAGATGCCTCCCAGGCTCTGGGCCTTGGCTGAAATGCCCCTGTCGTGGGCTGAGTTGTGTCCCCCCAAATTCACGTGTTGGAGCCCTAACCTCTGGGACCTCAGAAAACGACTGCGTTTGGAAACAGGCTCTTTAAAGCGGTGATTAAGGTAAAATAAGACCGCACGGACGGACCCTAATCCATTCTGACTGGTGTCCTTAAAACAAGATTAAGACACAGACGGACGACCGCGTGAGAATGCAGTGAGGAGACGGCCGTCTAAAAGCCAAGGAGAGAGGCCATAGGAAAAACAAGCCTTGCCGACACCCTAACCTTGGACTTCCAGGCTCCAGGGCTGGGAGGAAATAAATTCTGTTGTTTAAGCTGTCCAGTCTGTGGTGCTTCATTATGGCAGCCTGAGCAGACCAGGACAGACCCTCTCCTCACTTAGCCATGGGACCTCCCCTCACTGTTCCTCTCTGGGGACTCGGCTCAAAAGTCACCTCTGAATTGCTCCTGTGGCCCAGTCTGCCTGCCACTGGCTCCTGTGTGTCCAGAGCCTTTATGTAACTGTCCCACACTAGGGGCTGACAGCGGCCCAGGCCAGCTGAGCGCAGGTCCACCCCCCGGGGTACCTGTGGGCCTCCGGACCAAGATCTCCGCCCAGCCCTGGGTCAGCAGGGGGACGTAAGCCGCCAGGTTTGTCTTCTCCTTCTGCGCCGGGAGCTGGGTGCTGGCTGAGGCCTTCTCGGGCTTGCTGGGTGGAGCAGTCTGTGAGCCCGGGGAAGCGGGGCTGCCAGGAAAGTGGGAGGCTGGAGCATCCAAGGCACCAACTCGAAGGCCATGGCCCCCTGAGGAGAAGGAGAGCAGGAGGGCTGGTGACCACCACCGCCCAGCGGAAAAGCCACTGGCAAGGCCTGGCTGCTCCACCTGGGGTCTGGGCTGGCCAAGCCCTGAGCTAGTGCCCAGAGGCAGCTCGGCCATCCCCAAGTATGGCCCTCTTCCAGTGTCAGTGTCAGCCTTGACGGACCCAGGGCAGCAGGAAGGGCCCCCATCACCTGCCCCATAGTCAGACCATGGCTCATTTCAGCTACAGCAGAGTAAAAAACTCCAGGGGTGAGCTGGGCTGAGGGCCAGGGCTGCTGAGGGCTCATAAGAAACACTGACCACAAGAACAGGCCCCCAGCGGCAAGGGGGCCTTGTGCCACAGCTGCACAGAAGGTCGTGTCCCCCCCGCCCCAACCCCGTGACGAGGGCTCACAGGCAGCACTCTAGTTATTCAGAAACTGGAGCAGGCCTAAAGGCAGCCACCTTGATCCTCAGCTCCCAGGACCTTTCTGAGCACAGGGACTCGCAGAGGCACCCAGGAGGGAGGCAGGGTGGGCAGAGGCTCACCAGACATGGAGCGGACCCGGTCCCGGGCTCCACGGCACACCTGTTGCCCGGCCTGGGACTCCAGCTTGGCTGGTGCCTCCTTTGTCTGTCTCACGTGCACACTGGGGTCAGAGCTGAGGACAGAAGGGTCCCCGTAGAGCGTGACCAAGGTATTCCATGGGCTCCAGGCCAGCATGACACTGTCTCTCATGCAGGCCTGGGCTCAGGCCAGCCACCATCAAGGCCAGGCAGGCAGGGGCAGAAAAGTGGTCACCTCAACTCTGGGCCGCCCTGCAGCTCTCCTGAGTCCAGGCCCAGCAGAGACCGGGTCCCAGTCCCCACGCTCGTTGTCACGGTGACAAGCTTGTTCCCAACCAGCCAGGTTTTGGTCCTGCCACCCGCCAGGAGGAACTCTCCCACAGGGGACCTGAAAGCACAAGAGTGTTGGTCAATACCTCGCCCACAGGAAGGAGCCCCGTGTGCCACTCCTGCTGCCCCTTTGACCAAGTGCAGTCACAGAAGATAAGCTAGGCCCTGCCCTCTGGCCCTGCCCCAGTCCTGGAGCCTGACTCGCACCTCTTGGGGACCGCCGTGAAGTTGGAGAACACGTATCTGGCCATCATGTCCAGACACGTCTCTGTGAGCTCCAGGTGGAGATTTTTCAAGTTGTCGTCAGCCTGGGCCATTGAGTTCTCATCTGCAGACCCCAAGCTGGCGCTCGTGAGAGATGTCTGGATCCTGCTGGAGGGAGGAGCCACGGCGAAGTCAGGGTGCCAGGTGGGGGCCGAGCCATCTACCACCAGGGCCAAAGCTCAAGGCATGCAGGTGCTGAGAGGGCTGCACTCAGAAAGACCCGCCAGGGCGTGTGGCCAGTCGAGCCACAGCTTGGCAAACCGAGTGGACACATCATCCCAGGGGGTGGGCAGACAGGGGCTCATGGGAGAGACCCAGGCCTGCTCATCGGAGCACAGGCTTAGGAGACGGGGAGAGACAGGCTGTCCCCTCACCGAAGCGCAGAAGAGTCAGGTGATGGCTTTGTGGCAGAACAGTGTAGTCATGCAGAGACACGGAGACCACAGGACACACAGACAAAGATTGCATTCTGCCCACAGGGCCACCTCCCATGGAGGACAGGAAGGGTCTGGGCTTCGTGTGAGGCTCTTCACCCACACACTTGGGCCGCTCCGGCCCTGCCCCAGTGACCAGGAGGAGGGGCTTGTGCAGGTTTCACTCTGATACAAATTTCATACTCCCTATGCCGAGTTTCGCTCATGATAAAGAATTTGTTGGAAAAGAGCTGAAAGGGGAGCCTCACTGACCACTCCCCAACCCCAGCTCCCCCCCAGGTCAAACCCCACTTGGTAGAAGCCAGCCTGAGGCTGGAGCCCCAGCCAGGCGTCAGCAAGGGGGTGGGTCTCCGAGCTGTGGGACGCTGAGGCCTGAAGGAGCTTCCAGGTGAGGAGACAGTGCAGCCTGGCCTGTCGGCACGAAGCAATAACCGCCCCCAGAGCCCACACCTGCACCCGGACACAGCAGGGAGAAGTGATGAGACTGCACCCCTGGAGAGGCCAGGCCTCCCCTGCCCGGCCTCTCACAGGCTGGCCCCCAGCCCACTGCCCTACACAAAAGCCCCCATTCCCTCTCAGCTACAACAGAAAACAGACCTTTTCTAGAAAAAAAGCTCAAGAAGAAAGTCCACTAAAGAAGATATGAAAGAAAAGCCGAACCCTGGAGAGTGTGTCCCCACCTGACCTGCATGGGCGCTGCTTTCATTTGCAAAGGCCCCTGACCTCCAGGGACAGGCCTGTGGGTGCTGCCACTGGACACCCTCTCACGGTGGTCACCCTGCTTTAGGCTCCCAGGCCCGCCTCTGAGGATGCTGTGCAGCCAACCCGCGCCCATACGAGGCTTGGTGACAGAATGCAACCTTTCCACCCCTCTCCACCAGGCTCCCCAGGCCCAAGGGCAGGGCTTGGCAGGACGGGCCCCTGCGGCCCGAGGGCTGTCACTTGGGCTCTCCTCCAGCTCTGGCCAGGGAGGGCGTGGGCAGGAGATGAGGTCATGCAAGCAGCCCCATGCACCGCCACCCGGGTGCTCCCGCCTGGCAGCGCCACTTCACGGGCCAAGCTCCAGGGTCTGAGCCCCCCACCCAACAAAGCCCACTACCTGCGGACCACATGTTCAGACACACTGATGCTGCGGCACCGGAAGGCATCGGCTGCAGAGCTCTCCTTGAATTCTTTCACGGGTGGAGAGTTATTCAAGCCTTGTTTGGGGGGTCTGGCTATCCTCAAACTACCAGGTGAGGAAGGAAGGCCCAAGCCCCAGAGAGCCCAGCTCCCGGGAGGGGAAAACAAGCCATTGGAGGGATGAGGAGGAAAGGTCACAGGCCACAGGGTCAGGATGGAGAGCCCGCGGGTGAGATGAACAAAAAACCATGCCAGAGGCCAGTTAGCAGGGGGAAGAAACAGAAAACAAAAATGCATGAAAATACATCTCGTAAACATGACAGAAAAAGTAAGGTTTCACGCATGATACCAAAACAAAGAACATTAGTGCAAACTAAACGTGTGTGGATCGCACCGCACGGCAGATTCCAGGCTGTGCTGACCAGGCGTCCCGCCCACCCGCTCAGGACCAGATGCTGAGGCCCTGAAGGTCACAGCTCAAAAACAGGTCAGTTCTTAGCTCAAGGCCCCGGCCCCCAGCCACCAGGACCTTGAGAGAACAGCTTCTGACTTAGGTCACACTGACGTGGTCATTCTGGAAAATGCCGTATTCCCACCTAGGGAGAGCCAAAAAAGCTTGGATGGGAAGGTGGGGGACAGGAAGGGGGGCAGTCGTTCAAATGAAATGCAAACGAAAACACAAGGCCTAGCACGGCTCTTCTCAGATTTGGCAAAAGCGGCTGTGATGAAGAAGAGCGTGTCCCCCATTAGCAATGGGCTGGGCGAGAGCTCGGGGGGACAGGCCACCCTGGCCCGAGGCTGGGCATCTGTGGACCCTGGATCCTCCCATCCAGGCCAGGTGTTTGGCTTCTCAGGAGTCAGCTGACCTGATGCAACCCTGGGCTTGTTCAGCGGAGTCAGTCCCAAAACCTGATGCCCTAGAACTAGCACCTCAATCTCCAACTCAGCAAATCTGTACTCGCCCGTCACCCAGGCAGGATTGGCCACGACCCAGCACACAGGCTCCACAACACCGCAGGCCACAGCAACCGGCTTGCTGAGGAGCAGCGCTGGCCTCTCCAGCCATGTGTGGGGCATTCGCAGCCTTCTCAGGCCCCGCCCTGCTTCACAACCCCAGGGCACCTTGGAGCCCAGCACGGTCTGAGCAGGGCACGCCCTCAGCCCCAGCCCGTACGCACCATGCCGACCACAGGCCACAGCTTGCGGGCCTGCCCTGCCCCACTGACACCAGGCCCGCCCACGCAGGCCCCGCACCTCTTGGGCCTCTCGTTGAGACTGGTGCTCCGTGCTCTAAAGCTGTCCTTTTCGGGAGTGTCATCAAAAGACAGGAGAACGTTGGAGCGCAGACCCTGGCAGAGTGGAGCAGACCTGAGCCGCAGGCCAGAAGGCACTGGCCCTCCAGGCACCCACAGGCTTCTTCCCCCCACACCTGCCAGCCCAGGTACACCGTGAGCCTGGGATGAGCTACAGGCCCAGGACAAGGGCGGCAGAATTGTGTCCCAGTGGCACCCCACCTCTCTCTCCCCTGCCCGTCACCCTGATCCAGCCACGGTGAGCCAACGGCAAAGCAGGTCCCGGCCCTAACAAGGGACACGGCCTCCGCTGGCTTACCTTAGTGATATAAGGAACAAAATCTTTCCGGAAGGGCAGGCGGCACCTAATGAACCACATGGCTATGACGTGATGGGCCAGGCACACAATGTACTGATTGAACCTGCGACAAGAAGAAAAGAGAAGTGCTGGAGGTCCAGCGTGGCACCCGAGGGAGATGAGCCAGGAGCTAGGGGTGCAGATCAGAGGTGCTATGGCCACAGGGAGCCTGTGTGGCTTTCTACTCCGAGAGGCCTGGCCTCCAGCAAGCAGAGGCCTCCAGCTGGCCTGGGCCACAACCAGGAGGGGCAGGGTCTCACAGGGATACAAGGCAGCACTTACTTGGAGGGGTTGGTATACGGCAGGGAGATGGCAAACACACTGGCGTACTGCTCTGCTGCGAAGTTCCTGTAGAGGTGAGGCAGCCTGGCCAGAGCTGCAACACCAGGAGACAGCCAGTGAGGGAGCCCAGACGGGCCTGGCAAAGACGGGCCCACGGCCACAGCAGGGCGGGGTTTGCCAGAGTCCTGTGCTATGTGTCTAAAAAGCCAGTGCAGCTACTCCGACCCAAGAGGGCAGCAAAGCAGTGAAGGTCACAACCCACCCAAACAGGACCTTCCCCTGCCCCTGGGCCTCGGCCCTCTACTCCAAGGGCTGGCAAACTATGGTCCCCAGGCTCAATCCAGCCAGTGGCCTCACTTTATGACCTGTGAGCTAAGAATGGTTTCTACCTTTTCAAAAAGTTGTAAGCAAAAAGAACAGGCAGCCAAGGCATATCACACGTGGCCCTTTACAGAAGCAAAGCCCTGCCCTGCTCCTGTTGTCCACAAGCCTGAGGGCCTGCTGAGGGCCAGACATGCATGAGGTACTGGGAAGGAAGGGGCGAGCGGGGCACCCCGAGCTCCTGGACGTCACAATCTGAGGGGTGAGCAGAGCCCCTCCAAGTTGTAGTGTGTGTTGAGGGGGGACAGAGAGGAGGCTCTAAGAGCCAGGCCGAGTACAGGGACCAAGGTCAGGCAACAGGAGGCTTCTGTGCCATTTAAACTGACACTGAGGGGAGGAAAGAAGCCAGCCACTCAAAGGCCAAGAAGGAAAGCATTCAAAGCACAGGGGAAGAAGGTACAAAGGCCCTGAGGCAGCAAAGGGTGGCCCACGGAGCACAGCATGCCTACGGGCAGCCAAGGTGAGGTCTGAGAAGGCAGCACGAGTACTTCAGGCAAGGCGCAGCCCCAAACTCAAGGTCCACCTCACTCACACACACCCAGATACACACGTGCAAAGCCACAGATGCTTACTCGACAGGAACTCGAGGAGTGGAATGGCCATGCTGGCCGTGGCTGAGATGTGCGTGAGCTTCACAACCAGGACAGGCAGCGCCTTGATGATGATGTCAGGCATCTCCACGCTGCAGATGGCCAGGGCCACCACGCACTGGCTGGCGCAGCGGTAGATGAGGCCTTGCTCCAGGCAGTACACCATCTCCCGCTGTGGGACAACACGGATGCCTCAGACCAGGCCCACCACAGGCTGGCCCTCTGTGCCCCGCCCCTGCCCACAGAGAGCCGTTCTGGTGAGCCAGGGCCTGGTCTCCCCTCCACCACTCCAGAATGTTCTATAGAGGAGAAGACCAAGACCCAGAAAGGCCAAGTGCCTTATCCCAGGTCTCAGGCGCTTAAGCAGCAGAGCCACCAGCAGCTGACCCCACCTGAGCCAAGGGGACAGCAGGGCTGCTCCGGTCAAGGTCTTCCTGACACCTCCCCACACACCCACACAGGCGGGGTCCCAGGTCCCCAGCCCACCCTGGAGCCAGGACACGCTGGGGTCATCACCCCCTTGGTTCTGGAATCCCCAGCTGATTGGCCTTTTGGCAAGGGGAGGATCTGCCTAACACAGCAAGGCCGCCGGGCCCACACCAACCCTGGGCAGAGTCCCCCATGAAGATGGCTCAGCTGTGCCCAGCAGGAGACAAGCGCCATCTCAGGCCACAGCCTCGGGGCAAACCACCTGGTAGCTTAAGGCCCCGTGGATGATTCTGATTTCCTGCAGCCAGCCCCACCCCTTGGAAACACTTTGGGCCTTGAGGGTTCTCAGGGAACCTTCAGCCCAGTGTGGCCAGCTACCCCTTTGGAGCACAGCCAGTGAGAACCAGGCCAGGCCACACAGGAAGAGCTGGAGCTCACACTCACCCCAGGGGTCGGGGTGGGCAGTGAGGTGGGGGATGGCAAGTCGAGTGTGAGTTTCCAACAGCACTTTGATCAAGAGCATGGGCTCACCGCCCAAACAGGACTGAGTCTGAGTTTAGGCCTCTCGCCTTGCTGTGACCTTGAGTGGGCTACCTGACCTCCCTAAGACTTCTGTTCCCTGATTGATGAGGGCAGAGTGACAAAGAAAAGTATCAGGAATTTAAAGAGAAAGTAAAGGTGATGGCTCATTGCAGACCTCCCACCCAGCAGTGCAGAATTAAGAAAACAGGCATTACTGCGTGTGCTTTTTGCACCTGATGACAGAGTTGGAGGTAGGCAGAGGGGGGGGCCCTCTGCCCGGCTGCTCTGCCTCTCAAAACAGGCTCAGCGCCACCAAGCGGCTCAGCACCTATCCTAAAGCTGTAGCAAGGACAAGCCAGGCAATGCTCTTAGAAAGAAAATGGCACTGCATATGTGTGGAGGGGGCATATTCAAGCACTTCATTAAGCCCACTCCTCCCTGAGAGAACTCAGGAGCACCAGCGAGTTCAAACGTCCACGGTTCCAGGCTGGGCCAGCTGGCAGGGGTGCACTGGCCACATAGGGAAGCAGAGCCAGCTGCCCTCGCCCTGGCCCAATAGCCACCCGTTAGGAGGAAAACGCTGGGCCCCTTTGGCTGAAGCAAGCATCCTGGGGACCAGGCTTTCAAAGTTCAACCATCCCTCTCCCATCTGGTACCTGTCTGGTTTTGTCCAAATAGTTATGGTAAGAAATTAACGCTGTCAGCACAGGAACCACAGCGAGATGCAGGTCGGTTCTGGAGAACCCTTCTGGGGTGCTTCGGAGCCGCTCGAGGGTCTTGGGACCTGAAAGCTAACAGCCAAGGACCAGATGTGAAGCCCTGCCCGGCAGCTGGGTCAAGCTGGGTGGCCAGGGGGCACGGGTGGCCCCTGAGAATGAAGGCCCAGCGGGAGAAGGGGTCAAAGCCCAAGGACCTTCCTACTTCCTGTTCTAGCCAGCAGTCTGCCTTCTCAGAGAAGTGGGAGGCTGCCCACTGATCCGCCAGGGAGACAGACCCTGGGGAGGAGGAGGGGGGAAGGAGTTAAGACCCTGCTCAGTTCTGCAAACTCGAGCCTTTCACTGAGGCCCCCAATCCTCTGCCTGAGAGTTGGGATGGGAGGACAGGCTCCCAGAGGCACCATCTGCACTCCAGCCGGTGTCCGAGCCTCTGAGGGAAACAAGTTTGCCTCCCAGGCCTCAGTCTTTCAGAGCTGAGGAACTATGCTGTGGCCCCACCCACCACACAGGCCGCGGACCCGCCGTGCACGACGCAGGAAAGGTCCAAAGCAGAAGGCGCACCATGGAGCAGAGGGCGGCAGATAGCTGGTCAACACTACACGGGGAGGTGAAGATGAGGACCTTGTAGCGCAGCGACTCGGGCAGCTTGCTGAGCACCAGCTTCAGCACCTTCCAGTCAGTCTCCTGCAGGAACAGGAAAGACGGGGTCTCAGGGTTGGAAGCTTGGTCTGGGCAGCAGCAAGGCCTCAGACCTGTTCTCCTGCTCTCCACACAAGCCTGGGCCCTCAGTCCCTGCAGCTCGGGGAGCAGATGCTGCTCAGAGAAAGTCAGCCCTGGACAGCGGCCGCTGCCTCCAAACACCAGGCAGGGCAGGAGGCCCAGCGCAGCACCGCCCCTCTCCTCTCAGCAGGACCTGGAACTTCTGCACGCCAGCTCCATCTTCCCCACCTGCCCAACGGTGATCCGAGGATGGCCTACCAAGGGCACTGGACCCAAGGGGCTCTGACGATGCCCGCCCAGATCACAATGAAGATGGATCTGGAAAGAAGCTACTGTACTAGCTTAAAGAGAAGCAAGTATTCCTCAACGATCCATGAGCCCAGATACCTGCCACAGGACCAAAGTTGACCCAGAGCCACAGCATCGAGGACAGGGTTGTGGCCTGCACGGACCTTCCCTGGTGAGCCCTCCCAATCTCCACTGGGGCGACCACTGCCCATGAACTACACCAATGGCCAGGAGTCCTAAAAGCCTTTCCCCAGATCCCACCTGTGACACGGAGACCTTGAGACTCTCACAGGAAATCTCCGACAAACCCCTTTAATGCCAAACCCCGGTACCCCTGGGGAACCTGCT
Organism: Balaenoptera ricei; assembly: GCF_028023285.1. Lineage (NCBI taxonomy): Eukaryota > Metazoa > Chordata > Mammalia > Artiodactyla > Balaenopteridae > Balaenoptera > Balaenoptera ricei. The sequence continues at coordinate 52,172,583 of NC_082653.1, read as the reverse complement.
ACCGCCTCTCCATCCAGCTCTGCTTCCCCACCCGTGGCCCCCGGGAGCGCCCCCCAGCCTATTCCGGGCTGCCCAGCCCCGCCTGCGGCGCACTGCTGACCAACCCTCCTCCCTCGTTGCCCCACTGGGGAACAGGCCCAAGCTCCTCCACCTCCCACCACAGGGAACTTACCTCCCCTACTTCCAGGCTTTGCTTACTCCTGCCGCTGGAATCTTCCCCCCCTTTCAAGACTGCCCTCACCTGCCCCTCCCCATGCCCCCAACCAGATGTGATGGCAACCCCCCGCTTCGGTCCCGCACAGCCTGTTGGTGCCTCCTCCCAAGGCACACCCCATCCTACAATCCAGTTATTTGTCAATACACCTCACACTTGTACCAAAACCACCTCCCGGAGGCAGGAACATCTCCTCGGCTCCACACCCAGCTTCCGGTGATGCACCACACACAGCAGGCGCTCAACACACGGCTACGGAAACGTTGTGAGGCCTCGAGGAAGCCAACCTAGAAACAGGCAGCGAACCTCCCAAGGCTGCCAATGCAGGAGAAGAACTGTGGCCCCCGGGCAGCACCAATCACTGCTTGGTCTGACCTAATGCAGCCAGAGGGTCTGACCGTCTCACCTGCTTCAAACACTGCAGCAGGACACGGAAGAGCAGGGAGTAGGGCAGCGAGCCGAGCCGCACGGCGGGGCCTGCAGGTGCCGGGCCAGGGGGCCCAGTGGGAGGTGACAGGGGGCCACCAGCCTTCTTCTCAGAGCCCCTCTCCGGCTCCCTGTGGAAGCAAGTGGGAGAGGCACTAAGGCTGGAGCTCCCGCTCCACAAGGCTAAGGACGGATGCAGGCCCCAAGCCCCAACCCAAGGCTGTGCTCAGGATGCCTCCGGGACCTTCCCTCAGACACAGGACCACCCCAGGGCAGAGGGCAGCGAGCTCCCCACCCCCCGCCCGCCCCAGGACCCAGGACCGTACATGTAGTCACAGACGCAGTAGGGGCTGAACTTCACAAGCCCGTCCTTGCTGGGCAGGCCCAGGCGGTGCAGCGAGTCGGCCCGCAGCTGCAGGAGGAAGTCGAAAGCCTGCGGAGAGCGGGAGGCATGGTCCAACAGAGAGAACGCCGCCACCCGGCCACGCAGACCTGCGCAGCTCTCGGGAAAGGCTGCCGCGCTAACAGCAACAATGCCCTGACTTCACCGCAGACGGTGGTGCTGGCGGAGAGGCGCGGGCACTCACAGCCTCCTCCCTCAGAGCCCATGGAGGCTGTGACATTCCCACAAAAGCTGGGCAACACGGCAGCCTCTCACACCTGGGGCAACAGGGGGAGTGGACATATTGCACCTGCCCAGGCATCATCGCACAGCCCCGGTATAGACAGCAGAGCTCTGCTCAGGACACTGTCGCTTCCCCCAGCTATTGGTGGGTCATTTAACTGGGCTCCCCAAACGACAGGGGGCTGCCCCATTGGGCGGACGCTCTGAAAGGGACCGGGGCTTCCATCCCAGCGCCCTCTGCTCATCCTGGTGCCAGCTCCCATGGTGGAAGCTCAAACCAGTATGCCCTGCCCTGCACCCCCGCTGCCAGTCACTAACAGACTCCGCGGCACCAGGGGTCTGGGGCTCCAGAGCAATTCCCTTTCTCTGCCCCCATCTCAGGCCACCATGTGACTGAGAGGCATGCAGACCACAGGCAAAGGAAAAAGCAGCAGGTCCTGGGGAGGACGCAGCCACAGCTGGTGCTAAGGAGGGAACAGTCTGCTGAAGACCCCTCCCAGGCCCCCCGCCACCTCTCCAGCCTGCAGCCACTGCGTTCGCCAGGCCGGATGCAGCTGCTGGGTGCCCCAGGGAACATACCTGCAGCCGGATGCTGCTGGCAATGGGCAGGGTGTAGGTGTGCTTGTAGTGGAGCTGGATATGGCTGACAAGCTTCTCGTACACACGTGTGGCGTGGCTGGCAGGCAGGGCGTACAGCTTGGTCTGCAGAGAGAGCGTGCTGGTCACTGCAAGGGCAGGAGGCCAAACTGCAGCCAGGGAGTCAGCACCTTGATGCCCGGGGGGAGAGGCCAAGCAATCACTTTGGAGGTAACTGGCCGCACCCACCATTCTTTAAAATGTACAAACACTTCAAGCCACCAACTCCACTTCGGGGCTTCACCCCATGGGTACGCCCACATGTGCCCACCCTTGGTGAGGGCAAAAAACCAGAAACAGCCACGTATCTGTGTTATCAACAGGCAATCAGTTAATGAATCAGAGAAACCTGCCCAATGGCGCACAACACAGCAACACATGACAGGATCCACGTGCACCAACAGAGCACCTTCTTGACGCCACGAGGCAAAGTGGGAGAAACCAGGGGCAGAGCAAGGCGGGAGGTGTGCTTCATGACGGGTTATAAAGGGGGTTATTCCCCTAGCTGCTGGGGCTGTTATTAACCCCACAGTGAGTCCGTCTCCCCCACCTCTGCAAGGTCAAGAGCACCTCCCTGACAAGCGAGGCTAGGGGAGGCCAGGTGTGAGAGTTCGTGGTGCTGCCAGCAACCTGGTTTTGGGGGCAGGAGGGACCCAAGGGACCCAGCTACAGCCAAGGGTCCCCTTTGTGGTACCCTGAGCCTTGGAGGAGAGCACTGCTTCAGAAACGTATCACTGGGCTTCCCTGGTGGCACAGTGGTTAAGAATCCGCCTGCCAATGCAGGGGACACGGGTTCGAGCCCTGGTCTGGGAGGGTCCCACATGCCACGGAGCAACTAAGCCCGTGTGCCACAACTGCTGAGCCTGAGCTCTAGAGCCCTCACGCCACAGCTACTGAAGCCCACATACCTAGGGCACGTGCGCTGCAACAAGAGAAGCCACTGCAATGAGAGGCCCGCGCGCCACAGGGAAGAGTGGCCCCCGCTCACCGCAACTAGAGAGAAAGCCTGTGCACAGCAACGAAGACCCAATGCAGCTAAAAATAAATTAATTAATTAAAACAAAAAACAAAAAAAAAGTATCACTGCTGTTCTTTTTATTTACTTATTTATTTTGAATTTTTGAATTTTATTTTACTTATTTTTTTATTGATATTCTTTTTAAAGAAAAAAATGATTAACACAGTGGTGTCTCTTTGGTTCAAAAACAATAATAGGGACTTCCCTGGTGGTCCAGTGGTAAATGCAGAGGACGCTGGTTCAATCCCTGCTCGGGAAACTAAGATCCCACATGCTGCGGGGCAGCTAAGCCCATGTGCCACAACGACTGAGCTCGTGCGCCTCAACCAGAGAGCCTGTGTGCCGCAAACTGCAGAGCCCACGCACTCTGGAACCCCCGTGTCACAACTAGAGAGAAGCCCACGTGCCGCAACTAGAGAGAAGCCTGCGCACCGCAACAAAGAGCTGATGCAGCCCAAAAAAATTAATTAATTAAAAAAAAACAACATAAAAGCATTATCCCTGCCTTCCACAAAAACCAAAAAACACACACAGGGAGAGGGGAGGGAGTTGGACACCATGCTTGACAAAGCACAAGCATCTCAGGAAGGACACCCATGGACTCGGGCAGCCACTGCTCTGCCTGCCCATTTCGGTGGGAAGAAAGGAGGGAACCGAACTTTTTGCTACGTTTATGCCGTTCGCGTGTTTTAACTGGACGTATATATTACTTTTTAATTACAAAAAAAGAAAAATGGGGGCTTCCCTGGTGGCGCAGTGGTTGAAAATCTGCCTGCTAATGCAGGGGACACGGGTTTGAGCCCTGGTCTGGGAAGATCCCACATGCCGCGGAGCAACTAGGCCCGTGAGGCACAACTACTGAGCCTGCGCGTCTGGAGCCTGTGCTCCGCAACAAGAGAGGCCGCGATAGTGAGAGGCCCGCGCACCGCGATGAAGAGTGGCCCCTGCTTGCCGCAACTGGAGAAAGCCCTCGCACAGAAACGAAGACCCGACACAGCCAAAAATAAAATAAATAAATAAATAAATAAATAAAAGATTACTATTAAAAAAAAAAAGAAAAATGAAAACAGGCTGGCCCAGGACTTTGCTCAAGTAGGAAACAGCTCGATTCTGCAGCTCCGGGTCTCCAGGGCTCGATTTCCAAGTGAGGGCAATAGCCCATCTCTTCTTCATTCTCCGTATAGGCTTCTGGGTTTATCCGGGCCACAGGGCTCCCCACAACCCCTCAAGTCAGGGCACAGGGAGCATGGGGCTGCTATGGACAAGACACCAAGGAGGTGCCGTCCACTTTTTATCAAACTTTAAACTTCCACACCAGATAATAAAAGTCCATCATGTATAAACACGACAGAAACTGTTCTGCCATCAACATTTTACAAAGTAGTTTATGAACCAATTGATTCAAATATTACATTTTTCACAATACTGATACTGGCAGGTGACCTTAAGTATAGATAACACCACAATGCTTTGCAAGCCAGTGGAAGAGCCTGATCGCTGCCCTGCTGGGCACGTAAAGGGACAAGTCCACAGCTCCAGCAAGCCTCAGGAGCCAGGCGGTGCCCGGGAGCATGTGAGGACAGCCACCATGCAGGAGAGCGAGCACGACGTGGCGAGAATGACTGGGAACAGAGAACGTGTGCAAATTGTCTAACTAATGAAGGACTTGTATCCAGGGTATGGAAAGAACGCTTACAACTCGAGAAAGACAAATAACCCAGTTTAAAAATGGGCAAAGGATCTGAACAGATATTTCTCCGAAGAAGATACACAAACGACCCATCAGCACATGGAAAGATGCTCAACGTCATTAGGAAAATGCGAATCAAAACCACAATGAGATTTCATTTCATACCCATTAGGGTGGTGATAAACAAAAAAAAAGAGAATAAGGAGTGTGAGTGAGGATGTGGAGAGAATGGAAGCCTCATCCACTGATGCTGGGAATGTAAAATGGAGCAGGCCCTGTGGAAAACAGCCTGGCTGTTCCTCAAACGATTAAGCAGAGTTACCAGCTGACTCAGCAATTCCACTCCTAGGTGGATCCCCTAGAGAAATGAAACACGTGTCCACATAGAAACTTGTGTGAGGGTTCACTGTAGCATGATTCACAACAGCCAAAAAGTGGAAGTGACCCAAGTGTCCATCAACTGATGAATAGATAAGCAAAATATGGTCTATCCGTACAATAAACTATTACTGAGCCATATAAAGAAATGAAGTACCGACACATGCTACAACATGGATGAACCTTGAAGACATTACGCTCAATGAAAGATGCCAGACACATGAGGTCACATATTGTGTGATTCCATGTCTATGAAATGCCCAAAATAAGCAAATTCACAGAGACTGAAAGTGAATTAGTGATTGCCAAGGGCTGGAGGTGCTGAGGGGAGAATAAGGAGTGACCGCTAATGGGTATGGAGCTGCTTTGGGGTAAATGTCCCTAATGATGGCTGCACGACTCCATGAATACAACAAAAACCACTGAATCATATACTCTAAATGGATGAATTGTATGGTATGTAAGTTACACCTCAAAAAAGCTATTAAAAAAAGACCAAATAACTGTGGGGCCAGAATGGACACCAGCCCTTCCCACCTCAGTGGCTGTGGGGAGACCTGAGGGGGTGGTTCTGGCACTGGCTCAGGAGTGTTTCCCGCAGACTGGCTCTGGCTGGGCCTTGTCCACCCTTCCCTGACCTGGTCAGGGCTCTGACCTGGTCCGCTCACTGTAACGAGGAGTTGGGATCACACCCGGACTGCCCTCTGCGACCCCAGGGAGTGCCCAGGTCTCCTCGGGGATGTGTCCCTAAAGAGCAGCACTCCAATGAGATGCAGAGGCCCACCTGAAGGATGACCAGGAGTCCCAGGACTGCAGTCTTCACATCCTCCAAGGAGGCCGAGTACACCACCACATCCCTTTCCTCCAGCTCAGCGGGTGGAGAGAGGGAGCGGGCAATCACCTACAGAGAGAAGATCTCTATTTAAATTCCCAACTCTGGGCTCCCTGAGGCAGCAACCATCAGATCTGATATTTTCTACCAAAAAATACTTTCTCCTTTATTTCTCAAGAGGAAAGATGCACTCCCCTCATCCAAGGCATGGTTCAGAAACTGCGATGCATTTTGAAATTAAAAGGATGCTGCCTGTGCAGAAGGACAATGTGTCCAAACCGCACCCCCAGCCAGTCTCCCCCAAAGCCACAGAGCCATGTCCCAGGACCCCTGGGCAGCACGGCAGCAGGACAGCGCCAAGCAGCAGCAGGCCCGGCCAGACCTCCCAACACCGCCACATCTCTGCTAGGAGGGAACCCCATCTCGGAGAGACCCAGGCAGTCTCCCTGCAGAGAACGGAGAGAGCGGGTCCAAAGAACATTGCTGTCCGCTGGGCTCTGCCACAGAGAGGGCTCCCAATGGCAGCCCAGGTGCCCCAAGCCCTAGGCCCGAGCTGCTCTCACTTTCTCAATGATGTCCAGCAGGCTATTAAAGTGGTGGGTGTGGCAGCCTTCAGCCAGATCTACCAGCAACTGGGTGGCCAGCTTTCGGACTTGGTGGTCTTTATCCTCCGGGACATGGGAGAGCTGTGAGATGACCACTGAGTTGATCAGCTCCTCCTGCACCAAGCACAAGAGAAGCCAGGTGAGCCACTGGCCACGGCCAAAACTCACCTAACACGTCGTTAAAGACTTGGGACAACCGCGGCGGGGTGTGCGAGTGCCTGAGAGGCCCAGGCCCCTTTCAGGGCACTCTGTGTGTCCCCTCGGCTCAGGAGAATGATGACGACTACACGTTGGCCCAGCCGGGGCATGGCCCACGGGCTCAGCCTCAGACGTGATGCAGCAGTGAATGTCCCCGCTCCCTCTCTGTCATTCAACATCACAATTAAGAAGGATCTCATGTGGAGGGCTCTCTGCGTGTGTGTCCTGGGGATAGAGAGACCTCGTCCCCGACATCACAGAGCCCACTATAACGGGGCAGCAGGACGAGCGCTTTCACGGAAGCAGGTACAAAGCGCTACAGGAGCAGAGAGCAGGACGAGAGCGACTCCAACACGAGGGACTCAAGAACCCAGAGGGCTTCCTAAAAGAGGCAGCACTGAGCTGGACTCTGAAAAAGAGTGAATTCCAAGGGACAGAGATGCAGGGAAAGGGAAGGCTGAGAGGGTAGGAGGGGTGGGCAGGTCCTAGGGACACCAGGCATTCCAGCGAGGCAGCAGTGAGGAAGGTGCTGGGAAGCGAGGGGAGATGCAGAGCCCGAGCGCATCTCCCGGAGAAGAGAGCCCAGTGGGCAGGGGCCACTGCTGTTTCTGAAAGAAGGACAGGCCCTGGCTGCAAACCTACTGAAGGATGGACTGGAGGGGAAGAAATGCGGTAGAGAGGTTGGTAGGGGCTGGCACCACCCTGGCATCTGGTGATCAGCCCAGAGCCCGGAGGATGAGTGTGATTACAAAAATGAAAAGAAAATGTCCCCACGCAAGACTGTTTTCCTGAGGGCAGGGACTATGCCCTCCTGTCTGCTCAGCCACAGGCCTGGCAGAAGGCACCAAGGGACGGGGGGAGGGAGGGAGGGAGGGGGGGAGGGGGGGAGGGAGGGATGAACGAGGAAACAAAGCTTGCCACAGAGAGGCGCTGGCAGACCCCAGGTCCCAGGCCGACCCCAGGAGGCGTGCGGTGCCCAGAAAGGGCCACACGCTGCCTCTCGGGCGAGCATCGCCCTGCATGGCTTGTGGAGGCCGCCCTCGCACCTGCTGCCCCAGGGCTCCCGCGCCGGCATGGATACACACCTCATAGAACTGCCTGTTGATGAGCAGCACGAAGGACAGGACGTCCAGCACCTTGATACGCACAGCGCTGCGCAATTCGTTCCTGGGGGCAGGGGCACACCTGCTGGGGCCGGGCGGGTGCACCAGCCACCGGCCTCACCCTCCGCCAGCCCGAGCAGCCCAACCTCCAATGGCTTCCCTGGGGACCCAGCCCCCAGACCCACCCGCCTCCATGTCAGGCGAGACTGACTCCGGATCCTCCCCGCGTGGGGCCCAGCTCGGCAACATCCAGACCAAGAATGGGGTAAAGAGGCAGAGAACCCGGCCCTCAGAGATGGCCTCTTTCTAGATGACCACTCCACAGGAGGGAGTAAGCACAGAGGCCTCAGAGGACTCTGTCCTCTGGAAGACAAACCCTCTCCTGCTCAGTGAGAACTGTCACTTTCAAGAATCGGAGAGGAAAGTGCTAACTCTCAGTGTCCTGCCTGCAGTGCAGACACAGGGTCAGGCGGGCCTCCAGAGGCTGCCTACCTGAAAAATCTCTCCATCAGTAACTGCAGGTTGTGAATCCAGCCATCCTTTGCTGGATGGATTGACTGAGCCCTGTAGGTTATTAAGTTTAAGAGGGAGGATTCCTGCCAAAAGAAGAAAGACCTGGAGTGAACGAGCCGCTCTGCCCTTCCAGAGGTTTTTTGATAAATACAGCCCCATGCTGCTGGCCCAAGAGACCAGCCACCCCGAGGCCCAGGTAGGGAGCCCACATGATAAAGGCCCTGCTGGCAGCAGTGAAGATTCATTTAAAACGCACATAACAGACTTCCCTGGTGGCACAGTGGTTAAGAATCCGCCTGCCAATGCAGGGGACATGGGTTCGAGCCCTGGTCCAGGAAGATCCCACATGCCGTGGAGCAACTAAACCCGTGTGCCACAACTACTGAGCCTACGCTCTAGAGCCTGCGCACCACAACTACTGAGCCCACTTGCTGCAACTACTGAAGCCCACACGCCTAGAGCCCATGCTCTGCAACAAGAGAAGCCACCACAGTGAGAAGCCCGCGCGCCACGACGAAGAGCAGCCCCCGCTCGCCGCAACTAGAGAAAGCCCGTGCGCAGCAACGAAGATCCAATGCAGCCAAAATAAAGAAATAAAAAATAAAACCCACATAAAAGCCTTGCATCAGGCTGAGCCCTTCTGGCACCAGGACTGCCTGCCTTTCGGGGAGCAGATATGCTGAGCATGAAGACAACTGGCCCCTCCCTCCGTGCAGGTGAGAGGAAATGGATGCTTAGGCTGTGATGTGCTCTCACAGACCCACACTCATTCAGCCTCCTGACGGCCCAGCAGACTTCCCTGCTGGAGCACAAATCCCAGGGGAGCAGAAGCCTGCCAGGGTTTTTACTTCAAACTCACGGAAAACTTGCCTCCAGACCCACACAGCCAGACCTCCGGGAGCTGAGCAGCCCCTCCCCTCCCCCAGAAGCCTGACCTAAACCACCCTCTTGTCCGAGCACCAAAGGCCCCACTGTGTTGGAGAGAGAGGTGGTCTTACAGGCCTCTGGTCTGCACATCTCTCAACGAGCTCAAAGTATCTCTCCTGTGAGCCGTGGAACTCATTTTGATCACACAGCTCTTCCACCGTGGTCAGCAGGTCATGGACGATGGCTCTGAGTTCTGGGCTGTCTAGGCTCTGCAACACGAAGGCACGGTTACACAGGAGGGATCTCAGCTCCCTTCAAGGACTCGGCATCAGAGTCCTCAGCTCAAATGAGCTGAATCCAGACACCCCCTCAGGTCCTCCCACTGGGCAGGGGGCACGAGTGCTATTCCTGCCCATTGGGGAACGGTGGGGCCCAAGGGGTCCTGGCTGTGCCCACAAGGCGGGCCTCCACTACCAGTGTGTTCACGCCTCCCTCAGGCTCTCGCATGTTCTGGAGGCCCCAGGGGTGTGGCCTCCCAGACCATCACTCCAAGATGAAGCACTGCCTGACCAGCTGGTCGTGACAATGGTCTGGCCCAGCAGCCACCCCTGAGGGACAAGAACCCAGGCCCTGCTGAGTTCTGGTCCTTCCTCCCATGGGCCTGGCCGCCCGCCTAGAGCCCACCCCAGTGCCCCAGGAGGCCCAGCCCCTAGCCCATGCTATATGTGACCTCATCTCATCTGCAGCCCCTGCACCAGCACGTCCTCCTTCCTGCCACAGTCAACGCCCTCCTCCAAAGTTCCACCAACTGCGGGCAGCATTTGAGACACTTTGGGAACTGTCTTCAGGGTCCACTTGCAGGCCATGGAGGCCACCTGGTGTGTTACTCTGTCGATCTTGATCGATCGACACTGCCCCCCACCCCCCTTGCTCACCTATTACATAGTCCTGCTCCAACCGATAGAGGGGATTTGGGAAAAACAGCTGTCTTCAGTGGACGGCGAGTTGCCACCCAAGAACCATCAGAGAACACGGCCCAGCAAGCTCTGAGGCAGGGCCCTGGAGGGGCGGGGAGCTGCCCCCATGGTCCACGCCCCCCAGGAAGGGGCCCTCTGGCCAACAGGTCGGCCGTCTCGGTTCTCCCTGTGCCCACCTCACCTGGAGCTGCTGAAGCAGGCGTTCAACAATGTTCAGCAGGATGTCCCATGTCACGGCCTGGAGCTCCCTCCGGTACTTCTTGATGAGTCTGGTTATGGAGAGGACGATCTCATAGGACACCACCTCGTTTGGACAGGTCATGGCCTGGAACATGGCCCGGGGGGCATGCAGTGTCAGTCCCTTCGCGCTCACGCACAGGAAGCCCCAGCACGTCGCCCTTGGAACCTAGCATGAGATGCCTTACTCCCACGCACATCTCGCGGGCCACAAAAGTAGTATCTCAGGAACCCAGAAGTGTGTTTTCTATACTGGCTCCAAAGGGCCTGACGTAGCCAGACCATTCACTTCAAATTCCGTGCCCCTGGCTTCCTGGCCTAGAGGAACCTGAAAGCTACCCTGATGCAAGCAATGCGCAGAGAGCACGCCCTCCACTGCCCAAGAGACGGGGTGTGGCCAGAAGGACCCCATTAGGGGCACGGTGTAAGCTGGGACATGACACAGCTCATCTGCTTGTCCGGTAAGATGAGGATGGTATGATTGCCCCAGCTCACCAGGGTGCCACGACGGCTACATGAAAACACACAAAGTGCTCCGAACTCCGCCAGGCATGGTGGAAACACAAGCTATTATCGCTGGCCTCATTCTAGAGCAAGAGCAAGTTTGCCACTTGACCAAGGAAACTGTCGAAAGCAAGCATGTCACTATCCCCAGGGGGAATCTTGAGCAGTCCTGATGCTAATTTGTAGAAGATGAAATTCATAAAATATAGTATTTGCTTGAGGATAAAACCTTCAAAGGCCCTACATCGCAAACCTACTTGCAAAGCAAGTGACTACACACGTTCCCCCCGCGCCCCCCCCCCACCTCCTGCCCCTGCAGCAGACTCCCCGTCTGACAGGCCTGTTCCCACTGGGTGGGGATGAGGTGAGCTTTCCCGCCCTCGCCAGCTCACTGCGGTACAGAAGCCAAGTTACCTCATAAAATGATGGCAACACAGATGTTGGGGAGTTCTTGAGAGAGTAGAGCCGGTGGGCTCCCCAGAGAGCCATGCCAACAAAGAACACAGCTCCTCTCAGCAGTGGGGCGTCTTCCATGTAGGCTCTGAAAGCGTTCCCCGGGAAGACGGGATATAAGCAGGGCCCAGCCCAGCATCTGCCCAGGCTCCTAGCAGCCTCCCCGGAGGTCCCTACACTCATGAGGCAGAAGCAAAGCTGGGGAAGTGGGCTGGGCAGGGGACACGGGGGCCAGCAGCAACTGTGTGATTCATGCATGCATTCGCTCAACAGCCCTCAGCATCATGGTGCTGACAGCCTAGGAGACACAGGTGTGAACCAAAAGATCATGTAAATAAACACCAAGGTTCCAACTCAGATTACAGCTAAGAAGGAAAGCCATGGGATACGAGAGCAGACCTGCTCAGGGCGATCAGGGAATCTAACCGCAACACTACAATGTCAAGGACACTCAGGGAAACTCAACCCAGGTGGAAGGACATTTCAGCAAGATGAAAGGTATGTGCAAAGGCCCTGGGTGGGTGGCAGAAAGGCAACAATGGTGGGAACGAGAAGCTCACAGGCTGAGCAGGGCTGGACCATCCAGGCCTTGCCATTTGGTTTTTATCCTGAGAGCACTAGGAGCCATTGTGGCTTCAAGCAAAAAGTGACACAGTCAGATCTGTGCTGGAAAAACTATGTGTGGCTGCTGTGTGGAGGAATGGACTTCAGGAGGCCAAGAGCGGGTGCAGGAGAGCAGTGAGGAGGTGAGAGCTGAGGGGGTGGGGCCCGGGAGTGGACAGACGAGCCATCTCAGGAGCAGAAGCAACACCACCTGAGACAGTCTGGCTGTGGGAGGTGAGGCAGGGCCTCGTGACAAGTAGGTGGTGAGGCAGCCCCACTGGAGGAGGTCCGCGTGTGGGAGGGAGGTCAAGAGCTCAGTTTTGCATGTTCTGACTTTACTGGCAGGAGGAGGAGAGGACAGGTGACCAGTAGCATAAGACGTGAGCCCTAGATCAGGGCTCACTTCTGGAGCAGCCTCCCCACCAGAACAGGAAGCTCCGCGTCAGCCTGTGCCGAGGCATAGAGCCCACACAGGGAGCCTCCTTGAGGAGGCCCTGCGGCCGCCAAGCCACCCTCACCCACGCCGGCTGGGCCACCCGCACTCACCTGTCCTCCATGATGCGGCACATATGGTAGATGGCACTGTGGCCCAGGTGGGTGCCCAGGAGATTGCGCATCAGCTGGGAAGCAAGATGCACCGTTGTTAGACTGGCAAACACGAGCCCGGGGCCTCGCACGGCCACCGCTCTGAAGCCCTCCACGTCCAGCTGCTCTCCACCATCTCCTCCGGAACAGGGGCAGCCGAGTTCTCAAAATGCCACCAAAACCCTGACCTCAGCTCAGCCACTGGGAAAATGCCACTGGCTTCCCCTCAACAGGCCACTGTCTGGCCGCTCTGAGAATAAGATGGCCATTCATTGAGGACAAGATGGCCCTTGTCCTGTCCATAAGCCTGGCTTATCACTTCATCCGGGCAAGAACTCTGCAGGATGAGAGTTTAGACCCCTACCTTCCAGCAAGGCTCACAAAGCTCCTTGACATTGATGGTGCGGCAGAGGGTGACGATGAACAGGGGGAGGCTCTCGGCCGGCAGGCAGTTGTAGCAGACCACGGCATCCAGCACCTGCAGAGAGACCTGGTGGGGCGGAGAAAGTCAGGCCAGCCCTGCCTCCTGCTCACAGGGAAGTGACACCCTCAGCTTCCTCCACTGACCATCCTTTGGTCAGCAATGACTGCCCCTCCCCTCTGTCAAAGCAGCCTTCCTGGGAACCACAGAGTGAGCAAGCATCTGGGAGGCACTTTTACATCCCAGTCACGGTGGGTTATCCCATCATGAACTATAACCCCACAACGGAAGTCATCCAACCGCCCTTACTTACAGGAGAGAGTCCTGAGGCTCAGAGAGGTCAAGCAGCTTGCCCAAGGCCACACAGCCAGTGAGGGGCAGCACAAGGCTTGACCCCAGGGCCTGGGGTCTCAGTTGCTATGCCACCCGGCCTGCCCAGAAGGACGGTGAAAGGGACTGTCCCTGGACGGGGGCAGCTACTGACCTCTATGTCCACGGAGGACACGGTCTGGACGCACAGCAGGCAGATCATGCTGTGGGAGGAAACACAAAGTCAGCTGAGAGGACACTTCCCAGAGGCTGGGTGGCTCCGTTTTACTTCCTGGTTCCTCTACAAAGTCAGTTAAAAAAGTGGCTCATCCTCCCTCAGGGCTCCCCTCACCCAACCACTGCTCAGTGCTGAGTGTACAGCACCAAGACCAACCCTCTGCCCGCAGGGTTTCACAGAGTGTTTTGAACAAATAACAAGTAACAATAAACAAAACATCAAGTAATATCACACATCTGCTACAAACATTATGTGGAAGGTGGCTTTGGCCACTTCCAACATCTCCATTTATTTGATGGTTTTAACAGCTTTATTCACCCTACAGAGCTGAACTGCAGACATAAGACAGCAGCACTGTGATCAGTGCATGTTACTGATCACATGTTTTTCTTACTGGACCATGGATGCGATGTATTCATCAAGGTAACAGCTGTTGAATTTGACCAGATTCACAAGCACCAGAAGGAATTCTGAGGACAGGCCGATGTCCATCCACTGTAGGACAAACTCAGCTAGGGGAGAAAAAGAGGAGAGCAACGTCCTTCCTACTCACCTCCTCCCCAGGAAAATGAGTCCCCATCCCATTCACTGCTGGAAACAGCATCATTGGTCCCCACGGAATGAAAGGCAGGCCAGCACGGGGCCGATGGAGGCTCAGCTGGAGCCCGAGCAGGTCAGCATGTCATGGACTCTGGAATTCACCAGCTCCCAGGATGCATGAAGGGGTCTGAGCTGAGGCAGGGGCAGCGTTTGTGCATTTGATGCTCAAAGCCCTGACCCCGATGCTGGGGGTGCAAACACGGGGCGAGTGTCTAGGAGGCCCCCATCCCCACAGAGAATCTCTCAAAGGAGACACAAGCAACGCTTGGTTGCTAGACACATAAACTTGGACAGAAAAGTTAACCACATCCTCACTGTCAGCACCTGTCCTGGAGGTGGACCAACAGCTGAGGCCCGTTTCTGACAGAACAGCAAGGCCCAAGTCAGATTTACTTCTTCCTCTGCCTTCCTCTTCTCCCCACAGCAGTGACAAGAAATCTCAAGACTCATGGAAACCTCACACCATAAGGATGACAGGGAGGATGGCCACCAAAGGAAAGGGCTAGGAGGCCAGACCGGGCATGAAAAGGGCAAGGAGGAAGACGCAGCGAGGCGGCCCCAGCCCCCCAAAAACCTCAGGGCACTCTGGATAAGACCCAGCCTGAGGCCTGGGTCAGCAGCACGCTCTCCCAACAGCAAAATGCAGACCACCTCCTGCCCGCCTAAAAGGCACATCTAGGCCCCACTCCCCAGGGATTCAGAGCCAGCCTGTCTGGAGTAAAGCCCAGACTCTGCATTTTTAACAAGCTCCTGGGGAGATTCGGTCGGCTGATCCTGGTTGCACAGAGATAAGCAGACCAGTGTGTTGCAGCGCCCTCTGCAGGCCACCCCTGTGAACTGCAGCACTCCCTCTGGGCCCGACAGGCCTTCCTGCATCCCAGATTAAATTTCATCACCAAGGCCAGAGAAACCTCACACCCAACGTGGCACCCACCCAGCTCTTCTTCCAAGTAGGTGATGTGTCTCCCATTGTCCGTGAGGGCCTTGAAAACTTCCAGTCTCTCGTGGAGGTCTTCGTTAGAGGGGTAATCCTTGATGACCTTAAAGAAGAGGGCCCTGAGAACGCCCAAGCGGTCCCCCTGAAGACAAAACCATCGGGTCAGCAGTCCTGCCAGGATCCCCCTGGGTTTCTCAAGCAGCTGTGAGAAGTCCAAGAAGTGCCGTGGGCTCCAAGACTCCCAACCCTGGGCCCCTTTCTCCCTCCCAGAGGAAGCGGCTGTGAGGGACTAACTGGGTAGGGGATCAGGCGCCCTGGTCATCGTTTGACCAGTGTGTGTGTGGAGCACCTACTATGCGCCCAGGTCTGGGCACACAGCAGGAGCCAATGCACCCACCCTCGAGGGATGCTCACAGAATGATGATAGCCACCTAACCAAGCTGAGAGTGGGGACTTCTCTGAGCAGCGGGGTGTGAAGGCGTAGAGGAAACAGGCCAGGAGGAGAGGAAACCTTCCAAGCAGGAATGGCGAGAGGTGGCCTGGGTGTTCCAGCATGGCGGGAGCATGGTGACCAAGGGGCAGGAGCCCACGGTGAGGGGCAGGAAGTCAGTGAGAGCAAGAAAACAACAGCTCACTCGTGCGAGGAACCATTCTCATCATTTTGGGTGAACTGCCTCATTTACTCCCCAAAATGTCCCAGAAAAAAGGGAATGACAAGCATCCCCACTTTAGAGGAGAGGAAGTGGAGGCTCAGGGGGCTCCAGTGACCTGCCCAGGGTCACGCAGATACTAGAGGTGACACCAGCACGCCCACTCGGGCAGTCCAGCTGCAAGGCCCCTGGGAACCAGCAAACCTGTGCCTGGTGTTCTCGCCAAAGACGAGAGTCCAAGCGTGGCCCACGGGAGCAGTCAACACGTGGCCCGCCCCAGCTCCCCCCAGGCACAGAGCGGCCACCCTTACCTGTCCCTGCACGATGGCCTTCAGCAGAGCCAGCACCGCGTGCCGGGCCTCTGGCGGCCGCTCTGGCTGCAGCAAGTCCGAGACAGCCTTCCAGAGTGCTTCCACCGCGTGCTGCCCGTCAAAGAAGGGACAGGGATTGGTGTGCTGGCCCCTCAACTTGAGGGACAGTTCCATGAGCAAAGGACAGAGCAGAACAACGTGGTCTTTTGACTTAGAACTCACTCCTCTAAAGCCCTCATGTACCTGTCACAGCCCACAGCGACCACGAGCCTGACAAGGGGAACAGCTCCAAGCTACTTTGAACCCTCACAGGTCCCTTTAACCCTCACCAGGCCATAGTCTGAGGGGAGGGAGGAAAGCAGGAAGGCCAGGGAGGCCGTCCTGGCTGCCCCCAGAGATCAGCAGGGAGTCTCTGAGAGCTTGCTCAGGCTCCATGGGAAAAGCCACTGGAAGAGTCTCAGAACCAGAAGTACCACAGCGGTCCCCGGGCCTGCAGCCTGACCCAGAAATCCCATGCTCTGGATCTCCCCTGTGTAAACAAACCAGCTTCGGGGCACTCAGTACCCCACCCCAACCCTGCCTCTGCTGCCTGGCTTGACTCACTAAGAACTCTGTCCAGGGGCTTCCCTGGTGGCGCAGTGGTTGAGAATCTGCCTGCCAGTGCAGGGGACACGGGTTCGAGCCCTGGTCTGGGAAGATCCCACATGCCACGAAGCAACTAGGCCCGTGAGCCACAACTACTGAGCCTGCGTGTCTGGAGCCTGTGCTCCGCAACAAGAGAGGCCGCGACAGTGAGAGGCCCGCGCACCGCGATGAAGAGTGGCCCCTGCTCGCCGCAACTAGAGAAAGCCCTCGCACAGAAACGAAGACCCAACACAGCCAAAAATAAATAAATAAATAAATAAATTCAAATAGCTAACCTTTAAAAAAAAGAACTCTGTCCAGGCTTCTGGAATCTGCCTCCTAAGTCCACCCAGCCCACGAGGGAGCTGCTGGGTGCTTTCCCCTCAGCTCCCAGAATCAGTCTCTCTTGTGTCAGCTTCCCTTCTCCACGTTAACCATCCCTGACTCCCTCCAGCCAGAGTTTCCAGGCCACTCACCCTTTCCTGGGCTCAATCCTCTTAAGAGGGGAACTAAAATGTCTTTTCAATGTTGTCTGACCAACATTATTCGGTCATACACTGGAATACACTGCAAGTTTTACTTCCTTTGTTCCATTCACAATACTCCTATTGATGCAACCTAAGCCACAAGAGCACAGACACTGAGCCCGTGGACTACTCCAGCCTCTTAGGCCTATCTGTTTATTCACTCGACGGCAGCTCTGACATGGCTCCCCTTTCCGTACTTATTGTACACAGATAACTTTAAGAACATAGATACCTATTCTCACATTTATCCCTGGTCATGTGCAGCCTGCACATTTCAGATGACCTGCAGAGGACGTAGTGGTCCCTCTCCCCTTGAGCAAATCTGAACCCGCCAGGTATGAGACCCATGTCTCCTCCTGTGTCACTCACACAAAAGTGGGTTGAGGCAAGAGCAGAGCCCTTGAGGAACTCTAACGGCAGGCAGCTTCCCACTCTGTCCACAGGACATCAGGAGACAGCCTGGAAGTATTTGCCCAAAATAAATACTCCTACGTCTGTGAGGCTGCTTAATACCACCCAAACATCTCTCCCAGAAAGACAGAGACTGGTATGCCTGGGCTTGTTCTCTGTGAAACCACACGCTCTCCCGACATTCCCCTATTTTTCCTTCCTGCGAATCTGTAACGTGAGAGGACAAGTGAGCGTGCGTTTCTGTAAGCCACCACAAAACCGCTTTTGGATCTGCTAAAAGAGCCTAATCCCCTTGCTCCCCATCTCCACATGTGACTGGCCTCTCAGGGTTATGCTCAGGACATTTCCAGAAGCTTCCTCATCGCTAAGATGAAGACTAAATTTCCCTCAAATGGTGCATATCAGTTCATTAGTGAAGTCAGCTGTCAACCCTGCTCCTAAAAAGATCCAAATCAGGCTTTAATGCAGCTCACATGAATCTCTCCAGGCACCCAACCGAGACACACCTACCTCTTCAAATTTCTTCGTTTTGGCAACCTCACAGATCTGCCCTATCACCCGGATGCGATTGTTGAGGCCACATTCAACACTCAGCTCCTGGAGAGATGAAAGAAGGAAAGGCCAGTGCTCAGACACCAGGTTTCCTTACCTGCCAATCACAGAGCACTCTAGGAACTGCCCTGCCTTTCCCATGCTGGAGACCCACAGCAGAACCTTCTGAAACCAAGAATCACCAGAGTTGACTAGTCCACCTTAGGGGAGTAAGAACAGACTTTTTTTTTTTCCATAGCTGCACTTTTTTATTGAAATAAAATTCACATATGATAAAATTCACCACTGTAACGACTTTAAACTGTATAATCCAGTTTTTACCATATTCACAGTGCTTGCAACCAGGTCCACTAATTCCAGAACATTTTCATCACCTCAAAAAGAAGCTTCATGGGCTTCCCTGGTGGCGCAGTGGTTGAGAATCTGCCTGCCAATGCAGGGGACACGGGTTCGAGCCCTGGTCTGGGAAGATCCCACATACCGCAGAGCAACTGGGCCTGTGAGCCACAACTACTGAGCCTGCGCATCTGGAGCCTGTGCTCCGCAACAAGAGAGGCCGCGATAGTGAGAGGCCCGCGCACCGCGATGAAGAGTGGCCCCCGCTCGCCGCGACTAGAGAAAGCCCTCGCACAGAAACGAAGACCCAACACAGCCAAAAATAAATAAATAAATTAATTAATTAAAAAAAAAAAAAAAAAAAAAAAAAAAAAAAAAAAAAAGAAGCTTCACTCCCCATTCCCTCCTCCCCCCAGGCCCAGGCAAAGGCTAATCTATCTTGTCTCTATGGATTTGCTGATTCTGGACATTTCATATATATGGAATCATACGTTATGCAGGCTTTTGTGATTGGTTTCTTTCGCTTAGTATAATGTTTTCAAGGTTCATCCATGCTGTTGCATGTTATCAGTGCTTCATTCCTCTTTTTGGCAAACACTACTCTGTCGTATGAAGGCATCACATTTTGTTTAAATCTTCACCAGTTGACGAGCATTTTGGTTGTTTCCGAACGGGAAACTTGACAAGTGCAAACATTCAACATTATTTATGGGTAAAGCACTGAGTAGGCACGTCTGTGAGATTCCAACACAGACAAAAAAGTGAAGCCTTGTGTGTGTGTGTGAAAAAAAAAAAAAAAAAAAAGTGAAGCCTTACTTCTCCCAGGAACTCACACATTACCAGTTACCCCTGGCCATAACCCTAATCACCTGTGGAGACCATGGCCTTTAGGCCGTCTAAAATAGGTTTTCTTGCATCAACATCTGAATACTAACTCAAGTGTGGTGGACCAAGTCGCCAAGATCCTGACTTCCTGAATTTCCAGAGAAAAGACACATATGTCACCATGGTACTGGGGACAGCAGCCTCACAGACGGTCACCAGCAGCCCATCTCCCACAGAACCTGGTGACAGACCAAACTCAGCCTTCCCTGCACCTCCCACTAAGCTAGCAGAGAAGACCCAGGCAGCTCACTCACTCTCAGGATTTCCGCCGTGATGATAAACTCCGTCTGTTTGCCCTCTGCCGACCTGGGATTTGGCCTTGGAGTTCCCAGTCCCAGTAGAATCTTGAACTTCTCCTTCAAGCCTGAATCTTTGCTTGCTGGCTTGGCCATGCTGGGCAGGGACGCATCAGAGGACTCCTCTGTGCCGACAATCAGGCAGAGATCTCAGGGACGGCTCCACCCACCTGCCCCGCCGCGGACCACCGGCCGCCCGCGAACCCTAGGTCTCCGGTGGGCACGACCTTTCTTCCCTCCCACAGCCCCCGAGAGAACTCCACCACAGCCAGGCGCGGTCCCGGCCAGAAATAAACCCGGAAAATGCCAGGCCGTCGGCCCGCCTCAGTGCATGGAGTGAGGGAAGGGAACTGGGGCCAGGGGGCGGCCGCCGCGGGGTCCAGGGAGCCCTGACATTTGCCATCTCTCTTCTCCCCGTGTGGAGGAGGACTGTCGGGGGACGCTGGGAGCAGGGACCCCCTCGCACCCGCCATGACTTAAAACCAAGGAATGCTTGGAGCTCCAGAATCAGGCTGCGGTGGGCGCGCCCGAGAGCCGGGCCTGACACTGCGGGGGTCCGCCCCCACGGCCTCAGTGCCGAGCAGGCCTGGAGAGGCAGCCTCCCCCGCTGCCCCGTCGGAGTCGGCGGTCAGGACGCCTCGAACCACTCACCACTCCCCCCGCCCGCAGCGCGCGAGGCAGTCCCGGCGCCGAGAACCGAGCACACCCCCCCGCCACAAGCCGCCGCCGGAAGCGCGACCGGCACTTCCGGCAGCGGGAGGGCGCCGAGGGCCGCCCTCTGGAGGAAAGGATGGGCGAGTGCTAGTCACGTGATGGAGTCCCGGGGGCCGCCGGGATGTGTAGTCCGCAGGAATCCGGCATGAATGCGGTGGGCGTGAGGATGGTGACCCGCAGCCGGAGCCGGGGACCCGGGGCCGGTCAGCAGGGGCGTAGGGAGAAGCCAGCGCCGCTCCGGAGAGAAGAGGCGGCTGCAGGTAGCGCCGCGCCCGCGCGGGGTCACAGGAAGAGAGGCGGGGTGGGGGCCTGCAAGAGACTGGGGGCTGGGGCCCTGAGTTCCCGCCGTAAGCTCTTTCCCAGGAGACAGGGGCTGGGTTCAGGCGTTCCCACCTCCCCCACCTTCGTCCTGTTCAAGAAAGTTCTCCCGGTCCCACTAGCATGCCCTAGGGTACTCCACTTGTGCCAGGCTGATTGCGAGGCAAACTGGCCCTGTCCTCATAGCTGCTTCCAGCTCAGAGGCCCGGTGCCAAGGACTCTCCCAGCCAGAAGTTTTCTCCCCCTGCTAGAGGGTGCTTCTGAGAGAAAATGGGAAACAGCGTGGCTTTCCTTACGTTTACGTCGTTATTAGGGACCTACATATGTCCTTATTAAGGACCTAATTTGAGATTCAGCGGTGGGTGAGAACGACAGGGCCCCTGCCACTTGTCCTGCCTGGACGTCTGCAGGATTGTCCAGAGGAGGATTCCCACAGACACCCAAAGACCCCAGGGGTAGTCCAGACAAGATGACACACTGGGCAGAAGCATGGCAGTGGGGGACAGGCACGCGATAATGCCAGCCAGGTAGGCAGGAGCTCTGATGCCAGAACAGAGTTTGGAGTTTTAAACAGGAAGTGACACAACTCAATTCAGATTTTAGAAAGTTCTCTCTGACAGTGTCGAGACTAGATTGGGGGCACCATGGTGGAGGCTGTTACTTAGCGTCGTCATGTGCTAAAGTGGATTTGATCAGAGGGCCAACGGCATAAGGAAGGCTGACCTGGCCTGTAGCACATGCTGCAGAGGCCAGAGCACCCGCAGTTGTAGTAGGTGATGGGTGGTTGTTGAATAAATGATGTAGGATGAGATAGCAGGTAGGGCAGCACCCACACCTTTTCCTTACCTGTAGCCCTCACTGAAGGGACCAAGTGGTACTTTTTGCAGAAGGTAGGAAAAGCTACAGCCCTGTGAAGCGTCAGCGGAAGGCTCCAAGACTGAATGTGGCATACGAGGCCTCAGAAGGTGAGAAAGGAGAGGGGGCCGAGCATCTCCAGTCACCAGCCTGGGAGCCTCAGGACTGGCGGCGGCAGCTGGAGAACATCCGGACCATGAGGAGTGGAAAGGACGCACCCGTGGACCAGCTGGGGGCTGAGCACTGCTATGACCTCAGTGCACCCCCGAAGGTAGGCAGGCAGGCACCCATCTGCCGGTGACCCCCTTCTGAACAAGACACTTGCTTCCTCTCAGGCCTTTAGCAGGGGACAGCTGGCACATCATGGGTGTTCAGTAACGTTTGCTGAGAGAGAGAGGGAGTTCCTTACACTTCACTGGCCCAGAGCCTGGTCCTAAGACTAACCTGATTCCAATCCCAGCTCTGCTACCCGGTGACGGGCCTCAGTTTGCTTGTCTGTAAAATGGGCAGCAGCATCCTTTGCAAAGCAATAACAATAACAAGAGCAACCAAGGGCTGTTGAGCACTGACGTCGTGCCGGGTGCAATTCTGAATGCAGTAATAATTCTTTAAGCCTCACAGTGATCTTGCAAAGCAGGTGCTGTTATTTTCCTCATAAGTGGAAAATGCACCACACACACACCCTTGGCCCGGGCGGATAGGAGGCAGATATCCCATGCACTGCCTGGGGTGACAGGTGCAGATGAGTAAAGGGCTTGGCTGGGCTAAGCACCCAGGACCCGCCCCCACCCTGGTGCCTGTCACCGTGCAAGCAGGTGCGGAGGTACCAGGTGCTGCTGTCACTGATGCTCTCCAGCCAGACCAAGGACCAGGTGACAGCAGGCGCCATGCAGCGGCTGCGGGCCCGGGGCCTGACGGTGGACAGCATCCTGCAGACGGATGACAGCACGCTGGGCACGCTCATCTATCCTGTGGGCTTCTGGAGGGTGAGCCCAGCCCGCGGCGAGTGGGGCTGGGGGTGCCACTGGCCTGCGAAAGATGTCAGACTGAGTGGGCTGTGGGGTGTGGGAGGCCGGGGCGGGCATCCCTGGCCATGGGGGCCTGGCTATGAGTTCCCACTGGAGCACCGCCCCGCCCCTGCCGCTCTGACCAGCCCACAGGGGGCCTGGCCATGGGGCCTCAAGTCCAGGCGCTGGAGCTCCTTGGCTTTTCCTGTTTGCAGCCCACCCCTTCCTTCCTCCACCTCCCTTCCCAGACGCCTGGCCCTTCTCTTCCTCACTAAGGCTGCCCACCCATCTATCCCTTTGTTTACTCCAAGCCTCCCTGGAGTGCACAACCCCTCCCCTCTGGAGCCCCAACAGGCCACAGAGTACAGGGTGGCGGGTGGGCGGGTCTGTTGAAGGCAGCCGGGTGGGTGGGGCTACTTCCCCTTGGCACTGGCCTGGACTGCAGTTCATCAAATGGGTTTTAAATAGCCCTGTCCACTCAGGCACAGGATGGGAACCGCCCGGCTGGCCTGGCGGCTGGAGGGGGAGCCCCAGGCTCCAGCCTTCCTTCCTGAAGGCCCAGGTGCTGTTGAGCCCAGCTTCTGGCTTAACTGGTCCTGCTTAGCCTGCCTGGTCTCTGGCAGGGAATGATGGGGCAGGGAGACTCAAGCCGGACCCCATGCACTTGTCATTGGCCCCAGGCAAGTGGGAGGCAGGGTCTAGGCCTGCATTGGGCCTTCCTTGGGCTCTCCTGCCCTTGGCTTTTTCCCACCTACTTGGGGGACAGAGGCAAGCAGGTGCCTCTGAGTGTGTCCTGGACAGCTGGCGGGTAGCTCTGGGCACCTGTGGGTTTCCTCTGGGCCTCGTCTTCCCAGGTCGGGCTATACTCCTGACCTCCAGCGCTGACCCCCCCCAATCTTTCAGAACAAGGTGAAGTACATCAAGCAGACCAGTGCTATCCTGCAGCAGCGCTATGATGGGGACATCCCAGCCTCCTTGGCAGAGCTGGTGGCACTGCCAGGCGTCGGGCCCAAGATGGCGCACTTGGCCATGGCAGTGGCCTGGGGCACTGTGTCAGGCATTGGTGAGTGGCATGCGCCCATGAGGCAGGAGTGGCTGGCTCCAGTCTTGCTGGCTGCCATTGAGGTTCCCCACATCCTTGTGACCAGTGACCCCAGCTCAGGTCTCCTCATTCACAACTCAGCCCAAAGGGTCAGAAAGGTATTCCCAGCCCAGAGCTAGGCCCACCCCACCCAGAGATGGGTACTAGCAGGAGGAGTTCCTGTTTGCTGAGGAGCTCCTATAGCGTGCTGGCCTCTGGGAGAGGCCCTAGATGGACTCGGGTCTGTGCTGCATGAGGGAGAGAGACACTGGGGTAGAAACACTGATGGGGGCATGCAGGGCACCTTTGGAGTTGGCCTGGTCTGGGGCATTTGGGAGGACTTCCTGAGGAGGTGATAATTCAGCCAAGAGCTGAAGGGTGAGGTGGGCTGGCCAGGCCAAGAGGAGGAAGTGCATTGCAGGCAGAAGGAACAGCATCTGCGAAGCCATGAGCTGGGGAAGAGGGCCAGAGCACAAGGCTCTGGAATGAGCGTGGGCAGAGGGGGCAGGTGCAGTGCAGACATGGGGACCCGGGGGGAGGAGGAAGCGGCTGTGGGGGCCCTTTCTGGAATCCCTATCCTGGGTCCTTGTGTTGCATTCTGGCATTGGAGGAGCTCCAAGTGGAGACAGACCCCTGGGTCGGGGTGGGACTGCTCCCTCAGATCTTTGCCCAGCGAGTGGGGGCTTCTGAGGCTGCACAGCGCAGGCCCAGCCAGCCCGGAAACCAGGGCTTGACCCATGACCCGCTTGTGTGCTCCCACCGTGGTGCTTCTCAGGGACTCATGCAGAGGAGCCAGGAGAGGTGGTGGGGATCCCCCCAGGGCTTCTGAGGCTTGTGAAGCCTGCCCCCTGGGGTAGGGACCCCTTCCCTGCAGTGCCCACCAGAGGAGGAGGGCTCTGGCTACCTGATGAGGTTGGAGCCCAGAAGCCCTGAAAAGCGGGAGCCAGGCCAGGCGGGGCCAGGGCAGAGCCTCCCTCACTGGGCTCCTGCGGCTGCCAGCCTCTCAGCAGATACTTGAGCTTATCTGGGCGGCTGTCCTCGGCTGCCCGAGTCTAGGAGTGGTCTGGCAGGTCTGTGGGGGAAGGGCCCCCGCCCGCAGCTGATTGCAGCAGGCAGGAGTGTGGGAATGCTGCCCTATCTGGTTGTCTGTGGGCCAGGCCACCTGCAGGGAGATCCTAGGGAGGTTGGGCCCCACTTCCCAGGGGGTTTCCTGAGAGAAGAAGCCCCGTCGAGTAGAGAGCCAGAGCCATGGGATACAGCAGCCGATCCCAGCTCTGCCCTCCCAGCTGGGTGACCCTGGGCAAGGCACTTGGCTTCTCCGAGCTGGGCCGCAAAGCAGGGGAAGTAGTTGCTCCCATTAGAGGCACAGGTGTGCAGAGCCCTCCTGGACTGGCCCACAAGTGTGGTGTGGCCCTGGGCTGGGTTTCTGGGTAACTTAAGGGCACGGTCACCTACGTGTTACAGAGAAAGAAACTGAGGCTTGGTGGTGACCCAAGGGTGTGGCTTCTCCATCTGCGTACTCTCCCTGTGCCCCCGTTATCGCTGTTTGGGGCGGGCCCGAGCCTTTTTCCAGGCAGCCAGCAGCAGGGGAAGTGGGCCAGTGCAGGAACTCGCTTTCTCTTCAGCAGACACGATAGGAGGAGGAGGCAGGGGCTGCATCTGGCTAGGGTAGGGGGCCTCGGTGAGCAGGTGCCCAGGCCAAGCCCCAGGGTGGCCGGCCAGGGGGAGCCGGGGCTGCGGCCGGGTGCACGACAGCTGCAGCTGGCCTGGCCGTGCTCCCCGCTCCGTTCCTGATGGTGCAGTGGCAGGTGCTGGCTCTGTGGGCAGTGACTTCATGCCAGCCCACTAGGTCAAGCTGCTGCCACCCAGCCTGGCACCCATGGCCCGTGCCTGGGCCAGGAGGCACTGCTGCCTGCACCCCAGGAAAAAGGCCCAAGTCCTCTGGGTCTGGCTCCAGCCCCTGCCTAGCAGCAGGGATGGCCCATGTGACTCTCTCTCAGGCCTGCGCAGTTCTGGGTCCTCCTCAGAAGCCGGCGGGGGTTGGGGAGATGTGTAGGGGGACTCAGGCTTCAGACTCAGCCCCCCACCAACCCGCACTGGGAGCCGTGGCAGGGATGGGGCAGTCTGGCCCGGTGAGCCTGCCCCGTGTTCACCCTGCCCCGTCTCCAAGCAGCAGTGGACACACACGTGCACAGAATCGTAAACCGACTCAGATGGACCAAGAAGGCAACCAAGTCCCCGGAGGAGACCCGCAGGGCACTGGAGGAGTGGCTGCCCAGGTGTGCAGAGTGGGGGTGGGGCAGGGCGGGCTCCCCTCCCTCCCACCCTCCCTCCACACTGATGGCTCCCACCCCCACAGGGAGCTGTGGAGCGAGATCAATGGACTGCTGGTGGGCTTTGGCCAGCAGACTTGCCTGCCCCTCCGCCCGCGCTGCCAGGCCTGCCTCAACCGGGCCCTGTGCCCAGCTGCACACGGACTCTGAGGGCCTGGGGCCTCTGCCCGGCACCACTCTGGCCTCTTTGTGCCTTTGCTGGGGAGCCATAGCCTGTTTATAATAAAGTTTGGGGGCTGTTTGTAGTTAGGGTCTGGCTGATTTCTACCCCGGGGGGTGGGAGGTGGCATGCTGGAAAGCACATGCATGAGCTGTGTTTGCACCCGTGCTCATGTGTGTCTGGAACAGGGCTGCCTGGGAGGCCAGGATGGGGACGTGACCATCTGGGCTGAGTGCTGGGGGGCAGGGGTGGCGGGGGGGTCGTGGGAGCCAGTTGCAGCCAGCTGTCTGGAAGCCTGCTGGGGACGCTGGAAGCCCAGGCTGCCTCCCGCAGCAGTTGGCTGGGGACCTGGAAACACACGCCTCTTCCTGAACTTGTGCACCCTGAGAGCCCCAGCCTCTGCCACGAGGCCCCACCCCTAGTGTTTACAGAGCCACCTGGTCTCAGAGGGACACCAGCAGGCCCAGGGAGGGCACCACAGGGCACAGGGCCTGACCTGCGTGTACCTGCTGGGGGGCCAGAGGCCCAGAAGGCTTCACAGGGAGGTGCTGGTGAGAGGGCAGGGCTCCGAAGCACAGGGGTCCCAAATGCACTGGAGAGATAAGCAAGAGGGAGCAGGAGCTGAGAGGGGCTAGCGGATGGATTTGGGGAGGGGAGGCTTAGGAATGGGACTGTTTCCAGCAGCTGAGACTTAGGGAGCTGCAGGCTGCCACCTCCCTGCCCAGACCATGATCCCTCCAACCCCCAAAATGAAGGCTCAGGAAGGACAGAGACAGCCAGGGTCCAAGAAAGGCCTGTTTATTCTGAAGGCGTGCATGTGCTATGGCTTATGGGGCAGACAGCGATGTCGGTCGGTCAGGTTCTGGGCAGGGGGAAGGCAGAGTCGGTGGGGTTTCCTCAGGGGGAGGCTCCCAGCAGGGGCCAAGCCCAGAGCCTGAGGTCCTTCCTGGGGGCAGGCTCTCACACAGTCACACCCCGAAGGCCTAGGGGCTGCCATGCAGGGACAAGGGGCCTGTCCAGAGTCTACCCTCCTCAGGGGCACAGGGCCTCCATCCTCAGGCCCCTCAAAGAGCCCAGGCCCTGTACCCCAGACCCCCCACCCCAAGGAGGGCAGGGACGGGGCAGAGGGGCAGCTCTCACAGCCACATCTGGCATCCCCAGCACCCCCCAAAGCCTGCATGAACACGGCCTGCAAGCCCCCCAACTCTGTCCCTGGACATCCCTGGCACTCCCACTTGGGATGGCTGCTGCTGAGGGGGTGGGGAGGAAATGGTTTGCAGAGAAAGGTTTGTTTTATTGCAATTATTTAGAGAGCACGTCCTGAGGGGGGTGGGGGCAGGGCTCTGGTATTAAGTGGAAACATGTGTGGAGCTAGAGCTCTTTCTGGAAAAAAAGCAAAAACACAAATTCCTTTAAGTCAGCAGGCCCAGGCAGAGCAGCAAGGGCCGGGCCCTGCGGGTGACCACTCCCTCTCCCCCTCTCCCCCTCTCCCTCTCTCCCCCATCTCCCTCTCTCTTCCTCTCCCCACATCCCCTCATTGTCTCTCTGGGTATCTCACATCTCGGGGCTCTCTCTCCCCATCTTGCTGCCACACTCCCCTAGCACCCAGCGGGTTGGGGGCAGGACGGGGTCTCACTGGGGCACAGGTTGGTTCTTGGGTGGTGGTGGGACCACCACGGCTTGGGGAGTAAGGATGCCCCCTCCAGTCCACTGAGGGGAGCTCTGGGCGGGCCCGAGGGGCAAGGCCCAAGGTCCGTGCAGGAGGAGCCCGGCAGGAAACAGGCAGGGAGGGCTCAGAAGTTGCTGAAGATCTCTCGCTTCCGGTTCCAGTCCATCTGCGGCGCCCGCTTGTTGACCCTGGTGGCTCTCACCTTCTCCTTGGCCTCGGCTGCAGTGGGGCTCAGGTGGAGGCCGCTCTCCTGAAAAGGGTCGCGCTTCCAGGTACTGCCATCCTAGGGGCGGACACGGTGGGCGGGTGGCCAGAGTGAGCCCTGGACCCAGGCCCCCAGACAGGTGGCCTTTCCCAGGGAGTTCACACCAGAGGCCACCTGGCAGCAGGCCCAGGAGGGCTTCCTAGAGGCGGTGGCCTCACAGCTCAGGCTGACAGCTCCACAGATGCCCGCCCCCAAGGTCTCAGGCCCCCCAGTGTGTGAACAGCAGTAGAGGTGGATAGGCACCCGCTACCTCAGTGTCCTTGTCTAAGTCAGGCAGGTCACTTCGGGACGAGCACACGGAGCCACCATTGAGCTGGGAAACCAAGGGTAAGGCGTGGCTTTAGGGGCCCCACCCAGGAGCCTCTGTGCACACACAGGCTTACACGCACACATGCAGACACGCGTGCACACGCCAGAGCTGCATTTATTCCTCCATTTGGCAGTGGCCACTGAGCCTCTACTACACCCTGGAGGTGCCCGAGTGCCCTATGGCGCTGGGGTGCGGCTGACCCAAGACGGATCCAAGGGGCATCAAAGCTGGGAGTGACAGGGCCAGGCTCGGTCTCACAACCATGCTACACAAGGACAGAAATCTCGGGAGGGGCTCTGTCAGGTCTGGGGACCCCCAGAGGTGCCCCTGTGGTCTCCCGGGCTCACCCTGTCCACTCCCACCCTCTCACCTGGGCCGAGCTGGTCCCGTTGGTGACTGGTGATGGCAATGGACCTGTGGGGACAGTGTGTCACTGGCCACTCAGCCCCCAATGCTTTACCCCAGCCCTGGGCCCCAGGGCAGTCACCCACCTTCCACATGCTCCTCAGTGGGTGTGACCCGCAGCCGCTTGAAGTGCTCATCTGTTTCGGGGTCCACCACAAGCAGCCGGGCCTCGTCCTCCCGTGCCTTGATGCTGGCAACCACCTCCGCGTGGCGCAGCCCCTCCACATTCTGCCCGTTCACCTGCCGCCGCCAGCACGGGGTCAGTGCTGCCTGAGGGCAGGTCGCCACCAGCCCCCCAAGCCACTCAGCCAGGTGTGGCATCAAATATTCATCAACGCTGTCACCAGCCACGGCAGCAAGAGGAGCACCAGCTCAGGTTCCCAGCATCTCCCTCCTCCCAGTGAGGACCCGGGGCCCAGACACACACACACACACACACACACAGAAGGGCACGGGCGTAGACGAACATACAGGCAGGCACGGATACACACAGGGGACGTGGGCCCAGTCACAAACAGAAAGGACACAGGTGCAGACATATACACACAGGGCAGGTACCTCTATGAGTCGGTCCTGGGCACGGAGGCCAGAGTGGGCAGCAGGTGAGCCCGGGTCCACCGAGCGGATATACTGTCCAGGCCGGGACTTGTCACTGTGCAGGTTAAACCCGTAGCCCTGGGGGCCTTTTTGCAGGTGGCAGAGCCTCGGGCGCAGCTCCCTCAGGGGCCCGTTGACATCCTGCAGGCACAGGGATGCAGGGTGAGGCTCCAGCTCTGACCTCCCACCCTAGAGGCACTGACCCCACCCCTGAGGCCTCCGGTCCCATCCCCAGTGTGCAAAGGCAGGAGTGGAGATGGTGGGAGGGAGCCTCAGCCCCACACTCGGCATCATGCCCCCACCTGACAGCATCCCCAGGTCTCAGAGACCAACACGGGGTGGTGGGGGTGGGGGGGGGGGTGACGCTTAGGCTGCCTGTGATGATTCAGCTTCCGGATCCTGAACAAAGCCTTAGTCTCCAAACCCGCAAAGGACCTGTGATGGGGTCAGGAGCCTTACAGGGGTGTTGGGAGAATCAATGGGCTCAAGGCTAGGGCTGAGCACAGACCAGGGGCCTAGGAGAGACAAGTGCGATGAGCTGCCACTCGTCACAGTGTCCAGGAAGGCTGTGGGCCCCGCCTGTCCTCTACCCACCCCCCATCCGATTGTGGGGCTGGCAGGGTAGGGCCGTAGGACCGGGCTGTTTTGTTTATGCTCCCAAAGGTCTCCCTAGGGCAGATGGCAGTGCGGCGGCTGTGTTTGCTTTCACATTCCAGAGCAAGCTGGAGCCGCCCCCACCCCCACAGGGCCCAGAGACTTGGGACACACGGGTTGGAGCCTGGACAGGAGCGCCAGTGAGGGAGCAGTGAGGGGCCGAGGATGGGGCCTGCCTCCCACCTTCCCTGCCCTCCACGGAAGGCTCACGGTGCCCTGAGAGTCCCCCCACCAACACCCCAGGGCTCTGCCTCCGTTTACCTCTGGCATCCTGCAGTAGGTTCTGGGCTGGGGGTGCGGGAGGGCCGTGCAGGCAGAGGCCAGACCCCAGGACCCCCACCCAGCCGGGGCCTGAGGTAGTGACCACAGCGCTGAGTGGCCAGCGGCCACCGGTGCTCAGTTGAACATGGCGGTGGCCGGAGGGAACGGGCGGCCAGCAGCTCAGGTTTCCTGGGCGCTTGGGGCTCAAGTGCGCGTGCAGGTGAGACTATGCAGGGTGGGGGTGCTCACCAGGGCCTTTTCCTGTCCCTCTACCTCCCTGTGTGTGGCCAGTGAACCTGGGCCAGGCTGGGGGCTGTACTGAGGGAGGGCCAGCCTCCAGGCCTTCGAGCTCACCCCCAAACCCCAAATCTGACTGTGGCCGCCCAGCTGTGGGACCAAGCGTGTCTCTCCTCACAGGGTGGTGCCTTACCTCAGTCTCTAGGCGCTCCCACCCCTGGGGAACACCTTCTTCCGGTCCAGCCTGTGCCCCTTCTCCATGACCCCTTCTCCAACCCCCAAAGCCTGCCCCCTTGGAACCCCCCCTGCAGGCCACCATCTGCCCCATAACCCCAGGAATTCCAGGGACTGGGCTGCTGCTCCTCAGTCCCCCAGGGGCTCGGCCAGGCATCCTGGGCTGAACTTGGGGCTGTGAGACTCCCGGGTTCTCCAGGAGCTCACTTATAGACTCAGCCCCTCTCCAGACACACCTGGAAATACAGGTGTGCAGCTCTGAGGCGCCTCTCAGGTTCAAGCTGTCAGAGCACAGGTCCCAAGGCTGGCCGGGGCCATGCGTGGCAGTGGAAGTGTGACATGAGCACACCTGGTGGTGGAAGTGGGCCCAGGTGGCAGCGGGGCATCACATGGTCACAGAGACCAGACATCCAAACGTACGCTCGCAAACGGGCTTCATGGACCCGTGCGGTGACCCATCGTGTGAAAGGACGGCCCTCGGCACCGGGCCCTCGGCACCAGGCCCTGTGGCCTCTTCCCACGCCCTCCACAGTGGTTCCAGGGAGTGGTCTCTCAAGGCCCCCAAACGGAAGGACTGGGGGGGGCGGGCAGCTGGGGCCATGAAGCCAGGCTGAATGCAGTCACTTCTGGTTTGAGACCATACTGGCCATCTCCCTGCCTCAACCCAGCACGGCCGCCTCTCACCACACAGCCAAGAGGTTTCTCCTAACATCTGGCCTAAGTCCCTCTCCTTACAATCAGGGTCCAAGGAGCGCCAAACTTGGCACTAGACCCCTCAGGTTGAGGGGCTGCAATGGGGGGCGGTGGGGAGACAAGGCTGGCAGCGTGGCGACCCAGCGGGAAGGCCCACGGGGAGGCCCAGCACCATAGTAGGTCAGGAGGGGGTGCAGGCTGGGCCCAGCGCATTGCTCACATTCCTCGCTCCTGCCCTGGCTCAGAGCACTTCCTGTTGCCTCCCAGCTAGGCCCTCAGGCTTCCACAGGCTTCCAAGCCCCGATTCCCTACCAGGCAGCCGCAGAGCTGGACAAGCCCTAGTCTCCCGGCCATGCCTGTAACCAGACAAAGAGGCTGGCATGGCGGTACCCCTGGAGCCAGGCTGTACCACCCCCCAGATGGTGACTCACCAGCCCTAGCAGAAAAAGGCCCCCATTGTTGCTCAGAGTCCAGCCTGCTCACACCAGGGTCACCAGGGTCCCCAGCGTCCCCTCTCCCAATCCTGGGGGACAGAGACTAAGCTGGCTGCCGGTGTCCTCACTGCCCACCCTGCCCCCACCCCACCTGACCTGCATAAGCCTCCGGGATGGGCTCCGTGGAGGGGCTCCTGGGGCCGGGGAGGGTGGTGTGGCACTCCCAGAGCGGGCCATAGGAGGCGGGACAGAAGCGGCAAGCGGCGAGCGTCCAGCTGGAGTGGCCTGAGCTCTCCAGCCAGCCCAGGCTGCCACCCCATTTATCCACCTCCCACTGTGGCCCAGGCTCCCCAGGGACGGGTGGGGACATAGGGCTGAGTCACTTTGAGGAGCAGGGTGGTGGCTGAGCCCCCCTCCCCTTCTCAGGCTCCAGCCCGGTGTCCCCCACCGGCCAGGTTTCCGTCCCAAGAAAGGAAGGAAGGAAACTGCTGGGAGGCCCTGCCCTGCTCCCAGGACCCAGGGCTGGGGAGACAAGGAGGCAAAGGAGGGGACCCTGACCTCAGAGCATAAGACAGTCCTGCTGCAGCTCACGGGGGGATGGGGAGCAGGAACCAGGGAGCCCCAAAAGCCCTCTTGTAGGCACCGCGTCCTATACCAGGGGGTCACCCTCTGCAGGACTCTGTCACCTCACTCACTCTCAGCCCCCAAAGGCCTCCAGAACTGGAGGTGGAGGCATGGGCTGGCTGTGAGGGGGAGGAGGGCCCGGGGTCTATCATACCCCTGCAGCCCTGGCACCGCTGGCTGCCCCGTCGCTGTTCGGGGCCGTCGCCCATCATCACTGTCACGATCAGCTGCACTGCAGCTGCGGCCACCCCAGCCCAGTCTGAACGGGGCTGAGTCACCACTGACAGCCCTGACAGCCCCCGGAAGGGAGGGGCCAGCCACATCCGTGTCCTCCCCTGCCCACCCCCTCCTCCCTGCCCAGGACAGGAGGACACTGAGGCTGAGAGAGCCAGAAGGGCCCTTGGGGCCTGGACTCCCACCTCAGCCCTTCCCCCCACAGGGCATGGAGGGTGGGCCCCTTCATCCCCTACTGTGAAGCAAACAACACACATCTCTCCCCAGTTCTCGTGACCCACTGCTGTTGAGGCCCTATCAGGGCATAGCCCTGTATATAAACATCGTCCACCCAGGCTCCCTCACAGCCTGTGGTGGGCGGAAGCAAAGCCTGGTTTGTGGAGGTCAGCGGAGGTCCAGCTCTTCCTTCCCATGCTCTGAGCTCAGCCGATTAAATACCGGGTCTCTGGCTGGGAGGGAAAAGAGAGACCGTGCCCTCAGGGACTCCCCTGACCTTATGGGGTCCCTGTCCCCCTGCCAGCCCCAACCATGGAGGGACCTGCCAGACAGGTCCCACTCTTTTCCTCTAAAATTACACCAGCGGCAGGCTTCTCTGGTGGCACAGTGGTTAAGAATCCGCCTGCCAATGCAGGGGACACAGGTTCGAGCCCTGGTCTGGGAAGATCCCACGTGCCGCGGAGCAACTAAGCCCGTGTGCCACAACTACTGAGCCTGCGCTCTAAAGCCGAAGAGCTGCAACTACTGAGCCTGTGCGCCACAACTACTGAGCCTGCACTCTAGAGCCCGCGAGCCACGTTACTGAAGCCTGCGCACCTAGAGAGCCCGTGCTCCGCAACAAGAGAAGCCACCGCAATGAGAAGCCCACACACTGAAACAAAGAGCAGCCCCCACTCGCCGCAACTAGAGAAAGCCTGCGTGCAGCAATGAAGACCCAACACAGCCAAAAATAAAATAAATTGAATAAAAATAAATTTTAAAAAAATACACCAGCGGAAGACCCCTCCTAGGGCTTCCTGCAGCCCCCAGAGCCTGAAATAGTGGAGGGGGAAGGTCCCACCCAAGGACAAGGTGCCTCTCCACCCTCCAGATAAGGCCTGAGGGCAGAGTTTTCCACAGGAAGGTGAACTCAGCCATTTGTGTCTAAATCAATGGACAAACGCCTAGGGGGAGGGGCACTTCCTCCTGGGGGTGAGATGCCCTGGGAAGGAGGTAGGCTCCAACTCTCAGTTTGGGGGGGTGGGGTGGTCAGCCAGCGCACCATCCCAGGGCTCCCCTGAAATCACAAATCTGACCCTAACACCCCCTACTCTGGCCTTCAGTGGCCCTGGGGCAAAGTCCAGACTCCAGGACTTGGCACTGTGGCCCTAACCACCACCCCCCAGCCTGCCCTAGAGCCACAAAGAACAAAAAAGGGAGGCAAGGGTTCATGCTCATGCCTGTACCCAGGCTGCCTCCCCACCGGGAATGCCATCCCCTCCAGGAGAAACACGAGGCCCCACAGGATCCAGGTCACAGGCATGGCCAGCTCGCCTGGGAGACATCCGGGAAAGGGACAGGGCAGGTGTCAGGGTCCCCTGCACACCCAGAAACGTCAGATCTCACACCTCCACCAGCCCCAGGCCAGTGGTTCTCAAAGTGGGCTCTGGGGAGCCCCTCGGCTTGAATCTTCCTTTAAGGGATTTTTCTCTTTAAAAAAAAAAAAAAAAGAAGACGGTAGTAGGGGTACAAAAGACAGAAGGTAGTAAGGGCACGGGGCTTCCAGGAGGGCAGGACAAGCAGGCTCTTCCTCCTGGCATCCAGGTGCTGCCCCGGTAGGGCCACTGCCCAGCCCCTGATACCTAGAAAGAGACAGAACTGGACTCCCCACCACCACCACCTCCCCCTTCTCCAGCTCTTCCCCAGTTAGCTCTTCCTGTCTGGAGGGGGGAGCAGGGAGAAGGGGGAGGTGCCCCAACCCCTGCAGACCCCGGAGCTGAGGACCCAGCTTAGAGAGTCTCCTCAGCTGCCACCACGGAGGAGGGTCAGCCCCTCTGAGGCCTTCAGAGCACAAGCAGGCTCCTCAGACAGACGGACAGACAGACACCCAACACAGGCACAGAGCTGAGCACGCTCAGTCCCAGGACATCCCAGCAGCCCCTCCCCAGGTTCCTCAGCCCCTAGGCCAGGGAGGGGGCGGCTTGTCAGAGTGACCCTTCCTAGGACAAGTGGCTCTGAGGAGCATCCTGGGGAAGAGGGCCAGAGACGGGGGCTGTGGACCAGGGCCAGGTTGCCCTGACACTACCTGGTTTACAGCACAGGCTGAGGGCAGAAAGAGTGGCTCCAAGTAGCCAAGAGGGTTTTCACCAGGGGCAGAGAAGGGGCCCAGAGGGGCAGCAGAGACGGAGAGATACTTCTGGAGGTGACCAGAGGCAGAGACTGCTGTCAGGAGGACAAGAAGGTGGTTCTGGGAGAGCCCAGGGTGGTCCCTGTGGGCAGAGCCCGCCATACCTTCTGAACGACCTCAGAGCTGAGGCTGCCCCCTCGTGCCCAGTCCGGCTTTGGCTCCCAGGGGTCGTGGGCAGGCGGCAGCCCTCGCTGGGCCATCTCCTCAGTGCAGGTCAGTTGCCGCCGGCGGAGCTCTTCGTCCGTCTCCTTGTCCACCACCAGCAGCCGAGTCTGCCCCTCCACGGCCTTGATCCTCTGCACCACCTGGGACAGGTGGGTGGCGGGAGGTCACGGCCAGCACTCCAGGCAGCACATGGGCAGCGGCACCACCCAGGGCTGGCCCCGGGCTGTGGGCAGGCTGCGAGCCTACCAGGGGCAGGGGTGGGCGGCTGGATCGAGAGGCCCGCCGGCTCCGCCCCCCACCCCCACTCCAGCAGCTCCCTCCCTCTTCTCCTGGGGCTCCGGACACGAGGGCCCAGGCTGCAAGGGCTGCGGGGGCCTCGCAGGGCCTCGCCTCGGCCCAGGAAGTGACAAAGACGGTGCTCGGCTGAGCTTCAGGTTTTCAGTATGCGTGTGTGCATGTGTGCGGCCCGCACCCTGCAGCCTTCTGTTTCAGGGTGTCTCTAGGTCTGGGTTTGAAGGAGAGAACTGTCTCCCTGGGTCCCAGTCTCAGTGTGTTTGTGCCTTTTTCTGTCTTTTCCAGTGGTGGAACACGGTAGTCTAAACCCCTGCCTCTAGGCCTTCCATTCTCTTCCAGATCATGACAATGGACCTATTCCTACTGGACCTGCGGAGAGAACACCTGGGTTCCTGTGGCAAGGCACCTCCTCAGGTACCTACCCACAACCCGGAAAGCAGGATTCAGACACAGCAGGGAGAGGTGGGGAGGGGCAGGTCCACCTGTGGGATAGGTGTGGTTACGCAGGTGTCTGTGAAGTGTCTAGAGCATGTGCATGGTGACGGAGCATACATGCTAGTGTGTGCCCGCAGGAGGGGCAGTGCCCACTGGGCATTGGGGAAGGAAGGGCAACACCCCACCCCTACCCCAAGGCCTGGGAAAGGACAGACAGGGCCCCCACCAGCTGCTCAGTAGATGTTGTCAAAAGATAGGAGGGTCTGAACCAGGCCCATCTTTGCCAGCCCTCCTCTGTACCTGTCTTTCCCGGTGAGCCACAGAGTCACAGGAGGACCCCAGGACCCTCATGCTTCCTGACTGTGGGACCCAGACGAGTCACCCAGTATCCCCAAGCATCAGTTTCCTCATCTGTAAAATGGGAGCCGTAACTGTACCTTCTCCCCCCCAAGACAGTGGGAAGGTCTCAAGTGGTCCTGTGTGAAGTTCTTAGAGACCAGCACCCTGGGAGGCCTGGGATAAGCATTGCTCTTGGGGCAAGGGTGGCAGCAACTGTTAAACAGAGGCCAGGCGCCAGCTCTACCAGGTCCTCCCTATGGCCTGTCAATCCAAGCTCTCTGGCCTTGACCCCCAGCCTCCAGCAAACAGCCTATCCAGCTGACACTCTGGGTAAAAGACAGAAGGACGGCAGACAGATGGACAGACAAAATCTCCAAGGGTAGAAGTGAGAGTTCAGCTCCCAGCCCAGCCAATTTACTAATCTCTAGGCCCAGGCCTGGCCACGCAGACAGGTGCTGGGGGGACACAGAGGAGCCTACTCAGAAGGGGTGGAGGAAGACTGGAAGCCAGGTGAGTCCCTGGTCAGTGGGAGATGGACACCCCCCAGGGGTCAGAACCTGCAGAGAACCTCCCTCTGGCCTTTATCTTCAGCTGCAAGGGGCAGGGGGCTGCGACCAGTGACCCCTGCCAGGCCATCCAGCAGCTTCTTTGGAGAAGAATGTGCTGCCACAGTGGTGACTCCCACCAGGACCCAGACACCATCAGCCAGGACACACACTAGTACAATGGGTGCAGACACACTGACGACTACACATAGCCAGGTGGGCAGACACACAGGCCGGGACACATATATACACAGCCACACACAGGAGGGTACACACACACACACACACACATCCCCCAGTTCACACACGTCCAGGCATGCAGATCTGTACACACACACACATATCTAGGGGTGCAGACCTGTATACTCATGTGCATACAGTCCAGCACACACACTCACTCAACTGATGCAGGCACACACAGGTGTGCCCTCCCTGTGACATCCCCCGCAGGTACACACACGAGGGACCCCAAGAGGGACCTGCACATTCACAGACATACCCAGTTGTGTACACACGCACATGTGTACACGCTGATAGAAAAGCACCCGGATCCCCAGGCACAGGGAGACCCCCGAGGGGCCAACTCCTCCACACATTGCCCTGAGGCCGGAACAAGACTGAAGAGCCAGGGCTGAGACACGGAGGAGCCGCAATGCGGCCCCTCCCTGCCAGGATTCCACCCCCCACCGCCTCGCTCCGTGCAGGACCCACCCGGGCTGGAGGAGGCTAGGAAGGAGGCCGGCTGCCTCTGCCTCAGCGGCCACGTCCCCCACCTCTCCACGGGAGCCCACCGCAGGCCCTTGTGCGATCCCCTCCTGGCCCGGAGAAGGGAGCTGAGGCCTGGGCGCAGGCAGCCCCGAGCTCGGTGGTTATTGGCGCTCTCCGCGCGCGCGGGGCAGGGACGCGCTCCAGGGATGGGGGCGGTGGAGGGTGGCGGAGCGGTGGGCCGGGGATGGAGCGCAGGCACCCACCTGGTGGTGCGTCTCACCCTCCACGTTGACGCCGTTGACCTCGATCAGCCGGTCTCCGGCGCGCAGTGCGGCCGCCTCCGCCGGGGAACCGGGCTCCACGCGCCGAATGAACTGCCCGCGGCGGCCCTTCTCGCCGTGCAGGTGGAAGCCGTAGCCGTGCTCGCCGCGCACCAGGCGGCACAGACGCGGCCGCAGAGGCTCCGGTGCGGCCATGGTGCCGGCTGCCCACCGGCCGGCCAAGGGCTGGCCACGGCGCTCACGCCCGCCGCCAGCAGGCAGGGGCGCGGGGGCCGGCTCGGGGTGGGGCGCGGAGGCGGCGGCGGCGCTGGGGACCCGGTGGTGGCCTCGGCGGCTCCCGCTCGGCTCCCGTCGCCTCCGGCTCCGGATCGGGCTCTGGCTGCGGCACCGCCCCCGCGCCCGCCCCTTCCCCGCCCCCTCCGCCCTGCCGCCCCCGCCCCGGGTCCAAGCCACCCTGGTCATTTCCCATGCCTCCGCGCTCCGCCAGCCCAGGGAGGCCCCGGGGGAGGCGTCAGGGGACCCCCGAATCACCAGGACCCCTCTGTCTCGCCCTCATTCTGGGCAGCCTTCTTGGCGCCAGCGCCTTTGCCTCCTATGACAGTAACATTTATTGAGCACCTACTGTATGAGTAGCAGGGGCATGAAGGCAGGCCCCTGAGGCGGGAAGAGGGTAGAGGAAGGATCCTTAGACTGAGGGACCCCTATACAGGGGCCCGAGGGTAAGAACAAGGGCCATGGCTCTGCCCACCCTCCTCGGGAACCCCCCTCCCCCTTCCCCCTCTCCCCTCCCATGCCCCGTTCCTGTATCAGAATCCCTCCTGCAACCCAGAGCTTCCCTGACCCAGCACAGAGTCCCAGGATGGTCCAGGAGGCAAAAAGAGGGGTCTGAAACTGACAAGGCAGCAGCCCCTTCCTATATCCTGTAGGCCAGTGACTGAGTGACTTCCTGGCCCTGCCCAGGAGTGATTGTGCCTATCTGTGCTACGTTTGACCATTAAGCATTCCCCACCACCATCCCCTCCCTTTGCCAGGGCCCCTCACTCCTGTCCCTGCCCATCCCAGGCCTGGTGGGTGACTGCAAAGGGTGAGGGAATGACATGCACTTGTCTGGCTGGAAGGAAGGGGTCTTTGCTACCCTCCTCCTGACCTAGGATGAAATGTGCTGACGGCTTGGGCCTCTGAGCACTAGCCAGTCAGCAGTCACGGGAGCTGCTCCCTTGAGCAGGCCCCTCCTGCACCCCAGCTCTTCCTCCCTTCCCCTCCCTCCACCTCCACCAGCATGAATGCCCCCTTCTCCCAACCGATGGACAGTCATTTATTCTTTGTGTACCTCTCTGAGTACATTTTACCTGGAACAAACCTAGGGGTCTCAGGCCATTTCACAGATCAGGAAACAGGTCTGGAGAGGGAAGAGACCCATGCAAGGTTCCCCAGTTCCCCTTGGGCCCAGGGCGGTGAGATCCCAAGTCCACCCTCTTCAGCTTTCTCAGTCACACATACAGGAAGACAGCTGAGCTGCAGGCTCACCCTCAACCTGCCCCTCCCCAGCCCTGTTCAGCACCCTGCACATACCTGGCCCCCATGGGTCAGGCACAGCCAGCCCAGACAGTTCCCCATGAGGGGAAAAGCAGGCTCTGCTCAGGCCCAGTCCTTGCTGCTCCTTCTTCCCTCGCCAGTGCCCCCAGCCTGGGCTCCTAGCCCCGGCCCAAGCACAGGGCCTGCCTCTAGGCAGCCTCCTGGGCCACAGCCCCTTGGGTGTCCACACCCCAGCTGCTGCCCCTAAAAGCCACTTAGGCTGAAGCAGCAAGGCTGCTCCCCCATCCCCACCTCTGAGTTACTGGATGATGCTGCCATAGGCTTCTACCTGGCTAGCCACCTCCATCTGTCTGTCTGTCTGTCTCTCCAAAGGCTGCCTGTCTGGCCTGTGACTGGCCTCCCTGAACCCAATCTGGTACTGCTGTCCCCGGAGGCAGTGAGGGTGGGTATGGACAGTGGGGTCCACCATATGCCACCCCAGGTGGGGTTTAGGGGTCACCCTATAGCAACCAGGACCACCCAGGACCTGCTAGGCTATAGCTTTGAGGCCACACCAGAGACGAGGGAGGTGGCTGGAGGGGAGACCCCCAGACCGAGGGGAAGGGAAGGTAGGGACCCCTGATCCCTTGGGTCAGGAGGCTTGGAGAAATCTTCCCCTTCTGTAGAGCAGACACTCCCAGATCAGCCTTCTGCAGCCCAGGACTCAGCCTGTGAGTGAAGATGGATGGGAAGAGAACACCACTGGAGGGTGGGGTAACCAAGGGATGTGGTCACAGCCAGGGGCCAGGAACACTGCACCCCAGAATAACAAAGGAGGCCCCAAAGCAAAAGAGAAGCCAAGGAAGTACCAAGAAAGGTTAGCAGAGTAACAAAGCCAACATCAGAGTAACAAAGGGGACAGGTAGCAAAGGAAGTGGGTAAAAGCAACAGAATAAAGGCAGCAGGGAACCACTCCGAAGGGAGAGCAGGAGTGAGTGAGAGGGAACAGGGTGAGTACGGAGTGCCTGGGGTGACAGAGGTGAAGAAAGGTGACCCAGCAGCTCTCTGGCCAAACTCTCCCAGGCCTCTTCCTTCAGCCCCACTGTGCGGAGGTGTGAGAGGAGAGAGGCCAGGCAGCAAAGGGAAGGGAGAAGCCTGGGCAGTGGCCCGGAAGTGTGCACTGAAAGGTGTTTGGGCTGGAAGCTGTTTGGGTCCCTGGGGATGGGCTGGAGGAGGTGAGCACGAGGCCAGCAGAAGGCGGGAAGGCGGGCAGGTTGCTGGGTGACCCCCACCCCCTCACGCTCCTGTGCTCACCCCACTCCTGCCATCCTGGTCCACTGGGATGCGACAAAGGGAGAGGAAGTATGTCAGATCTTCCAGTCCTTCTCTCCCCTAGGTCCACCTGGTGTAGGATTGTCCTGTGCTCCTATTTCAGGGGAGGGGGTTTCCTCTGACCTTTGAACCTATCTCCCTGCGGAGATGGGGCAGAGCCTGGGCCTGGGCAGAGACTCTTTTGGTGTGACCGTGGGCAGAGGCCTTGTCACTGCCAGAAGGAGGGCCGGAGACGCCTCCTTAATGGGCATTAAGGGCCTCGCGTGATGACCCGGCGTCGCTTACGACCCTTTCCTTCAGACGTCGCCAGGCCCCTCTTCAGAGCCCCACATTGGAGCAGGCGCGACCAGCACAACGGGAAGAGAGATGAGAAGAGACCCAGAGATGAGAGGGAGAGAGAATTGGAGAGGCTTCGAGGATCAAAGAGTGAGGAAGCGCATAAGGCCCGCGGTCGAGGACTCCCAGGTGGACTGCCCCGCCCACCCTGGGATGGCCCCGCCTACCTCCTCCCATCGCCAGAGGAGCGGAGTGCGACTGTAGCCCGGGAGAGCAGCCGCGCAGCGCCTCCTGCCGGCGATGAGTGGGATTACATCGTCCAGGGAGCTGCCCAAGGTTCCACCTCTCTGGCTCTGACTGGTCCAGCCCTGCCGAGTGGGGGATTGGGGTGACACCTGCGCCCTAGGGCTGCTTGCACCGCAGGAGCATAGGGGCGCCATGGGGGTGGTAGCAGAGAAGCTGGGCCTCTGCTGAGCTCCTAATAGGCTCTGCTTTCTCGTCTTGAATCTGGCACCAACCTCTCTGGACTGGGGTATCTTCAGGCAACATGAAATCTAGCCCCTCACCGAGTGTTCCAGCACTTGTGACCAAACATTTAAAGGCCACTTGGTGCCAGGCCCTAGCGAGCACTGAGGAAGCATCACTGAGACCCAGGGAAACAGATTTGTGTACCTTGGCAAGGGGAAGCCCAGGGCTGGGGCAGCCTCCACGAGGGGCATTTAACCTGGCCTGGGACCCTGGAGTCCTCAGGCAGGGTGAACCACAGGGCTGTTCTGGAATCTGCCTAGAGTTCCTGCAGGCTGTGTGGGGAAGGGGAGGGAGGAATGAGACTGTGGAACAGGGCCCAGCCTCAGAGCATGGATTTCATTGCATGGGTGGTGGGAGCCCTTGCGGTGTTGTGCACTGGGGGTGACAAGGTCAGGACACCCATGTTTTGAAAGGCCAAGTTCAGTGAGGAGCAGGGGCAAGAGCACTGGGGAGTTGGGGGAGAGTAGGTTGACGTGAGTGGTCTGTGACTTCCCCCAGAGCAGATCCTAGAGGAAAAAAATACTGAGTGGAATCAGAATAAATAAATTCTGGAGTCCGTAAGAATTGGAAGGGTGGAGTAAAACAGAGTACCCATATTAGCAGACCATGTGGAAGAAAGGTGCACCCAGGAGATGAGAGGAAATGGCCAGTGGGAAGAGGCCTCCAGAGGGTACTTCCAGAGGACAAGGAGGGTAGTGTGGGAGCTGGCTCCGTGTGGGCACCCCAAAGCCAAGAGTTAGACAGACATGAGGCCACCACTCCCCTGTCCTTGCTGGGTGCCCCAAGGGCAGCCTTGCCACATGGCCAAGGGAGGACTACAAGGGCAGACAGCATCAGGGCACAGTGACCAGGCACTTCGAGGTCCAGGACAGTTGTGGGAGTCTGAGACCACACTGAAGAGGGTTGTAGGGGGAGCAGAAGGGTGGAGTGAGGGGGGCACTGGAAGGGGACCCAGGTGGAGGGAGGTCCTTGCTATTCAAGATGGCAGAGCACATTTATATGGGGGGACTGGAGACAATAACTGGAAATGCAGAAGGGGATAAGAGGTGGAGGGGTCCCTGAGGAAGCAAGGGGGTCTCAGGTGGAGGGACCCTTCCTCCCTAAGGAGAGATCATGGCCATGGCGATGAAGAAGGGGGCCAGGGGTTTCCCACTTTGTCTCTGGAAGCCCTTGGCTGAGGGGAGGGAGGGGTTCCAAGGAGATCCGGGTTTGAAATGAATGCTGGGAGATGGGGGAAAGGCTGGATGGGCTTCCAGGTCTTAAGGTCCCACCCCCTTGGGGAGGACATTCTCCCCATGCTGGCCAGCGGGCATAGTGAGGGGACCTCCTATGGGCCTCCTAGGAGGCTGGAGTGGGGGCTCCAGCTCAGCGCGGAGGGTGTGAGCTACTGCTCTCCTCCTCCTGCACACCTTGGTACGTGGCAGCAGGACCCAGGGTCTGACTGCCCTCCCCCCACCGTGGGATACCCCTCCCCTCCTGGGGGACCCTGGGACCTGGTCTGATGACCTCACCCCCTAACAGGAGGGGCAGCACTGGCAGAGAAGGGAGAAGGGGACCCAGCCCCCAGCAGAGTCTGCCTCCGTCCCCCATTCTGCCCCGCAAGGACATACACATCTCGGCTGTTGGGGGGAGCTTGACCGGGCCAGCTGGAGGGCTCCTGACATTTGCCAGGGCGTGGGCGCGGCTGTTTGCGCCCCGAAGCTAGATGACAAAGTACACATCGCAGAAGAAAAGGGTCAAACACCGGGGCGCGGCAACTAGGCAGGTTTTATTGACCAGACGACCGGCCTGCAGTCAGAAGACACTCCGCCTGCGTCAGGCGTGGGGGCGCGGGCAGGTGCTGCGATCAGGACGGCTCTGGGGAGAGGCGGGGGCTGGCGAAGGCGGTTCCCTGCGCAGACCATGACTGAGCAGGAGACACTCCGAAGGCTCTGGAAAGAACAGAGAGGACTGTGGGAAGAGGGTTGTGCGACCTCCACTACCGCTACCCCGACTCCCCAGGCTGGAAGAGTAGGGACTGCCCCAGGAAAGCCTTCCTCTACTGGGAGTCGGGGATGGAAAGGTTGTAGGGTGCCCTGTGGGCAGGCAGACGTGCGCTCCGGTCTCAGATCTCCCGAGACACCCTCGTCCGCTGCTGTCCCCGTTCCCCTACCTCTCCCCGCGTACCTGGCCTGCTCTTCAGAGGTCCAGGAGTAGGATCCCAGCCGCAGCTCCGGTTGGGGTGCGGACTTCGGGGCGCGCGGGCTGCGAGGCGCACTCACCGGGAGCCCTGCGCGGGAGCTTTTGCGTCGCACCTCCCACAGTTTCTGAACTCCGGAGGGAAGCAACACAGCATCGCGGGCGGCGGGCCCCCCAGAGACGGTGCTTCTGGCAGATGGCCCCTGGGGGGAGACGCCCAGGCCGAAGCCGTCCCAGGCAAGGGGCCCGGCAGCCGGGCGCGGTGCGCGGCGCCACACGTAGGGCGAGCGGCGCAGCCCCATTAGCAGACCCGCGGCGCGGCCCACCGTGTGGTAGCGGGGACTCGCCACGTGCTTGTACCACGCGGCGGCGGGCAGCGGCAGCAGCAGCAGCAGCAACAGCAATGCGATCAGCCAGCGGCTCGCAGTGGGCCCCCGCCCGGGGCTCCGCACCCCCGTGCCCCGCGCCAGGGTGCTCACGTTGACCGCCGCCCGGAGGGCGGACCAGAAACTGGCTCAGTCGGGTCTGGGCGCGCCGTGCCGGGAGGCTGGAGTGCGGGAGGCTACAAGCTAGGAGTTGGTGCGGGTGGGTCCAGCTATAACTGCTCGGTGGCCCCGCCCCTGCTCGCCCCCGCGATACCTGAGGGGCTCCCCAAGGGTAGGGGGAGGGATGAAGTGAGAGGAGGAGCCCAGGCTGCGGGGCGGGGATGTGTGTTACTGAAGCACCCTCGCTGAGTGGGCCTCTAGGTAGAATTCATCTTGACGCTCTGCTGGGGGCTCCCCTGCTCCCCTCTCTTAGCCCCCTCTGCCTCTTCCCCCCAAAGAGAGGAACTTCCAGGCATAGGGATGGGGGGACAGGATGTTCCCTGAGTCAGAGCTCTTGCAGCTGGGGGCA
Organism: Balaenoptera ricei; assembly: GCF_028023285.1. Lineage (NCBI taxonomy): Eukaryota > Metazoa > Chordata > Mammalia > Artiodactyla > Balaenopteridae > Balaenoptera > Balaenoptera ricei. Next base: position 52,128,064 of record NC_082653.1, on the reverse strand, counting down.
CAAGCAGAACAAAGACAGGGAGGCCGGCAGAGCCCTACTGGGGTAAAGCAGGAGAGCTGATTGGTGGGGACCCTCTGCACCGCTCAAGACCCCTCTGTGTATGTCCCCCCTGGAGGGCTGTTCCCTGTCCTCACCTAACACAGCTATCAAATCTGTTCCCAGACCCATTCCTCTCCTCCCTAACCCCTAGCTTCTCCCCAACAACCCACTTCCCAGCTGCAGCTGGATGGATGCTTGCAACTGCAAGTTTGGCTGCATCAAACCCTCTCTGAGACAGTGGTTAGGTTAGGCTCCCAGAATAAAGAGTCAGCCCCTCATACTGCCTGGGAAGGATAAGCTCTGCAGTCTTCCAGCCTCCTCTTTGGTTATGATCCCCCCCAAAACCACTTTCTCTGGCCAGGGCAGTCTCAATTCATTTGCCATACCCAACAACCCATGAGTTTGCCCACCTCTGTGCTTCTGTGCCTGGGGCATCCCATCCTTTTCAATCTGGCAAACTCCTACTCATCCTTCAGGATCTTGCTTAAATAACCCTTCTCTGAATAGTCTCCCAGAGTATCCCTCTGTGCCTGCCTGGGCTTAATAGCCCCCTTCCAGAGGGCAGGGCCTGACCCATTCTTGCCTGAGTCCTAAACCAGGGAGGATGCAGCCCCCAAAATAATCACACCTCACCCCAACCCCCAGCAACCACACCACTCACGGGGCACCTTCTAGATCACAGACACCAGGGATCCTGAAATATCTTATTTTGATCTCCAAACAATGCCACATGGTGGGACAATTATTGATTCCATCTACCAATGAAGACACTAAGGCATGGGGAAAATTAACTTGTTCCAGGTCACCTGTTGGGTAAGCACTAGGGGGAGTGGGGCCCAACCTAGACCCCAGCCTGAGAGTTCCAGTTTGGGGACCCCAGCTGCAGTGCTCAATGGAAACCTCCCATCCCCCTCCGCCTGTCTCTTCAGCAAAAAGGAGGGGTGATCCTGGGGGCATGGGGGAACACAGTCTGAGTCCATCCTTCCTCTCAGACCTGCATGTTGGAAGAGGAACAGAGAGGCTGAGGGGTGCCGAGGACGGTGCCTGCTTCTGAGGCATGAGGGGCAGAGAGATTCTGGTGATCCCCTGGGGAGGTCTAGAAGCAGCAGCAGCAGCTCTCCCCACAAAGGCCCTGCAGAGCTGCTGAGAAATGTGTCCTGGAGCCCAGTGACCCAGGCTTGATGGTGGTGGGTGTGGGGGGAGGGGTAAGTGCCTCAACCTCTTCTGCCTCAGTTTCCTCATTTGTAAACTGGGGATAATCCTGGTCAGCTTGCTGTGAGTATTAAAAATCCAGGCTGGGACTTCCCTAGTGGTGCAGTGATTAAGAATCCACCTGCCAATGCAGGGGACACGGGTTCGATCTCTGGTCCGGGAAAATCCCACATGCCGCAGAGCAACTGAGCCCGTGCCCCACAACTACTGGGCCTGCGCTCTAGAGCCTGTGAGCCACAACTACTGAAGCCTGGGCACCTAGAGCCCGTGCTCTGCAACAAGAGAAACCACCGCAATAAGAAGCCCCCGCACCACAACCCCCCACTCGCCAACTAGAGAAAGCCTGCACTCAGCAACAAAGACCCAACGCAGCCGAAAATAAAAATATAATAAAATAAATTTTTTAAAAAAAGGAAAAGAAATCCAGGCTGGGGGACTTCCCTGGTGGTCCAGTGCGTAAGACTCCACGCTCCCAATACAGGGGGCCTAGGTTCAATCCCTGATCGGGGAACTAGATCCCACATGCATGCCACAACTAATAAGTCCGCATGCGAAACTAAGACCTGGCGCAGCCTAAATAAATAAATATTTAAAAAAAAAAATCCAGGCTGGGTCTTGACATCTTGACACTGTGCCTGGCACACAGTAGGCGCTCTATAAATGGCATGGCTACCATCTAATTGCTGTTGCTATTCTAGCAGCTGCCTAGTCCCCTAAACTGTCAGAGAAATCCCTTTGATGGAGGGGTGACAGCGCTGGGACCAGGCAGGGAGGGGGTACAGAGGAAGCCACCTGTGCACCTGGAGGGGCCTGGAGGACCGCAGGGACCAGTGGGCCGAGTGGAAAGCTGCCCCCTCCCACCTCTGCCTCACTCTCCTGGGGCCCCTCCACCTTGAGAGCTGCCTGGAGTGCTTGGTGGGCGGGCAGTGTGGCACAAGTGGGCTGCCAGGGTCCCCTGGCGCTGCCGCCCCCTCCCTAATAAGGGGATGCAGGGGACTGCAGCCCAGGCAGACAGGGAGCTTCTGCAGGGAGAACGTCATCGATATGAAATCTGATCAATCATGGCCTATGCTGTAATGAACGTTTCTGCGCAGTTGGAAAATTTAAGAGAACTACAATTAGCAGCATGATAAATCTGAAAACGCAATGTTGAGCAAAGAAAAAAATGCTCTGCACAATGATACGTTCGGTGTCTGAAGTTTAAATACCGGCAATCCCTCCTGCTTGTTTATGACTTCGAACCAGAGGGAGTGAAAATGTCAGGGTGCAGGTGAAGGATGAAGGCCACATTGGGACAGAGCAGGGCGGCTGCCTGTCAGCTGGAGGTGTACGGAAGGCAGGCAGGGAGGGAGCCCAGGGCTGGGTAAGGGAGAAAAGCACAGAACAACTTGATGGTCCCTGGTGGCTCCTAGTTTGGGGTGCTCAGGAAGAGGGGCTCTGTGCCCTACCCAGCCCTGACCCCAGGGGTCCAGGGACAAATGTCTCTGCCAGCTCTCCCCCACCCAGGACTCTGGAGCCAAAAGTCTATTGCCAGAGGAGGTAGTGGCCCTAATGGTCCATGAGAGCTGCCTTGTCTTTCTGGGGCTCACCACTCCTTTCATCCACACACAGCCCCTTCTAGAAGCTGACTGATCATGGCTTCTGACTGTTTGCACACCACCTCCCCTGACACTGGACTAAGCTCTCCGGAGACTGGGACCACGTCTGCCTCGTACTCACGGCCCCCATCCCAGGCACAGAGCCTGGCTGCCAACAGGAACCCCATCCTAATGACACAGTAAATGAGGAAATCTCTCCATTTTGTCATTTTAAAAATTATTATGTTTTATAATACCAAGGTCATATACATTATAAGCCAAATGCTAGTGTAAGGGACAAAATAAAGCTGTCTCTATTCCACCCTTTCACATCCCCATCCTGCCCTCCAGGGGCAACTACTTCCAACTCTTTCAGCTATTTTTCCTAGTATTTGCCTCCATATTTTGAAATCATAAACTTAACTGCTACTCTAAAAATTGGTGGTCTTTTTAAGGAGGTATAAGATACTTTGAGTAAAGTGTGCACATCTTAACAATTGCATGTGTTACATATGCCTACACTTGTGTGCCCACAGCCCAGATCAAGGTAGAAAAGATTTCAGCTCGCTAGGGGGCTCCTTTACCCCACCGCCTAGCCAGAAGCCCCAGAATAACTCATCTATCACCTTGGATAAGAATTTTCTCAACCTCAGCATGGTTGGCATTTGTGAGGCTGTCCTGGGCACGGTAGGATGTTGAGCCGCATCCCTGGCCTTTACTCATTTGTGCAGGCAGCAAAATAGCCCCTCCCCAAAGATATCTATGCTCTAATCCCTGGAACCTGTGAATATTTACTTAACATGGTAAAGGGGAATTAAAGTTGCAGATAAAATTGAGGATGCTAATCCACTGAATTTAATATAAGCAAAGCATCCTGAATTATCCAGGTGAGCCCAATGTAATCTCAAGGGTTCTTTAGCGTGGAGGAGGGAGGAAGAGTCAGAGAAGGAATGGTGACAATGGAAACAGAGGGTGAAGTGATGTGCTTTGCAGAAGGAGGAAGGGCCACAAGCCATGGGATGCAGGCTCCCCCTAGAAGGTGGAAAAGTCAAGGAAATGGATTCTCCTCTAGAGCCTCCAGGAGGAATGCAGCCCACTTGCACCTTGATTTTATCCCAATGAGACCCATTTTGAATTACTGAATTCCAGAACTGTAATATAATGAATTTGGGTTGTTTTAAGCCACTGTGTTTGTGGTAATTTTTTACAGCAACAATAGGAAACTAATGCATCAGTAGATGTCAGTAACAATTCCACCCCACTGTGACAACCAAAAATGTCTCCAGACGTTTCCACGTCTTCTTGAGGCCAAAATCACTTCCAATTGAGAACCACTAACTGAGATTACAAACTGCTGTTTTTAAATTTACCTTTTTTTTAGGCATCAAATGGCTTCCTCCTCATTTATTAAATTTATTTATTTATTTTTGGCTATGTTGGGTCTTCATTGCTGCGTGCAGGCTTTCTCTAGTTGCAGCGAGCAGGGGCTACTCTTCATTGTGGTGTGCGGGCTTCTCATTGCGGTGGCTTCTCTTGGTTGTGGAGCATGGGCTCTAGGTGCGTGGGCTCAGTAGTTGTGGCTCACAGGCTCTAGAGCACAGCCTCAGTAGTTGTGGCACAGGGGCTTAGTTGCTCCGCAGCATGTGGGATCTTCCCGGACCAGGGCTCGAACCTGTGTCCCCTGCATTGGCAGGCAGATTCTTAACCACTGCGCCACCAGGGAAGTCCCATGACTTTCTCCTAATTTAGATGAAGCTTTGGCTCTCTCCCACCCCAGTCACCTCATTTCTCATCTCTCCATCCTCCCAATATGATTTTATCATAATTTTTGGTTGACACTACTCAGCATTTATATTATTCTGACCATGTAAATATTACTCTTTGCTGAGCCAAGTAGTGTACTATAATTACATTTTTTTCTTGTTGATAGCTGTCTTATTATTTTTCTTTCCTTGTTTTTCTATATTCTTAGTTTGTTATTTCCCCCCAAATGCTCAAAGGAGCTCCAAGCTCCTTGCAATAAATTTTCCTGATTCTCAAGCACACAAGGAGATCACCCACCATCAGTTCCTTATTTACTCTGGAAATCTCCCTCTGGGAGCCCTTGGCCTCCTGCTCCAATCTGGACATCCACTCTCTAAGCCTCTGCACAGGCATCATTTGAATGGGGACATGGGAGCTAAATACTTTGTCCTTTTTATGTTGATGGCTTTATGCGTTGATGGAAAGTTTTTCTAGGTGTATAATTTGTGGATGGAAATCATATTTCTTCAGAAATTGGAGAGAATTTCTAGCTTCCAGTGTCCCAGGATTGTAAGTCTGATTCTCAATCCATCATACAGGTTTTTCTCCCTCCTTACCCCCTCCCTCCTGAAGCTCTCAGGTCCTTTGCTTTATCTGTAGTACTCTGGTATTCCATGATGATGTCCCTCACTGAGGGTCTTTTTTACTTGCTTGGGCCCTTTCAATGTGGAGACTCATGTCCTTCAGCTCTGGCATATCTTGCCTTATTGGCTCTTTGATAATTTGCGCCTCTCCATTTTCTCTGTTCTCTCTGAAATTCCTATTAGTTAGATACTACACTGTCTGGATTCAGACTTCTATCTTCTTATTTTCTCTGTTTTCTATCTAGTTGTCTTGTTCTGCTTGCTGAGAGACTTCCTCAACTTTATCTTCCCACTTTGCTCTTGAACTTTTAGTTGTTGTTAGTTTTGTTTTGTTGGCCGTGCCATGTGGCATGTGAGGTCTTAGTTCCCCGACCAGGGATCGAACCCATGCCCCCTGCATTGGGAGTGCAGTGTCTTAACCCCTGGACCGCCGGGGAAGTCCCTGTTGTTATGTTTGTTTTTTTTTTTTTTAATTTATTTATTTTTGGCTGTGTTGGGTCTTCGTTTCTGTGCGAGGGCTTTCCCTAGCTGCGGCAAGCGGGGGCCACTCTTCATCGCGGTGCACAGGCCTCTCACTGTCGTGGCCTCTCGTTGGGGAGCACAGGCTCCAGACGCGCAGGCTCAGTAGTTGTGGCGCACGGGTTTAGTTGCTCCGCGGCATATGGGATCCTCCCAGACCAGGGGTCGAACCCGTGTCCCCTGCACTGGCAGGCAGACTCTCAACCACTGCGCCACCAGAGAAGCCCATGTTGTTATGTTTTTAATTTTTAATTTCTAAGGGCTCTTTCTTGTTCTCTGTTTTGTGGTTGTTATGGTTGTTCAAGGCATCTTAGTCTCATTTCATGGAAGGAATATCTTTCTTGTGAATAGCATATATATATATATATATATATATATATATATATATATATATATGTTTATGATCTGTCTAAAATTTCCTTCTGATCTCTGGGTCTGCTTGTTTTCATCCCTGTATCACACACCACAGGCTTTCCTCATGAGTCTGGAGATCGTTGGTTGCCTGTCCACAGTGTGAGTGAGACCCTACAACACTGGTTGGCTGCTCCTTTTTTGGGGGGCGTGGCTTGCTGAGTGTGGGCTTCACTGTAGGGCAGCTGGACAGCAGGACAGCTTTTCTTTTTTTGACTTAAAACATTAGGTGTTTATTTTTCTCAAGTAACAAGTCTTGAAGATATTAAAACATTTTCCCTTCAGCGTTATCACGTATCTTCTAAGGGATAATGAATGAATAAAGGATTTCTCACAGTCATTGTATAACTTAGGTTTCTTCCACATATGCATTACTTAGAGGCTTTCTCACATTCTTCACAACCAGTTCTTTTCACTTAGCATTTGGTTGTATGTCTTAAAGATTGAGAGTTCACTGAAAGCTACTTTACATGGATATCATTAAAAGGGAGTTTACTGAGCATGAGTTCTCTCATGACACCAAAGGGGTAAGGATTTACTGAAACCTTGCTCGCAGACATTGCATTTATACTGGTTTTCTCCAGTATGTATTCTTTTGTGTGCAATGAGATTACACTTTACACTAAAGGATTTTCCACATTGATTACACTCATAGGGTTCCTCTCCCATGTGAGTTCTCATGTGTATTTTAAGGGACACATGCCTGCTAAAAGCTTGTCCACACTCACTGCACTTAAAAGGTTTCTTGTCCCTGGTATGGATTTTCATAGGCCTCCTATGAGATAAGAGACCAAGGAATGTTTTCCCACATTCCTTACATTCATGTTTCATTTTCATGTGAATTTTCTTGTGTAAAATGAGGAAAGATTTCACTCTGAAGGCTTTTCCACATTGATTACATGTAAAGGTTTTTTCTCCAGTGTGAATTCTCGCATGTTCTTTAAGGCATGAACAATCCCTGAAGGCTTTCCCACAGTCATTGCACTTACAGGGTTTCTCTCCAGTATGAATTTTCTTGTGTGTGATAAGGTTGGAGCTCAGCCTAAAAGCTTTTCCACATTGATCACACTTGTAAGGTTTCTCTCTAGTATGTATCCGCAGGTGTATCTTAATAGATGACTTACTACTTAGAGCTTTACCACAATGGCTACATTCAATGGATTTCTCTCCATTGTGGATTCCCTTATGTCTTTTAAAATATGGGAGGATACTGAAGGTTTTCCCACAATCATTGCAGGTATAGGGTTTCTCTCCAGTATGTGTTATCTGGGTATGGTAAGCCTAGAGCTTCTACTGAAGGTTTTGCTGCATTGATTACATTTGTAGGCTTTTTCTCTTGAATGAGTCCCTGAATGTTGTCTGAGAAGTGAACTATCTTGGAAGGTTTTTCCACAGTCATGGCATTCATAGGGCTTCTCTCCGGTATGAATTCTCTTGTGATGTGTAAGGTAAGAGCTTGAGCTATAGGCTTTCCCACACTGATCACACTTAAATGGTTTTTCTCCAGTGTAGGTTCTCATGTGCAACTTAATGGATGAATGGCTCTGTAATACTTTACCACACTGATTACACTCAAAAGGTTTCTCTCTAATGTGAGTTTTTTCATCCTTCTTAAGGTGTGAGATTGAATTTAAGACTTTCCCCCAGTCACTGCATTCATAGGATGTCTCTTCTGTATGTTGTCTCTTATGCCCAGCTAAGTTAGAACTCTTGAGGAAGGCATTTTCATCTTTTTTACATTCATAAGATTTTTCCCGAGGAAGAATTCCCTCAGGTGGCTTAAGATGTGAAGAATCTCTAAGGACTTTTGCAGAGTCAAGGTATCGATGGAGTTTCTTGCTAGGGTAAATTTTATTCTGAGTAATGCTAGATTTCACACTCAAGGCTTCAACAATTTCACTGCATTGAATGGGATTGCCTCCAAGAGTTTGTTCCTTCTTGCCATTGAGTGTATATTTCTCCAAAATACCTTGTTTTTGCTGTGGTTGTTTGGCTTTAAGGAGAATCAGCTCATCTGAACAGGTATCTTGGTGAATTCTTCTCTCTACTGTCTCCATTTCATCTTCCTGCTCCATCTGGGTGATGAGAGGAGGTTTGCTGAGTTGATGTCTCAGTGAAGCCAAGTTTCTATAGTTCTCCAGCATCACATCTCTGTACAGTTGTCTCTGAGATGAATTCAGCAATGCCCACTCCTCCTGGGTGAAGTCCATGGCCACATCCTCAAAGGTTATTGAGTTTTGTAACGCAGAGTGGAAGTTTTCCATCTCTGTGATCCTCTCATCGGCACAGGAAGGGTCTAGGACAAGCAGAGTACATAGAGTGGACAGATGTGGGGCTGCCATTTTGCAAGTTGGTAAGTAGTAAATATGCTCAGACAGCAACCAGGAGAACAAGGATGCTCCTCTTATTGCTTCTATGATCCACTCCAGGCAGGGCTTGAAAGACACAGAAATCCACAGGTCAGCGAGGTAAGAGCTTGGGCCAGGCTGATGTTCACATACTTCTCAGCTACAGCAAGCTTTCTGTCTGAGGACAGCTTTTCATTCCCTTATGGGGTATGAATATCTTTTTTCTGAGCTGGTGAGTTTCCTTAGTGGAAAATCCTCCAGTCTCCTGCTGAGGGTGAGTTGGAGGTGGATTGGGCCCAGGCCCCCAGACAATGCATGGACTTCCATGCACTCCTGTTTTCAGTCCCACCTTCAGTGAAACTTCTCACCGGGGTTCCCCCAAAGGTCTTAAGGATGCTTTGTAAAATGAGTCACCCTCCACCCTCTTTCTGTCTTTCCACAATTTGCTTACATCTTACTGCTTGCTCCTCTCCTCTTCTTTGTGCTCATGGAAAGATAGTCTTTCATCCCTTTACTGTCCTTTCAGTGGGGTTTTGTGAGGGTGAGATGACACCTGCATGTGGCCAATCCACCAGGTTTAATTGGTGTGATGATCCCTGTTTTGCAAATGGAGGAAGCTAAAGGCTCAGTGAGCTGACCAAGGTCACCAGCAAATAAGTAGTCGAACTGGGGTTTCCAGCCCCCCTTTTAAAAAAATTCTTATTTCTTTTGGCTGCACAGCATGCAGGATTTTAATCCCCTGACCAGGGATCAAACCCGTGTCCCCTGCAGTGGAAGGGCATAGTCTTTTTTTCTTAATTTATTTATTTCATTAATTTATTTTTGGCTGCGTTGGGTCTTCGTTGCTGCGCACGGGCTTTCTCTAGCTGTGGCGAGCGGGGGCTACTCTTTGTGGCGGTGCGCGGGCTTCTCATTGCGGTGGCTTCTCTTGTTGCAGAGCACGGGCTCTAGGCGCACGGGCTTCAGTAGTTGTGGCTCGTGGGCTCAGTAGTTGTGGCTCGCAGGCTCTAGAGCGCAGGCTCAGTAGTTGTGGCGCACGGACTTAGTTGCTCCGCAGCATGTGGGATCTTCCCGGACCAGGGCTCGAACCCATGTCCCCTGCATTGGCAGGCAGATTCTCAACCACTGAGCCACCAGGGAAGCCCAAGGGCATAGTCTTAACCACTGGTCAGCCAGGGAAGTCCTCCAGCCCATTTCTGATTCTAAAGTCCAAGCTCATCCGCCCACAACACACCGCCTCTTTTCTAGAAGGGTTCAGATCCGGACTAGCCTCCTGTGATAGCAGAAGGGAGGTCCTGAGTGTGCCTGGCCCCCAAGGGTAGTGAGGAGGCCCCCCAACAGCTGCAGAGACCCAAAGTCCCAGGATTCACAACCGTCCAATCAGCAAACCTGCCCTGATGTTTCTCTGCGTCAAGCCTCCGGGCTCAGCTGGGTGGGCCCAGCCATGAAGAGGACAGGTTCTCTACCCGCCTTACTATCGGGACTGGGGGAGACTGCTCCTAGTTCAGAGACTGATGTTACCACGTGTCTTTTCTGATAGGGATTGTGTTTGTGTGTGCGCAAGCGCGTGTGTGTGCCCGATGACCACGCCCGTGTGTGTCCCAAATACAAAAGATCTGGGTTGGAAAGAGATTTTGGGCTCCTAATAGGGTTGCAATATTTAGCAAATAAAAATACAGGACTTCTAGTTAAATTTGAATTTCAGATGAAAAACGAATAACACTTTAGTATAAGTATGACCCATCAATATTTGGAGCATTAAACATTTTGCTCTGGGAGGAGAGAGCTGGCCCAAGACGAGGGTCGGAGGAGAGTGGGGGCCCGACGCCCGCAGCCCGGCGCCGAACCTGCGGCTGACCTCCAACCCGCCCGCTCTGCCTAGAGCGCCCGGTGCCGGTGGCGACGCTCTAGCCGGCGCCTCGCTGAGGCGGAAGTCGTGAGCTCACTTCCGCCAGGTGGAGCCGTTGCTGGGCGGGGCGGTGACGTCGCCCAGGAAGGGGCGGGCCCGCTGGGAGCCAGTCGGTCCCGCGCCCAGCCGCGCCGGCCGGGAGGGGGCCGGATCGCGGACCATGGCGGCGACGGCGGGCCCGGAGGGAAGGCGCGCGGCCCTGGAGGCGGCGGTGGCGGCACCTGAGCGGGGCGGCGGGAGCTGCGTGCTGTGCTGCGGGGACCTGGAGGCCACGGCGCTGGGCCGCTGCGACCACCCGGTGTGCTACCGCTGCTCCACCAAGATGCGGGTGCTGTGCGAGCAGCGTTACTGCGCCGTGTGCCGCGAGGAGCTGCGCCAGGTGAGCTGCCCCGGCAGGGCCGCGTGTCGGGGCAACTGGGCGGGAGCAGGGGCGTGGCCGGGCGGGGCGGCTGGGCACCCGGCGGCCGGAAGGGGACTTTGCCTTCCTGGTGTCCGGCTGCAGGCCTAGTGGCGCCGGCTTCCAAAAGAGGGGCCTGGCGGGGCCACCCGGGGCGGGGTCCCCATCGTGGGGCCGACTGTGGGGCGTGTGGGGGCGGGAGGCAGGAGGTGGCCGAGCTGATTTGAAGAGGCAGCGGTCCTTGTGGGGACAGAGTCTGGGGGCTTTCCTCCTGAGCCCCGGGAATTCCTGCCGGGCCGCAGGAAGGGCATGATCAGACCAGGAGCTCCTAGACCTGCTCGTCTTTGGGAGACTATTCATCAGGGGTCTCCATTCCGGTGGAGGCAACAGGGAAAGTGGGCACCTTCCTGTCTGTCCTGGAAGCAGAGGGTCAATCTGGGCTTTTCCAGCCTAGCTGTGTTTCTGGGCCTTTCTGGGTGACGCTGAGCAAACTCCTGAGAATGGCATTTCCATCTATTAAGTGATGGTTGTACTAACCATCACCACCAGAGGGGAAGGCAGAACTACTGAGGTCTCCTCAGGGTGCTTAGTGGGTGGGGATAAAAGTGTTACGAAGTTTTCTTCCTCCTTGCCCGTTCCACCTGGTGGCGGGTTGGGGGGGGGGGGCGGCTCAGCTCCAGAATGGAGGAGAGGGAGTTTCTGATTGTCCAGACTTAGAAGCCCTAGTGAGGTCAGAGGGCACCACGGAGCTTTCTCCCACCTTCCCCGCAATGCCAGCTGCTGGCTGGGAGCACCTAGCTGGAGCTCCCTTGGTTTGCTGTGCTTTGAGATATGTTTGCTTCCAAAGTTGTGAAGTTTCCCTGGTTTGTTCATGGAAAGCTTGGGCTGGTGACATCTGCCGGGGAATCTGACTCTCTTTTTCCTAGAAGTGATGCAGAAACGACATCCTTTCTTCACTTTCTTTTTTTAAAGTAGACTTTTATGTTAAAGGAGCCAAGAAAATGCTGTAATCCCATGAGCACTCTGTGGGCACCCACTCTGTGCCCTCTCCGAAAAAGACACTTGGAGATGCTGTCAGTCTATAATGGGGTGGACAGAGATGCACCCGGACCTGGGAGGGATCTGGGGTGCAGAAGCAGTTGGGGAAACCTTGGGTCTGTGACTTAGTCAGAAGGCGCCTCCCAACTTCACCAGAGCCTGCCTTACCTTCCAGTCTTGCATAACATGATGTAACTCTTGAATGGCCAGGTTTCCCAGCACACCTGTAGTTTCCTTCCAGGCAGGCAGGCAGGCAGGCAGGCAGGCACGCGCAGCGGAGGCCCCGGCCCTGGGCACTGCAGGTCTCACTGAGGAAGTAAGCAGACACCTATATATGGGTGCTGTAGCTAGCATCTGGCCTCTCTCATACCTTGTGGGTCCCACATCCTCCAAGGGCTCTATGGCAAGGGTGTGTGGACATGAGCTTTCAGCTGGCTCCAGCTGGGGTGTGGTTTGGCATCAGGTGCCCTGGCCGAGCCTGGCCTTCCTCTCAGGCCTGCTCCTAGTTGCTAGGCAGCAGGAGGGTGTTCTGGGAAGTTTAGGAAGATGATGCTCCTCTCTATTCATCCTGTTTCCCTCTCACTCTTGAACTCTGAACGCTCCCGTATCCCTTCTGTTCCCTTGCTGAGTCCTGCACTGTCCTCTGAATACGTCCTGTGTCCCATGCCTGCTCGGAAATCCCACAGCAGCCCCTAACCTCTGAACCCTGCCTCTCCTCTGTCTCTTTTATGGGACAAGGTCTTCGTAAAACATTGGGAGAAAAGTGTGCCAAAATGCTTTTTGGGACAGGCCAGCTCCGTTTGCTGGTTAATTCCTACATCTTGAACTGGTGCCTCCCTGTGCCGGCCTGGGTGAGGAGCCAGATCAGTTAGATTGCCCGGCACTTGCTCAGGGTGGAGGCCGAGGCAGGCTCCCAGCTGATGGGCAGCAGCAGCACTGGCCTTCGGGGCACGCTGGCTGAGACTGTTGTCAAGTCCTGGGTTCCTGTCTTCCCTGGTCGTATCTTTCCCACAGGCCACTTGCTTCTAAAAGACAATTGTTGTCTTACTTTCCACCTTGCTCTGATCCCCGGTGATGTCGAAGAGGCTTGATGGGGCTGCTGTACAAAGTGGGATGTGTCTGAGCTAGGAGGGGCCACCTGGTACAGCCCCACTGCCCCGTTTCATAGGTAGGAATTGGGAGGGGAAGCTGAAGGCAGGTCAGGAGGCAGGACCTGCTGACTCAGGTTATGTACTTCTGTTGTCCCTGCCCCCTCTCCACCAACCTGGTCCTGGCCTGCCTCCTCTGAGAGGACCTGCTTGTCCACATCTGGCTCTTTGAGTCCCTGTACTCTCCCCATCCAGCCGCTCTCACACTGGTCATTGCTGACACCCATCCCCGTCCTCTCACGCACTCATTCTCTGTGAGTGCTTGCTGCACGCTGGGAGTGGGGAGCAGCAAGGCCCCAGGCAGAAACCCCTGTGGTGGGGGAGTCCGAGGGGACTTTCGCCCCCATCTGCCTCTCCTCAGGACCTGATCATCTTGGGGTCCACCCAGAGGCACCCTTGCCCCGTTAGTCATTTACTACCTGGCCCACCCAGGGGCTGCCCAGGACGGTCCCTCCTCAAGTATCTAGGCCTGGCCTGTACCTCTGTCCTTGGACCCATGATCCCCTCCCATCAGGGTGATCACCAGGGCGGGTGGGTCTTGGGCCACACTGGTTGGATCCCTAGTGGGTTCCTGCCCATCCCTGGCCAGGCCACCACACCCTCTTCCTCCTCCATCCATGCAGTTTTGTGTCTCGCCTCCCCCTCTGCCGAGGGCAGGGACACTGGCCATTCCAGGCTGCACTGCCATCCCATTGTCTGGTGCAGGCCTGGGGGGCCCAGTCCTGGTCCCAGCCTGTCTGTAAGGGGCAGTTAGCATTTCCCCATCCCACCCCCCAGCTCCAAACCTGCTCACTCTCATTCTCAAACGAACACTTTCCTTTCCCAAGCCTCTTCTGTGGTTCCAATCTCTTCCTGAGCCAACCCAGTGTCCCCCTTCTGGCGTGGCTCAGGTGTGCCCAGCCTGGGCTGCCCTACCAGACTGCTCGGGAGGAACACCCCACCCAAGCTGACTGTCACTCAGTCCACGGCAAGGGTGCTCACAGCCCAAGGAGAGACACCACCTGTGGTGGATCAGAGCAGACCTCTGAAAGGAGGGTGCCAGGGTGATGGGGTGGGTGGGGGGTGGGGGCTGGGGGGCGGGGCCCCTCCCGGCACAGGTTTCTCTGGGAGGGAAGTTGTTCCTCTGCTGAGTCTGTCGAGCTTGGATGCTTGTTGGCAGTTTTGGGGCTCCCCTCGAGGCTGGGGATATGGGCATCGAGTCCCAGTGGTTAGTTCCTCGTGCTCTGTGCTCCTCCAGCAGCATCCTGAGTGGTTCATGGCCCTGCGCCTGCAGGCGCCTATCCCCAGGCAGGAACTGGGGTCTGTGCTGGAAAGGCACCCTTGGGAGTGGTTGGAAGGCAGGGCTGGATGTGGGCTTGCGCTAGAAGGGCAGATCCCATGAGAAAGGCCATTGGAAGGCTCGGGGACCTTCCCCATGTCCCTTCGGGACCTGCGGAGAAAACCGGGGCAGAGGGTGTGGAGGGTGACCCTTTGGAGGCAGGAGGGTGACCCTTTGGAGGCAGAGCCAAGACCTCCCTGTGAAGATGGGTCACAGGGTGCAGCTGGGATGAGGTGCGCTCAGCGTGTGGCGGGGGCAGGGGTGGGCAGCCACGTTCATCCTGCCCATCTTTGCCAGACATGGTGACAAGGGGAAGAAAGACCTGTTGGGGCGCTGCCCATCCCCCCCACCCTGCTCTGACCCTCCAGAATGGCTGTGGCTGGACCATGATGCTTCCCTTGGGCTCCTGTGGGGGCGGGTGGGGGGCAGGCTTGGTTGTTAGCCTGCTCTCCACACCCCCAAGCATGTCCTCACAAGTAGAGGCTGAGCTCCCCATCTCCTTCCCCAGAGCCCCCAGGGAACCAGTTTTAACCACCCTGCTGTTGGGGATGGTGTAACCACCCACTCTCCCCAGCCAGTCCTATGCTTTCCCAAGTTCATGGCCACCCTGGTCCCAGACATCCTCCCTGACTGGGCCTAAACCTAACAGGGGTGATCTTGATGTGGCCTTTGCCAAGGAAAGGCTGTCCCCCCAGGTGTGCTGGTAAGGACTCTGAGCTGAGGCAAGTGGCCAGCTCCAGGCTGGGGGACAGTGGTGGATCGGAAAGGGGCACGGAGAGGAGGAGATGGGCCAGTGTGGTCTTGATGCAAGGCGGAGGGGGCAGAGAGAAAGGGGCTCCCTGCCCTGGAGGGAGCAGTGCCCTTGTTGACTCAGAGGGTAGGCCTGAGCCTGTGTGGGGGCCCTGGGGGCCAGGCTGGGGGCATTGGGACAGGGGTCTGGTCATCGTCCAGTGCCAGGGTCTGTGGAGAGGCAGAGCAGGCTGCCGGGCCAGGCCCAGCAGGCTTTACCTGAGAGAGCTGGAGACCCCTGAGAAGTGGCCAGGCTGCAGAGGTGTCCACATCCAGCACACTAGCTCCTCTGTTTGGCACCCCCAGACAGCCCAGTTAACAGGCAGGAAGCTGGCCAAGAACGGGCGGGGGCCATGTCCGAGTCCTGTGGGGGAACCCTTCTCCCCCTTTGCCATCATGGAAGCATCATGGGTGCATGGAGGGTAGCCAGGCCTTGACACATGCAATCTGGCCTGGTAGCATTCACTGTTTCCTTAGCTGCTCCTTGGACTGTGTCTCTCCTTTCTCCTGGTGAAAGTCATCCTGTGCCCAATACCCATGTGATTAAGCCCCGGTTTGCCTGGCTGTCTAATCCCTGTCTCTGCCCCTGGGGCGGCCTCTGTCTCTCTGGCAGGTGCCAGTTTGTCTGTGGATGAGTGTGGAGCCGGCTGCCCCCTGGTGGCGAGGCCAGCCGCTGCGTCTCTGTCCTGGCAACCCTAGGTGGGCGGGCTGTGGGTGGGGAGAGGGGCCCGGGCTGGCCCAGGCTGGCAGAGGGTGCTTCCTGCTGGGACCTGCCTCAAGCCTCCCAGGAGGGGCCCTGAGTGCCTCCCTTTCTCCTCAGCCTGACGCGTCCATGGTCCGGCTCACCAGTCTCTTTTGCTTTCGGTTTCAGGTGGTCTTTGGGAAGAAGCTTCCTACCTTTGCCACAATCCCTATCCATCAGCTTCAGCATGAGAAGAAGTATGACATCTACTTTGCTGATGGAAAAGTGTTTGCCTTGTACAGGTGAGAGGGGAATTCTCAGCCTGGGTTGCTGAGGGTCTGTGGGATGCTTTGTGGCGGGGACGGACGCATCTTCGTCACCTCCTCTGCTCCTCACATCCCTCAGCGGCAAGGGGGCACTGGTGTGATGCAGATGTCAGGGCCAGGTGGCTGGTTTCTATCATTGGTTTTCTCTACTGTAACGGGGGATGCTCACAGTCCCCCTTCTGGGGTGGTGGTAAAGAGGGGGCAGTGGGCGACAAGGGGTGAATTCAGGGAAGGCACACAGCCCTGCTTTCTGGGGCTCTTTGAGGTGGTCGGGAGCTCCTGCAAATCAAGCTCTTAGCCTATGGCGGAAAAACCTCATAAAGGGGTACAGTTGTCTTGGGGGTGGTCCTCATCTTCCAGGTGAGGGGGCAGGCCCCTGTGTGAGCTCAGTCATCATGTCCATCTGATGCAGGGGTCAGTCTCCTGGATCGTGGACCCAGCCCCACCCTGTGGCCTTGTTCAGCTCAGGCCCTGGGCCCAGCACCACCTGGCTCAGTGGTCAGAGTGCTGAAATGCACGGGGGCGCAGTAGCGTCCATCCTCCTGGCTCCTGCTTCCAGTGCGTCTGTAGGGGCGTTGGGTGAGGGGCCGCGGGGAGGTTCTAGTGCCCCTCTGGACAGTGATGCTGAGTGCCCTCGGGGGGGACTGGTGGCTCTCGATGTCTCCCTAGGCAGCTGCTGCAGCACGAGTGCCCACGGTGTCCTGAGCTGCCGCCTTTCGGCCTCTTTGGGGACCTGGAGCAGCATATGCGGAAGCAACATGAGCTATTCTGCTGCAAGCTGTGCCTCAAACACCTCAAGGTGAACCCTACCCCACGGCACCTGCCTGGGGATCGGGCATTCAGGGAGCACCTGGTGGAGGTGGGTAGAGGCCAGGCCCAGTAGAGGCTGGCACAGGGTGCTCGGCCAGACAGCTGTGAGCGGCTTTTTGCTGCCTCTGGCCCTGGACAGGCCAGATCCCCAGGGTTCCCCAGCATCCCCAGCTCTCCTGCCTCACAGAGCCTGCCAGGCTGCTGGTGTCTGGGGCTCTGGGGCAGAACTGATGCCACAGGGTCCCCTGCATTGTCGGGCCGTGAGAAGGGGCGGGAGGCCTGGGAGCCCCCACCCCATTCCCAGCCCCCCATTCCCTGCAGATCTTCACATACGAGCGCAAGTGGTACTCGCGCAAGGACCTGGCTCGGCACCGCATGCAGGGGGACCCCGACGACACGTCGCACCGTGGGCACCCGCTCTGCAAGTTCTGTGACGAGCGCTACCTGGATAACGACGAGCTGCTCAAGCATCTGCGTCGCGACCACTACTTCTGCCACTTCTGCGACTCAGATGGGGCCCAGGACTACTACAGGTGGGAGTGGGCACACGGCAACCTTGGGACGCCCAAGCGGGCTGGGCGAGGGCCCCTGCTGACACCCGGTTCCCGGCAGCGACTACGCATATCTGCGTGAGCACTTCCGAGAAAAGCACTTTCTGTGCGAGGAGGGTCGCTGCAGCACCGAGCAGTTCACCCACGCATTCCGCACGGAGATCGACCTCAAGGCCCACAGGACGGCCTGCCACAGCCGGAGCCGCGCCGAGGCCCGCCAGAACCGCCAGATCGACCTGCAGTTCAGCTACACGCCGCGGCACTCGCGCCGGAACGAGGGTGAGCGGGGCCCCCAAGGCAGGGCTCACATCGCAGAGCCCTGCTCTGGAGGCCTCAGACCCAGGTCCTGATCCGACCCCTCACGTGTGAGTGGGGACAAGGGACAAGCCTGTTGAGCCTGTGTCCCCCCGGCCCATTGAGGAGCCCCAAGCACCTGAGCACGTTGGGACAGGGAGCTCTTCACTGGCTCCTGAAGGGTCTCAGATCTGCTGTTCTGGGGTCCCCGGGACTCTTCCCCAGGTCAGGAGGATTACTGAGTGCCCACTGTGTGTAGGTCCCTCCTGGGACTGTGGGGCCAGCAGGCCCAGGCCCCTCTCCCAGCCTACTTCTTGCTCTGACCTGGTGCCTAGGCTAGAGGCCCAGGACCACTGTGAACCCTGAGAGGTGTCTGTGCCCATCCCCCAGGTTCAGGCGCTATGGTGGGTGGGGAGGCCTCTGCTGTCTAAGCCGGAGCACCGGCCTTGGTCTGGCCTGGGCCTGTGACGGGCTGTGTGCTGGCTGCAGGGGTCGTTGGTGGCGAGGACTACGAGGAGTTGGACAGGTACAACCGCCAGGGCCGCACGGGCCGGGCCAGCGGTCGCGGAGCCCAGCAGAGCCGCCGAGGAAGCTGGAGGTACAAGAGGTGGGAGGATTTGCGTGCCGCCAGGACTTAGTTCCCCTGGCACCACCCCTGCGGCAGTGGCAGCAGCCAACAGCTGGGCTGGGGATAGGCACCGCTGTCAGGGGACTTTGGCTTTCTGGCCTCTGGTGTCCTGGGCATGGCAACAAGGTCTACTCGGTGTCCTCAGTGAGGTTTCCTTCACTTTCCCCTAGTTTTAGCCAGAGACACCAGGACCCTGCAGATTGGGGTGGTGAGGGGGGTCCTGGGTCACTGGGGGTTCAGTGCAGTTGTGCCGTGAAGCCCCAGCATGGCAGGCACGCACTCAGGCTGGGCTGCCCCCGATGGCCGGGCTGGATCGAGGCATCTGTGGACCCCAAATGCTACTCCAGAGAAAAGGGCCGGGTGTTGCCCAGGGAGCCGAAGCTTGAGGCTGGCAGGCGGATGGTCCAGCTCCCTCCACAGCGCCCTCTCCTGGTCAGGGAGGCTGGGCTGGCACCCCTTCCGCTGGCTCCTGGTGGGCAGCCTCCTGGTGTCCAGGCTTCCCAGGGCAAGGCCCCTCCCCAGCCCCTCGTCCTGCACGTCACTGTAGTCCTGGGCCTTGCCCAGCCTGAAGTCATCCCCATCCCAGGGAAGAAGAGGACCGAGAAGTGGCAGCTGCGATCCGGGCCTCGGTGGCCGCGCAGCAGCAGCAGCAGCAGCAGCAGGACACACGCAGGAATGAGGACCAGGAGGAG
Organism: Balaenoptera ricei; assembly: GCF_028023285.1. NCBI lineage: Eukaryota > Metazoa > Chordata > Mammalia > Artiodactyla > Balaenopteridae > Balaenoptera > Balaenoptera ricei. Next base: position 52,108,989 of record NC_082653.1, on the reverse strand, counting down.
GGCAGCAGGCCCAGGAAGGAGGAGGCAGGTGCGCGGGGTCCTGAGGAGCCCCGGGGCCCCCGGCGCCCGCCCCGGACTCAAGGTGAAGGCCCAGGTGAGCGGGCTTCCCTGTAGGCAACTCTACTCTGGCGCAGGAGGTGGGAGGTGGGCTCCTGACCAGCGTGGTGGTGCCCGGACTGGCAGGGCCTCCACCCACAAGGCCAGTGAGAACCCGTGTGCTCTCCAGTCACCCGACAGGGTCTGATCCTGCCCTTCAGCGTTGGTCAGCCCTGACCTAGGGTTCTTTTGTGTCTTGTAGGCTCCAAGGAAGCCTCAATAAATGGTCCTGTGAGCCAAGAGGCCTTGCCAGCAACTGGCTTGGCTGCAGCAGCCACATTCCCAAGGTACATGTGTGCACGAACCGGGGCTCCTATGTAAGGTGGGTGGAGGGTGGGTGCCGGGCAGGCCAGGGCCTGGCAGGCCACTGACCCCTCTCCCCTTCTCGGCACAGTGCTCTCCCGCCCCCCACTTCAAAGCTCAAGGACGAAGACTTCCCCAGTCTCTGTGCCTCCACTTCTTCCCCCTGCTCCGCAGCAGCTGCCCTGGGCCCCATGGGGCTGGCGCTGGCCTACTCTGTCCCCGCCAGGGGCAGGAGCACCTTCCAGGAGGAGGACTTTCCTGCCCTGGTGTCCTCTGCCTCCAAGCCCAGCACTGCCCCCACCAGCCTCATCTCTGCCTGGAACAGCAGTGGCAGCAAGAAGGTGGCGCATCCCGCCCCAGGGGCCCAGTCTGCCAGCGGGGGAAGCCAGCCCTCCAGGAAGGCTGGGAAGGGGGGTAAGGGTGGTAAAAAGAGCGGACTGCCCCGCACGGAGGAGGAGGAGGAGGAGGATGGCCGCTCCGGCCTCACCACCCAGGAGCTGCGGAGTGTGCCCACGACAGTCGCTGTCTCTTCCCTGCTGGCCGTGGCCTCCACCCAGACCTTCACCAAGGTCGGCAAGAAGAAGAAGGTGGGCTCTGAGAAGTCGGGTGCCTCATCTCCCCCGCCACTGCCCCCTGACAAAGATGGGCCCCCCGGGGCTGAGCAGGCCCCCGCGGCCCCCACTGGCAGAGCTGAGGGGTCAGCTGCTGTCATCGTCAACGGACACACAGAGGGGCTCGTCCCAGCTCGGAGCGCCCCCAAGGAACCCCCTGGGCTCCCGAGGCCCCTGGGGCCCCTCCCCTGCCCCACGCCCCAGGAAGACTTCCCAGCGCTCTGCGGCCCCTGCCCGCCCAGGATGCCCCCGCCCCCAGGTATGTGTGCCTGGCTCAGGCCTGCTTTTGGGCATTGGGAAGGGGCCAGGTTTTTGAGTCAGGCTGGAGCCCCTGGGCCCAAGAGGAGCATAGCTGGAGGTTGTGCAGGTGCAGGTGGGGAGAGATGAGCCTGTGCAGTGGTTTCCAGCTGCCTTGGAAACCTGGCGGCCAAGTCTGGATGCAGGCTCCATGTCTGTGAGCGGCGTGACTTTGGTCTGCCACATAACTTCTCTGCATCCTTTTCCTCCCAGTAAATCAGGGCACTCCTAGCCCCCTCTTGAGATGAAGGCAAATGAGTTAACTTAGGCCAGCATTCGCCACTAGGGAGCACAGCATGCATGCCGGCTTTTGGCATCATCAGGCCCTGGGCCTGCTTTGCGGGGGAGGTGTGGTTGTGGACAAAGCCTGATCCTGACCCTGGTGAGCTGGGCAGCTTATGGGAAGTGGGGGACCAAGGCTTGTCTGCCTGGCCAGCGAGGGTCACGTCCTGAGATCTTCCTGTGTGCCCCCCCATTCTCCACAGGCTTCAACACCGTGGTGCTCCTGAAGGGCGCTCCGCCTCCACCTCCACCGGGTCTGGTGCCCCCCGTCAGCAAGCCACCCCCCGGCTTCTCTGGCCTTCTGCCTAGCCCCCACCCGGCCTGTGTCCCCAGCACTACGACCACCACGAAAGCGTAAGTGTGGGTGGGCCACCTGGCCTCATGCCCCTGTGGGGAGAGTGCCCTCACCTTGGGCCACTCCAAAGGCTGAAGCCTCCACCTCCTCCCCATGTCCCGATTCCAAACCCAGGCCAACACCCGTGCCACAGGCCTACCTGGTCCCCGAGAACTTCCGGGAAAGGAACCTGCAGCTCATCCAGTCCATCAAGGACTTCCTGCAGAGCGACGAGGCCTGCTTCAGCAAGTTCAAGAGCCACTCGGGACAGTTCAGACAGGTCAGGCAGGCGGGGGTGTGGGGGCCAGCCCGGCCACCTGGGGCCCAGGCCTGGGCCGGGTGTGACTGGGTCTGGCTCTGGGTGGCAGGGCGTGATCTCCGCAGCCCAGTATTACAAGAGCTGCCGGGACCTGCTGGGGGAGAACTTCCAGAAGATCTTCAACGAGCTGTTGGTGCTCCTGCCCGACACAGCCAAGCAACAGGAGCTGCTGTCTGCACACACAGACTTTCGAGGCCGTGAGAGGCCTCCCAGCACCAAGGCCAAGAAGAACAAGAAGAGTGCATGGCAGGCCAGCACCCAGCAGGCGGGCCTGGACTGCTGCGTGTGCCCCATCTGCCAGCAGGTGCTCGCGCACGGTGATGTCAACAGCCACCAGGCGCTGCACGCCGCCCGGGACGACGACTTCCCCTCCTTGCAGGCCATCGCCAGGATCCTCACGTAGCTCCGGACGTAGCTCCTGCCAGCGCAGGCAGGAGCCGCCACACCCATGAGCCTCCTTTCTCCCTCTTCCTCCCTCTGGGCTGCCAGGCAGCCAGGTAAGGCCCTGGTGAGGCCACCCGCTCAGGCCCCTCAGCTGGCCAGCCTGCCAGGGATCACCAGGAAGGCCCGCCCCACCCTGTCAGCACACCGTCATGCAGGAGTCCATCTGGTTTTCTCCTGGGAACTGGAGAAAGACCCCTGCCTCAGCAGCAGGCTAGTCTGGGTTTACATTCTCGTGCTTTTGGAAGGTGCCAGGGAGGGAAGGGCTGGGATGCCAGGACCTGTGTGTGCTGTCAGAGCCGGTGGCCACAGTGGCCCGATCTGGGACCGCCTGAGCCTGAGGGCTGCGGCACTGTGGTCCCTGAGCTGTGGGGCCACGGGTGCTGGAGTCAGATGTTGAGTGTGTTGTGTAAACAGTTGGCTGTTTCGTTATTCAAGAACGTTCAGGATTAAAAGCAGACACGAAATTGTGCTACTTGAAGTTGAATCTTTTTATGAGACTAGCTGAAACTGGGATCTCAAATTGCCTCTGACCTTTTATAAGACAGTTTATCTTCAAATAAATTTATTTTGCAATAATGCACATAGCTGAGCTTCTCTGCCTTCCGGGGTCACCCCACTCAGAGTTGTCAGACACTACAGCTCAGGTGGTCACCAGTGAGTGCTGGGGTGGGGAAGACCTGTGGGGAGAGCTGGGCAGCTGGGCTTGCTCACAGGAAGAAGCAGCCAACCCTAGGCTCCAGTCCTGGAGGTCGAGCACTGCCCAAGCCTTCCAGGAGTAGAGACAGCCATGCTTGACCTACACTGTGTACCCAGTAAAACTATTCTTCCAGAACCTGGGAGTTACACAGACTCGAGGTTTCAATCCATAGACCAGTGAAGGAGCTACTAAAGATCAACAAGAACAATTTAGAAACAGTGCAGGGCATATCTGAAATACTGAAAGAAAATAATTTGTACTTAATTATTTGGATCCAGTATTTTGAAAAGGAACCAGACACCCAGTGAACTCTCCCCTTTCTGCCACAAACACATATAAATAGTAGGAAAAAAGGTCTAAACACATAGCTACATCCAAATAAGGCAACATCCTTAGATGAAAAGAAACGGAGATGTCTTTCTAAAAGAAGGAGAAGGGGGTACCCCAGGTGATGGGACGTGGCCTGCAGTGGGGCCAGGCCAGAGCCACATGGCTACATGGGCACTGCCTATCTGAAGCCGAGGGCCTGCCTGCCTGTGGCTGAGACTGGAGCAAGTTCCTGGGTGATGGCCATGCTCGGAGCCCACTAAGAGACAGAGCCTTCACCCTCTTCACTCTCCATGGGACTGCCTAGAGGCCACCTGCATTCCCCACCACACCGGAGAAGCCCCTCATAGCTGATGCCCTCTTTGCAGACCTGAGCACAAACAACACCCTCAAAGAGTAACCTGGAAGATGAGCTATCTCATTAACAATATTGAAAATACCGATTCTTAAGCAAGAACCATAACAATACCAGGCAACACTTAGCAGTGTTTGCTGTGTGACAAGCACTGCTCTGAGCTTTTTACAAACACACACACACACACACACACACACAGAGGTTTACGTTAACCCTTCCCGCACCTTTGATGACAAGAACTACTAACTATTTTCCTTTTCCGGAAGGGGAGCCTGAGGCATAGACAAGCTGAGAGACTTGCCCAGAAAGACCAAGCCTGAACACGGCCAAGCCAGCATTCCAGCTCCAGCTCTTACCTGCTTTATTCAACCAGAATGTTGTTAACCAATAAGAAGTCAGAAATGAAAAAGTAACTGAGATAAGAATCCCAATAGATGAATTCAAAAGTAAACAAGACCAAGCTGGGGAAATCTCCAAAGGGGAGTTGGCCAGGCAATGTGGCTCTGGATGCTGCATGGTACACATGGTGGGGTCCCAGGAGCAGAAGGCGGTAAGAAGCGGACATTTGGAGAAATCACGACTGCTTTCCCCAGCATTCTCCAGAACATGGGCATCAGCCTGGTCTCCACCTCCCTGCCCCTTTCTGGATTCTTGGCCCTGGTGCCCCTCAGGTCCCAACCTCTGGCACTGGAGGGGCAGGAGTAGAAAGGATTCCAAGAGTGTCTGGGCCACAGTAAACTCATATACAGTCTTTATTGTAAAGAAGTTGCAGTTGGAACATGGGACACTGAAAATACACAATCACGGATTGTTCTTTCAGAAGAGGGAGGGAGAGACCCATATATACAAAAATTGTAAACATGTTCACTTAAATATCCACAAATAGTTTGTCTATGCTACAACGTACAGGGTTGTCACTCAACTGCAACTCCAGAGGGAGGCGTCTGTCTGTAAAAATGTAATGTGGCAACCGCATTTGGTATTGACTTAATGTGAAAAGCCAGCTTTGAGCAATGCATGAGTACTCAGCTATGCAAAGGGACCCCCAACCTTGGGCTGGGCCTTAAAATGGGGTGCAGCATGGGGAGCGGAGGGACTAGTCCAGGGAGCCGAGGTAAAGGGGTTTGCGGGGAATGGCTGTCTCCAGGGCACGGTGGGAAGGTGAAGCCTCTAGGCCTCTCTCCTCATGAGGGGCGTGTCCTGCTGGGCACCCAGGTGTCTGGAGCCTCCCTTGGGCAAGGTCTCACTGAAGGGCTGGGAGAGGGCTGATGCCCAGGTCTACAGCCATGTTGTGCTTTCCTGGCCAGAGCTGCCCACACCCCAGCAAGGGCCTGGGCCAAGGCAGGTAAGGGCTGGAGCTGGGGCCACAGAAAATAGGGGCTGCTTGTGGGGAACTATGAGGTGAAACCTGAAGACTTGACCACAATCACAACATCGACAGGGCTGGGCTACTCTAGTGAGCCTGTGAGAGGAAATGGAGGGAGGCTCCAGACAGAGCACGTGGCCCTACAGGGTGAACCACTGGGACAGAGCAAGGACCACCACTACCCACAGGGACAGGGGATGGGGAACAGTGGCCACGGGGTGAGGGTGGTGTCCCTTCCCCCAGTCACCCCCAGTCCAGGGCAGCCCCTGCACCTGGCTATGGAGGGCAGCTGGACACCTGACCCCAGAGTGTACAGGTGAGCCCTGCCTGGCTGGCTCATGAGGGGAATGGCCCGCTGCCTAGGCTGGTCCACTGGAGGCTGAAGGACACGTGCCCAGGGCTGTGCTGTTCTCTCCTCAGGACCTCTGGCCCTGGGCTGGGGACTAAAGGGACCGGAGGAACTTGGGGGGCACAGCCCAGTCACCCTGGAGGCTACCCTCTCTTGGCCCCAGATGGCCCACAGCATCCACACGTTGCTGTTGGGCCAGGAGGACCTGAGGGAGGTCCCAGGAAGCCTTGGATCCTGCATTGGTGGGGCAGCCTTTGTGCCTCGGTCTGGGCCTGCTGGCCACTAGTAGGCAGGAACTTGGTACCCTTTGGGGCTGGTGTCCAGAGTCTCGGTGAAGGGCGGGCTCTGGTAGGTCTCGGTGCTCTCTACACCGCTGCCCACTGGGTAGCCTGGGTAGGTCTGGCCCGCCCCAGCACCCAGCTGTTCGGTGGCAAAGAGCGACATGTCGGTGCCCAGACGGAACCGCTGCAGGGCCTTCACGGTAAGCGCCGCCTGAGGGGGAGTCCGGGGTCAGCCAGGGCCGACCCTGCCCCGACCCTTACCTGGCCCCAGTCCCTGCCGGCCACAGGCCGCCGGCCGCACTCACCCAGCTGAGGATGGAGAAGAAGCTGAAGGCGATGGCGGCCCGCGCCGCGTCTCCCGCCTGCGTCGTGCCCGGCCCGGGCGCCGTGCGCTGCCACTGGTTGGTGAGGAAACAAAAGCCCACGAACCACAGGAAGGACCAGAGACCTGAGGGCAGGTGGGCGGGCGGGTCAAGGGATGCTGCACCAAGGCGCCCGGCCCAACCCTGCCGGCAAGGAGAATCTGCAGACCGAGGACCCGACCCGTCCCGCCCAGTCCCGCCCAGTCCCGCCCCGCCCGGACCTGTCCCCGCCCCAATCGGCTGAGAATCTACGCGCTCCCTCTGGCCCCGCCCCGAAGCCCGCCCTCCCGACTCCGCCCACCCGAGAAGCCCCGCGCGCTCCCCCAGGTCCCGCCCCTCACGGCCCCGCCCACCTGAGAAGCCCAGGTCGAGCAGCACCGCACGGCGACGGTCGCGGACGCTGCTGATCTGCTGGAAGTGCACGTCGAGCAGCAGGAACGCGGCGCAGGCGAGGAAGGCCCCAAGGCCGAGCGCGACGCCGAAGCGGCAGGCACCCGCGTTGCCGTTGAAGACGCAGCGCAGCTCCGGGTCGCTGTCGGCGTTCACGTAGCCCTCGTTGACTATGGGCCCGAAGACGGCGATGGAGAACACCTGTGGGCAGCGGGAGCGCTCAGGGCCCTACGGTGGCCCCTTCCTGGTTGAGGCCCGAGGTCTCCTAGCCCACTGTGAGTGCCCATGCCCTCGGGAGTGTCCCTGCGTTCCCCTGCAGCACAGGATCTATCTCTGGTGGGGGGTCTTTGGGGACCCCCTCCCTTAATATCTACCTCAAGTTTAGTAAGTATGGACAAAACATACCATTTAGTGAGCATCAACTGTGCCCAGGCACTGTGCTTAAAATGGCTACACGTGTTTGCTCATGGAATCCTCCCAAACCACCACAAGAGTGCCACTGCTCTTATCCTCTTTGTAGATGGGGAAATCGGGGCTCCAACAAGTGAAGTGTCTTGTGGAGGGTTGCATGGTTGATAAGAGCCAGGGCTGACATTCAAGCTGGGTCCTCTGTACCTTGTGGAGCCCGTAGTGTCCCCCATGGCCCACTCCAGAGTGTGGGAACAGGAGCTTTCACCTGGACCAGTGATCCCCAGGCTTGAGTCAGCAGGGCTAGGTGAAGTAGATGTGGAGTCAGGCGAGAAGGGCGGGAGCATGGGGGGGGCGGGCAGCAGAAGGACAGCTGCACAGAGCTGTCAGCCAGGACCTGAGTGGAACCCACCCTTAGCATTTGGGAGCTGTGCGGGCTCGTTTCCTAGCATGCCAAATGTAGCAGGCACAACTCATGGGGTGCTGGGAACAGGAATAATGCCCACCCAGCGTCCTGCACTTTGTGGGCACTCCAGGGATGATGGCCCCACATGACTGTGGCTAATTAACACCATCCATACGTGCTTGGGCTTAAAAGGCGACACCGCTGACCTCTGGGGTTCAGTCAAACCTCAGTGCCCTGTGCCCACGAGGGCTGGAAGGCAAAGGAGTGGACCACAGTCCTTTTAAACCAGAAGCTGCTCTTTGAGCTCTGGGCAGCCCTATATTTCTAAAAAAAATACCTCAGATTTCAGCTTCATTTCTCTCCTTTCCAGCCCCAGCTCCTAGAGACTTAGTCAAGAGTGAAACCAAGGTGCAAGATATGGACACGTACCCACAGATTGGTGCACAAGTCAGGTCAGAGCTGGGACCAGAACGTAGGGTCCCTACTTCCTGGTCTGGCCAGAGTCACACCACCCAAGGGCCCCTGCCCCACCCTGGGCACCGCCCTCCTGGAACACAGGTGAGTACGTGCCACCACCAGCCACCACCAGGTGGACAAAACCCAGAACTCAGCATTCCACCTTCCATCTCTCCTGCCTGGAGGATGGGAAGGAGGAGCAGGCCACTGGGCCTAAGGTTGCTCCAGTAGGCTAGGCTGCCTCTAAATCTGCCCCTCCCACACCACCTCCCAGGAAGCCTGCCCAGTGTAGAGCCCCTTCCAGCTGCCCCAGTCAGAGGAATCCCAGAGCACACCCCCCAACTCACAGTTGCAACTGGGGGGCCTGGGAATGGCCAGCTCCCTTCGAAGGAGCCGGGAGGATGTGCGTGCAGAAGTAGGGGGGAGGCTCTGCCTGATTCTCTTGGCTCCGATAGCCCTTACTCGTGCTGAGGCTGAGCGCTCAAGCCCCTCCGCGAATCCTGCCCCCACCCCTGTGCCCGCTTCCAGGGTGTAAGCACAGGAAAAACCGAGCGAGGGCTGAGGAAGGGGATTGAGTTAGACCTAAGGAAGAATTGGGAGGTGGGTGCGGCGGGCGGTGACCTCTCAAGGTACCCGGCTGTCGCCGCCGGCCCCTCCCCCGCCCGCAGGTGGGCGCGCCCTGCCGGTGACGTCACCCCAACCTGAGGCCGGCGGGGGAGGGGCCGGCAAGGATGAGGATGGGGGCGAGGGGCAGGTGATAGGGATGAGGGAGGCGAGGCGAAGTGGGACGGGGTATCGGGGCGGGGCTTGGGCCGGGGCCACTCACCCAGGACGCGATCCGCAGCAGGGTCTGGGGCCGCCGCGCGAAGCTCACAGGGTCCAGGGCGGCCCCTGCGCGTCCCGCGCCGAACGAGGCTCCCTCCATGGCCAGCCCGGGTGGGCCGCGTGCCCCCGGCGCCCTCTGTCCTTCTGTCCGTCGGGCCGGCCCCGCCCGAGGCCGCCCGGGGCTGCTGCCGATGCTGCCGCTGCCGTCGCCGCCTTCCAGGAGTGCGCGCCGGCCGCGGCGGGGGCGCGCGGGGCGGGACCGAGCCTACACCCCTCCCTCTGGTCCACGCGCGCAGGGCTGGAGCCCTCACCTCTCTCCACCTTGCCCACCTTCCACCCCACCCCACCCACTCTCACCGCAGGACCAGGGTCCGAGACGGAGACCATCCACCAGGTCCCCATCAGGAGGCGGGGTCAAGGGGCTGAGTCCCCCACGTCCACTCACAAGTAGTCAGGAGTCAGCAGGGCAGGTGGACACTGGGCTCAGCCTTTGCCGTAGCCACGTGGGTGGACAGACCGACATGACCCCACTCCTCTGTACAGGGCCCTTTCCTGAGTGCCTAAGGAGGTAACAGGTCCAAGGGCTCCAGCGTCTCCCCCAGCCCTCAGGGAAAGGGAACCCAGCTTCCTGCCTCTGGTCCCCATAGACCAGAGGGAGGTTACTGGGGCCTTTCCCATAACTTCCCACTGCACCCTAGCTTCTCCTTCAGATTCTATCCTCCCTAACAGGGAGGGAGAATGGCCTCTGCCCTCAGGGACACTTGTCCAGGCGGGCAGAGCCCAGAGGCCCACATGGGTGGGAGTTGGGGCATCTCTGCTCTTTTCCTGTGGCTGGATGTTGTCATTCCGAGGGTGCTCACTGAGCCCTGCACACTCCTGGGTCTCCCCAACTGACTTTCAGCTGACATATTTAGTTTTGGGCCGAGGAGTGGGGAGAAGCATCAGAGATGGGGAGTTTGGAAGAGCGGGTACCTAGCTTCCCAGCACCCCCGCTGGGTCTTTTCCACAGATGGCCCAGCCCCAGGTTAGACAAGGTCCCTTCCTGCATGTTCCTTCCAGGCCAACCTGGCAGGGACCCAGATGACTCCTGTTTCTGTCTAGGACATTGAGGAAAGTCTGCATTTGTTGAGCATTTACAGTGCCAGGTGTTTCACCACGACCTGTGGAGGCAGGAACTGTTTTACTGCCATTCTTCAGATGGTAAATAGGCAGGTGGGAATTCCCTGGTGGTCCAGTGGTTACGACTCACGCTTTCACTGCAGAGGGCCCGGGTTTGATCCGTGGTCGGGTAACTAGGATCCTGCAAGCTGCACAGTTGGCCAAATTTAAAAAAAAAACAAAAAAAAACAGGGCTTCCCCGGTGGTGCAATGGTTAAGAATCCGCCTGCCAATGCAGGGGTCACGGGTTCGAGCCCTGGTCTGGGAAGATCCCACATGCCGCAGAGCAACTAAGCCCGTGTGCCACAACTACTGAGCCTGCACTCTAGAGCCCGCGAGCCACAACTACTGAAGCCTGCGCGCCCAGAGCCCGTGCTCCGCAACAAGAGAAGCCACTGCAATGAGAAGCCCACGCATTGCAATGAAGAATAGCCCCCGCTCACCACAACTAAAAGAAAGCCGGCGCGCAGCAACGAGGACCCAACGCGGCCAAATATAAATAAATTTAAACAAACAAACAAAAGGCAGACTGGTTGAGTTCCTTCATCACACTTAGAAAGTGAAGAGCTGGGATTCAAATCCAGGTCCCTACTGTGCCAGGGCAGGTGTGGCCAGAAGTGCCACCCACTAGTTGACTCCATGACACTGTGCATCCAATCCTATCACCTCTCCCCTGTCAGTGACAGTTTCCTCTCTTGTCTCATGCATCATTCATTTCCCCCTTTTACTTGATCATTTACATCAGTGCCTAAACCTGCTCCATTCCTGAGCCCACTTCCCCTCCAGCTGTCACTGCTCCCTTTAGTCCCAGGGGCAATGCAGGCACTGCCATGCTGTCCCCATCCTCCTAGGAACACTTCTGATGTCACCCTCTCATGTTCCTCCTACTTCATGGGCCCTTTCTTGTTATCTCTTTCTGGTTCCCTCCTCTTGTTCCATCTGTGACCTTTGAGCCTTAGGGGTCCCAGGGCATGGTCCTGGGGCTCTTCTCCCTGCTCTATGCTCACTGCCTTGGTCTCCATGCTAACAGCTTGAGCCAGAATTTTCCCTTGAACTAGAGTCCCACTCATCTTAGCCTGGATACCCTGGAATACAGAATCTGTGGCAAAGTTAAAGAGTTTTATTGGGAGGTGAAACTTTGGGGAAGCCAGAGTTAGGGAAAAAGGAAAGTGAGGCAGGGAAGGAGGGAGAGCAAACATGGACGGCGTGCTCCTGAGCTGACCACAGCTTTGCTGGCTCCCAGCGCACAGGTGACTCGGGAAAGGCCAGAGACAAGTCCTGTGCTGGGGATGTCCATCTGTAGGAGGAAAGAGCAGTGACTTCTCTGCTGGTTGCTCCCTGCCTCCTATTTCTTTATGTCACCTGGCCCCTTGGGCAGCCCTGAGGAAGCCAGCACCCCCGTGGGGCCAGTGGGGTAAAGATGCAGAGGAGGCTGTGCCAAAGGTTGGCCCTTGCCCAGGGAGGAGCCGAGACACCATGGGGAGAGGTGAGAGCTGTACGACCACAGGGGTACGGCGCACTGTTGCTGGGCCGTTCCAGCTGGGAGCCAATGCCTGGGAGCAGGTGTGGCTGAGAGGATATGTGAAGGCCCAAAAGCTGGGTCCAGGTCACCCCCAGATCTGCTCCACTCACAGCCTTCGGAATCTCACTGATACACTGGGCAACTCCCTCCTTCCAGTGGCCAGAACCCCACAGCCACCTTGGGCTCCACCTTCAGAGTGTATCCGGTGAGGCCTCCCACTCACCCTGGGGCGAGCTTCCCTCTCAGCTGCCCCAGGGGTGCCTGCCCGGCCTCCTCTTGCCCACGCCTGCCTCATTCCATCTCAACAGCCAGAGGGACCTTTCAAAAGTCACATTCTGCCATTCCTCTGCTCCAAACCCTCCACTATGTTCCATGGGAGCTGGGTGTTAAAACCATATCGTTGCTGGGGCCTTGAGGACCTCCTGCCATGTGACCTCCCCTCACCTCTCTGATCCTCCCTTGGCTCCAGCAACTCAGCCTCCTTGGTGTTCCTGGAACATCCTGGCCCACCCTTGTCTTGGAACTGCTCCCTCTTCCTAAGGAGCCAGAACCCAGATAGGAGGAAGCAGGAGACCACAGAGGGACGAGGGCAGGCCTTGTCCATCGTTGCAAATCCCAGCACAAAACACACTGAGGCCAGGTCTTCAGTCACTTCTCCAGCATTTTATTTTTGGTCTCAAGCTCCACGGAGCCTCCTCTGACAGGCCTGGGACGGCTCTGCGAGGCCACGTGCCAGATGGAAGGCACATAGCAGAGCTCAGCCCCCAGGCCTCTTTCCTGAAGTGCAAATGGCACACAGCCTCTGGGGCTACCGTCCCTGTTGACCCCTAGCTTTCCCTAGCTACAACGTGGGGAGACAGTGGCCTGGCCCGGAACGGCGACACAGGGGAGCCCAGACAGGCCTGTCACCTTCCTGTGCGGGGAAGTAGGCAGCAGGGTGTCGAGTGGGTGGAAGGCCGAATCCTGAGAGGAAGGGACAGCCTAGGCTGCTCCTGCCTCCTTCACCTGCAGCCCCACGGGGCGCGGGCTGAGGGTGCCTGCAACGGGTACCTCCACTTACACTCCGAACCTGAGAGGGAAAGGGCTCCACGGGTAGCGTCTGGGGACCACCCAACTGAGACAAGGCAGGCCCTGGCTCTGACGCGCACTTTAATGAGCCCCACCCTCTCTGGCCAGGCCGCCCACAGGCTTTGGCTGCCCTCTAGTCACAGGAACCGTCCTTCCAGCCGTCGCGCCAGCGCTCGTCCACCAGCGAGCAGTTGAAGTCCGGCTTGCCTAGCTTGCGGTTCACCTCGTTGTGCAGGCGGCATAGCCACTGGGTGAAGCAGGCCCGAGTGCGAGTGTCTGGCTGGTTCCTGCATATCCTGCGTGGGGGGGAGCACACGGAGGAGGAGGGCAGGCAGTGCTCCCACTGTCCCCGCCCCACCAGCTCCTTGCCTGCTCAATTCAGGGAGGAGAGCTGGGGCACTGCTGTGAGCTACACCCAGAAGTGCCCTCATGCTCTGAATTCCCAGAAGGGGGCAGACCCTGCAGCAGCAAGGCCTGGTGGACTCCTAGGCCCGCTCAAACCCTCACCTCGGGAGCTTTGCAAACCCTGTCAAGAGCCCTGGGCAAGACATTGAGGCAGAGGCCTCAACTTTACAACCTGGTAACAATCAGGAATCCTCACCCCAGCGTCCCTGGCCCCAGGCAGTGTGTGGAAAGGGTGGGGCTGGCATAGAGGCAAAACTGAAAACCAGATCTGTTTCTTAGCACCTGTGGCCCTGCTGCATCAGCTCAGCAAGAGACCTTGTTCTAAATGCCCAGGCTTCAAACAGCAAGGGCTGCCCTGCCCCCCACATCCTGCCCAGAAACGCCATGGGTGCCAAAGAACAGTTCTTGGGCTCCCCAATGAAGAAAAGGTGGCTCCTGGAAGCAACAGCAGTGAGTTCCCAAGGTCTTGAAATTGGCAGTCCTGCTCCAGAAGTTAGGCAAAGTGGAGTCCTCCGAAACCTGCCAGACCCTCCATCAGTGCTAAGCAAGGGATCTCATGAGGGAAGCCCTCCCCGGAAGCCTTGTGGCTGCAGAAAGAAGCAGTACCCAGCAGCAGCCCCAGACAGCTTGGCCTTTGAGGAGAAAGAAGATGGCTCAGATGATCCAATCCCTTCTCTGTTGGTGGTCCCTGCTCTCAGCAACCCTCTGCCACCTCTGCATCTTATTTCTCTAGGCTCCCCTTTATGACATCAGCCAGGGGCCCCAGGCCCAGGCTCCAGGTGGGATGCTCTGCTCCCTGCAGACTGTGCAGACACAACTTACCTTTTCCTTATGTCTTCAGCACACTCCTCACACGGGTAAAACTTGGAAAATAAATGTATGAACTGAGCCATATCTTGCTGCTGTTCTGGGGTGGGCAGGTCGGGATAGTAGGCCGCCAGGGTGTGGAGGACGGCCCAGCTGTGGCGGCCCAGTTCCTCGCGATCCGGAGGACAATCTTCCCTAAACTTGCTGTCCCGCTGCGGAAGGAGGCCGACCAAGGGTCAGTTCGGTTTTCCCCAACCAGAAACCTACAAAGCTGCCCTTTATTCCCCACCAGCCGGAGGCCCGCTCACTGGAGACAGAAGTCCTGAAGCCGATCCAGCCCACATGTGGCTAAGAGCCGAAAGGCCAGGGTTACCTTGGGGGCAAGGTTTAGGAACAGCCAAACCCGGGGGGCAAAGTCTCTCAGGCTTAGGGCCTGTGGGAACGCTCGGCCTGGGTCTTGGGAAGTCTGCCCGGGGTGCTTGAAAACAAGGTGTGGGGGCCGGGGCTAGGAGTCAGCAGGGCTCGCGGGCCTCTGAGGGGAGGTGGCTCCCCCCTGCATCTGCACCTTCTGCTGTGTCCGCATCCACGACTTGAAGTCCACGCAGGCCCGGCAGGGCCGCCTCCGGGAGGCGTCCTCGGCGACCTGAGAATCGGAGGCCGGCGCCTGGGATGGCGTCCGCGCCGAAGCGGCGGAATCTCTCCGCCCCGCGCCCCGGCCGCGCGCGTCCGTCACCAGGTCGTCCATCACCTCGGAGCGCGCGCCGCCGGGCAGAAAGGAGAAGAGGCTCCCACCGCCGAAGCTCCCCCGCTCCCCGGGCGCCGCCATGTTGCCCGCGCAATGCCTGCCGGGCCAGGTCGGCCTCCAGATGGGCTTCCAAGTCGGCCTCCAGGCCAGCGCGCGCGCCGCCGCCAGGGCGCGGCCACAGGAGCCGGGCGCGCGCGCCGCGGGCGAGGGCGCTGGGCCTGAGCTGGGGCCGGGGCTGGGGCCGGGGGTGGGGCCCGGGGCGGTGTCCGGCCTGGAGGCGGGGCTGGGGGACTTGGTCCGCGCCCGGCAAGCGGCAGAGCCAGAGACAGGGGTCCGGGCTAAGGACGCGCCGGAGGCCCGGGCCGGGGTGCGCGCGGAACCGGAGGCCCGAGCCCTGGCCGCGCCCCTGGGCCTCGTTCCACGGCCCGTGCCCGACCTGCGTCGTCCGTGGCTGCGCTCCCGCCTCCTCCAGTAGAAGAGCAGCGTGTTGTGGAAGACGCGCCCTGGCCGTGCCGCGGCCTCGGGCTGCGGCCTCGGCCACGTCCGTGTTGCGGTCCGCGATGCCCCCATTGCTCCGCTCTGACCGTCCCGCGTGCCCGCGGCTTGGCTCTGTGCCCTCAGTTGGGGGAGCGCCCAGCTGGGCCGTGAGCGCACAGAGGGCGTGCTGTTGGTGCCGGGGGTCCAGGGGATCCACCTTGGCGACCGGCGCCATGGCAACGGGCGCCTGGCAACGCGGGGCGGGGCCGTGCCTGCAAAGGAGGAGGTGCGTCTCTGGGCTCCCGCGAGTACCGAGCGGCCCCTCTCCCCCACCTCCCCCGAATCCTACAGCCTACTTGAAGAGGTTAAACCCACGTCGGGAGTGGCCTCAGGGATACCTCTGCTTCCATATGTACATTAATTCACTCTGCAAGTATTTGTGTAGTGCCTAATCTGTTCTAAGCACTGTTCTAGGCACTGGTCAGTGCAAGGAGCAAGATTCGTCCGTCTCTGACCTCCTCAGCTCATAGTCCAGTGGTCAAGACGGAAAAAACAAAACCAAACAAACAAAAAAGAGTCACACTAATAAATGTTCAGGTACAAACTGTGATGGGGGCCATGAACAGGGCGTGGTAAATCTGGGAGGCCTCCTTGAGGAGGTCACCCTTAGGCAGTGGCCTGAAGGATGAGGAATCAACTGAGGAGGGCAGTCAAGGCCAAGGCAGGAGGGAGGAGGATCTTGGCTTCTTGCAAGGCCAGTGGGACAGGACCTGGGAAGGGTGGTGGGAGGAGAGATCCAGAGGTGGCCAGGGACCCACCAAGGACATCATCAACTGCCATGGCAGCTGGGAATTTATTCTGAGGACCCTGGGAAGGTGCTGGGAAGTTTTGGGCAGGGTACCCTGGCCTGATCCCATTTCTGTTTTGCAAAGATTCCTCTGAAGAGTGGATTTCATGGGAGCAAGTGAGGAGCACAGGCTTTGGGGGAGGATGGGGCTGTTGGTAGTTGTCCAGGTGAGAGATGAGGGTAGGGGGTGTTGAGAAAGAAAGAGTGGAAAGGATCTAGGTTGCTGGGGGTGTAGAGCAGGGGCTCTCAGTTGGCATAGGGAGAGGCCTCAGCATCTTTCTAGGTCCCTGGCTGTGAGTAAGCTGGCCCTTCTCCCACTTCTCTCCTCTGTCTTCCAAGGGAGCAGGATCTGTCCCACCCTGTACCCTACCAGGCCAGTGGCCCCCACTGAGAATCGCAAGTGTGACAGCTGTGCTGAAGGCACCTTGCAAAAATTAGGCCTATGTCCACAAGTGTTCATTGCCTGGGCCAAGACTAGGGAAGGTTTGAAGGTTTCAGAGAGAGCCACTGGTTGGACAGACACACAAAGGTTTCAAAGAGAGCCACTGGTTGGACAGATACACTCTGGCCTTTTGTCAAGGCCAGAGTGGTTTCCTGGAGGGATGCCATAGAGGCTGACCCCTCCCTCGAGGGCTTGGGGTAGAGGGAGTCTCAACACAGAGCTGGTGGCTCCAACAGGGGGAAGAACCACTGTGTGCCAGGGTTGGATGGGGCTCCAAAAATCTCCCCTATAAGGAAGCAGTCCAGAGATGTGGGGCACCTGGGCACACCATCTGTCTGGGGATTCTAGGGCCTTCCCTTCACCACCCCAGTTAGTGGGGGGATGGTCATCCTGATCTCAGAGGCTGTGTTTGCAGCAAACTATGATAAATCATGAATTCAGAGATGGCTCTCAAAACAGTCCTAGTCACCACCTCCCCCATCCCCCAAGCGCTGGTGACTAGAGATGGACCCTCTTCATCCTGCCCCAAGTCTCTCCACCACAGGGGAACCTACGGGGTAAAACTGTGACATCCGCCTCTCCCCAACACATGATGAAAAAAACCCTGACAGTTAATATCCATTTAACACAAATTTCCTCCTCTGTGATTTGGGGACATTACAGAGACCTTTCCTCCAATGTGAGGATTAAGCCAAACAAAGCACTTAAAGCCTTTAACACTGGGTCACTGGTTCCTGATGATGACAGCAGTTAGCTCCCCAGGGAGTTCAAAGACAGAACCAAAGGGCACACCCGGCAGGTGGCTCTGACCGATCTCAGCACTACACAGGGTGTGGGAGAGCCGGGAGGTGTGGCCAGGCCTGGCGGCACTTTGATGGCTCTTCCTTCTCCTCCTCCTCCAGCCATGGCCAGACTCCAGCAGGAGGGCCTCAGGCCACAGTCCCAGCCCCAGCCCCTCCACTCTTTCTTTGCTTCTCCTCCCACCCACGGAGCCCTGTGCTCCTGCCCCTCTACAGGCTAGGGGTGCGGTGAGGAAGCTGTGAAGGACCCAGTCACGGGCAGGGAAGTACAGCAAGGACCTGGCAGGTCTGGGGCATTGCCGGGGAATTCCAAACAGTCTTCTGGGTACCCAAGGCCTCCCCTCCTCCCCATGTAGGCAGGGAGGCAGTGGGACGCTTGACCACACCCGACAGACTCCAGAAACCTGTGACGGAGATCTGGGGAGGCCACAGCGATGGCAGGCCCCCGGCACCCAGTGTCTGTGAGCGGGGCAGCTATGGTACAGACAGACAGGCTCCAGGTGGGGACCGACGGGACCCCTGCCAGCCCCAAGGGAGAGGGAGGGAGTTCCTGGCCTAGTGCCTCCAAGAAGCCCTCAACCTTTCATCTAACAGACGTTCACCTTTTCCGTGTGCTGGTCGGATGACAGCGACACCTTTGCACGAAGAAGCTGGGAGGAGTTCAGGAGACTCCATGTGAGTGAGTTTGGAGCCACCCCGACTTCCCCCAACTGCATGACCCACCCGTGACCACCCCCCATTGCCTGCCCTTGTGCCCACTCGGGCTTCCAGCCCCTAAGATCCTGGAAAGGGACCCCCGCCCTCCCAGGGGAACCAGTGGGCCCTCGGAGACCGACATGCTCCTTCTCGCCCTCAGAAAACCCTCAAGGAGACCTTTCCAGTGGAAGCTGGTCTGCTGCGGAGATCTGACCGCATTCTCCCCAAGCTTCCAGGTCAGGCCAGCAAGGATCCCAGGAGGGGTGGGGGAGGCAGCAGTCTGATGCGGGGAGCCCTGGGGGTGCTGTCTCACGGTCAGTCCCTATCCTGCCCACAGATGCATCGTTGTTGGTGCACTGGGGCCGCACTGGCCGAGGCCTGGCGCGCCTGCAGCTGCTGGAGACCTACTCAAGGGCGCTGCTGGCGGCAGGGGAGCGTGTGGCCCACAGCCCGGTGCTCACTGGCTTCTTTGCACCACAACCCATGGACTTGGAGCCTGCGCTGCCACCTGGCAGGTGCCTGACCCACCCCCAACTGTCAGCAGAAGCATCTGGAAGATGGGGGAGGCAGGGTGGAGGAAGGGCCAATGAGGACGGGAGGCTCGGAGGCTGGATGGACGTGTGGGGGATGCCAAGCAGTTCCCACACTTCCCATCCACCCACCTCTCACCTGCACCCTCACCAGCCTGGTGATCCTGCCTGCCCCGCAAGAGCCCCTGCCAGGCCCCACGGGCAGCCCTGCCATCCGCAGCCTGGAGGCTCAGAGCCTGCGCTGCCTGCAGCCCTTCAGCACCCAGGACACATGGGGCCAGCCCTTCCATGCTCGGGCCCAGGAGGCCCTAGATGTGCTGCTGCGACACCCCTCAGGTGGGCCTGGGCAGGAGTCTGGGGACACGCCCTTCTGCCCCCTGGGATGTCAGTGGGCCTCAGGAACCAAAACACCCCTTGCCCTTATCTTGGGCACAGGCTGGTGGCTGGTTGCGAATGAGGACCAGCAGACGGCATGGTTTCCTGCTCCCTACTTGGAAGAGGTGGCCCTGGGCCAGGGACGAGATGGGGAACGGTCCCTAGGGAGCAGTGGTGAGACTAACCCTCCTCCCCACACCCACCACCACGGGGCAGTGTTCAGCAAAGCTGAGTCACAAGAAGCATGCAAGCCAGGGGAGTGAGGCCATGGGATGACCAGGGGGTGCCAGTGGCCCTGTAGCGTGTGCTTGGTCCCCACAGTGAGCCGGAGCCCCACTGGGTTTTTTATTTATTTATTTATTATTTTTGGCTGCATTGGTTCTTCGTTGCTGTGCACAGGCTTCCTCTAGTTGCAGCGAGCAAGGGCTACTCTTCCTTGCGGTGCACAGGCTTCTCATTGCAGTGGCTTCTCTTGTTGTGGAGCACAGGCTCTAGGTGCGCGGGCTTCAGTAGTTGTGGCTCGTGGGCTCTAGAGCGCAGGCTCAGGAGCTGTGGCGCACCGGCTTATTTCTGTGACATGTGGGATCTTCCTGGACCAGGGCTCGAACCCGTGTCCCCTGCATTGGCAGGCGGATTCTTAACCACTGCGCCACCAGGGAAGCCCCACACTGGGTTTTAAAGCAGTCCCTGGTGTCAGCAGAGATCCAGAGGGGAGCCCGGAGGTGGTGATTCAGCAGATGATGCAGGGACCAAGAAGTGGGGCCCTGGCCTCTGTGGTGACCACCAAGGATCCATTCCCAGGGTCCCAGTTCTGTGCTTCCCATGCCTACGAGAGCAGCCAAGCCGACGAGCTGTCTGTGCCCGCAGGGGCACGCGTGCATGTGCTAGAAACGTCAGACCGTGGTTGGTGGCTGTGCAGGTGCGTGGGGTGGGGCTCTGGTGGGCCCAGTCTAACAGGGGTAGGGCCCAGTGCTAACCAAACCCCGCCCTCCCCCGCAGGTTCCGAGGCCACACTGGTCTTCTTCCAGCTGCAATGCTGCAGCCTGATGGGCTGGGCACACTCCTCAGCGGACCATGGCTCCACCTCAGGGTAAATGGTGGGGAGGACAGGGAGGGCGAGGCCCAAAGCTCCCCCAAGTCCCCCCAGGCCACAACCCTGCCGCCTACCGTGCCTGCCCGACCATCTCGGAGTGCCATTCAGAGCTGCTGCTGCACCATCACCCGTAAGGCACTAGGGCAGGACCCAGGGTGTCACGGACCCCCTTGAGAGTGTGTGGCACATATGGAAGGGCTGCGCTGTGCACCCCACAGCTGGAGCGGCAGGCCAGAGGCTCCAGACCCCAAGGATGATGGCTGGCAGCCACATCAGCCTCAGGGCTGTGGGATGCGCAGTTGAGGGTGGGATTCCCTGGCTGGTGGGGCAAGGAGACTACACTCTCCCTCGTCTTCTGAGTAAAGTTCTCCTGACTGACCCCCACCCAGTGTCTGTGCTGAGGGGCAGGGACTGGGGGATCTTGGGCCAGAGAGTGGGGGTGGGGCTGGCTGGTGGGCCCAGCCTCAGGCTGGCCCAGGCAGTGGTCCAGGACCTGGGGTGAGACAAAGCCCAGACAGACACAGGGAGCCGAGATAGCAAAGTACATATTTTGGTGTGTTTCAGAGGGCCACGGGGGCCGCGGGGAGGGTGGGCAGCTTCATGTTGTGCCATAGGAAGTCCAGGAAGGTGGCTGCTTGCAGCATCCGGCTGAGCCGTTGAAAGTGCCGCTCTGGGGGAGGACAGCAGGCAATCAGGGTAGGTGGAGTCTGGCTGGACGGCCCCCTGCGCCCACCCGGGGCTGGGCCTACATACCAGTGTAGGGCAGCAGGGCCTCAAGTGAGGCCCGCACACCGTCGTAGGCCAGCAGCTCTTCCGGGGCCTCGTGCCGCAGGAGCACACCCAGCACGGCCTGGGCTTCGTGGCAGTGCCGTGAGTTGGTGTTCCACGTGACACAGAAGCGCAGCAAGGCCTCTGTGGGTGACGGGGACTGTCAGACCTGCCTGCTGGGCCACCCCAGCCTTACTAGGCACCATCCAGCCCCGACCTGCCCGCCCCAGACCTTTCTGGTCTCGCCGCAGTTGGAGCACCGTGGCTTCCAGCTTCTCGCAGGACTCGGGGTCCCTTTGGATAGCTATGGGAGGAGGAGAGAGGAGACTGAGCCCTGGGGAAGGGGCACCAAGGACCCGAGAGACTACCCCCCGCCCCGCCTGTCTGGCCCGAGGCAGCACTGACCCTGGATGACAGTCAGCACAGTGTGGGGCCGGTCTAGAGAGATGGCCAGGCCCAGCGCCCGCAGGTACCGCTTCTCGTGTAGCAGGTTGTCCAGTTCTTGCTGCCTGGTGGGGGAAGGAGGGGACAGGACCACTCGGGGACCTGGCTAGGGCTGAAGGCAGAGCCATCAGGGGCTGGCTGAGGAGTCTGCAGCCCGGGCCTGAGCACCCGCTGGGGGTGAGCTGTGTTGCTGCTCCGAGCCTCGGTTTCCCCAAGATATAGAGAGAAGGGACGCCAATGTGCCCTACTCCAAGGGGCGGGGGTGGTGCTAACGCATGGGACTTGCCGGGCGGGGTTGGGTGGAGACCCCCAACTCACTTGACCACCTGCTCCTCTCTCTTGGCCTGCTCCTCTGCCTGCTCCGCCTCGGTCACATCCTGGGGTCAGACTGGGGTCAGACTGGCACACCCACGCTGTCCTGCCCACTGTCCCCCCACCTCACCCCAGGCCACACACCTTCCAGAGGATGACGCAAGAGTCGCTGGCGCCAGTGAGGGCATGGTCATCCAGCCGGCTGCAGTGCAGCCCCCAGACCTTGTCCTCGTGGGCGTCCAGCGTCCTCACACACTCATTGTTCTTGATGGTCCAGAGCTTCACGAGCCCATCAGAGCCGCTGGGTTCAGGATTGGGAGGGGGCTCAGCCCTGGGGCCTGCCCCCAGCTCACCCCTAACCCTGCCCCGCCCTCACCCACTCACCTGGACAGCAGCTGTGTGCCGCGACTCACAAAGGCCACCTTCAGCACAGAAGCATCATGTCCCTCGAATGTCTGCAGGGTGAGGAGAGGGGAGGTGTGAGGTGTCACCAGGTGGGGGGCCAGGCCTGGGCTGAGGGCGGCTTACCTTGAGGCAGCTGAAGTCCTGCAGTGCCCAGAGCTTGACGGTGCCATCGGCCGAGGCCGTAGCCAACACCTGGTCCATGGGTGAAAACTGGACACACCAGAGGCCACGCCGGTGGCCCGAGAAGACGCCCAGCAACTGGCACTGTGGCAGGGCCCAGAGTTTGGCCGTGCGGTCCTGTGACCCCGTGGCCAGCAGCTTGTCGTTGGGGGCTATGGCCACACTGTTGATGTCCTGGTGGTGGGAGCAGGCAGCAGCTCAGATCCCCATCCCAGCAAGGGCCCTGCTACGACCCCACCTGTGTGCTGCGTGCGGTCACCTTGTCGTGGCAGTGCTGTGTGGCCTGGGCCTGTAGGAGGACAGGGCCACCATCGGGGCCTGTGCTCTTGGATGGCAGGGCTTCAGGGAGGGGCCACAGCTTCACAGTGCAGTCCTGGCTGCCCGTCACCAGGAAGGTCTCCTTCAGCCTGAGGCCCGATTTGGGGGAGGGGGAGACACCTGCTGAGCCCTGGCCAGACCTGTCTGCAGCGCACCACAGCTCAGGCCTGTCAGACCCTGGTCCAAACCAGAAAGACTGTCCCGGAATGTGAACTAATGTGCCACCGCCTGAACACCTCTGGGACCACCTGCTTCCACTCGAGTCTGCACTGCCTGCCCTCAGTGCTGTCAAACCTGGGGACTTGGTCCCAGCAATGGGAGCCCCAGGCCTAAAGAGCACCCTCTCCCCCTGGACGCTGCTTAGTGTCATTGTCCCTGGTCTAACACCCCTCCCCTTTTAACCACACAACCTTAAGATCACTTCTTAGGAACCTCCTACAGTAGCATCTGGGGATGCCCCAGCCCCTGTCCTCTAGTCCACATTCCTGGGCTGGAGACTCAGAAAGCAAGGCGAAACCTGCCTCTGCCTCCATGACACCCTGGACCCCAGCCCTGAACCGCTACCTTGAGCAACAAATGGTGCCCACGCTGTGTGTGTGTCCAGAGCCCTGAGCCACACAGGCCACCTTGCCCGCCTTGTTCATCCTCCAGACGCAGATGCTCTGATCCTGGGGATGGGATGGGTGACGAGAGGCTGGGCTGGGCTTCCCGACCCGGGGCCCTGTCCCCCCCCACCTCTCGTGGTGCTTCACCTTGGCACAACTAACGAAGAGCCACCCCTTCCGGAACACATCTAGGGCCAGCACAATGTCTAGAAAAAGGTGGAGAGGACATGGCTAGAGAACAGTTGTGGCAAGGCGGGGCAATCCAGTCCTGGGTGAAGTCCGGGGGTGCTGGCCTGGCGCCCTCACCTGTGTGGCCGTGGAGAATCTGGCAGGCGGATGTCTGCAGCTCAAATACTTTCAGGCAGGGGCTGTTAGAGGCCACCACAATGTGGGAATCCTCGGGCCCGAGGAACCGGACGTCCAACACCTCCTCACTGTAGCCGGCAAACTGTGGGGGCGGGAGGGACACAGGCCGGGGCCTGTGTGAGTGAAGGGGTGGCATCCTGGGCTGTGGGCCGAGCAGGGGCAGCACTTGCTCACCTGTTTCTGCAGCTGCAGGGAGCGGGCCTCATAGAGCAGCAGGTTGTGGTCGGCAGTGACGCTGAGGAGCAGGCCAGCGGCTCGGGCCAGGGTGCAGTGGGTCAGCTCCTGCCCGGGGCCTGGCAGCTGCCGTTGTGCATGGACACACTGCCCAGAGGCCACCTCCCACACGCGCAGTGTGCCTGTGTGGGGACAAGGGCCGCTGGGACTCACAGGTCCACAGGCCTCCCTTACTCCTGCTGCCTGCCCTGGCCTGGCCCCACCCACCTTGGTCGCCAGCTGTCAGGAAGTGCAGGCCTGCAGACTTCACACCCAGCTCTGGTGCCGGCTCCTCTGGCAACAGAACCGCAGCCTCCACACTCTGAGGACGAGCAGGTCAGAGGTGGCAGCCCCACCTCCCACCCCGCCCCACTCACTGGCCCTGGTGCCCCACCTCAAACACCGGCACGGTCCTCGTGGCCTGGAGGCTCTGCAGGTCCCAAACAATGCAGATCTTGTCACGGCCTGAGCTGGGGGTAAACAGCCACCTCAGTTCCCGAGTCTCAGCTGTGGCCCTCCCTTTCCTGCCAAGGCCTGGGTGGCTGGCCACTGACCTGAGCATGGTGTGACCATCGGCACTGAAAGTCAGAGAAGTGACAGCGCTGTAGTGGGCAGTCAGTATGGCCAGGCACGACTGCTCCTGCAGCGACCACACGCGGATGCTGGTGTCTGCGGCTGAGGAGAAGAGGAGCAGGCGTGCGGGGTCCGGGTGGAAGGCCACCAAACTGCAGGCAGGTGGGGTGGGGCTGATGAGCTGTGCCACCCTGACTGTGCCACCCCACCCACACACCCTCCCTCCCTCCTCCACCCCTACTCACTGTATGACGCCCGGTGAGCCCCGAAAGTGGTGTGTCCCATAGTGCCGCACGACATCCCAGACACGCACGGCCCCATCACAGCCGCCTGTGGGAATGTATTTGAGGTGCGGGGGCTGTATGCCCAAAGCCCCCTGCCTGGCTCTAGCCAGCCCCTCTACCCAGCCGGGGTCCTACCTGTGGCTAACAGCGTGGAGGTGGGGTCAAAGGCCATGGTGGCCACAGGGGCTGTGTGTATTGCCTTCCACAGGCGGGTGATGCTGCCCTCTTGCCAGGCCCACTGAGCCAGCAGCAGTGCCCGGCTGGCTGTCACCAGCACCTGGGGGAGCATGCAGTTCAGCTGGAGGCAGAGGCATGGACCCCGTCCTCATCAACTCTGGTTGGGAGGTACCAGAGCCCACCTCTTGTCCCGGTCCCATATACCTTGTCATCGGGGCTGAGATCAAAGGCAGTGATGTCCTCCTGGTCCTCCTGGGGCAAGAGTGAACGCACAGGGTGCCATGAGAATAGGCTGCCCCCCCACCAGCCCCTTACCCTGACCCTCCCCCGCCCGCACCTGCTCCAGGCTCTGCAGCATAGTCCCTGAGGCCACATCCAGGATGTTGACTCTGGTGCCACAGACACAGAAGAGGTGCTGCCCAGTCTGATCCAGCTAGTGACAAAGGGGTCTCAGTCAAGGCAACACTTTTCAGCCCCTGCCTGCCCCACCACTCTGCTCCCCTGGGCCAGTACCTGCACCTTCCCGCCCTTGTAGAAAGGCTCGATCTTGCGCTCGACAGCATAACTGGAGGAAAGACGGGGAGAGAGTGAACCACCCACCCCTTGGTCCTCAGTGTCCAGCCCTGCGCTAGGTGCTCTCCCAGAGATCAACCCAATAGGGCCCTACCCTTGAAGAGTTCCTGGGTAACAGCAGGGATGCAGGGGACATGAGGGAGGGAGAGTGACGAGCTCTTCTACTGTTCCTTTCTTTAACTCTCTCAACTGTACTGTGAGGTGGGTGTTGGTACCCCCATGTTACAGAAGATTTGGGACCCTGGGCTGGTCCGTGATCCACACAGGTCCCAGGGCAGTCCAAGTCTTCCCAGAGACTCCCCAGTATGGAGGAACCCAGGCCTTGGGGGCCCCCTGCTGGCCATGAGAGGCCAGGCTGGGATACCAGCCCAGAGCAACATTCTCTTCAACATCTTCCTCAACATTTTCATCCCTGAGGTCCAGCCTGCCCCTTCCCTAAGCCTGGCTCCTTCCTCCATCCCACTCTCTGAGCAGATTCTCATTTCAGCAAAGCTGTCAGGCTGTCCTCTCCCCTCCCTCTCGGATACTTCCATGCTGGTCCAAGCCACTGCACTCTCCTCTCCGGGGAGCTGCTCCAGCCTCTTCACTTGGTCCGTATCACTCTCTCAAACCCTGCTCCCAGGGAGGCCTTCTAGAACATAACTCTGTTCATGTCATCACCCTGCCTTAAAGCCCTCCGCTCTCCTTACACGTTTACAAGACCCTGCCTCGACGGGTGTCTCCTGACTCTTTGTGTTCACACGGGCTGTTCCCTGTATGTGGCCTGGGTCTCTCTTCCCGAATTTCAAAGGTGCCTGGCTGACTCCGCTGGAGGAAGCCTGACAGCCAAGATGAAACGGAGCCCCCCTGAACCCACTCGACCGTCCAACAGATTGTCTTGGCATCAGGGCTTCCCCTTGCTAATGCGTATTACAGGCCCTGATAGAAACGATTTGCTTAATATGTTTATCCCACCAGACTGCTGCACAAGGCGAGGCTGAGTCTGTCTAGTCCCGGGCACTGAGCACTGAGATGTTCAGCATAAGTTTGGGGGTTGAAAAAGCACGGGATTGAGGGCTTCCTGACCACGGAGGACCAGCCCATCTCCTGACCTCTCTTCCTGCTCCCCGGAGAAGAGGGACAGCAGATGAAACCCCCCCAGGCTGCCTGCCCCAGAGGTGGTTCTTCTCCCGCTACTTGAGCGCTGGGGAGTCCCGCTCCCGTCTAGGACTAGCCTCGACCTGTGCTCAGTTCGCCCTTTCCTCCCTCTCTGGGATTTCTTGTCCCCCTCCCCCTCCCCAAACCGGCTCCAAGTTTAAGTAGCGGAAGCCAGCTGCACCCGGCGGGACTTCAGTGCCCGCCCTCCGAGAGCAGTCAGTGCCGGCTCTCCCGCGAAGACGCCGCGGGCCTGTCCGTATACAGCCCTCACCCCATCCCCAAACCGAATGGGTGCAGGACCCACGCCAGGCGCCTTGGCTACTCCGGCTGCGAAGCCGGCTCCCTCCCCCGGCGGCGCCCCGGCTCACTTGGACTTAAAGCGGCCCACTCCGGCCGCCGCCTCCGCCATGTCGCCACTGCCACTGCCGCCGCCGCCGCCGCCGCCGCCGCCGCCGCGTGAAGGAGACCTGGGCGCCACACCACACTGTCGGCGCCGGGAGATGGCGTCACAGCCGGCAACTACTGTGACGTCACCAGCGCTACGGCCTTGGCGACATCTTTGCTGTGGGCAGCGGAGCGGCGTCAGAAGCGGAAGATGGCAGAAGCGTTTCCGGCCTAGAGGGCTGGCTGTAGAACAACGTGGAAGCGGCTGGGGCCGACTGGCAGCGTGCTGGGGTCTCCAGCTGCCTGTCATTTTACTGGACATTTAAAAAGGTGTTCGGGAACTTCCCTAGTGGCTCAGTGGTTAACAATCCGCCTGCCACTGCAGGAGATATGAGTTCGAACCCCGGTCCGGGAAGATCCCACATGCTGCAAATGAACTAAAGTTAAACCCCTGCGCCAGAACTACTGAGCCTGCGCTCTAGAGCCCGCAAGCCACAACTACTGAAGCCTGTGCGCCTAGAGCCCGTGCTACGCAACAAGAGAAGCCACTGCAGTGAGAAGCCCGCTCACCGCAAGAAGAGTAGACCCGGCTCGCCGCAGCAAAAGGCTGTGCGCATTTTTATTTATAAATAAATAAATGAATTTTAAAAAAGCAAAAAAGGTATTCGTAGGAAATGTTTACTAAAGTAATCCCAAGACTCCTGCCCCCTTGGCATTCTGGGATTTGGGGCAAGAGTGGTCAGGTGTGGTGAGTTAGCAGATAGAGCCTGTGAACCGGGCTCTGCCTTAGGGCTTCCGGTATAGTATGAGAAATATCGCAGGTAAATTAATAAATCGGGTGATTTCAGAGTCGTTCAAATATTCATTGAGCACATTCCACGTGCAAAGCACTGTTCTAGGCACTTGGGAGACACCAGAGAAGCCGGTGAGCCAGTGTGAAGAACTGGTGGGAAAGAACTTGGAAAGGTCCAGGGAAACAGGCCAAGATGTCCCTTTCAGATGAGGTAATGCCTGGAGGGGGAGGCGTGAGGCCAGCAAGCACAGCGGTGGTGAGGCGGCCAGGCCTGGGCTCTGCGTTTATTTACTCCCCTATTTACAAGGTAGCTTGGCCCTGGGCCCCCCACATCTCAGCCCCAATGCTGCCTTCTGGGGGGGCCTCAGCCTCCTCTTGCGGGGCACCCAAGAGCAGGCCGTCATCTTCCAGGAACTCTCCGAGCTGGGCCAGCTGCCGGCGGATGAGGTTGGCAGACCGGTACACCTTGCGAATGCGCTGTAGCAGGCACAGCACCAGGGTCCGGCAGCGCTCCTGGCGCTGGCACCAGGCCTCGCGCAGCTCACGGTAGCAGTTGTGGCTTGCGCGTTCAGCCGGGCCCAGGGTGGCCCCGCAGCCCAGGGGGCAGCGCTGATGGGCACCATGCTGGCAATTCTGCCGGTGCTCGGCCAGGTTCCCACGAGGCACCCGCGACGTGCACCCCTCGTTGGGACAGGCCATCAGCTCGAAAGGGCATGAGTCCTGGTGCCCCTTCCGATGGGCCAGGGGGCACGTCACCAGGCAGCCAGCTTCGGCGTTCTTGCACTGGGGGTGGAGGAGAGCATCGTGTGAGCCAAACCAGGTGAGACACTGCCAGCCATGAGCCGGCCGCCCCCCATAGAATCCTCCATCCATGGCATTCCACTGAGCAGGAACCACTGAACTGGGAGCCTCCCAAGCTCTTATGTACCACTGGCTTGGTGGAGAGAGGGAAACAGTGGAGCAAATGCTTGGAGGTGGGAAAAATCTAGATCTCTGAGAGGAGGGGGACAGGACCTGAGGTTTAGAGAACAGGGAGTTACATGGTCTGGTGGATTGTTTGTATGCCAGGTTTTTTTTTTTTGGTTCCACTGTGTGGCTTGTGGGATCTTAGTTCCCCGACCAGGGATTGAACCTGAGCCATGGCAGTGAAAGCACTGAATCCTAACCACTAGACCATGAGGGAACTGCCCAGTCAGGTTTTAAAAAAAAAAAAAAATCTCAATTTCCCCATCTATAAAACTACGGGGCTGGAGAGTAATGGGCAGCACAACAGACACTCCATCCTCTATAATCCCCATTTTACAGCTGGGGCTCCTGGAGCTCAGAAAGGTTAGGTAACATGCCCAAAGTCACACAGCAAGTAAGCGGTAGAGAAGTGACTCAAATTCAGCCAAGTCTGATGACTTCAAGGAGGGCAGTCTGTTAGTGTAGAAACCCTCAGTTCTGAGGATGGGATTCTTTTCAACCCCTCTTCTGGCTCTGCACCCCACCCCTACAGGGGTGAGGAGGGTAGGGTGGTGGGAGTGGGTGTTTTGAGCTACCTTGACTTCCAGGCGGCCAATGATCTTCCGGAGTTTATTCACATGGACCATCTTTTTCTGTGTCACCTCTTTCCTGCAGCACGGACAGGTCTTTTGTCTAGGAGACATGAGTGGGGGTGAT
The DNA here is from genome assembly GCF_028023285.1 of Balaenoptera ricei. Classification (NCBI taxonomy): domain Eukaryota; kingdom Metazoa; phylum Chordata; class Mammalia; order Artiodactyla; family Balaenopteridae; genus Balaenoptera; species Balaenoptera ricei. The sequence goes on along the minus strand of NC_082653.1, from coordinate 52,079,922 downwards.
TGTTGGGAGTGGGAGGAGAGCAAGTGGCAGCAACATGCCTCCCCTGGTGGTCCCTCCTTCTCTTTAGTTGGAAGAGACATAAGAGGGCTTTATAGGGAGCTCTCAGCTCTGAGGCTGGGGCTAAGGGCTGCAGATACCACAGGGTGACCAGACTCACATACATTAGTGTCCCAGGAGATTTGGCAGCTGAACTTTATGGCCGTCATGACCCATTGTTTGGCTGACCTTCCTCTCTGTTCTGGGCCCCAGGAATGGCTCCCAGCCCCACCCCTGCCCTCCCAGCCTTTTGGGTGCCCAGTAGCACCTGGCTAGCCACGGGAGGATGCACTTCTTGCAGAAGATGTGGCTGCATGGCAACCTCATCGGCCTCTTGAGAACTCCATGGCAGACAGAGCACAGGAAGTTGCAGTCGGGAGGGCTGGCGAAGAGGTTGAGATCATACCCGCCACTCTGCAAAGGCCAGGCCAGCATCAGGGCCTGGCTGGGACTAGGATCTGGCTCCCCACTCCACATGCCCAGAGAAGGACCCCAGGAAGCTTTGGGTGGGAGGTGGGCCACATGAGAGCCCCAAGTGGAGGGCTGGGTCAGCACCCACTTTGAGGTGACAGCGGTGAGGGTCAAGACCCCCCATGACTACCAACCTCCAGCTGTAGAAGCTGGCCTTGGCCTGGAGTTAACACTTGCCCAGAGGGACTTCCCTGATGGCACAGTGGATAAGAATCTGTGCTCCCAATGCAGGGGGCCCGGGTTCGATCCCTGGTCAGGGAACTAGATCCCACATGCATGCTGCAACTAAGAGTTCTCAAGCCTCAACTAAGGAGCCCGCGAGCCACAACTAAGACCCAGTGCAACCAAATAAATAAATACTATTTAAAAAAAAAAGACTTGGCCAGAGCCCTCTGAAAGGTTTCCGTGTCCTATTTGGGAGCTTGTACCCCACTGTGCACATCATCTTAGTGAGGAATGGGGTCCAGCTCTGGACAGGTCTAAAAGCTCACCATGATCTCTGTCTGGATGGCAGCTCCACTGACCGCTGGGGCTCAGGAACCCCCATTTCATAGCAGGAGCAGGCTGACATCACAGTGGCATTGTCCAGCTCAGGCCAATCACAGCCCTGGCCCAGGGCACCACCTGGCTCTTGCTCCCCTCTCGAGAGTCACGGGGCAGCCCAGACCCGGCATAGGTCTCTGGAGCCCCTGCCTTGCCTCTGCGTTTGGGGTGGCTGACAGCCATCTTCAAATAGCACTAAGGCTGGAACCAAGCTTCCAGGGGCTACTTCCCCAAAGATGAGGCTCCAGCAGGAGTGCAGGGACTGTTCCCCTCTCCTTCCTCAAATAGGCTGCCCAGGTAGCCAGACCCCCAAGAGCTCAGGGGGTTTAGACATTGACTCATCACCAGATCTCTTAGGATCAGAGACCTATGGAGCTAGCTCCAGGGTACAGACCAGGAGTGAGGATCAGATTTCCGTGGTACCGCAGCAGGAGCCTAGCATGTGGGAGAGCCTCCCAGAGCAGGTAGGCTGACCGCCTGGGTAGGCCTATGAGGAAAGATGTAGGGAAACCAATTTCCATGTGTGAGGCACAGAACAGAGAACTGCAGTTTCAATACCACTGAGTGTTGAGCTCATCAAATCCTAAAGGCCCTAACCCTTTCCTGAGAGCAGTAGGGAGCCACTGCAAGCCTCTGAGCTGCAAGTCTTACACTCCCACCCTTGTTAGTGTTTTGCTGATTCAGCCTGACTCACCTCAAGCTCAAGGTACTTTACATGCTGATGTAGAAGATACGGGCTGTGGGTAGAAATAATATGGTTTCAAACCTGGCTCTGCCGCTTTTGGAGGGTGGGATCTTAGAAATCACCTGCCAACCTCCAAAACCGGGTTCTACCCCTGCGTGGCATCCACAGCAGAGTTGAGCTGGCCTGGAAGAGGTGTCCCACAAAGGTCTCTCCTCCACAGCACACCTCGGTCCCCACGTCAGCAGATGCGTTTTCCAGGATGGTAGTCGGGGGATCAAGAACACCCACACACGGATGAATTAGATCAACAGCTTTATTGAAAAACGAAAGCAGAGCCCTCCTTCCCCCGCGGTCATGGCGTCGTCGGCCTCAGGCTCTGAGCATCCAGGTATCCTGCGTGTAGAAGACGAGATCAGGGATCAGGTACCAGAGTCCAGAACATGAGAGCGGCCGCAACCGAGCCCGGAGCGGCGGCGCGTGTCGGGGCCTGGGTTTCACCTCCCCACACGGAGGAGCGGGCGGTGAGCTGAGGCCCCCGGTGGCTCTGGGCGCCGAGTCTCACCTGCGGCCACGGCCAAAGCCTCAGGTGATTTTCAACCAACGCCGATCTCCCAATCACCCCACAGCACCGCAAAGTGCCAGACCGAAGCACCTTCTGAACAGACCTACCTGCAGCCAGAGAATACGAGGTAGAGGCCGAGCATGCCCCTTATAGCAGCGTCCCAGTCGCGCAGATTCCGGGGCCGCACACACGCAGGCACTCGCAGAGCTCGGCGGGGGCGGGGCCCCTCGGAGCCAATCACAGGCTGTTTTATAGGCCCTTGGCGCAAGAGCGATTGGGGTGGGACAGCCGAGATCTCGCGGCGCTTGGCGCTATATAAAGACTCCCTTGGGGGCGGCTTCTTTCTTTTTTTCCCTAAAAACACGTGAGTATCCGCGTTAGTAGCGGCGGCCGGTGGGCCTGGGCGGTGGGAATCCGCCGCCATCGGCCAGCTTCCGGGCTGGTGCGCCCGTGCTCTGGGGCTGAAGCCCGGTCTGGGCGCCCGAGGCGTCCGTAGATGCCAGGGCCTCACTGACTGGCTGGTTCTTGTTACTCTTTTTAGCAAATGGCGGATGACGCCGGTGCTGCGGGAGGGCCCGGAGGCCCCGGAGGCCCCGGAGGCCCCGGGGGCCCTGGCATGGGAGGCCGTGGTGGCTTCCGCGGAGGCTTCGGCAGCGGCGTCCGGGGCCGGGGCCGGGGCCGGGGTCGCGGCCGGGGCCGAGGCCGCGGAGCTCGCGGAGGCAAGGCCGAGGACAAGGAGGTAGGTCTGCGCTATGCGCGTGAGGCGGGCCCTTGGACGGCACCGGGAAGGCGGTCCTGGGCACCTGCTGCGCCTTTTCCTCTTCCAGTGGCTCCCCGTCACCAAGCTGGGCCGCTTGGTCAAGGACATGAAGATCAAGTCCCTGGAGGAGATCTATCTCTTTTCTTTGCCCATCAAGGTAAACACAGGTTTTTTTTTTTTTGGGTGGGGCCTTGGCCTGGGGTCGAGGGAGCTTTGTCATTGGTTGGACATTGAGGGGTCCTAGGCTCCACCTTTGGTGTTATTAAACAGTTTTGTCACATTTTTTTCTTGTAGGAATCTGAGATCATTGACTTTTTCTTGGGGGCATCTCTCAAGGACGAGGTTTTGAAGATTATGCCTGTGCAAAAGCAGACCCGTGCTGGCCAGCGGACCAGGTTCAAGGTAACCCAGCCATCTTATTTTCCTAGGCTGTTTCTACCAAAGGTTTTTTTGAGACTCTCTCAGCTCTGCATGGTTGCACTTGTCTTCACGCGTGTGACTTTCGTAATGGGGAGAGAGAGAAAGGATCTCCTCAGGATCTCAGATAGGTCTCCTGGTGGCCAGTCTTTCCTTGAGGGGCACAACAGACCCTGTGCGGTTGGTGGCTACTGACGTTATGAAGGGCAGTGGACCACCAACCACGTCAGTCTCTTTGCAGGCGTTTGTCGCCATCGGGGATTACAACGGACATGTTGGTTTGGGTGTGAAGTGCTCCAAGGAGGTAGCCACTGCCATCCGTGGGGCCATCATTCTGGCCAAGCTCTCCATCGTCCCCGTGCGACGAGGCTACTGGGGGAACAAGATTGGCAAGCCCCATACTGTCCCTTGCAAGGTAGGCTGGATGGTGGTGCATGGCAGGGCCTGCAGTGGTGCAGACTCTCCAGCCCATCTCCTGACTCTACCCCTTCCCAGGTGACTGGCCGCTGTGGCTCTGTGCTGGTGCGCCTCATCCCTGCCCCCAGGGGCACTGGCATCGTCTCAGCCCCTGTGCCCAAGAAGCTACTGATGATGGCCGGAATTGACGACTGCTACACCTCTGCCAGGGGCTGCACTGCAACGCTGGGCAACTTCGGTAGGTGGCCGACATGTAGACTCTGGCTTCTCTCAGCTCTGCTCAGTCACATTCTGTGTGTGGTTGGTGTATTTTGAGAGAGAGAGGAAGGCCCTCCTAATGCACGACAGACTGGCCCACAGTGGCCTTTCTGTTCCTAGGAGTGCGACAGCTTCTTGCTGTAACTGGGGGTTCATCTCAGGTTAGTTCACTAATCCTCTCCTATTTTCTCTTTTTCAGCCAAGGCCACTTTTGATGCCATTTCCAAGACCTACAGTTATCTCACTCCTGATCTCTGGAAAGAGACGGTGTTCACCAAGTCTCCGTATCAGGTACTGCCTGCCCCGCTACCCTGTTAGGCAGGCCGGGCAAAGCAAAGGGTAGCAGTCTGTTTTGTTACAACTGAAGCCTCTTGTCTTTCTAGGAATTCACTGACCATCTTGTGAAGACCCACACCAGAGTTTCCGTGCAGAGGACCCAGGCTCCAGCTGTAGCCACCACATAGTTTTCTATAAGAAAAATAAAGTGATTGAAGCTAGTTTATATAGTTGTCTTGTTTTTTTGGGGGGGCCGTACCATGAAGCTTGTGGGATCTTCGTTTCCCGACCAGGGGTTGAACCCAGGCCCCCAGCAGTGAAAGTGCAGAGCCCCTAACCCGCTGGACCATCAGGGAACTCCCTATTCTCAAGTTTAGTGGTGGCTGAATTTGGAAGGGAAATGGGGCCAGTAAGATGAGAAATCTGAATAAAGCTTATCAGTGTGTCAAGGTTGGGGGCTAAAGATGACACCACAGAGATTCCATTACTCTTTATTTTAGCAACAGCGACAGACACGTGAGGTGGTTCGAGCTGCCTCAGGCAGCAGCAGCCTCTTTGGCGGCTTTTCTCTCTGCCAGCATCCTCTGCTTCTGTTTTGCCAGGCACTTCCTGGCAGAATAATGGGCCCCCAGGTCATGATCTGGGAAAGAGATGGGGAGGGGAGTCATGGTCCATGATGGGAATTTGTGGTCTTTTCTCCATGCAGGGAGGGCTCAGGCGGTTAAGACAAGTTACTGAGCAGACAAGGGATGAGGTAAGGTGATTTTTTTCTACAACCACCAGAGACTGGGCTAATTAGCAAAATGTTTAGTACCCAGCTGTGTGGAGACTGGAAGGAGGACTGTGAAGTGAGGTGGCAGAAGCAGGAGTAGCTGGGGGCAGGCTGGGGTGGAGCTGACTCACAGCGGTCCTGGTAGGCCTTGGCCACCTGGGTGAACTGCTCCAGCTCCTTGGCACAGTTCTGCCTGTAGCTCTCACCTTCCCTCTGCTGACAGGCCTTTAGCCTTTCCTGGATAATGTTGACGATTTCCTGATCAACTTTGCTGAAAGGAAAATGAGAAAGATGGTGAACAACAGGGGTCCCCAACCCCCAGGGCCGTAGACCACTACGGTCCATGGCCTGTTAGGAACCGGGCTGCACAGCAGGCGGTGGGCGTTGGGTGGCAGGCGCGTGAGCCAGCGAAGCTTCATCTGCCACTCCCCGTCGCTCGCATTACTGTCTGAACCTCCTCCCCCACCGCCACCCCGTGGAAAAGCTGTCTTCCATGAAACTGGTCCCTGGTGCCAAAAAGGTTGGGGACCGCTGGTCTAAGTCTATAAGGATTCCCTGTACTCGGAAAGTAAAATGAAGGCAGGGCCTGGGAGCCCTGTGGTCTGGGCCCTCCACCCCTAGATCTGGGTTGGCCACCATCTCATGGCATCGGGAGGGAATATGCTCATTGCACAGGGCTTTCCGTAGTATTCACTGACTAAAAGAAGAAGCCCAAGGGGGAGAACTTACTAGTCTCTTCTCCATTGCATTTCTGCTTCAAACATGCACAATATGTCCTTTTCCTTGCACTCAGTGATGTCCGGCACGCGGCAGAACTCACGGTGGTAGTAATAATACCTGTTCTTGGCGTGCTGCCGCTCTATAAACTCTGCAAAAAGAAAACCTCAGGTGCAAAGAGAAAACCCCAAGTCCAAAGGCCCTGTTGGTTTGGACAAGCCACAGTTTGAAAGGGCTCTTAGCTTTGTATTTCTCATAAGCCGTGGAAGAGGCAGGTTTCCCAAATGTTCTCAGCTTTTACAAAGACTGGCAATTGGACTCCCAAAGAAGAGGTGTGGGCTGGCAGACAGTCCTGTAAAGGACTGGGCTACAAATGGCAATGTCTACCGTTTATGGAGTTTCTTGTAAGCCAGGAACCACCCTGTGTTGCATAATACATTAACTCACTTTGTCCCCACGATAACCCTATGGGGGGCAGATCCTTTTCATTTACAGAGAGGAGACCCAGGCTCTGAGAGATGGCAGGATTCAGAGCCCGTTCTCTGCAAGCCCACACCCTGCTACAGTCCCTCCTGCCGGCCCGGCTCCCCCAGAGCACGGGGATTCCACTGTGGAGGCAAAGAGGCCCCAACAGGGAGCCACCAGCAGGGATTCCAGTCCCAGTTCTGCTACTGCTGACCTTCCGGCCTCAACTTCCCCATGGGTAAATGAACAAGTTAGACCTAGTGAGATCTCATCCATCCAGACGTATAAAAAACTTTCTAGAAAACTGCTATACAAAAGAGGGAGCAGATCCACTACTGTCTTTTCCAGACCTTGGGGCGGGGTGGGGTGGGGTGGGGGTGGTTCCTCCCCCGACAAAGAGCCACCAGAGCATGCTATGCACCCCAAATGTTCTGTTGTTGAACGAATGGATTGATTAATTAGGTGCATGAATGAATCGCCTGGCACTAGGGACTAAGGGCATTATGCTCTGCCTGCTGCACCACCAAGATGGCTGAACCACAAACTGGACAACGATGGTTTAAAACGTTCACCTAGTTTGGACCAGAGATGGCGGAATTTGGGCAGCTCTCAAGCGTGGGCACACACGCAGGGCAAGTTACAGCACACGTAGGTGGAAGGGGCCTCGGCCATTAGTGACCACCCGGGCCATTTTGCAGGCATGCAAAGGGTTGGGAGAACCCCTGTACCTCAACAGCCCTCTGTGACCGCCTGCTGTGCAAAACGCAGGATGCAAAGCGTGCAGGGAGAGTGGGATCTAACAAGCCTCAGGACGCAGATGACTTCGATCAGCAAACAGCCCCTAACATTTGAGAGAGGCCGGAGACCAGGGGTCCGTGGACGGCGGCTGGGGCCATACAGCAGTGAGGGCTCTTGGTGTGTGTGTGAGTTGGGGCGTCCCAAGAGGTGAAGCCTGGGGTGCAGTGGGGGTCCAGGCTGAGTGACGGGTGCGGGGGGCCCGGGAACGGTTGGGGGGCCCCGGGGCGCAAGGCCCGGCTGGGGCTCGTACCTCTCGCGAGGGTCACTGGCCGGTCCACGAGGAGGTCGAAAGCCTTCGTAAAATAGGTGATAGGGTTGGTCAGAGAGGTCTGCGGCGAGGGCGCCGGCGTGCGGCGCGGGGGCTCGGGGTACACGTTGTTGTCCCAGCTGTCCGGCATGGCGGCGGCGCGCGGCGGGCTCGACTCTCAGACGCGCTCCCGCGGCCTCCGCCTTGGTCCCGCGGCCTAGTTCGCCCGCACAGAGGACACCGGAGAGCGGCCGCGCCTGCGCAGGACGGCCGGCGCCCGCGAGGCACCATGGGACTTGTAGTTCGCCCCGCCTGCTCAAGTGTGGCCTCGGGAGATGCTTCGCAGTGCGAGCGCCCCCTCATAGGACCGCAGCGCCATTGCACTCGCGACGAGCGCCTACTGTGTGCTGGGCGCTGGTATCAGCGGTGAAGGAAACAGAGATCCCTATTTACATTCTAAGGGGAGACAGACACAGGAGTAAGGAAACTATTCATTCAGTTCGGATGGCGTGTAGGCACGTGCCAAGTGCAGCAGGGAGCAGGATGATGAACACAGCTCGGCTCTTCTGGAGAACTCAGGCCGGTAGAGCAAATAACAAAGTCAACAGATAACACAAGCTGCCAAAGGCTGTACTCTTCCAGGAAGCCCTCCTGGATTGTCCATTCCCTACATCCCTCTCTGAGCTCCATTGTGTCTGCCAGGGCCCCTCATGGACTGGCTGATGCCACTGAGCTTGGAGAGGGGGCTGCCTGGGGCAGCACAGAAGGTAGGGTTTGCCCCCCCACCCCCACCCCCCGACTAGGGAGAAGTGGCTCCTACCCTGGGCACAGGGCACTCTGTTTTGGTTCTGAGGGTTCCATCCTGGCCCTGAGCACTGTTGTGCCCTTGAGGCAGCTCCACTGACCAGGGCCCTACTGGCCACCCTCTGTGATCTCCATACCTGGCACACCCCCTGGCTAGCACCAGGGAGGATGGGTGCTGGTCACTTCCTGCCCAGAGGCTGGGGTCAGTCATTAACTCTATGGATGCACAGAATCCGGAATCATAGTAACCTTAAATCTTCAAATCATGAACTCTTAGAAACTGTCACACTCAACTAATTATAACATTGGCCTGCAATGTCGGGCTGAACGAGGGGACCCAGTGGAGGTGGGCCGGAGTCATCGCATGACCCTCAGTAACCAGCACGAGCTCGCCCACCAGAGGAATATGAGAAAGCAGAGTATAGTACTCAGTTAAGGGAAAGCACCCAGATGATGGCTTTCTGCTGCCACCCAGCAGCGGACAGACTCAGAGATCATGCAGCAGAAGCAGAAAAAGGCAAATGAGAGGGAGGAACCCAAGCAGCTTTGTGGCTCCATGTCTAACCCTCTGGCCCTTGGCCTGTGTGGCTGGAGCCCCCACCGTGTGCTCCCAGGCCCAGCACCGAGGGTGTTCCCTTTGGCCCTGAGTCTGCAACATGTCGCTCCTGTGCTACCTTCCTTCAGGGAGCCCCTCTCCCCCAGGGCCATTTCTGGGCTGAGGGGTTTACCCCTTCCCAGTGATTTTTTTCCTGCAGGACTCAGCCCAAAGTATTAAAAGTAGCTTTGTCATTCAAAAACAATGACAAAAACAAAGAATTGTAGATTTTAGTAGCATAGAATTTTAGCACCCAGGGATGCAAAATCCACAGACCTGCAGAGATATCTTAGGCCTGTAAAACTCTGATTCTACAATTACAGAACTTTAGAACCATAAAATCTTTGAATTAAAAAATAAAAGATTTCAGGGACTTCCCTGGTGGCGTAGTGGTTAAGAATCCGCCTGCCAATGCAGGGGACACGGGTTCGAGCCCTGGTCCGGGAAGATCCCACATGCCATGGAGCAACTAAGCCCATCCGCCACAACTACTGATCCTGCGCTCTAGAGCCCACAAGCCACAACTACTGAAGCCCGCGCGCCTAGAGCCCGTGCTCCGCAACAAGAGAAGCCACTGTAATGAGAAGCCTGCGCACTGCAGTGAAGAGTAGCTCCTGCTCGCCACAACTAGAGGAAGCCTGCACGCAGCAACGAAGAACCAACACAGCCAAAAATAAAATATAAATAAATAAATTTATTTTTAAAAAGTATAAAAAAAAATTTAAGTTCATAAAATTATCTTAAGGGACTTCCCTGGTGGTGCAGTGGTTAAGACTCTGCGCTCCCAATGCAGGGGGCCTGGGGTTCAATCCCTGGTCAGGGAACTAGATCCCACATGCATGCCGAAACTAAGGAGCCCGCCTGCTGCAACTAAGACCCGATGCAACCAAATAAATAAATATTAAAATAAAAAAGTATCCTAAGTGTTCTTGGCTCATAGCTACTAGAGTCAAGGGACCTTGATTGAATCACAGTTCTGGTGATCCTCTGGGCACAGAGCCAAACTTCCCCATCTTCCCGCCGTTTGTCCAGCTCAGGCTCACAGCCCTCAGGACAGCACAGGAATCTGCTCTGCTTCAAGGCCAGCAAACTGGACTCAGACCCTCCTAATGGCAGCTGCCCAAGGGAAGCTCCCCAACCCGAGTTCCTAAACCCCCTACCAGGCCAAGTTGTTTCTGTCTTGGAGGGTCACACGAAGCAGAAAACAAAGTGTGTGACCCAGTCCCAGGACCCTTGAGGAAACAAGTGCCAGCCCTAGCTCCAGGTGCACCCCCCCAGGCTGCCCAGGCTACCCCCCTTCGCCCTGCCCTGGGCCAGGCCCGCTCCTGACACCAGAGCCCACATCCGCCACAGGAGATGACAGAGCTCCCCTGCCAGGGGCTAAATCTGGGATCTGGCTGCTGTGCGTCCTGGCCCTGCCACTCGACCTCCGACGCCTGGTGAGGTGGCCCCTTCCCTTCCTAACCTGCAGGGACAGGCCTCCATGGTCAGTGGGCTGGCGGGGGCGGCGTTGGGGGGAAGCACGCCAGCTTCCTGGCGAGGGGCAAGTGGGCTTCTGGGATCTATCCCAGCAGAGAAGGTCCTTGGGCCTGTGACAGAGTAGGTGATTAGAGGGGACAGCAGGGGGCCCAAGCTCTGGCTTCCAGGCCTAGGACAGGCAAACAGAGGGACAGATGGCAGCGGCCCCCTGCCTCTGTGGCCTTGGCCACAGGGTGGACCTGCCTCTTCTGGGCCCAGCCAGGCAGGGCCAGGCCACTGAGACAGGAAGCCCATGGGTGAGGGGGGCTGCTGCTGGCTCTGTCCCTAAGACACTGCCCTTGGAGAAGTTTCCCTCCTTTCTTGTGGACAGATGCAGGCCCTGAGGGCCACCAGGTCTCAGCCTGGGGTCTCTAGCTCACTTCCGGTCTGGTCTCTGGGACCGCCCAGCTGCACCCAGCAGGGAGACCCCAGCTCTGATCTCCCTTCCCTTCTGTCCCCAGTCCCACCGGAAGTTCTCTGCCCCTCGGCATGGACAGCTGGGCTTCCTGCCACACAAGAGGAGCCGCCGGCACCGGGGCAAGGTGAAGACGTGGCCTCGGGACGACCCCAGCCGGCCCGTGCACCTCACGGCCTTCCTGGGCTACAAGGCTGGCATGACACACACTCTGCGGGAGGTGCACCGGCCAGGGCTCAGTGAGTGGGCGCTAGGGGCCCCTGGGGGGCGGGCCGAGCACCCTCGACCGCCAGAAGATCTGGAGGTCCTTCCAGATGCTAGGAGCCACAACTGGGGCCAGGCCCCGCCCATGGGCACCTCAGTCAGAATGTTGACTGCTGGCCGTGCCTCAAGAACTGATCTGTCATTGCCCCAGTTTACAGATGAGGAAATAGAGCAGTTATGAAACTTGTAGGAGCTAAGATTCAAGGGCAGGTGCCCCTACACACTTCCGGTTTTGAGATCATCGTAGTGTGGTTATAAGAGATAATACAGAGGGATCCCACGCACCCTTTACCCAGTTTCCCCAATGGAAACATCTCTTAATACCATGGTAATATGTCATAGCTGGATAATGACATGGATACACTCTACCCATCTTATGCTGGATTCTCCTGAATAAGATGTGTGTTTATTTAGTTCTATGAGGTTCTGTCACGTGTAAATGCGTGTACCCACCACCTTGGAACATTCCATTCCCACAACAGTCCCTCCTGTTGCCCTATTATAGCCACAGCCGCCACCCCCCAACCTTCTGGCAACCACTCATCTGTTCTCCATCTCTCCTAAAGTATATATTTTTTGGCTGCGCCACGCAGCTTGCAGGATCTTAGTTCCCTGACCAGGGATCGAACCCGGGCCCTCGGCAGTGAAAGTGCCAAGTCCTAACCTCTGGACCGCCAGGGAATTCCCCTAATATATATATATATATATATATATATATATATATATATATATATATATATATATATATTTAAATTTTATTTATTTATTTTTGGCTGTGTTGGGTCTTCATTTCTGTGCAAGGGCTTTCTCTAGTTGCGGCAAGCGGGGGCCACTCTTCATCGCGGTGCGCGGGCCTCTCTCTATCGCGGCCTCTCTTGTTGGGAGCACAGGCTCCAGACGCGCAGGCTCAGTAGTTGTGGCTCACCAGCCTAGGTGCTCCGCGGCATGTGGGATCTTCCCAGACCAGGGCTCGAACCCGTGTCCCCTGCATTGGCAGGCAGATTCTCAACCACTGCGCCACCAGGGAAGGCCCCCTAATATATATTTTAAGCATATACTTCTTTGACTTCGGATCAGCCTCATTAATAACATCTATAAAATCATGGGTTTAGGACAAGTCTTAGGTTTTGTTCTAGAACTCATCCACATACATTCATAGTGCCCATTTGTACTCCCCTAGAGGATGCCCAACCCTACCCTTTGGGGGATGCTGCTCTGGCTGTGGCTCTCCTGGCCCACTCCTGTGTGGTCTGGTGGGGAAACCGAGGCAGGAGCGGGTCAGGCCTTACCTGAGCTGAGTCAGAGCTAGTGTGGACACTTGTGGGGTCTTGCCCAGCAGTGGCTCCACACGCAGGGCAGAGCAGGGAGAGAAGGGCCAGGAGTGGGGAGGCTCAGGGCTGGAGGTCAGGGGCCTGCTCACAGGGGCCTCTGTCCGCAACAGCCCTGGGGCTCTGGCGCTGGGTCCTCCTGCGGGCAGGTGGGGCTGTGGTCGGCACTTCCACCCCTTCCCCCTCTCCATGGGACTCTCCATGGGACTCCCCATGGGACTCGGAGGCCCCCCTCCACGCCTCTGTCTCTGGGTTTCGTTCAGAAATTTCCAAGAGGGAGGAGGTGGAGGCGGTGACGATTGTGGAGACGCCGCCTCTGGTGGTGGTGGGCGTGGTGGGCTACGTGGCCACCCCGCGAGGCCTGCGGAGCTTCAAGACCATCTTTGCGGAACATCTCAGCGACGAGTGCCGCCGCCGCTTCTACAAGGACTGGTGAGGCCCCGTGGGGATGCCGGGCGGTTGGGCAGGAGGAGGAGTGTCAGCAGCGTGTGGAAGGCAGGAAAGTGTGTGTGTGTGTGTGTGTGTGTGTGTGTGTGTGTGTATGCGTGTGAGTGTGTGATGCCTTCCCTCCAATAAAAGACAAGAGGGCTGGAGAGGAAATTAGTTAGAGGAAAAAGGAAAGCAAACATTCTCATCCTCAGGGTGAACTAAGGAACTAATTTGATGGAATGTCAGAGTTGGTTCCGAGCTTCCTAGCAGCCAGGGTGAAAAGGGAAATAGCCAACTGACAAGCTCTTTTCATCAGAAAGAAAGGCATCCTTAGGCCTCAAATCTTCCCTGGCATTAAGTCCAGAAAGGGAAGGCGCCTCTGCCTGAGGAACCTCACAGACACCCCCTTCCATATGGAGGCAGAGGCACGTATAGCCTCCATGGGAGGTGAGGATCTTGGGCCCCAGTGTCAGAGCAGGCTGTGTGACCATAGGCAAGCTGACTGACCTTTTAGAACCTCACCTCACCCCCCCACCACACACACACACACACACACACACACACACACACACACTCCCCACAGACACTGTCAAATGGGAACAGGAGAGGTCCCCGCATCTTGGGGCAGCCCTGAGGATGAGCTGAGCAGAGTGTGTCAAGTGCTCAGCACAGGGAAAGAGCTCAGCAAACGCCAGCTGGCCTTGTTTTTGCTGCTGCAATTGTGATCAACTTGCCCCTCACCTGACCTCTGTGAACCTCGGTTTCTTCATCTGTAGGATGGGGATAATGATGTCCACCTTCCAGCATCCTGGCAAGGGTTAGGAACGATGGGGTGTGGGGCCTGGCCAGTCCTGACTGTTCGCTTTAGAAGTGGGTTCAGCAGCCATGGCAAAGTGGGCACGTGGCCGTGGCTGGCTGGCATGCCCCTTCCCTGGGCTCCTGCACATCTGCTCACTCTCAGCCCCAGGAGGCAGGGAGGGTACCCACTTTACGGAGGAGGAAACTGAGGCCTAGAGAGGGAAAGACAGTCTGTGCTTAAGGAGGGCGCCCGGAACCAGCCCAGGGACCCCAGGGGCCCAGCAATGCCTCCCCTGGGAAGGGGAGGAGGGAGGAGGGGGACATCTAAGCCCATGCTTGGTAGGCTGCAGTGGAGGCTGCCGTGCTGGCCGTGCTGAGCACCCTCTGTGCGCGGCTCAGGCACAAGAGCAAGAAAAAAGCCTTCACCAAGGCCTGCAGGAGGTGGCGCGACGCCGACGGCAAGAAGCAGCTGCAGAGGGACTTTGCTGCCATGAAAAAGTACTGCAAGGTCATCCGGGTCATCGTCCACACCCAGGTCAGCCCCTACCCCCTGGTCCACACTGGTCAGCCAGTCCACCCCCTGGGCCAGTCCACCCCCTGGGCCCACCCTCCCTCAGCCTGGCTTCCAGGAGCCCTGGCAAATGTCAGCCTAAAAATACTGCGAGCCCCGGGCATAGGCCCAAAGTGTCGGCTGACCAGCCAGCCGCCGGCAGCCCCAGGGATGGGGTGTTGGGCATCAGTGCACTCTGAGGGCTGCGGGGTACTGGCCACACCCAGCAGTCAACCAAGGCCCTGAAATGCCCCAAAGGTCCAGGATCGTCTGCCCAGTGTTGGGTGTGGGGGGCCGGCCGCCTCTGTTTGGGGTCTGGCACATGTGGGTGTGAATCAACATTCGTAAGTGGGGTCTGGCTTCGTGTGGGCTGACAGGTTACCTATACCCTCTGGCTTTTTCTGGAACGTTCAGGGAAGCCTTCCCAGGCCCGGAGCAGTGACCCTCCCCAACTGCCTGAGTTACTCTCACACTTGCAGTTCCTGGTTTCGTGTGTCATTGGTTAACATCCATCTCCCTCCACAGACTTGAGCTCCACGGGGGCAGGGGTCACAGCTTCCTGCTCACTGCTGTACCCCACCCCCCAGGAGGCTTATATGCAACAGGTCCTCCATCAGTACTGGTTGAGCCCTATGCTGTGACCTAACCGCGTCCCTGCTTCCACCTCACACAGCAGCAGCCAGAGATGTTTAAAAATGTGCATCAGATCATGTCACACCCTGCACTTGGAATAAAGCCCGAGCTACTCCCTGTGAGACCTGCCTGGCCAGGCCCCTGCTCAACTATCACTGCCCTGAACCCTCCTCCCTGTTCACCACAGTCCAGACACACTGGTCTCGTTTCTGTCCCACCAACCACCACCTCCCTATCTTCCTTGCCACAAGGCCTTTGCATATGCAGTTCCCTCTGCCCCAAAAGCTCTCAGATCTTCACCTAGTGGTTCCTTCTTGCCATTGATGTCACCTCCTCAGAGAGGCCCTCCTTCACCACCCTCATGTGCAATCACTGTCCCCTCCACCCTCAATATTTCGTCACAACACTTAGGCCTATCCAAGAGTTTACTTGGTTTCTGCCGCCCAACTAGATGGCTCCATGGGGGCCAAGACGCTGTCTGCCTCATTCCATGCTGTATCCCCAGTGCCTCGCACAGAATGTGGCATATAGGCACACCAGAGCATGGGATCATCTGTTGAATGAATGCGTGCATGAAAGTCTGCCGGGGTCACCAGCTGGCTTTGTCGTGTCTGCAAATGGGGGTGTGTGTGACTTTCTGGGAACCGACTGGCCGTGCCATGTCTTACAGATGAAGCTGCTGCCCTTCCGGCAGAAGAAGGCCCACATCATGGAGATCCAGCTGAATGGCGGCACGGTGGCTGAGAAGGTGGCCTGGGCCCAGGCCCGGCTGGAGAAGCAGGTGCCAGTGCACAGCGTGTTCAGCCAGAGTGAGGTCATTGATGTCATTGCCGTCACCAAGGGCAGGGGCATCAAAGGTAGGGCCGGGTGGGGATGGTGGCTCCAGGAAGGCTGCCTGGAGGAGGTGGGGGCCAAATTGGCCTCTCAGCCACCCGCCCCTCCCACCTGCAGGGGTCACGAGCCGCTGGCATACCAAGAAGCTGCCGAGGAAGACCCATAAGGGGCTGCGCAAGGTGGCCTGCATTGGTGCCTGGCACCCTGCCCGCGTGGGCTGCTCCATCGCCCGGGCTGGGCAGAAGGGCTACCATCACCGCACAGAGCTCAACAAGAAGGTGTGTCCGCAGGCCTGGTTTGCCCGTGACCACACCCCAGTGAGTGGGGAGCATGACTCAGATGCTGCCTGGCCCCCTAAGGCTCTGAAATGCCCCCACCAGCGCTTGGGTCTAAGCCCACATTCTGATGGGTGTGGGCATCTTGCCAGCCCCAGAGGCTACCTGCTGTCCCCAATGTGCCCTGTGCTCCTGGCAGATCTACTGCATCGGCCGGGGGCTGCACACGGAGGACGGGAAGGTGGTTAAGAACAACGCATCCACCAGCTACGATGTGACCGACAAATCCATCACACCACTGGTGAGGGTGGGCCGCCAGTTTGGCTGAGGGGCCTGGTGTGCATGTGTGGGGCAGGCCTGTGGGGTGCTGCCCTCCCCCAAGAGCTCAGGCACCAGGGTGGACGGCCTGGGTGGACCAAACCCCTGCTGTTCCTGCATCCTCAGAGCCACCACTGCAGACAGCTCATCCTCCAGCTGCTGTCACAGGGTGCAGAGTGCAGCAGCTCCGACTGTGGCCTTGGAGTCAGGCTGCCTGGGCTCAAACCCCAGCTGCAGTGTGTAGCAGCTGTGGGGCCTGGAGCAAGTGACTTCACCCCTCTGAGCCTCAGTTTCCCTCCTCTGTAAAATGCAGATTTTTAAATAAGATAATCACGGGAAGGACTTAGGGTGTGGCTCAGATGCTGCCCTGATTAGTGATCGAGAATGTCACCCTAGGCCAGGGGAGTTCTCCTAGGGCCCCCAGCTGCCTCCTAACCCAGCAGCCCCTTTCCTGGACCCACCTTCCCACAGGGTGGCTTCCCCCACTACGGGGAAGTCAACAATGACTTCGTCATGCTGAAAGGTTGCATCGCGGGCACCAAGAAGAGGGTCATCACGCTGAGGAAGGTCAGTGCCGGGTGGTGAGCTGGGGAGTGGGAGCCCCATGGGCCTTGGGGGAGTTGGGGCTGGCCTCCAGCCTGCTTCAGGAGGGGTGGGGATGGGGAAAGCAAAGAGGGAGAGGTTCTAACAGAAGCTGGGTGAGTGAGACCTTCCTGTGTGGGCTGGGGGTAATGCGAGGGGCTGAGAGAGGACCTCCCACGGTGACAGCTCCCCTCTCCCACCGGCTGCAGTCCCTCCTGGTGCACCACAGCCGCAGGGCCCTGGAGAACATCGAGCTCAAGTTCATTGACACCACCTCCAAGTTTGGCCATGGCCGCTTCCAGACAGCCCAAGAGAAGAGGGTCTTCATGGTGAGCCCACCAGCCTTGCTCTCTGGGGCTCCCACACCACATCCTACCTGCCCCAGAGCGGGGAAGCTGAGCAGATGGGGGTGGCACGCATGTCCCTGCACTCATCCACAGGAGGGGGCTTTTAGGGGTCCAGTCCCGGGCACTGATTCTTGCCAGAAAGGAAGTAGGGGAGGAACCAGTGGGAGAGGGCGCAGGGCCGACTCCGCGTAACCCAGGCGGCTGGTTAGACCCCTGTGACTAACGCTACTCCTGTCCCTCGCCCACCAGGGTCCCCAGAAGAAGCATCTTGAGAAGGAAAAGCCGGAAACCTCGGGAGACTTGTAGGCAGGATGGGATGGAGGGAGCCAGAAAGAAGCGCGGCACAACCCTCCCCTGTCCCCTTGTCTAATAAAAGCCAGAGACAACTCTTCCCGCGGTGTCTCAGAGTTGGGGGGCACGGAAAGGCTGGTCAACGGCCGGCAGCCCGGGGCTTAGCGCCGGGAAACGACGAGAGCATACGCGGCTCTGGGTGCACCGCGGCAGCCACTCCAAACCCAGCGCAGCTCAGCGGCTCGCCCTGCCACTAGGGGCAGGGCGGCAGGGGCGGGGCCGCGGGGGCCGCTGAGGAGTGGTCCTTAGTGGTGGGCGGGGCCTGCTGGAAGACGGAGGGGGCAGGTCCTCGGGAGGGGGCGGGGCCTCCTGGAGGCGGAAGCCGGAACCCTAGTCCCGGGGAGGGATTGGTCCGTGGAAAGGGCGGGTCAACGGGAGGCGGGCCCTGCGAGGGTGTCTCGCACCTCTGGACGTGATTGGTCCCCTGGGGGGGCGGGGCCTCGGGCGCCGGGGCAGGTCCAGGATCCGAGTGGGATCGGTTCTCGGGAGGCGGGGCGGGAGGCGGGCACAAGCACCAGGTCGTAGGCCTGTGGCCTCGGATCTGTCGGAGGCGGCGATCGTGCAGCGGTCTCGCCGGCGCCATGTCGTTCTGCAGCTTCTTCGGGGGCGAGGTTTTCCAGAACCACTTTGAGCCGGGTACGACCTGTGACCTCCTGGAGGACAGCGGGGGCGGGGACGCGTATTAGAGGGGGCGTCGCAGCCCTCCGGGTGGCGATGGAGCCCCGGAGTCCCGGGAATGGGGGCCGAGTGTGACCGCGCGGGGAGGAACGCATGTGGGTAAAGGGGATACAGAGGAGGGAGAAGTTGGGGGTTCCGGAGAGTAGGGGTACTTGAGGGGAGAGGGACATTGGAGAGAGGGGGTCGCTGTCCTCGAGGAGGACAGACCTTGAGTGTGAGCGTAGCCTTTTCCGAGGAAATCTGCGGGGTCAAGGTATGGGGGTGGTGACGCCGTTGCGGGTATCCGGGTCAGGATCGGAACTTTAGGGGGAGGCGGTGGAAGGTCTTGTCCAGGGGCAGCTCCTGTGACTGGCCTGCCTCTCCTTGGGGCATCCCCCTGATATTACCTCAGCCCTTTCTTCTCCCCGGTTCCCCAGACCTGCGGGGTAAGCTGGAAAGCACGTCTTGTTGGGATCCAAATGTGACCGCCTGGGTGCCTCCCCCACCTGCCCAGGGCCCCAGGTTTGGGTAGCCAGGAGTGCTGCCAGGCTGCCAATGGCCAGTGAAGTTTGACTGGATAGCCTGGGTCAGGTAGGAGGGGTGGAAGGTAGGGGGTGAGTGGTTGGTTTGGGGGCATGGCCGGCCGTCAGCCCTGGCCCCAGTCTTTGAGAGGCCCAGATGAATCCCCTTCTGGGCTGTGCTTTCTGGTCATGGACTAATTTGGTAAAAATATGCCCACAGGCAAGACTAGGGCAGCGACCTATCCCTGGGTGGGATTTGTTGGGTGTCAGCCCTCGAGGGGGCTGGGATGTGACACCCTGCGTCTCTGTGAGCCAGCTGTGACATAGGACCCTCTGGGCAAAGTCCTCCCTTCAGACTCTCTGGCTGTGGGACTCCGGGTTGTCCTCAGGCTACTCTGCCAAGCTGGAAACTCCACTCCCACAGCAGCTCCTGTTTCCTCTTTTCTTCCTCAAGTTACTGGTAAAGGCTGAGTAGGTCACAGACTCCAGGGCAAGCTGTCTCCAGGCCCGGCAGGGGGCAAAGGGTGACTCAGTACCCCTCGAGGGACCCCCAAGCAGTTTCCTGTTCTGCGAGTCAGTTTTGCAACCTTTCTTTTTCCCTCCTCAGGGTGATCTTTTGGAGGTAGGTTGAAACTCATCCTTCTCCCTGGCGCTCTGTCTTCCTGGGCCCTCTGTCTGACTGGAGGTCTTTTGCTGGGATCAGTCTTTTCCTGCTTGGAGAGCAGGCTGGTGTCTGGGCATCCACCTTATGGCTTCTTTGGGCAGAGGGAGGTCCACGTGGGAAGGGAGGGGGGCTAGTGGTGGTGCTGGCCATGCCACAGCCCCCACCGTGTGGGGCCTGCTTGTGTGTGAGGGGCAGAGCTGTGTCCTCATCAAGACTGCCTGGGTTCCTTCCTGGCTGCACACCCTATAGCTGAGCGTTTTGCATCCCTGAGCCTCAGCTTCCTCATCTGTAAAATGGGAACGTCTGCATTACAGGGCTGTTAAGAAGAGTGAAAGAAATAAGTGTGAAAAGTGGCTCTCCTGGTCTCTGGCACAGGCTCAGAACCGCTAAATGTGAGCTCCATGCTGTGTCTCCCCCACAGAGCCGATACCCAGGCTTATGGGTGGCGGGTGGGTGAGTGGGGAGGGTGTGCAGCCCACCCTGTAACCGGAGTGCTGCTGTCCTCTCCTGAGTTCAAGGATTTGGGTGCTCACCCCCGAGGCGCTGGAGCCAGCATCTCTGCTCTTGCCTCCCCTTCTGCCCCAGGCATCTACGTGTGTGCCCAATGTGGCTATGAGCTGTTTTCCAGCCGCTCAAAGTACGCACACTCATCCCCATGGCCGGCCTTCACCGAGACCATCCATGCTGACAGTGTGGCCAAGCGTCCAGAGCACAATCAGCCTGGAGCCTTAAAGGTGGGTGGTAGCAACTGGGGGGCAGTGAGGAGGTGTCAGCCAGGGGGGTCCTGAGAGCCCCCACCCCTTCCTGCTGCTCCCCCTACAGCTGTAGGGGCCTAGGGTCTGTCTATTCCAGGCCTCTGGCTTCAGCCAGGGGAGCTGACACCTCAAACTATTGGGAGACCCTGGGGTCCTGATGGGAACAGGGAAACAAGATGGTTTTCCGGGGCAGGTTCTGGGCCAAGGCCAACCTCTCATGCCAGCAGTTACCTTGGGAAATAGGCATGGGGAGGACCCCATGTGCTGGTGGCAGCAGGGGCCATGGCTGCAGCTGTTTTCATGGCTGTCTTGTGGTCTTCCCAGGTGTCCTGTGGCAGGTGTGGCAATGGGCTGGGCCATGAGTTCCTGAACGATGGCCCCAAGCGTGGACAGTCCCGCTTCTGAATATTCAGCACCTCACTGAAGTTCATCCCTAAAGGTGAGCTTGCCTGCCGGCAGCTGGGCACAGGCCTGTGTACAGGCCTTTAGACGCCCAGGGGCACACTGTTCTCATGCACTTACAGTGACAAAGCATGGGGGCACCAAAGTGCGCTGCCCAGGGCCACTGGAAGGTGGCTGCGGGACAGGGACAAAGGGCAGATGCCCTGCCTCCTGCATCTGGTTGATCGCGTGCAGGGCGGTGCGGAGGCTGAGTTCCGGGGCTGTGCAGCTGCAGGCTTGCTCATCAGCCTGTCTGAGCCTCCTCATCTTCTGTGTAGTGGGCGTGATGGCAGAGCCTCCTTCACAGGCCCGTTAAGACTGGCTGCATGAAAGTGCACTGGGGTCTGGAGTGTAGTAGGGGCTCAGTAAATATGTGCTCCTGTTGGCAGTATTCTTATCACTGGTAGATTGTTTGGGAGCCGTTTTTCATTTGTGTGTGTTTTATCTGAGCTCAGCCTCCTCTCTGGCCCGTTGCTCTGTGTCTGCATTCCCAGCCGCCCTCTGGACTCCTCCGCACTCTTTGTAGCTCAAATCCCTCTCCTCATTTGCTGCCCGCAAGACTGCGGCCAGTCCCTAGTCTCAGTTTTATCCTCTGTAAAATGAGGTTGCTAACAGCACCTGCTCACTGCCCTCACTGTGGGGTTAAGTGAGGCTGTCCGTGAGGCCCGGTGTGTGATAAAGGTTTGATAATAGTTTTGTCCTTTTGTAGTTATTTGTCCTCCGGTACGTGTGGAGGAAAGACAGACTCTGGGTTCTCCGGCAGATCTCAGGAAACGAACTGGGCACAGAGACACCCCCAGGCTGCGGGTCTGGGTCCTCCCAGCTCTCTTGGTCTGCAGGCTGCAGCGGGAGTGGGCTGGGTCAGGGAACGGTGTCTGAAACCTAAGTTAGCAGCGACTTGTTTTTCTCTCCCCTCCCTCATTTCTTTCAGGCAAAGAAACTTCTGCCTCCCAGGGACAGTAGGTGGGCAGCCCACACCCATCCCAGATGGACGCTGCTTCGTGGCCACACTCTGGACATCCCACCTTAGAAGTGGAACCCCAGACATTTGGACAGGGGAGCGGGGGGAGGGGGGTAGCTGAAACATCAGGAAGGTTCCCGAGGCCTTGCCTCCGAACAGGCTAGGAGAAGGGAAAAGGCTGGGAAAAGGAGAAGGCTACACTTGGCTGCCAGGGAGGCCTGGAGGCCCCACTGTCGGCTCTCACAGGAGTCTCAGGGAGGGGGCTCTCTGCCTGGCTCGTCTTAGAGTGATGGTGCAGCCCCCACCTTCTCTCCTCAGCCCACTGCCCCCTCCCTGCCTGTCTGGACTCACCCCCATGAGGCCCAGTTCTGAGATGGGCTCTGGCCCTCACTGAAGCTCTTGCCCGTCTCCAGCAGGCTGTGCTAGGAGAGAACGCAAACAGGGGCGGCCCCAATTGGCTGCTCCAGCCCTGGTCACTCTATGATTCTCTCTGACTAAACCCTTCCAGGCAGCCAGAGTGGTGATGATCTGTGACCCGCTGGGGGAGCAGGCAGAGGGGACAGATCTCTGGCCTCTCGGTTACGAAAGGAGAAATCCCGAACCTTGTTGCACCATCTATGTGGATGCTGCTTGCCCCACTCAGGCTTAGGAAAGCAGCTATTGCTCCATCACCTTGACTGTGCAAGGCTGGGGACCCCGGAGCTCACAGCCTACAGTACTGCTTCTGGGGACACAGTGACTGTGCCTCACTGCACATGCTCTGAGGGTCCTGCCATCAGGGAGGGTGGGCGAAGCCCCTTCCATCTTGAATCCTCTTTGGAGTAATCAGGAGGAGATCAATAAACAAACAGAACCCAGGCTTGCTGTCCTTATTAACAACATCAGGGACGCCAAGACCCAGGGTCAGGCTTTGCACAGCTGTTTCACTTGTTCCACAAATAGTTATTGAGCTCAGTGTCAGGCTGTAGCTTCAGTGCTGGGGATGCAGCCATGAGAAAGGCAGATGGTGCCTGCCCTTAAGGTCTTTTTTTTTTTTTTTAATTTTAAAATTTAATTTTATTTATTTTTTTATACAGCAGGTTCTTATTAGTCATCAATTTTATACACATCAGTGTATACATGTCAATCCCAATCGCCCAATTCATCACGCCACCACCCCCACCTCCCCGCCGCTTTCCCTGCTTCGCGTCCATACGTTTGTTCTCTATATCTGTGTCTCTGTTTCTGCCCTGCAAACTGGTTCATCTGTACCATTTTTCTAGGTTCCACATATATGGGTTAATATACGATATTTGTTTTTCTTTTTCTGACTTACTTCACTCTGTATGACAGTCTCTAGATCCATCCACGTCTCAACAAATGACCCAATTTCGTTCCGTTTTATGGCTGAGTAATATTCCACTGTATATATGTACCACATCTTCTTTATCCATTTGTCTGTCAATGGGCATTTAGGTTGCTTCCATGACCTGGCTATTGTAAATAGTGCTGCAATGAACATTGGGGTGCATGTGTCTTTTTGAATTACGGTTTTCTCTGGGTATATGCCCAGTAGTGGGGTTGCTGGATCATATGGTAATTCTATTTTTAGTTTTTTAAGGAACCTCCATACTGTTCTCCATAGTGGCTGTATCAATTTACATGCCCACCAACAGTGCAAGAGGGTTCCCTTTTCTCCATACCCTCTCCAGCATTTGTTGTTTGTAGATTTTCTGATGATGCCCATTCTAACTGGTGTGAGGTGATACCTCATTGTAGTTTTGATTTGCATTTCTCTAATAATTAGTGATGTTGAGCAGCGTTTCATGTGCTTGGCCATCTGTATGTCTTCTTTGGAGAAATGTCTATTTAGGTCTTCTGCCCATTTTTGGATTGGGTTTGTTTTTTTTAATATTGAGCTTCATGAGCTGTTTATATATTTTGGAGATTAACCCTTTGTCTGTTGATTCGTTTGCAAATATTTTCTCCCATTCTGAGGGTTGTCTTTTCGTCTTGTTTATGGTTTCCTTTGCTGTGCAAAAGCTTTGAAGTTTCATTAGGTCCCATTTGTTTATTTTTGTTTTTATTTCCATTACTCTAGGAGGTGAATCAAAAAAGATCTTGCTGTGATTTATGTCAAAGAGTGTTCTTCCTATGTTTTCCTCTAAGAGTTTTATAGTGTCCGGTCTTACATTTAGGTCTCTAATCCATTTTGAGTTGATTTTTGTGTATGATGTTAGGGAGTGTTCTAATTTCATTCTTTTACATGTAGCTGTCCGGTTTTCCCAGCACCACTTATTGAAGAGACTGTCTTTTCTCCATTGTATATCCTTGCCTCCTTTGTCGTAGATTAGTTGACCATAGGTACGTGGGTTTATCTCTGGGCTTTCTATCCTGTTCCATTGATCTATATTTCTGTTTTTGTGCCAGTACCATATTGTCTTGATTACTGTAGCCTTTGTAGTATAGTCTGAAGTCAGGGAGTCTGATTCCTCCAGCTCCCTTTTTTTCCCTCAAGACCGCTTTGGCTATTCGGGGTCTTTTGTGTCTCCATACAAATTTTAAGATTTTTTGTTCTAGTTCTGTAAAAAATGCCATTGGTAATTTGATAGGGATTGCATTGAATCTGTAGATTGCTTTGGGTAGTATAGTCATTTTCACAATATTGATTCTTCCAATCCAAGAACATGGTATATCTCTCCATCTGTTTGTATCATCTTTAATTTCTTTCATCAGTGTCTTATAGTTTTCTGCATACAGATCTTTTGTCTCCCTAGGTAGGTTTATTCCTAGGTATTTTATTCTTTTTGTTGCAATGGTAAATGAGAGTGTTTCCTTAATTTCTCTTTCAGATTTTTCATCATTAGTGTATAGGAATGCAAGAGATTTCTGTGCATTAATTTTGTATCCTGCAACTTTACCAAATTCATTGGTTAGCTCTAGTAGTTTTCTGGTGGCATCTTTAGGATTCTCTATGTATAGTATCATGTCATCTGCAAACAGTGACAGTTTTACTTTTTCTTTTCCAATTTGTATTCCTTTTATTTCTATTTCTTCTCTGATTGCCGTGGCTAGGACTTCCAAAACTATGTTGAATAATAGTGGTGAGAGTGGACATCCTTGTCTAGTTCCTGATCTTAGAGGAAGTGCTTTCAGTTTTTCACCATTGAGAATGATGTTTGCTGTGGGTTTGTCGTATATGGCCTTTATTATGTTGAGGTAGGTTCCCTCTATGCCCACTTTCTGGAGAGTTTTTATCATAAATGGGTGTTGAATTTTGCCAAAAGCTTTTTCTGCATCTATTGAGATGATCATATGGTTTTTATTCTTCAATTTGTTAATATGGTGTATCACATTGATTGATTTGCGTATATTGAAGAATCCTTGCATCCCTGGGATAAATCCCACTTGATCATGGTGTATGATCCTTTTAATGTGTCGTTGGATTCTGTTTGCTAGTATTTTGTTGAGGATTTTTGCATCTATATTCATCAGTGATATTGGTCTGTAACTTTCTTTTTTTGTAGTATCTTTGTCTGGTTTTGGTATCAGGGTGATGGTGGCCTCATAGAATGAGTTTGGGAGTGTTCCTTCCTCTGCAATTTTTTGGAAGAGTTTGAGAAAGACGGGTGTTAGCTCTTCTCTAAATGTTAGATAGAATTCACCTGTGAAGCCATCTGGTCCTGGACTTCTGTTTGTTGGAAGATTTTTAATCACAGTTTCAATTTCATTACTTGTGATTGGTCTGTTCATATTTTCTATTTCTTCCTGGTTCAGTCTTGGAAGGTTATACTTTTCTAAAAATTTGTCCATTTCTTCCAGGTTGTCCATTTTATTGGCATAGAGCTGCTTGTAGTAGTCTCTTAGGATGCTTTGTATTTCTGCGGTGTCTGTTGTAACTTCTCCTTTTTCATTTCTAATTTTATTGATTTGAGTCCTCTCCCTCTTTTTCTTGATGAGTCTGGCTAATGGTTTATCAATTTTGTTTATCTTCTCAAAGAACCAGCTTTTAGTTTTATTGATCTTTGCTATTGTTTTCTTTGTTTCTATTTCATTTATTTCTGCTCTGATCTTTATGATTTCTTTCCTTCTGCTAACTTTGAGTTTTGTTTGTTCTTCTTTCTCTAGTTCCTTTAGGTGTAAGGTTAGATTGTTTATTTGAGATTTTTCTTGTTTCTTGAGGTAGGCTTGTATAGCTATAAACTTCCCTCTTAGAACTGCTTTTGCTGCATCCCATAGGTTTTGGGTCGTCGTGTTTTCATTGTCATTTGTCTCTAGGTATTTTCTGATTTCCTCTTTGATTTCTTCAGTGATCTGTTGGTAATTTAGTAATGTATTGTTTAGCCTCCATGTGTTTGTGTTTTTTACGTTTTTTTCCCCTGTAATTCATTTCTAATCTCATAGTGTTGTGGTCAGAAAAGATGCTTGATATGATTTCAGTTTTCTTAAATTTACTGAGGCTTGATTTGTGACCCAAGATGTGATCTATCCTGGAGAATGTTCCATGCGCACTTGAGAAGAAAGTGTAATCTGCTGTTTTTGGATGGAATGTCCTATAAATATCAATTAAATCTATCTGGTCAGGCTTCCCTCGTGGCGCAGTGGTTAAGAGTCTGCCTGCCAATGCAGGGGACATGGGTTCGAGCCCTGGTCTGGGAAGATCCCACATGCCGCGGAGCAACTAAGCCCGTGAGCCACAACTACTGAGCCTGTGCGTCTGGAGCCTGTGCTCCGCAATGGGAGAGGCCGCAACAGTGAGAGGCCCTCGCACCGCGATGAAGAGTGGACCCCACTCGCTGCAACTGGAGAAAGCCCTCGCACAGAAATGAAGACCCAACACAGCCAAAATAAATAAATAAATAAATAAATTTATTAAAAAAAAAAATCTATCTGGTCTATTGTGCCATTTAAAGCTTCTGTTTCCTTATTTATTTTCATTTTGGATGATCTGTCCATTGGTGTAAGTGAGGTGTTAAAGTCCCCCACTATTATTGTTTTACTGTCGATTTCCTCTTTTATAGCTGTTAGCAGTTGCCTTATGTATTGAGGTGCTCCTGTGTTGGGTGCATATATATTTATAATTGTTATATCTTCTTATTGGATTGATCCCTTGATCATTATGTAGTGTCCTTCCTTGTCTCTTGTAACATTCTTTATTTTAAAGTCTATTTTATCTGATATGAGTATTGCTACTCCAGCTTTCTTTTGATTTCCATTTGCATGGAATATCTTTTTCCATCCCCTCACTTTCAGTCTGTATGTGTCCCTAGGTCTGAAGTGGGTCTCTTGTAGACAGCATATTAGATGGGTCTTTTTTTGTGTCCATTCAGCAAGCCTGTGTCTTGTGGTTGGAGCATTTAATCCATTCATGTTTAAGGTAATTATCGATATGTATGTTCCTATGACCATTTTCTTAATTGTTTTGGGTTTGTTTTTGTAGGTCCTTTTCTTCTCTTGTGTTTCCCCTTAGAGAAGTTCCTTTAGCATTTGTTGTAGAGCTGGTTTGGTGGTGCTGAATTCTTTTAGCTTTTGCTTGTCTGTAAAGCTTTTGATTTCTCCATCGAATCTGAATGAGATCCTTGCCAGGTAGAGTAATCTTGGTTGTAGGTTCTTCCCTTTCATGACTTTAAGTATATCATGCCACTCCCTTCTGGCTTGTAGAGTTTCTGCTGAGAAATCAGCTGTTAACCTTATGGGAGTTCCCTTGTATGTTATTTGTCGTTTTTCCTTTGCTGCTTTCAATAGTTTTTCTTTGTCTTTAATTTTTGCCAATTTGATTACTATGCGTCTCGGCGTGTTTCTCCTTGGGTTTATGCTGTATGGGACTCTCTGCGCTTCCTGAACTTGGGTGGCTATTTCCTTTCCCATGTTAGGGAAGTTTTTGACTATAATCCCTTCAAATATTTTCTCTGGTCCTTTCTCTCTTTTCCTTCTGGGACCCCTATAATGCGAATGTTGTTGCATTTAATGTTATCCCAGAGGTCTCTTAGGCTGTCTTCATTTCTTTCCATCCTTTTTTCTTTATTCTGTTCTGCAGCAGTGAATTCCACCATTCTATCTTCCAGGTCACTTATCCGTTTTCTGCCTCAGTTCTTCTGCTATTGATTCCTTCTAGTGTAGTTTTCATTTCAGTTATTGTATTGTTCATCTCTGTTTGTTTGTTCTTTAATTCTTCTAGGTCTTTGTTAAACATCTCTTGCATCTTCTCGATCTTTGCCTCCATTCTTTTTCCGAGGTCCTGGATCATCTTCACTATCATTATTCTGAATTCTTTTTCTGGAAGGTTGCCTATCTCCACTTCATTTAGTTGTTGTTCTGGGGTTTTATCTTGTTCCTTCATCTGGTACATAGCCCTCTGCCTTTTCATCTTGTCTATCTTTCTGTGAATGTGGTTTTTGTTCCATAGGCTGCAGGGTTGTAGTTCTTGCTTCTGCTGTCTGCCCTCTGGTGGATGAGGCTATCTAAGAGGCTTGTGCAAGTTTCCTGATGGGAGGGACTGGTAGCGGGGAGACCTGACTGTTGCTCTGGTGGGCAGAGTTTAGTAAAACTTTAATCCGCTTGACTGTTGATGGGTGGGGCTAGGTTCCCTCCCTGTTGGTTGTTTGGCCTGAGGCAACCCAACACTGGAGACTACCTGGGCTCTTTGGTGGGGCTAATGACGGACTCTGGGAGGGCTCACGCCAAGGAGGACTTCCCAGAACTTCTGCTCCCAGTGTCCTTGTCCTCACAGAGAGACACAGCCACCCCCCACCTCTGCAGGAGACCCTCCAACACTAGCAGGTAGGTCTGGTTCAGTCTCCCCTGGGGTCACTGCTCCTTCCTGGGTCCTGATGTGCACACTACTTTGTGTGTGCCCTCCAAGAGTGGAGTCTCTGTTTCCCCCAGTCCTGTCAAAGTCCTGCAATCAAATCCCACTATCCTTCAAATTCTGATTCTCTAGGAATTCCTCCTCCCGTTGCTGGACCCCCAGGTTGGGAAGCCTGACGTGGGGCTCAGAACCTTCACTCCAGTGGGTGGACTTCTGTGGTATAAGTGTTCTCCAGTCTGTGAGTCACCCAGCCAGCAGTTATGGGATTTGATTTTACTGTGATTGCGCACCTCCTACCGTCTCATTGTGGCTTCTCCTTTGTCTTTGGATGTGGGGTATCTTTTTTGGTGAGTTCCAGTGTCTTCCTGTTGATGATTGTCCAGCAGCTAGTTGTGATTCTGGTGTTCTCACAAGAGGGAGTGAGAGCACGTCCTTCTACTCCGCCATCTTGGTTCAGGGCCTGCCCTCAAGGTCTTAAGGCATAGTTGAGACAGTAAGTTCATGCCAGATGAAGAGAAGGGCTATGTATAACTACAGCAGAGAGAGACGCTAGAATATGGGGGCGGGGGAGCAATTAGGGGGCTGGTGCTTGGGGCCCAGTGGTCAGGGAGGGGGACGCCAAGGAGGGGTCATGCCAGCTCAGCAGCGAAGGTGACAGAAGCAAGGAGAAGAGCTTCCCACAGTATATGCAAAGGCCCTGAGAAGGCCGCGGGCTTGGCCTGCCCCAGGCCCTGAAGGAGGATGTGCACAATGGGCCCTGTGAGGAGGTGTGGTGTACTCCAAGAGAACTACACGACTTTCCCAATTTACCTTTTTTTAAAAAATTAATTAATTAATTTATTTTTGGCTGCATTGAGTCTTCATTGCTGCGCGTGGGCTTTCTCTAGTTGTGGCGAGCGGGGGCTACTCTTCGTTGCGGTGTGCAGGCTTCTCATTGTGGTGGCTTCCCCCCAATTTATCTTGACAGAAATCCAGGGAACGTGTTGGAATGGATACTAAGGGTGGGATAAGGTTGGAAGGAACATAATGTTGGGTCAGGGCAAATTTATTGATAGGGGCTCACTAAGCAGAGATTCTGGGTTTAATGATATAGCTTGGGGGATCAGAAAGGGCTCGAATGGTTTGGTTGGTTGGTTGGCTGAAACATGGACCAAAAAGTGGCCAACACTGAATGAGCTGTAATGCCAGACTTGCCTTGGTTCAATGGAAGGAGGGATCCAAAGCCTTAGGGAGACTGGAAAGTTAGAGTGGGTCTGTCATTTAGGACCTGCTCTCCCACCTTGGAGGATCCAGACAGCACACCTCTCACCACGATTGTGAGGAAAATTTGTGCGCGGAGCCCCAGCATCGTAGAAGCGCTCTGTGATCACTCTTCTCTGTAGGCCAGGAATTACAGGAGACCTGCTGCCACTGAACCAGAAGACTGAAATTCACGGGGGTCACTGGATCCCGGGGTGACAGGACCACGTGGCGGCTCTCAGTGACCAAAGGCAAGGGAGCGGTGCTCACTGTGATGGCCAGCAGAGGCAAAGCGGCCGTCAGAATAGTCTGATTCCCACAGAATTACAGCGTCGGCCAGTGGGGCGGGGTGCTCCTGGAAGTGAAATAGATCGGAAGCCTGCTGAATTCTCACTTGATCTTAATGAGCAGAAGAGTTCTAGGTCAAGTGAGCAAGAGTATAACTTGAGTCATAAAGACAGTCATGACCCCTCATTTAATTCCCAGGCTTGAGCCAGTTTACATGCCCAGAACACCTTGAATGAACCAGAGGCGGGACCCCTCGAGGAAGGACCCTGCTATATCACCAAAAATTTAGATTGTTAATCTTTCTCCCAGCCTTCTCCAAAGTGACCTATACCAGGGCCACTGTGCATTAGGGAAAGGGAAGTAATCAGACATTTTGGGGACTACTGGACACTGGCTCTGGACTGATACCAATTCCAGGACACACAAACTGTGTCAAGTAGGGGCTTATGGAGACCCGGTGGTCAATGGAGTTTTAGCTCAGGTCCATTTCACAGTGGGTCTAGTGGGTCCCCAAACCCATCTTGTGGTTATTCCTCCAGTTCTGAGTGCATGATTGGAACAGACCTACTCAGCAGCTGGGAGCACCCCACATGGGGCAGAGTGGAGCCTGCAGGTGTGAAGGCAGAGGTGGTCAGATGAGGTTGGTGTGGCTGGGGAGGGAGGAGGGAGAGGCCAGTGCTGCCCCTTCCCTGACCCCCAGCCACAGGTCAGGAGTCTCTGCTGTGGCACAGGGTCACTGTGCAGGGGCTGCTGGCTCACCTGCTGGGCCTTGGTGGGCCTCCGGCTTACTTCTCAACCTTGGGTGGTGCACATAACCTTCCCCTGTCTGGGGAACCCAGCCTGTCTCCTTGTTGGGTGAGGGCACGGGAAAGCCATGGGGGGTGGGGCAGGAAGGTGGCGTAGATGCATGGATTCTGAGTGCATGTTGCTCTATGAGTTAGACCTGAGCCACTGATCAGGGCAAGGTATGTGGCGGGTGGGAGGGGTCAGCACTGACAAAGCACCAAGGAGGCCAATGCGGAGGAGCCCCATTCAGGAGGGGCTTCCTGCAGCTCATCCCCTCCCCACAGTGCGGCAGCCTCCTTGTCTAGAAAACCTCTCCATCTCTGCCCTGCTGGGGGCCAGCACTGATTGCAGCTGCTAGAAAATCCCCCTGGGGTTGCAGAGAACCCTGTGTTTCCAGCTCGTATCTCTGACCAACCTCCCCTCTGTGTCCCAAGCTGGTCACCGGCTGAAGTGGAGCCTAGTCACTTGGGGTCATTACTGGCCCTGGGGCACTGTCCCAGCCCAGCCTGTGGCCTGCCCACGCCAAGTCTAGCAGCCAGCTTTGGCCCAGGGCAAGCCCACTGTAAGTGAGCAGTTATTGAGTGCTTAGTGTGTCTTCATGGGCATCACTGTGCTGAAGCTCTACCCTAACCCTGGTGGGGCAGGCACTCATTCTCCAGGAGAGGAACAGGAGGCTCAGAGAGGGGGCGGGACTTGCCTGAGACTACTCAGCCTCAGGTCCTCTCTGTCCACACCTGTCCCTTTCCTCTCTTCTTCACCCCCAATGACAAACGGTGGCTCTGGGAAGGTCATGACCACTTGTTGAGTGTAGTCTGATGTCAGCAGGCATGTTGAAGGTGGCTAGGGGTGGGGAGGGAGCCAGCTGAATGGTCAGCAGGAATCTCTGGGCCCCAGGGCCAGGATGGACCTTGGACTTTGCTCACCTCTCCCAGCACTCCTGGCTCTGCATACTGGCCCAGAGGGCTCCCAGAGCGTGAACTTGGCCCAAGAGCAGGCTGGCCTCCTCCTGCAAACTGGGCCAATGTGTCCAGGCCATGCCCCTGGGGCTGCGTCTCTGGGCTCAGACCTGTAGCAGGGTTGGCTGGAAGATCTGCTGGTGCCCAGGTGGGCTGGGGCTGGGGCCGGTGAGACTGGTAAGGGAGCTGTGAGTAGCAGTGCCTGGCTGCCTGCACCCCAGGGGCCCCATGCTCATTTGTACATGGTGGTTAACTGGGAGGGGTGGGAGCTGGCAAGCAGTGTCCTTGGAGAAGGGGAGTGAGGAGGGTGAGCCCCAGGACCCCGAGGTCCCATCACATCGCGAGCCTGGAAATGGATGGCCCCCGGGCAGTGTCTCTGCCAAGGGCTGGATGGAATCATGTCACCCACCCCTCCCCCCGCTGCTGGGTTACATCATAACCTCTGGCCTGCAGCCCCAGTTGCTTCTTGAGAAACAAAAGGCTCTTTGAGAGCCCATCCCCCTCTGCTCCCCACCCGTGCCCCCTTCCTTGCCAGGTGGAGCCCCTAGGACACAGCCTTTGGAGCCAAGTGTTGCATTTGGGAGCAGAGAGCTCCTGGTGCTCTGCCGACACCAGCCAACAGCAGCCAGCAGGCCCAGGCACAGCACGGCAGGGCAGGGCACCTTGGGCAGGGGACCAGTGGGAGAAAGAAGAAATCTGTCTGGGACTCTGCTGATCCCCAGCCTGGAGGCAGGGACCGGCTCAGAAGGGAGCTCAATAAACGCGGAACAGACAAGTGAATTGACAATGACTGGGACTTTCGCTCATCCAAGGCCTTCCTTTCTTCTGAGTGACAATTGCCAGGGAAAGCCGTGACCCTGGGGGGAGTGCTGCTCGGGGCAGGTCCTGTGGGTAGGTCCCAGGACCCCCTGACCTCATGCGGGCACGTGGGCCGGGCCGGCAAGTGGAAGTGGCAGCCCGGAGAAGTCAGCGGTCACCGCCAAGTCATCCACCGTGCCCCCACCCCCATACAAGGCCCTGGTAGGGGGCCTAGCGCTATGACCCCCTTCTGAGTCAACCGGTCCTCAAGGCCCCCTCGTCTGCAAGTGGGCCTAGGGACCGTGTGCAGGACGGACCAGCAGGGGCCGCTCAGGCCCCAGGAGCGCTGGGGCCTGAGCGGGTGCTGCAGTTCCCCGTGGCGCCGCCGGGGGCGCTGCGGCGACAGCTCTGACGGTCTGGGCGGGTCCCTGCGCCCAGCTCCCCCCACGCCGCGCCCCTTCCCGTGACCCCCACTCGGGCCGGGTCCTCGCGCCCTAACCACATCTCGCGCCCCAGTGGCCTCGCACCCCAGGCCGGCTCCGCGTCCCCTAATCCTCGCCGTCCCGCGCCCCGGCCCCAGCCCGACCCGGTGCCCCTCGCGACGCCCGCGGCCCACCCTGTCCCAGCCCAGCCCCGCGCCCCGGCAGCGCTTCCCCGCGGCACCCAGTGGTCGGCGCCGGCATCACCTGGCCCCCAGGTCGCGCCCACCCAACATGCCAGTGCCCGGCACACAGGCCGAGGCCTCTTGGCGTCCGAGGGTGCGGCGGCCGGTGATGGTGGGGCCGCATCTGGTGGGCTTCAAGACGGTGACTAGTGCGGGGCGAGCAGTCCGAGGCCGGAGTCAGCAGGAGCGGGACAGAGCTGGGGGCTGGGGGAAGGTGGAGACAGGACGCTCCCAGCCCCAGCCAAGGCTCAGCCCCTTCTCCAG
Source organism: Balaenoptera ricei (assembly GCF_028023285.1). Classification (NCBI taxonomy): domain Eukaryota; kingdom Metazoa; phylum Chordata; class Mammalia; order Artiodactyla; family Balaenopteridae; genus Balaenoptera; species Balaenoptera ricei. Next base: position 52,046,676 of record NC_082653.1, on the reverse strand, counting down.
GGCAGCTGGGTGGGACCCGCCTGCTCTGATGCCCCCAACCTCCTCTGGCTGTGGCCCTTCCACGCCTTCACTGTACCTGCTGCCACCCTGGCCCACCCCGGGGGCACCAAGTCCTGGAGTTCCACTTCCCATGCATCTTTGCCCACTTCTCTCCCCCACAATAGTGACAGCTCTCAGCTGTCCCAACCGGTGTGGTCTTTGCAAAATAATCATCAGACCAGGTAACTTCCCTCAGGGGTTCCCACTGGCTCTGCTTGCTGAGGCTCCACAGAACCATCCCCCCCACTGTCTTGATTTCCCACTCCACAAATGACAGCAGTGTTTTTTTTTAAAAAATCATAACTGTGTTGTTTTTATTACCCACAGTCCCTGCACCCAAACCCCTGCACCTGGGCCTCTAGGCCAGCCAGAGTCCATTCTAGAATGGGGTAATCTCGTTCCCTACCCCAAACACGGAGCCCTGAAGGGGTGCTGCCCAAGGTAGCATCAGGTGAATGTGCATCAAACTTCTGCTCGCTCCCTCTGCAGGGGCTGCACAGTCTCAGGATGAGTGAACCACACATCTGCATGAGTGAATCTGTGCCCTGGTGGATGCAGGAACCCCAGGACCACCTGTCACTCTACCCTGGCCCTGGGCACTAGGGCTCTGCTTAAGGAGCTTAGGGGCAAGAAGCCCAGGGAAGACAGTTGGTGGGCCTCCCAAGCAGACAGGAGGGGAGGCTGCTGGGGAGGGGACTGAGGGTTACCTGTCTATAAGCTCCTTCCACCCCAGCCCCTCAGCACCCCCAGCACCTGTCTCTAGGCGTGATTTGTTCCTTGTAAAACCGTGGAGAGTATCCATGGTTCAGCCCCTGGTTTCATGTCTTATCATGTTTCATCTCCAACTAGGACGTTTACAAGCTCCTCTTGGCTGCAAAGGGCTTGGCGGCTGCACTGCTGGAGGCTGGAGCAGAGACGAGGCGGGCACTGTGGGCTCTGCCCCGCCTCACCCCGAGATGCAGTCTGCCTGTGGCCCTGGGCTCCCCATCCCATCTCCGACTGCAGTGGCTTTTTGGTCCCTTAGTCTCAAGAGTGTGAGGTTTTTTGTACCTCATCTCTGAGACTGGAGCCCCTGGGGTGTGTCTGGAAGTTGGGGGAGGACAGGGAAGCTAGAGTCAGAGGAAGGACAGTGCTGACCGGTATAGGGGACAAGGATGGAGTCATTGTTCTCTGAGGAGGGGGTGGGAGTCAATTTTGAAGGTCCTGTTGTCAGAGCAGGAAGCCTGCCGCTTAGGGAGGGGTCTGGTGGGGAGCAGGGCAGAGTGCCAGGCACCTGCCCCAAGATGCTCGGCCCTGGGCTCTGGGTTCTGGGTCTTCCTGAGCCCCAGCTGAACAAGACTGGCTGCATACCTGTCTGTATGTCTGTCTGGCCAACTGTGGGCATGGGGTGTTTCTCCTGGAATTGCGGTGGGATGGAGTGTGGCCCTCCGTGGGGATACTGTTCACTGGCTGTGCTGGCCGTACACCTGTGAGTAGGTCACTCGTGTGCAGGGAGGTTCAAACTTGGGGCTCTCCACACTGGGTGGGGGACAGTGGCTGGGGCCGGGCAGCAGATCTCTGAACCCCACTCCTGCCTCTGTGTGTGTGTGTGTGTGTGTGTGTGTGTGTGTGTGTATACGCCCGTGGTCGTGTGCCCTCTGCAGAGCGTGGGGTTCCTGAGCCTGCGCCGGGTCCCTTGCTCCTGACAGAATGTGCTCACAGTCAGCTTGCAGTCCATGGGGACCCTCACCAGGGCACAGGCGGACAGACCTGGCCACAGAGCCCCAGTGGCTTAATGTGGAGCCTCTTAGATGATTCCCAGCCTTCCTCATGATGCCAAGAGGCTCCCACGCCCAGAGGCCTGGCGTGGGGCTGTGAAGCTAGAGGAGGTGGGGATGGGGTGGGGACAGAGGGAGTCCTGTTTCTGTCTGACCCTCCTTTCTTCCCCCTGTAGACTCACCTTGGGTATAAAGGCTGTTACCAGCCCTCCTCTTTGCAGGGCTGGGACTGCCAGCCTAGAAGGATTGTTGTAAATTGAGCTGGGCCAGGCTGGTGGGTGGGAAGCAATTTGCAGGCCCAGTTATGCATCCTGGGAACCCGGAGCCCTGCCCTCTCCTGGAGAAGCAGGGACCTGTGGCAAACGGCCCTCTGTCTGTGCTGAGCCCTCCAGGAAGACCCAAGGGAAAGGAGTGAGGGCGGCTGGAAGGAAGCTGGGGGCCATCCCTGTGCAGGAGAGGGGTCCGGCTCCTTCTGGCAAACCCTGGAGCCCTAGGCAGGCTCCGTGCATGTGTGTGACCGCTCAGGGTGGCTGGGGAAGCCCTCACTCCTCTCCACTCCTTGCCAAGGGGCCATTCATATGTCCTTCCTGATGCTGGAAATATTGTCTGCCCTGGCAAACCCTTGTGTCCCACGGTGTCCCCACGTCTAGCTGGTCACCAGGAATAAGACCCTGGATTCCAGCAAGCCAGGCTGGCTGGACACCTTGAGACTAGGGAGGCCTTTCCTCTGCAGCCTGGACCCCCAGGAGGATGAATTATGAAGTACTTAGGTCTTTCAGGGTGGGAGCAGCTTCAGGGCACCCCTTCTTGTGCCAGGGTCACTGTCACATGTCCACTACCTCCTTATCATAAAGAGCTTAGAAGCCAGGCACCCAAAGAGGTGGGGGCTGGTGTCATCTTTGTTTTATAAAGTAGGAAAATGAATCTCAGAGAGGCTGGATACCTGCTGAGGTCACCTGCTAGGAGGGGTAGAGCTGGGATTGAATCAGCCTTCATCGCCTAAAAAGTTCTTGCTGTCAGCTTTGTACTGTGCTGCACGACGCCCCCGCTCCCCATGGCCTCCTGGCCCCCTTGTTCCCTACCAGGCTGAACTGGGCTCTGGGGGTAGGTGGGTAGACGTCTCTTAGGGGTCCCTCCCCAGGAGGAAATTGCATCCTCTATGTGCTCCGGCGAATCCGGCATCTCAAGTGGAAAAATCCCACACCAATCAAGGACAGCTGGGCCTGCCCTCGGCCACAGCCCCCTCCCCTCGGCTCCCCTTGCAGGCTGAGGAATCCCAGCAGGCTGTGGGAGTGGGTCTGGGGGGTAAGGGTGTGGTTCTAAGGGAGGAAGTTTCTGGAAGGCCCGAATGTGTGAAATCTCCCCCAGCTGTCCCCCACAGAGGGAGGGACTGCACGGTGTTATTAATCATTTTCCAGAGTGGGACAGCTGCTTGCACACCCTGCGATGCTGTGGGGGCCTAGGCTGGGGGTGCCCACCCTGCGGAGGGGACAGGCTGGGAAGGAGGTGGAGAGGGGCGTGGGAGAGGGGTCCACACCTAGACTCTCTCAGACATACACACAGAGTCAGTTACTCAGTCACTCAACAAACATTCATAAGCACTCAACATGCTTAGGCATGGAGCCACAGCAGGGCTCAAGACTGACCCCATCCCTGCCCTTGCAGAGCTCATGGGTAGGTGGAGGAGATAGATGGGGATCAAAATCACCCACAGGGAAATAATTAGAGTATGCGAAGGAGACACATAGCTGGGTAGCTGGGTCATGGATCTGTGAGGCCAGGCTGGGCCTTCCTCCCACCATGACCTTGCTCCTCAGGACTCCCTTCCTAGACCTGCCCTCTCTGATCCCCTCTGCTCTGGCCCCCCTTGTCATCTCCCCCAGGGATGGTGCGTATGTGACCCAGCAGCCTGCGCAGCTCAGTCCACCTCCTCTCCCACATTCTCCCTGTTCCTTCCTGGATGCCACATCAGACCCGACTTATTTGCACATCTGATGGCTGGCCTAAGGAGGGACCTCTGCCTGGCCATCCTGCATGGGGGTCCAGACAAGGTAAAAGGGGAATTGAAATTGGGCCATGTGGAGCCCTCGAAGCTGAGGGGCCCCAGGGGAGATCAGGCTGGGCAGAAGGGCCTGGCTGACACCTGTTTTCTCTTGACAGGAGGCGCGACCAGACAGGGCAGGAGTTGAGCCACCCTCTCAGGGCACAGGGACAGCCACCCACCCTGTGCCCCCATGGCCTGGTCTCTTTTGGGGCCCCAAAGTGACTTTTCACCTTGTGGCTCAGAGAGGGGGATTCACTGCCTCTAGGTCACACAGCGGGGAGCTGGGGCTGGACTCTGATGGCAAAGCAGGGCAGAGGCAGAGTGGAGGAGCCACTCAGACATCCTGGGGAGGAGGGAAGGCAGCAGCTCTGGGGGTGAGGAGCATGGAGATGTAGATTCTGAAATTCCCAGATTTAACCTTCAAAAGGACTCATCATAAAAGGCTAAATGTAGTTACCGTCTACCCAGCAATTCCACTCCTAGGTATATACCCAAGAGAAATGAAATGTATGTCCACAAAAGAACTTGTAAATCAACATTCACAGCAGCATGATCCTCAATAACCAAAAGGTGGATAAAACCGAAGTGTCCATTGACTGATGAATAGATAAACAGAATGTGATCCATCCATACAGTGGAATATTTTTCAGCCCTAAAAAGGAATGAAGCATTGACACACACACTACAACATAAATGATCCTTGAACACACTATGCTGAGTGAAAGAAGCCAGTTGCTAAAGGCCACATAATGTATGATTCCACTTATATGAAATGTGGAGAAGAGACAAATTCACAGAGACAGAAAGTGGATTAGTGGTTGCCAGGGGCTGGGGGAGGGGAGAACAGGGAGTGACTGCTAACGGGTATGGGATTTCTTTTTGGGGTGATGAATATGTTCTGAAATTTATTGTGGTGATGGTTGTACAACACTGTGGATATACTGAAAGCCATTGAATTTGAGAAACTAAATGGCTGAATTGCATGTTATGGGAATTGCATTTCAATGAAGCTCTTCCTTCAGAGTCAAGTTTCTATTTTAGGGACCAGAGGTTTGGGCTGGTAGGAGCCTGAGGCCATGTGCTAGAGAAAGATGAGGCTGGGACCCACTCCCCAGGGATGAGCCCCGGCTCTACCCCGTTCCTCCTCCTCACTACCCCCATCCCATCACTATGCTCTCTGCTACTGGGCCTTTCCCCAGCTGACTGGGATGCTGTCCTGCTCCTTGCCTGACAATCACCTACTCTAGAAAGCCTTCTTCAGCCTCTCTCTCTCCACTCCCATCCTTCCACTGGCTTGTCTCTATTGAGTGCCTATCAGGTACCAGGCTCTGTGAGGTACACTGGTGAACAAACTTCCCAAGGCTGCCATCGTGGATGTCCTCAGATTTGCACCCACCCCTCACCTGAGAACCAGATGGTGGGTGGAGAGAGGGGATCAGATACCAAACACCAAGCTGACTCTTGTCCTGGACCTCACTCCCCCACCCCCAGCATGTTTGGTGTCCTGCTGTTCTTGGTAAGTTCTTCCTGGAAAGTCCTCAAGGTGTATCTGTGTGTGTGAGTGTGTGTGTGTGAGTGTGTGTGTGTGTGTGTGTGTGTGTGTGTGTGTGTGGTGGGGGGCGGGATTAAGGAAAAGGCATTCCCAGAAGGGAGAACAGCATGAGCAAAGGCTAGGGGGTGCCTAACCAGTGCCTGTGCTGGGCAGGGAGATGGAGGGGCCATCAGGTTTTAAAGCTGGAATTTGGAGCCCTGAGTGGTGGCTGCTGAGGCTGTGGGTGGGTGCTGCAGGTGGAGTGGGTGGCTCTAAGGAGAACCAGACTGTCTGGAACAAATCCTGTTTTAAGCTAGACCAGAAGAAGAACTTCCTGTGACCCTGCATGTGCCGGCATGCACCCCAGACAGCACTGTGCCAACACCCCACAGACGGGGCTCCTGGCTGAGTCATGCCCTAACAAGCAGATGCAGGCATGGCATCTGGGAACTGGGCTGAGGCCCTGGTCAGTGGTCTTCACCCCATTGGCTCTGCAGAGCCCTCTTCCGGCCAAGGCTACCTCTGGGTGGGTCATGGAGGCCCCTGCCCCGGGGAAGTGCTCCAGGTTGCCCTTATATCCAGATACCATTAGGCTCAGGAACAGCCCATTAACCAGCAGAAGCCAGGGCAGTAGTCTCTGGGCATTGGCTGGAGGAAGGCTGGCCTCTTCGGGGAGCCCATGCCCACCTGCACCAACCCTGAGGCCAGGAAGCCTGGGGTAGAGGCAAAGGCAGGACATGGGTTCCATTCTGTCTCTACCTGGGACTGTGCTCACCTTCTCCCAGCCAGCTCTCCTCTGACTTCTTTGTGCTGGGCTGGGGTTCAGTGAGCCTGGGGGTGCATAAAACTCCCGCAGAGTGTCCAGCGCCCAGGAGGTCTCATTACTGGGAGTGGCCCCTGAGTCTCCCTGCCCCTCAGAGGAAGCTCCTAGGACAGGACCCAGGCTCCTCCTTCTAGTTTCCCCAGCACAGGTCTCCCGAATCCTTCACATCTCCAATAGGAGCCGCTTTGCCAGCGCCAGAGATGGGTCACTGACATCCCAGGGCAACACCAGGTGGACGAGGCTGCACAAACAGACCGTGTGACATGGTAAAAAGGGTCAGAAGACTGAGGTCTGAATTTCACTGGGCCCTTGGAAAAGACGCCTGTCCTCCCTGAGCCTGTCTCCCAGACTTTAAAATGGTAATCAACTTGGCTAGTCCTCTCCAACCGCCCTGCCAGTGACCCTGATGCATGGCAATGGCAAGCCAACTCTCAGCAAGATGCGCCCCATTCCCGCCGCAGACTTCCCTCCACCTTCCCTGAACCCCTCTGCGCACTAGGGCCAGGTGCACGCGACTTCTTGGCCCACTTGGTCCTCCCGCGCACCTGCCGCGTTGCCCTCGTCCGGGAGGGGCAGCGATCGGCCCTCTGAGAGCGGGTCCTTTGGCCAGCAGCTCAGTCCTGTCACCGTCCTGCGTCCCAATCTGCCGCCGCCGCATCCCGAGCGGGCTGGGGCCTGGGGTCTCCGAGCGGGCGCGTCTGGCTAGTCACTGAGGCTCGGAGTCGTGCCGCGGCGCCCGTAGGTGCCGGCGAGTCCCGGGTGGAGCAGTGGTTCAAGCGGGGCGGGGCCTCTGGGCTGGGCGGGGCATCCCGCCCTAGCACTGGTCCCTCCCGGCTCCCAGAAGACTGGGCAGTGGGGCGCAGAGCAGAAGCCGGGCGCAAGCGGACTGAGCGCGGCGCGGGCGGGGATGTGCGCCCTCCTGCAGCCCCCGCTCCCAGGCCTGGGAGCGGTGTGGCCCCATGGCAGGTAGCGGCGGTCTGGGCGGCGGGGCAGGAGGCAGCCAGGGCGCCGGGGACGGGCCCGGGGCCGCGCTTCGGGCGCCCCGTGCGCCTCTGCTGTTCGCTGCTCTGGTGCTCGGAGCCTACTGCCTTTGCGCCCTCCCCGGCCGCTGCCCGCCGGCCGGCCGCATCCCCGCGCCGGCCCCCCCGCCCGCCGAGCCGCCCCTCGCAGCCCGCAGCCCCGGGAAGTCCGGCCTGCCGGTGGCCAGTGGCTCGGGCCGCCGGCGCTTCCCGCAGGCGCTTATCGTGGGCGTGAAGAAGGGCGGCACGCGCGCCCTGCTGGAGTTTCTGCGGCTGCACCCCGACGTCCGCGCGCTCGGCTCGGAGCCCCACTTCTTCGACAGGTGCTACGAGCGCGGCCTCGCCTGGTACCGGTGAGCGCTCGTCCCTTCCGCCCCATCGGCTTCCTGGCGGGTGCCTTCTGGGAAACCGCGTGGTGTGCCCCAGGGGTCTCACTGGGGACCCCGCGGGGCGAGGACTCCAGGCATCTTCTGGGGCTGAGACCAGCCTGCGTGGGGGCTGAGGCTTGACCGGGAGGACGCGGCCCTCCTGCAGCAGGTTTTATGGAAAAGAGGGTCGGTCACTGGCCATGGACTCCCAGAAACTTTGAAAACTCCAGGGAAAGCCCTGGTTCGGAGCTAGAGTGCGATTCCAGCTGAGAAGTAGTTTGGAGCCTGTGGGGTCTGAGGTGCTTTAGAAATGCTTCATGCTCAGTTGGCCCTCTCCCCTGCATCACTGAGGGGAGCATGTCTGAACTCTGGTCAGTTACCTTAAGAAAGGGTCTCCGGGTTCCCTGCAGCCTCCTAGAAAGTATCTGTCAACCCATTCCCCACCCCTAAGACCCCTGATCCTGGAGAGAGGAATCCTTCTCCATAGTCCTGGGCGTCTGGAGAAAGTCTGGTCTTTAGAAAGGAGGAGGGTGCCTTTGAGTCAATGCCCAGGGATGGGAGTTGGGACCCCAGCCTCATGTCATGGGGCTCTGTAGCTGCCCTGACTCCCACCCAGTATGGCCTTGGGGAGTGTGGTGGAATGTGGGGGAGCACCCAGCCACAGCTGAAGTAACCTGTCCTGGTGGCTGGTCAAACACCAGCCCCTCCCTGCCGAGGTTAGCACCGAAGGATGAGTGTGAGGCCCTGCCCTCTGCCTCTGTCAGTCGGGCACAAGCCTGCCTCAGCGCCCTATCCCTTCCTTCGGGGAAATGAGGGCTTACAGATGGAGGGTGAGTCACCCCACTCCCCACAGCACCAGCCTCATCCCCAAGCTTGGGCCAAGCCCCTAAGGGCCAGAGAGGACCCTGCCCAAGGTCACCTGGTGAATTAGTGGTGAGTGGGGGGGTGGCAGGACTGAGACTTTTTACCTCCAGGTTTACCAGTTTTTCTGTACCCAGATTCCACCCTGCCCCCCTCCCCCACCTTGTTATCTTTGCTTTTTTGCATCAAAATTACTTATGGGTTTGGAGGGTTCCCACTGAGAACAGGGGGTTCTGGCTCATGAACTCTGAAGGGTTGCTGCTGTCAGAGGTCTAGGGAAGTTGTGTGGTGATGGGGGAGGTGAGTCCATCCCTGGACCCGACTGTCTGAATCCCTGCATTCTCAGCACTCAGGGAGAGACCACTACCCCACTCTGACAGTGCTTCAGCATCTGAAAGCATCCCTAATTCCTCACTTCTGTGCAGAGGAAGAAGAGGAGGAGGGGAGAAGGAGGGGGGAAGGGGGAGGATGGGGAAGGGGAAGGACACACTGTTAACCATAGTGCAAATTTCAGAGCTCACTACTGACCCCATAAGCTGGGCTAATGAGGGGCTGCAGGAGAGTCTAGAATTGGGTTTAGACCTAAAAAGGCTCCCAAAGAGCCAGGGATCCTGAGAGCCCATCCAGGCCCTCCCTGGGCACATGCTCCAGCTCTGGGGGACTGGTCTGGGGAGCCTAAGGGGCCTGAGAGGAAGCCAGCTGGACCCAGATTCGGGGTCAGATCCTCAGCACAGGGGAGGGGCTCTTGGGACATTGGTGTCCCTGAGGCCGGAGATGGGAGTGGGATGATTCAGCAGCCTGTTTAAGTCTGGTAGAGCAGACTTTCTCCTTCCTCAGCCCAGCCACCGCACTGGGGGGAGGGGTGGTGCAGAGGAGGCAGAGGGTCAGGTCCATGGCTTCCGCCCCTTTAATCCGGAGCTGTCCCTCGGGGCTGGCTAGTGCTGACCCTTCACTGGCTGGTGCGGGGCTGAGCTTCTGGAGTGCGTGTGTCCACATGCCTTACAAGGGACGAGGCCGTGCGCTGATGTGTGTGCACATGGGCGTGGTGTTGCTCACAGGCACCTGTGCCTCTGAACCTGACTGTCCTTCCAACCAGCCGTGAGTGTGCAGTGAACCTCTGAAAATGCCCACTGCTGCCTGTTTCCCCAGCTGCAAAGAGGACGCCCAGCCCCCGGGCAGGGAGGGTCTGGTGGCCTTGTCTGCTCTCAGGACCCTGGGCCCAGCCTCCAGAGCCTGTTCTTGGTGGAGGTGTGGGGCGGTGAGTAAAGGAGCAGTGACCAGTGCCCCCAGTTGACTTTCTGAGACACCTGTTCCCACTGGGCTGTGACCAGGCAGTGACTCTGGCCCTTCCCTTGGCCTTGGCAGGGGTGCTGGGCTGCTCAAAGTTGACCTTGGCCAAACCGGTCCCCCTCTCTGGGCCTCAACTCATCCCTCAGTCTCTTGAGGATCCTCCTTCTTGGGGACCGTGACCCCCAAGTGTCCCCAAGCTCACACAGCATTTGTTCATCTAGTCACTGACTCATTGAGCACCTTCTGTTTGACAGGTGCTGGGGTCACACAGACAAACACCCCCAAGTCTCAGTTCAGAAGGGGGTACCCTGTCTGGGGGCAGGTGGGGGCTGTACTTTGACCTTAGTATTTTGGAAAAGCACAGAGACCAGGAGGGATGCAGGTAGGGCAACCCCCTTGGCTCCTGACACTGTGTTGTTCCAGACAGGAACCATAGCTGGTTTCTGCTGAGTCCCAGGCCCCGCTGGATGAGGCCCAGGCGAGGTGCAGGATAGGGGGGTGGGGGTGGGGCTGAGACAGAGGAGGGAGAGTCGCCTGGGGCTGGATGGAAGCCGCAGGGAAATGCAGACCAGATGAGCAGGGAGGGAGTGTCCGCAGAGCAACTTGTCAGATGTTTGCCGTGTGGGGGTCAGAGTCCTGTTCCTCTCATCCTCTCCCCAGTCTCTCCCACCCCCAAGAAGCCCCCATCCCCACCCTCCTCTGTGTCTGGCTGGCTGGGGACAGGCTTCTGAGGCCCGGGCAGGGTGAGTAATTGATCCCAAAGATCTCAGATCTCAAAGCTCGTTTGTGGCAAGAGTGGGCCTAGAAAGTCAGCCTCCCCCATCCCCGTTCCCATCCCCCTTCCACGGTGGGGCTGGGGGCACCTCCCTGACTTCCTCTCCTCTGACTTCCTTGGAGAGAAAACAGCAGTGGGTGCTAAAGTCCCTCTAATTTTTGTCAGCTTCCTTGCAGCCCCTCCCCCCAGGCAGGCATGAAGGGGTGGGGCTACTCAGAACCATGTGAGCCCAGTCTGGAGAAGGAAAGAGGGTGCTCCTGGGGTCACTGGGCACCTGGGGGAGGAAAGGGATGGGAAGGGGGTGTCAGAGGTCGGTGAGGAGGGTCCCAGAGCAGTCAGGGCTGGTTCCCTCCCTCAGGAGGGTGATGAAGGGAGGGCGGTGACTTCTGATGACGTCTGTCGGCACTGGCTTCTGTCTGTGGGTCTCAGCATCGAGGTCCAGTGCTGGGAAATCCCCCTTCTTTTGTCCTCCCTCTGTGGGAAGGGGGGTTCCCTGAGCTGGCTACCCCAGGCTGCAGTCCTGAACCTCAGCCCTTGGCCTTGTTCCCACACAAGTTCTCTTTGAACTTATTCACAGGGAGGGCTGGGTGCAATTCCCACCTGGATTCCTGGGAGCAGAAGCCAAGCCAACACCGCCTCCCAGCAGCTGCAGCCGACATCCACCCCAGCACTTCCTGCTCCGTCTCTGAGCCTCAAATGGGGCAGTGAGTGGGGTGGAAGAAGTCCCAGATTACTCCTGGGACATGGGGGGAGCAGAATTGTCTCCCATGACTTCTGTAGACCAGCTCTGCCCAGGGCCTTAGTTTGAGGGGAAGGGCAGCTTCCACAGCCGGCAGACCGTGCAGCCCACCCCACTCCCCTGAGCCAAGAGGCTGGTGTCAGGGGAGCCGGCGGCATGCCTGGGACTCATGTGTGCATGTTCTCCAGTCCCGACATCAGCACCCTCCAAGCTGAGCACCCCAACTCGTGTGCCTGTACACCTGGGTGTCCACCTGGCCTGAGCAGGAAGAGGAGACTGTCTCTCAGAAGCTCGAGTCTGGGGGTCACTAGGCTGGATGAGACCTGAATTCTGTCCTGTGTGTCACCCTCCTGGCTGGGGCCAGTCCTGAGGGCTGTCAGCGGGATTGGGGGCAGCTCCCTCAGACATGGGGGACAGAGACCCCCCCCCCCAACCCATCCCTAGCACAGAGCCTGATAGCCTCTGCCTCTGTTGACCTAGTTCCCAGCCCTCCCTCGGAGCTGTTTGCTCAGCTGGCCCTGCCGCTGCACCCTGCCCCTCCCCACCCTGTTCTACCTGGCTGGCAGGGTGGCCTCAGGATGCTACCCAGGGTCCCTGGCCTGCCTGGTTGGGGTGCTAGGATGGGCTTCCCCAGGTTTGGGGTTGTCAGGGGTCTGTCACCAGCCGACTCCCCCGGAACCTTGGGATGGGGTCAGTGCCCCCCAACCCCCACCCCTGGTCAGAATGAGAGGATTGCTCGGAAATGCTGCAGCTGCAGCCTTGCACCATGGGTTCCAAGCCGGGTCTGGGCAACCCAGGTGGCTGGGGTCTTGAGACAGATCCTCAGGCTGCCTCACTGACCTCTCCAGTGTCCTGGGCTGCGCTGTGGCTTTCAGCATTCTGGGGGGCCCAGGTCGGGGAGAATTAGCAGGGCTGCCATCAAAGGCGGGAGACGCCATACAGGGGAGGGAGTGATAGGAGGGGCAGCTGCCCACTTTTAGGGACACTTGTCAATAACTAATGGCCTAATTCATGGGACACCATCAGCCACTTAATGAAAGTGTGACTGGGGTAATTACAGTGCAGGGGCCTGTGAGGGTGGGGAGGGTGGGTGGAGCCTTGTGGGTGGCAAGTCTGGGGAGTGCTGGGTCTGGGGTGAGAGGCACAGCAGTGTCAGGGTTGGGGTGCAGTCAAGCTCTGGGAGGGGTGTGGATAGCCTTGCAGGATGGGCCCCTACTGTGAGCCTGTGCTGAGGCTGGGTGCCCTCACGGCCCACACTCCAGGCTGCCCACCCAGGCACTTAGGATGGGTGGGCCTGGTGGGGAAGGGGAGATGGGGAGCCTCGCCTGTCTTGTAGGTATAGGGCTTCCCTGGAGGAAGGGGAGGTTAGTCTTGGGCCCCTGGGGGCCGGTCTAGCATGGGAGGGCTGGAGGAGGGCCAGCACCTGCTCATGCCCCCCTCTCCACCCACCTTCCCACAGGAGCCTGATGCCCCGCACCCTGGATGGGCAGATCACCATGGAGAAGACCCCCAGCTATTTCGTGACCCGGGAGGCCCCACGCCGCATCCACGGCATGTCCCCGGCCACGAAGCTGATCGTGGTCGTGCGGAACCCCGTGACCCGGGCCATCTCTGACTATGCGCAAATGCTCTCCAAGACACCGGGCCTGCCCAGCTTCGGCACCCTGGCCTTCCGCCGAGGCCTGGGCCCCGTGGACACGGCCTGGAGCGCCGTGCGCATCGGCCTGTACGCCCAGCACCTGGACAACTGGCTGCGTTACTTCCCACTGTCCCGCTTCCTCTTTGTCAGCGGTGAGCGCCTGGTCAGCGACCCAGCTGGGGAGCTGGGCCATGTGCAGGACTTCCTGGGTCTCAAGCGGGTCGTCACAGACAAGCACTTCTACTTCAACGCCACCAAGGGCTTCCCCTGCCTCAAGAAGGCCCAGGGCAGCGGCCGTCCCCGCTGCCTGGGCAAGTCCAAGGGCCGGCCCCACCCGCGTGTGCCCGAGGCCATGGTCCAGCGCCTGCGGGCCTTCTACCGGCCCTTTAACCGCAAGTTCTACCAAATGACCGGCCAGGACTTCGGCTGGGACTAATGGGGTTGGGGAACCCACGCCCTGCCTGGGGATGCTCAGTGACCTTAATTTATGCCTGTCACCCAGCCGGAGCGGGCCCTGTACACAGGGCTGGGCAGAGAGAAATATTTACAAAATAAAGTTTGGATCTGTGTTCTTCTACGTGCCCCTGAGGGTTGGAGGGTGGGGTTGGAGGTGCCACCTCCTGCGGGGATGATAATCCTACCAGCTAACATTACTGGGCACTGTTCATGCTGGGAGTGGTTAAAAACCCGATCCTTGTCTATCCCTCGAGGTGGGCAGTGAACTTAGCCACCTGTCACAAGTGAGCAACTTAGGCTCAGAGAGGTTTGGGGCCTGCTCGGTGACATACAGCTCAGCCCTGGTGATTCTGGAGACCACCCTCAGGCTCTCTTCTCAGCCCTGGGATGCCAAGCTGGGTTGTCCCGTATTCCGAATGGGGAAACTGAGGGCCCAGGTTGCTTGAGTGGTGGGGCAGGATTAAAGCTGGGTCTGTCCGGTTCTTCAGGCTGCACCCATGACCTCAGCTAATTCTGTGTCCCTGTGTCCACTGGACACTTCCTCCTGGAAACCTGGTGGAATCTCTGGACAGCGGGTATGAGGTGACTCCTGTGTGCAGGGTGTTTCTTTTTAAAAAATAATTAATTAATTAATTAATTTTTTGGCTGCGTTGGGTCTTCGTTGCCGCACGCGGGATTTCTCTAGTTGCGTTGAGTGGGGGCTACTCTTCGTTGCGGTGCGTGGCCTTCTCATTGCAGTGGCTTCTCTTGTTGTGGAGCACAGGCTCTAGGCACGCAGGCTCAGTAGTTGTGGCTCATGGGCTCTACAGCACAGGCTCAGTAGTTGTGGCGCACAGGCTTAGTTGCTCCGCAGCATGTGGAATCTTCCTGGCCCAGGGATCGAACCCGTGTCCCCTGCATTGGCAGGTGGATTCTTAACCACTTCACCACCAGGGAAGTCCCAGCATGTTTCTTCTAACAGCCTCCAAGGAGCTCCCTGCACAACCATGCGTCACCCACCCAGGCACTGCCCACCACAGTCCCCACCCACCAGACTGCAGAGCACGCCCACTCCCCCAGGCCCTCCATGCCCCACTTTTGTGTTGTTTATTCAGCTTCTTCCCCTGGGGATGGGCAAGAATGAACACCCAGCTGCAGCCCAGCTGCCAGCTCAGCTCTTAACCAAGTTAGGCCAGACTCAGGCAGGCTGGGGTGTCCTGTCCATCCTTCTCCCCCCAGAAATGCAGGGCCTCTCAGTAATGACTGTCACCAGCTCCTGGCCACAGTGCTGTCTGCCAGGTGCCCACCAGCTGCCCTGACAATGACCTCCAGGGCCCCTTAGGCCCAGGCCTGGCATGCCCTGGGCCCTTGCAGGACCTGGCCGTGACCCCTGTTCCCCAGGCCTTGGGTCTGTATCAGATGGGCCAGGCCAGGGGCAGGGCTGGTGGGAATGTGGTGGCAGATGTGGGCAGATGTCGAGGAGATGTACCCACAGCCTCCTCCCTGCTGCGGACCTCTGATGTGGGTATGGGGGAGGGCTGGCACAATCTGCAGTAACGATGGTGAGGAGGGGTGATGCTCTGCTTTGGAATCCCGCTGGGTGGCGAGCACTGGCCTTGGCAGCTCTGTCCCCACTCCCTGGACCGGGGACCCACTTACGGATGGCATGGCAGCCTGTCCCGGATGGCAGGGGCAGGAGGGGAGGCAGGACAACCCCTGATCCCTGGCCTTGTTCTCAGCCTGGTCCCTGCGTGTTTCTTCTTCTCCCCGGGCATAACCGTGTCCAAACTTTCACCATCTCACGAGCGGATGGCTTCAGGTCACCTCTTTTGTTCTCTGGCGATGAGCTCTCTGCACGCATGGCAGCCACAGGGGTGTCTTCAGAGTAAACCAGACCCCATTATTTTGAAACACTCCAATGGGGCTTCCCTGGTGGTGCAGTGGTTAGGAATCCGCCTGCCACTGCAGGGGACGTGGGTTCAAGCCCTGAGCTGGGAAGATCCCACATGCCGCAGAGCAACTAAGCCCGTGCGCCACAACTACTGAGCCTGCGCCGTAGAGCCCGCGAACCACAACTACTGAAGCCCGCACGCCTAGAGCCCGTGCTCTGCAACAAAGAGAAGCCACTGCAACGAGAAGCCCTCGCACCGCAACAAAGAATAGCCCCTGCTCGCCACAGCTAAAGAAAGCCCACACGCAGCAACGAAGACCCAATGCAGCCAAAAATAAAGAAATAAATTTATTTTTAAAAAAATTGAAGGCAATTTATTCATTCTTTGAAAACAAAACAAAACAAAACACTCCAACCTTCTCCCCCACCCCCTTTGCTTCTAGAATGAAGACCAGATGTCTGACTGCAGCTGTTCAGGCCCTCTAAGGCATGCACCCCCCACCCCCCAGCCTGTGTGCTCCTCTCGCATCTAAGCTTCTGCCCCATCAGCTCCTTCCACCTGCCATGGTCTTTCTTACTTCATAGCCTTTGCATATGCGGTTCCCTCTGCTGGGAATGACTTTCCCTGCAGAAGGTGAAGATTGAGGGGGAGGCAGCCTTAGAACTGGAAGCCATACTCTCCCTGGGGCTCATTTCCTCCCTAGAGGGACTTAGGAGTTCCTTTCCCGAGCCTGCCACCATGATCCACTTCTCCCTTCCTGAAGCTTCTTGGATGTAGAGCTGTGGGGTCGGGGGGCACTAGTTTGTCTGGTTTGGGGGCCAGGCTCAGCTCAGAAGGCAGACTCTGGAAGCAGTGAGGAGAAAGAGTGAACTGACTTGTTCTGCTCACCCCCCTCCCAGGGGAAACTGGGCCTAAGAGCCAACGCCCAGCGCCAGGTGCCCAGCTGGGTCTCAGAACACACTGAGGGCAGATGTGGGGGTCCTCCTGGCTGTGCCTGGAGGTGGGGCTCCATGGGAGAGTCACTGCCTTTAATTAAAGTCCCTAAATTGCTTCCTCAGCTGTTCAGTCGGTTTTCCATGTTGGAATGTTCCAGATGGAGTGAGCAATGCTGATTCAATTACCCTCTTCCTATTCCTCCCAGTGGAGAAGGGGCAGACAGACTGGGATGGGGTGGGTGGGGCTGGGGACTCTTCACAGCCCTGGGTGTCTGAGAAGGGGCTTGGAGATGTCTGGGGAGGTGGCTGCTTCTAACTTGGGGGTCCTTTCCCCACTCCAGACCTTCTAGCCATGGTTGGTATGGGTTGGGGTCCAGCGGGGTGAGGACCGTGTCCTCTACTCTGAACGTTGCATACGCAGGCACTGGAGACCTTGAGCAGACCCTGAGGGCCCGAGTGGCCCCTGTATCAGGCTGGAGACAGGGGAGGCATTGGACCTGGATCCACCCTTCCCACTGGCCCCAAGATACTTTGCTATTGTGCATCTTCATTCTAGATTGGGTAGGAGCCCCAGAAAGTCCCGGTAGCTTGATCGTCCTCCTCCTGCCATCCGCGGAGCCTGGTTCCTTCCCTCCCACGGGGGAGGCCCCACCAGCCTGGGGATTCTCAGAACACAGCTGTGGCCACTGACCTGCTGAATCCTGTCCTCAGCGGCGGCCCCTCTTCCCAGGGCTGGGCCAGCCTTCCTGTGGCCAGAGCAGGCAGGGCTGGAAGGGCCTGGCAGACTGACCCTGCTCGCTCCCCTCTCAGGCTCCTAAGAGTGGCTGCAGGGCACGACCAGGTGTGGGAAGGGAGATGGGCTCTGGAGGGAAGTCTGGATCCTGGGGGAACCCTCGGGCAGCACCAGTGAACCCCCTTTGTCCCAGGATGAGGGGTGCTTTGGGGAAAGACCTGATCCTCCTGGTCCCCATGGCTGGTCCCTGTGAGGCCCAGGGTGGACACATCTGGGACCTGTCCCTCCAGCCAGATCCAGAGACCCCTCACAGATTTAGACTGTCCTGTTCCCAGGAGGGTGCCAGGCCACGGTGAGAGGGCTTGAGTGATGCGTGGAGGGAAAGCCAGCTTCGCCTTCCAATGAACTGAATCTCTTGGGAGCTCCCCACCTCTTTCCTGGCTTCCTAGGTCTGAGCCCTCCCCCCCATCTCGCCAGCCCACTGGGGCCCCTTGTTCCCATCAAGCAGCTGCTGGACTGTGGTGGCTGAACAGGCTCCTCTGCACCGCCTCCAGGACAGCCAGGGGCAGCGTGCAGACCTCCATGCTTTCCTCTGGGTGGCCACAGCAGCCGGTGGGACTCTGGATTCCATCTGTGCCCCGGGAGCTGTGCAGTGGGGCCCTGGGGATTTGCTAACACCATGAGCCCTGTGGCTCATTTTTGTGGGACTCTCATTTTTAGAAGTTTCCTCTTAAATTGGCAAGTGCTGACTCCTGAGGACTCCCTCCTTGGAATCAAAGGCCAGGTGGGGGATGGGGGTGTCCGTAGGGGTAGGGAGTGGGGAGTAGGTTGAAGGTGGGAGGGTTGGGGGTAGGGGGTGGGGAATGAGGTGGAAAGATGGGGAGGGAGGGGGGATGGGGAGTGAGCCAGGGGTGGCCTTGGGACCCAAAGAATCCTTTTCATCCACTTTTCCCCTGGGGACACCCTTTGGGCCACTGGGAACCATTGGTCCCAGGCATGGCCTTAGCCAGGGCCTCCCTCTCCTGCAGGAAGCCCCTGCACCGATGGCCTGGAGATCTCTGTGCTCCTCCCTGGGGCTCTCTAGTTCTGAACTCACTTTTTCTCTCTTTCCTGTACGTCCACCTTATGCTCCCTGAGGAAAGGGATCACCTTCCAAAGTAACAGGAAAAGCACAGGGGGAGGGGGCAGCAGGTGCCTCGAGGTGGGAGGCAGACAGGCAGAGGTCAGGTGATGGAGGGCTGGTTAAGAAAACTGTGACTATAAAACAAGCCCTCCGTGTATACACCCAGAAGAATTAAAAACAAGTGTGCAAATAAAAATTTGTACACCACTGCTCATGGGAGCAGTATTCTCAAGAGGCAAAGGGTGGAATCAACTTGTGTTCGTCAATGAGTGAGGGAAAAAGCAAACTCTGGTCCATCCATACAATGGAATACTATTCAACCATAAAAAGGGACGAAGTAGTGACACGTTAGAACATTAGCACCCTTGAAAAAAACGCTGATTGAAAGAAGACAGACACAAAAAGTCACATGTTGTATGATTCCATGTATGCAAAGTTTCCAGAATAGCAAATCCATAGAGACAGAAAACAGATCAGTGGTTTCCAGGGGCTCGGGGTCAGGGGGGCTGGGGGTGAGCACTTAATGAGCACGGGGTTCTCTTTTGGGGGATGGAAATGTTGTGGAACCAGGTAGAGGTGGTAGCTGCACAACCCTGTGAATGTACTAAATGCCGCTGAGTCGTTCACTGTAAAACCGTTTATTTTGTTATGTGAATTTCACTTCCATTTTTTAAAAAAAGGACTTGATAGAAAACTCAGCAGTATAGGGATGGGTCAGAGAGAGAAGGTTCTGGGAGATCTTTCTTAGTTTTCCAAGGAAATGAAGGAATCATTAGGGAATGCAGACCACAGATGGAACAGGGTGGAAGTTAAGGGAGACACGGTTCAGGGGCGGAAAGTGAGCCTTCTTCCCACAAGAGGGCTGAAGGGAAACTTTCGCACAGAGCTGGCTCTGCTGTTGGGAGCATGCCTTGTTCCCAGCCACGTGTCCCATACCAGTGCCCCTCAGCTCTCAGCCGTTGGGGGGGTCCTCCACAGGTCTCTGGGCTCACTCTGCGTGTGGCTTTCTTTTCTCCCGCAGATTCTAGCCTCCTGGTCTCCTGCACGCTCAGCCTGGCTCTTCTTCCTGGGGAGTTGCCTGGCCGGCCTCGGTTACCCTCCCTGCCCCAGGGGGTGATTGTGGGACTCACCTCCTTGTTTCCTGTCTCTCAACAACACTGCCCTGTGCTGCCCGCTGTCCAATGTCTGAAAACCACAGTTTTGTAGGTTTTGTCCTGTTTTTCACTTGTTTCAGGTAGAAGGGTAAATCCAGCCCGTTACTCTATCTCGGCCGGAAGTGGAGACTTTTACATCAGAGAGAAAGAAATGACTATGTTATCCTAAAGAAAGAGATAGAACAGGGCAACGCTTTGTGCCCTGGCCGGGCTCTGGCCTTGCTAGCAGCAAGGAATGGGACACGTACCCCACAAGGATCCACCAAGATTGACAGGGCTGAGTCCTAAAGGACTTCCCTGGGCAAGTCTGACCACTCTGGCCCAGGCTGGGACTGGCCAGAGGGGTGTGCTGGCCAGATTGCCCACTGTCACCCACCCGTCCCTCCTGTCTGCTCTGTCCCCATCCAAGATGCAGGGAGGGTCCTGACATCTCAGAGGTGAACGAGGCCACTTGGGTCACACAGCCCCTGTGGGGAGAGGGAGAAGGGGGACTTAGGCTCCTTGGGCCTGAACCCGGGAGACAGTGCCACTGAGGGGCCACCATGCGCAGGCCTCGCTGGTGGAGAATCCAGTTCAGGGGATGGACTCACACCAACCCAGTATCACAGGAGGTGGATTGAAAACCACACACCAGGTTATTTAATTGCTCTGTGGGCTCAGGGGACCACCGAAGGCCTTGTGGGGCCAGGGCCACCTGGAAGAGTGGGCTCTGAGCAAGGCTGTCAGGTGGAGGGTCTCCAGGTTCTGGGAAGAGGGTCTTGGAGCTTCTTGTGCAAGAACTGGGGATGAGAGGGCTGGTGTTGGGTGGAGAAGCAGTCCCCACCACCCCTGGCCTCACACACTGGAGGTGGTACGTCTGGGCCTCATGGGCACACGTGGTTCCCTAGAGTCTCAGGAACTACTGGAACTCTGGGGGCCTTGGTGTTTCTGAAGGTAAGAGATTTCTTCCCAACTTTGACTGCTCCAGAAACTGCCTACAGATTATTCTTTCTTATGACTTCCACCTGGTTGTGAACATCCAGGACCTGCAATTAGGTCCAGAGATCCAGACTGTGAACGAACTGTCTCAAAATGTGCCCTTGGGATTTTAATTTATGGAGGTGACTGAGTGATGACACAGAGAGGCCAATGCCATTAAAAGAATTTTTATTTTAATTTTTTTTTTGGCTGTGCCACACTGGCATAGAGTATCTTTAGTTCCCTGACCAGGGATCGAACCTGTGCCCACTGCAGTGGGAGTGCAGAGTCTTAACCACTGGACCACCAGGGAAGTCCCATAAAAGAATATTTTTATTACTTACATTTCCTAAGAGAAGGGGCATGCCACGCCATGCAAGGCCACATGGGGAAGCACCAGTGCTGGCCAGGAGGCAGAAAGAAGCCAGAGAAGCTGAGACCAGAGCCTTTGCTGAGGCTTCCAAGGGCTTCTGAGGGAAAGGCAGGGCAGGACAGGGTGGACAGCCTAAGATGGGTTAGTTTGAATAGTTCCAGCATAGGGGCTGTCCGTCTTTGGTCCCTGGCTTGGGTGACTTAGGTGGGGCAATACTGGTGTGGTGGTGGGGGGCTGGATGAGGTGGGGGGTTTGGGCTCTGGATCCAAGGCAGATGTAAACAGCTGTGGCTGGTAGATTGGCCCTGAGATTAATGATGTGAAATAGACAAGCACAGAATCTAAGAAAACACAATCAGAACACCAGCCCTGTGTCCTTTGTGCCAGAGCTATTCCTTTGCAGCCCTGGCTCCTCGCTAAACCCTGGACCACAGCCCT
This sequence comes from Balaenoptera ricei, assembly GCF_028023285.1. Classification (NCBI taxonomy): domain Eukaryota; kingdom Metazoa; phylum Chordata; class Mammalia; order Artiodactyla; family Balaenopteridae; genus Balaenoptera; species Balaenoptera ricei. Next base: position 52,025,752 of record NC_082653.1, on the reverse strand, counting down.
CATACTGTTTTGGTTTTTTTTTTTGGCCATGCGGCATGTGGGGTCTTAGTTCCCTAACCAGGGATCAAACCCACGTCCCCTGCCGTGGAAGCTGGAAGAGCGGAGTCTCATCCACTGGACCTCCAGGGAAGTCCCATCATACTGGGGTTTTGTCTTTGATGTGAACTGTGCTCTGGGAGATTCTGGGTCCCGGGCTGTTGGGGCCTTGGGCTGGGCATGTGTCTGAGACACAGGGTCCACTGGCCGGGTACAACAGCCCCTCACGGCCCATCCCACCCCACCCCACCCTGCTCCCCTTGGAGGCTTTTTGTCTGCTGCCAGGGCAAGGGTGGTGCGTCTGGGAGCACAGTCTGTGCCAGGCAAGCTGGCCTGGGGAGAAGAGATTTGCTCAAAACCCTGGGTGGGGTTGAAGGTGGGCATGCTGGCCTAGGCCTCTCTCTGGAGGCCGGCCAGTGTGAGGGGGACTGGAGGCAGGGCCCCACCCTCTGGACAGGGGCGCCAGGGCTGTATCTCCTGACAGCCGAGGGCAGGGCCTGGCCGGGAATGCCCTGAAGGCCTGGCTCACTGAGGCCTCTGTCCATGGTGGTTCCCAGGCCGACCTGGTGGACGGTGGGCCACGAAAGCCAAGGAGACCCTCCAGGCGAGTAAGTACTGCAGACCACCGACCTCGGGCGATGTCGCTGCCCGAGAGCCTGCTGCCCTGAGACGTTCGGCCCCACCTTTCAGAAACGATGAGACTTCTCTAACCTGACGGCCAGCATGGGAACTGCCCAAGTTGCCAGGGACATCAGACAAGAGGCTGGGGACCCTCCTCCTGCTCAGAGCCAAGCTCCGGGCTTTGAGGCTGAGGAATTCCCTTTATACTGCTTAATCTGAGCCACATTGCCTGTGATTTTTTCTGGAAGAGCTGTTCCAAAACAGCCAATCAACCAAGACAGTTAATGCAAAACTGTTGCCAGGAGGATTTCATACATGAGGGTTCTGATCGAGGGGAGAGTGGGGCCCACAGTCAGGCAGTGGAGAACAATCAGAGATCTTGTTCTCCTGGGTCTCACTCTCAGGCCTCCTGAGCAGCCCAGAGCGCCAGGGGAAGAGCTGGCCGACCCGCAGCCACCCGCAGGTCAGATCCTATCACTCCCTTCCATCTGCCATGAGGGAGGATGGAATACCTGACGGAGAGCCAATCTGGAGACGAAGAACGCTCTGACCGCCCGCAGGGAAGCCTGTCTCCCACGTGAGGGGAGGGAAGAGGGAGCGGCTGTGGAGCAGGCGGACCCCTCCGCCAACCACACCGATTTTGGGGGGGAGAAGCATCCAGAAACTGTCTGACCCCTGGTCTCACTGTCTGGACTCTGGTGGGGAGTGGGGGGGACAGGGATGTTTAGTGCCTTCATCACTGGCTGGTCCTGTCAGGTGCGAAGTGGGGAGACGCCCACAGTCTAAGAGAGAGCATCTCTGGGGCGCAGAATCCCAGGCAAGGCCTGGAGGAAGGAGAAGAAACAAATCCGGGATTCCCTTTATCCCTAGTGAGCTCCCAGCCTTGTGGGGGCTCAGAAAGAACCCAGAAGTCGGGGGATTAGAAAGAATGGGAAAGAAGGAAAGGAGGCAGACGCCAGTGTAATAATGACCACTAGCATTTCCTGGGCACTCACTCTGTACCAGGAATTGGCGGTTGTGAGGTTTGCACAGAAGAATGTATTGAAAGTACTTAGTGCAGGGCTGGCATCAGGCAGATGCTCAATCAATGCTGTTTTATTTATCAGGTAGCTGTGTCATTACCCCCATTTTACAGATGAGTAAACCGAGGCTGAGAAGAGATATGAGTTACCAGGAGGTGGCAGAGCACGCACACCCAGGTTCGTCTGCCCGAGGCTCAGGCCCTCATCGCTGGTGTTGTGGTGTTAGTGGTTCAAGTGGATGCTAGCTCAGAGCAGGGAGAGGAAGCAGCCTCTCAGGGCTGGTCCTTGGTGGACAGGCATGGTAGGCAGAATTCTGAGATGGCCTTGAAGATCTCCAGTCCTTGGTGTACACATCCTGTAAAATCCCCTCCCCCTAAGAGTGAACCTGACGGATGTCATTCTTGTGACTTACTTGCTAATCAGTTGACTTTAAGTTCATCGTAATGAAGAGCATTCTGGGTGGGCCTGACCTAATCAGGTGGGCTCTTACAGGGGTTTATCTGGGTGATAAACACGTTGCGGAACCAGATGAGGTCGTGGCTGCACAATATTGTGAATACACGAAACGCCACTGAATTGTTCACTTTAAAATGGTTCATTTTATGTTATGTGAATTTCACCTCAATAAGAAATTTTTAAAAAGGGAGTGTCTTAGCATGGGCTGCTACAATAAATACCCCAGGCTGGGTGACTTAAACAATGAATATTTATTTCTCAACTTTCTGGATGCTGGAAGTCCAAGATCAAGGTGTTGACAGATCTGGTGTCTGGTGGGGCCTGCTTCCTGGCTTGCAGATGGCGGTTTTCTTAGGTGTCCTCACACTGTGGAGAGCAGAGGGAGAAAGCAAGCACTAGTGTATCTTCTTATAAGGGCACTAATCCCGTTCATGAAGCTGCACCCTCATGACCTAATCACCCCAAAGGCTCCACCTCCTAATACCATCACCTGGGGAGGTTAGGATTTCAACATGAATTTTGAGGGTCCTGGCCAACAGTCAATGAGAAAACAGGGACCTCCGTCTTACAAATGCAAGGAAATGAATCCTGCCAACAACCACGGAGTTGGGAGGGGTCCCCGGACCTCAGAAGAGACCCCCCTCCCATCCTGGCTGACCCTGAGTTAAGCTGTGCCTGATTCCCCACTCACAGAAACTAAGTTGCTAAATTTGTGGTCATTTGTTGGTCAGCATAGAAAACGAACACAACAAGGTGGGCCAGCCAGGAAGAATGTCCTGGAAGAGAGGAGCAGGGCTCAGATAGGGTTCATGCCGCACTCACTTTCTGGATGATGAGGTGTGTGTGGAGGAGAGTCTGGAAGCTTCGGGACAGTGGTTTGTTTTCTACCAGTGGTTTCTGACTGTGGGTCCTCATGGGTGGGCAGCCCCCCCCCGCCAGGTCACTTACCCCACCACCCCTCCCCCGAAGTACTGGGAAGCCTGGCGCCACTCTGGATGAGACCCCGTGGGGTACAGTCTGGTTTTTATTAAGTATCATAAGCTCAATATTAATTCCTGCCAGAAACAAACATTTAGTCCCTGTCCCACTGTAAACACAGATGCTTTGAGACACAGGTCCTTGGGTCATGGGGAAGATGTGCGTAGTCCTTCCAAAGTCCCCATCCGCCCCACAGAGCCTCTGGTCTGGAGGATAGGTCAAGGAAAGGGAGGAACGCCAGGGCTAAAAAAATCCCAAACCTGATGACAACGTCCTGGGCTCCTTCCTACGGCAGCATCGAGCTGGAGCTGGTGGACAGTGATGGGAACAGTCTGTGTCCTCTCCGGGCAGCAGTTAGGAGGGGTTGTGTTAAGGGTATGTGCTGCCACCAGGAACTTTTCTGGGGACATTTCTAGTCCTGTGACACGCTTGGCGTGATTCGGGCAGAACTCACTCTTCAGGGCCCAAGGTCCTCCGAGGGACCCTCAGAGCCCTGAACATGAGAGGAGTGGGAAACTGAGACTTTTCTCAGGAGGCTCCTGCCTCAGCAGACAGGAAGTGAGGCCACAGGAGTTTACCTGCCCAAGGGGTCTCTGGTGGGTTGAATAGCATCCCCCCCCAAAATTCATGTCCAACCAGAACCTGTGACTTGAGCTTATTTGGAAATAGGATTGTTGCAGATGCAATTAGTTAAGGATCTTGATATGAGAGCATCCTGGATCAGGGTGGGCCCTAAACCCAATGACTGGTGTCCTTTGTGTGTGTGTGTGTGTGCGTGCACTTTTATTAGTTAGTGATAAAAATAATCAATATAAATTATTATTTATTTATTTATTTTTTATTGGGATATAGTTGTTTTACAATGTTGTGTTAGTTTCTACTGTACAGTGAAGTGGAGTTCCCTGTGCTATACAGCAGGTTCTTATTAGTTATCTATTTTATACATATTAGTGTATATATGTCAATCCCAATCTCCCAATTCATTCCCTCGCTCCCCAGTTTTCCCCCCTTGGTGTCCATACGTTTGACTGCTGTCCTTTTAAGTGGTGAGGGCACAGAGAGACACCCAGAAAGGATGGCCATGTGATGACAGGGCAGAGATAAGAGTGAGGCCAAGAAACACAAAGCATGCCCAGCAACACCAGAAGCTGGAAGAGGCAGGAAGGATGCCCCCCATCCAGAGCCTCCAGAGGGAGCCCAGCCCTGCCGACTACTTGATTTCAGACTTCTGGGCTCCTCACCTGTGAGAGAATAAATCTCTTGTTTGAAGACACCCAGTCTGAGGTCCTTTGTTACTGCAGCCCCAGGAGAGTAGCCCAGGGGTGGAGAAAAACAGTCGGCGCTTCCCTTCTCCTGCGTGGATCCTGGAAGTGGGTCGGCCTTGGTGGGGGCTGTCTGCCTGGGTTGGGGGGACACAGTGGGGCCTTAGTAAACACGTGTCCTGAATGGGGGAGAGAGACATGGTGTTTGGCCTCCCAACTTGAAGCAGCTTGGTGGCATTGCAAGAAGAACTTAGCATTCACTTCCGATCGCTGCCTTAGTGAATCACCACACACTCGTGCCTTTTTAAAAAAATTATATTGACGTATAGTTGATTTACAATGTTGTGTAGCGCTTGTCTTAAAGCAACAGAAATGTGGTTTTTAAAAATAATTAATTAATTAATTTATTTTTGGCTGCATTGGGTCTTCGCAGCTGTGCGTGGGCTTTCTCTAGTTGCGGCGAGTGGGGGCCATTCTTTGTTGCGGTACGCAGGCTTCTCACTGTGGTGGCTTCACTTGTTGCGGAGCACGGGCTCTAGGCGCGTGGGCTTCAGTAGTTGTGGCACGAAGGCTTAATTGCTCTGCGGGATGTGGGATCTTCCCAGACCAGGGATCAAACCTGTGTCCACTGCATTGGCAGGAGGATTTTCAACCACTGCACCACCAGGGAAGTCCCAGAAATGTGTTTATCTTACGATTCTGGAGGTCAGAAGTCCAGCATGGGTCTCACCAGTAAAATCATGGTGTGGGCAGGGCAGCGTTCCTTCTGGAGGATCCAGGGGAGAGTCTGTTTCCTGCTCAGACTATTGGCAGAGTTCAGTTCCTTGTGGTTGTAGGACTGAGGTTCCCATTTCCATGCTGGCTGTCAGCTGAGGGCCATTCCCAGCTTCTGGAGGCACCTGCATTCCTCGGCTCCTGGCCCTTCCTCCATCTTCAAAGGCAGAAACAGTGGGCTGAGTCCTTCCCATGCCTCAGATCTTTCTGAGCTTTCTTGCACGGTTACACCTCTCCAACTGCCGCCGGGAAAAAGTCCCCACTTAAAAAAAATTTTTTTTCTATTTTTTGGCCGTGCCACACGGCATGTGGGATCTTAGTTCCCCAACCAGGGATCAAACCTACGCCCCCTACACTAGAAGCTTGGAGTCTTAACCACTGGACAGCCAAGGAATTCCCAAGGTCCCCACTTCTTTTTTTTTTTTTTTAATTAATTAATTTATTTATTTTTGGCTGTGTTGGGTCTTCATTTCTGTGCGAGGGCTCCCTCCAGCTGCGGCGAGCAGGGGCCACTCTTCATCGCAGTGCGCAGGCCTCCCACCGTCGCGGCCCCTCCCGTTGCGGAGCACAGGCTCCATACGCGCAGGCTCAGTAGTTGTGGCTCACGGGCCCAGCCGCTCCGCGGCACGTGGGACCCTCCCAGACCAGGGCCCGAACCCGCGTCCCCTGCATTGGCAGGCAGACTCCCAACCACTGCGCCACCAGGGAAGCCCAAGGTCCCCACTTTTAAGGACTCTTGTGATGACATTTGCCCACCAGGCTAATCCAAATCCTTAACTTAGTCTCATCTGCAGAGTCTGTTTTGCTATATAAGGTACATATTTACAGGTTCTAGGGATTAGGACGTGGACACATTGGGGGGCCATCACTCTTATGACCACAGACCCCAAAGCAATAACCCCAGGATTGATCTTTGCTCGGGGACTCTGAGGCACAAGATGAGCTGTCAGAGGCTGGTGTCTGGGGGAGCAGTGACCTCACTGCCCTGGGCTGGCCCTGAATCCACCTACCAGGCGTCCTCCCCTGGGGGGGCCAAGTCCCCTGCTGCTGTCGGGCTAGATCTCCCAGTCTCTCCAAGTCTGCCTACCTCACACACACCTGGGGATCTCAGGCCCCTCCACACTCTGGGATTCAGCAGGTCCACGGGGCCGTGGGTGTCTGTGTAACAAGCTGCCAGGTGATTCTAATGCTGGGCTGGGGCTGCTGCCTCACTGCTCCCAGAATCTCCCAAACCCCTGCCCCCGCCCCCTCCTTGTTAAGGCCCGGTCACGTGCCTCAATCATGGCCCCTCACCTGCAGCCTCTGAGCCTGGGCGCCTCGTCTGACAGAAGGTGAGTCCTCGAGGGCAGAGTTGCGTCTCATCCCGTCTCCGTGTGGGCCCGGCCCCCTGGACAGGGCTCCGTGGACGCTGGCGCAGTAGATGCCCTGTGGACCTCTAGCCTGTGTTTCCCTCCTGAAATGAGGGAAGAAAAGGCTGTGGTACAGGAAGCCCTGGAGAATAAGGCCTCAGGGGCACAGCTGCAGGTCAGCAACGCAGTCACTGTCAGAAGGCCTCTCTCTGTGGCTCTGTGGGTAGGGACCCTCAGAACAGCCCTCTGGGCTGAACTTCCTCCTGAGTGCTGCTGTTGCGAGGGAGCCCTAAGGAAAGGGAGAACCTCGTGGGGCTGTTGGAAGCCCAGCTCTCTGTCTTGGTGTCTGTCCACGCCTTGACGACCACCTTCCCTGTGCCTGTCCTGCTGGCCCCCTCCTCTTTCCTCCAGGGAAAGGCTGACTCCAGCTCCCCTGGCCGGGCTGGTTTGCCTCCTTCCAGCCTGAAACTCAGGGAAGACACCTGGTGAGGCTGACAGTGTGATGACTGGCACTGTGGTACTGGTGACACAGGTGTAACCGTAGCTGCTGGTTACTGGATTTTTTTTTTTTAAATAAATTTATTTATTTTTGGCTGTGTCGGGTCTTCACTGCTGGGTGTGGGCTTTCTCTAGTTGTGGCAAGTGGGGGTTACTCTTCATTGTGGTGGCTTCTCTTTTTTGCAGAGCACAGGCTCTAGGCACGTGGGCTTCAGTAGTTGTGGCACATGGGCTCAGTAGTTGTGGCTCGTGGGCTCTAGAACGCAGGCTCAGTAGTTGTGGTGCATGGGCCCAGTTGCTCTGCGGCATGCGGTATCTTCCCAGACCAGGGCTTGAACCCGTGTTCCCTGCACTGGCAGGCAGATTCTTAATCACTGAGTCACCAGGGAAGTCCGGTTACTGGATTTTTTACTGCACGCCCATCACTCCCTTGGGATGCGTGGATTGTCTCTCTGCAGCCTTAAATGGCTTCATGAGGTGGGTGTAACCATTGTTCCCATTTTACAGATGAGAAAACTGGGACTCTGAGGGGCCAAGTGACTCACTGAAGTTCACACAGCTGAGAAAAGCCCCAACCAAGACTTCAGCCCAGATCGGTCTGCCCCAGAGCCCAAACCCTTAACCTTTCAGGATGCTGACAGGGTGTGTGGGGCCCAAAGGGGTGCTGCCGGATCAGGGTGGCAGACGCTTCCAGGGGGAGGTGGGAGCTGGGCTTTGCAGGAGTAAGACGGGGTGGCGGCTGGTGGGGAGTAGGGGTGGTGGCACGGCTGACAGGCCCTGGATGGGAATTCGCCTGTGCCCCCTGCTGCATTCACATCCTGGTATGATCTGTGGGTGTGTCCCCTGTCCCAGCTGAGGGATGCCAGGAGAACGAGGGTGGCTCGAGCACCCCTCCCCCTCATACTCTGTCATGGTGCAAACGCAGGACGGATGGAGTTGTCTGAAGGGAAGGAATTCATGCCTGTCTTCCCCACTGTGCACTAATTTTGCAGAGACATTGTACCTGCCTCCTGAGGTCTTGTTTCAGATGCGTTTCGGCTCTCAGGGCCTCTGGACGCTGGTTTCTCTCTCCTTGAACAACGGACTTCTACTCTAACCCTGCCAGGGGAGAGCTCTTGGAGAGAGCTGATTGATTTGACAGTGGAAATAGCTACAGGGTAGACAAGGGCCAAGGCCAGCTCTCCCACTGGTGCCCATGCCCGGGAACCCCTGCCCACCCTCTGGTCTGCACCTCTGCATCTCGGTACAGAGTGGGTTTCTGTCATCTCCTAGGGTAGATGGACCGTGGCTCCTGCACAGCAGAGCATCACTCCCCTTGGTCACTGGTGCATAGAGAGGAAGGACAGAGGCGGGGACTGGGAAGCAAAGGGAAGGTGGTTGTCCTGGGAGGTGTGCTGGCCCATCAGACAGGACGTGTGACCCTGGAACCACCCCCACCCTGGCCTAGCTTCTTCATCTGCCACTCGGATGTGCCTGAGGAGGGCTTGTTGGCTGCTGTTTCACAGAGAATCTTAATTTCTATCATTCCCCAAATATGTGCCAGGCATGCACCACATACACTAGGCAATGTGCCAGGCTCTGGAGGTGCCTTTTGAACAGAGCACAAGTGGTCCCTGCCTGGAAGAGCACAGGGTCTGTCTGGGAGGGAGACAGACAATAAACAAATAGTCACCCCTGGCATCCACAATCTGATAAGTGCCAGGAAGGGGGAGGACATCAGGCGGGGGACTGTGGTTGACTGAATAATGGTCCCCAAAGATGTCCATGTCCTAATCCCTAGAACCTGTGAATATGTCCCTTACAGCAGGGGTCCCCAACCCCCAGGCTGTGGACTGGTAGCGGTCTGCAGCCTGTTAGGAACCGGCCGCACAGCAGGAGGTGAGCAGCGGGCGAGTGAGAGAAGCTTCATCTGCCGCTCCCCATCACTCCTCATCGCTCCCCATCGATCCCCATCGATCCCCATCACTTGCATTACCTCCTGAACCATCCCTCTGCACACCTGTCCGTGGAAAAATTGTCTTCCACAAAACCGGTCCCTGGCACCAAAAAGGTTGGGGACCGCTGCCTTACAAGGTAAGAGGGGCTTTGCAGATGAGATTCAGTTAAGGAGGTGGGAGATGATCCTGGATTATCCTGGTGGCCCAGTGTCATCACAGGGTCTTTATGAGAAGGAGCCAGAGTCTTCAGCCAGAGTCAGAGGAGATGTGAGGATGGAAGCCAAGATCTGAATGATGCAAGGAAGGGGCCACGAGCCAAGTAATGTGGGTGCCTCGAGAAGCCAGAAAGGTCAAGGAAATGGCTTCTCCTCTAGGGTCTCCAGAAGGAACCAGCCCTGTGGACACCTTGATTTTAGACTTCTTTCTTTTTTTTTTTTTTTTGATTTTAGACTTCTTGGTGTTACACTTCCAGAATCATAAGAGATTACATTTGTTACAGCAGCGACAGAAAACAAATACAAGGACTCAGTGACATTCCCCTGAGAAGTGACTTTTGGGTTGAAACCTAAGAAATGAGAGGAAGAACAGGTAGAAAGCAGACACAGTGTTTTTCTGGCAGAGGGAACAGTGTGTGCAAAGGTCCTGAGCTAGGAGGCTCTTAGTCTCTTAGGACAGCAGTTCTCAAACTTTTTGGTTTCAGGACTCCTTTTACACTCTTAAGAATTATTGAAGACCCCAAAGGGCTTTTGTTCATGTGTGGACTAAATCCCGGGCCAGCTACATAATTCTTAGGGCCTGGTGTGAAATGAAAATGTGGGATCCCATTTTTAAAAAGCAGGAAGCAAGTGCTGTTAAAGGTACTAAAATAGAAGCTTTCCTTTTTTCCCCACAATCTCTCTCTCCGGCTTGCGTGCATGCACTCAAAGTGTCATGGTGATTTTATTTGCTATTTAATGTCATTCTAAGAAAACAAAAAATTTAAAATTTAAATATTAGGATGAGTTTTACTATCTATCTTTATATCCTGCAATGCCTGTTTCAATGCAGCCTGAGAGAATTTAACTGGTATAGAGAATCACTGAAATTACTCTATTTGTATTGTTTAGCTTGTCCCCAGAGGGTCCCTGGAGCAGGGCAGGCACAAACGGGAGGCAGAGTCAGGAAGTGAGGAAGGAGGAAGAGGTGCAGGGCTGGCCCCAGGCACGCTTCCTGGGCCAAGGATCCTCACAGGCTCCCAGGGCCGGGTGACTCACACACCCCAGCCTGACAGCCCCCTCCCGCCAGTCCCAGGAGCGATGCACCACGGCCTGGCCGGGTGCTTGAAGCCAGGCAGCTCTTTCTCATGGGCCTGTTCCAAGCCATGGCGGACGGTGGATGGGCAACCTCTAAGGATAAACTGCCATGCCTGGCCACACAGGTACCTGGATGGGGGTAGGCAAGAGGCTCACACCTGCCAGGAGGAGGGTGTCTTGGGTGGGGCTGCTTTGCCCCAATGTGAGAAACTTAGCCTGACCCTGACTCTTCCCTCATTTGCATCTGGGCTTCCGCTGTGCGGTGGAGCGATGTGGAGCACAGCTTCCCCTTCCCCACCCAACTTGACTCTGTCTCTGGGCACTGAAGTTGCAGGTTGGGAAGGAGGGTGCTGGGTGGGGAGGATTTTTATTTAGCAAATGAAAATACAGGATGCCCAGTTAAATTTGAATTTTGAGTAAACAATGAATAATTCTTTAACATAAGTATGTCCCATGCAATTTTGGGGACATATAGTGTCTCTCCTATCTGTGGGGGGGTTGGTTCCAGGACCCCCAGGATACCAAAATCTGCAGATGCTCAAGTCCCTTTTATAAAGTGGAGTAGTATTTGCATATAACCTCTGCACATCTTCCCGTATACTTTATTTATTTATTTATTTTAAAGCTTTTATTATTTACTTATTTTTTGGCTGTGTTGGGTCTTCGTTTCTGTGCGAGGGCTTTCTCTAGTTGTGGCAAGCGGGGGCCACTCTTCATCGCGGTGCGCGGGCCTCTCACTATCGCAGCCTCTCTTGTTGCGGAGCACAGGCTCCAGTCGCGCAGGCTCAGTAGTTGTGGCACACGATCTTAGTTGCTCCGCGGCATATGGGATCTTCCCAGACCAGGGCTCGAACCCGTGTCCCCTGCATTGGCAAGCAGATTCTCAACCACTGCGCCACCAGGGAAGCCCTTCCCGTATACTTTAAATCATCTCTAGATTACTTATAATACCTAATACAATGTAAATGCTATGTAAACAGCTGCCAGCACAGTAAATTCAAGTTTTGCTTTTTGGAACTTTCTGGATTTTTTAAAAAATATTTTCAGTTCGCGATTGGTTGAATCTGCAGATGTGGAAGCTGCAGATACGGAGGACCAACTGTACTTAAGTTTAAGATGTATTCTTTGTTTATCTGAAATTTGAATTTGTGTGTCTTGTATTTATCTGGCAACCCTGTGGGCAGACCCAAGGCACGAGAAGGCTGAGGAATGGGTGTCTGAGGTAGGTGGTGATTTGCGGCCGGGGGAACCCTGTGTGCTGATATCCACGTTCCAGCACATGCTCTATTGCCCCATCGACTTCACTTATAAAACACAAGTTCAAAGATAAAATTACTAAGAAGTTTAAGACAGCAGAGCATGAGGCCAAGTATGGGGTCCTTCCGAGCCTGGGGCCCTGTGTGATCATGCAGGTTACACACTCATCAGCCAATCCTGGCTATATCCGTTGACATTTATTATACTAGAAATTAAACTCGAGAAAAATTTAAAATATTTATTTACTAACTCAGCTAAAAACAGTAATAAATCCATTAGATGTTTACATAGATAACATGTTTTATGAAAAATAACTGTAGTTTCCAAAACAAACAAGAAAAGTTAGCAAGAAGAGTGGTTTTGTTTTACATTTTGGAAAATCTTTTTACTATTTGGCCTCACAGAAGTCTCTAGAAGACAGCCGGGTTCTCATATCTGCTTTTGTGTTCACCCCTTCAAAGTGTGTGTTTCAGTGATTTTAGTGTATTCAGAGAGCTGTGCATCCGTCATCAGGATCAGTTTTAGAACATTTCATCACCTCCCCCTGCAAATAAAAGTCCTTATCCCCATTAGCAATCACTCGCCATTTTCCGCTTCCCAGGCCCTGGTGACCACCAATCTACTTTCTATCTCTATGGATTTGCCTATTCTGAATATTTTATATAAATGGATTCATACAATATGTGACCTTTTGTGTCTAGCTTCTTTTACCTACCATCATGTTTTCAAGGTTCATCCATGTTGTAGCAGGTGTTAGTTGGATTAGACTTATGCCTAAGTTTTCTTCCAAGAGTTTTATAGTTTTAATTCTTACATTTAGCTCTTACATTTACATTTAGGTTCCATTTTGAGTTAATTTTTGTATATGGTGTGAAGTAGGGGCCCAATTTCATTCTTTTGCATCTGCACATCTGATTTTCCCAGCACCATTTCTTGAAAGGACTATTCTTTCCCCATACTTCTGTCAAAAAAATCAATTGATTGTATATGGATGAATTTATTCTGGACTCTCCATTCTATTCCATTGATCTCTGTGTCTAGCCTACACCAGTACCACACTATTTTGATTACTGTAGCTTTGAAGTAAGTTTTGAAGTCAGGAAGTGTGACTCCTTCAACTTTGTTCTTTTACAAGATTGTTTTGGCTATTCTGGGTCCTTAGAATTCCATGTGAATTTTATTTTTAAAATTTTATTTATTTATCTGGTTGCATTGGGTCTTTGTTGCTGCGCATGGGCTTTTTCTCTAGTTTTGGCGAGCGGGGGCTACTCTTCGTTGCGGTGCACAGGCTTCTCATTGTGGTGGCTTCTCTTGTTGCGGAGCATGGGCTCTATGTGCGCAGGCTTCAGTAGTTGTGGTGTGCGGGCTCAGTAGTTGTGGCGCACGGGCTTAGTTGCTCCGCAGCACATGGGACCTTCCCGGACCAGGGCTCAAACCCGTGTACCCTGCAATGGCAGGTGGATTCTTAACCACTGTGCCACCAGGGAAGTCCCCCATGTGAATTTTAGAACCAGCTTGTCAATTTCTGCAAAGAAGCCAGTTGGGATTTTAAAAGGGATTGCATTGACTCTGTAGATCAGTTAGGGGAGTGTTGCCATCTTAGCAATATTTAATCTTTCAATCCATGAACATGTCTTTCTATTTCATTGATTTCTTTCAACAATGTTCTATAGATTTCTAAAAAAATTTTTTATTGTTATTTTAAAATAAATTTATTTATTTATTTATTTTTGGCTGTGTTGGGTCTTCGTTGCTGCGTGCAGGCTTTCTCTAGTTGCAGCAAGCGGGGGCTACTCTTCGTTATGGTGTGTGGGCTTTTCATTGCAGTGGCTTCTCTTGTTGCAGAGCACAGGCCCTAGGCATGCGGGCTTCAGTAGTTGTGGCTCGAGGGCTCAGTAGTTGTGGCTCATGGGCTTAGTTGCTCCACGGCATGTGGGATCTCCCCAGACCAGGGCTCGAACCCGTGTCCCCTGCAATGGCAGGTGGATTCTTAACCACTGCGCCACCAGGGGAGTCCCCCATGTGAATTTTAGAACCAGCTCATCAATTTCTGCAAAGAAGCCAGTTGGGATTTTAAAAGAGATTACATTGACTCTGTAGATCAATTTGGGGAGTATTGCCATCTTAGCAATATTTAATCTTTCAATCCATGAACATGTCTTTCTATTTCTTTGATTTATTTCAACAATGTTCTATAGCTTTTAGAGTATGAGTTTTGTACTTTTGTTAACTTTTTCTTAAGTAATTTGTTCTTTTTGATGTTAATGTAAATGGAATTGCTTTCTTAATTTCATTTTTGGGTTGTTCATTGAAAATGTATAGAAATATGACAGATTTTTGTCTGTTGATTTTATATCCTGCTATCTTGATGAATTCATTTATTAGTTCTAACAGTTTTTTTAGTATATTCCTTAGGATTTTCTACATACAAGATCATGACATCAAATTGGTTTTGTCCAATGCATTCTCATGATTGGATCGAGGTGATGGATTTTGGGGACGAATCCCTCAGAAGTGAGGTGCCCTTCAGTGTATCCCATCAGGGGCTCATGCTGTCCATGAGTCTTATTCCTGGCAGTAAGGGGTAGTTCTTACTTCTTCCTTTCCAATTTGGATACCTTTTATTTCACTTTCTTGCCTATGTACACTGGCTAGAAACTCCAGTGCAACACTGAATAGTATGCTGAATGGCAAGAGTGGACATTTTTGTCTTGTTCCTGATATTAGGGGGAAAGAATTCAGTTCTTTCACCCTTGAGTATGATATTGGCTGTGGGTTTTTCATAGATGCCCTTTACTATGTTGAGAACATTCCTTTCTATTTCTAGTTGGTGAGTGTTTTATCAGAAACAGCAGTTTATTAGCCACGTACACTCACAGCCCAGGGAAGGAGGATGCTGTACACCACGCAGGGCCACGTGGGGTTGCACTCAGGAACAGAGTGAACCAGCAGGGGCTGTGGGAGGAGGCTTTGTAGTAATAAGAGGGCAGGTGCCTCCTGGTTCCCACAGGAGGATGTGATGTGCTTGCTTGAGTAATCCGTGGGCTGGCGGGGAACTGAAGCCCACTGCTCATGGCCCATCAGGGGCTGTGTTCCATTTGATAAGGGGGGCTGTTTGGCTAGGGGACCCTATCTGTGGAAGCCGAGTTGGGTGGGGAACTTGCAGCTAGGACATTCAAAGCCCTCCTGGTTTCAGATGTCAAAGTGGTATATAATGTTGGGCCTTAATTTGGGGCCTTCCACCTAAGGTCACTGGGGACCTGCATGGGGGGGGCGCGTCAAAGCCTGTCTACGGTCGGTTCCTGGGGGCAGACCTGGAGTCACCTGCTGGACCAATGCATGAACGTGGGCTGCAGCAGCTTCCCTTCAGATGCCCGGGGTGTGGAGCTCAGTGGGACCACTTCTCTCCTCCCCTCTCATCTGAATGTTTCGATTGACTTCCTTTACTAAACTGTATTCACCTGTGCAAATATTTGTGGTTGGCCCAGCCCGCTGCCCAGTCCTCTCTTGCTGCATGGGGTTGCTGCTGGTGTTGAGCTGCACCTCAGAGGGCAACATGTCTCAAAAACACTGCCTGTTCAGTTTTTCTCCTTTCCCGGGGACACGCACCATTTATTTTCACTTACATAGCATGCACACACAGGTCTTATTTTAAAAGCATTAAGAACAATACCACTGTGCAATTATGGAACTACCACAGCAATTCACAGTCAGTCATGAGAACGCTTGCATTTGTCAGCCAAGAGCTCCCGGCACCTCAGTCACCTGCTGGTTAACCCCGTGTTTTCTCTGTGACGTTGCTCTCTTGCTTCCAAGGCTCAGACCTCAGAAAAAGAAAAATGGCAGAGCACACCGTACTGGGATTCCCCAAGTTCTCCTGGACTGAAGGCGATTAACACTTTCTGCCCTGGAAGTTAACTGCAATGGAATGTGATTCAGCGGAGATGAAATATTTTATCTGTTGCTTGTAGGTGCCATTGCTGGGAGGAGAGTTCCGGGTTCTGGGGTTTGCCCCTCTAGCTCTGATCCCAGGCTGTAGGCAACTCATCTATGTTTGAGTTGGATGGATGGGCAGAAAATCAATGGTTTTGCTCTGCTGACAAAAAGGCTCCTGGCAACTCGAATGCAGGAGACCATTAAAATACCACTGACACAATTATTTACTATGAGGATGTAGCTATTGATTTAACAGTTATATGAATGAAATGCAGGAAAACGAGTGACAGCTGGGGGTAGCAGTCTTTTCCCCAGAAGTGGTCCCCCTGGAGTGTGGCAGCTTAGGTGGGGGGAGAGCTGAGCTCTTTCTTTTTTTTACATTTGAAAAACTTTTTATCATGAAATAATTTTAGACTTATAGAAGAGTTGCAGAGATCATTCAGGGAGTTCCCATGTCACCTGTCACACAGCTTTTTCCTCCTAATGTCAATGTCTTACATAACCAAGTACAATGACCAAAACCAAGAAATCATCACTGGCACCACATTGTTAACTGACCACAGACTGTGTTCGAATGTCATCAGCTCTGAATCTAATGTCCTTTCTCTGTCCCAGGGCTCCACATTGCATTTAATTGTCATGTCTCCTTCGTCTCTCATCTGTGACAGTTTTTCAATCTCTCCTTTCCCTCTGTGACCTTGATCCTTTTGAAGAACAGTGTTCATGTGTTTTGTAGAAAGTCCCTCAAATTGGTTTTGTCCAATGCATTCTCATGATTGGATCGAGGCGATGGATTTTGGGGACGAATCCCTCAGAAGTGAGGTGCCCTTCAGTGTATCCCATCAGGGGCTCATGCTGTCCATGAGTCTTATTCCTGGCGCTATGAACCTTTGTCCCCTGGTTAAGGTGGTGTCTGCCACCTAAAGTGACTATTTTTCCCTTGGTAATTAATAAACATTTAGGGGGAGGTACTTTGGGGTCATGCACATATTCTGTTTCTCCCTAAACTTTCGCCCACTCATTTTAGCATCCTCGATGCATTGAGCATTTGGTTTGAATTCCAGAAATTCTCTGAGCAGCCCTTTTTCCCTCCATTGCAGAATTAAACTCAAGCTGCCAAAGGTCTGCAGGCAAAGTCTTTCTAAAGTCCGTTGTGAGTTAGCGGACCCAGGAAAACTGTCACCAAGTGCGCACGTCAAGGTGACACAATTACATGAATGGTTCCAACAGGCCACTCTGTCCGGATGTTCCCATGAGAGAAATGACCTGTGGGCTCTCCCCATCTTCGGTTCTGGTCACAAATGTGACTTTAGGGTTAGATCAAAAGGCACCCTCTTCTTCAAGCCCACATCGCTGCCACCAGCGTGTCATTTTTGTCAAGGAATGTGTGCAATTAATAAAGGCGGCAGGGCTGGCTGGGAAACCAATTACAACAAACACATCAGGTGTCGATAGGGAGGCACAAACACAGGTCCCATTGATTGATGCCAATCACCCTCGGCACCTGGCCCTCCAGCCCGTTTTTTTACACCTTTGGGGACCATTGTAAAATGTCAGTTTCCATGCGGTTCCAAGCGTGCTCACACAGTGTGTGCTTTTGCCAAAACCTGGGTTATGTATGCAGGGAACCAAGAGTGTATTTCTTGCTGCTAATGTCTGCTTTGTTCTGACTCTTCCCTGGTATGTCATGTAAGGCTTAAAAAAAAAAAAAAAAAAAAAGCTTATAAAGAAAGAAAACCCAAAAGGCAGAGCCTCTTGAAGTGATGGCCTTCACCGATCTCCTGGGTGGAAATGCTCTTCTTGCCTCTTGGGCCTGGTGGGCGAAGGTCTGCTGGCTGCTAGCCCACCAAAAGAGATGGGCCCCTCACTCCAGAGCTTTCCAAGGTGGCCCATTCTGCTGCTGGACGGATTGAGCCCGGTTCCTGAAATTCTTCCCTCCCCACAGCTGGGTTCTTCCCCCTGAGTCCTCACAGGGCAATGGCAGTGACTTGAGGGCAGGGACCACGTGTCCGTCTTTCATCCTAGAGCCCAGCCCGGAGCCTGACCCAGAGTCCGTGCTCAGGAAACCTTTGTGGAGCTGAGTCACTGGAGAGATTTGGCAGAGAAACTCACCCAAGCCCGAAGCCTCTGGAACCTCTGGGATATTCTTCAGCAGATCGTCCTGCTTGCTCGGCGCCTGATGTGTGGGGGGAGTGGGCAATGGTGCTTAATCACGTTCTGTGTCAATTAAGTGTTTGGCTCGGTGCTGCCCCTGGGAGGGACAGGAGGGCGGTGATCCCACGGGGGTCAGGGCAGCCTGGGCGCAAGTCCTGGGATGGAAACTGTGGGCAGGAGGACGGGCTGAGTGTGTGTGGATTCTCCTCTGCAGACCTCAATGGCAAGTCTGTTATTTCGGAGATGAGGGTGCTTGCGTCTCATTAGAGCAAATCCCAAACCCTCCTCCTGGGGCTTTCAGGTGAGAGGCCGGAACGGTTTTTCAAAAAAAATTAGTTGTGTTTTCTGGGGTGGGGATGGGCCACAGCTGTGTCCCTGGCCCCCGTGGCTGACAGGATCCAAGGAAGAGCGGGCTTCCTGATCTACCCAGGCAAGTTGGGTGAGCGGGAAACGGGAGGCCAAGTGGGCTCCAAGAAGTCTCCTCAAGCATCCAGAGGCTCACCCCAAACCTCGGTGCTTGTGGAAGCTCATGGGCCAAGTCTGGGGTCTTGCAAGTAAGGGGGCTGCTTCCACTGTGACATCTTCTCAGACCCAGACACTTCTACTTACACGGACCCCTGTGGTGACACTGGGTCCACCTGGATAATTTAGGATCATCTTTTTTTTTTTTAAGTAACTATTTCTTTTTTTTTTTTTAATTTTATTTATTTATTTATTTATTTATGCCTGTGTTGGGTCTTCGTTTCTGTGTGAGGGCTTCCTCTAGTTGCGGCAAGTGGGGGCCACTCTTCATCGCGGTGCGCGGGCCTCTCACTGTCGCGGCCTCTCTTGCTGCGGAGCACAGGCTCCAGACGCGCAGGCTCAGTAGTTGTGGCTCACGGGCCTAGTTGCTCCGCGGCATGTGGGCTCTTCCCAGACCAGGGCTCGAACCCGTATCCCCTGCACTGGCAGGCAGATTCTCAACCACTGCGCCACCAGGGAAGCCCCAGGATCATCTTATTTTAAGGTCACTGATTAGCAACCTTTTTTTCCCCCTTGCCAGGAAACCCAACATATTCACAGGTTTGGGGGTTAGGATGTAGATATTTTGGGGGGCCATCTGGCTCCTCTCTGTCCCAGAGCCTGGCACTCAGAGGAGGCTCTCGCTGTATTTGTTACCGGCTGGGTGGACAGTGGTTGACGGGTGTGGGAGGACAGAGCTGCACCCAGTACCTGGGACATCCCCTCCTCGGGGCATTAGCAAGACCTTGAGATGAAAACAAGCCTCGCTCTGGTCTCTGGAGCAGCTGTGCCCACTCGTGCCTCTTAGAATGACCTATAGGCACACACACACCAAAAAAGAAACGGGAGAGAAAGATTAAAAATAGATTTTATTTAACCCAATATATGCAAAATATTACCATTAAAGTGATTAGTATGTATTACTAATGAGATATTTTACATTCTTGTTTTTCATTTGAAGCCTTTGAAATCCGATATGCATTTTGCACTTAAAGCACATCTCAGATCAGACTGGCCACGTTTCAAGGGCTCCAAGAACCACATGTGGCTAGTGGCCACTGCATTGGGCAGTGCACATCTAAATCACTAGGCATTCACAGAGAAGGTTTGGTAATTTAGAAGTAACAACTACGTACTCCAGGCCAGGACAGACCCACTTAGTAAGTTACAGTCACTGTAATTCTTATTCCCTCTCCCTCCCTCTACTTCTTCTTTCCTCCATCAGCCTTCTGGCAACTGGGCTGTGAGTTTAATTTTTATTTACTTATTTATTTATTTATGGCTGTGTTGGGTCTTCGTTTCTGTGCGAGGGCTTTCTCTAGTTGCGGCAAGTGGGGGCCACTCTTCATCGCAGTGCGCGGGCCTCTCATTATCGCGGCCTCTCTTGTTGCGGAGCACAGGCTCCAGACGCGCAGGCTCAGTAATTGTGGCTCACAGGTCTAGTTGCTCCACGGCATGTGGGATCTTCCCAGACCAGGGCTCGAACCCGTGTCCCTTGCATTGGCAGGCAGATTCTCAACCACTGCGCCACCAGGGAAGCCCTGGGCTGTGAGTTTAATCTCAGCTCTTCTCCTTACTGACTGGGGACCTTGCCTGAGTCACTCACCCTTTGAAGCTTCCGTTTATTCGTCTGTAAAATGGAGATGGTAATCCTTACTCGCTGATAGTCAAAAGGACCAAACAGCACGTTCCTGGCCCTGGCTTCCGTGGACACTCCTGTTCTCTGCACCATCAGCCTCAGACCCTCAGTGGCCCCGCACTGAGGGCAGTTGCCAGGAGCTTCCCTCTAGCGGAGAGGCAGAAGGGGAAGACTGTATTATAACTAGAAAATACTGTAAGGCCAATGGTAAAGCTTCAGTGGACTAAAGTCAGAAATATATATATATATTTGGCAGCAACATGCGGCTTATGGGATCTTAGTTCCCTGACCAGAGATCAAACCCGGGCCCTTGGCAGCGAAAGCGCGGAGTTGTAACCACTGGGCTGCCAGAGAATTCCCTAAAGTCAGAAATATAACCCAGGGACACAAAGGAGATGAGAACCCTACACAGGGCCTCTGGGACTCTGAGCCTGAGAGCAGGACAAAATCTTGTGCTCAGGCACCTGTCCTGCATCAGCGCAGCCAGTTCTCCTCAGCTGTCCCACTGGAGTGAATTACATTATGGGAACCCCTTGGAGATACGGCAAGTTCAGTTCCAGACCACTGAAATAAAGCAAATATCACAATAAAGCGAGTCACGTGGATTTTTTTTTGTCTCCCAGTGTGTATAAAAGTTATGTTTACACTATGCTGTAGTCTATTAACTGTGCAATTGCCTTATGTCCAAAAGAACAATGTACATACTTTAATTCAAAAATTCTTTATTGCTAAAAAATGCTAACCATCATCTGCGCCTTCAGTGAGTCGGTAGTATATTCAAAGATCATGGATCATCATGACAAATATAATAATAATGACAAAGTTGGAAATATTGCGAGAATTACCAAAATGTGACACAGAGACATGAAGTGAGTAGCTGCTGTTGGAAAAATGGTGCCAGTAGATGCTTGATGCAGGGTGGCCTCAAACCTTCAATTTGTATTTGTAAAAAAGGCAACAGAGTGGAGATCAGTAAAACAAGGTGTGCCTGTAATTCCTCTGTAGTTGGGTCGCTGTGTGTCTCGAGGGACTGGTTTCATCTCCAGGAGCAAGTGGGGCAGGGAAAAGACCTCCTGAGTGGGTCAGTAGGTTGCAAGGATAAACAGAGGCATCCTGGCACTCAGTCATAAGGTCCCAACCCTTGTTCTGACTATTTGACACCCCCCGCAGGACAGTGACAGGCACCTTGGAAGCATCCTGTACCAGCTCCAGGAATTCTGGACTCTGGTGCTTTTATGTTTTTCTGCTGGACAGCAAAGGGGCCTTGTTATGCAGGGTGATTAACCAGTCCTGGAAGGGCTGTGTGCTTTTCTCAAGTTCATCAGAGGTGGGAGAGTCCCTGCTCTTTGTGGCTTTTCTTCACTGCTCTGCATCACCTACTTGCTCCTTAAGGGATGGGAGGGGACACATTTTGGAAAATAAAACTGCGGGGCAGTGTAATGATCAGATGCACACTTGCGGTTCTCTGTGAGGTAAGTGGCAGTGAATCAGAAACTCTTCTGGATTTGGGTTGAGTTCTATAAGCCTGTGTGAGTACGTGGAAAATCAAGGCTTGGTGTTTGGGGAACCCAGGAAAATTCTGGAAGTTTCCATTGTCTGGGGAGTTGACAGAGCCTGTGTCCCCAGGACTCCAAGATATCTCGGGCTCTCCACAGAGGGAGGACTTCCCAGCAGAAGTGCCCAAATCTCCAGAGCCCTGGGCAAGTGAGGAAGGCTGAAAGGAATTTACAAACAGATGGACAGCTGTGTCTGTCCACTGGGCAGTAATTGCATCCTATTAGCATTGCTAATTTGCATTGTTATCAGTTTCTACAACTTACAGAGTTGTGTTTTTTTTTGTTTTTTTTTTGGCCGTGACCCGTGGCTTGTGGGATCTCAGTTCCCCTACAGGGTTTTTTGTTATTTGGTTTCTTTAAATTAATTAATTAATTGATTTATGGCTGTGTTGAGTCTTCGTTGCTGTGCGCGGGCTTTCTCTAGTTGCAGCGAGCGGGGGCTACTCTTCGTGGCAGTGCACGGGCTTCTCATTGAGTATCTTCTCTTGTTGCGGAGCACAGGCTCTAGGCGTGTGGGCTTCAGTAGTTGTGGCTCACCGGCTCTAGAGCACAGGCTCAGTAGTTGTGGCGCCTGGGCTTATTTGCTCTGCTGCATGT
The DNA here is from genome assembly GCF_028023285.1 of Balaenoptera ricei. Taxonomy (NCBI): domain Eukaryota; kingdom Metazoa; phylum Chordata; class Mammalia; order Artiodactyla; family Balaenopteridae; genus Balaenoptera; species Balaenoptera ricei. Next base: position 52,003,887 of record NC_082653.1, on the reverse strand, counting down.
GGGATCTTCCCGGACCAGGGATCGAACCCGTGACCCCTGCATTGGCAGGCGGATTCTTAACCACTGCGCCACCAGGGAAGCCCAGGGATGTGATTTTTGGTTGCTCATGTCAAGATGTCTGTGTGAGAAGCTCTGTAGGTTACTGTTTTCCCTGTGCGCACCCAAATAAGCAATCTGTGGGCACTGTACGAATGTCATGGTCCTCATGAAATGTGCCTCCTGGATTTGACACCCATTAACGATTCTTGTCTTTACCAACCTTTACAATGATGGTTGCAAAATGGAAATTTTCCAATTCAGCATTCCTTCACACATACCGGTCTGCAGTTGGCTTTCTACGATAAGCAAGAGCCCTCCTTTCTCCCCCACTTATTTATTTATGTATTTATTTTTGGTATGCCCTCATGATTTTTTCAAAATAAATTTATTACAACTTCTTAATTATCTTGGTGCTCAAATTGTCCCAAGTGTGATCAGTGGGAGCCCTGTCAAGCTGGCTCCTGGGTCCTTTAGCCATGCACCATCATTTTTTTTTTTTTTTTGAATACTTCCTTACTTTCTGGTATAACAAGGTATTTCAGGCTCATCTTGGCCTTTCCTGTCCCAGTCCTGGAATCAGCCATTTTTCCAAGGAGCCCTGGTTCCTGTTAGTGAGGAATGGTGTTAAGCACCAAGATCTGGGCAGTAGGTGTGCTCATTTTTGCTGTGGTGTCTTTGAGACTCTTCCAAAGGACAGAGCTAGAAAACAAATACACGTATATGCACACGCACATTCATGTACCTACAGGTATATACACATACACAAATGCTTGTATTCACACCTGTGCCTGTTTTAGAGACCATGTGTCCACACCAATACCCCCATTTCCAACCCATCCTCCTGTCCATATTTGTATTTCTATTTTCAATACCAGCAACACCTTTATGCATTTGCTCAATCCTATAATATATCCTAAAATAGCATTAGAACTGCTGCACAATGTCCACTACAAACAACAAATCTGGTAAAGAGTTCCAGAGTTTTCCCTGTTCTGCTGACCTCCCCGCTCCCCCCCGCAAAGACTAAGAGTATATAGTGAAATCCTGGATTCACAAACGCTGGGGGTACTTCTCCTCAGTCTCTTCTGTGGGGTCATGATATCCATCAGCAGTACAGTTGGGTTCATTTGTCTCAGTTTTCTTCAGTTTTAGGGTTTTTATCTTTCCGTCATCGTTAATTTGCTTTTATTTTTTGAGTATGTAGAAGGTGCTTCAAAACTTGAAACTATATAAACAGGTATATTCAGAGGACTGTCACGCATCCCAATCTCCCTCTTACCCTGTTTCCTCCCACCTCTTGTAGACAAACATCTTCATTGTTTTCTGGTTTATCTCTGAGTTTCTGTTTGTAAAGATAAGCATGTGTGCGTACACACACACACACACACACACACACACACACACGTTTTCTTATTTTTTTTTCCTTAGGCAAAAGGTAGCATACTATATATGCTCTTTTGTACTTTGCTTCTATCACTTAATAATGTAGCTTGGAAATGACTCCATAGCTGTTCACAGAGAGCTTCCTCATTCTTTTTGGCATCTGTAGTGTACTCCATTGTGGAGATAAACAATAGTTAATTCAACCAATCTCCTATGATTGATCGGTAATCAGTGACAATTTCATTTGTCCCATCTGTGTCTTTTTAAAAAATTGTGATAAAATACACATAACATAAAAATTACTGTTAACCATTTTGAGGTATATAATTCAGTGGCATGAAGTACATTCACATTGTTGTGCAACCACCATCACCATCATCTCCAGAACTCTTTTAATCTTACAAAACTAAAACTCTGTCCCCATGAAACCATAACTCCCCATTCTCCCACCCCCAACCCTGGGCAACCACCACTCTACTTTCTGTCTCTATGAATTTGACAACTCTAGGTACCTTGTGCAAATGGAATCAAACAATATGTGTCCTTCTGTGTCTGGTTTATTTCACTCAGCATAATGCCCTCAAGTTCCATCCATGTTGTAGCATGTGTCAGAATTTCCTTCCTTTTTAAGGCTGAATAATGTTCTGTCTTCTGTCCCTCTTAAAAATGAAGTTTTCCCCTATTTGAATTGGGTTGAACAGTAAGAAATGCAAAAAGTGAGCAATTGTACTGAGCTGTATAGTCTGCTGTGTCTAGCTGGGGAGTTATTATCTTAATTATGTGCAGAAAATTTGTAGTGTGTAATCCTTTCACCTAAAAAACTACTGACGAAAGAATTGATAATGTATGCTCCCCTCCCAGGAGATGGGGAGCAATTCCCACCTTCCTCCCTCTTGAGGGTGGGCTAGGCTTAGTGACTTACTTCCAAAGTAAAGAGTCTGGAAGGAGAAAAATAGTAGCTTTACAGTGGAGAAAACTGGCAGACACACCTTGACTGGGTGATCAAGGTGAATGTTATCCGTGATGAGTCATGAGGAGGTCAGGCACCTTGAAATGATGTGGTAAGAAGAGCACCTCACTTCTGTGGGGTTATTCCCCAAACCTATAGCCCCACTCTAATCACAGACACACAAAAAACATCAGAGAAACCCAGCCTGGGGGACATTCTACATGATTCCTGACCTGTACTTCTTAAGACTGTACTTCTTAAGACTGTCAAGGTCTTGAAAAACAAGGAGATTGAAGACCCTTTACAGACCAGAGGAGACCAAGGAGGCATCAAGACTAAATGCCATGTGGTCCCTGGATGGAATCCAGGGACAGAGAGAGGACATTAATGGGAACACTGATGAAATCCAAACCAAGCCTGGAGTTCAGTTAGTAGTAATGTCTCACTGTGAGTTTCTTAGTGACAAATACACCACAGTTATGTAAGATGCTATCAGTAGGGGAAACTGGGAGAGGGTATGGGGGTACATGCCGTACTATCTTTGCAACTTCTCTTTAATTCAAAAATTATTCCAAAATAGAAAGTTTATTTTGGAAAACTGCTAAAGATCAGAGAGCTGGTACATTGGCTCTCAGTATATTGAAAAATACAAACATTTGTTAAATAATGGTGAGGAACATTCTGACCAGAAATTTTAAAATATATATTTATTTATTTATTTGGTTGCCCTGGGTCTTAGTTGTGGCAGGCGGGCTCCTTAGTTGTGGCATGTGAACTCTTAGTTGCGGCATGCATGTGGGATCTAGTTCCCTGACCAGGGATTGAACTCAGGCCCCTTGCATTGGAAGCACAGAGTCTTAACCACTGCACCACCAGGGAAGTCCTTTGACCAGAAATTTTTTGAAGTAGAAAATATTATTTTTTTTGGCTGTGAGGCTTTCAGAATCTTTGAACCCCGGCCACCACAGTGAAAGCACCGAGTCCTAACCACTGGACCACCAGGGAGTTCCCTGCGGGGAACCAAGTCTTGAAGACTAGTCTTCAGGCTCACCCACGTTAAAGCGTGTGTCAGAGCTTCATTCCTTTGTAAGGCTGAATAATCTTCAGTGTGGTGAACTTTCATATGGAACTTTCTCCACAGTTTGGACAGCCAGTCAGATGCTGTCAAAACTTTATAAGTTGGGACTTCCCTGGTGGTCCAGTGGGTACGAGTCTGCGCTCCCAATGCAAGGGGTCTGGGTTCGCTCCCTGGTTGGGGAACTCGATCCCACATGCATGCCGCAACTAAGAGGTCACACGCCACAACTAAGAAGTCCACATGCTGAAAGTAAAAGATCCTGCATGCCACAGCGAAGATCCCACATACTGCAACTAAGACCCCGCGCAGCCAAAATAAATAAATAAATAAGTAAATAAAAATAAATCTTAAAAAAAAAACTATAAGTGTTGGACATAACACACACCTGGGGCCTAGTTCTTAAGACATGGATTGGCACCACTCATAGACTTTTGGGGTTGATTGGTCTGGGGTGTGGCCTGGAGAGTCGGTGGGTTCCAAGCTCCCAGGTGATTCTATTTTGCAGTCAAGGTTGAGAACTGCAGCCCTGGGGCCTGCTCCTGAGAGTCCCTGAGGGCAAGGGAGCAAGAGTCAGGGAAGGCTCCCTGGAGGAGGCAGTATCCAAGCAGAGGGGAGGCCTTAGGGAAGGCATGGGATAAAGAGCCACATGGAGGGTGGGAAGGAACAGGCCTGACACCCCTGGATGCCAGTTGGTATCTTTTGGGTGCAAACAAGAGAAAAATGCAGTCCAAACAGTCATGCGTGCAAAGGGAGTTTACTGGTGTCTCACCTGGAAGCTGGTTGGAAACACAGGACCTGGGCCCCACCCAGGTCTCCCTAGATCAGAATCTTCATGTTAACATCATCACCCAGGTGGTGGTGTCTTTGCACCTCAAGGTTTGAGAAGCATGGCTTTAGACGATGGAAAACTGAAACTTGGAACAGAATATTCTGGCTAACCAGGGGTTTTTCTACAAGCTGACACAGTAATTGTACCTGCAGATCTTGTCTGCAGATTTTCAAGCCTTTGCATACAAATCCCAGGAATGTTACTCATTTGGCTCCAAGCAAGGAGCAGGCACATGGCGCATTGTCACATGTGGGCCCCTGGGAATCCGAGGGGACCTGGGCTGACACCTGGATTTTCTTAGGTTCATCCTCCTATAGGAACATGACTTAGTTGTCTCGGATCTAAGCATATTGTGTTGCATGAGTGTTTGGCTCCTGGGAGGAGCTGGGCTAATCAGTATAAGAAGAAAATCAATTTTTAATTGATCATTTGGAATTGTTTATTTCCATACCTGTCTCTGATCATTGGTCTCTGTGCTCATTTCCTACAGGACAAGAAGTAATGAATTATCCATTCCATGTGTGTTAAAAGAGTCAGCCGATTCTCGTTGTTCACAGTAGTTAAGTCTCTAAACTCACTGTGAACACTGAGTCAGGGAATCAGTCCTGGGGAAATACAGGGTCAGGTTCCTGCGAGCCTCTGGTCACAAAATTTTGTCAACTGATCAATACATAACCTTGTTTTGTGAGAGTCTCTGTTTAAAGGCACCTTATTTTACATATATTGTTGGGTCAGTATCATTGAACTCAAGGCCCACAGCACTATAACTCCCACCTGAATGAAGCTTACGTAACACGGGTATTTTCTCTGTGGGGCCCGTCACAGCCTTCACATGCTTAGGACACTAAGCCATCACTTCTGCATTTTCGTGCCATTTTAAATGGTGCAACTATCAACAAATACTCAAAAATTAGCAAAAAGGTGGCATGAAAGAGACCTGGAAGACACACTTACTCACAGTATGAGAGCTGAAAACTCACTGTGATCAGGAGACATGTTTTTTGCTGCTCTGCTTGTCTGTGAATGATCTCAAAAATGTCCAATATTAGGGAGTTCCCTGGTGGTCTAGTGGTTAGGATTTGGCACTTTCACTGCCGTGGCCTTGAAATAGGAGGGAAGCAGTCAGGGTACAACCTTTGAAAGAATGATATAGCCTGAAGACATGACATAAACTGATTAAAACCAAATGGGTCCAAGATGGCGGACAAGTCAACTTCCACTAGACCTTGAGCCTCAGTATACGCTCACTGTAACACATCAGCAAGCTAAATGACACACCCACAGGCTCCATGACTGTTCTAAGGCGACCATAAGGATCAAAAAGTGAGCGGTGGCCCAATTCCTGGAAATCCCCGCCCCTTTGCAAAATAGCTGGAGTACTCCTCCCACTCATTAGCCTACGAAATTACCCACCCCTATAAAAACTGACAACTCCATACCCTGGTCCCTTTCTCACCGTCTGAGATGGCCCACACTCTGTGGAGTGTGTTTTTCTCTAAATAAATCCACTTCTTACCTATCATTTTGTCTCTCACTGAATTCTTTCTGCGACGAGACATCAAGAACCTGAGTTTCATTAAGTCCTGAAACCAGATGTGTGATCTCAGTTGGAAGACTGTAGGTTTTGGCTGGGTTCAAGTCCTGGAGGCGTGGGTTCAAGTCCCAATCAGGGTTTTGGCCGGGTATGAGTCCCAGCTGCGTGGGTTCAAGTCCCAATCTGGGTTTAGGATGGGTTCGAGTCCCGCACAGGCACGTGGGTTCAAGTCCCGATCTGAGGTGCATGGTTTCAGCCTAGGTTCAACCCAGGTTCAATCTTCTGGTTGGGGAACTGAGATTCCACAAGTCACGTGGTGAGGCCAAAAAAAAAAAAAAGCATCCAATATTGCTTTTGTGGTTATAAATAAATTTTAGCAAGTAGGTGAGTTCGTAAATATGGAATCTGCCAATAATGAGAACTGATTTCCCATACTTGGAGGAAAAACAGTTTTTACCATCATGAATTCCAGCTGAGAAGTCTGGAAGTTGAAGGCTGAATAATTTTGGAAGGCTGATTCTTTTTTTTTTTAATGGCTGATTTGGGCAAATAAATGCCAGCCAATGGGGAACAGTGCCAGCACAAGCCCCGTTTTTGCTCTATTGCCACTGCTGCTCCCTAACCAGGGGCAGCTCAGTCTGCCACCCCCACTGGATGGACCTCCCCCTGCCACTGCCCACCTCATCGAGAGACGCTCAGAGATCAGGACAATGCCAGGCAGTGGGAAGGCTCCAAAAAGCATGTGACACGTGAATGTACTTATGAATGAGCGTAGATAACCTGTCCACACGGGTGTCGGTTTTCCTACTATTGGAAAAAAACCCAACAAAAGAATTTTTTAAAAGACTAGGACAAAAGGAAGAAAGAAGAAACCTCTTACAGAACCTTGCCTCCTTGACTGCATCCCTCGAGTAGAAAGGAACACACTGAGTCTCACCAGCCCTTTCTCTGAAACCCAGTGTCTGAGGGAGCGGAAGGTCGGTTATCCTAAAATCTGATAAAGAATCTAATATTCAAAACAGCTCAGTTATGTGCACAGCCTTGAAAGGAGACACAAGCCAGATGTTCCCAAGATACGCCGGAATTATTCTGTTATCTTAAGGAGACAGTAATGTTTTTGAAGAGTGATGGGGTAAGACAGCCGAAGATTTTCTGTCCTTCGAATGTATATTTATAATCACTCCCAGTCTCAGTCATTCTGTTGCTCCTCTCAAAGGCATCCGCAACAAGACCAGGAATAAATGCAGGCACTCCTTCAGGCACTTGTCAAATCCAAGGGACACAGGTGGGAACTCCGCACATTACGCCCCTCCCCTGCAGCTGGGAGAGCCGAGAATGGCAACCCACTGGGACCGTAAGAGAGGGTGCAGCTTCCCACGCAGGAATTGATGATTATGAGGAACAAGAGCCATCAATGGTTGGGTTGAGCTTTTCCTCCAGAATTCAGCTCCATCTACCTGTCACAAAAAACTGAATTTATTTTTCAGGAAGACTCAGCAAGATTTCTTTCTAGCAAAGACCTGGAAAATCAGGGTGATTAAAAAGCATTTACTGGGCTTCCCTGGTGGCGCAGTGGTTGAGAATCTGCCTGCCAATGCAGGGGACACGGGTTCGAGCCCTGGTCTGGGAAGATCCCACATGCCGTGGAGCAACTAGGCCCGTGAGCCACAATTACTGAGCCTGCGCGTCTGGAGCCTGTGCTCCGCAACAAGAGAGGCCGCGATGGTGAGAGGCCCGCGCAACGCGATGAAGAGTGGTCCCCACTTGCCACAACTAGAGAAAGCCCTTGCACAGAAACGAAGACCCAACACAGCCATAAATAAATAAATAAAATTAAAAAAAAAAAAAAGAACCCGTATAATTAAAAAAAAAAAAGCATTTACTGCAGATGTTTTTACCAGCTGTGATAAAGGCAACCAGTGCAAAAGATTCCCAAGTAGCAGCATCTATGAGACAAATATAGTCTTAAAGGACAGATATCAGAACTTCCCAGGGTACCTGTCCCCCAGGTATCACTAAGCAGGTCAGACTCATGCTGATGGTGGAAGTTACTTGATCGAGGGGTACAAACACATGTGGCATTTTTATGGAGTGTGTACCATTCCCTGTTTCTCATTCTGAATCTCTTTACCTGAATCTCTTCTATAGATCCCTGGAAAGGGGGTGGGCTTCCTGGATCCCTGAGAGAGGGCACATAAGGAAAAGATGGAGCTATTTAAAGGAAACAATACACACTATTTATTTATATAAGTCTGTGAGCAAATTGCAACCTGTGCAGTTGAGGCAAATTATGTATAGACTGTCTACTGCTACATGTGAGTACCTGTAGTTTATAGATTGCCCTTGGGAATCTTGGATTTGAGACCAGGCAGCTCGGATTTCGATAGATAACTCCGGCACTCTTCTTCCCTGTGGCCAGCAGCCTGTCCCATCCATACGTTGCATGTAATTCTTTGACTTTCACAGGATAAAGGGGCATTCTTTCACAATGAAGCCGTCTCAGATAGAATCTATGTGTTCTACAGTGATTTCAGAGTTAGTTGGGAAAGAAATTTTTCTTTTCCTTTTTTTTCTTTTTCTTTTAAGCTGAGAACACAACTGCCAATGCAGCCTTTACAAAATAGGACATTGCCAAAAACAAAAATATTTAGGTGTTTCCCTTACAACGCATTTATGTAGGAAAGATCTGGATGTCTAAGGAAATATAATTAGAACATAGTTTTATTTATGTGTTTATTTATTTTTGGCCACACTGTGCTGCTTGTGGGATTTTAGTTTCCCAACCAGGGATCGAAACTGGGCCCTCGGCAGTGAGAGCGCAGACCCCTAACCACTGGACCACCAGGGAGTTCCCAGCACGTAATTTTAAGAATGCAATAGAACTTAATAAATCTCAGAAATGGCTAGGATAATCCAGTGTCCTGTAAATAAAGCTGAGCCCCCATTTAATGAGGCTAGAAAGTGACTAAGTCCTATCTGTTGTGTGGCAGGGATAGTTTCAGAGACGGGAGCTTTGGGGACGGCCCCCGAAGAGGGTGTCCTGGGGCCTTTCCCTTGATCTTGGGCAGAAGCTCCCACAGAGTCCCGGCAATACAGCAATATTGTGATGGTAGGTGTTATGATCATGGGCAAGAGATAGGGCAGCCAGACTGAGCCGGAGTGCAGAGGGACATGCCACCCACATGCCACGGACCTGGGGAGCAGGGGCCTACCTACCCCAAAGAGGCAGGAGAGAGAATAGACCAAGGATGTGGCATCAGTTGCCCTGACTTTGCACCTTCCTTCACCATTTGCTGGGGGCCTGGATACAAATGACAATCCTCCTGAACCTCTGCTTCCTCACTCCCAATCAAGCGGGTGATACTTACAGGGTGTGTCCCGAGGTCATTCTGTGGCTCCAATGAGTAATGTTGTGGAAGGCTTCGTTTTAAATATTTGGGGCAGAGGCAGCCGTTGGTATATCAGGTTAAAAGTGTCAACAAAATTACCCCAGTGGGTGTTGCCTGTACTTGGGTTGAATAGTGTCCCTGCACCCACAAAATGCATGTCCAATGGGAACCCCAAAATGTGACCTTATTTGGAAATGGGGTCTTTGCAGATGTAATCAGTTCAGATGAGGTCATACTGGACTAGGGCGGGCACTAAATCCAATGACTGGTGTCCTTATAAGGAGCCCCGTGGGGACACAGACATACACAGAGGTAGGGGACCATGTGACAACGGAAACGAAGATGGAAGTGTTGCAGCTACCAACCTAGGATTGTCCAGGACTGCCTGCAGCCCCCAGAAGCCGGAAGAGGCAGGGAAGGATTCTGCCCTAGAGCCTTGGGAGGGAGCGTGGTACTGTGACACCTTGATTTAGGACTTCTGGCCTCCAGGACTATGAGAGAAGACACTGCTATTGTTTTAAGCCCCCCAGTTTGTGGTGATTTGTTACAGCAGCCTCAGGAAACAAACACAGTTGTCCAAAAGGGTTAAACAGTTCTGCCAACCAGATGACAGATCCCCATGTCCCTGGGGACACACCTTTGCCCTCCTGCCTCCTGCACAAGCGAAAGCTTCAAGGTGACAGCAGATGGGACTGAAGCCCAAGAACAAACCTTCGGATTGGTTTCCAGAATAAGCAGGGACTTCGTTTTATTTACAGCATCTGCGTCAGTGCTTGGCACACAGTAGGAACTGCAGGTTTCTTTTCTTTCTTTTTTTGTTTTTCTAATTTTTATTGGAGTATGGTTGCTTTACAATGTTGTGTTAGCCTTCACTGCACAAGGAAATGAATCATCCATACACATACAGATATCCCCTCCCTTTTGGAGTTCCCTCCCATTTAGGTTAGTTACTACAGTGCATTAGGTAGAGTTCTCTGTGCTTTACAGTATGTTCCCATCAGTCGTCTATTTTATACATAGTTATCAATAATGTATATGTGTCAATCCCAGTCTCCCAACTCCTCCCTCGCCACACCTTTCCCCCTTGGTAGCAATACATTGTTCTCTACCTCTATGTTTCTATTTCTGCTTTGCAAATAAGATCATCTAGGAACTGCAGGTTTCTTGAATGAATGAAAGCCTGAGTATGGAGAACAAGATAAATAAGTATTGCTGCTATCCAAGTGGAGGGCAACAGGCTAAATAAATAAATAGTCTATAGACAAAATGATTACGAATGTCATGAAATACCATGAAGGAAATGCATAGCATGCTAACATACAAAAAGATGGAGAGACCTAGGACAGAGTCGCAGGGTGGCCAGTCGAGCAAACTAAGAAACAGAGAGGTTAAGCAACTTGCCCAAGGGCACACAGCCATCCTATCCTCTAACTCAGCCAGAATTATCAATCTACATTCGAACCTGATCAATAGAGGCTTAGGACTTTTATTGTCTTCTTCACCAACCCCCCATGCAAATAAAATCAAGGCCAAATTCTTAAGATAAAAAAGTCACTTTGATTTTGATAGGTTATTTGGTTCAAATGGAGGGAACTGAACTTCCACTGCCAGAGTCCTGGATTAGTAAATTATTAGTCATTTTCTCTATTAAATATGTGCTTGGATTCCTTAAAAAAGGCTTTCTAACCCCTCAGTAATTCACACGCTTGTAAATCCTAAGCCAGAAAGTCAGCAAAGGAGTTAATAACTTACTAAAGTGACAGAGTAAAAATTTAGATTAAATATCACAGTGTCTCTCACATTTGCTTCCTTGCATTAGAACCTACAATCTTACTATTTTACACGTTTCAACATTCAACTGCGAGCAAGTGCAGCCATTGGATGAGGGAAAGAATTTTAGTACCTTTACAGCTCCCTACTTGTATTGCCACTAGTCTGACAAAAAAAAATTAAATTACAGGTCTTTTCATTTTGCTTTATGTATTTTTCTTGTTTGAAGTATAGAGAAATGTTATTTCACCAGCGGTAACAGCACATGGCATAAATACAACTTTATATTTTCGATACCTTGCAGTGTGATTCTGATCAATCTTTAAGGTTAAGATTTTACTTGGTAAAATTTCTCAAATAATTGTAATAGATTTTTAAGAGGCAAAATAAATAATTGAATAAAATTCATGTCTACAATGCATCTAGAATGGATGAAAACAATATGAGCTCTCATAGGAAAATGGTGTTAATCTTGAACAAATTACTTTGTGAGTTATTAGATAGTACAGGGACCCCCCGCCCACACACACACACCCCATTTGTGTTATCAGCAAATTTTGAATTGACTCTCTTTGGGAACATTAACCACAGTAAAAATGGTCTGGACAAAGTGTATTAGTAAAAATCTCTTTATTAATTAAAAAAGGAAAAAAGGTAATTGTATTCTCTGCCAGGTCGCTTAAATCACTTGCTACTTGCAGATTCTTGCAGCTGCTTGAGATTTGCTCAGATCTTTGGGAAAACTAGTTGAAGACAAACAAGTGTGAGCCAGCAGTAAACAATTCAGAGTGTACCTGCTGGAGGGTTGAAGAGCTGTTACTTTGTGGAGAGAATCTGCTGAAACACCGCCAGACCATGCCCCTCACCCCCCACCCTACTCCCACCTGGTGTTTGTTTTCCAAAGCTACCTGAGCGTCCACAGCTCCTCACTGAAGCCAGCAGTGAGTCGAGCAGGAGTTTGTGGGAGAGAGGATGGAGGGTGTCTCAATCTCGGCATTATTGACATTTGAGGTTGGATTCTTTATCATGGAGGCTGTCCTGTGCCCTGTAGGATGTTTAGAAGCATCCCTGTCCTCTACCCTCTAGGTGCCAGTAGCACCGGAACCCCTCAGCTGTGACAACCAAAAGTCTCCAGATGTCTCCAAATGTTCCCCGGGGGGCAGAATTGCCATCCTCTCCTTGAAAGCCACTGTGCTAACTCAATCAGGCCAACTTTGGGGGCATGTGCCACATGAGCAAATAAAACTACAGGCCACCTGGTTAAAACTGAGTTTCAGATAAACATTGAATAATTTTTTAGTGTAAGTATGTCCCAAATATTACATGGTCCAGCCTGGGCATCCTGTATTTTATCTGGCAATGCTAGGTGGACTTGGGGAGAAATAGGACACTGAAATGAGCCCCGTTACGGAGCCAAAGTAGTCATCGATTCTGAAACAATCCAAAGATTAGATTAAATCCAAAGTAATTTCCAGAAGGTAATTTCCATCTCTTAGCTCCTGTGTTAGGACTGAATGCAATAAAATGTTTGTGACAGAACTGAAAGTGTCCTTAAGATGTGTTCCCTTTTTAGGTAGTTTGAAAAGATAATCCAATTTTATGATTTTATAAAACCACTACTGCTAAACATTTACTTACATGTCTACACATTTTACTTTTTTGTGCAAGTGAATTTATAAGTGAATTGGGTTCACTGATTTTTATTCTTTGAGTCCAGACTACTTTTAAAAAGATACAGTTATTGGAAAATAGTCTGGGTGAATTTTTTCTTTTTAAAATAAAAATAAAACATAACAAACTGTTTATGGTTTTAAAAAAAGTAAAACAATATAGAAATGTATAAAGTGAAAAGTGAAAGTCCCCTCTCCCACTATCTCTGATGCCCTAGACCTATTTCTGGAGATAACCACTATCAACAATTTCTGATAAATTATTGTGTTCTACCAGAAATTTTCTGTACATAATCAAGCAAATAAACACACCTGCCCTTCTGTGGTGGGCAGCCTTTGAGATGGTTCCCAGTGACCCGGAGTCCTGGTATTCGTGCCGGGGTCATCCTCGCCCCTTGAGTGTGGGCAAGATTCTGCTCTGTAGAATGCAGCCAAGTTGAGGGATATACTTCCATGATTAGACTACAAAAGACTGACTTGCGTCTCGTTAGCAGACTCCATTCCTCTCAGTGTTTAATCTTTGATGAAGCAAGCTGCCCTGTTGGGGAGGTCTCCCTGGCACGGAGCTCAGGCCCTCAATCCAGCAGCCCTGGAGGGACCGAATTCTGCCAACCACCATGTGAGTCTGGAAGTGGATTATTTCCCAGTTGAGCCTTCAGATGAGACCTTAGCCCTGGATGACACTTTTTTTTTTTCTTTTAATTTTATGTATTTATTTTTGGCTGCGTTGGGTCTTTGCTGCTGTGAGGGCTTTCTCTAGTCTCTAATTGCGGCGAGTGGGGGCTACTCTTCATTGCGGTGCACACGCTTCTCATTGCAGTTGCTTCTCTTGTTGCGGAGCATGAGTTCTAGGCAGGCGGGCTTCAGTAGTTGTGGCATGCGGGCTTCAGTAGTTGTGGTTCATGGGCTCTAGAACGCAGGCTCAGTAGTTGTGGTGCATGGGCTTAGTTGCTCCGCAGCATGTGGGGTCTTCCCAGACCAAGGATCAAACCCGTGTCCCCTGCATTGGCAGGCGGATTCTTTTTTTTTTTTTTTTTTTTTTAAAGGTATCAGCTAACACTTGTCAGAATAACCATCTTTTTTTTTTTTTTCAGCTACTTTATTTATTTATTTATTTATTTTTGGCTGTGTTGGGTCTTCGGTTCGTGCGAGGGCTTTCTCTAGTTGCGGCAAGCGGGGGCCACTCTTCATCGCGGTGCGGGGACCGCTCTTCATCGCGGTGCGCGGGCCTTTCACTATCACGGCCCCTCTCGTTCCGGGGCACAGGCTCCAGACGCGCAGGCTCAGTAGTTGTGGCTCACGGGCCCAGGTGCTCCGTGGCATGTGGGATCTTCCCAGACCAGGGCTCGAACCCGTGTCCCCTGCATTAGCAGGCAGATTCTCAACCACTGCGCCACCAGGGAAGCCCCTGGCAGGCGGATTCTTAACCACTGTGCCACCAGGGAAGTCCTGGATGACACCTTGATTGCAATCTTCTGCAAGACCCCAAGTGGAGGACCCCCCTAAGGAATGCCCAGATTCCTGACCCACAGAAACTGTGATGATAAATGCAGGTTGCCTTAAGCTGCTAAGTTTTGTGGTAGTTAGTTACGTAGCAATAGGTAACTGGTTGCTAGGTAACCTTCCTTTTACACAAATGGGATTTGACCCTCCAAGCTGTTTTGACTGCTCTGAGAAATAAGGAACAAGAGCTGGTCTAAAAGGAGAAACACCAGAACAAGGAGTAAGGAGTCAAAGTTGATGATTTCTTGATCACTAAGTATCACAGTCCAGCTGTGGTATCAGGGATGGATCGGGTACACAGCAGTGCCCTTGTTTAACTGCATTTTTTTTTAAAAATTAATTAATTAATTTACTTATTTTTGGCTGTGTTGGGTCTTCATTTCTGTGCCAGGGCTTTCTCTAGTTGCGGCGAGCGGGGGCCACTCTTCATCGCGGTGCGCGGACCTCTCACTATCGCGGCCTCTCTCGTTGCGGAGCACAGGCTCCAGACGCGCAGGCTCAGTAATTGTGGCTCACGGGCCCAGTTGCTCTGCGGCATGTGGGATCTTCCCAGACCAGGGCTCGAACCCGTGTCCCCTGCATTGGCAGGCGGATTCTCAACCACTGCACCACCAGGGAAGCCCCTAACTGCATTTTTTTATGCAACAATAACTTGTTGCCCTAAAGGTGTGGGGAGATATGAAGTGAGTATCAAGTTACAATCTAACATTTAGGAATAAGTGCAAAAAGGCAATTAAAACCAGAGAAGGGCCCAAAGCAAGACCTTTCAGCGCTGAGTCAGAAACCTGGGAATGATAAAGATTTCTGTGAGCTTCGCTCATTGTGAGTTACTTAGTACTTCCATGGAACCATTATTGCAGCAGCTAACACGTGGGATCACGTGTCTGAGTAAAATGAAACATCACAAATATCTAGGTGTCAATAACTTTAAATATGGAATAACTTCCCCTGTTTTATTGACATTTTTACTACAGGTTTTTTGATATAATGATCTCAATATTTTTAAAGAGCACTTTTACAGGGGTTCTCAAAGTGCCCACTGTCACAGTTTCCTGGCAAAATGTCAGAACATCAAGAGCCGAGCCTTTAAACCTGAGTTTCAGCCTATCCTAACCCTGCTTTTGCTAGTAACACAGAGCTTTAATTTACGGAGAGAAACCAAGCCCTTCAAAACATCATAGCTCTGGGAGGATCCCACATGCCGCGGAGCAACTAAGCCCGTGAGCCACAACTACTGAGCCCACGTGCCACAACTACTGACGCTCACGTGCCTAGAGCCTGTGCTCCGCAACAAGAGAAGCCACTGCAATGAGAAGCTTGTGCACCGCAACGAAGAGTAGCCCCCGCTCAACACAACTGGAGAAAGCCTGCATGCAGCAATGAGGACCCCATGCAGCCAAAAATAAATAAATAAATAAATTTATTTAAACAAAAATCATAGTTCAATTTGTTTCTGTCTTACAAACCAGCAATGTGTTTCTAAAACACACTGGTTGCCACTCAAGCCCTTCAAACGCAATTACTCTCCACTTTGTATAATCGATGCATTTCAGCCATGTTGACCGTAAAGCAATTCCTTTATAGAAACCATTGGTTTTTATGAATTTTTTTTTTATGAATTATGGTTTTCTCAGGGTATATGCCCAGTAGTGGGATTGCTGGTTCATATGGTAGTTCTACTTTTAATTTTTTAAGGAACCTCCATATTGGTTGTATCAATTTACATTCCCACCAACAGTGCAGGAGGGTTCCCTTTTCATCACACCCTTTCCAGCATTTATTGTTTCTAGATTTTATAATAATGGCCATTCTGACCGGTGTGAGGTGATACCTCATTGTAGTTTTGATTTGCATTTCTCTAATAATTAGTGATGTTGAGCATCTTCTCATGTGCGTCTTGGCCATCTCTATGTCTTCTTTGGTGAAATGTCTATTTAGGTCTTCTGCCCATTTTTTAATTGAATTGTTTGTTTTTTGATATTGAGCTCCATGAGCTATTTATATATTTTGGAGATAAATCCTTTGTCCATTGTTTCATTTGCAAATATTTTCTCCCATTCTGAGGTTTGTCTTTTCGTCTTGTTTATGGTTTCCTTTGCTGTGCAAATGCTTCAAGTTTAATTAGGTTCCATTTGTTTATTTTTGTTATGTGGCACATATATACAATGGAATATTACTCAGCCATAAAAAGAAACTAAGTTGAGTTATTTGTAGTGAGGTGGATGGACCTAGAGTCTGTCATACAGAGTGAAGTAAGTCAGAAAGAGAAAAACAAATACCATATGCTAATACATATATATGGAATGTAAAAAAAAAAAAAAAAGATACTGATGAACCTAGTGGCAGGGCAGGAATAAAGATGTAGACATAGAGAATGGACTTGAGTACACGGGGAGGGGGAGGGGGAAGTTGGGGCAAAGTGAGAGTAGCATCGACATATATACGCTACCGAATGTAAAATAGTTAGCTAGTGGGAAGCAGCAGCATAACACAGGGAGATCAGCTCGGTGCTTTGCAATGACCTAGAGAGGTGGGTTAGGGAGGGTGGGAGGGAGGCTCAAGAGGAAGGGGATATGGGGATATATGTATGCATATGGCTGATTCACTTTGTTGTACAACAGAAACTAACACAGTATTCTGAAGCAATGATACTCCAATAAAGATCTATTAAAAAAAAACTTTACGGACACTTAAATTTGAATTTCATATAATTCCCACATGTCATGAAATATTATTCTTCTTTTGATTTTTTTCAACCATTAAAAAATGTAAAAACTATCGTATGGTTCTCTAGTCAAAAAAAAAACACATGGTGACCAGATTTAGTCCATGGGATAGAGCTTGTCAACCCCTGATCTAGATGGCACATTTTGTTCTCCCAGCTCCCAAAACTCTTTCTTCTGGGTCTGGATATTTTCAATGTCTTTTAGAGTTGGATTGCACAGTTACATATTTGCAGAAGGTGCAAACATGTAAAAGATTATTTTTTTCTGTTCATTAACCTGGACTTAAAAAAAAAATCCCACCTGTCCTTTGTTTTTTTACTGGTGAATTTAGTCCATTTACATTAATTGTCATTACTGACATACCTGGACTTGTTCCTACTATCATTTCAGTTTATCTTTTCTATTTCCTTTTAGTCCTTCCTTACTTAAAAAATGGATGTCGATATTTCCCCCACAATAATATAAGACTTTAGCACACCCTCATTCCTTGGTCTTCTCCCATCCCATGATGTTGGTAACTTTTAATTCTGTCTTATTGTGGATATATTTTCTCTATTTGTCTAAACTTAGAGATATCTAAAGAACAACAATAATATTTTTCAAGGAATTTTAGCATCTGTACTTCCTATATCTTTGTAGCTTCTCTTGTGGTTTCTTTCCTCTTATTTAAATACTTCATCCCAAACAATTTTGCTTGGGTCTTGTGTCTGAAAGCTTCTGAGGCCTGTATGTCTTTAGAATATTTTTATCACATCCTCATTTTTTGAAAGCAGTTTGACTGATTACAAAGTTCTAAGTTATTTTCCTTTAATATTTTGAAAATACTATTCCATTGTCCTTTCCTTTTTTAGGCTTGCAGTTTCACTGTTGCAACATTTATTACAAGGTCCTGGTAGTGATCTTTTAAAATTATTAATATTGAGATATGATTCATATACCATAAAATTCACCCTTTCAAACCACAATTCAGTGATTTCTAGCATATTCACAAAATCATGCAACCATCACCACTCTCTAATTCCAGAACATTTTTATCATGCAAAAAAGGAACCCTGTACTTATTAGCAACCAATCCCTGCTTCCTCCTACCCCCAGCCTCCAGCAACCACTAATCTAATTTCAAAACGACTATGTTGGGACTTCCCTGGTGGTCCAGTGGTAAAGAATCCGTCTTACAATGCAGGGGACATGGGTTCCATCCCTGGTCAGGGAACTAAGATCCCACATGCCACGGGGCAACTAAGCCTGAGCGCCACAACTACTGAGCTCACGTGCCTCAAACTAGAGAGCCTGCGTGCCGCGAACTACAGAGCCCACGTGCTGTGGAACCCGCACGCCACACGCCACAACTAGAGAGAAGCCCGCGTGCCGCAATAAAAAGTTCCCGCGTGCCTCAACGAAGATCCCGCGTGCCACAACTAAGACCCGAAGCAGCCAAAAATAAATTAGTAAGTAAATAAGTAATTAAAATAATTTTAAAATCTTAAAAAAAAAAAGACTATGTTTTTGCCTATCTGGACATTCCATATCCAGAAAACCATGCTCATTCTCCACCCCATTAAACAACCTCGCAGATCAAGTCTTTACCATCTTTTCCTCTTAGGGGTTGTATTGTGTCTCAGTCCTAAGCCCCAGCACCTCAGAATGTGACCTTATTTGGAAATAGGGTCATTGCAGATTGAGCCCTAATCCAATATGACTGGTGTCCTTATAAAAAGGGGGGATTTGGGTACAGTTAGTCACACACAGAGGGAAGACGATGTTAAGATGCAGGGTGAAGATGGCTTTGTGACTGGAATCTACGAGCCGAGAAACACCAAAGACTGCAGCAAACCCAAGAAGCTGGAAGAGGCAAGGAACCCTGGAGCCCTCAGAGGAAGCACGGCCCTGTGGCACCTTGATCTTGATTTCCGGCTTCCGGAACTGTGAGACAGTACATCTGTGTTGGTTTAGCAACTCAGTTTTTTGGTTATGCAGCCACGGGACAGGAGACCCTTCTCAGACTGTCCTCCTCCAGCGGGGTCCTGGGGGGAGCAGCGGGAGAGCAGCTGCTCTGCTCATGTCTCACAAGCGCTGGGCTTTGGGGCCCTCCTGATTGTACCTGGGGACACCTGGACCAGAAGTGTGGGGCCCCTCAAGCACAGGGAGCAGGCAGGCACTGCTGTTCCAAAGGTGGTGGTGGGTAGAGGCCAAAGAGGAGCTCACCGCTCCCCTGTTCTTACCTCTAAGGCCACGGGCTGCTTCTGTGCCAGAAGATTCAAACAGCCCTGTCACCCAGGAGCCCCTGTCACCCAGGTGTGCTCACAGGTTGTCCCTTTTGCCTCTCAAGCTCTTCCAGGGTTGATCAGGGGAGGGAGCCACTGCTGTGCTAATGCTACCTCTTGGTCTGAACAATCCCACCCACCCATCATATATATATATTTTTTTGTTGGGCATTTTCTCTGTACCAGGTCCTGTGCCAGTCACTGGATACATACGAGGTAAAAATACAAGATATGCCAGCCTTCAGGTTGCCCACAGCCTGGTGAGGGAGCCAGGAACACGTTTCAAGAATAGAAAGTAAACCAGTCACTCCCCACTCACACTCTGGATTAAATCTCTTAGCTGCCCCTGCCTTCGGCCCCAGCGGCGTTCCATGCACCCCTCGTTCCCGGCATGCTAGTCCCTGGCCTTTCCTCAGTTCCTTGAACATATGCCAAGTGATGGAGGTAAGAGAAAACATTGTTTTAATTTTATAGATTAATTGAAACCCAGAGGGGTTACATAGTGCACCTCAAATAACTCACCTGAGGGATACTGAAGAGGGATTGAAACTCAGGCCATCTGTGGGGTGGAAATGGTTGGTTAACAACACCCCCTGCCCCGCCCCAATATCATTCTCCTCTTCTTTGATAACAGAAGCTTGAACTTTATCTGGGCACACTGCCACCTGCTTCCCTGGAAACCTTGTGTGGCTGTGTAGCTCCCTAAGCCCTGGGTATATGAGACACAAATCAAAGTGTGTGTAGTTCTTCCAGGAAATCTCCTGCAAAGGATGGGGGCCTGCCCTCTCCCCATGCCTCTCCTTTCATCTTGCCACTTGGAACACAGACTGGATAGCCTGGACCATGAGGATGGGACCACACTCTAGAGGTGGTAGAGCAAGAGCTGGAAAAAACTTGGGTCCCCAACAGCTTTGCCAAGTAGCCCTAGAGTGTCTGCTTTGAATTTCAATGTGAGAAAGAAACAAACGTCCATCTTGTTTTAGCCTCTGTTATATATTTTTTTAACTCTTATTTGCAGTCAGGGTGGGTTTCATGGGTGCATCACTTTGCAGTGGCCCAGGCTCCCTCACTTAGAAGGGGCCCCACCCCTTGGTTGACTGCTCTGCTGTTGCCATCTTGAAATTCTTAATGATATTTTAACAAGGGGCTCTGTGTTTTCATTTTGAACAGGGCCCTGAACATTCTGTAGCCGGTTCTGTTTGCAGCTGAACTGAATCCTAAATGATACAGTCTGACTCTGAAGCTCATACTCTTGCTGCTCTCTGGACAACTGTCCTCTGGGTTACCCAGGTCTAAGATCAACCTTCTGTGTCTGAAGTGTAGGGAACATGGGTTGTTTTTGCCTCTTAGTGTCCATTGGCCTTTCCATTAGAAGGACCCCCAATTTCCTTTGTGGTTGTGGGTTTGGGAGGGGCGACCTCACCCCAACTCCAGGGCTGGGAATCTGAAGTAGGCCCAAGACAATCAATGTTTTCCATTCCCTGGTCATAGGGTTGATTCAGGATGGGGACATTGACCCACTTGCAGCTAATGACAGGCAGACCTAGAACTTTTTTTTAATTGAAGTATAGTTGCTGTACAATGTTATATAATTTATAGCTGTACAATATAGTGATTCACAATTTTTAAAGGTTATACTCCATTTATAATTATTATAAAATATTGGTTATTTTCCCTATGTTGTACAATATATCCTTGTAGCTTATTTTATTCCTAATAATTTGTACCTCTTAATACCCTACCCCTATATCACCCCTCCCCTGTCCCTCTCCCCACTGGCAACCACTAGTTTGTTCTCTATATCTGTCTGCTTTTTTTTTGTTATATTCACTAGTTTTTTGTATTTTTTAGATTCCTCATGTAAATGATATTCTATTTGTCTTGTATCAAAAGTATTTGTCTTTCTCTTTCTGACTTATTTCACTTAGCATAATGCCCTCCAAGTCCATCCATATTGCTGCAAATGGCAAAATTTCATTCTTTTTTATGGCTGAGTAGTATTCCATTGTATATACATACCACCTCTTCTTTATCCATTCATCTGCTGATGGACACTTAGGTTGCTTCCATGTCTTGGCTGTTATAAATAATGCTGCTATGAACATTGGGGCACATGGGCAGACCCAGACCTTTCGTTTCATCTGTAGAGAAAAGGAGCTCCAACATGGATGCAGAGAAGCTAAAACCTGAGGACACCGTTTCCGCCCTTGGATGAAGTTTTCTCTCCACCTGGTCCCCGACCCTGACTTTCCAGTTACTAGAACCAATAAACTCCACATCCACCACTACCACCACTATCTTTTTCTTTAAAGCCATTTAAATTGTATTTTCTGTCACTTGCAATGGCAAAAGTCTCAATTAACTCAGAAAATTTTCACAGAGGGAAACCTTCACGCTAATGTCTTAATGAAAATATTAACAGGACTATCAGCTTTGCAGGGTTTTGATGTTTTGTTTTGTTTCTCAGCCACTTTAACACAGCAAATCATGTTTGGGAAAATGATCAAGATGCCTTTTAGGACCTGGGCAGCTAAGAGTCTGTCTAGACTCTCCTGCCTCCATATCACAGTGGAATAAAGAGTCTGTTTACCTAGAGTGTACTTTTAGGTCTTTAAGAAGGATACTCAGAGGTACACCAGATAAAAGATAAGTACAATGAACAGCATAAAAATTGTCTATCAATTTTATTAAACAACCGTTTCTGCCATCCTCAAGAGGATAGGAAACTGGAAAATATCACAATTTTGACTTCTCTAAAATGTTTAGTCTCAAGTTGATATAATTCATAGAGCCAGTAAAATTTAATCTTTTTTGTGTGTCTGTGATAAAGTATACATAACATAAAATTTACCATTTTAACCATTTTTAAGTGTACAATTCAGTGACAGTAAATACTTTCACAGCATCTATAACCATCACCATTATCTATTTCCAGAACTTTATCATTATCCTAAACAGAACTCAGTCTTTATACTCTAATATTTTAAAATTACAACAAAGAACACTGATACAAGACAAACTTGATCCAACTGGGAAACGTTTCTATTTTAATAGGTTGACTCCTTCCTAAACACTGTGATAGCAAACCTATATTTATGCCAGAACTCTGGAAGCATTCACATAAGTAGGTAAAGGGTTTTCAGATGTTAATAATCTAAGATGCGTCTTAGAGCTAGAATTTGAATCTGTCATTCCTAATATCTTTTCTTTTTTTAATTAATTAATTAATTATTTATTTTTGGCCGTGTTGGGTCTTTGTTGCTGCACGCAGGCTTTCTCTAGTTGCGGCGAGCAGGGGCTACTCTTCGTTGCAGTGCGCGGGCTTCTCACTGCGGTGGCTTCTCTTGTTGCGGATCACAGGCTCTAGGTGAGCAGGCTCAGTAGTTGTGGTTCATGGGCTCTAGAGCACAGGCTCAGTAGTTGTGGCGCGCGGGTTTAGTTGCTCTGCGGCATGTGGGATCTTCCCGGACCAGGGCTCAAACCCGTGTCCCCTGCATTGGCAGGCAGATTCTTAACCTCTGTGCCACCAGGGAAGTCCTTGTCATTCCTAATTTCTTACTCCCTATAACATTTTACTCTCTTGCCCAGTGGGTTAATAAATTAAAAATTGTATTAAAACTTATAAATCCAAGACGTACCCTGTATTAACATCTCCCCTCATAAAATTATTATTTAAAAGGGAATCTGTATGGAATCACTGTTGTAAACTTTAACATCTTTTCTCTCTAGTTATAGTTCAAAGAACATCATGTTTTCAACATGTTTTCAAGTTTTCCCCCTTACAATTGTAAAGAGACTGATAAAATAAATATGTTTTGTTTAGTGGAGAGGTTGGCAAAACATAAATAAAAGGATATGACAGTCTTTTTTCCTATTAATCCGTGGCTTGAAGCCTTTGAAATAACTTGATCAGTGGTTGGTATTGTGTGATATGGTGACCCCCAAATGCCTGTCAGTTCGCTGGCATGCCATTTTTCAACAGCACTGTGTAATTATGGTGGGCTTTATTGACATAATAAATGTGAGAGCACAGGTGGTATCCATTTCCATCTGTTTAATTGAAGAAATGAAAGATCTTTTAATATGGAGTTGACATGGAGAATTTGTCAAGCCACAATAAAATTTTGCAATAGCTGTGACCTTGGGGTCAGAAAATGACTGATCAAGAGGAAAAAATTTTTATGACATAGAAGTGACTATAGTGACTTATTTTATTCTTAGCTGTGAGGCTGGTGGAGAGAATGAACTGCTTCCCACCACCGTCTGTTCTAAAGCTGAGTAGGAAAACCTATACAAATATTGTCTGATGTCATAAGCTATCATTAAAATATGGTCAACCTCTATTTCAAGAATGCTGAAAAAAAAGCGAAGAGTCCTGGAATTCTACTATACTAGGTAGCCCTTTTAAGCTGACATCAGTGTGCACAAACACTAAGACATGAATAAAACGCATCGGTGATTTTCTTTGAAACAGTACATGAGGCCACATACAGATAACTTTTTCTCATACAACTCAAGATGTAAATATCAAAAGAACATTTAATTTAAGGGCAAAACATAAAAAGTTGTGCAAATTCCAAGGATCTTTTTTTAAATTTTTACTTTATATTGGACTACAGTTGATTTACAATGTTGTGTTAGTTTCAGGTGTAACCAAGGATCTTTTTTTTAAAAAAAAAAAGCTGACTGCTTTCGATCAATGAATTGGAACAGAACTTTGTGCCTTCTATTCATTGCCTCTCTGTCTTAGCTGTGGTAAGAATTAAATGACAGATGGCAAAGAAAACTTTGGTGTGTCTTTAAAGGTGATTCATGCTGGGAAAACTTGAATTTAAACAACAGATAATAATATGTGTTATAAGGGGTACCTTTTTTCTCCTCCTCTTCCATAAACCAGAACTTTTAGGATGGTATAGATATTTCTGGAAGTTCTCTGCAGACTTGAAGTGTTGGGTTTTCCAATGCCGAGAAGTTCACAGTTGCCTGGCTCATAGTTTCGACAAGAACAATGAGGAAATTTGAGGTTCACTTAAAAAAAATAATGGCTTTATGAGATATCATTCACATATCACACAGTTCACCCTCTTAAAGTATACAATTGAACCATTTTTCGTATAGTTAGAGTTGTGCAACTATCTGGTTCCTGAAATTTTCCTCACCCCTTAAAGAAACCCGGTACCCATGAAACAGTAATTTGCCCCTTTCTCTCCCTCCCCTTAACCCTAGGCAAACATTAATCTACTTTCCGTCTCTACGGATTTGTCTATTATGGTCATTTCACATAAGCGCAATCATATAATGTGTGTCAGTTTGTGACTGGCTTCTTTCACTTAGTATAATGGTTTCAAGTCCCTCCTTGCTGTAACAGGTATCAGTACTTCATTCCTTTTTATGGCCAAATAATATTCCATTGTATGGATAGACCATTTTCACTATTTCTAAGTACATCCATCCATCCGTCAGTTTAGGGACATTTGGATTGTTTCCATTTTGGGTTATTATGAATTATGAACATTCATGTACAACTTTTTGTGTGGACATATGTTTCCAGTTCTTTTTTTTAAAATTAATTAATTTATTTATTTTGGCTGCGTTGGGTCTTCATTGCTGTGTGCGGGCTTTCTCTAGTTGCGGCGAGGGGGGGCTACTCTTCGTTACGGTGCTCAGCCTTCTCATTGCGGTGGCTTCTGTTGTTGCGGAGCACAGGCTTTAGACGTGCGGGCTTCAGTAGTTGTGGCATGAGGGCTTAATTGCTCTGCGGGTTGTGGGATCTTCCCAGACCAGGGATCGAACCTGTGTCCCCTGCATTGGCAGGTGGATTCTTAACCACTGTACCATCAGGGAAGTCCCAGACAGTAACTCTATGATAAATTGTTTGAGGAACTGCCAGACTCTTTTTCCAAGCAGCTGTGCCTCTTTCATCCCCACCAGCCATGTAGTAAGGTTCTGTTTTCTCTGCATCCCTGTCAACACTTGTTATTGTCTGTCTTTTTAATAATAGTCATCCTCATGGATGTGAAGTCGCATCTCATTGTTGAGGCTCTTTTTTCAATTTGCATGATTCCATTGCCTGTGGACTAGATGTTTCTCCTCCATTCCCCCTCCTACTGCCCAGCCCTTCCCATAACTCCCATTGTTAATTTTAGTATTATGCCTATTTTAATACCTCATAAAGACCTATTTCCCTCATCACACCCTGTTTCCTAAGCCACTTCGAAGGCCGTCACAATTCCTTCACAACTTTCACTCTGATTGTGGCACCAGGTTGGAACATTCATTACTTGGTGGCATTTCCATGCCTCCTACCACATTTAACAATTCAATTGAGACCCACTCCCCCCACAAAAAAAGTGATCTTAAACGTGTAGAAAAACCAATTCGAGGGAAAGAATTTCCCAGTTGATGACCTGTGTGTGTCTGCTGCGTGGAACTTGGTGACACCTGTAGAATGCTGCTGAGGCTGCAGGACCCTGCGTGGCCGTTTCCATCTGAGCTGTACCAAGGAAGGACAGAAGCATTGACACTCCCAGGAAACATGTGAGGGTTCTCTGCTTCTTTTGTGTACTAGAATCTGGTTAATTTAGGGAAAGTTGAGTTGAAAAGGAGAATGGTAGAGCCATTTCAACTTGTTTTCATAGGCTGCCTGGCCCCAAAATACTATCAGCCAGGAATACCTGTTATGGTATTTTGCAACCCATTTTAGTGATGGTTATCAATGGAATGTAACCTTCTATGATTTCCCATCCATTATTTCATAGGGATGAGTACACTAACCATGACCCTTATGAGTTTAAAATAAAAGGGGGTGGGGGAGGAGTCATGTTTATTTACATTTTACATCGAGTAGAATAACTCTTCTAAGATTGTTACAGCAAACTAAGTTAGAACTAGAAAGAACTTGAAGAAGCCCTAAAATACAAATCTAATTGATCTCCCCTCATCACACACAGCAACCTCTATACACCCCAAGTGAGCAAGATGCCCCTCCTCCTTTTCAGCATTGCCACATTTTAGAGGTTGATATTATTCATGATTATCGAATGATTCTGTGCAAGTTGCCACATTAGCAGTGAGAGGATTCTGACATGAACAAGCTTTCAAAAGCTTCAGTCTAGGAGAGACTGACATATAAACAAATAAATAGACTGCATTTTCCCACAGGGTTTGGACTTTTGTATTCATCTCTGTCCCACTGGATCTGTCCAAACCTTTTATTTGACACATAAGGAAAATGAAGCTCAGAGAGTCTTGACCGACACAGCTAATTAGTGGCAAAACTGAAATTTTGACCGCACAGGCTGACTTTTAGTTTCTAGAATTCATTTATTTTCTCGTTTTAGACAACTGTGCGATAAAACAGCTAAGATGAGAGAACTCTGACTAATGTGCACTGAAATTAAGCATGTTGAGAAATATCCATGGTCCTTATCCCAGAGTGATCATTAAAAATAAAAATGTCTTTTGTAACTGAGGTTTTCTCTTGCTTCCTTTAGCATTTGCCCAACGTGTGGACAACACAGACAGGCTCTTGAGCTCTGAGCAGATTCCTAAACATGTAAAATAAACTGAACACAGAACAACATCTGGGATTTGGACCCAGAGGAAGGAAAGTGTAGGGCTGCATGTGGAAATCGGCTTTTCCCAAGCACCCATACTCTTAGCTTGGAGTAATTTGGACTATAAAGTCACCTAATTGGGCAGTCGTCATTCACGATGGTGTGGTGGCTTCATGTGGGGTAGCTCTTAAAAATGTCTTCTAGAAGTAACAATGAAGTACTGAGTGTCAGCCTCACTGACAATGAAAAACATGGGAATAAAGACTGTTGTCACAGGACCAGTAGCTGTTCCGTATCTGTTAAACTATTTGTATATTTGCAGTGCGGGAAATTCATTACTAAACATAAATTCATTACCTCTCTAAAAGTCTTGGGGGGAAGGGGCATATTTTAGAGAAATGGTGGGAAAGAGGGCTAGAGTTTTAATTTGAGTCCAAATTCTAGAACGTGATGAATTCCAAACTAAGGAATTGTTATTTTAATCCTGGGATCTGTAAACAGTGGCTCACAGGCCAAATCCGGCCCACTGCCTGTTTTGTAAATAAAATTTTATTGGACACAGACATGCTCGTTTGTTCAGGTATTGTCTATGGGTACATTTTACACTATGCAGGTAGAGTTGAGTCATTTTGACAAGACCATCTGGCCCACAGTGCCCTTTATATGATGACCCCTTACAGAAAAAGCTGGGCCCCGTAAGATAGGCAGGATTGAAGATTTCACAGCAGGGGAATGCTGGGATGGGAGCTGGGAGCTTAATCCAGCAGGAGGGTGTAGGGGGGCTGGACCAGGCAGAGGTAAGCTTCCAACGTGACACCACTGGGGCGAAATGAAGCAACAGAAATGGGAAGACCAGGGCAGGTTCAAGAGGTTTTCTAAATATGTGGGAATAGGATCTAAAAAAGAGTGGATATATGTATATGTGTAACTGATTCATTTTGCTGTTCAGCAGAAACTAACACAACATTGTAAACCAGCTATACTCCAATAAAAATTAATTTAAAAAATTAATTGCTTATATCTGGAATCTAAAAAAACAAGGGTACAAATGAACTTATTTACAAAGCAGAAGTAGAGTCAGGGATGTAGAAAACAAAGGTATGGTTACCAGGGGAATGGGGGGGGGAAGGTAGGATGAACCGGGAGATTGGGACTGACATATACACTACTATACACTACTATATATAAAATAGATAACTAATAAGAACCTGCTATATAGAACAGGGAACTCTACTCAATACTCTGTAATGGCCTAAATGGGAAAAGAATCTAAAATAAAAAAGAGTGGATATATGTATATGTATGTTATAACTGATTCACTTTGCTGTACAACTGAAACTAACACAACATTGTAAATCAACTACACTACAATAAAAATTTAATTAAAAAGTTAAAAGAAAGAAAGAAAGAAAAGATTTTCCAAAGAAAAATAGAACCCAACAGCTGATTAGGTGAAGGTAGAGTAGAAGATGCAAGGCTACATTTCAGGCTCTGAGCTTGGGTTACTAGTGCACGTTTATGACAGAACGTGAAGAAGAAGGGCCGGCCTGAGCTTCTGAGTTTAGTTTTAGGTGCCCTGAGCTTAGCTCCACCTGGTCCCTCTAGTGGGTAGAGATGCCTGCAGCCGGGTGGCACTATGGAGCTGGAAGCTGAGAGGTCAGTGATGTGGTTCATTGCAATGTAGCTGGTAAAGTTGTTTGCAATAATTTCAGAAGGTTTAAAAAATTGTATATGTCTAACATAAACTGTGGTGAAACTGGCCCAGGACAGCCCTCCAGAGAGGTGGGCCTTCCTAATGTTGTCACAGGAGTAACCCTCCAGTGGGGCGGGCTGGGGGGCAGCCGGGTTCTCTTCCCCAAATGGAAGCCTGTGTTTTGTGTGCTCATGACCTCCTTCTCCTCCAGCTCTCCTTCCCTCAACACGTTCTCTTTGGTACAGTGCACAGCAGGCATGTAGGGCACAGAAATGACACACTGCAATACGTAGCATGGACCACAGACACCAAATGACAGGCACCGTGGCTCGATTCCAGACCACCGCAATAAAACTGAGTCGCACAAGTGTTTTGGTTTCCTTGTGCATTATAAAAGTTATATTTACACTATGCTTAGTCTATTAAGTGTGCAATAGCATTATGTCTAAAAAAAACAATGTACATACCTTAATTTAAAAGTTCTTTACCGGGGGACTTCCCTGGTGGCGCAGTGGTTAAGAATCTGCCTGCCAATGCAAGGGACACGGGTTCAAGCCCTGGTCCAGGAAGATCTCACATTCCACGGAGCAACTAAGCCCGTGAGCCACAGCTACTGAGTCCACGTGCCTTAACTACTGAAGCCCCTGCGCCTAGAGCCTGTGCTCCACAACAAGAGAAGCAACCGCAATGAAAAGCCCGTGCACTGCAATGAAGAGTAGCCCCTGCTCGCCACAACTAGTGAAAGCCCTCGCCCAGCAACGAAGACCCAACCCAGCCAAAATAAATAAATAAATAAAATAAATTTATAAAAAAAAAAAGAGGGCTTCCCTGGTGGCGCAGTGGTTGAGAATCTGCCTGCCAATGCAGGGGACACGGGTTCGAGCCCTGGTCTGGGAAGATCCCATATGCCGCGGAGCAACTAGGCCCGTGAGCCACAATTACTGAGCCTGCGCGTCTGGAGCCTGTGCTCCGCAACAAGAGAGGCTGCGACAGTGAGAGGCCCGCGCACCGCGATGAAGAGTGGCCCCCGCTTGCCGCAACTAGAGAAAGCCCTCGCACAGAAACGAAGACCCAACACAGTCAAAAATAAATAAATAAATAAATAAATAAATAAATAAATAAATAAATAAATAAATAAATAAATAAAGAGAGAGAGAGAGAATCATAATAAAACTAGGTGTGACTGTGTTCCAGACCCTGCTCCTGACTCAGTTTAGTTTATTTACTGTAGATCAGCTCGTACATCAGGCTCTTAGTAGGTTTTTCCGTTTCACTTTGTAGTTAAACCCTGATCCTTAACTAATTTCATTCATTCGCCAACGTTTACAGTTTCCCCTCTCAGTTACTGTGCTCGGGGAACAAATCAAGTTTTTGTTGTTGTTGTTTGAGCCCCTCGGACTTGAGAAGGAATCTGTTCTTCCCACAGCTCCTGAATCCTGACTCAGCAGTTTGCAGGGAACATTCCTGGGCTCGTGGTCCTCAGGTTACTCCGGAGTTGCTACTGCTTTGTGTTTTTATGAACGCTCTCTTTTCCGATGCAACTTCAAATTTTCCTGAATCCGGCTCCCCCCAAATGCCTCTCATGTGCTCCAATAGCTCTTCAATTGCTCCATTTTGCCCCTAAACCCGATTTCCACATTTAGTTTTTCCAACCCCATTCACGGGTTACTTCGCTTCTCTTCAGAAAAATTTTGCAAAAATTTACACAAATATCTGTAAATGCTAGTGCATCTACATCTGTTTTTTTTTTTTTATGGTTAATTGATTTTCTTTCTTTTTTTTTTAGTTGAAGTATAGTTAATTTACAATGTTGTGTTAGTTTCAGGTGTACAGCAAAGTGATTCGGTTATATATATACATATATATATTTTTCAGGTTCTTTTCCCTTATAGGTTATTACAAAATACTGAGGACATTTCCCCATGCTATACAGTAGGTCCTTGTTGTACAATCTGTTTAAATGTTGGCTGGTCCCATTACAGACGGAAGAGTGGAGAGTGAGGCTAATAATTAAGTTGCCTGTATTTCAGCTCCTGGGAGGGATATTGTAATCACTGGACCAACTTTAGAAAAGTTATTTTGTTGTTGAATAAATAAAAGGTGGTCTTGTAATTCATTAAAAGAATTGTCAATTTTTTCCCCACCAATTAGTACGTGTGAAGTTGATTACTACATGTTTTCCCTGTCACGCCTTTGTGACATGCTCCTTGATGGTCTGACAGCTGGCATGCTCCGGGGAGGTGACGGGTGTAGCCTCACGCCATTTCTTTAGCCAGACACACAAGCTATTTCAGTGCTGACCTTTGTTCACTCACCCTCGACTTCTACATCAAGTGGCAAGGCTAGGCATTCCCTGTCCTTGCTTCTGTTCACATCCATCCAAAATATATTAAGTTAATTCTATTGTGAAGAACAAAGCAAGTTCACAGAATTGCTATAAAAATGGAAGAAATGAATGCTTTACGCAATGAGGGCGGGGGTCCCAATTTTATTATTAACATCAAACAATCCCATTCTTTCAGGCTTGTGTTTTGAAGCAGCATGTCTTATGAAAAGCCTGTTGTATCCTGGTGAGGCTGACTATGCTTGCTTAATCTTAGATAGCTCTCAGCAAAAATTATTTGCTAAAATATGAAAAAATACAAACAAAAATTTAAACCATTATTCCCCCACTGAGGCTCAAATGAAAAGTGCATGCAAACTATTTCTATACCTTTTTTTTTTTCTTTAGAATTGACTTAAAATCTTTAGGGAAGATCAACGCATGTTCTTGTAAAGACAAAGACTGGAAAGGAATATGGAAAAAATTTTAAAGCTTTCTCTATTAAATTTTAAATGGTGGGAATGCAGGTACTTCATTTTCCTTTCCACTATTATTTAGGAAATTAAAAACTAACAAAGGAAGGAATTCCCTGGCTGTCCAGTGGTTAGGACTCGGTGCTCTCACTGCTGGGGCCTGAGTTCAATCCCTGGTCAGGAAACTAAGATCCTGGAAACCGTGCAGCCCTGCCAAAAAAAAAAAAAAAAAAAAAAAACCACAAAAAAAACTATGTTTTGATAACTACATAAGACTTGCCCCTGATGTTGTATTTTTCTTTTGTCTTATATGGTTGTGTAATAAGTATCAAAGTTGTTTTTCCTTTTAAAGAAAGAAGCTCAATAATTTAAGTAATGCTACATGTGGACAGTAGTTTGTGACAAATTTAAAGGATTTTGTTATTGGATCTTAACTTATTTGCCCCTGATTAGTACTCTATTAACAAAAATTAGTTTATAAGTCATTAGACTAAAAAGATTTCCAAATGGTACTAACTAAAAAGCTAGCGATGTTTTGTCAGGTTCACCTAAGCTCAATATTTAGCACATCAAGTTATACATATAGTGTATATCTATATGTATATATCTGAAATGATATAAATAGCATCATCAGTATTTATCGTTATTGTTCTAGCAGCCTGGCCTTCCTTTACACTCCCCCATCAGGTGACAGGGTCTGCATCCAGCACCCATTCCCCATCTAAAAACCTTATGAGCAATCATGCACCCTTTCCTTCCATGCACTATTCTTTTGAGATAGAGTCACACGCAGTATAAGAAATAATAGAGATCCCTGTTACACTTGATCCACTTCTCCCCAATCAGAACATCCTGCAAGCTCACAACTAGGTTACTGAAGTAGACACACCCAGTCTTTTCCAGATTTCCCCGGTTTCACTAGCACTTGTTTGTAGGTGTGCATTCAGCTGCTGCACTTTCTATAGCAACGCCTCCTGCATTTCTGCCGTGTTTCAGCAGAAAAGATCCCCAGCATCTTCCTGGGCGCCTGGTTCTTAGCACCCCGGACTCCCGCCCCGGAGGGTCCTCGAGTCTGGAGGACAGGCTTGGGCCCCCGGGAAAGGAAAGAAACGGGAACCACTCGCGCCCAGCCTCCCGGAGTCCCGCTCCTCATGACCCGCACTCCAGAAGGACTGAGGCCCTCAAGGCGGCCCGAGGGAACAGGGCAGGGCCGAGGGCGGAGTCAGGGCGCAGGGGCGGGGCTGGATAGGAGTTAGAACTCTGGGGGTGTCAGGGCGTGTGTGGAATCGGAGTTCGGGGGCGGGGCGGGGCGGGGCGGGGCGGGGGTGGGGTCGGAGCTGGGGGTCGGAGCAGAGCCCGGGCGTGGGTGGAGTCGAAGCTCGTGGGGCGGGGAGGAGCGGATTCGGGGGCGAAGTCTGAGGTCGGCGGGGGCGGGGCAGAGTCGGCGTGGGTGGAGTCGGCTCTCGGGACGGGCGGGGCCAGCGCGAGGCGGGGCGGGGCCTGCGCTAACGGTCGCGCGGCATTCCTCGCGCGACGGTAGTCGAGCTGTTGGGTTGTGGGCCGAACGCGCTGTGGAGAAGCGGCCAGGCGGGGCCTGTGTGTGGTGGACCGCTGTCCAGGTGCGAGGAGCGGCTAAGCGAGCGCTCCCGGGAGAAGCCGGCGCGGACGCCTGAGGTGAAGCCCGGTGGCGGCGGGCGGCGGGTCCCGCGCGGCTGTGGGCGGTGGATGGCTGGCTCTCGTCCGCTCCTGAGGGCGGATCTCAGGGCTGCGGCGTCCGCGGTGGGAGCGGCCTCCCCTCCCAGCTGCCCGCGCGCTTGGCAGGTGGTGGTGAAGGCGAGGCCCGCGCCTCTGAGCCCCCGGCCCCGAGTCCTGGCCGACCCTCGGGCCACCCCCGTCTCCCCGCGCGGTGGAAGCCGGCGGGTTAGGGTTCGTAGGACACGCCCGGATGCGAAGTGGGCAGGTGACGTCGGCTTTTAGTCCAAACACGCGGGGACACAGTCACGTAGCAACACGCAGAACACCTTAGAGTGTGGACGTCCGCGTAGAGCGCGGCGAGTGCAGACGCGGGGGTGTAATCATGCGGGATATATACCCACGTCCTGCAGTGACTCAAAAATGAATTCCCCCCAGAGACTGGCTTACGTTAGGGTTCGCGCTTCGTGTTGGACATTCTGTGGGTTTGACAGATGCCTGAGGACACACAGGGTTACAGGATCCTTCAGAGCAGTTTCACTGCCTCGGAAACTCCCTACCCATGACTCACCCCTCCCTCCCGCAACTTTAGATGGTGTGCTGTCTCTATAGTTTTGCCTTTTCCAGAAATGTCATAGAGTTGGAATCTTCAGAATACATTTTAAAACATAGAGTGAATAGGGAGAGTCGCATTTCACCTCAGAGTTTCAAAGGGACCGCTTTCAATCTCTGTTTGCCAAGCGCTGGACTTCTCATCTATAAGGTGCAAAAGTGTGAGGAGGGCATGAAATGACAAACTTTGGGAAATGGTATTTGAATGCAAGTCATGCATGTTTCCTCTTTCTTTCCTCCCTCCCTTCCTTCCTTCCTCCCTCCCTTCCTTCCTCTCCTTCCTTCCTTCCTTCCTTTTTTTTTCTCTCCTTCCTTCCTCCCTCCCTCCCTCTCTCTTTCTTTCTCTCTCTTTCTCTTCTTCATTCTTTTTTTCAAAACAGCTTTTAGTTAGAAATTTTGAAACTACCTTGAATGGTTACTAACAAGCATTCTTCTAGAATTTCAAACTACAGGGCGTGCCCTGGTGGTCTAGTGGTTAGGACTTGGCCCTTTCACTGCCGTGGCCTGGTTCATTCCCTGGTTGGGGAACTAAAATCCCACAAGCCGCACGATGGGGCCGGGAAAAAAAAAAAAAAAACTTAAAAAAAGTGCAAAATTTGCTGAGTTCCCATTGAAGCAGTAAAAGGAGTAAAATCTACTTTTTTGAATTGGATTTATAAAGATAATTGAGCAACTGTTCCCCTCTGTGAGAGATGACCAATTTTGTCAAAGTTTGTTAAAAAATCTTTGGTTTGTGATGAAAGTTTGGCGGGATTTCCATGTATAGAAATAACCACATAAAGAGGACTTCTCTGTAGTAGCCCCAGCACAGAGTAAAATAGCAAATTATAGGACCATCATTGCTGAGCTCTTTGAAAGCTCTATTTATCTAGAATAGCAGGATATAAACTGTACTTGTTTCTATAATTTAAATGCTGGATATAAATGTAAAATTAGCTGTTAACTAAAGTTCTATTTATCCAAAAAGTTAATTATAGCAATATTATTCTCAAATTACAAATCAGGTTGATTTTAGGACTCATTCATTAATTTAGTCAGCAAATAACCAGTAGCTCCTATGCATGATGCACTAAACTAGGCACTGTAGGACACAAAAGGGGGCAAGATAAGGCACAGCCCTATCATCATAGACCCCACTCTGTAATGAGGGAGAAAGACAGCACACAAGCAACAATTATGAATTAGGAATGCTAAGAGAGGGAATAGAGGCTGGGGGATACTTGAAGGAGGGTAGTAGGAAAGTCTTCTCTTTGAGATCCAAAGAATGCTGAAGATCCTGTCTTGAGAAGATGTGAGGGTGGCATTGGAGAGGATGCTCAAGGAAGAGGGAACTGTGTATACCAAGGCCCCAGGTCCCATCTGTGGAAAGGAGAGCAGCCGCGGTGTCTGGAGAGTGGTAATGGGGGTGGGGGGTGTGGGAGGCAGGGAATAATGTGAAATGAGGAGGAGACGGGCAGAGGCCAGATCAGCTGGGCGTTACAAGACTGTAGCAGATGGGGCTTCCCTGGTGGCGCAGTGGTTGAGAATCTGCCTGCCAATGCAGGGGACACGGGTTCGAGCCCTGGTCTGGGAAGATCCCACATGCCACGGAGCAACTGGGCCCGTGAGCCACAACTACTGAGCCTGCGCGTCTGGAGCCTGTGCTCCGCAACAAGAGAGGCCGCGACAGTGAGAGGCCCGCGCACTGCGATGAAGAGTGGCCCCCACTCGCCGCAACTAGAGAAAGCCCTCGCACAGAAACGAAGACCCAACACAGCAAAAATAAATAAATAAATAAATTAATTAAAAAAAAAAAAAAAAAAAAAAGACTGTAGCAGAGTTTGGATTTAACTGCGTGCAACTGGGAAGAGTTTTAAGCAAGGGAGAGACAATCTAAGTTTTTAAAGAATTCTCAGTTGTGTGGGGAAGAGATGGAGGAGACACGAGTGGAAGCAGAGGGTGGTAAGGTCAGGGAGATGGGGGGAAATGATCAGATTCAAGAGATAATTAGGAGGGAGAATTGGCAGGACTTGGTAAGGATTGTTTTGGATCTGGGCGGTGAAAGAGAGGAAAGGTTAATGATGACAGAGTGGATGGTAAGGGAATTTTCTTTCTTTCTTTTTTCTTTTTTTTAACATTTATTTACTTGGCTGCTCTGGGTCTTCGTTGTGGCTCTCGGGATCTTTGCTGCCGCATGTGGGATCTTTAGTTGAGGCATGTGGGATCTAGTTCCCTGACCAGGGATCGAACCCGGGCCCCCTGCATTGGGAATTCGAAGTCTTAGCCACTGGATCACCAGGGAAGTCCGGTAATGGAATTTTCTGTTGGCAGGGTCTGAGGTAGCTCCAGGGCACCAGCACAGCACCTGGCACACAGGCCTCCGTGAATAATTGTTGTACTGATAGGAATGGAAAGCACATACAGGAGGCACAAACACACACACTCCTTCCTGGCCCTGGAAAAATGTCAGCAAAGTTTATGAATTGCCCCCTTCAGCCCTCTGCTCGCAACTCCTCCATCCTGGGCCCAGGACTCTGACTCACTCTGGCCTGCTCAGAATTTGAGACCATGGCATCAAAATCAGAAAGTTGGTGGGGTTTGCCCTTAGGGTCTGACTGACAGCCTCAGCTGACCTGTGGGTCAGAGCCAGCAGCTAGCAATGCCTCTTCCTTTTCTGGGTCCAGAGTCCCCTTCTCTTTTTCCAGAGCCACAACGAGAGTAAGGACCAAGCAGTGCAGCTTTGTCCTCTGGAGGAAAGCTCTAGCAAGTAGGAGCATGAGGGGCTTGGGCCCTACCATGCCCTCATGAAACCTAAAGCAAGGGACCAGGAAGGCCCTGGGAGGAATGGGCCAGGCCAGGCTGGGCTCTGATCCAGGCGGGAGGTAGCCCTTCAAAAGTAGGAGGAGGGCACAGAACTCAGGGAAGGGAATTTGGGAGACCTGGGTTGGGGGGCTGTCAGAGATGGTCATGGTGTATCTAGTGTCTGTAGTATAGGGTCAGCCTCATAGTAGACACTCCACAACTATTACCTGTTACATTGCCATCATGTTACCTTAACCAGACTAGTTTCACCACCACCTCTTCTTTACTTTTACCCTTATCAAGTATCTGAGTCAGTGGCCTTGAGGCTGTATACATCTCTAGTCCCACATCTGGCCCTCTGTTTTCGTTGCTCCTCTCTGACCACCCCCCATCCTGATTTAGGGACTGATACATATCAGACACTCAACCAATGCATGTTGAATGAATAAACTATGTATAAAAACCAGGTAATTGCAGTACTCTAGATGAGGAATGACTGAGCCTTGGGCTGAGGAGATGGCATTGGAGATGGAGAAAAGGAGATATTTAAAATATATTTGGAAAGTAGAAGGGACAGTAGTTGCTCTTGAATGGTGTAATCTCTGTATCACCATATTGAGCTCTTTATTTCATGTTAATTTTGTATTTCTCAAAATGTCCATGTAGAGAAGCAAGTTGTCATTTTTTTGGTAGACAGACACTAAGGTATATCACCATATATTTTGAATAATAGTAGAAAGTGAAGGAACTTCAAAGAGTTCATGTGATATCACTTGTAAGTCAATAACCACCAAGAGATATTAAGGGGTAAAAATTTGGAGAACTCAATATGTAGATGGATAGTGTTTTTACACAAAATCTGGCTACTGAATAGTTCTTCCTCTCTAACTTCAAGTGTGTAGCACTTGACAGGCTCTCAATAAATGTTTGTTGAGTGGATGGATGAATGAATGAATCCATCAGGGTTTGTCAAGAATTTCAGAGACTGAAATTGCATAGTAAGCGAGATCAGACTAGGCTGAAGAATAAGTAGGACCTTAAGGCTGCTTAATTCCCCATTGTTTATTCTGGCTTGAATGCAGAAGCTGCTACATTGGATAAGAATGAAAAGCAGTGTTCTCATCTGTCAAGAGCCTGTGAACATCTAGGCACCTTACGTACATTATTTTGAATTCTCACAACAACACTGGAGGGTAAATATTATCCATATTTTGTGGATGAGAAAATTAAAGCTCAGTAATTCAAAACATTTGGCTACAAACTAGTGGCGCTGGAATTCATAATCATATTTGACTAACTCCACAGTCTTCCTGAAACTTGTATTATGCGACATGTCCTGAAAGTGCAGCCTGTAGCTGAGGGCATTCACTGTTAAAGAGGCCACGTAATATGAAGTGAAATGCAGTAAATCTGCTAGTTTGGTGTAGCTGACAGTTGTTATTACACTAAAACCTTTTCTAGTGATGATATGGAGGGACAAGCCACCATTTCATTTATTTGTTTATTGAGTGCTTTTTATGTGCAAGGTAGCATTGAAATGCACATACAAAAAATTTTTAAGATGCTACCTCTGCCCTGATGGAGCTTACTTACCATTCAGAGGTGAGGATAAAGTACTACCTATCCCCTTACACAGTGTAACTAAATGCATGATTCGAGGTGGTTACAATAGAGTTTTGCTATGTTTTTTTAAAGTAGGCTTTATGGTAATAAATATTTAAATCTGCAAATGTCCCATTGAATCATCTCTCATCTGAAACTAAATTTGCAGGGTGCTCAAATATTGCTAAATTATTTTTTTGAAAAGTGAAAGTCAAAAATTGAAACCTAACTATATCATTCAAAACTTTAAAAGGACATTTTGAAACATGCTTTTTACAGGTTGAATCTAACTTGCATTTCATTGTTGTAACATAAAATTTTCCCAAAGAATGAGTAGAATATCCAGTACTTTCCTAATAAATACTTTTTTCAGTCTTGGAATTTTTCAAGGTTTATTTCAGTTGTTTAATTTATGCATCTAAATTATATTTTCTAATATGCAGGTAAAAGAATGGCTAACTCCATTGCATCAAAGAACTTTACTGCACTTTCAGACCTGCATCCAAATATGGCTAATCTGGTAGGTTTCAGCGGTGTAGTGGTTCATTTGATCTCTGTTGAAACTTTAGGTGGTAATATTACATTATGTCAACATTATTGATTCGTTTCAACACGTGCTTGTATAATTGACAAGTATACAGATACTCACTGCATTAGTGATTGTTAGATATTAAACACTCCTAAACTTCTTTGTATTTATGCCAGCTAAATGAAAATTAATCTTTCTTTTGTCTATGGATTAGGAGATTGTAGATATGACTAGCGATTGTTAAAAATTATCAAAAGTTTACTTGTATTATATTTTATTTTATTTATTTATTTTTGGCTGCGTTGGGTCTTCGTTGCTGCAGGGGCTTTCTCTACTTGCTGCGAGCTGGGGCTACTCTTTGTTGCGGTGCATGGGCTTCTCATCATGGTGGCTTCTGTTGTTGCAGAGCACGGGCTCTAGGCACATGGGCTTCAGAAGTTGTAGCTCGCAGGCTCTAGAGCACAGGCTCAGTAGTTGCGGTGCACGGGCTTAGTTGCTCTGCGGCATGTGGGATCTTCCCGAACCAGGGATCGAACCCCTGTCCACTGCATTGGCAGGCGGATTCTTAACCACTGCGCCACCAGGGAAGCCCTTGTACTATATTTTAACTAAATATTTAGTAAGTACTCAAATTTAGCATTATAAAATTAAAACATTGTCGTTCAGCAGTATCTATTCTCTAGTCAAATTGTACAAGTTATATACTGAAATACTTGCTATTATGCTGCTTTTATGAGATAAAGGTACACAAAAGATGTATTTCTGAAATCATTATGTGAAAATTCATTTTGGGGGAAGGGGTTCTGGGGGAATCAGTCATGTCAAGTATGCCAAGATTGTTATTTATTTAAAAGAAATCTAGGTGGAATCATCTTATAAGGTGAAGAACTCATTGTAAAGCAATTATCATACTGCCTTACTTTTCCTACCCCCAGCAGTCTGCTGTTTACATTTGGAATTTGCAAATCAGATTTCTTAAAATGGGATAAATTTACATATAACTTCAATAATTTGCAATTTAAACTTTATTAATGTTAAAAATAATTATTGATTTTACAATTTTTCTTGAAAGGTAAACTATTTGTTAATTGCCTCTTCAGTTAGAAAATCTTACTCAATATTTCCATTAGTTGTTTTCCCAACAAAATTCAGTGAGATCTGCATGCATATGGAATTTAAAGAAATAATAGCAATGTGTCTAAATGTAATAAGACTAGCTAATAGCTCAGCTAGGATGTGGTAGTCTTAAAAGCTTGAATGTATTTTATTTATATTTTTTTCAGATTTATTTTGGCTGCGTTGGGTTCTCGTTTTTGTGCGCGGGCTTTCTCTAGCTGCAGTGAGTGGGGGTTACTCTTCGTTGCAGTGCGTGGGCTTCTCACTGTGGTGGCTTCTCTTTGTTGCGGGAGCACGGGCTCTAGGCATGCGGGCTTCAGGAGTTGTGGCTCGTGAGCTCTAGAGCACAGGCTCACTTTGTTTTGTGCATGGCTTAGTTGCTCCGTGGCGTGTGGGAACTTCCCAGACCAGGGCTCAAACCTGTGTCCCCTGCATTGGCAGGCGGATTATTAACCACTGCACCACCAGGGAAGTCCTTGAATGTATTTTAAATGTAACAGATTATTGCAAGGTTGAAATCAGTTGCTAGAATTAGTGATATAAATTCATCCTTTCAGAAAAAGGTAGTTATTTTTATTTCTTAAAGCATTTAAAAAATACTTAATTTTTCTTTGTCACTGAAGAGAACATTAAAAATTTTAAAGATGTTAATATCTTTAAGGTTTAAGATCTAGGACTTCAGAGCTTAGATTTATTAGCAGCAATATGCAAGTTTTGTTACAATCTAGTTTATGTTACTGTCCAGCATGTTTGCATTAAGAAGCTAAGCAATTTTATGTGGATTGTTAGAAAACCCTATATAAA
The DNA here is from genome assembly GCF_028023285.1 of Balaenoptera ricei. NCBI lineage: Eukaryota > Metazoa > Chordata > Mammalia > Artiodactyla > Balaenopteridae > Balaenoptera > Balaenoptera ricei. The sequence continues at coordinate 51,963,572 of NC_082653.1, read as the reverse complement.
AGAAAGCTTTGAAGACCATGGCAAATTAAATTGCATTATACATGTGCTTTGAATGAATTCAGTAAGGACTGATAGCATAGGGCAGTTACTGTGCTCCACCTAATGATTGAAAATAAAGTAGAAACATACTAAGTATTAAATGATTATATTTGTAATATCAGTTAACTGTCTTATTACTTTGTACTACTCCTTGTGGAGCTGAACATTTATGAAGTTGTTTTAGATGTTTGTCTGGAATAAATACATTTAAATGGTTCCTAGTTAAAAATGTTTGTTAGAGCCAGTAAAATATAACAAGTCCATGAAATTAAATTTACCATCTCCATATGTGTTTAATATTCATCTTCTATAACCTTTTTGTTTTTCAGAAAATAATCGGCATAGTTATTGGAAAAACAGATGTCAAAGGCTTTCCAGACAGAAAAAGCTGAGTTCTATTTAACTCTTTGCTCCATTTTTCATCAACTGTGGCTTATGACTACAACAAAGTATATTTAAGTGATTAAATTTCTCATGCCTGTTTAACTCCCTAAGAGCAACAGCCATGTTCTCTATTGCATGGTAAAGTACTTGATTTAAGGCCACATGTGTGGCCTTAAATCATTCTTAATGATTTTATTTGATATCTCTAAAACATAATTTTAAAAGCTGTGTATACAGTACTAAAATAGCTAAATTGGTCAACTCATTAATGTGTATCAACGAGTACTTATTGAGCACCTCCACTTTGTAAAACCCGGTGTAAAGGTAAGAGAGAGAGATGTTGTATGTAGTCTCATCATCCTCAGTTATCAAAGTGTCTGAAAGGATGGACGTGGAGCTAGTTTGACTGGGCTCAGCACCGAGTCATCTGAGATCTATTCTATGTACAGCTGTGAAATCGGGGTAAATAAAGCTGGGATGAGAATTAAATGAGCTCATACATGGAAGGGTGTGTAAGGCACAGTAAGAACTCCATGTTAACTATCAATATCAGCCTAAGAGATACAAGTACACAGGTTAATCTTCATAGAAGACAGAAAGTGATAAGGAGGAAGGTTTTCCAGCAGGGATATGTCGTGACAGTGTTGAGCGAGAGAAGTATGGCAGCAGTATCTATGTATTTACTCAAAGAACCAGACAATTCAGTGGAAAAAGATCATCTTTCACATGTGGAAAATACAGTTAAGTTTGGCTTTAGTGGTTCTTATTGAGTTGCTTGAACTGTGCAAGAATTTTAGGACTATGGAAACACAATCCAAGACTAAAATTGGATTTTTAAAATCAACTGACCCTCAAACTTTTGTAGTTTACATGCAGAGATAAACTATAGAATGCCAAAAGTAGCAATTCACTATTATTAGCTTTTAAAGTGTCAATGCTTTTTGTTAAAAGGTACAGTATAAGTCCTTCTAAACAGCCTGAGGGAATCCGAGCTCTAGTCAGCCAGCCAGTAATTTTGACAGAAGAAGACAATTAATTGTGGCTGTGTTAATTGACTTATGGTGTAGTGATAGGTACCTTTATTTTTATTTTATTTTTTATAATATTCTGTTGTTAATTTTGAGGTAAATAGCAAAGATGTCATCTCCCACCCATACTCATTTGTCTTCTCTTTACTGAATCATAATTAATTAGATCAGAATTACCACTTGAATAGTTTGAGAAATCCTGCATCTCTGTTTTCTAAGCTGTAAAAGGAATAACTTGAAATATATGAATTAGAAAAGGTCAATATTTAAATATTTGCTTAAATTACAGCAATTAAATATAATTTTCACCTATTAGACGGTGAGTGTAGGGCACCATTTCTGTAGTGTTTGACTATTTTTTTTTAAAATTTATTTATTTATTTAATTTATTTATTTTTGGCTGCGTTGGGTCTTCCTTGCTGTGTGCGTGCTTTCTCCAGTTGCGGTGAGCGGGGGCTACTCTTCGTAGTGGTGCGTGGGCTTCTCATTGCGGTGGCTTCTCTTGTTGCGGAGCACGGGCTCTAGGCGCGCGGGCTTCAGTAGTTGGGGCACGAGGACTCAGTAGTTGTGGCTTTGGGGCTCTAGAGCGCAGGCTCAGTAGTTGCGGCGCACGGGCTTCATTGCTCCGCGGTGTGTGGGAACTTCCTGGACCAGGGCTTGAACCCTTGTCCCCTGCATTGGCAGGCGGATTCTTAACCACTGCGCCACCAGGGAAGCCCTGACTATTTTTTATAGTTGTCTGTACAGTATTCCTTTTTTGGAGAAGATATGCTTACTGACTTTAAAAAACATTACACATATCAATATACTGTCATAAAAAATTCAAGCAGTGCAGAAGGTCATAGAGTCAAAAAGAGAAATTCTTCATTTAACCCTCAACTTTTCCCATCCCAGCCCCACCCCAAAGGTAAGCACTAATCACAGTTCAATAGATATCTATAATGTGCATTTGTATGTTAGGTTGTATTACTTTTTTTTTTTTTTTTAATTTTATTTATTTATTTATTTATTTGGCTGTGTTGGGTCTTCGTTTCTGTGCGAGGGCTTTCTCTAGTTGCAGAGAGCGGGGGCCACTCTTCATCGCGGTGCGCGGGCCTCTCACTGTCGCGGCCTCTCTTGTTGGGGAGCACAGGCTCCAGATGCGCAGGCTCAGTAGTTGTGGCTCAAGGGCCCAGCTGCTCCGCGGCATGTGGGATCCTCCCGGACCGGGGCACGAACCCGTGTCCCCTGCATTGGCAGGCAGATTCTCAACCACTGCGCCACCAGGGAAGCCCGGTTGTATTACTTTTTAAAAACTTTTTAATTTGAAGTATAGTTGATATATAATGTTATAGAACTTACAGGTATACAGTATAGTGATTTACAGTTTAAAAGTTATATTTCATTATAGTTATTATAAAATACTTGCTGTATTCCGCGTGTAGCTTATTTTGTACCTAGAAGTTTGTACCTCTTAATCCCCTACCCCTATATTGCCCCTCCCCCTTCCCCCCTTCCCTCCTTCCCCCCTTCCCCCCTTCCCTCCTTCCCTCCTTCCCCCCTTCCCCCCTTCCCTCTCCCCACTGGTAACCACTATCTGTGATTCTGCTTTTTTGTTATATTCACTAGTTTGTTATATTTTTTAGATTCCACATATAAATGATATCATACAGTATTTGTCTTTCGTCTGACTTATTTCACTTAGCATAATGCCCTCCAAGTCTATCCATGCTGCTGCAAATGGTAACATTTCATTGTTTTTTATGGCTGAGTAAAAATTTCATTGTGCATATATATATGTGTGTGTGTGTGTGTGTATATATATATATATATATATATATATCTATCTCACAACTTCTTTATTCATCTGGTGATGGACACTTAGGTTGCTTTCATGTCTTGGCGATTGTAAATAATGCTGCTATGAACATTGGGGTGCATGTATCTTTTCAAATTAGTGTTTTGTTTTTTTCAGATATATACTCAGAAGTGGAATCGCTGGGTCATACGGTAGTTCTATTTTTAGTTTTCTGAGATGCGTCCATACCGATTTGCACAGTGGCTGCACCAATTTACATTCCCACCAACAGTGTACAAAGTTCCCTTTGTACATTCTCACCAGCGTTTGTTATTTGTGTTCTTTTTGACGATAGCCATTCTGACAGGTGTGAGGTGATAGCTCATTGTTGTTTTGATTTGTATTTCCCTGATAATTAGTGACATTGAACATCTTTTCATGTGCCTGTTGGCCATCTGCATTTCCTCTTTGGAAGAATGTCTATTCAGTTCTTCTACCTAGTTTTTAAATTGGGTTGTTAGTTTTTTTGATGTTGAGTTGTATAGGCTGTTGATATATGTTGCATATTAACCCCTTATTGGTTATATCATTTGCAAATATTTTCTCCCATTCAGTAGTTTGTCTTTTCATTTTGTTGATGGTTTCCTTTGCTGTGCAAAAGCGTTTAGGTTTAATTAGGTTCCATTTGTTTATTTTTGCTTTTATTGCCTTTGTTTTAGGAATGGATCCAATAAAATATTGACACAATTTATGTGAAAGAGTGTTCTGCCTATGTTTTCCTCTAGGAGTTTTATGGTATCTGGTCTTACATTTAGATCTTTAATCCATTTTTAGTTTATTTTGTATATGGTATTAGAGAATGTTCTAATTTCATTCTTTAACGTGTAGCTGTCCAGTTTTCCCAGCACCACTTATTGAAGAGACTGTCTTTTCTCCATTGTAGATTCTTGCCTCCTTTGTTGTAGATTAATTGACCATAAGTGTGTGGGTTTATTTCTGGGCTCTCTATCCTGTTCCATTGATCTATGTGTCTGTTTTTGTGCCAGTACCACTGCTGTTTTATATTACTTTTTTAATTAGGATTAATCTCCAAAATTTACAAGCAGCTCAATAACAAAAAAACAAACAACCCAATCCAAAAATGGGCAGAAGACCTAAACAGACATTTCTCCAAAGAAGATATACAGATGGCCAACAGACACATGAAAGAATGCTCAACATCCTTAATCATTAGAGAAATGCAAATCAAAACTACAATGAGGTATAATCTCACACCAGTCAGAATGGCCATCATCCAAAAATCTAGAAACAATAAATGCTGGAGAGGGTGTGGAGAAAAGGGAACACTCTTGCACTGTTGGTGGGAATGTAAATTGATACAGCCACTATGGAGAACAGTATGGAGGTTCCTTAAAAAACTAAAAATAGAACTACCATACGACCCAGCAATCCCACTACTGGGCATATACCCTGAGAAAACCATAATTCAAAAAGAGTCATGTACCAAAATGTTCATTGCAGCTCTATTTACAATAGCCAGGACATGGAAGCAACCAAAATGTCCATCATCGGATGAATGGATAAAGAAGATGTGGCACATATATACAATGGAATATTACTCAGCCATAAAAAGAAATGAAATGGAGGTATTTGTAATGAGGTGGATGGAGTTAGAGTCTGTCATACAGAGTGAAGTAAGTCAGAAAGAGAAAAACAAATACAGTATGCTAACACATATATATGGAATCTAAGGAAAAAAAAAAAAAAAGGACATGAAGAACCTAGTGGCAAGATGGGAATAAAGACACAGACCTACTAAAGAATGGACTTGAGGATATGGGGAGGGGGAGGGGTGAGATGTGACAGGGTGAGAGAGTGTCATGGACATATATACACTACCAAATGTAAAATAGATAGCTAGTGGGAAGCAGCCGCATAGCACAGGGAGATCAGCTTGGTGCTTTGTGACCACCTAGAGGGGTGGGATAGGGAGGGTGGGAGGGAGAGAGATGCAAGAGGGAAGAGATATGGGAACATATGTATATGTATAACTGATTCACTTCGTTTTAAAGCAGAAACTAACACACCATTGTAAAGCAATTATACTTCAATAAAGATGTTAAAAATATATATATATTACTTTTTTAATTAGCAAAACAATAAAGAAATTTTATTTTGGAAAAAAGGTACTTGCTGACCCCTAGTGGTATCTTTTAGCAGCACACATTTATTTGTTTTGAAATAATTTAGATCTGAATTATGACTTAGGTTAAAACAACAGTAAGAGAGAAATGGAGACTCTAAGCTAATATCTGGATGGTTCAAGCCTACATGTCATTTCCCTCCAAATATACAGATAACTGGGGAAGGGGAACATAGGGGTAACAGTGAGGTGAGTTATCTACCTTGGCAGCTTAGAATTCATAAAAGCATAACTTACATAATTTATATCTGAAATAATATTTTACACCATGTGTTTGAGTGTTTTTAGCATCAAATAATCATATTTGTTCAAAGTTAAAATAAAACTTTTCATCTGAAAAATAAAAGCATTGGTTTTCCCTTAGATATTGGATCAGAAAGGTACACTTTCAGTTTCACCATTCGTGATTCAACAACCCATTTTATAAATGCAACATCGTGGGGCAAGGAAGATTACATCAGATCACTTTCTGATGGCTTTCGTGTTGGCGAGTGCGGTAAGTTGGCATGGATTCTTAAACTGTTTCTCTTACAGTATTATTCCCATGATATGTTTGTGATAACTACACTGAGGGAGTCAAAATGAAATAAGACACAATTCTTATTCTCAAGAACCTTACCAGAAAAAAGTCAAGTGTTAAGAGTATAACACAAGGCATTCAGCATTTAACTGAAACATACAAACATGATAATCACATATTTTTACTAAGTAGCTCTATGATCTTTGGTTTATTTCTATTTCATTTTGCATCAGTCCCTCTTGTGGCTCTAATCATTTATCTTTCTGTAAACATATAATAGGAATGCTAAATAGATTTTGATAAAAGATATTTGAATTTTTAATGGATTTTAAGAAAACTTCAGCCTAAAATACCAAATCTTTCATATCGTCTACCCATCCCAATAGCCCTCTGATGGTACAGTGTAGTATATTGAAAAGAACAAGACCTTGAGAACAGGTAGATCTGGATTCAATTCCAAGTACCAACATTTATTACATTGTGGCTTTGAGAAAATTTCTTAATCTTGTTGGGTCTCAACTATGAATTAACACCCTATAGATTCTTGTGAATGTTAAATGAGATAGTGTGCCTGTTATAAAGTGTAGAACTTAGTCACTCAATAGATGACAGCTCTAGCCTCATACAAGAAACAAGAAAGCATGTATACCAGCTCTCTTTCATGGTAGAAAAAAGAAGGGAAAGGGTAACAGAGACAATTAAACTACTCCTCTCTAACCCTGCAGATCAAGCAGCCTAGTACCCATACTAGTTACTCAGCACCCAATCATATTATTAACTTTCAGGATTACATATAGTATCTCTCTAACTGAATAATAAGGTAGTTGAACATATGGACTATGAAGGCAAAAAACTTTGCAAATGGTCACAGGGCGCAGTACAAGCAAAACATTTCTTGGCTGAATGCCAGAACATTAGTTACCTAGAGCTAAAGATATATTTCGGTATTAACCTATGTTCCATGTTGATGGTTGTTGTGAGGATGAATGAGATAAGGGATTTTAAAGGTGTAAATCTGATGATGCTTATAGAAGTAAATAAGATTTTGGTGTGGTAGAATAAAAAGATTACAGATTTTTGAATTAGAATTACAAATAGAATTAGAACAGTTCTAATTCCAACTCTACTACTTTCTAGATATAATACCTCAAGAAAGTTATTTAACCTCTGTGAACTTCAATTTCTTCATTTGGAAAGAGGGATAATAATGAGGGATGGTTGTGTGAGGAATTAGCAAAATAGAGCACAAAAAAGTCTAACATAGACCATAGGAAATGGAAACCCTAAAATGTTAAGTCATAAAACTGATAAGTTGTGGGGCTCAAATCAGGACCCAAATTTTGCATTGCTCTTTCTAACTACCACTATTATTTTTGAGGACAGCTGTGAATTGGGTGAAGATCAATTTATTTTATAGAAGGGCATGTTGTAACCAAATCAAATGTTCAGTGTAACTGATTGTAATTCAATAAAGTAATATTAATGTGGATCATATGTTGGGATTTAAACACAAAGTATAAGAAATGTCATCTGAGATCAAATTGATTGGTCATACCCCAGAATTCTGTTGCTCACAGTGCCACAAGAAAATGATTGTGAAGGATACATAACACCAACTCAAAATTAGAAATAACATTGTAATGTTCATTGTTATGTACACTCATTTTTTAAATTTATCCTGTTACTTTTTTGTAATAGCATCATATTTTCCCCTCTGTTTTAGTGATAATTGAAAATCCCCTGATCCAAAGAAAGGAATTAGAAAGAGAAGAAAAGTTCAGCCCTGCAACTCCTAGGTAAATCTAACACAGAGGTCAGAATGATTACTACTTTATGCCAGAATGATTATTACTAATAAGTTTTTGCATGTCAGATTAACAGAGAGCTTATTAAAAGTGTATACTTCAGTTTGAAAATTAAGAGTTTAATTCTGCTTCACAATATTTATCTTTGATTATGAAGTAATTTACTTTGACGTAAGATCACATAAAAAATGGCTTTGTTTTTAGTACTTTGATTCTCATTCTTAGATTACAAAAATCTGACTCTAGTCACATTAAAGCTGAACAATGAAAAGGTAAATCATGGAAGTCATATATCTATTTTTTCATCTCAATTTATAACTCTCTTCACATGCCTTACTATCTTAGTTCAGGTTCCAGGGCTCTGGAAGCAGAGCCCAGAGGAGGATTTTTGTGCAGATGATTTGTTGAGGGAGAGCCCTTAGAAGCAGCCTGTAAGGATAGCATTGGGGGGAAGGTGAGCAAAGAGGCAGGTTCAGCAGGAGCCCAGTCTCATCCTGACCCAGATGGGAGCTCTGGAGCATGAGTGGCACCTCAAAGTGGTACCACCCTAAAGAAAGAGGCCTGGGCTTTTGTAACCTATATTTACAAGTTTTTGGCTGAAGTCCACCCCCTACTCCTGCGGAGGAGGGAAGGCTTAAAGGTATTTCTGGCTGAGGGCAAATCTCGAGAGAGAAGGGTGTAGCTGGTAAAGAGCTCTGGGTGGGCACAAAAGTCTCTACTACACATGCACCTGCACCCATTTTTCTGACCTCATCTTATAGGTCTCATTTCTCTGCAGCCACATGAAGAGTCCTCCACTTTATGAACATCCTGGGCTCATTTTGCACTAACAGCATTGCATGTTCCCTTCCCTCTGCAAAGAACAATCTTATTTGCTCTTCTCATTGAAGTGTCAGCTTAAATGTCACCTCCTTAGATCTTCCCCCACCTACTCTGTCTGTAGTAGCTCTTCCAGTATGCATTACTAGGACTTCGTCCTGTATACAGGGTATGTGTACCATACCTGATCACAATCTGGGATTATTTGATTAATTGTTCTTATCTGTCTCCCTCTCTCACATGTAAACTCCGTGAGATCATAGGTCTTGTGTGTCTTCCTCACCACTGTACCCCCTGTGCCTAGACTAGGGTCTGGCACATAATAGGCCCTCAGTAAGTGTTTATGGAATGAACACATGAATGGAGGGAGGGAAGAGCATCCTTGGCAGAGGGAACAAACATGAAACCTCCTGGCCTTTTCCAGAACAGTTAATAGTAGTTTAAACCTTATGAAACTGTTGATGTTTGACTACGTTTTTCTCTAAAATGGCAGTTTTATAGCCTAGGAATATGATGTGGCTGGAATATAGGCAGGGGAACAGCAGGAGAAGCTCGAGAGAGAAGCAGAGACACTTCACAGACAGCTTTGCTTGTTGTACCAACTTCATGCTTTGGTGATGGCTAGCCCAGAAGATCTTTTGAGCTGGGAAATAATATATTCATATTCGTGGTTTAGGAAGATCACTTTGGCTACCTGAGGAGGACGGACAGTAGGGGAACAAAGCTTAGGAGACAAGCAGTAGTTTGGGTAAGAAGTGATGAGAGAAACACCTAAAGCAGTAGCAGGGGGAGGAGGCGGGGGGTGGGGGGGTCCTGGATTAGAGGACTAGAAAGAGGCTCCATGGAGGACACTTGGGAGTTGATTGGCTGGAAGGGGAAGAGCACCTCAAGTGTATAAATATTGTGCATCTGTTCCTCCAGAGCACCACAGAGGTAAGGAAAGCACATAGGCAGGGCAGTCAGTGTCATAGAGGTGGAAATCACCCTCCCCCCCCCACAATGTTTTAGAGTGCTTTTATACCCTTTTTTTTACAGAGAAAGAAATGAAACTCAGAGTATTGTGCAAGATCAGACTATTAGTGTGCTTAAAACTCAGACACAGTTGGTCTTTAAAACATTTTCTTAATGAAAATACATTTTAGACAAAAAATATTTTACAAAGCTTTTCAATGTTTCTAAGAGTGAAAAGTATAAATCTTCTTAATATAATTTTTAAAATATAGTTTAAGTTATAACCAAAGTTTGACTGTGAACTTTGAAGTATTTTTCTATTAGAAAATAATTTGATATTAACTTCTGGTGTGTGTTTTTACAATTTAGCGATTATAAGCTATTGCTCAGTGAGAATCACTCAATGGTAAAAGTTTGTTCCAGTTATGAAGTGGATGCGAAGCTACTTTCTTTGATATACTTACCTGTTAAAGAGTCTTGTGATTATTATTCATTGGGTGACATTGTTGCAAACGGACACAGTCTTGATGGGAGAATTATTAATGTCCTTGCAGCTGTGAGGTCGGTAAGTTAAAACCCCAACAAAGCCAAGTTCAATTTGGTGGGGGGAGTTCTATCATTTTATTTGTGTTTGGAAAGTAATAATCAACTGGAGTAAAATTTCCTCTGTATCTTGATCCATCCTCCGTTGAATTTAGAAAATAACACTTCTCATTAAAGGGAAAGCAGCATTTTAGCTGTGAATGAGTAGCAAAATAAAATTGTATTTGAATGTTAAATGCAGTACACAGTCATAAATGATCCGCTAACTATATGAGAGCTTTTCATACTTGAGTTAAACAAAAGGCACAAATAGAAAGGGTAAATTCATTGACTTTAAGATCTCCAGGAAGTTCTTCAAAGGGGCTTAGGTTGAATAAATCAAGGAATCAATTCAGTGCGTGTTCTCAGAGCTGTCCTGAGTTGAGGGAGAGAGCGAGAAACCCACGGTGCTGCAGTAGGGGCCCTGTGAGCTAATGCATAGCATCAGGTGCTGAAAAGCAGGGCAGAACGACCCTCCATGGGGTGCCGGGGAATGTCTCACCATCCTTTGCTTCCACATCTCCCTCTTACCCAATTATTGCAGCAAGTTTTGAACTCCATTGGACAGACTAGAATCACTTGGCAGGGAGCAAATTTTCACAAAATAAAGTACACAAATAAAGGGACAAGAACAATTTTCAATATACAGAATGATGATAATCAGAAGATAAAAAAAAGGGAAATAGATTTGGGTACTTATAGTTAATGTTGTAAGTAATTGCTAATTGCGTTTCCATATTAAATGACTGAGTGTCGACTATCCCCATGACAGGCCAACAGAGGCCTGCCTGCGTTGTTCCCCAGCCCAGCCCAGCCCAGCCCAGCACAGTGCCTGCCACACAGTGAGCACTCAGTATCATTCAGGATGGAGGAATAAATACCCGATATGACAGTATTGAAAAATGGGAAAAATTCCTTTCTGGGCAACTTAGGTTCAATCTTACTTAAAGGCAGGATATGATCTCTCAATTTCCCTGAAATTCCATATAATGCCATTATATTACAATGTAGTAAGGATTTTCTAAAACTCAGTATGAATATAAAACCTGCAACAGCTTTTTCCATGTCCGCCTTCCTGCCTCCACCCCTTGAGTCTAGTACCACCTTTCATAGGATTATATTATTTCTTTTATTTTCATGCCTTTTTTCTCCCATTTTGCTTCCATCCCTCTTACATTTCCTTATCTTTACGTTTTTATTTAACCTGTTTTCTTCCTTCTCGCCTCTACTTAGGTCTCTTCACTTTAAAACTCCTTTTCATACAGTTTTCTTGCATGCTGTGATATGGTAGGCCTCTCTCATACTCTGGCTGTCCTTTCCTCTGACTTTCTTTCTAGATGCTCTCTTCTGCAGGCAGCTGTGGCTCTTTCTTCAGCTTCTTCCCAAGGAGCTCAGCCCTGACAACAGATGCATGGGTGACAGTGGCATAGGGGGCAGCTGACTGTTCATGCTTGGGCCATTGCTGTGTGGCCATCAGAGGTGCTGCTGTTCCATGTGAGAACTCCCTGAGGGCACAGAAGGGCCCCTGAGTTCACCCCCACCTCCATGATCCTCTTACACCACAGTGTGGACTGAATCAGACGGTATATCAAAGCACATTCCCATTTATCCCTCTTTCGATTCTCACCAGCTTGTCCCTAGGAAGGCAGCAAAGGAGGTATCAATATCCATACCTGGGCTAGCAAGACGAGGACACTGAGGCCCAGAGAGATGAAATCATCCAGTCACATGAACTCCGTGCCAGGCCCTACGCTAAGCCATGGGGATACATAGATATTGAAAATGTACTTTCTACCCTCAATGAGTCCACATAGATGCCACCCAGGGACTTGTCATGGAGCATTTGTTCTAACATGTTGAAAAGATCCCACAGTCTTGACTTAAAGCACACATATCTGTATCTCTCTTCAGTCAAAGTGTGGTGACTTACAACTTAAATACACCTAGTTCAGAGATAAAAGATGCTGTTAAATCATCAAATATATATTAGTGATTCTAGCTATTTTGATATTTCTAATTTGTTGTTTAAAAGGTAAACATTTGAGTATTTCCATCAACAAACATTTAAGTACCTCTACAACTCTAGGTGAAGAAAAATAATGATTTTCTTCAATTACTAAGGTTGGAGAGCCAAAATACTTTACAACTTCAGACCGAAGAAAAGGCCAGAGGTGTGAAGTTAAACTCTATGATGAGACAGAGTCTTCTTTTGCAATGATATGGTAACTTCCCACATCTGTTCCAAACTGTGAAATCTGTGCTATTATCACCAAGTCAGACATTTTAATTTCATCAGGAGATGATGGATTTCATATCAGGAGAGGAGTAATGATAGAGAAATGGTGTTTAAAAAATAAACCTTCCTCTTGTATGTTGAGTCATTATAGTCTATGATTACCTTAAAATGAGATCTTTAGATGGCATGGGATTTCATAGATGGACTCTACTGTAACTTGTTTATTATTATACTCTGTTTTGTAACAAATCGTCATTTACTAAGTCTCATTGATAAAGAACGAGCCAGACTTTCTGTGATTCCTTGGGTGGTACCCTGGAGCCAAGCCATGGAAAGATGGTAGAAAAGCAAGCATTGTCACAGGCTGGGTTCTATGGGCCTCCCAGATGTGGGGCAGGGCTACATCCTGAAGCATCACAGGGTATAACATGGTACTGTTTAGACTCCAGATGCCTGGGTACCAAAGAAAGCACGTAATTTGAAACAGGGCTTCAACCTATCAAGTCCCCCGAGCAGTTTATCCATGGTGGGGCCCTCCCTTAATGGCATGAAAGAGTGACTTCAAAATTTTTAAACTTGTAGTCACTCAGTTCTAACTAGCCTGGAGTGATCTGGGTGATAGGAAAAGAAGGAATTGAAGGAGCAGAAGTTGTTAGATATGAATGGTGCTGAAAGGAATGATTTTCATAGGTGTTAAATTTTCTGTGAGATAGGGAGTGTAGCCCTGCAAAATGCAGGAGAAACCAAAATCCTTAACTGTGCTTTGGACCCTATGGGGGATTATTAACCTCATCAATTAAGACATCCTTTTTCTGGTAAATAATGTGGTCACTGCCAGTTTTTTTCTAATGTATTTGATTTTTATCACTTCTTTTTTGACACACGCAGTTGGGATAATGAATCTATTCTACTTGCACAGAGCTGGGTGCCACGAGAAACAGGTATCATACTTCAATGATTGTGTTCAATATTTGTCATTTTTTTATCCCTCTGTGTAATAATTTTAAAATGGCTTTTTTCCCAAACAGTAATATTTGCCTCAGATGTAAGAATAAGTTTTGACAAATTTCGGAACTGCATGACAGCAACTGTAATCTCAAAAACCATTATTACAACTAATCCAGGTAAAAAGCTATTTGAAATTTTTTATCCCTTTGGAAATGACTACATCATGTATTCCAATATTTGTGCAGTGTGTTTAAGAATGAAAATGAAGCTTGGATTTCATTTGAATGAAAAGTGAAAAACTGCTTCATATGACTTTGAAAAACTTACAATGAGCTATATCTTTGATATCTTTACAAAAGAAATGTGAAAAACCAGACTCATTTTTAAAGCATCATCTCTTGTGATGACTTTGAGAGCTCATTGCTATTGATTGGATAACCTAAATTACTGACTATTTAAAAAATAAATTTAATTTTACTGCATTCAAGTAACAGCACTAGAGAGTGGAGAACATATATATAGAATCATTAGTTCATAATTGCTAGTGGTTGTTAAAGGGTTTAAAGCTGTTCTAGCATGAAATCAGGGAAGCAAGTTTGGGGAGATGAGGGGTTGGTGCCCTTAAGCATCCTCTGAGTGCTTTGTAGTGCAGATAGAAAGATCAGCCCAACACTGCAGAAGAGTACAGAATTCCCAGAAGTGAATAATCCTTCAAAATCTCAAGAAGATATAAATACAGTAGGTATCATTTTAAATATAAGTTCACTCTACTGGTCAATAACGAAGCATTAATAGTGACTGAGAACTATAAAGCAATTTTGTCTTTGACCAAACTTATCAGAATTTTTAAAAGTAAAATTACTATGAGATATGATATAAAATAACAAGACTTTTTAAATATAAGTGTGTTGGATCTTGCTCATCTACTGCAGGAATGTTGTCTCCTTAAAAGCAGTGTCATGGGAGGTGATACGACACTCATTGATTTGTTCTTGTTGAGCTCTCGTCTACTGTGCACATGCTGTGTGCTGGGCACTGTTCTGGGTCCAGTGACAAAACACAAATATCTCTCCTGCTCATGGAGCTCACGTCCTAGCAGGGGGTAGACAGAGAATGAACAATAAAGATAGCACATCCATGAATTATGAAATGCTTGAGAAGTAAAAGAGGAACAGGGTCAGGAGGGTCTAGAATGCCACGGTGTGTGTAGGGCAGGTTGCTGTTTACATAGGGTGGTCAGGTAGGCCTCACTGGGAGGGCAACATTTGAGCAAAGACGCGGTGAGGCAGTGAGGGGGTTAACAATGAGGAAAGAGCACACCAGGCAGAGGGACCAGCCAGTGCAAAGGCCCTGAGGCCAGTGTGGCTGGATCTGATAGAGCAGGGCAGGAGGAAGAGTGGAGGTCAGAGAAGAAATGGAGGTGATCGAGAAGGACTTACTGATAAAAGAATGCTGGCTTTTACTTTGTAGGAAAGGGGGAGCAGGGCAGTGACATTATCTAAGTTCTAAAAGGATTGCTCTGGCTTCTTTGTTGTAAATTAATGGGGACACAACCATGGTCTGTTCTTACCACAGGGCAATAGTGTCACTCTTCAATTACTTTTTTTTTTCTTTTGAGGAGAGTACTATGGTTTCTTATTTTTAATATTTTATTAATAGACTAATAGACTATTTTTAGTATATTTAATAACATCAATGATAGAAAATCTTCATCCTCTAAGGGTAAATTTGGTCTGGGAAAATTTCTAAAAGACAGTTGGATTTGTCTGGTGGAAAAGGTTATCAAGCTTGACAGTACTAATCGTATCGAAACCTCAAGACTAAGTTAATGAGACAGATTTGAAGGATGTTGTGCGTTTGGCTCTGAAAACAGATTCAAAGGGGAAATGTCAAAGTGTTTTGAGCAATGCTAACATCATTAGAATAAATGCCTTATTTCTCAAGGAGACAAATATAAAGGAGAATATGTATAATGGTGTGTGAATTTCAATATGCTTATTTAAATCAGTCTTATTTCTAATTTCCTGGGCTACACATGCCACATAGAAATTAAGAACCTCTAAATGGTTTGAGCTTTCATCCTAGCCAGCATGTCCAGGCTTCCTGCCCCGAGAGAGTTCATCAGATGGGGAAGGCAGAATTTCTGTCCCCCCACAGACAGTCTGGGATGACCCTGTTGTCCTTAGAGCTCTTGACAGCAGTGCCTACACCCCACCCTTCCTACCAGCTTCTGTCCCAGGATGCTCATTAATTTACAGATATTTAGTGAATGCCTTTTATTTGCCAACTATTGAGGTAACTTTAACACTTTCTGGAACAAGGAAGTACATGAGTGGATGGATGCTCAGATGGATGGAAGGATAGTCACTATAACTGAAGTACAGAAATGAAAAGGCAAAACCCCTGTCTGGGATTCCAGTCTAGTTCTGAGAAAGAACCAACAGTGATAAGACTTGTGGTACAACAGGACGAGGAGGAAGAAACCCTGACTCTGTCCAGGGGAGTCAGGGGGTCCAAGCATTGGCAGGACGGTTTGCAGAATGTTGGAGATGGTGAGGGAGGGCTGAAGACAAGCAGGTGTTAGAGGTTGGGGCTTGGAGTTGAAGGGTGTCAGAGTTAGAGAGCCCCTCTTCAAAATCAGATTTGTGCCTTCTGGCACATTATCTCACTATTCCTGAGGATACTCATGTCCCAAATTGAGGAGCAAGCTTTTTTTTTTTTTTGAAGTATTTTTTTTATTTATTTATTTATTTGGCTGCTTCGGGTCTTTGTTGTGGCATGTGGGGTCTTTAGTTGCGGCATGCAGGCTTCTTTCTAGTTGTGGCGCACAGCTCCAGAGCACGCAAGCTCTCTAGTTGTGGCATGCAGACTCTCTAGTTGTGGCGCGCGGGCTCCAGAGCACACAGGCAGGATTCTCTCCAGTTGTGTCACGCGGGCTCTAGAGCACTCAGGCTCAGTAGTTGCGGTGCGCGGGCTTAGTTGCCCCGTGGCATGTAGGATCTTAGTTCCCTGACCAGGGATCAAACCCACATCCCCTGCATTGGAAGGCAGATTCTTAACCACTGGACTACCAGGGAAGTCCCGAGGAGCAAGGTTTTGTTTTGTTTTGTTTTTTAATTATAAGAATCTTTTTAAAAAATTAATTGGGCTTCCCTGGTGGCGCAGTGGTTGAGAATCTGCCTGCCAATGCATGGGACACGGGTTCGAGACCTGGTCTGGGAGGATCCCACATGCCGCGGAGCGGCTGGGCCCATGAGCCACAATTACTGAGCCTGCGCGTCTGGAGCCTGTGCTCCGCAACAGAGAGGCCGCAGCAGTGAGAGGCCCGCGCACTGCGATGAAGAGTGGCCCCCGCTTGCCACAACTAGAGAAAGCCCTCGCACAGAAATGAAGACCCAACACAGCCATAAATAAATAAGTAAATAAATAAAATTTTTAAAAATTATTTATTTATTTATTTTTGGCTGCATTGGGCTTTCTCTAGTTGTGGCTAGCGGGGGGCTATTCTTTGTTGCGGTGCGCAGGCTTCTCATTGTGGTGGCTTCTCTTGTTGTGGAGCATGGGCTCTAGGCACATGGGCTTCAGTAGCTGTGGCCCGTGGGCTCAGTAGTTGTGGCTCACGGGCTCCAGAGAGCAGGCTCAGTAGTTGTGGCACACGGTCTTTGTTGCTTCGCGGCATGTGGGATCTTCCTGGACCAGGGATCGAACCCGTGTCCCCTGCATTGGCAGGCAGATTCTTAACCACTGCGCCACCAGGTAAGTCTGGAGCAAGCTTTTTTTTTTTTTTTTTTTAATAATTTTTTTAAAAATTTATTTTTATTTATTTATGGCTGTGTTGGGTCTTCGTTTCTGTGCGAGGGCTTTCTCTAGTTGTGGCAAGCGGGGGCCACTCTTCATCGCAGTGCGCGGGCCTCTCACTATCGCGGCCTCTCTTGTTGCAGAGCACAGGCTCCAGACGCGCAGGCTCAGTAATTGCGGCTCACGGGCCCAGTTGCTCCGCGGCATGTGGGATCTTCCCAGACCAGGGCTCGAACCCGTGTCCCCTGCATTGGCAGGCAGATTCTCAACCACTGCACCACCAGGGAAGCCCTGGAGCAAGCGTTTTAAACAACCTTAAAAAAATTTTTTTTCTGACTAGAAAAGAAATACATATAAAATTCAAAAAATACATAAAAACATAAAAAGAACGATCAGCTGTAAATTCACCATCTCATAAGAGATAATCATTTCTTTGATACATATTCTTCCAGATAACTTTGCTCATGTATCTTTTTTAAAATGAAAGGGAATTGTATGACGATGTTTTGTAAGCTGCTCTTTAAACTCGTGATATCTGGTGTACATCTCTCTGTGTTAATGGGGCACCCCATCACATTGTTAATGGCTTTGTAATATTGTGTTTGATTGTATTCTTATACGTCTTCACTTTTTACTGTTAAAAATAATTTTGGATCATTTACAGTGATTTAAAAAATAATCAGTTTGCTGTTTACTTATTATGCATTTTCAATTAAGATACACCAGAAGCTAACATCCTATTGAATTTTATAAGAGAAAATAAAGAAACGAATCCTCTGGATGATGAAATTGACAGTTATTTGAAAGAATCCACAAATTGTAAGTGACCTTTAAATATTATTTGAATTTTTAAAAGGCCAGAATTTGGGCCTATAAAGTTACTTAGTAAAAGATATATTCTTATTATGTAACTGCTACACTTCCACTTTTTTTTTAAATAATTAATTAATTAATTAATTTTTGGCTGTGTTGGGTCTTCGTTTCTGTGCGAGGGCTTTCTCCAGTTGCGGCAAGCGGGGGCCACTCTTCATCGCGGTGCGCGGGCCTCCCACTATCGCGGCCTCACTTGTTGCGGAGCACAGGCTCCAGTCGCGCAGGCTCAGTAGTTGTGGCTCACATGCTTAGTTGCTCCGCGGCATGTGGGATCTTCCCAGACCAGGGCTCGAACCCGTGTTCCCTGCATTGGCAGGCAGATTCTTAACCACTGCGCCACTAGGGAAGCCCTATACTTCCACTTTTAAAAAGGTAGTTTAAAACTTTTGGAGGCTTATATAACCTTTTGCCAATCTGATGAGAGCTATGACCTTTTCCCCAGAAAAGTAGCTGTACCCACACATAGAATTTTGCATAAAATGTCATGTGTTCACAGACCCCAGACTGAAGCTTGACTTTAAAAGGGATGCTGGGACTTCCCTGGCAGGCCAGTGGTTAAGACTCCACGCTTCCAAAGCAGGGGGCACGAGTTCTTTCTCTCTGGTTGGGGAACTAAGATCCCACATGCCTCGTGGTGTGGCCAAAAAAAAAAAAAGGATGTGGTTTGTTGCCGTCTGTGGCTTATGCTTAGACACTCAGGAGAATGGGGAAAAGCAGAGGGAAGACTTCAATCATTCCCTGAAGGCATGTTCTTGTAACTTCATCCTAGGAGGTGAAATACTTCCTAATAATTCCTCTTAAGAGAGTAAGTAACAATTGAATTAAGCATGAAATAAGTTATTCTGCAAGTCACATTAACTTGTAAAAGAAGAACTTTGTTATGCTTTCCTGGGGGATATTTAACATGTTTCCTTTCTTTCTTTCTTTTTGTTTTGTTTTGTTTTTCGGCTGTGCAGCGTGGCTTGTGGGGAACTAAGTCTCGCGGTGCAGCCATAAATAAATAAATAAATATAGTCTCTTCACCATTTAAAAAATTGAGTTGACTTGTCTTTTTCTTATTGATTTTTAAGAATCCTTTAGATATTCTGGATATGAATCCTTTATCTCCTTATAGATTGCTAGCATCTCCCACTCTATGGCTTGCCTTTTCATTCTTTTAATGGAATCTTCTGATGATCAGAAATTATTCATTTTAATAAAGACTAATTTCTCATTCTTTTCCTTTTTTGCTTTTATGTCCTTTTATATAATCAGTTTTAATATATCATATATAATAATTTTTCTATTACATAACTTAAGCTACTACATATTCTCATTTGAGCTTTGTAGCTTTTCTATTTGGATATAATCCTTCGGAGTTCTTAGAATATATTTAGAACTTCCATGACTTTTTTTTTTTTTTTTAGTAAATACAATAGTTGATGTCTATACAGTTGAACAATTAAAGGTAAAAGCTTTGAAGAATGAAGGAAAAGCTGATCCTATCTATGGAATTCTTTATGCTTACATTTCTACACTGAACATTGATGATGAAACTACAAAAGTAGTTCGAAATAGATGGTAAGCAACCAAATTACTTTTAGAAAGTTCATTCTTATAAGAAATAAAAACAATTATTGTTAATAAATTTTAAACTCTATAAAAGTTAAGCTATTCTTTGACATAATAGTGGTTATGCATTTGAATAGTGGTTATGCATTATGCATAAGTGGTTATGCATTTGACAAACTATTTAGATTCAAAATTATAATTGCCTTTTAAAGCAAAATTTAATTTACTGTGTTTCAGCAACCCTAAAATAGAAAGATATAATAATGCCGAAACTTTTAACTGGGATGACAAACTATTGTTTTATGACAATTCAAAAATTATTTTGGTGACCACATCCTATAGCAATACAAGTAATAGCATTTTAATAAATTATTTCAACTGTATGAAGAATATGATTTCCAACCTCTCCTAGGTCAAAGTTAGTATCTACTTGCATAGAAAAGTAAACCCAAGTAGATTTAATAATCTTAGCCAAAAAATGCTTGGCAAGAAAATTCTAAAATGTTATTGTGAAAGTCTCCCTATGGATTTATAATTGACATTTTTATTGACATAGTTCTAGATTCACATGGCACTGTAAGAAATAATATATAAACTGTACACTTTGTCCAGTTTCCCCCAATGGTAACATTTTGCAAAACTATAGTATCACATCGTAGACAGTAATGACATTAATTAAATCCATTGATCTTATTCAGATTTCCCCAGATTAATATGCATCGTGTGTGTGTGTGTGTGTGAAATTTCATATAGTTTTATCATGTGTAGGTTTGTGTATCAACCACCACAATCAAGAAATTGGCCTATGGATTTTTAAAACATTGTATGATTTGGTATTAAAGTTGAAAAAAACTAATGTAGAGGCTGTTGTGTAAGGCAGGTGTTTATTTTTTGAAAAATATTTTTCAAAAATTAAAAACAATGTTATTGTCTCCCTTATTTTTCCTACATCTTTAATATTGATATCTGAGGAAAAGTATCTAAAATTTAATTCAAAAGTGATCTGTGGCTTACAAGAAACCAGTATCTTCAGATCATTCCCTCTGCTTGAGAAATTTGAATTAGTCTTCCTATTCAAATTGGCAAAGTAATGACTGCTTCAAAAATATAAAACAGCATGGAATTACCCCTTAAAGAGAGGAGAATGTGTCACTAGCAGTACTAGCAGCATTTAGAGTGTGAACCTCCCCAACCCTCAGGTTATTCTGTGGATGTACAGAGGACTTAGTACAGGACCAAGTGAGCATTCATGGAACCCAGGCTTTCTAGGCACAAGACAGGATTCCTGCCCTCAAACTCTGAGCCAGGAGATAAACAAACATACCTGCAATAACATGGAATAGGATGTGATAGGGTGTAAGTCCGTGCTGAAGTGTAAGTTGTGCAGCTGTTCAGAGAAGGGGGGGAGCTGGGGTGCAAGTGAGGAAGGCCCCAGTTGGGGAGTGATCCTGGGCAAGAACCCCAGCATGGGGGAAGGTAGGAGGCAGAACTGTGAGAGGACTGGCTTGTCCCAGTTTCTGAAGCAGGAATACTGAAAATGAGGTTGACTGAATAGAAAGCATGTTGTATTGCTGTGCATTGTTCCTTGCTATTTTGTAGGTCTATTTTGTACCCTGCTCAGTGCTGAGCACTCTGTAATTAGTTACTCTGTAAATATTCCAGGTGCTGACTTAGGCTAAAAGTCTAAGTGATAATTCTTCTGCTAGAGATCAGATTTGTCACTTAGGGCCTTCACATTCTATCTTGTCTTTGTTTCTTTTCAGTTCAGGCTGTGGTTACATTGTAAATGAAGCATCCAGCACTTGTACAACTTGCAACAAAGATTCTTCAGAATTTAAATCAGTTTTTCGCAGCTTCCATATGCTAATTGATCTTACTGATCACACAGGTACCCTCCATTCCTGTAGTCTCACAGGAAGTGTTGCTGAGGAGACTTTGGGCTTCACGGTAAATAATAAAAAGGAAAATATGTTTAGAAATACTTCCAAATTGAATTCGCTTCCCCAAACATATAGGTTATTTTGGTGAACATTTGATAGAAATTAATTCATTAATAAAGAGGTCTGGGAAAAATCAATCTTGACTTAAACACACATTGTTTTAATGAACAAATAATTACATATTGCATATTAAAATCCTAGCTAACATTAACTGTTAGGAATAACAAGAGAGGTCCTTGGTGACAGTGGAGAATAAACATGACATTTTATATAGTCAAATAACAATGGGCAAAACAACACCTTGGAGACACTGAGCAGGGTCCTCTGTGAGGAGGGTTTGGCACTATTTCACCTACCCAGGTGTATAAGGTCAGCCACGAGCTCTTCCTCAGTCTGCCCCATAGCACAGCAGCAGAGATTAGCTTGTGTGCTTGATGTTAGGTTTGATGTTTTTTATTGTTAGAACCCGCTCATGAAGTTTACCATTAAACCTCAGTGGTTTCCACTTTGTTAAGGGGAGCTTTCTGTGCCGAGCCACCTGGCTGGCTTCAAACATTCAGTTTAGAGCCTTTCTATCTAGCCTTATCTCCTCCATCAAGAGAATTGACCTGTAATTACTATGGATAAAATTCCATTTCCAGTGAGCAAATTTGTTTTACATTATTGTCAAGATGAGTTATCTATATATTCTTTGGAAATATTTGTTTAATTTTTTTTATCCAGGTAAATGAGTTTCTTGCAATGACGGATGAACAGAAAACAGCATTAAAGTGGCAATTTCTTTTGGAAAGAAGCAAAATTTATTTAAAAGTTAGTGCATTTTATAGTACTGTATTATTCTTTTTAAAAAAATATTTATTTATTTATTTGGTTGCGCCGGGTCTTAGTTGTGGCAGGCAGGCTCCTTAGTTGTGGCGTGCGAACTCTTAGTTGTGGCATGCATGTGAGATCTAGTTCCCTGACCAGGGATTGAACCCGGGCCCCCTGCACTGGGAGTGTGGGCTCTTAACCACTGCGTCACCAGGGAAGTCCCAGTACTATGTTATTCTATATGTTCAAGCAATAAGAAAATCCTGGAGTATGATGTAATAAATTAGGGAATTTGTTATTTTTTAAATAAATTTATTTATTTTTATTTATTTTTGGCTGCATTGGGTCTTCATTGCTGCGTGCAGGCTTTCTCTAGTTGCAGCGAGCAGGGGCTACTCTTTGTTGTGGTGCACGGGCTTCTCATTGCGGTGGCTTCTCTTGTTGCAGAGCATGGGCTCTAGGCGCGTGGGCTTCAGTAGTTGTGGCATGCGGGCTCAGTAGTTGTGGCGCACGGGCTTAGTTGCTCCACGGCATGTGGCATCCTCCCGGACCAGGGCTCGAACCCGTGTCCCCTGCACTGGCAGGCAGATTCTTAACCACTGCGCCACCAGGGAAGCCCAGGAATTTGTTATTTTTAATAATGCCCAGTTCCCAGATGTGCAGAAGGATTTGGCTACCATAGAAACAGTGTAAGTAATCAGCTTTTTTCATATAGTATAAAGAAGTTACAAATGATACAAAAGAAAAAGACCAACAAAGAAAATATTAACTCCGTTAATGTTAACTCCAAGGCTAGGAACTGGGCTTTAGAGTCAAAGCTGGGTCCCCCCCCCGCCCCCATGTGCGATGCTCCTCACTTCAGTGAGCAGTATTCAATAGCAAGTTAAATGCTGCAGTGAGACAGACTTGGGTTTGACTCCCAGTCCCACCATTCCTCAGCCTATGTGACCCTGGGGAGGTTAATTAACTTCTCTAAGCCTCTAAAATTCTGTGCTCCTACAACTCTGATCAGAGCAGACTCCCGCAGCAATAGCAACACTTCAGTGTTGGAAGGCCACAGAACCTTAGTGTTAAAAGTGTAAAATGGGCAGTGGGACAAACTCCCCTTGTTTTGCAAATGAGGAAAATAGGACCAAGAAATGTTGCTTCTTGCCCCAGGTCATAGGTGAGATAGGGCTACAGTCTACATTATTTCAGATGTTTCCTCTTTTACACTCTTAAAAATTTTTGAGCTCTTAAGTGAGTTATATCTGTCAACATTTATTGTACTAGAACTTAACATTGAGAAAAATTTTAAATGTATTTATGAGCACACATTCTTTTAGCAGTTAGAACAATGATATCATCTCATGTCATGTAGCCTCTCGAAAACTACAGTGCACTCTGGTGAAAGAATGAGAGTAAGAAAGGCAAACAGCATTTTCGTATTATTATGAAGATAGCTTTGATCTCATGGATACCCTGAAAGAGTCTTTGAGAACACTGGGTCTGCTCCATCTCAGCCTCATAAGCAGGTTTTCCCATTTTCCTGTGGCTTCCTTTCCTTGCAGCCTCAAGCATATCTGAATAGATTGCAGACATGGAGTCATCAATGGCCTCAACAATATTTCTAGGACCTCAGTTGGAGGCCTCTTTATTACTAGGCCAAAGGGGGAAAATTACAGTAATATACTGCATCTCTTCCACCATTTGCATGAATCCACCTAAATACTGTACTGTCTATTCCCCAAATCAGCATATACTCAGATCCTTGTCCAACTTTGTGGTTTCCCTCCAAACAGGAGGTACCAGTTGCTCTGAGTTTGATCAATTTAAATTCATGGTAATTTATTTATAGTTTCCCAAACTTGATTCAAATATAGCAACAAATTGCTCTCAAGTAAATGGATATTGTACCTTTCCAAAGAATATGTTAAAAAGATATTTGTCAGATTTAACAAAGATTTCAAGCAGGTAGTGATTATATCACAAAATGTAATAAAGATTGTGAGCCTCCGGCTTCCCTGGTGGCGCAGTGGTTGATAGTCTGCCTGCCAATGCAGGGGACACGGGTTTGAGCCCTGGTCTGGGAGGATCCCACATGCCGCGGAGCAACTAGGCCCGTGAGCCACAACTACTGAGCCTGCGCGACTGGAGCCTGTGCTCCGCGACAAGTGAGGCCGCGATAGTGGGAGGCCCGCGCACCGCGATGAAGAGTGGCCCCCGCTTGCTGCAACTGGAGAGAGCCCTTGCACGGAGGCAAAGACCCAACACAGCCAAAAAATAAATAAATAATAAAAGTGCTCAAAAAAAAAAAAAGATTGTGAGCCTCAAATACAATTTCAATTGTTATAAATCAGTTAAAACAGAACATGTAATTTAAAAAATAAGAACTTACATTGCTCTGCTAATAAGATAAAAACAAAGGATTTCCATATAGGACATTTTGTATATTTATCATATTTCAATTAAAAATAATGGCTACTTAAAGTGGTTCATTTGGAGGGATTTCAAAGTGAGTTATTCATTTCAATGTTTTAAAACACATAGTGATATTAGTATCACAGATCTTGTAAGATCTGATATTAGTGTTAAAGAATAATTTTCAAAAAGGTTAAATTGACTCATACAAAATAAAATGAATACATGTCAAAGATTTAATTCAATTCATTAATTAATGAAGGAAATTAAAATGCCTAGCTGATGTGTCCTTCCACTCTATACTAAATAAAATGTTGGTGAGAGTGCTTTGTAAATTGTAAAAAGTGAGACATCATTATTAATCAACTGCATCATTATATCGTTGTGCTCTAACAGGTCACGTTACTGCTGCAGGTTCACGTCTGTCACAATTGGTTGTTTGAACACACTTTAAGCCCTTTTTTCTACCTGTTGGATTTGAAATCCCAACTTTCCTACCTGAGAAAAAGGTCATGAAAAATTGATGTGGATTTTTACAAAATCACTGTCAGAAGCCAGATCTATAATTTTTCTCCCAACTCTGCCTGAGACTGGAACTCTTTCCACTGTCTTACAGCTTTAATTGAAGTTTTTGTTCATATCTGTGAAGGAAACTCATTGCTGTTCTTTATTTGTGGTCGTTGGTTTTCAGCTTTGTATACCAGGTGATTTTAGAAACTAACTCTCTTTTTCTCCCTGCAGTTTTTTTTATCTCACAGAGCAAGGGGTGGACTGAGAGTGAGTGTGCTCTCCTGTAAGCTCGCAGATCCTATCGAGGCAAGTAGGAACTTGTCTGGACAAGGAAATATTTAAAAACCAGACGTCATTTTAAACTCTGGAAAAGAATACGAGTTTTAACCGCCTTTAAAGTGGAAAATGAGTTTGAAAATTACAGATAAAATTGTATTTTGTTCAAATGTGGTGAGAATGTTTCTGTAAATTGTTATTCTGTTTCCCCCTGGAGTCCGTTAAGAGTAAATCCTAAAATCTCCCTCTTATTCAAGTTCATTTCTTAGAAGGCCTTTTCTACCGGCTTTGCCCTCTCTCTTCCCAAGTTGGAAAGTGTTTGCATGAATTAATAAACAAGTTTAATCTTTCCCACAGATATGAATGATTTCTTTTCTTAAGCCCCTTTCCTCTTTGTCTTGTTTGCCTGGAGAAAGATCAGAACCTATAAAACAACGTGGATATGGCTCAGACTACTTTGCTGGAGCTGATGGGCACAGACGACCGGTTCTCCCAGTGCTGGGTGGGGACGGCAGAAGTCCATGGGTGATGCTGTGCAACTGTTTTGATCACTGTAGAGCTCTTCTAGTCGGTTGCTTTCTCTGATGACACATCAGAGCTACCCGATGCTTGTGAAGGCTTGCTGACTCAGACTTGACATTTGTGAGTCTGAATCAACTCGGGGGAGACCAACTTCAGAAGTTTCACAAGCGGTGACGAGTCTTAGGAACTTGGAAGGGTGGGCGACCTGCTCTGCTTTGACAGGGGGACGGTCCCTCCACTTCAGCTGCCTTTGCAGCAGCCCCAGAGCGCTCTGCTCAGCTCCACACCATCTCCGGTCACTGGTCACTTGCTTCAGGGCACAGACCCACCACTGCGGTCAGTGTTGATCCACAGTGTGGGAGGTTTGTCCAGCGTAATTTGGGTCTGGCACTTCAAAGGCTACACTTCACCCACCACAGGAGTGAAAAAAAGAAGAAGTAAGTGAACGAAATTCTTTTATAAAGCTGGTGTTGGGAGATAAACTTATCTTGTCAGTAATGTTTTCTCTGGCTTTAACCATATGCAGCCATGGGGGAGGGATGTGAGTTGACACTTAGTGTGTCTAAATTGTGGTAATAAATGATGTAATGAAGATCTTGACCATAGTTGTGCAAATATCAAGTGTACCTGATGAAGGGCTTCCTTCCTTTCTCCCTCGGGGAGGGGATAGGTGTGTTAATCAGGGTGAATTGTGAAGGTGGACAGGGAAGGAAGGAAGGAAGGAAGGAGAGTGGTGCAGGGACAAGGATGCCTGGCTTAGATAGTGTGTCCGGCGCTGCTGTGCCAGGCCTCCTGGGGCTCTGACCTGTAGCAGCAGGTGTCAAAGTGCCAACACCTGGCACTTTGGGTGCCAGAACCAGCTGTCTGGGCTCCTATAGTCCATGGCCCTCAGCTGCTCTGGCTGTTTCACCACTAGCCTCAACTGCATAATACAGGTGCAAAATACCAGCATTCTCAAAGTAGGTGCATATGCAGTACTTAGTGTTCCCTAACCAAGGCCTGTGAAGGCCTAGTGGGCAGCAGAGGGCTCTGCATGACTTCCTCACTGCTACCATGGTGACCTCTCAGTGGCATTTAACTAAGGAGACCCCATGCCTGTCACTAGAGGGACATCACAGTTGCTTATTTCATCTGATGAAATTGGAATCTACAGGGCTAGCTGTCATGCCACACTGAATCAGAGGTACTTCACAGAGCTTACTTAACTTACACATTAACAGAATGAAGATTACAAACTGGTCAGTATCTAAAATTTGGCTGTAGTTTAGCCAGAATGCAGGTACTTGAAGTATCGATGAAAGAAAGAAGCATTCTGTCCCATCAACACAAAATCTACAACTCCCTCTATTTCTCTGTTACTCTCCAGAAGCTGCTTTTCCTGGTCCTAGTGACTTCTGATCTACATGTTTTATATTGCTTTACATAAATAGTTTGGTGACTATATAATTTTTCCTAATCTTCTATTAGTGGTTCATTTAAATACAGTTTTCCTTTCCTAATTCTGCTTTGGTGAGGGTTTTTGTTGTTGTGGTTCAATACTCTGTACGTGGCAGAAACACAATATGTATTTATCCACCTATTACTCATCTTGAGGAACCCTGGAGTTGTTTTTGCTTTTTAAATATTTTTTATCATAAAGTTTTATGTGTTTATTGTAGAAAAATTAGAGAAAATGATAAAAAAAAAAAAAAGGAAAAGGAAAGAAAAGAAAACCCATAATCTCCCATCCCAATTTTTTTAAACTGGTAGAAAGTATATTCTTTTCTTATAAATGTGTTTTTGTTTTTTTTTTTATTGTGGTAAAATATACATCACATAAAATTTACCATTTTGACCATTTTTAAGTGTACAATTGAGTGGCATTAAGTACATTCACAATTTTGTGTAAACATCACCACTATCCATTTCCAGAAATTTTTAATCATCACAAATTGAAATTCTGTACTCATTAAGACAATAACTCCCCATCTCCCCCTCCCCCAGTTTCTGATAACCTCTGATCTACTTGGTCTCTATGAGTTTGGCTATTCTTGGTACCTGATATACATGGAATCATACAATATTTGTCCTTTTGTGTCTAGCTTATTTTTCTGAGCATAACGTTTTCAAGGTTCATCCATGTTATAACGTGTCAGAATTTCATTCCTTTTTATGGCTGAGTAGTATGTATGAATTGGATAAATGTACCACCTTTTGTTTATCTATTAATATCTTGGTGGACAATTGGGCTGTTCCACCTTTTGGCTATTGTGATTAGCCAATCATAGCTACCTTGAACATCTGTGTGCAAGCATCTCACATTTTTGTAAATGTCTTTCCTGAGTTTTTATCATCTCTCTATCCATCTATGTTAAAGCATATAATTTACAAAATAAAACCAAAAAATTAAAAACACATATAATTTACAAATACAGGTTATACTATAACCTGCTTTTACACTTAATAATTTATAATAAAGTTTTCATGCCATTAAGTATTCTACATAATTTCAATAGCTACATATTATTTTATTATATGAGTATATGATAGTGAATGTAATCAATTTAATAACATTTGACATTTAAAATGTTTCCCATTTTTTGCTATTACAAATGATGGCTGTAGCTAAATCTTTGGCCACATTCTTAATTATTTCTTTGGGATAAGTTTCTAGATATTAAATTGCTGCAACAATGTTACATTATTGAATACTTTTTAATGTGATGGATTTTGTAATAAGCACTTTATTTATATTATCTGATTTATGCAATTACTGTTATTTTGCCCACTTTATAGATGGGACACGAAGGCCAAGTTAGAGGAGGTAGATGTGGAGGTGGCTGAGTGGGCAGGCTCTGTGGCTGCAGGCTCAACCCCCTCTGCTACTCCCAGGATGGACTCCAGCTCTAAGCTTCTCCACATTTGTGGTTCCCCTTTGGTAAATGGGGATAATAATATACCAACTCCTGCTGGCAACTGTTAAGACTAAGTAAGTTAGTATATGTAAAGTGCTTAGACTCATGCACTTAGCATATGATCAATAAGTACCAGTTAGGGGCTTCCCTGGTGGCGCAGTGGTTGAGAATCTGCCTGCCAATGCAGGGGACACGGGTTCGAGCCCTGGTCTGGGAAGATCCCACATGCCGCGGAGCAACTAGGCCCGTGAGCCACAACTACTGAGCCTGCGCGTCTGGAGCCTGTGCTCCGCAACAAAGGAGGCCGCGACAGTGAGAGGCCCGCGCACCGTGATGAAGAATGGCCCCCGCTTGCCGCAACTAGAGAAAGCCCTCGCACAGAAACGAAGACCCAACACAGCCAAAAATAAATAAATAAATAAATAAAAATTAAAAAAAAGAAAATAAGTACCAGTTATTGTAAACGTCGAGGTATAGCAATATCATTGGCACTCATATTTGGCAATATATTTGTTGTATTATGTCTATTCTGCTTTTATAATTTGAATTTTTTTCTAGTATCTTATTAGATTTACAATTACTTTACTCTTTCCCTTTAGAATATATGAAGGTTTTAGCATATGAATTAATTGAAAGGAAATATAAAACTTCCTTGAAATCAGATCCTACACCAACATTTACACCAAAGATGTGCCCAATAGTCTTGTTAAGAAGATAACTGTGGGGACTTACCTGGTGGTGCAATGGTTAAAAATCTACCTGCCAATACAGGGGACACGGGTTTGATCCCTGATCTGGGAAGATCCCACATGTCGCGGAGCAACTAAACCCGTGCACCTCAACTACTGAGCCTGAGCTCTAGAGCCCTCGAGCCACAACTACTGAAGCCCGCGTGCCTAGAGCCTGTACTCTGCAACGAGAAGCCACCGCAATGAGAAGCCTGCACACCTTAAGAAAGTAGTCCCCGCTCGCCGCAACTAGAGAAAGCCCGTGCGCTGCAACGAAGACCCAACGCAATCAAAAATAAATAAATTTATAAAAAAAAAAGATAACTGTATAAACACATGAGAAGATATCAGCTTCACTATTAATCAGAGAAACGCAAATTAAAAAGACCATAGCCACAATACCCAGTGTTGGCTAGGGTGTGAGCAAAAAGGTCAAGTACAAATTAGTATATCCTTTGTCAAGTACAAATTAGTATATCCTTTCCCCTGGGCAATTTGGCAAAAAGTATCAAAATGTAACGTGCAAACTATTTAATCAATTTCACTTCTAAGACTTTCCCTAAGGAAATAAACAAGTGCCAAATATGTGTATGGAGGATGTTCCTTGCATCATAGTTTCTAGTAGCAAAGCATTTGAAACCTATGCAACCTCTAGCGCAGGGGTTCCCAACCCCTGGTCCGGGCTGCACAGCAGGAGGTGAGTGGCCGGAGAGGGAGCGAAGCTTCATCTGTATTTACAGCTGCTTCCCATGGCTTGCATTACCACCTGAGCTCCACCTCCTGTCAGCAGTATGGTGAGTTGTATAATTATTTCATTATATATTACAATGTAATAGTAATAGAAATAAAGTGTACAATAAATGTAATGCACTTGAATCATCTGGAAACCGTTCTTCCCCTTACCCCCCCTCTGTGGAAAACTTGTCTTCCATGAAACCGGTCCCTGGTGCTAGAAACGTTGGGCACCGCTTCTCTAGGGGAGTGTTGGGCTCCACCCAGATCTCTGGTAGGCACCTAGCCCTCAGCCTCTATGAAGGTTGGAGAATTACCTGGGGAAGTTACAGGAGAGGTGGGGGAGCAGATTCTGGCAATGACTTCCCCTTGGGATGGTCAGTGGACTGAAGCTCATCTCCAGTTCTGAGACCCTGTTCTTTCTTAGTTTGTTCCCTGCCTTTTCTACTTCCTCTTCACTTCCTTTCTCCTGAGAGCACTCCTAAAAATCACGTGAACAAATATCCCCACGTAAGGCTCTGCTTCTGGGGTACATGATCTAAGACACAGTCATTAAAAGTGGTTATGAAAATATGCACCGACCTGGAAAGATATTCACAGTATATGCCTAATGAACAATTAAAAAAAAAAAAAAGTCCAGAAGAACAGATGTCAAGCCATATACTCTATAGGAACTAATAATATCATGGATTTTTTAAAAGTTGTGATAAGGGTATTGTGACTATATAGGAGAATGTCCTTATTTCTATGAGATGCATGCTGAAAGGGTAGAGTGTTTCTGCAACTCACTTAGTTTTCAGTTTTCCAAAACGTGTGTGTTTGTGTGTGTGTATACACACAGGGTGTGGGGTGGGAAGAGAGAGAATGAACATAGCAAATGTCAACAATTGTTGAATTTAGTGCAGGGTATATGGAGTTTGTTGTATTAGTCTTTCAATTTTATAGTAGGTTTAAATTTATTCAAAAATAAAAGTTGGTGAAAATGTACTTTCTGGGTATTAGGATTATTGCGATTTTAGCAACATCAGGAATTATGAGAATTGGTATCTCTCTTTTTGATTCCTGCAGTCAAGGAGTTTGTGTGCTATACCTGCAATGCTGATAGCAGCTGTCTGTGACAAAGCTTGTGCCACCACTGGGTGAACATTGACCTCAGGGGCACCGTACATTATCTGGATGCTGGCTTGTTCACCCAAGGGGGCCATATGTGAACACTGCTCCTGCTGTGTACCTTTAGCTTGCTTTCAGATCTGTCAGCTTGGTAGACTTGGTTCAGCTGGACCTCATATCTGATAGTTTTACTAATAAACTCTCAATATAAGCATACCCTTGATTCATCTCTCCCACTATGGGAACCTAGCCAAAGGAAATAACTACTAGCAAATAATTAGAAAATATCTCAATGACCAAAAATGGAGGACTGACTTCATCATATGCAATCACTGAAATGTGCTGACTGACATGAAAAGACAGTCACGATATATAGTGAAAAAAGGTTAGAAAAGTGTATGATATGAACAAATTGTATTTAAAAGATCACAATTACATCTGCAGATTTGGAAGAATGTACACCAAATGCTTAATTTGGACTGTCTCTGTGCATATGAAATTTGGGGTGTTTTGGTTTTTAGCTTATACATATTTTCTGAGTCTTCTATAATAAACATCTATTGCTTAAGCATTTGTAAAAAGAAATGTTATTAAAAGATAAAAGAAGGGAGTTCCCCAGTGGCCTAGTGGTTAGGATTCTGGGCTTTCACTGCTGCGGCCCGGATGTGGCCAAACAAAACAAAACAAAACAAAAAAGATAAAAGATAGCATGACATTTTATAAACAAATCCAACTATGACACTTCCTCATAATAAATTATAAATTGGGGGTTGCATAATACCTAAACATTTGAACTTTCTAATATATCTACTTAAAAGACGCAGCCTGTGTTGTGGTCAAGACTTCAGGTTTTGTACATTTAGAATGGATAAACAAGGTCCTACTATATAGCACAGGGAGCTATATCCAATCTCCTGGGATAAACCATAATGGAAAAGAATATTTTTTAAAAATTTCTATATGTGTAAAACTGAGTCACTTTGCTGTGCAGCAGAGATTGGCACAACATTGTAAATCAACTATACTTCAGTAAAAAAAAATACGGAGAAAAAAGACTTCAGGATTTGGTCTTGGGATGGCTGGGTTACATCTTGGCTCTGCCACTTAGCTGAGTGACCATACAGCCAGGCTGGCTAGCCTCTAAATCTGTCTCCATCTGTGTAACAGGGATGGTAGTAATAATACCACCCTCCAGTTTTGTTGAGGATTAAATAATACACAGAAAACTCTTGGCACAGTGCCTAGTAGTACTAAGTGCTCAATAAATGTTAGGAGCCAGCAGGTGCCTTCTGTTTAGGCTAACAGCAGGAGCTCCTGCCTGCCTAAGCCTAAAGGACTCCGCCAGGCACTCTGACAGCTGTGTTGTGCATCTCACTTAGCTTTTTGTCAGAGAAGGGAGCAGGTGAGAGCAAAAGCAGCACTCAGAGGCAGTTTGACTTCCCTGAAGCTTCCTTATCGCTGGGTGCGAGGTACAGGTGCTGATTAACTCTGTTAATAAAGCACAGTATTCTGGAGGCCAAAGGCCAAAGACCAAGGTCTGAAGCCCCTTAATGAGGATGTGTCCCTCCTAACCACTATTGGGGGGAAAAAAGTACACTTTTAGGTCACACAAAAGACAGCATATTTATTTGGGAAACCATAGTTTCAAAATTATCTCCTGAACTCAGAATCTATGGGCCAGAATACACACCCTAAGTAAACAAGTGAGGTTTTCATTAATTGTTCACTTATTAAATAAAACTTTTAATTAACTATGTGGAGTAGTGTTTTTCCACATTTGCATGATAAGAATCACTTGGAGTGCCAGAGATTGATTCCATTAATTAATACATTAGGCCTGGGATGGCCCAGTAATTTGGAAATTTTTACTTTTACAAATACCTCCAGATGATTTTCATGATCAAGGGGCTTTGGGAAACACTGATGAAACGTGCTTTTCCATTTCCTTTGCAGATTTTAAGTCTTGAACACGTGGTCCCAGAATGACCCACTGAAGTCTTATCCAGTCCAGTTTCAGGAAAGGAAAGTAAGTTTTCTGAACATTTGGCTTGTTGTTTCCTAGGAGGCACTGCTTCTCATTTCCATTTCTGGCCCAGCTCTTCTAGATCAAGTTTTTCTCCGACGGTCCATCTTCCTTGAGTTGAGGCATAGCAATCCAATCATCTTAAAAAATTGGTTTCTCATTAAAGTATTATCACATTAAATAACCTTTTCTTGCTTTTGTCTTGTTCCCCTTCCCCCTGAAACGTGTTAAGAAGTTAGGGTGCTTTGTATACACTCAATATTCTGGCTTTTCCACCTTAAATCTCATACTGACGACCCCGTGTATGCCAGCCTGGATCTCATCGTTTTCTTTAACGGGTCCCACTCCCTTTGGCGTCCCGGTCAAGATAATATCTCCTTCTTCCAAGGTCATGATCTTTGAAACGTAGCTGATGATGTAGGGGATGGAAAAAATCATGGAGGATGTATCACCCTCCTGCCTGAGTTCGCCGTTGACCTTGAGCCAGAGCTTCAGGTTGTGAGGGTCAGGGATCTTCTCTTTGGGCACGAACGCGCTGACCGGGCAGGAGGCCGTGAAGCTCTTGGCCAGAGTCCAGGGCAGCCCCTTTTTCTTGCACTCGTCCTGCACGTCCCTGGCGGTCATGTCCAGGCACAGGGCATAGCCGGCCACATAGTCCATGGCTGCGGCCTCCGGGACGGCGCGGCAGCGCTTGCCCATCACCACGGCCAGCTCGAGCTCGTGGTGCAGGTTGCGGGTGTAGGCGGGCACGAGGACCGGCGAGCCCTCGGGGGCGTACGCGGTTGACGGCTTCAGGAACAGCACCGGCTCGCTCAGTGCGGCGCTCTGCATCTCCCTGACGTGGTCTGCGTAGTTCCTGCCCACGCACACGATGTTCTTCCCCCACTCCCAGAAGCGGGACAGCGGTCTGGTGGCAGCCATGCTCCTGCCTGTTGCCCCCCGGAGTCACGTGGACTCTGCCCGGCTGGCCACCGGACGCCGAAGGCTACCCGGAGAGGACCAACTACCTCGGAGAGCCGTCCCGCGGACTCCGCCAAGTGCCCGGGAGTCGCGGCGCCCGTCCTCTTGGGAGCGGCTGTCCAGTGGCTGCCCCGGGGCTGCCCGGCCTCAGGACACGGCCCGCTCCCCGGAGAAAAGCTGAGAATCTTGCGCAGGTGCCTCTCAGGTGGCCCTCAGATCCGCGGCAGCCGGACGCGAGGGAGGCACCGGTGTGGCCGCGAGCGCTGATTGGCCGGAGGGCGGGGCGAGCTGAGGACACGGGTTTGTACGCGAGCGCTGATTGGCCGGGGGCGGGGCGGCGGGCGCTGATTGGCCGCGGTGTGCCGTCGCTGGCGTGAAGAGCCCGCCCGCCCCTCGCGCCGCAGCCCGCCCTCCGCCTCGGTCATGGTGCTGGCCCGCGGGCTGCTCGGCTACCGGACCCTAGCTACGCTGAGAGCCTCCTGCGCCCGTCGCGGCCTGGGTAGGTGGGCCGGGGCTGCCGCAGGGCCGGACAGGCCGGGGTGCCAAGGCGCTGGCCTGACAGGGGCCGGGGCCACGGTGACCGGCCCGCGGGGGCGAGGCGAGGCGAGCCGCCCGGCCGGCGGGTCCTGGCTGGCGTCGTAGCCGGGCTAACGGCGGTTAGGCCGGCCGCAATCCGTGAGGCGTTCCAGCGCGGGGCCCGCACCGGGCGGGCGGCGGGGAGCCGCTGGGGCCGCCGCGGCTGACGCTGTTTTTTATTGACACAGGATTTTAACCCCTAACTGACGTCGGCAGGCAAGCCGATTGGGGTCGAGAAAAGGCCACACAGCAGTTGAGTCAGACTTTGAGAGGGCTGAAGACAGAGTGGGGTAACTTGTCAGCTGGGGGTTGCTGAAGGATTTGTGCTAGGTAAGGAAATGGGTGTTCCAGGGACGCTCAGGAGCCCTGTCTTAGGACCCCTGGTTCCCCAAGGTCTGCCCGGCAGCCAGCGAGCGCCCCCATCCTCCTTGACTGCGGCGCCCCATACAAACCCCATTATTTCTAACGCCTGGGATGATGGAACTGTGCCTGAAGCCGCACAGAATGCTGTGTATATTCTCCACGAAGTGAATCACAGCTTTTCATGTGAGCTGTGGCCGGCAAGAAAAGCCTGGGGCAGAACTGGGTTCTGTGAGCTGTGGGACCCTTGCCCTCTTTGGGTCTCCTATACCCACCTCAAAAATGGGAGGCGATGGACGCCCTGACCTCCAAGGGCCTGCTCTTCCAGCTGTCAGATTCCATTTTCACTGTGTTACCTCTTGCTTTGTTGGAATATTTTGACTTTGATTTTGAAATCGCCTTTATTTCCTGATATCTTATCTGGCTGATGTAGCAATAGGGGCAGTGGGTTAAGCTGAGTCTTTGGAGCTGGCTAGCAGTTAGCTAAATGACCGCAGAGCCCTAGGTAGGGAGATGGAGCAGAAGGAAGCCATCCTTGGCCACTTCCAGATCTCACTGAGAGCAGTCAAGGTTCTGGAGTGCGCAGTGTGTCACCATTATTAAGGAAAGAGCTGGGTTTTTTCCATTTAGGGAACTCGTCAGAGCATCAGAGCTAAGAGTTTCTGTGTCAGGAGTCAGGCGGGTGGTGGAAGTGGGACTGTAGGGAATCAGCAAGAGTGTGGCTGCCCCGTTCAGAGGGGGCTCCAGCCCTTTGATGCCATGCAGAAGGAGGGATCCAGTTCAAGAGAAGCCCAACAAAATGTGTCTCAAGGCTTGGCCTTGACTCTGCTCTGTAGTCCTCCTGGAGCTCGGATGGCACGTATCGGGGCTAAGAGGAGGTGGCATAGCACAGAAACCTGATCATATGAAAATGTTTGTTTTGCCGAGCATGAAGAGAAGGGCCTGGAAAAAGCCCAGCTGGTTGTCAAAAGGAGGACTTAGCTACCTCTGTGTGATCCTTAACGCTGCAATTCAGGCAGTTCCCTGGCCATGGCAGATGAGCTTGAATTCTGCATCAGACGGCCCCCATGGACGTGGTCTATCAGTCTGTCGGTCGATGCTGCCTGCTCTCTGGATCCCTTTTTTTGGAGAGGTCCCATCCCAAGCACCTACCTACTCCAGAATTTCATGGCTGTCTTCTGTCCCCTTTTGCAGTTTTAATCCCTTTCACGCTAAGATTTAAAGTATTGTTGGGGGCTTTTGGGAATTTTTAGATTGAATAGGAGTTTCATTGTTGAAAACATTTTGGCACCTGTCTCCTGGGCGGAGGATGCTTTTTTGCCCCTCGGTCACTCCCAGCCCACCCTGGCAGCCTTCTTTGGCTCAGTTGGATGGTGATTCTGTATCATGCATACTCGAATCTAGAACAGTTGTGACCAGCTGTCCCATTTCTCAGGCCCCGGGTGGCTTTTGTGCATTATCCAAATTTCGAGTTCCTGCCATTCGAAAGTGGATATTGTTTACTTTTCTGGCTCGAGACCTGAGAAGGGCTGTGAGTAACTGCACAGGACTCAGGCTCTGTTAGCTTGCAGAGGCAGCCATGTGCCGAGGGAAAAGAGCCTGGCCTGGCGCTTTCATTCTTCATGGTGTTTCTCTGAATCAGGTGTGAACAACCCCAGAACTGGCAGTGGTCACATCTGATAAAGGTTTGAATCACAGGCACAGGCTGGCATTTGTGTCCTTTTAGAACCTTTGAAAAAGAAAATAGGGATCCTAAGTCTGAAAGAGCTGATTTCCACAATTATAAACATGAATTGTGTTCTCTGTTTTCCTTACGGATGTGGTTAAATGAGGCTATCCTCTTCTTTATCAAAGAACTTAGAAAACCTCATATTTGGAGGCTCACCACGTTGCATCCCTGAGATGTCACTTCCCCGGATGCCTGGACTGCTGGGCCAAGGGCTTGCTTTGAAGTCTCGGCCCAGCGTGGCCTCGTGTGGACGCTGACTGGAACCGCATTTTGTCTTCAGGTCCAGCCCTGCTGGGAATCTTTCTCCATCACACGGATTTAAGGAAGAGCTTGACCGTGGAGCAGGGCACGATGAAGGTTGAGTTACTGCCTGCTCTGACCGACAATTACATGTACCTGATCATCGATGATGACACCAAGGAGGCTGCCATTGTGGACCCGGTGCAGCCCCAGAAGGTGGGAGGCGAGGCCCCAGCACCAGTTCTTCATCTCCTGATGAGTTTGATAACCACAGTGCCCTTGCAACTTGGCCAAAGCTGAACAGAAATTAATCCATTTGGTTTTTGAAAAACAATTAAACTAGTGTCCAGCCACTCTGTTATAGGGGCAAAGGGCCAGTGAGAGGGGTGGAAGCGACCAAAGGCTTTGGAGTGGAGAGAAAAGGGCTCCTGTCTGTAGAGTCCCTGGGCAAGAGAAGTAGGAGCCCTTCTCAGCACTTTCTCCTCCTCCTCAGGGCTTTCTGCCCCTTAGTGCTGCCTCTAGGAGTGGCAGTCTCTGCTGGAGGGGCTTTGAGAGGTTGTGGGTGGGACTGAACTGCTGAACGGATCAAGGGAGAAAAAGCCTCCTTGTCACCCTGCTCTCCTGGAGCTGGGGCAAATCGGCAGGCTCCACTGGGCATCACCCTGCAGACTGATGAGCCAGTGCCGGGGTGTGACTGTGGCCTGTGTCCTGCCTCATGTTTGGTTGCAGGTTGTAGAAATGGTGAGGAAGCACGGTGTGAAGCTGACTACAGTGCTCACCACCCACCACCACTGGTAAGTGCTCCAGAGGCCGAACTTCTGTGCCAGCAGAGTTGCTTGGGCCTTAACAGCTATGCCGCGCACACCCCAAGGGGGAGTGTCCACCAGGTGGAGGGGGGTGGGGCGCTTGCAGGCTCCCAGGGGTCCCCCCACAGGTGGGAGCCTAGGGGCTCAGAGCCCTGGAAGCCCTTCTCCCCTCCACAGCTATGAGCTAAGGGTCAGCCCCAGTGGGGTTCTGACGGGGCTTCTGGGCGCTAGCCTCTGTGCTGCTGCCCTGTGTCCCTCAGGCCTGGTGATGGGGTCTGGTGACTTGGGGGCTCCAAGGGGAGAGGCTTATGCTGTATATCCTGTGGCCATGGGTGGACCTTTGGCAACATCTTTGAAAGCTCTTGTACTTGTGTGGTGGGAAATTGGCCTCGATGTCGGGGAATGAACTAGTCTAGACATTAGTGTTTTTGAAAATCAAGCAGTCATATTTGGAGAGGTTGCGTTTTTTTTGATATTTGAAGGCTAAAGGATGAAAAAAGTTCTTATATTTGGGTCTTAGGACTAGAGTTGCCTGCCCAAGGCCCTTGTGGGTTTTTGAAACTTTTGAGGCTGTTCAAAGCTAGGAAAAAAATGTTTATTTGGCTCTGAATTTTCTTTTCCAAATAACTGCCCAAGGGCAGCTAGTGTCTTTGAACCTGTTCCTATGGCATCTCTCGGAGCTTGGGGCGTGTGTTCGGGTAAAAGGACACCTTTCATCTTCTGTGTGGGAGTGTCACGTGGATGTGGTTGGCCAAAGTCTGCTAAGTGTTGGAAACTTGTTGGTTGATGTAACTAAGTCGCTGAGAATCTTTGGGGTTGTTTAGCCTCTGGGGTATCAGGTGTAACTTCCTGACTGATTTAGGCCCAAGGATCTGCAGTGGCTACTTAGCACAGCCGCTCCTTCTCTCAGGAACTCCGCCCCGTGTGGTGCTGAGGCGCCCTTACTCCTCTGGCCTCTGTCGGGCTGCGTTGGGGGGCTGCTTGGGGACTCCACCTCCCCAGCTTTTCACAGTGCGTGTCTCTCTCCCACGGCTTTTCCCACATTGTGATGCCTTATAAAACTAAACCAGGCCCCAAACTGAGCTCCAGGGTGTGGCCTGTGCCACCCTCCCACTTATAGGTGGCATTTTCGGGGGTCAGTGATGAGTGTGCTGAGTGCTTGGTGCCAGCCTGTGTGTATCAGCCCCCTGCAGGGCAGGGAGCAGAAGGCTGCCCTTTCTTATCTGTGAACCCTGCTGTTTCTGGGCCCGTAGGTGAATGTGTAGTGAGGAGCAGGTGTTCCCTGGTGATTGGAAAGCCCTCGCCTCATCCTGGAAAGGCTAATCTTCTGGGCTCAGGACACTCCCAGCCCTGCCCCGAGACCCTGGCAGGGCTTGCACTAGTGTATTTCTCGCCCCACAAGGCCGAGGCGTGGAGCTCTTCTCTTGACCCGAGAAGCGTGGGGAACTCCTGAATGAGTGTCCAGGAGGTGCCTCACTGCTGGCTGCACATTCGAGTCATGTGGGGAGGTCATTCCGAGCTGGCCTGTCCCTGGGTGGACAGATCCCCCTCTGGCAGCTGTGCATTGTTTTAGAAGACAGCTTTGTGATCTGCTCGGGGCAGTGGGTCTGTGAATCAGACCCACTGGTCTGTGAATCAGAATCACCTGAGGGCCTTTAAAACTCCTGGGCTGCGGGCTTGCCCAGGCCCACTGCATCAGGATGTGTGGGTGGGAGTCAGGCCTTGGCGCTGCTTACAGATCCTCAGGTGACTCTGATGCGCCCAAAGTCTGGGAACCACGGGCGTAGGGATTATCCAGGTGTTTGTGATTTGGTTCATCTGCTCCAGAAGCTTCTGCAGCAACACGGCAGGGGCACAGAAGTGCCTCTCTTGGGAATGGGGTGTCTGAGGACATTCTTTTTCAGTGGAGCCAAATGACAGACAAGAAGCGAGGATCCTGGGTTGGAAGATGCATTTCTCTTCTGAGAAACATAACTGGGAAAAATAAAAATGCCGTTTTGTCAGGGTGTAAAAGCAGGCAAACCCTCTTCGTATCAGTAGTAGCCCCAGCTCCCCTTTTCGACTTCAGGGACCACGCTGGCGGGAACGAGAAGCTGGTCAAGTTGGAGCCTGGGTTGAAGGTGTATGGGGGTGATGACCGGATCGGAGCCCTGACTCACAGGGTCACACACCTGTCCACACTGCAGGTGAGGAGTGAATGGAAGGGGCTCAACTGTGGCCTTGCTGGGCTCCAGGCCCTAGAGCCGCCTCCTGCTGGCTGTCCCCTCACTTACCCCAGGAACCCAGAGGGGCACTCAAGGGCTTAGCTGTGGAGACGACCTGGCCTGTGCATGGGTGGATGGGCTCTGGGGGCTGCCTGGGCCTGGATAGTCCCTTCTGTCGAGAGCATTGCAAGCAAATTAGCGTGCAAATGGTGACTGGCTGAGGGGAGAAGCTGTATGCATGGTTTTGAGACAACTGGGGACATTGAAATACGGACTCTACATGGGATCATATTTCACATCAGTGTTAAATTTCTTGGGTGTTGATGATAGTGAGGTTATATGGGAGGATGTCCTTTTCTCAGGAGATGTAGCGGAGTGTCTAGGGGCAGTGTGTCAGGATATGTGTGTGTGAACAGAGCAGGTGCCGCACAGGTGGGACCTGTTAGCATTTAGTGACCCAGGTAAAGGGCACACGGATTCATTGTCATTTTAGTTTTTGGTAGGTTTGAACGTTTTTGAAGTAAAGAGTGGGGTGGGGGGCGGAGGCAGAGAAGGGAAACAAAACAAAAGGCCAGGCATCTAAGAAGGAAAAGTGTCTTTTCTGGCAAGACGCCTGGTTCAGATTTGGCCTGGTTTTGAGGAGAAAACAAAATCAGCCCTTTGGTTTACATACCAGCAAACACCGGCTTCCAGGGGGTCCCTGCATCTGGGGTACCCTCAAGGACTGGGTCCTGTGGTCACCAGCAAGACCCATGACTTGCTCAGTGGAGCAGTGGCTGTGGAAGCCCACCCGCCCTTAATGGCACCTCCTGCTGTGGGGCGGGCCTGGGGTCTGGGAGAATCTGTGAGCCTTAGGACAGGCTCCCCACATGCAGGGAGCACAGGCCAGCGTGTGCTCTGTTTAAGGTGGGGTCTCTCAACGTCAAGTGCCTGTCGACGCCATGTCACACTTCCGGACACATCTGCTACTTTGTGAGCAAACCCAACAGTCCCGAGCCCCCCGTGGTGTTCACAGGTGAGTATTCAGGTGTTTGAGCTGGGGGGTCTGGCGTTCTTTGCAAAGACTCTCTTGGTGTAGGGATGGCTTTGCACACCTTTGGGCAGAGCAGCAGAGCATCTCCTGCCAGGCAGACTGTGCTGGGCTCTGTGAGGAGGACCACAGCCCTCAGGGTAGAGCTTGGGACTCGGCTTCAAACACATCCAGGGTACAGGCAGCCATGGTGCGAACATGGTGGGGGTGCTACCTCCTGGCGGGGCTGGCCCGAATGCGCCCCTCTGATCCTGGTCATCGCTGTCAGGTGCATGGGGACAAGCCTTTTCTTGAGAGACTCTGCCTGGTGGGGGTGCAGTCCCAGCCCCCACTACCTCCAGCAGCAGACAGGTGGGCAAGTGGGGGGCCAAGGGAGACCCCAAATGGAGCCGGTCAGACCCGCCTTGTGTGGGGCCTGATTGGTGCTGGGCGCTGCCCCATCCTTCCACGGGCTGTGAGCTGAGTGGGTCTGGCAAAAGCCAGCCCCAGGTCAGGGTGTCGCACACGGTGGCCCAAAGAGCTTGGAAGGTGGTGGTGAAGCCCCACCAGCATCGGGCTGTGCGAGTGGCTCTCGGTTGGGGCGAGCAGGCCTTTCCAGCAATTGGAGGTGTTTCTCCTTTTGAGAGGAAATGGAAGAATCTTGATGGTTGTTGGGGAACCTGTGAAGCGGAGCGGCCGTGTGACGGTGGGTGTTCAGGGCAGTGTGAGCCAGTGGCCGTGGATGGGCACAGAGCAGGCCTCTCTGCCCCCTTAGCTTGTTTAACGAGTATAAGCAGTTTTCAGTCTGAGTCTTCCCCAGTTATGTAACAATTATGATATTATAACTGCAGTGAAAGTTTGTTTAAAAATACAACAGTTGAAGCAGTGTGGGCTCCTGGAGTGGGGAAAGGGTGTCGATGGGAAAGCCACATGAGGTCAGGGGTGGGGACGCTAGCATGAAGGGAGACACAGGCCGAATGAGGGGTCACAGGGCCTCTGGACTGTCCCTGCAGCTTGTCTGTAAATCCAAAATTATTTCCAAATCTATTATGTTTATTTTTAAAAATACAGTCATTTTCAGGGTCTTCGCTGCAGTAGCAGGATGTGTGGGCTCTGAGCCAACTGCTGAGTGTGGGCCACGGGCCCCTGGGCATGTTGTGGGAGCCCCTGGCCTCCCGATGGGCCTCGGCAAACAGCGCTTTGGGGCAGGTGGGCCGGCTGCCTGCACGAGGTGTGACCCCCTCTCTTAAGCACAGTTTCTCCTGCGTCAATGGTGGGTGTGGGGTCTCCCCCACTGGGTGGTTGTGGGTGTGAGGTGAGGGGTGTGGAACCAGCGCTGGGCCCGGTGAACTCTCACAACTGCGCTCCTGTCCCTGCCCTGCTGCCCGGCCCCTGGGTGTCTGTCTGCCCCCCGGCAGGGCCTGGGGTTGTGCGGGCCCGTGGCGCTGGCCCCCTTGGACCGCACTCATGTTAGAAGCTGAGTGCCGGCTGTGGAAGGTGTAGAGGGCTGGTTACCGCCAGGCAGGCCCTGGACCGTGTCCTGCACGTGCTGTTCTCTAGTCCGCATGACAGCGGCCGGCAGGGGAGCGTGTTGTCTAATTG
Source organism: Balaenoptera ricei (assembly GCF_028023285.1). Taxonomy (NCBI): domain Eukaryota; kingdom Metazoa; phylum Chordata; class Mammalia; order Artiodactyla; family Balaenopteridae; genus Balaenoptera; species Balaenoptera ricei. The sequence continues at coordinate 51,920,627 of NC_082653.1, read as the reverse complement.
GTAGCTTTTATAATAGGTGAGAGTCACACAGGGTCCTCAGTGGTGAAGCTGAGCTGTCTGGGGCATCAGCAGTGAGGACCAGGGGAGCAGGGCAGTCCAGCAGGGCCCTAGCTGGCCTCTGTGTGCACGGCTGAGGAACCTGCAGCGTCCAGAGGTGAGGTGACTGGCAGCTCCAGGCCTCGAGCTTGGATGTGAGTGACCCATAGCCCCGCTCCCTTCTCCTCTGGGGTGAGCTGAACAAAGGGAAAAGGATGCAAGCAGAGGAGGTGACAGCCCAGAGAAGGGTGTGCATGTGGCCCTGGGACGTGGTGGGCAGGACTGGGCACCCACAGAGCAGGGGAGGAAGATGGGATGGCTGTCTGGAGGGGCAGGCCTGGAGCAGGGTGCTGTGATGGCACTAGCGGGTTGTCTGTGTTTGAGAGGTCAGGATCTGGGACCTCAGATTTGGGAACTCATGGCAGCGAGCGCCAGGAGCAGCTCAGGTGGCGGCGGTGGGGAAATGGAGGCTGAAGTCGATGCTAGAACCATGGCCCAGTGTGCAGGGAGGAGAGGCAAGGCTGGCTCTGCAGAGCCTGGGGTTGGGGCAGCCTGCGTAGGGGAGGGACGCCTCCAGGCACTCTTAGCAGCTGGTGGTGAAGGTTGAGAGCAGACAGCGAGAGGCTGGGGGTGCAGGTGAATGGTGGTCCCACTGCCAGGGAGAGACGTGGGGAACCCCGGGTCTCTCAGTGTCCTTCTGGTTGAGGACATGGCCCCATGGAGGAGGCCCAGGCTGGCTCCCCAGCCCCTGTGGCAGGAGGCCCATGAAATTCCGGTGTGTAAACAGCAGGTACTGCTGGTCCCTGGAGGGAGGACCAGATCCCCCCAGCCTACTGTGCCTGCTCACGGCCTGTCCTCCTCTGGGCGCTCCTTGGCCTCTCACTGGTGCCCAGACACAAGGTTGAGGGGTACTTCAGGGCATAGCCCCAGTCCTGCGTGTTGAGGCTTTGCTCATGGGCTACCCAACTCATCTGTGGTCTTGTTCTGAGGGGACAGTGCTGCACCATGGCCACTGGGTGGGCCTTGGCTCCTGCCTGGCCTGGCCTGGAGCTCCCTGGGAAGAGGCCTGGCAAACGCTGGTGGAGGGGGATTGTTGCTCCCTATTGTGGGGTCCCAGGCCCTCCCCGACCCAGGGGCCTGGATAACAAATGTGCCGTGGGTGTCCGCTGGGCATGAAGCCCGTTCTCAGGGAAGAGCCTTGGGGGAGGGAAGCAGCACGTGGAGACCGGGTGGGTATCAGGTGGGGGGAGGGCTGCGGCAGGAAGGGGGCAAGTCTGGGAGGTGGCAGGTCCGTGTCTCAAGGGCCCCTGGGGGCTGTGGTCCCGCGTGAGGGGCTCCTGGAGGGTCCAGGCAAGATCATGGGGGTCTTACAGAATGGTGCTGGCTGTCGGGAGTAAGGGAAGTCACAGGAAGGTCTGGCCTGGGAGGGGGCTGCTGGATGGGTGGGGGAAAGGGCTGGGTTTTGGGGGTTCTCAGAGCTATGGCTGATAGAACTGGGCAGTGAAGGGAGCAGCCAGGGTGACCCTAAGGTTTGGGTCTGAACAGCTGTTTGGGGCCTGGTGGTGCCAGTTAGTGCAACTTGAGGGAAAAGGTTTGGGAAGGGTGGAAACCAGTACTCGTGGGTCGTCCCTGGGCCCTGTCGGGGTGGAGGTCAGGTCTGGGGCTGTGGCCCGGTCAGCACAGGGGTCAGAGCGGAGCCCCGGCCCTCGAGGGGGCGTGCACTGCTGACAGCCCCTCCAGCTCCACGCTGTTCTGTCTTGCAGGCGACACATTGTTTGTGGCTGGCTGCGGGAAGTTCTACGAGGGGACAGCGGATGAGATGTACAAAGCCCTGCTCGAGGTCCTGGGCCGGCTCCCTCCAGACACGGTAGGCGGTGCCCCACCCGCCACCCGCTCGCTCGCCGGGTGGTGGGAGGACCCTGCTGGCTCCCCCCATTGGGGTCTCCCCTGCATCTTGGGAGGAGCAGGAGGGTAGAGGCATTGCTTCTGGAAGTGTGTTTTTTCTTTAAGCATACTTTTCATTGTCATTTAACATACACGCAAGACGTGTCCTTGTCCTGAGGGACGTCTCGTGGGTGCTGCCCCCAGGACCAGCCAGGTCCCTCACACCCATCTCTGAGGGGCTAGAGGGCGAGTTAACGAGTCTCCTCAGAGCTGGCGGGCTTGGCTTTTTCCCCAGAGAGTGTTCTGTGGCCACGAATACACCATCAACAACCTCAAGTTTGCTCGCCACGTGGAGCCCAGCAACGCCGCCATCCAGGAGAAACTGGCCTGGGCCAAGGTGAGCGTGATGCACTCGGGCGCGTCCTAGGGTCAGGCACGGTGCTGCCACTTTCCCAGGAGCACGGAGCTCACGGTGCCCGCTTCAGAGTGGGCAGAAAGTGCTCCTCCAGGCAGTGGGCGAGGCGGGGTTTAGACAGCCCAGCTTGGAGCAAGAAGCCCTGGTTGTCTGCTTAAGATCCTTTCTGACTCTGTGGGTCCGGGCTGGGCCTGGGATACTGCATTTTCAACAAATGCCCAGGTGAGACCGAAGCAGCAGGTCCCAGCCCCTCCCTGCTGTCTGTGGGCAGTGGATTCACCCTGGAGGCTGCTTGTCTGAAAGGCATTTATTTCAAACACGGCCTCCAACATGCCCCGTGGCTCGGCCCAGGGGTTGGCGTGTTGTCCTGGAGGCATCTTCTGAGGGGGGGTTTGTAAACGCTGCTGCAGGCAGCTGGGCTGAGGACGTTCTCCTGGACTCAGGTGTCTGTGTTCCCTCTTCAGTCACTGAGAAATGGTGTTGATAAGAAACGCACACACCTGGGAGTCCTCAGGTGCTGGGCTCCCTTCTGCTGAGTTCAGTGAGGAATGGTCTCATAGTTTTGTTTCTTTCATAAGTCACCTGTTTTTGTCAAGCATCTTTATCAATTTTGCGAGGTGGGCTTGCAAAATAATACTTATAAAAATTCAGACACTACCGTAATAGGTTGATAAATATTATTCCTTTTTTTTTTTTTTTTACAATGTGCACCTAAGAATACTTAATATAAAAAACTCATCCTGTGTGTTGTTTTGTGGCTTCCTTGTCACTTAATAATGGGTCTTAGTGCTCTTTCCATAGCAGTCCAAACATATTGAGCTTATTCTTTTCATGGTTATCTGCTTGAGGGTAATTTACATACAATAAAACATACCTGTTTTAAGTGAGCATTATACAGTTTGAATTTTGACAGTATATGCTCCTGTGTCAGCCCCACTACAATCAAGATAGAGAACATTTCCCCTATCGTAGAAGGTTCCTTGCCCCTCCCCATTCAGTCCCCAACTACTGATCTGCTTTCTGTCATTATAAATTACTCTTCTCTAGATTTTCATATAAACAGAATCACACAACATTACTCTGTTGTGTCTGACTCTTTTTGCTCAGCATGTTTTCGAGATTTTTTTTTTTTAATTTCTGAGTAGTATCTCATATGGACATACTACAATTTGTTTATCCACTCACCTGGATGGACTCTTGGGTAGTTCCCAGTTTTTTGCTATTTTAAATAAAATTACTGTGAACGTTTGTGTGCAGGTCTTTGTGTGGACACATGTTTTCATTGCTTGTGGGAACATACCTAAGAGTGTAATTGCTGGGTTGTGTGGTAAGTGTATGTTTAACTTTTAAGAAACTACTACCAAACTTTTCCAATTAGTTGTACCATTTGGCATCCTCACTAGCAATGCGTGAGTTCCAGTAGATCCACATGCTCACCAACGCTTGGTATTGCTGATCTTTTAAATTTTAGCCATTCTAATAGGTGTGTCGTGGTAGCTTGTAGTTTTTAAGTTTCCATTTCTCTGATGGCTAATGATACTGAGTGTCCTTTCATGTACCTATTGGTCCTTTACATGTCTTCTTTTGTGAAGTATATGTTCAAGTCTTTTTTTCCATTTTAAAAACTCAGTTGTCTTCTGAGTTGTGAGAATTCCTTATACATTCTGGAAACAAGTCTTTGTCAGATATATATCTCAAATATTTTATCCCAGTTTGTGGCTTGCCTTTCCATTTTCTTAACAGTGTCTTTCAAAGAATAAAAGTTTATACTTTTGGTGAAGTTTAGTTTATTAATATTTTCTTTTATGCTTTTTGTGTCCTAAGAAATCTTTGCATACCCCTACATCACAAAGACTTTGTCCTCTGTTTTCTCCTAGCAGTTGTATAGTCTTAGCTTTTATGTTTATATAAATTTATGTTTAGGTCAGTGATCCACTTCAAGTTAATGTTTGTGGTGTAAGGTAAGGGTAGAAGTTCACTTTTTTGCATATTGACATCTAGTTGCTCAGCACCATTAGATGAAAAGACTTTCCTTTCTTCATTGGATGACCTTGGCATCTTTACTGAATAAAATGGACCATGTGGGCATGAATCTACTTCTGGACTCTATTCTGTTCCATTGATCTACATGACTTATTCTTGCGTCAGTAGTACTGTCCTGATCACTGTAGCTTATGGTAAATCTAAGAATCAGGTAGTATAAATCCTCTAACTTTATTCCTTTTTGAAATTCATTTTGGCTCTTCTAAGTCCTTTACATTTTCATATAAATTTTAGGATCATCTTGTTAATTTCTACAAAAAGCTTGGCTTTTTTTTTTTAATTTAAAAAAATTTATATTTATTTTTGGCTGTGTTGGGTCTTCGTTTCTGTGCAAGGGCTTTCTCTAGTTGCGGCAAGCGGGAGCCACTCTTCATCGCGGTGCGCGGGCCTCTCACTGTCGCGGCCTCTCTTGTTGCGGAGCACAAGCTCCAGACGCGCAGGCTCAGTAGTTGTGGCTCAAGGGCCTAGTTGCTCCGCAGCATGTGGGATCTTCCCGGACCAGGGCTTGAACCCGTGTCCCCTGCATTGGCAGGCAGATTCTCAACCACTGCGCCACCAGGGAAGCCCCAGCTTGGCTTTTGATTGTGTTGTAACAAAAGATTTGGAGAGACTTGAGATCCTAACGATATGGCGTCTTTCCATAAATATGATATAGCCTTACATTTATTAAGGTCTTTAGTTTTTCTCAGCAGTATTTTGTAATTTTCAGTGTTAAAGATCTTGCACATACTGTTAAATGTATCCCTAAATACTTCATGGTTTTAGATTTTATTGTAAATGATTATTGATAGTCTTCAGAAATACAATTGATTTTTGTATTTTGACCTTGTTTCCTTGTGACCTTGCTTAACTCACTTAGTCTAGCATCTTTTTCATAGGTTCCTTAGCACACAATCATGCCATCAACGTTAAGATAGTTTTATTTCTTCCTTTCCAGTCTATATGCCTTTTAATTATTTTTCTTGCCTTGTTGCACTGGCTAAGATCTTTAGGACAGTGTTAAGTAGACATGGTGAGAGTGGACACCTTTGGCTTGTTCCCAGTCTTAGGGGGAAAGCATTCAGTCTTTCACCATTAAGTATGATATTAGCTGTGAGTTTTTTGTAAGTCTTCTTTATCAAGTTGTTGAAGTTCACATACATTCCTGGTTTTCTGAGAGTTTTTGTCATGAGTGGGTGTTGAATTTTGTCAAATGATTTTTCATCTATTATGTAATCATACATTTTTTTCTCCCTTACTCTGTTAATGTGGTGAAGTTTTTCACTTGGTTTCAAATGTTAAACCAACCTTGCTTTCTGGATAAACCTTAGTCGTGTCTATTTTTGTGTCTGTGTTCATAAGGGATATTGGTCTGTAGTTTTATTTTCTTGTAATGCCTTTGTCTAATATCAGGGTAACGCTGGCCTCATAAAATGAGTTGGAAGTGCTTCCTCCTATTTTCTGAAAGAGTTTTTCTATGATAGTTATTATTTCTTCCTTTAGTGATTGTTAGAATTCACTGACATAGCCTTCTGGACATTGAATTCTTTTTTGTGGAAAGATTTTTTTGTTATGAATTAATGTCTTTAATTTGTGTGGGGCTGTTAGATTTTTATATTTTCTTGAGTCAGTTTTGTTAGCAACTAGTATCTTGCAAGGAATTTGTCCATTTCATCAAGGTTTTCAAATTTACTGGCATAGTTTTCATAGTTTCCCTTTTTATTATCAAGCTTGTTGAGGTTTAGTTCACATGTAATAAATTGCATCCATTTAAAGTGAACAATTGAGTGAATTTTGACAGACGTATATACCAATTAAACAACTCCCACTATATTTAAGATACATAACATTTCCATCACCCCCCCAAAACTTCCTCATGCCTCATTTTCTCTGCCCTGCTCCAGTATGCCACTAGAACTTAGTTCACATTTTCTAGAATTTCATATAAATGGAACTATACAGTATGTATTCTTTCATCTTTTTTTTACTCAGCAGAATGATTTTGAGATTCATTCATGTTGCTGCATGTATCAGTTCATTCCTTTTCACTGCCAGGTAGTATTCCTTTGTTTGGATATTACCACATTTTGTTTATCCATTCACCTGTCGATAGACATTTGTGTTTCTAGTTATTGGCCATTGTGAATAAAGCTGCTATGAACGTTTGTGTACAAGTCTTCGTGTGACACATGTTTTAATTACTCTTGAGTAAATATCTAGGAGTGGAACAGCTGGGTTGTATTAGGTGTATGTATTAAGTCGAAACTTGTTCAGTCTTTTTTAAAATTTATTTTATTTTTTTATTTTTGGCTGCATTGGGTCTTTAGTTGCAGCATGCAGGATCTTTGCGGCACGTGGGATCTTTCATTGCGGCACGCGGGATCTTTCATTGCAGTGCACGGGCTTCTCTCTAGTTGTGGCGTGCAGGTTTTATCTCTGTAGTTGTGGCGCACGGGCTTCAGAGCATGTGGGCTCTGTAGTTCACGGCATGTGGGGCTCTCTAGTTGAGGCGCGTGGGCTCAGTAGTTGTGGCGCCTGGGCTTAGTTGCCCCATGGCATGTGAGATCTTAGTTCCCTGACCAGGGATCAAACCCACGTCCCCTGCATTGCAGGACGGATTCTTTACCACTGGACCACCAGGGAAGTCCCAAGTCGAAACTTGTAAAGAAACTGCCAAGCTGTTTTCTAAGCGACTGTATTGTTTTACATTCCCACCAGCAAAGTATGAGAGTTCCAGGTGTTCCACGTCCTCACCAACACTTGGTATTGTCTGTCTTTTTAATTTTAGTCATTTTAATGGGTGTGTAGTAGTATTTCATTATGGTTTTAATTTGCATTTCCCTAGTGCCTAATAATGTTGAACATCTTTCCATGTGCCTGTTGGCCATTTTGTGAAGAGTTTGTTCAGATTTTTTGCCTATTTAAAAAACTGGATTGTCTTCTTATTGTTGAATAATAAGTTTTTTTTTTTAAAGTATATTCTAGGTACAAGTCCTTTTTCAGATATGTGTATTGTGAATAGTTTCTCCCATTCTGTGACTTGCCTTTTGTTTTCTCAACAGTGTCTTTTGAAGAGCAAACATTTTAAATTCTGATGAAGTCCAGCATATTAATTTTCTTTTGTGGTTCATACTTTTTATCTCCCATCTAAAAAATCTTCACTTTTGCCAAGGTCAAAAAAACCTCCTGTGTTTTCTTTTGGAACCTTTATAGTTTTAGCTTTTATTTTAGATCAGTATGATTTAAACCGCCAACCCCCCCGCCGCCCACCGCCAATATTTGTTGGATCTGTAGTGATTGCCCCTCTTTCATTTCTGATGTTGGCAATTTTTTTCATTGTTCTTATCAATTTTGTTGATCTTTTAAAAGCACAACTTTTGCCTTAATTTTCTTTGTTTTTCCATTGCACTGATTTCTGTTCTTAAAAAGATAAAGTTTAAAAAATTCTTTCCTTCTACTTACTTTGGATTTGCTTTGCTCTTCTTTTTATAGATTCTTAGTATGGAACCCAAGGTCATTGATTTTATTTTTTATTATTTAATAAAAATAATTATTTTTATAATTATTAGCTTAGTTGCTCCACGGCATGTGGGATCTTCCCAGACCAGGGCTCAAACCCACGTCCCCTGCATTGGCAGGCGAATTCTTAACCACTGTGCCACCAGGGAAGTCCCGGTCATTGATTTTAGATCTTTCTTCTTTTCTAATATAAGCACTTAAAAGCTAAAAACTTACCCCCAAGTACTGCTTTAGCAGCACAAATTTTGACATGCTTTATTTTCATTATCTTCAATTTGAAATATTTTAAGATATCCCTTGTGATTTCTTCTTTGACACATAGGTTATACTGAACTGTGTTAAACTTTTTTTTAGCCTTTTCAACTTTTTATTATGAAAATTTTCACACATACAGAAAAGATGAAAGAATTTCATAGTGAACAGTCATATACCCAACACCTTTCTAGTAACATTTTACTAATTTTATCGCTGCCTATTTACCCATCTTACTTTCCTTCTTTTTAATAAGTAAAACATACTAATGTGTGGACGTCAACCGTAAATCATTTTACCAATCCAATTAGGGAGAACAGTTAGAGTTTCTAACATTTTTGCTCTTATAAACTGTGCTACAGTGAACAACATCCTCAAATGTAAGTCTTTACATTTGTGTGCTTCATACTTCTGTAGGAAAAGTCTCTGCATGTTAACGCTCATCTTAATAGATAATCCAAAAGGTTATGACAGTTTACACTCCCCCAACTGTGCCTACAAGGACCTGTTTTAAAATTATCCTTAGAATAGTTCAGTTGTTTTCTTCCTTCATAAAAGGTGGAGGAAGATTTCTTAGGAGGAGTGAGAATGTCGGAGGAAGTGCAGGGAATATTATAAAACATTCTATGCTTGTTTTCACCAGAAGGGAAAGTTCAGAGATTAGCAATAAGCCTTCATCTTTTAAAAAAATAATTAATTAATTAATTTTTTGGCTGCGTTGGGTCTTCATTGCTGCACGGGCTTTCTCTACCTGCGGCGAGTGGGGACTACTCTTCATTGTGGTGCACAGGCTTCTCATTGTGGTGGCTTCTCTTGTGGAGCGTGGGCTCTAGGCACATGGGCTTCAGTAGTTGTGGCACGCAGGCTCAGTAGTTGTGGCTCGCGGGCTCTAGAGCGCAGGGTCAATAGCTGTGGTGCACGGGCTTAGTTATTCCGCAGCATGTGGGATCTTCCCGGACCAGGGCTCAAATCCGTGTCCCCTGCATTGGCAGGCGGATTCTTAACCACTGCACCACCAGGGAAGTCCCTAAGCCTTCATCTTGACCTCCCACCAGACTCCAACTTGACTCACCTCCAGCGGTTAAAGGATTACTTCTCGATGCCACTGCTCAGTGTGGGTGGGATCAGGACCTTTGGGTCTGAGGGCCCCTGATGGTCAGGAAGCCTGGGTGTGGGTGCTGACAATGGCTGTCCACTCACTGGCCCTGTGGCCCTCAAGGTGAGCCCAGCAGTAGCAGGGCAGGGGCTGCGGGCAGGGTGGAGACCCCCAGCTGTTAACTCTGACCTCCTTCCTGTAGGCATTTCTATAGGAGTGAACAGTTGGCCAGATGTCCCAGTATGCGTCTTCTCTCCGCCTGCCCTGGTCAGTGTTGATTAGAAGCAAGGCCGTCCTGGTCCTGAGTGGAGGAGGTGACGAGCTGCCTGAACACCCTGTGATGACACCTGCCCTCTGGGGGGCTGTCACCGCAGGGGAGGGACCCCGGGAACCTGTTGCCTCGCTGTTCTTCCTGGCAGTGAGGTGCTCACGACCCACATGCTGTCTTGGGGGTGGGGCTATGTTTTCTTCTTTTCTGTCTTCTGCATTTTTGCTAGTTATGACTTCTGTATTAATGAAAAGAAAGCTCCTTGTGCCCCTGCACCTCCAAGACAGCAAGGGAAGGAGAGAGGGTTGTTGGTGGCAGCTGGAGCACTCACATCTCCTCTCCACGGGCAGGGAAGGGCCTGTCCTGGTGCTGACCCACTGCTCACTTTATCTTCTCAGTCGGACGACATTGGAAGACCATTAGGAGGCTTTTTGAAGTGTCACCTTTAGAAGTTTTCGCATTAAAGGGACCCACTTTTCTTGCAGGAGAAGTACAGCATCGGGGAGCCCACGGTGCCATCCACCATCGCAGAGGAGTTCACCTACAACCCATTCATGAGAGTGAGGTGAGGGAGCGGTGGGTCCCATGCTGTCCTTGGGCATCTCCGCCTCCACCACCCCGACTCCTGAAGAGCCCGGGTGGGAGAGGAGGCTGCCCTGAAATCTCTGTTTAAAGTGTAGCCAAAGAATGACACACTTCTTCTTAAAGGGGGACGCTTTTCTTGGCGCCCTGGCTAGGGTGTAGGGTCCTTTCTGACCCTGGAGTCTGGATCCATAGGTGGACGAGACTTGTGCTTGGGGAGCCTCTAGGCGCTGGGCAGTGCCGGATGCCAGCGTGGAGTTGGTGTCCCCGCTTACCGGGTCACCAGCAGGACTGGCTCGGCCAGCATGTTTCCCACAGTTAGAAACACCTGAGTTGGCCGTTGGCTGTCGCACTTCATTTTTAAGAACGCCCCGCCTCCTACAGGCTCTTTTTCTTCCCCGGTGCCCTGGGAGGGGCGGTGGGCCCGCGGGCGCGGGGTGCGGCCTGCAGCCTGGTGCTTGGCTTCCGCAGGGAGAAGACTGTGCAGCAGCACGCAGGTGAGATGGACCCTGTGACCACCATGAGGGCCATCCGCAAAGAAAAGGACCAGTTCAAGGTGCCGCGGGACTGAGGTGGCCACGGGGCCTGGGTGTCCAAGGCTGCTGCTGTGGCCACCTTCAACCACATCTGGGTATTCAGGTGTGTTAGGTGAATTTCTGGCTAGGAGTGCAAGAAATTCAGTCTCAGTTTAATTTTAAATTAATTTCAGAGCACTTTGCTTGTGTTATCAAATGTTCTAATGCATATTTATAAGAGAAGTTTAGAAAGTGTTTATTCCCGGAAGCTCTGCTTGCAGACTGTGTGTTGTCTCCAGCCTTTCCACGGGGCCCCCATAGTTGCCGTGTGAGCCCCCATATGATGCCCCAGTAAGAGTCGTACCCGCCCTGCCCCCGGTGAGGCCGGCACGCCCTGGTTGTCATTCCTCGAAGTCCATGCTTACCAGAAGAAGGCCCCTGGGAGAGGCACACTCCCCTTACCTGGCATCGTCCCCTCCCTCCCCTCTCCCCTCCCCCAGCTACCTCTAGAGGAAGTCATCCTCTCATGTTTGATGACATCATCATGTCCTCGTGTCTGTGTTGATGTGCAGTGGAATTCCAGGGCTGGGGCAGGCCTGGAGCACCTACCTGGGCTGGGGTGATGCTGAAGAGCTGCCTCCATTGTGGGGCTGGGTCTGGGGGCTCGGGCGGGGAGAGTACAGGCTGGGAGGCTGTGGCATGTGGTACCCGAGGAGCTCCAAGCTCTGCACACCCGTCCCTGTAAAGGCTGGCCAGTCCCGGGGACGTTCCCAGGAACCAGTGTGGGGCACTATGCCTCGTGTGGGCAGAGGAGCTGACAGGAGGGACGCGGGGACGTCTGTGTGAGGTGGGGATGCCCTGGGCGCCTATGTGGCGTCAGCACCACTGCTGGCACTGTGCCGCCCCTGCTTGGGGGCGGGCCTCTTGGGCCCCCGGCAGGGAGAGGCCCCGAGTCCTTCCTCCTGGTGGCAGTGTGCAGGGAGCCTGCTCTTGAGATTGTGATGTGGTGTCCCTGCTCTGTAGCTGTTCCTTCTGCTCTTGGTTGGCCATCCTGGGAATTGGCTCCTCTCCTGCAGTCTCAGGCTGGTCCTGGTTACCCCGCCTCACATCTCAGGCAGAGCCGGCGGGACGTCCGAGCTGGGGGGATGGGGAGGGTGGGCCCAGAGGGTCATGGGGGCATCCAGGGCCCCGAGGCACGAGGAGGACAGGATGAGACTGGGGAACAGGCGGGGGCAGGAAGGGCTGCGGGGAGCCCTCCCAACCAACTCATTTCTGGATCTGGAGGTTCTCCAATGTGGCCTTGGTCTGTAATGAGAACAGACCCAGGGTCTACGAGGCTCTGCTCGCTGAGCCAGGTGCTCGAGTCTTCAGGTCTCACCTGCTGTGGTGATGCTCACCGAACACTCTTCCTGTCCAGCTGAGGCCCGCTGCTGCTGCTGTTGATGTCACCCCCCTGTACGCCTCATCCAGACGGGTCATGACGCAGCGTTGTTGTCGCCGCCCCCCTGGATTCCTCAGGTCCCTGTCCCAGCCAAGCACGGGCCCGTGTCACTCCGCAGCTGCCTGTGTGGGCTTCTTCAAAGATGATGATGTTCTAGGTGGAGCCAAAGCTCCCTGTGAGCAGCAGCCCCCACCCCCAGGGTGTCATGGAGTGGGGTTTGCACGGGTTCTCCTGGCGCTTTGTTTCATGGCTTTGTACCAGCGACTAGACACGCAGGTGCAGGCGTCTCAGGACATGCTGAGGCCTCGGTCTGTGATGCCCGAGGGTCGCTGTGGACCTGTGGGTGCTGTGCCCATCCCCCCAGGTGGCTCGTGTCGTTGGCAGCCCCTCCCCAGGGACACTGAGCTCCTCGCTAGTTTCCACCAGCAGCATAGTGCCCGCACTAGGGGTGAGTGCTTCTCCTTGGAACCAGCTGCCAAAAGCCCCCTTTCCCACTGGTGTCCACCCCAGTCCTGCGTCCCTCATCTAAAGAAACGTAAAGAAAAACGCACCCCACCACCCTGCTTCCGAGGCCACAGGCTGTCCCTCCTTGTCTTCCAAGAGCCCAGAGCTCTCAACAGTGGGCGTTTCGCTTTGCATGTTTTACCCTTGGTGATGGCGCTGCTGCCGGGCAATGGGGAGAGTCCTCAGGGCTATGGCCAGTGCCCTGTCATGTGTCTGTGACACGGGCTCTGAAGCGCTCTCATCCAGGCCCCGGCTGCCGTGCTGGGGAAGTGGGATTTCATTCTCGGAGAGCGTCTCCCACTGTGCTTGCAGACACCTGCCGCACCCAGTATCAGACACCTTCGTTCTCGCTGATCTGGGGGTGTGGATGGCACTTTGTGGAGGTTTCACGGGTGTTTACCTGGTTTGGGGGGAGGTTGACCGCTTTCCACACACTTATTGGCCACTTGGATTTCCTCACCTGGGGGCTGCCTCTTTTAGGTTTCTTCCCGGGTTTTCTACCAGGTTTTTGTTTCTTATTGATCAGTTAGGAGTCCTTTGTTTCATGTTGCATATTTTATGATTTCTTTGGTTCTGTGTGTTTGCAGTTTCCTCCTAGTTTGTTGTGGCTTCACACTCTGGTGTCTTGTTGAAGAAATTCTTAACGTAGTCAAATGTATATTTTTTCCTTCATGATAAATGCTTTTGTGTCCTGTGTAATAACTCTTTCCCACCTCTGATGCCTTCCTATAATTTCATCCAGTAGTTTTTTGTTTTGCTTTTCACACTCAGGTTTGTGATTCTTGTGACCGAGCTGTTTATGCTGGTGTCCGGGAGATGGACACCTGATATCCCACCCCCTCTGCACTGCTAGCTCTGGTGAGCCAGCATCCAGGGGTCCAGACCTGTTTCGTGGCTCTCCATCCCACCGGTATGTCTGTCTGTCCTGACGCTGGCCGCACATTCCCTGTTACAACAGCTTTAGGACCTTCAATTCCAGGAATGCTGCCCAACCTCATCTGGAGAGTCTTGGCCCTTTGCTCTTATGTATAAAGATTAGGATATTTATGTCTGGGATTTGGACTGGAATAATGTTGACTCGCTAGATTGGGAAGAAGTGACTTTTTTGTGATGTGGGGAGTTTCCAATTACGAACACGCTGCTTATCCATCCATCCGCTTGGGTCTCTGATGCTGTGTGTGCTGTGTGTGCAGGGCAACTCTGCTGCCGACCACAGCATTAGCACAAGCACAGGGGAAGGGCATGGCCCCCCGTCAAGACTGCCCTCACCTCAGACTCCAGCCAGAAGCTTGGGGGTCCCCGGCCACCTGCACTTCTGACCAGCTGGCTACAAGTTCAGAGGTTCTCATGCCCCCTCAGATTCAGTAACTCACTAGGTTGATTCAGAATTCAGGGAGGCGCAACACTTATGATTTTACAGTTTTATTATAAAGGATACAAACCGGGACCAGCCAAGCGAAGAGACCCACAGGGCGAGGTGGGGAGGGTCTGGGCCAAGCCGTGCCCTCACTCCATGGAATGCAGGCTCCCCACCGTGCTGGCACATCAGGAAGCTCACTGAGCCTCAGTATCCAGTTGGGTTGGGGTGTCACTGTGTCATCCACAGCGTGAACTCCGGCGCCCCCAGCCGTCCCACCTTCTGATCACAGGTGGAGCTCCCTGGTGACAGCTCTGAGTCACCACATTAGCATAAACTCAGGTGCACACTATGCTGTAAATGACAAAGTCCCCACCCCTCAGGACACTCCCAGGAGTTAGAGTCTCCCTCCCCAAACCAGGGACAAGACCAGACAAACTTTTCCATCAGGGTTTATAACTTTCTCCCTAGAGGCTGGTTCTGTGGGGACTCTGGCCCCTCAGTAGTTTGTTTTTTGATGCTGTTGTAAATGGTGTTTTGTTTTAAATCACTCCAGGGGTCAGGAGCGTATAGGAGTGCCGTCACCCTTGTTCCTGGGGACCCTGCTACGCTTGCCCAGCCTGATGGTAACTGTTTCTTTTGTGGGCCTTTGTGGTACCATCAACAGGGCTTTTGTTTTTCATGTCTCCTGTGTTGAAGCGAGGCAAGTGGGCCTTTATTCCTGACTTCATTGATTGCTTTAACAAATACTTGAATGCTGACGATGTGGCAGGTACCGAGATGCTCTGGGGATTCAGAGTGAGTAGACAGAAATTCCTGCCCTTGTGGAGCTTCTGTCCTGGTAGAGGAGACAAGATGAGTGGAATACCAAGCAGGTCACACAGAAGTACTGTGGAGAAAATAAGGCAGAAAAAGGTACAGAGGGAGCCGAGGATGTCAGCCTTCTTAAGTAGAGTGGCTGGGGCCTTGCTAAGGTGACATGTGAGTGACAATGAGGGGATGGAGAGAGTGAGACATGCAGATATCTGGGTGAGAAAAGCAAGTGCAAAGGCCCTGGGGCAGGTCTGCAGAAGAGCAAGAGGCCGGCATGGCTGAGCCAGGCGAGGGGAGAGGAGTGGGAAGCCATGACATGGTGGGTCAATGTACAGGACGTGCAAGGACCTCGGTGTCCACTCTGAGCTGTGCAGAGGCGGGGTCAGAGCTGAGCTTTACCAGGACTTCTCAGCATGTTGTGGCAGGGCCCCTGGAGACAAGTCTGGGGCAGCAGCCCAGGGACGGTGGAGGAGGGAGTGGTGGCAGGGTTCCCAGTGGGAGCTGAGGCGGAGGCAGCAGTATGTGGTCCCAGCTTGGATCTGAGCTGTGAGTGCTGAGTTAGGGAGACTCCACGTCCATTTCCCAGGATGGGGAGACTGTGAGGGGCTCACAGGCCTGAGCGGTTGGCTTTGAGCAGGTCAAGTTTAAAATGTCTCCAGCATGTGGGCGAGTCCAAAGCCAGGAGATGGCGCCATTACATGAGAGTGAGATGGAGATGTCAGGGGTAGGGGGAGAGCTAGAGGGGGTGTATTGCCAGGAGGAAGCACCCTGGTCCCTGGAAGGCTGGCAGGCGGGCTGAGTAGCTGTTGTCAAGCTCAGCAGGTCTTCCTAGCTTGCTGGTCATCCGAGTGGGAGCTGGGTCTTACCACATATTCTCCTTTGGTCAGCTGAATTATCCCAACAGTTTTCAGTGCCTAGTCATTTTATTCTTGGGCGAGATCCCATTTCATCGGAACTTCTGCAGCTGGCTTGTTCTCCTTGTACAGTCCCTGTCTGGTTTTGGAAATAAGGTGACATGGAACGTTTCCTCACTTCTTGGGGAGTTTGTAGAAGGTAATGCTAGTCTGAGCCTTGTGCTTTCTTTTGCGGGTATTTTAAAAACTAGTGATCCTGTTTTTTAATGGTTATAAGGGCTGTTACTTCTATCCTTCTTCAGCTGCTTTTGGTAAGTTGTATTCTTTCCTACATTTTCAAATCCGGTCTGTAATGTCCTCTTGTCTCTGACGTGGGTGTTTGTCTTCCCTCCCCCTTCCTATCAGAGCCCTTCGCTGTCTGTCCTCTGGCTTTGGGGTCCTGCTTTCTTAGCTCCTCAGGGATCTCTCATCCTTTTTCTTGAGAATGTAAAGGTAAAAACTCCCCCAGAGCGTCTGTAGTGAAGCCCTACAATCTGGCCATGTAAAACTTCCACGACTCCTCAGTTTCTTCCCGGGCACCAGTATAAACAGAGCCCAAGCATTTTCTTCACTAGTTCCTGATCCCTGACCCAGTGCCTGCCCGCTTCCCTCTGAGGATTTTTATTTTAAAGTATTTCCTGACTGCTCGGTTACCTGTCTGGGTGGAGGCTCCGTCTCTCACCGAGCTACACCTCTGTGCATTTAGCCTGACTCTCTGGGAGGTGCCCCCAGGTAGTGGTCTCACTTCCCACAGCCAGCACACTAGGTCCTTGCTGCTTTTCTGACAGCCACCCACCTGACCTGTGTGTCATGTGCTATCCCAATGTGATATATTTCTCTCCAGCTGTAACACTGCTTAGATTTTAGGAGTGACTGTATTTTACTAAATAGAACCTTTAAAACTTATTTAAATTGAGGTGAGATTCACACAACATACAATTAATTAAGTTTATAATTCAGTGGCTTTTGTTTTTACTTTCTTGGCTGCACTGCACAACATACAGGATCTTAGTTCCCTGACCAGGGATCAAACCCGTGCCCCCTGCGTTGGAAGTGCAGAGTCTTAACCACTGGACCACCAGGGACAACAATTCAGTGGCATTTAGTACATTCACAATGTTGTGCAACCCCCACCTCTCTCTAATAATCTGAAACTTTTAATTATTAATCTGTCAGTAAAACCGTAAAAGGAGAGGCTTTTCCTGGACCATCCACTTCTGTGGACACTGGTTCTGAGTTGGGGCAGCAGAGAGGCCTGGGGAAGAATTGGATCTCAGTGGATCTGGGAGAGAGCCTGGCCCAGGTGCTGTGGATCCAGAGAGGAAGGCTGGTCCTGCAGCCATGTATGTCCCCAGGGTACACACACCTGTTCCACCGTGTCCAGTCAGTCCTCAGCAGAGGTCAGGGTCACCTCTGCTCTGGGGCCCTCAGGCCCATCTGGGATTCCACTGAGGTGGCAGAACATCAGGTTCCTTCTCTTCCTTTCTTCTCCAGCCTTTCTCCTGCTCCGTAGCTCAAAGAAAGAGTTTTCTTATTCTTTGTCAGAATATTTTCTTAGGCCAGAATCTTGACTTCTTAAGGTTCCAATAATCTCTTTTCTTTCCTCTGATTTCTGTTCTAACAACCCTCTGTTGAAGGAATGAATACCTCATGTCTAGTTTGAATGGTCAGGGACCAAAGAATTTTAGAAATTCAAAGAGAAAATAAGTAATTCAACAATAATGGAGGGCTTCCCTGGTGGCACAGTGGTTAAGAATCTGCCTGCCAATGCAGGGGACATGGGTTCGAACCATTCTGGGAAGATCCCACATGCTGTGGAGCGACTAAGCCCGTGCACCACAACTACTGAGCCTGCGCTCTAAAGCCCATGAGCCACAACTACTGAAGCCCGCGTGCCTAGAGCCTATGCTGTGCAACAAGAGAAGCTACCACGATGAGAAGCCTGCGCACTGCAACGAAGAGTAACCCCCGCTCTCTCAACTAGAGAAAGCCTGTGCACAGCAACGAAGACCCAATGCAGCCAAAAATAAATTAATTAATTAAAAAAAAACTCTTAAAAAAAAACAGTGGAGATTCTTTAAGTCTAGTTGGTAACAGGACACTGTCACTCAACTGAACCTATTTATAGAACATTCCACCAGCATTTTCAGGTGCTCATGGAACATTCTCCAGGATAGACAATATCTTAGACCACAAATCACAATGAATTTTAAAAGACAGAATATACTTTGTAATTTCAAACTCCAGTGGAATTAGATATTTACAACAAAATGAAGTCTGGAAAAACCCCAAATGTTTGGAAGTTAACACATCTAAATAGTGAGTGGGTCAAAAAGAGTGGAAATCAAAACACAAAATTTGGGGGATGCAGCTAAAGCAGTGCTAGAGGGAAATGTATAGCTTTTAAACACCTGTATGAGAAAAGAAGAAAGGCCTCACACAACCTAGGCTTCTACCTTAAAACACTAAAGGAGCAAACAAAACCCAAAGGAAGCAGAAGGAAAGAAATAGTAATGATTAGCAAGGAGATCAATGAAACAGAAAACAGAAAAAGCACTGACCAACAAAATAACACACGTATTACCAAAATCATGAATGAAAAAGGGTACATCACTACCAATCCTACAGAAATGAACAGGACTTACAAGGGAATACTAGGGAAACTATACCAACAAATTAGATTTTAGATGAAATGGACAAATTCCTTAAATTGATGTAACAAAAGTCTTAAGTCTTCATGCAAAGGAAAGCTCAGGTCCACATGGCTTCACTAGTGCATTCTATCAGTAACACTAATCACTCACAAACTCTTCCAGAAAATACAGGAGGGAACACTTCCCAGCTCATTCTATGAGGCTAATGTTATCCTGATACCAAACAAAACAAGAGATCAATGTCCCTCATGAATACAGATGTAAAATCTTTAAAATGTTAGCAACCCAAATACAGCAACATTATACACCACAACCAGGTGGGATTTATCACAGGAATGCAAGGTTGGTTAAACATCTAAAAATCAATTAACATAACAAACCACAGTCATAGAATAAAGGACAAAATCCACAAGATCATCTCAGTGGATGAAGGAAAACATTTGACAAAATCCCACACCTGTTCGTGATAAAAAGTCAACAAACTAGGAATAGAAGGGAGCCTCTTCGACCTGTTAAAGGACATCTGTAATTTCCAAATGCTGCTGTATCAAATCATTACTAACTTAGTTGTTTAAGACAACATAAATGGAGACGTCCCTGGTTGCACAGTGGTTAAGAATCCGCCTGCCAATGCAGGGGGACACAGGTTCGAGGCTTGGTCTGGGAGGATTCCACATGCCATGGAGCAACTGAGCCCATGCGCCACAACTACTGAGCCTGCGCTCTGGAGCCCGCCAGCCACAGCTACTGAGCCCGTGTGCCACAACTACTGAAGCCTGCGCACCTAGAGCCTGTGCTCCACAATGGGAGAAGCCACCACAACGAGAAGCCCACGCACTGCAATGAAGAGTAGCCCCCGCTCGCCGCAACTAGAGAGACTGCACACAGCAATGAAGACCCAACGCAGCTAATCAATCGATAAATAAATAAAAGAAAAAAAACCACACAGATGTGTCATCTGACAGTTCTGGAGGTCAGAAGTCTGACATGAGTCTCACTGGACTAAAAGCGTCCACAGAGCTGGTTCCTTTTGCAGGCTCTAAGGGAGAATCTGTTTCCTTGCCCTTTCCTGCTGCTAGAGGCACCTGCATTCTTGGCTCCTGACCTCCTTCCTCCATCTTCAAAGGTCAGCAGCTGTGGGTTGAGTCCTTCTCTCATTGCCTCACACCGACCTCTTCTGATGCCCTCTGCCACTTTAGAGGACCCTTGTAATTACACTGGGGCCACCTGGAAAATCCACATTAATCTATCTTAAGGTCAGCTGATTAGCAACCTCAATTCCCCTTTGCCATGTAACCTGACACATTCATGATTCCAGGGATAAGGACATGGACATCTTTGGTTTGGGAGCATTATTCTGTCTGTGACAGCATAAATGAAAAACATAAGCCAGCATCATAATTCACAGTGGATGACTGAATGCTTCCCACTAAAATCAGGAACAAGGCAAGGGTATCTGCTCTTGCCACTTCTCAACATTGTACTGATATGCAATAAGGCATACACACACACACACACACACACACACACACACACACAAAAGGCAGTATACATATTGGAAAGGAGTAAAAATAAGTAAAAATGTCCTTATTCACAGATGGTGTGATCCTGTATGTGGCTTATCCTAAGGAATCCAGATATACACACATACCTGGAACTAATAAATTCAGTAAGGTCCTAGGACACAAGATTAACAAGAGAAATCTGTTGTATTTGCACATACTAATGACAAACAGTCTGAAAACAAAATTAAAACAACTCCATTATAGCATCAAAACTAACAAAATACTTAGAAATGATCAAAATTAGTGCAAGATTTATACACTGCAAACTAAGAGAAAGAAGATGTAAGTAAATGGAAAGATTCTATAATCCTTGATTAGAAGATCTTTGTGATCTTGGGTTAGGCAAAGAGTTCTTAGACACCACACCAAAATCATGAGCCATGAGAGAAAAAAACTGATAAATTTTGGACTTCATTAAAATAAACTTTCGTACTTCAAAAGACAACGTGAAAAAAAGGCGACAAACCACAAACAAAAATATCTGCAAATGTTATCCTTGATAATCCATAATATATAAAGTCTTATATCCATAATATATAGTGTTGCAACTCGGTAAGGAGTCAACTCAGTTAAAAAATGGACAAAAGTCTTGAACAGACACTTCACCAAAGAAGATATAAGAATGCCAACAAACACATGAATAGGTGCCCAATATCAACTGTCAGAGGAACAGAAGAGCTAAAAAACAAAAGAAGACAAAACTGACCATACCAAATAGTAGTGAGAATGTGGAATTGGAATTCTCGTAATTTGTAAAATGATACAATCATTTTGGAAAACAGTTTTTTAAAAACTAGACATAAATACTATGTGAACCAGTAATTCCACTCCTAAGAATCTACCCAAGAGGAGTGAAAGCTACGTCCACACAAAAACTCATACACAAATGTTCATGGCAACATTATTCATAATAACCCCAAAATAGGAACAAACCAGATGTCTATCATCTGATGAATAAACAAATGTGGCAAATCCATAAAACAGAATATTGTCCAGCCATAACAAGGAATGAAGTACTGATATACACTATGTAGATGAACCCTGAAAACATGCTCAGTGCAAAAGGTGAGATACAGAAGGCCACCGATTGTATGGGGATGTTCTAAAGCTGGACTGTGCGTGTGGCTGCACAGCTGTACACATTTACTAAGAATCACTGAATTTTATATCGACAGTGGGTGAACTTTATGGTGTGAGAATTGTACATCAATCAAGCTGTTTTAGAAACAATCGTTGGGTAAAGGCACCACAATTAATACTTTATTACATTATCCCAGCATACTTCTAGAAAAATATTTCAGCTAAGACAAAATGAAATGAAAGAGGAAAAAAGGTAACACAATAGTATCAAAAGTAACAACCATCTACAGGAAAAAAAAATCTAAAAAATATATGCAAGATCGTAACGTGGAAATCTACAAAAACACCACTGAAAGAAACTGAAGACGACCTAATGCCATGTCCACGGATTGGAAGACTCAAACTGCAACACAAGTCAAACCTGGACAGGCTGCTCCCACCGTAGACACGGAAACACACAGACCACGAAGAGCCTGGAAGCTCTTGCAGACAGAGAAGGATCTGCTCTGCCTCCATGGTTCAGGGGGAGCCCAGAAAGGGCCCGGCTGTGCGGCCCCTGACCACGGCAAGGGTGGCGTCCAGGAGCAAGGAGGGAAGGAAAGCCACTGCGCTAAATGTGGGGAGGCGATCATAACCCACCAAAAAGAATGAAACTTGAGCATCACCTCACTCTTAGGAAGTGAAAGAGAAAGGGTGGCCCAAAGATGTCACAGAGAAAGGTAGGGCAGTGATGTGTTCACACAATATTTTAAGAGAATACACTCAAGTCCATATGCCAAACGGGACCTGAAATCATGATACATACATCGGCCTAGATAAAAAATCTTTTTTTGCAGTTTTTCCATTTAAGGAACATCTTATGAGACCACGTTAAAATTAAGAACTCTCACCAGAATCACAATGAAGAGAATGGAGATGCAAACCACGGTGCAGAAGACAACACTGGCCACACATACCTAACAAGGGGCTTGCATCCAGAATACAGTTTTAAAAAAAACGTAAGTCACACTGACAGCAAGAGACTTAAACATGTACTTTACAGAAAAGGACAATCCACCGGCCAGTGAGCCTCCCTATGAAAAGCTGCCATCATTGGTGATTGAAGAAACACAGGACAATGAAAGCCACTGTCCCCCCACCTTCAGGGCTGAGAGTAGACAGGGTGGGGGTGGTGTTGAGGGCACCCCTATTGCCCCAGGAAGGTGTGACCCCTAACTACCCAGGAAGGGGGTGGCCTTACCTGCAAGGATGACACAGGCTGGTCCCAGTGGGTCCACTCAGGACCACAGAAATGCACAAGGACCCCACAGGGTTGCAGCACCACGACAGGAAGGAGGGAAGGGATGCTATGACTTGGCACACGAGTGGCCGGGCCTGGGGCTTCCGTACAACACCATTTCCACGAAGACCAGAAACCAGACTCCTCTGGGGGACCCTCGGGGTGAACTGGAAAGAGAGGCCAAGGCAGTAGTCAGCCTGGGTCAGGACTGGCCGCTTTGGGGGAGCAGGGACAGAGCTGGCCCCGGGCGGCCAGGATAGAGGTCTTCTCTGAACTCAGCGGGCTGAACACCAGTGTTACCGCAGGACTCGAGAAAGGTTTACAAATACCTAACCCGCCTGCCGCAGTCCCGATAAGGGTTCTCCGCCACACAAGCTCTACTGGGGATTTACAGGAAGTTTCCAGCCCCAACCCTCCAAGTGTGAGGAGACAGGAATGCTAACCCTCCTTCCAGTCCACGTGCCCCTGGCCCGCATGCGGGGAGTTTCCTGGTGAAGAGGCCCCATGGCCCCGGACTCCTGCTGAGTCCGCATTTTCTGCTGTGTAAATGTATGTTTACCGTGTAAATTTCTGGGTGTGGACTTTCTCCCTGCAGATCTATAATTTCTCAGAAGAGAAGCTGAGAAACGACCTGGAAAAAAATCAAAGCTCAATAAAGGGAGGAAGACAAAGCCGCCCCTCAGCACTGCTGCGGGATGAGCTGGGGAGGGGGCGCCACGAGGCTCGGGGGGTGGGCCTGGGCTCCAGCCTCTCCTGGGCCCGGACAGCTCCTGCCTACCTCACTTCTTCTCTCCTCACCATGTACCTTTCAGGAGGCAGACCTGACTTCCTCCTCTGCCTCACCAAGAGGTTCGAGAGTCTCCTAAACCTCGACAAGCCTTGCCCTCCCCAGACTCAGTTTTGCCTTTTTCAATGCCTTCTGGCCCCTTCCGAGCACAGGCCCCCCGCCCCAGGCAGAGCAGAGGGACTGGTGGGCAGGCACAGCTGGCAGCCAGAGGAAGGGTCCTCAGTAAAGGAGGGAGGGGTGGCTGGAGAGCACCACCGCACCTGGCAGCCCGGGGGAGATATGGTCAGATCTGGAAGAGCAGAGCCCAGGGCTCCCCAGGTGGAGGGGAGGATGGCACCCGGAATCAAGCAGCCACACCCCTTCTTACCATGTCTGACCTGTGGCTGACCTCAGGCCGGGCACTGGGTACCTGTCCCAGGGCCTGTGCAGTGCAGGGTGGCCGTGGCCCCAAAGGAGCCCTGGAGGGCAGGATGGGGCCCACTGCTGGTGGGGGCTGGTCTCACAGCCACAAGACCTCGCCCCCGAGGCCAGCCGTCCCCCACTCTCTTCCTGGGAGGACATTGTTGGGGAAAGCAAACACAAAGTGGCCGGAGCCCTGCCAAGCATTCCTAGAAGAGGCTAGGGGGAGGGGCAGTGGCCAGACAGCAGCTGACCCTGAGGTCACGGGAGAAGCCAAGGCTGGGCCAGGCCCCTGGGAGCTTGAACAAGGACCCCACCCAGGCAGTTAGGAAATGGGGAGGAGGGGGGAGTGGTCAGCATGCCGGGGGTAGATGGGCAGGCCCATTTAGAGACATGTGGTTCCCGCTTAACTCCCACATGGCCATCTGCTGGGAGGGAAGACCCTAGGAGCCCCCTGAGGGGCCCCTACCCACAGGCAGGGGGGCCGGCTGAGCACCAGCCCCTCACAGGCTGCTCCGAGGGAGACCCCCGCCCAGCACTGCCTGCAGCCCCAGCTCTGCTCCGCCCAGCCCTGCAGGGGGATGGGAAGATGGGGGGGTTGGGAAGATGGGGGGATGGGCCCCCATTGTCCCTCAGAGCTGCACCCCGGGCCACCCTGCACCCTGAAGATGCGTCAGGGCAGATGCAGCCCCCAGCCTGTCCCCTGTGCCATCCGCACCCTGGGCCTCAGTGCTGATGCTGGCAGCCCGGCAGGAGGGGGTTAATGGAGCTGGGGCCAGCAGGCTGGGCTGGCCGGTGACAAGGGTGCTGGCTGCCCCAGAGGCAGTGGGGAAATCCAGAGGGCAGGAGCAGCCGGCCCCAACAGACGCGCCCCGCTCCCTGCCCGCCTGCGGCCTGCTCTGCACGAGGGATGGCCCTGAGGAGAGGTGAGGCCCCCACGTGCCCCAGCCACTCACTTCGGTGGGGGGGGGGGCGACCGTGTGCCCCCAAGCCCACTGGGGTAGGGGCTGCCCCCAGGGAGGGCTCAGCTCTAGGTGGGCCGGGGCTCTGGGAGCCCACGGGGGAAATGTGGCCACTTGGGGTGGTGGGGTGCCTGGCCCTGGAGAATCGCTGTTGCCTCCTGCCCCCTCCTCTCCTACCCGAGGGCCCAGGCTGGCAGCGCAGGGGAGAAAGGGCCCCCACACTGCCACCCCAGGGGCCCTGCCTCAGACCCTCCACTGGGCCAGGGCGTGCTGCCCTCCCAGCTGCTCAGAGGCCAGGCTATTGCCACCCTGTCCCCTCTCGGAGCCTAGCCCAATCCAGCTGGTGTGTCCACCCTGGGACCCGGAACTCTCAGAGACCAGAGAGAGGCCTGATGTGGTGGGCAGCCCAGTGCCCAGTGGAACTTATGGGGGATTGTTGCTGTGGAGCCTGGCATCCTTTGTCCTGTGCCACAACCCAACCTCTGGTGGGTCAGTGGCCTGGGGTCCCCATCTGCCCTTGAGGCCTGCACCCTCTTCCTCTCCCCACACCAGCACTGGGCCAAGTCCCTGGGTGCATGCCGGACACACTACGGAGGTGAGTACCCCCCAGTCGGGGGTCTAGCTGGGGCAGCGGGCATCCAGCTCACTGTCCAGACAATCAGGGCAGCAAGCCTGCTCCAGAACGTTCTCTCACACTTTCCACCAGGCCTGCCTGGCAGCCTAGCCTGGCT
Organism: Balaenoptera ricei; assembly: GCF_028023285.1. Taxonomy (NCBI): domain Eukaryota; kingdom Metazoa; phylum Chordata; class Mammalia; order Artiodactyla; family Balaenopteridae; genus Balaenoptera; species Balaenoptera ricei. The sequence continues at coordinate 51,895,573 of NC_082653.1, read as the reverse complement.
TGAGTGTCCACCTTGGGGATGCAGATGAACACACGGCCTAGTGGCCAGGTCCCCAGCCTTCAGTTTTCTCTGGAACAGGCACTGCCACCCCGTCGGTCCTGTGGGGTGGAAAGGGCAGTTGGTTTTGAACCAGATAAGGTCCCAGTCGTCCTGCCTGGTCTCCGCTTCCCATTTAAGTGGGGGACGCAGATCTCAGCCCATACCTTCTCTGGTCCAGTCAGCAGTACCTTCTCTAAACGGTTGTGTGCTGTGGTCCAGGTGTGTGGCTGAGGCCTGGAAGGTTCCATGTCTTGCTTGCCCTGGGCTCACATCCTGGGCCGCCTCAGTGCTGCCTCCCCAAGCCCCTCTCCCCACAGGAGGCCCGGCCCTGGTGGTGCTGCTGGTCTCCTGGGCAGTGCTGGGCTCCCACAGCCTGGAGGGAGAGGAGCCCGCGGCACCGGCAGACCCCGAGGGCCCCCAGTGCCCAGCCGTCTGCTCCTGCGGCCACGACGTCTACACGGATGAGCTCAGCGTCTTCTGCAGCTCTCGGAACCTCACGCGGCTGCCCAATGGCATCCCGGACGGCACCAGGGCCCTGTGGCTGGACGGAAACAACTTCTCCTTCATTCCCGCGGCCACCTTCCGGAACCTCTCCAGCCTGGGCTTCCTCAACCTGCAGGGCAGCGGGCTGGCCAGCCTGGAGCCACAGGCGCTGCTGGGCCTGCAGAACCTGTACCACCTGCACCTGGAGCGGAACCAACTGCGCAGCCTGGCGGCCCGCACCTTCCTGCACACGCCGGGCCTGGCCTCGCTCGGCCTCAACAACAACCTGCTCAGCCGGGTAGATGAGGGCCTCTTCAGGGGCCTTGCCCACCTCTGGGACCTCAACCTGGGCTGGAACAGCCTGGCCGTGCTGCCCGACACTGCGTTCCAGGACCTGGCCAGCCTACGCGAGCTGGTGCTGGCGGGCAACAAGCTGGCCTACCTGCAGCCCGCGCTCTTCTGCGGCCTCAGCGAGCTCCGCGAGCTGGACCTGAGCAGGAATGCCCTGCGGAGCGTCAAAGCCAATGTCTTCGTCAAGTTGCCCAAGCTCCAGAAGCTCTACCTGGACCACAACCTCATCGCCGCCATGGCCCCAGGTGCCTTCCTGGGCATGAAGGCGCTGCGCTGGCTGGACCTGTCACACAACCGCGTGGGTGGCCTCCTGGAGGACACCTTCCCGGGGCTGCTGGGCCTGCACGTTCTGCGCCTCTCACACAATGCCATTGCCGGCCTTCGGCCCCGGACCTTCAAGGACCTGCACTTCCTGGAGGAGCTGCAGCTCGGCTACAACCGTATCCGGCAGCTGCCGGAGGAGGCCTTCGAGGGCCTGGACCAGCTGGAGGTGCTGGCGCTCAACAACAACCAGCTCCAGGAGCTCAAGGCGGGCGTCTTCCTGGGCCTCTACAACCTGGCCGTCATGAACCTCTCTGGCAACTGTCTGAGGAACCTTCCAGAGCAGGCGTTCCAGGGCCTGGGCAAGCTGCACAGCCTGCACCTGGAGGGCAGCTGCCTGGGCTGCCTCGGCCCACACACCTTCACCGGCCTCTCGGGGCTGCGCCGGCTCTTCCTCAAGGACAACGGCATTGTGGCCATTGATGAGCAGAGCCTGGGGGGGCTGGCCGAGCTGCTGGAGCTGGACCTCACCTCCAACCAGCTCACGCACCTGCCTGGCCAGCTCTTCCAAGGCCTCAGCCACCTGGAGTACCTCCTCCTCTCCCGCAACCGGCTGTCTGCGTTATCGGTGGATGCCCTGGGGCCCCTGCAGCGCATCTTCTGGCTGGACATGTCGCACAACCGCCTGGAGGCGCTGCCTGAGACTGTGCTCGCGCCGCTGGGGCGGCTGCGCTACCTCAGCCTCCGGAACAACTCGCTGCGGACCTTCGTGCCGCAGCCCCCCGGCCTGGAGCGCCTGTGGCTCGAGGGCAACCCCTGGGACTGCGGCTGCCCCCTCAAGGCCCTGAGGGCCTTCACCCTGCAGCACCCGGGCGTCGTGCCCCGCTTTGTCCAGGCCATGGCGGAGGGAGATGACGACCGCCAGCCGCCCGCATACGCCTACAACAACATCACCTGCGCCAGCCCCCCCAGCGTCTTGGGCCTTGACCTGCGCGACGTCAGCGAGGCCCACTTTGCCCACTGCTGACTGGAGGCCGCCCTGGGGTCTGGACGGGCCCTCGCCACCCCAGGGGACATGGACCTGGGACCGGTGGGCCCCAGCCTGGTCCCTGAGGGCCTGACCAGGAGGATTGGGGACACAGCCTCCCCAGCTATCATCAATTAAAGGCAACCCAATAAATGTGGCCGCGTATGAGGTTGTGTGGGGAGCTCAGGGAGGGAGGAGTGCTGGCTGGGCCGCGGGCCCCTCTATGCCGTGCCTGCCCCACCTCTGGCTGCCTTGGTCCCACACGCCTGTCCACAACCCTTCCTGTCCTGTGCCCAGACTCTCTTCTCGTCCACTAGTCCCCAGGCCCCATCCCCACCTGAGGAGTGGCGGGCACTTACTCAGGTCCTCCAGGAACCTCGGCATCTCAGCCCCCCTCGCTGGGCAGCGTCCTCGGAGGTGGCCTGGTCCTGGGACGCTGGGGCCCAGCTGCTCCTGCTGAGGCCAGCCTGGGGCCAGAGGGGGTGCAGACCCTCACTCTCCAGGTCCCTGTGCTCCTGGCTAAACCCCTCAACAGTTCTGGCCCCGCTCCCCACACCCCCACAAGAAACATCCATCCTTGGTACACTCCTCGCCTCCCCATCTGCCCCCACGAAGTGGTACCTGAGGGCTGCTTCCCCAGGCCCCCTGCCACCCGTGCCCCAGGGACCGTTCCACATTCTCTGAGCACCCCATCTCTCCCATTGGGAAGAACAGCACACCATGCCAAAATTCTGCTTTCCAAAACCTCCCCCTCCTGGCCTGCCTTGGAGACGTGCAGGGAAAACCCCCAGGACTCTGTTTCACACTCACCTTTCTGCTCTTCAGCTCAACCCCTCAGGCCCGCAGCACGGAGGGCGGGGTGGGCACTTAGCTCTCACTGGGCCAAGCATGGCCACTCACACAAGTTACCCGACAAACTCTCCCCAAACGTATCTTCACCCGAGTCTTCAGGAGCCTGTCGACGACAGGGCTGTTGGCCCAGTTCCTGGGACTTAGGGAGTTGACACTGTCTGCCACAGGACATGGTGACACTAAGCCAGGGAGGCGGGACCAGAGCAGAATGATCTAGAAAGGTCAAACCTGTAACCACGGCGGTGGGACGCGTTTATTTTGGGCTCCTCTGAATTACAAGTTTGACACCTTACTGGGTGCTGCTGCCTGTTTCACCAGGATTATAGGCCCAGTGCGCTCCCAGACACACAAGCTTTGTGAACAACGTGGAGACTTGGCTGTCGGGAGCAGCCAGTCTGTCTGGGGCATGTAAGTACCAAGCTGCACCACCAGGGAGGTCAGGCCACGGCATCGCGACCTCACGCTATCCCCGGACCCTGCCACAGGCCAACCAGGCGGAACCACCGACTGTCAGTGGCTCTGATGCTGAGATGCTGCTGAAGCACCAGAAATGTCCAGGGCAGGCCCACGGGGAGAGGAGCACATGGTGACGGCAGCCCAGGGCCACGGGTTCCAGGAACCGTGCTGCCACCTCTGCTCTGGGCTGTGAGCACGAGCCCCACAGCACACAGAGGAGACACTCAAACTGCCTCGGTCAGGAAAGTCCAACAGGCGCCTCGTTCAGAATCTTTTGGGCTACGCAGGAGAGCGCGGGAAACGCGGGGCTCTCGGGGAACCCCTGGATGAAGTCTCGGCCCTCCTCCAGGCTCCGCGTGAGCTCGGGGTCCAGGGGCACAGAGCCTGGGAGAGAGAAAGGGAAGGGGGCAGAGAAGGGGCCAGGTGGTGAGAGCAAAGCCCGGGGCCAGGAGGCCATGTCCACGCTCCCCACAGCCCAGGAGCCCGCTGGCAGTGCCACTTTAGCCGAGAGCAGACACCTCTTGCTGAGGTGCCTGGCAGGAAGGTACTCTTGGCCTCAACCTCCACTGGGACGGCCAGCAACCCGCCCAGCAGGCCCGGCCCCACCACCTCTCGGGCTCCGGCCACTGGAAGAAAGCACAGAGCGAGTGCTGGGGACATGGTCCCATGCCACCCACGGTGTCCCTAATACAGGCTCGCAGAGCCTCGGCCACCCCTCTGCACCTCCATGGTCTCAGCAGGCGTCTTAGCCGTGGACGCCCACTCAAAGCCCGGGGGGCTGCCTCTGTCCAGTTGGTGGGAACCAATTTGTTAGAGATTAGCTGACACTCGCAGCTCAGGGAGGACGGGACTTTCCACCCTCCTCTTCTCTTCCCTGGGCGCAGGAGGCGTAGGGAGGTAAGGCCACCTAGAGCAGGGGCCCCGGGGCAGCCCTCGCTCGCTCACCCAGGAAGGGGACTCCAGCGTGTCTGGCCAGCTCCTCGCCGCCTCCCCTGGAGAAGATGTTGGTGCACTCCTAGAACACAGAGGTGCGGGGTCCACCTCCAGGCCTCTCACCACCCTCGAAGGGGAGGGGCCGACCACCCACGCCCCCGACTTCCTGCAACTTCCTACAACTCACCTCGCAGTGTGGGCAGACGAAGCCGCTCATGTTCTCCACGACCCCGATCACCCGCAACCCCACCTTCTTACAGAAGGTCAGCTCCCGCCTCACGTCCCCCACGGACACTGCCTGGAGACCAGGAAAGAGACGGGACCAGCTGATGGGCATCCCGAAAACTCAGCCAAGATGAGCGGAAAGAGTAGGGCAAAGCACCTGCCCCAGGGTGAGGGTGCTCCCGTAGTACCTGGGGTGTGGTGACCACGAGGGCCCCCAGGGGGCTGTAGGGGCGCAGGGCGTCCACCACGGCCATGTGCTCATCAGAGGTCCCCGGGGGCGTGTCCACAACCAGGTAGTCCAGCTGCCCCCAGGCCACATCGGACACAAACTGCTTTATCAGTGCTGTGGAGACCCAGGGTGGCCCGGGGTCGGGGAGAGAGCAGGCGAGGCAGGGTCTCACAAAGGGGTCACACGAAGCCCGCTGCCTCCTCCCAGCCCTGGGGCAGGGCGGTGTCTGTGGGTTCCGGTACCACCGGGCAACCCGAGAGCTGCGTGTGCCATTCCTCACCAGGGGCAGGATGAGTACAGCAAGGTGGGGAGACCCTTCCCCACCCTACCCCTAGGACTTCTGCTCGGGCCTTAGCTGAGGATGGCTAGCGCGGACCCTCCTGGGGCGGGTATCTGTGCCCGAGAGGTGGCCTGCGGTGGAATGCCACGCCAGCGTGTCCTGGAAGCAGCCCCCACCCTGAGCTTGCTCTCACACCCGGCAGCCTCGCTCTGCCAACTAGAGGGAGTTTAATGCCATCTGCTTGTGCAAAGGCACCAGAGCCCCACCAGGCACCCCACGCTGGGTGGTCTGAGCCCCAGGGGATGGACCAGGTGGCTGAAGGCTTCACAGCTGGGTCTCACGCTCTTGCCCCCCAGGCCCGCTGTCTGAATACTTGCGGGCTGACTGCTCAGGTGCATGGCGGGAGAGTCTTGGAAATGAAAAGGCCAGCACTAGAGTCTTTCGAACTTTACCGGAGGCTGGTGCTGTGGGGGGAGGGCTGTGTGGAGGAGAGCCAGCAGCCCTGGGGCTCCTGCACCAAGAGGGCAGCTGGGGAGGCCAGCAGGCTGACAGTGCTGTCCCCTGGCCGGTCATTACCATTCTTCTTGGGGCCTCTCCACACCACTGCCTCATCCGGCTTCTCTAGCAGGAAGCCCACAGACATGAGGGAGATGCTCTGCTCCTGGTCCACGAAGACAGGCACCCAGCCACTGTCGCACTGATGCACAGCCTTGCCCTGCACCCGGAGCATGCGGGGGATGCTGGGGCCACACAGGTCCACGTCGAGGATACCCACCTGCAAGGAGGCGGGACGTCCACGCGGCATGCAGGGCACCGGCCAAGGCCCACAAGGGGCAGGGGTGGCGGCTCAGGAGATGGGAGGCACTCACCTTCTTGCCTGCGTGGCGCAGGGCCAGGGCCAGCTCCGTGGAGATGGTGCTTTTCCCAACACCCCCCTTTCCCGAGAGAACGAGGATGATGTGCCGGACGCCGGCCAGGTTTCCAGGCTCTAGTCAGAAGGACAACAGGGGAGGAGGGCAGGGCTCTCCTTCGTACCAGCCACCCTCCATGCTCATTCACTGCGGGGTCACCAGGTACTTCCTACATCCCAGGTCCTGAGACCAGGGCAGTCCTGAGACCTGCTCCATCACCCTGGCATGAGCAAACACGCCCCCGTGAAAGGGCTTCCAGCAGGCCCCAGACCCAACCTACCAGTTCCTCAAAAATGGCTGCTCCCACTCTGTTTGGGGCAGGGCTGCTAGGGCAGGAAATGCCTCAAACTGCTCCTCTTTCCAGCATGCACACCTGTGAGCTCATGTGCACCTGTGAGCTCATGCGCACAAGGCCAGCAAAGGCCAATTCGAGCCAAAGACTCCCAGCTGATTCCAAGGGAAATGGGTGGAGACTAACGTAAATAGGGCGCTCGTTACAGTCAGGAAGTACACCTGTGCCAGGGCAGCACTCACGGCTCTGAGGTCTGATCTGTAGGTGCCCAGCCCCCTCCCCTGGGGTCAGAAGAGGCACTCAAGGCAGCCCTGGCCTCCAGTTCTCAGGAGGGAGGCCACAGCTCTGCGGAAGCAACCACAATCATGTGGGTGCGGACGTCAGGTCACCTGGATGGCTGAAGGTCGTGCCTTAAGAAACCCTGGGTACACAAGGGTGGCCAAGGCATCAGTGCCATGCCCCAGGCAGGCTCGGGCCCAACCACTCTGGGAAGCCCTGCTGGTCGCTCTGCCCCAGCTGCTCTTCCTTTCAATGAGCCTGAAATACCACCCTGTAAATACTAACCATTCCAATCCCTGCCTCCCCACAGCAGTTGCCATCTGCATACAAACAACCCTAAGCCCCCTGCAAAATGCCCAACTTCTTGCCCCAGCGCCCTTAGGACCTCACCATTGAGACTCCTGCCTGGCCTGCAGCAAGCTGCTCACTCACTCCACCACCCTCACTGCATACCCGGGTCCCCAGGAGGGGCTCAACGAAAGGTGAATAAGCACTGTCCCCCCTCCTGACCCATCTCTCATGGGTAGGTTCAAAGGCCCCCGCCACCAAAGCCTCCCTAGAAAGAATTCAACAGTGCTCCTGGCCTGGCTTTCCAGCAGGTCTTTGTCACAAATGCGTTCTAGCGCCTGTCCTGGGTCTCCGTCTGGTACTGGGGGCCGAGAGATCTCATAAGGTGACAAGGAAAGGGCGCCCCCCCAACCACCCAGATCATTGCCTACAAATACCTTGGACACCATGCCTCAGGCCACCTCTGCGTCAACTTAAAAGGCTATTACTTAAATTGCTTTAATATCAAAAAGTACTTGGGAATCAATTTCACCTTTCTTTGGTGTGGGGAGGGGTGGTCTGGTAGAAACTAGGGAAAGAACAAGCCAGATGTGGGTCCTGATTCCTACTCGCCCTTCGTGCGGGTGCTGCACTGCCAAGCCCCTAATAGTGAAGACTTGCTCTCCTCACTGGTGGGACTGGGGAACTTTATCTGCTTTAGCACCACACAGGACACTGCTGCTCCCAAGTCACTTCTCACACAACAATCCTTAGGAGCCAACCACAAGAAACTCTCACTTGTAAGAATACTAAAAAAGTTTATAAACAGATTATCAACGATAATCCGAGTGCCTATTAGATGTAAGAGGCTGCCCTGGAAGGGGCAAAGGAAAGCAGTATCTCCCCATGGAGGGAAGTAAAGGGCACCCTGTATGGATAAAAAGCCCAGTCAAACCTTAAGTCCGACCAAACCATGATTATTTGATACGCTGGACAAATATGGAAGTTTTTGTATGTAAAGAATCTTTCCAGAAAGATACGAGTGACACCAGGAGTTGCCTCTGGGCACAGGGAGGTTTACTGCAAAGCCCGTTAGGCTTTTCTACTTTCCATGTACATTTCCCCCTTAGTTAAAAGAGAAACCTTCATCCATCAATCTAGAAGCTATTCCTCTCACCTTGTAGCAAGTCTGCCCTTATCATAACAAACTTTTTCAGATTTTTCTCTCCAGCGTTACATTTATAATCCGATGGATGAATCCAGCGTTGTAAGAGCTTTGTGCTCATGGTACCAGACCTGAGGTCTTTTGGAAGATAACGTGGCTAAGCTGTGCGAATCCGATTGTGCCCAATGTACATATTCCGTCCCACGCAACTTTCCTTTATATATATATATCTCAAGGCTTAAAAAGCAGAATAATACTTCTACAAACAACTGCGAGTATGTGACGTTCCAGTTTCTCCTTCTTAGAGCTCCTTATTCAAACAAGACTTCCTTCTAAGCGCCGTAATGACGCACGCGAGCACCTCTGAGACCTTTACACTGTAAATCAGACGGTGTGCTAAAACCCGGAGCCCTGACCAGCAGCTGCGGGCCGGCCCCTTCCCTCCTCCCTCGGCGCCCGCGGACCGAAAACGCCCCGCAGCCCAGCATACTCACCTGCTGCCGCCTCCATCCCACCCGGGTGGCCGCACGGCTTCCAGCCACTTCCTCCTCGCACAGTCCGCCTCCCTGCCTGAGTAAAGTGCCTTCGGACCAATGGGCAGCGCGAACCCTCCCCCTGACTCCTCTTGATAGGCCCATTCGCGCTACCCTCAGCCAATCAGATCTCACGAGGGGGTGCACGCACGTTCCGGCGCAGACGACGTACAGGACCTAGACCCACTTCCGTGTCAACGCCCCAGCGTGAGGCCGCTTCTTTTCCTCGCCCCGCGTCCAATGGGCGCGCGGGCCTTGTCTCCGACCGCTTGAGATGTGGCCAATGGGGACGTCGGATCAGGATTGACAGATCCAGCAGCCTCTCAGGAAGAGGCGTGTGCCGCGAGGACCGCCCCTCACCCGTAGCCCCGGGCCGCGCGCGCTGCGGGGCCAATGCCGCGCAGGGGGCGGGCCGCGAGGGAGGGGATTGTTTACGTCTCGCTCGGGAGCGGAAAGTAGGGCACGGCAGGCCGGGCTGAGCGCGGCGGCGCAGGGCGGCTGCAGGTGAGCGGCTGGGCGCGTCCGCGCCTCCCCGGGTCTCCCGGGCCCGGCCGCCCCGCCCGGCTCGACCCCGCCGCGCCCGCCGACCTTTCGGAGCTGCGGGCGGCGGGGCCGGCGCGCCTTTGTTCCTGCGGCGGCATCGGCGGCGGCAGGGCCGGGCGAGGCTGGCGAGGCGCTGCGCCGCAGGCCGGGCGGGGCGGCGGGCGGGAGGAACCCCGCAACCCCACCGATCCTGAGACAGTGCGATGCCTGATGGGGAAGCGACCCCTACTGCAGCGGGGTCAGTCTCGGGGCCGTGCATTGCGCGTGCACGGCCTGGCGCTTACTGTTGCTGCGGCGGTGGCGGGCGAGGAGTAGGCCGGGCCCACTCTGGCCGGTTCCAGTAACCAACCCTGGTCTGCAGACGGGCTCCTATCCCTCAAAAGCTCTGCCTGCGCCCATTCACTGCCGCCCCTCGGGGTCGTGGCAGGGCCCTCCTGGGGATTTCAAACCAGGGCAGAGCTGGGAAGTAGACGATCACAGAGGGCGACTTATTACTGTAAGTCGGGCATGGAAGTTGAGAGCCAAAGAGGGGAGGGGAAAGCGTTGTGGGGAAAGCGTTGTGGGCGAAGGGCTGGAAAGAGCTACCAGCCGGAACAGGGCCGGAACTTGTAGGCTTTGTAGGATATTGCATTTTATTGGAAGAACAGTGGCAAGCCCTGAAGAGTTAAAAACTCGTTAATTTAAAATTTTAAGATTTGTATTTCAAAAAAAGCTCGGTTGTAGTGAATGAAGTGGGAGGAGCCAGAGCGAAGACGAGTTGTGTGCGGGTGGGGCAGGCAAGGTGGCAGCAGAGGTGGAGAGGGATTCAGGACATGTTTCGGAGATGGTGTGGGGCGCGGAGGGCTGTGAGGCCATGGTGGGAGGGAGGAAAGAAGTGTTGGGGATGACTGCTGTGTGTCTGGCATGAGGAATTCGGAGGCTAGAAATGCCGTTTGTCAAAATGGAGAATGGAGGAGGGGCAGGCAAGGTTTGAGATGCTTGAGGGATGTGCAGGAGGGACACTTGCATTCCTGAGGCCGAGCTCGGAGAGGGGCTGAGCTAGGCATTTGAGAGTCATGGATGTCAGGATGGCATTCCACACTCTCTACCTGGGTTTCATCAAGGTACTCGGACACTGGAGTGAGGTATGAGCTTGTGAAGAGAGTTCTGGACCCTGGGTGGGCTGGCACAGTCTGGGGGCCAAGTGCAGGGGGTGCTGGGGGACCTACCGGTGTGTCATATGTCTTTCTCTGCTCAGACCTTGTGCTTTCTTCCAGATCCTGCCCACCATGGCCAGGCGCCCACGGAGCAGCAGAGCATGGCATTTTGTCCTGAGCGCAGCTCGCCGAGATGCGGATGCCCGGGCCGTGGCTCTGGCAGGGTCCACCAACTGGGGCTACGACTCTGATGGGCAGGTAGGTTCCAGTGGGTGAGGTGGTCACGGCTGGACTAAACATTGCCTGAACTGAGACTGAAAGAGAAAGATGCCTCTGAGGGCAGAAAACAGGGCCAGCCTTAGCAGACCGTCCCTTGCGTGCGCTCCGCTTCTGCTCCCCCAGGCTCTTCACACTGGTTAAGGACACACATGGCCCTGGGTGGCAGGACCTCAAGGCATATACTACGTTCCTCTGTAGACTTTTTTCTTTGAAGAGGGTGTCAGTGGGTACTTTGGTCAGTTCATTTAACTAAAACTTCTCCATTCCATTTACCCAACTGCTTTTCAAGGGTAGCTATTGTTACCTCTGTGTGCAACCTTCTGGACGTTTTCTCTGCCTGTTGAAGTCTGTACTCAACGTTTGTGTATATGCATCTAAAAAAAGAATTTTGATCTTTAAAGACCAACATTCCTGAGCCTTCCTGTGCTCAGGACCCTGAGCTCTGCGAGGCCCAGGAACACAGAGGCCGTGAGGAGGGTGGCTCAGCTGTCTGTCTGCAGTGCAGGTTCCTGATGGACCTGAGGGGTTTGCAACCAGAGCCTCACCACACTGACTCCCGCCACAGGGGAGGGGTGGCGGGGCTGTGTGGTCTCTGTGCCTGCCGTGGGGGGCATGTGGGGAGGGCTTCACAAGTCAGTTTCCTGAACCTCTCAGACCAGAGCTGGGCTTTGGCTCTGCCCTGAGTCACCTCTGTTGTTTTCAGGGTGATCTTCGGGTGACTTGGTTCTGCTCTGTCACAGCCACCCTGCCTGGGTGCCCTGGCTCAGCCAGGTGTCTGGGTGGGGACAGGTGCCTATCCTCCCCCAGCCCTCAGTGAGGGCAGCTGAGTCCCGTGGAAGCACCAGGGCTTGGGGCAGAATTGGAGGCAACATCCTGGGTCCCCTTCCTGGGGCCTCCCTTAGCTCCCTGCCCAGGCCAGCGAAAGGCCCTGGCCTGCATTCCTGTCCCACCTCCAGCTTCCACTGACCACGTGGCCTGGAGCAGTCTTTTCTCCTGTCTGTCCCTGCCTCTCTGGCTCATCGCTGTGGGATGTGGGAGGCGTCCAGGGGCTGGGGGTGCGGTGTCTGATACGCACTTGTGGCTCATCCGGTCACCTAATGGGCCTGGAGTACTTGTGTGGATGGAGAGAGCGTGTCACCCCAGCACCTTTGAAGGCCGAACACACATGTCCCTGTCTTCGCTACTCTAAGCTCTCCTTACAGCTTGTGGTGGGGCCGGGTCTGCCCTCTGCACAGGGGGTTGTGTGCTGGGTGCCAAGCAGTGTGACCCCCGGGGCCAGCAGTGCTCAGGTCTGTGCCCCTGGCTCCTGACTCAGTGGGAAGGGATTGTCTCCTCTGGCAGCAGTGGGCCTGCCTTGACTTGTGGGGGATTGCTCTTCCCCGCGAGCGGGGTGCTTTGGGCCTGCTGCCACTGCCCTTGCTGCTGTCTGTCTCCAACTGGGGCTCAACCTCCTTGCTCCCTGAGCTGTCTCTGCCATCGGTTCCCAGAGCTCCTGTGTGGCACTTGGGGCTGAGTGTAATAACAAAGAAACTCAGTTCCGGTGGGAGGAGGCAGGTGAGCAGGACCCAGAAGAGCGTCAGGGAAGCCTACGAGAAGGGAAGAGGAGAAGGAAGAGGAAGCAGTGTGAGAGGCTGGAAGAGCCTCTTTGAAGTGGTATCTGAAAGCCATCCAGGGGCAAACAGACCCCCACCCCTGCCCCATGGGGACAGGGGTGGACAGGGCAGAGGAGGAGGCTGGGCAGGGAGGGGGTCTTATATTCTCTGATGAGATTAAGTCTGTGGGCTTCGTTCTCAAGGCAGCAGGATTCCCAGGTCTGAACAGGTCACCCAGACCGCTGTGTGGAGGGCATTTCAGGGGGGCCAGAGGAGCACCCAGAGGCCAGGAGAGTGAGGGTGGAGGCCAGAGCCGCACCAGGACCCCAGGCGAAGCTGGGAGGGCTTGGAGAGCAGGCATGCAGAGGCTGCCTGCACCCCTGGGACCTGAGACCCCCCAGGCCCTCGCTGGTCGGCCAGATGTCAGAGCCTGGGTGGGTGTCTTGAGGGGCCCATGTGGCTCCAGAACAGGAACAAGGTGTACAGAGGCACCCTCGCTGGCCTCCAGGAGGGTCTGTGGGTCAACTGGTCCCCGGAACCAGACCAGCTCAGCCTTGGCGTCTGGCCCCTGGGCCAAGATCAGGCCCTCAAGGCTTGGAGTCCATTCTGTGAGGACTGAGAGCCACATGCAGAGGGCCAAGGCCCAACTGAATGTTTTCCTGCCGCAGCCTGAGACCACGGGGCTCGCTCGTCAGGGTCCTGTGATGGGGGTTGAGAGCACACCCTTGCACGGACAAGGGGACCACGGCCTGAGACAGGTGTGCAGGCCCTGCCATGGCCATTGGCTCCCCCGGAGCCCAGCTGCTGCCACGGGGAGACCAGGTGCCTTCATTAGGTCAGCAGTGGACTTTGCTGTCATGCTCCCGTTTATCACAATCTAGATGTTCTCTGGACAATGACGATGGCTAAGCATGCAGCCCCGTCTTGCGGCTTATTAGTGGCTGGGCCTCCGGGGCCCTCTGCTCCACTCCCAGGAAGCCACCGGCATGGTAGGCCTTTGGCAAGGAGGCCCCCTTGCAGCTCCTGAGCCAGAAGAGGTGTCCAGGGTCACTGTGGCTGTCTGGCTGAGCCCTTGAGACCTGAGGAGGCCCTTTGAGGCCAAAGCCCCAGATCCCTTCCTTGGGGCGTCCGGCCGTTCACCCGTGGGCCTGGGGTGGGTGGCAGGGCAGGTGGGGGAAGGGGTCGGTTGGGCCGGCGGAGGGCAGGAGGCGGGAACAGCTGGCCCTTTCCCCTCAGCACAGCGACTCGGATTCCGACCCCGAGTATGCATCTCTGCCGTCATCCATCCCCAGCGCTGTGCCTGTGACCGGGGAGTCCTTCTGCGACTGTGACAGTCAGAGTGAGGCCTTCTGCGGCAGCCTGCATGCTGCCCACCGGGGCAGGGACTGCCGCTGCGGGGAGGAGGACGAGTGTGAGTGTGAGGGCCTGCGACGGGTGGGTGGACCTCCTGGCCAGGGTGGTGGGGGAGCCTGCCGAGCCTGGGCCTCTTCTCTCGCAGATTTTGACTGGGTCTGGGATGACCTGAATAAGTCCTCAGCCACCCTGCTGAGCTGTGACAACCGGAAGGTCAACTTCCACATGGAGTACAGCTGTGGCACAGCGGCCATCCGGGGCACCAAGGAGCTGGGGGAGGGCCAGCACTTCTGGGAGATCAAGATGACCTCGCCTGTCTACGGCACTGACATGGTAAGTGGCCGGCAGGGTGGGGGGAGGGGTGCCGGGCACCTTGGTCCCCAGCCCCCTCTGCCAGTCCCGCTGTTCCCAGATGGTGGGCATCGGGACATCGGACGTGGACCTGGACAAGTACCACCACACATTCTGCAGCCTGCTCGGCCGGGACGAGGACAGCTGGGGCCTCTCCTACACGGGTGCGTGGGGTCCCCAGGGTGGGCGGGGCTGGGGGGCCCCGAGGCTGCAGGGCTCACCCCGACCTTGCTGCCCCCAGGCCTCCTCCACCACAAGGGCGACAAGACGAGCTTCTCCTCCCGGTTCGGCCAGGGCTCCATCATTGGCGTGCACCTGGACACCTGGCATGGGACACTGACCTTTTTTAAGAACAGGAAGTGCATAGGTGAGGGCGTGACTCTGACATGTGCCCGCAGAGCGTGGCTGCCACTGAGCTCCTGGTGAGGCTGAGGGCCCTGAAAGGCCATCCTTGCAGAAGCCTGAGGTCCCAGGGTCCCCAGAACCGGGCAAGGGCGGCGGGTAGGTGGAAATCCCAGCATCCTTCGCCCCCTTAGGAGAGCCTGAGCTTAGGGTTCAGGCTGTGCCACCTCCCCACCCCCAGGAGTGGCAGCCACCAAGCTGCAGAACAAGAGGTTCTACCCGATGGTGTGCTCCACGGCGGCCAAGAGCAGCATGAAGGTGATCCGCTCCTGTGCCAGCATCACCTCCCTGCAGTACCTGTGCTGCTACCGCCTGCGCCAGCTGCGGCCCGACTCTGGGGACACGCTCGAGGGCCTGCCCCTGCCGCCCGGCCTCAAGCAGGTGCTGCACCACAAGCTGGGCTGGGTCCTGAGCATGAGCTGCGGCCACCGCAAGCCCCCCGCGCCCTCGCCCACAGCCAATCCCAGCAGCCCCGAGACCCGGCGCTGCCAGAGGAAGCGCTGCCGAAGGACCTAGCTTGTTTCCCAGTGAAAACTGCCTTCTACAGCTGGGATGGCGTTTTCTGTTTCTCCCTTTGGACCACCCTCCAGGGCAACAGGAGAGGGAGGACTGAACCAAGGTTTGTCTCGGCTGCCCCCCTGCCACCCGGCTGGGAGAGGCCTTGCTACAGGGGCTCCGGGGCCGTTATCCCTGTGATCCGGAGACCCGGACTTCCTAGTCTCTCTGCTTCCTGTGCCGGGTGTGGGAGCAGCCACTTTCCTTCTCAGAGTCTCTGGGGAGCTGCTGCCCCAGCATGTCTAGACTCGGGCTGCAGGCCTGGGAGACTCGTCTGCTGCCTGTGAGAAGGACGGCTTTGTGAGAGGTCGGCTCTTCCTGCTGTCGCCGCCGGCCTTAGGTTTTTCTTAACTTGCTTTGCATGTTGTCAGCTGCTGTTCCTCTCGTCTGAGGCTGAAAACGACCGTAATAAACTTAGAGTTTACATCTGATGCTTACATACCTATGGAACGAAAGGGGTCGGACCGAGGCCTGGGGCTGACAGGTGTCCACAGCTTTTCTCCTGTTGGGGGGGGTCACAGCACCCTTGAGGAGTGACGGCCTGGTTCTTTTTTCTCCCTCAAGACCTTGTCTTAATGCTTCTCCTTTCTGAAGGTGCCCGCCTCCCCTGCCCCCGCAGCCTCCAGGTGACCGGCGTTTGCTCTGTGGGGCCCTGAGGCGCTGCCCAGCCCTTCCTGCCTG
Source organism: Balaenoptera ricei (assembly GCF_028023285.1). Lineage (NCBI taxonomy): Eukaryota > Metazoa > Chordata > Mammalia > Artiodactyla > Balaenopteridae > Balaenoptera > Balaenoptera ricei. The sequence continues at coordinate 51,880,098 of NC_082653.1, read as the reverse complement.
TCCTAGCTGGCTAGCAGCCCCTCTGCCAGTGTGTACAGGGCCCAGGGCATATGAGCCCTGCCCCCATCTTCTCCAGACCTTCCAGCTGGCTTGGTATCTCCCGGAGAGAATTTCCTCTTCTGCCCATCCCAGTTATGCAAGAACTTTCTCTGCTGCCCCTCCTGCGCCATCTTGGGGTCAGACCTGCCTGAGAGCCCCAGTGCAGGTCGTACTGGGTGTCTTGCTCCCGCACACCACCGCTCGTGGTTTCTAGTCTGTTCCCTGGGCGGGCTGCATTCAGTCCTGCCAGTAGGTGGGAGAAGGGCCCATCTGGTACCACAGGCGTGGTCAGGAGCCCAGGTGCAGCAGGAGGTTGGGGTTGGTGGTCGTCAGGAAGAGGCAGATGTGGCGGGAGAGGTCAGGTCCCACCCTGTGGGGCTGCACATCCTCACCCATCTTCACAGGGAGGTCAGCCAGGAGGGCTAGGCGCTCCTGCTCCATGCCACAGGCCATGTACACCTAGGGCAGGCACAGGGATGGGCGGGGCAGGCCTCGGGGACCTGGCCTCCATATCTGGGAGTCTGGTTGGGGGGCGGGGGGCCCACCTGTTGCAGAAGGCAGGGGGAGGGGAAGGCAGCGACAACAGCATTGGCCACAGCCGGGCTGACGCAGTTGAACTGCCTGATCTGCTGCCACCAGGCCCCCCGCAGGCCGGTGCCATCTCTTGCCACTATTCTCGGCTGCTGCCCAGCGCCCGGTGGTGCAGAAGGAAAAGGCCCCAGACTCCCTGGACTGCCTGGGAAGGAGAGGATGCAGGGAAGTGCCTAGACTCTTCATCACCTCTCCTGAACGCCCCGCCCCCAGCTCAACAAAACCCTCAGCCCCCTCTGCTCTAGAGGCCAGAGAGGTGCCACCCCGCCCGGCACTCCCACCCCTCCCGCTGCAGCCCCCAGCAGGGTGAGGGTCACACACTTGAAGGGACGCTGGGTGAGGGCCTTGGTGAAGGCACACACATGCTGACTCAGCTCCTGCCAGGAGGCCACCAACAGCACATCCACGTTTGCCCAGAGCTGCAGGAGCACCAGGGCCTGAGAAGGAGATGAGCCCGTGGGTGTGGGTCAGAGGGTTCCCAAGGGCGACACCCAGCTGCGACCAACCCCGCATGCCACCCACGTGCCAAACCAGCCCCTGCTGGGTCTTGGAGAGCAGCCCAAGGGCCAGAGCCCATGCCAACCATCTGGCCCAACCCAACTGTCCTCACCTCCTCCACCTCGGGCCAGCCAACTGCCACCTTGGCACTAGCCACCGCTGGACGCTCTGGCTGCCATATTCCCTGGGTGCTGGACTGGTAAGACCTATGCAGAGGTGACCGTCCCTCTGGCTCCCCACCCTCCATGAGTTCTCCTCCCGCCCCCAGAGCCCGCCCAAGGGAGAGGGTTAGCTGTGACACCAGCCCCCAGGGCCACCCCTGCCTTTCGCCCGAACTCTCCCATCCCAGGCAGGCTGGCTAAGGGTGTTAGGGTAACCGGTACCACAGGTAAACATCCAGCCCAATGACAGCCAGGTGGAGGCAGGCAGGGCTCTCAGGAGTGATCCAGGGCACAGAACAGGTTGGGCCACATGTCTGCAAGCCAAGAAGGTTTACCACACCTGTTCCTCGGGGCTGCGGCAGGTGGGGCCCACCGGCAACCGCCAGTTTGCAGGAAGCAGGGGAATGAGCCCAAAAACAACCCCGCGGTGCTGGGAGGAGACAGGGGTGGACTCCTCCGCCCAACCAGCTCTCTTTAGAAAACCAGCTCTGTGCCTCCCACATGATCAAGAAGATCTATGAAAGAATCTGGGCACACCCCAGGCTCCTAGCAGAGTTGGACTGAACCCTCCTCCCCATTCCTGGTCCACCTCTGCACCCCAGCCTGGCATTTGCTTGACATACACAGGTGCTTGATAAACGGAGAACCCTGAACTCTGGGACCTGGCAGAGGGTCTAACCTAATGACACTCTGGTGCAAACATCGCTGAGCAATCCCTATTTCTCCCGCCAGGCGGCAGCTGAGCGGTTGGGTGTCACAAGGTGGACTGCACAGCCAGCCTGCAGCCCTAGTCCCCAGGCCCCCTCTCAGCAGTTTACCACCTGATTTCTGACTCAGTTCTCAAGAGAACCCTCCTTATCCTGGCTTCTACCCTCAAGAAGCAGCCGTGGCTCCCACCTGCTCCCAGGCCAAGAGCCTAGCTGGCTTCCCCCATCTTACCCACAACATCCAAAATAGGGAACCCAGCCCCTCACGATCTGTGGTCAGGGATTACTCCTTCCTCCCTCCCTCCCGCACCTGGGTCAGCTAGACAACGCCCTGCAGAAACTCCTCAGGCTCCAGCAGCAGCAGCCGGTCCTGCTCATCCGCAGCCCACACCTCAGGAGGCACCTGTGGGAACATACAGGGCACTGTTGCCCACCCTTGGCCTCGTGCACCCCGGGCCATGGCCTGGGCACCCGAGGAGTCCTGAGGCTTGCGCAGGTTCTTCCCAGACCGCTCTACAGAAACCTAGCGTCCCACCTCCTACTGAGACTAAAAGCAGCGCAGGTCTGCCGGGCAGCAACACCTGTGGCCACAGCCTGGATGGAATGGAGCATCCCTCAGCAGCAGTTGCGTTCAGGCTCTGGATATCAGCCCGCAACTTACCAAGAGTGGCCTGTGCATCACTCACTCAGCGTTCCCCGTTCTCAGTTTACTGGTAGGTAAAACGTACACAATTGCTGCAGCTGCCTCTCAAAAGAGCTTTGTCACATAAAACACCCAACCCAGGGCTGCATTCCGTAAACCCAGGACACTCACACTGAAGGGGCAAGGGTCTGGCTTCACTCTGCTCCACCTGAGGCTCCAGGCAGGGCGCTCGGGCTCCACGAGGTACTCATAGCCCAGGGCGTCCAGAGCCTCCATCAGGATGTCAGCACCGGCATCTTCCAGAATGGCTGGATGGGGCAGAGGGACAGTCAGCTGTCACTGCTTCCTTCTCCCACGAGAGGACACTACTTGGGTGGGGACAGCAGCCCCACAGCCTCCACAGCGTGTTACCAACATACTGATTCCCGTCCGGCTCCCAGAGCGCAGATAAACAAGCTCCCCAAGGCCGAGCTCCCCACCCCGGGCCGCTGCCCGCGCCCGCCCGCACCTGGGTCCACGAGCACCGCCAGGCGCCGCACGGCTTGCTCGGGCCGCAGACGCCGCAGCACCTCGGCGGCCGCCCTGCGCTCCTCCGCCGGGTCCCGGACCCTGGCGGCGGCCTCCTCGCCTGCGGGGCCCTCGGTGTCCGAATCCGGGATCTCCCAGGTCGGGGGCTGCAGCTATCCCCGGCCCCAGCGCGAGCCACCGGGCGTCCTAGACCCAGCCCTCGCCATGGCCCGCCCGGCCTCTTCTCCCCTTCCGGCCGCGCCCGGACGCCTTTGCGGGGGACACTGGCCGCTTCCGGCGTCGGGCGCGCCCCGCGGCGCGCGGTGGCATCTTCCGGTCGGAGCGCGGAGGCTGCCCGGCTATGGCGCGGAAGAAGGTGCGGCCGCGGCTGATCGCCGAGCTGGCCCGCCGCGTGCGGGCCCTGCGCGAGCAGCGGGAGCGGCCGCGCGATTCGGAGCGCTACGCCCTGGACTACGAGACGCTGACGCGGCCGCACTTGGGCCGCAAGCTGCCCGCGCGAGCCTGGGCCGACGTGCGCCGCGAGAGCCGCCTCCTGCAGTTGCTCGGCCGCCTCCCGCTCTTCGGCCTGGGCCGCCTTGTCACGCGCAAGTCCTGGCTGTGGCAGCATGACGAGCCGTGCTACTGGCGCCTCACGCGGGTCCGGCCCGACTACACGGCGCAGGTGCGTGCACGGTGCCCACCCCTCAGCTCCCGGCACCGCGGGGCACCACTGTCTCCCCTGCGCGCGACTTTGTGGAACAGGATATCCTGTCACCCGAGCCCTGGGCAAGCGAGCTTTCTGAGCTGATCTCCTCCCCACTTGCTTTGCAGAACTTGGACCACGGGAAGGCCTGGGGCGTCCTGACCTTCAAAGGTAAGGCGTCCAAACCCGGTGGGGAGGCTGCCGGCAACAGATTGTTCCGCCAACGTGTGTGCAAGAAGCCTCGTCCTTCTTTCCCCAGGAAAGACGGAGAGTGAGCCTCGGGAGATAGAACAGGTCATGTACCACGACTGGCGGCTGGTGCCCAAGCACGAGGAGGAGGCCTTCACCGCTTTCACGCCGGCGCCGGAGGACACAATGCGCACTGTGCCCTACCCGCCGCTCCTCCGCGCAATGATTCTAGCAGAGCGACAGAGAAATGGAGACACCAGCACGGAGGAGCCCATGCTCAATCTGAACAGGATACGCATTGATCCATGGGACTATCCTGAGAACCAGGAGTCGAAGAGAAAGACCAAGGGCACCGCAGTCTAAAATGCCAGAGCGGACAGGCTGCCGCCAGGGTGCAAGCCAGTGGCCACCATTTTCAGTTACACCTGAATCAGCCCCCTGGGAGCTTGGATCCTACCTACCCGTGACTTGTTGAGGTTCTACATTTTCTTGGAAAAGGGTGGGGTCAGACCTTGCACCTTGTGTCTTTCCTCTGTTCCCGCTGCCCCAACACGCAGATCTGATTGAGGGGGCCTCGCAGGAGGTGGCTGCTGGGGGAAAGCCGGAAGCAGCAGGGCCCGCAGGTTTGGAGCCCCGGTGCTGGCTCCTGTCACTTCCACGCTGGCTTCCCTCCCTATGACCTGTTGCCTTTGCCGGGACCCAGGTAGAAACTGAACGCGAATAAAGGCACATGAAGCAGCCCTGGGATGTGGCTTCTTTGAGTTTGGGATACCAAAGCGGGCTCTTGGCAGGGCTGTGGGGAGGAGCAGGCTGACACTGCTGCTTACGGCCGGGGGGGTGAGAGGAGTGCCGCGCAGGCGCCCGGCGGTGGGGAGACCCGAGGGGATTCGGGAGTCACAGGCGCGGCCGCAGAGGTCCCGGCGTCGGCCTGAACGACAGGAACCCCGTCTCCGCGTCCACCGAGGTGGCGGCGCCCGGCGACCAGGCCGCTTTAAGCACAGGCCCCGCCCCGGCCCGCGCCCCGCCCCGGCCCGCGCCCCGCCCCCGCCCCGGCCCTCGAGCCGCTCGGGCCCTGCTGCCGCCATCATGATCTGCCTGGTGCTGACTATCTTCGCCAACCTCTTCCCGGCGGGTGAGCGGCGCGGGCCGGGCGGGGCGGGTAGGGGGTGCGGCCGGGTCTGATGCGCCCCGACCCCGGCGGTCCCCGCAGCGTACACCGGCGTGCACGAGCGCACCTTCCTGGCCGTGAAGCCCGACGGCGTGCAGCGGCGGCTCGTGGGCGAGATCGTTCGGCGCTTCGAGAGGAAGGGCTTCAAGCTGGTGGCGCTGAAGCTGGTGCTGGTGAGGGCCGGGGTCCCCAGGCGTGGGGAGCGGGACGGGGTGGGGTGCAGGGGGAGACGGGGTCCCCGCGCGTGGGGGATGGGGGTCCCAGGAGCACGCGGCCCTTCCCCTTCCCTCCCCAGGCCTCGGAGGAGCTGCTGCGCCAGCACTACGCCGAGCTGCGTGAGCGCCCTTTCTACGGGCGCCTGGTCAAGTACATGAGCTCCGGGCCGGTGGTGGCCATGGTGAGTGCTGGCTGGCGGGAGGGCGGCGCGCTGACCCCGTGCTGACCCCCGACCCCGTCTGCAGGTGTGGCAGGGTCTGGACGTTGTGCGCGCTTCGCGGGCGCTCATCGGGGCCACGAACCCGGCCGACGCCGCGCCTGGCACCATCCGTGGCGATTTCTGCATCGAGGTCGGCAAGTAAGGCCGGTTCCGATTCCCCGAACTGGGCTGCGCGGGGCCCTCTGCCCGAGCTCTTGTCTGCTGCGGGCCTGCACTCACGCGCGCCTCTCCCGCACAGGAACGTGATTCACGGCAGCGACTCGGTGGAGAGCGCCCGCCGCGAGATAGCGCTCTGGTTCCGCGCGGACGAGCTCCTGTGCTGGGAGGACAGCGCCGGGCACTGGCTGTACGAGTAGCCGGTCGGGCAGATGTGCCCGTCTGCAGTGGGCTGTGGGTGATTCCGCATTCTCCAGGCCCCGGAGGTGTGCACACACGTGGGCCCCACTCCTAGGAGCTCAGAATACCCTTCCTGTGGCAGGGGCACAGGAGGGCAGGTGGTGCACGCCTGAGGAGCTCTGGTTGCTACAGGCCTTGCTGTCCTGGCTGAGGTTCTCAGGAGGCCCAGCCCAGCCTGCACCCGTTTACAGCACGTCTGGAATGCGGCAGGGTGCCACCCTAGTACTTGGCTTGTCCCAGTACTTCTTTTTATAATAAATTGAGGAAAATTTTTGTGCTCGAGTTGGTTTGGGCCCAGGGACACAGAAGCATGATGTTAAGACATTTATTACTTACAGAGCAGATATGTAGGTTCACTTGCAGGGCCAAAGCCTGAGGAGAATCGTGTCACCCAGTTGCACCCACCCGGCTAACCCCCGAGTCACTTCAGGCCCTGTGAGGACAGACAAGGGACTTGACGTACATCACAGTGGAGAGTGGCAGGGTGGTGGGGAGAAGCCTGCAGCTGCAGGTGGCTGCAGCGGTGGCCAGCTGGGCTCGTGGGATGGCTGCCCAAGATCTGTGCTTCTCTGGTGGGAGGTGGGTGGGCAGCAGGACCTGGGGCTGCCCTGATCGGTGCCTCGAGGAACAGGAATAAGGCCTGGGCAGGTGGGGGAGTTGGCAGTCCAGGGCGGTGCCCCTCAAGCAGGCAGGCGCCATCGCCTAGAGCCGGCTGGAGGCGGCTCCTGTCCTTAGCCCTTGGGCCTCTGCTCGGTGGCATATCATCAGATGCCCTCAAGGGAGCAGGCCACACCGCTTACCCCTAGGCACTTAGTAGCGTGTCTTGGGAGCTGGGCTCCTTGGAGACTGCACAGGAGGCAGGCCCTGGAGCACACCTTTCCCCGTCACCCTGAGGCTGAGCCTACATCCAAGGACTGACCCCAGGAGAGACCAGGGGCCTCCCCTTCTTCCTGAGGCTTGGGCCTGCCCTGGCAGCCTGAGAAATTCCACCCTAGGGGCTTCCGGGAGGGATGGGATTCAAGAGGCCTGCTTCTACAAGGTGGGTGTTCGCCCAGGGAGAGCTAGCAGGGTCGGGGAGGACACAGGTCAGTGAGGGCCGGTGAGAGCCCGCCACACAGGACGATCACGGGGCTTGAGCGGGATGAGGGTGTGTGTCTGTCTTCTCAGGCACCTGCCCCAGGGAGCCTGGTTACGTGCTTTCATGCCAGTTCCCAGGGCGGCAGGGATGGGGGAGGGGGAGCCCAGGGAAGGCTAGCAACTGGGCCAGCTCCCTGAGGGTTGGACCCCCACTCCCGTGGGCAGCAGCCAAAGGCAAGTGGACTCAGGGTGGGAAGACTCAGCGGGGTGAAGTCCCTGCTCGACTCCCTGGAGAGATCCTGGGAATGACTGACTGGAATGGGGAGCCCAGGGTGGAGCTCAGAGCCACCTGTAGGGGCTTCCCTGGCCCGACCCACCCTGGGGTTCTGCCTCGCCCTGGCCCTTAAGTGCCCTCGGGCCTGGAGGGCTTTGGGCTGGGTGCCAGCCAGGAGCTGCTGGGGAGAGGGTGTCCCGAGAGGCTCTGCCCCTCCTTGGTCAGGACGCCACCCTACTCCCCGCTCCCAGCCAGACCCTATGCTCTCTGCCAGCTCATGGGGAGGCCCGGACCAAAGGTGAAAGCTGCAGGTTGAGAGGCTAGAAGTGGGGTGGACGGGCGCCTGGCTGCCTGCGGGCAGGCTGCCCCCTGGGTGGGCGGTGGGCAGGTGGGCGGGGCTGTATGTACACGTGGCAGGTGGCATCAGGCGGGGCGGGGTGGCGGCGGCCGCCGCCTCACTCGGGGATGTAGGACACCTGCCACACGATGATGTGGCTGCGCTCGGCCTTGGACAGCAGGGGCTTCACCTGGCTCACATCCCCTGCACCCTCCTCGGGCTCATCGTCTTCTCCGTCGCCTGGAGAGAGCACAGCTGCCGTGAAGGGACCACCCCTGTCCAGGGACACCTGGGGCCCCGGCGGCGCCCACTCACCGATGCGGAAGTCGATGTAGCCCTCACCGCCGCTAAGCACCAGCACGTTCTTCAGCTTCTGGGCCTCGGCATCTGCGGTGGGGGCAGTGGGCCCGGGGCTCTCGGAGGGGCTGTCGAGCACGCTGCCGTTCAGAGTGGCCAACACGTTCCCTGTCATTGGGGCACAGGGACCTCAGTGGGGCAGCCGGAGCCCCCCACACAGGCTCCTGAAGGGAGGCCGCAGCTGCAGCCCTGCAGGGAGTGGGGCCCGGCCCCTCACCTGGCACGGAGACAAAGAATTTGACAGCGTCACGGTGCCCGTGGAAGCAGAGCTGAGCCTGGGCCATGGAGCAGTAAGGGATGAAGCTGCTGGCTGATTTGTCACTGCTGTCGTCTCCGTACACGTGGATGATGCCTCCTGGGCGGGTCCCCTCCCCAGATGTGGGGGACGTCTTGTTGGCTGGAGAGAGAGGGGCCCGGAAGGGCTGAACCTGCTGACTGGGAGGACCAGTTTTCCAGCAGCCGAGGGCAGAAGGTGGGGCCTGCCTGGTGCCAGAGCCAGTCCGAGGGGCAAGGCCAGCCTCAGCCCCCAGGGCGTGCACAGTGGGGGGCTTCCTTCTGAGAGCAGGAGGCAGGCACTCCGGACTTACCTCGGAGCCCCAGGAGCTGGCCTCGGTGCAGGACCACAGCTGGGGGAGGTGAGGGGCGGAGCATGGAAGAGAGAGGAGAGAAGTGGTCATAGGAGGGACTGGCTGAGGAGGGCTGCGGCTAGGGCAGCCCGCGTCCTCCTGTGTCCTGGCAGAGCGCGCCCGCCCCTGGGACCCTGACATGCGCCTGTGAGTGGCAGCCAGGCCATCTCTACAGATGTCTGTGGGTCACTCACTCTCAGTCAGCGGGATGGAGATGACAACTCCGTTGCCGGTGCCCACCCAGAGGCGGTTGCCCGCGATGAGCAGGGCTGTGATGCGCACGAAGGAGAAGCCCAGCTTGCCTGTCCCTGGGGGTGGGGGGAGGCGGGTCAGCGGGGCGGGCTCAGGGGACCCTCCTGCCCCCACATGCCCAGCTGGGGTGGCCCCTCACCCAGCATCTTGCTGACGTAGGGCTCGATATCCACGTCCTGCAGGTGCTGGTGGGTGTGGGCGTGGTAGAGCCGCAGCGTGGAGTCCAGGCGGATGGACACCCACACCCCGTCGCCGATCCACGCCAGTTGCCGTACCTGGCTCTCCCGCCGTGGGTGGGCGTCGAACGACTTCTGTGGGGTCAGGGCAGCCCGTCAACGGGGTGGGGGGACCTGAAGCTGCCATGGCCAAGAGTCCCTGAAGCAGCTCATGGCCACCTTTCCAGGGCCTCTTTGCTCCCTTGGGTCCTGGCTCCCAGAAGGAGCCCCAGCACCCCAGCCCCACCCCACAGCAGTGCCCGAGGGAAGTGCGGAGGGCCCATTCAGACGCCGATCTGCTTGTTTCAGGGAGAAGCAGCAGGTGGGCTCCAGAAAGACGGGCATTCACAGCCCAGCTGCCCTTTTTTGGCCCATGACTTTGGACGAACCAGTTGCTTCCCTAAGTGCATTTCCTTTGACCCCACGAAGCCCCCACCAGAGTCCATTAGGTGTGTGGAAGCCCCAGCCTGCACTTGCCTCAATCTGCATCGTCTTGGGCTGGATGACATGCACCTTGTTCTTGTAGCCGCACCAGACGCGGTCATACACGACGGCCATGCAGCGGATGGAGTGGTGCGGGTGGCCCAGGTCCATCAGGTGATAGTTGCTCAGGTCCCACTGGCTGTCTGTAGAGAGCCCGCGACCCCTGCTCAGGCCTGGCCAGGCTGCCTCTGATCACGGTGCGGGTGGTTCACGCCCTGCCTGGACGTCAGATGCTGCTCCCCCACCCACCGTGCCAGGCCTCACCTTCACCTCGGTGGAAAATGGCCAGGGTCCCATCGGCCAGAGCCACCAGCACTCGCCCTTTCACGTGCCTGCAATGGGAAGGCGGTGAGCCGGGCTCAGGCTGGCTGCCCTCGGCCCTCCCGACCCCGGCCCCCGGCGGGGGTCACGCACACCAGGCTCAGCACGGAGTCCTTCAGCTTGATCGAGTGCAGACACTTCTTCCAGTTGGCCACAGCCGAGTGCACGTAGAGCCTGCGGGAGGAGGCACGGTGGGTGGGGGCTCGCCCAGGGGACCCTCTCCACCCCGGCCCCCAAGGTCCAGCCTACCAGCCGTTCTGGGCTCCCAGCCACATGGTGGGTGCAGCACTGCTGCTGGCCCCCATGGCGTCCCCGCTGGGCTCCGGCTCAGGCTGCACACCGCTCACGTCCGTCTCCAGCCCGTTCTCACTGCAGGGAGGATGGCAGCTCCAGGGTAGCCCATGGAAGCCCGTCCCTGCCCACCTCTGCCAGTCCCCCCCGCCCCCGCTCCTCCCCTGCTGCCCCAACCTGAGAGAGCCCACCTGTCAGGCTGGGCGCTGGGGGGTGGGGCAGGGGCCGGGTCGGTGAAGACGTGCTCTGTGAGGGGCCCAGGCCGCACCACAGCTGCCTCTGCCTCACTGGGCCCAGAGTCTGGCACCTCCATGGCCTCCGTGGCCTCCTCCGTGGACTGAGATGGGTTGACCTTCCCATTGGCGACAGCAGCCACCTCCCCTGTGGAAGGGAGGGGTGAGCTTGGCTGGGTGAGAGAAGATGGCCGCCCGGGCTCAGGCCCAGGACTCACCCTGGCCCTTGTCCAGCACTGGGGTGTCCCCACGGGAGGAGCAGTTGCTGCGCGGCACGTTGCAGCGGGTGGCACAGCCCACCAGGGTGATGCCGGCCAGCACGCCGTCTGCACTAGAGTCCTCAGGGTTCACGTCGCTGTCCAGGAAGATCTCCCCCGGAGGGTAGTCGCCATCGCTGGCCGCTGGAGGGAGAGTCACAGCCCCGTCACCCCGCGCTGAGAAGCCCCCATGACAGGACCCTACCCAGAGCTCCAGTCCCGGTGAGGGTGCAGGGGGGAGGGGCTGTTTGTGATGCCACCCCATCTCCTTGTCACCGGGTGAGTGTCATACAGGGTCTCCTCCTGCATCATTAACAGGACTGAGCAGAGAGCTCAGACAGCTCCTCCCTGGACGCTCCGCATTGACTCCCGGCCAGCAGCAGGGGCCCAGCACTCACCGGGGATGCTGGAGATGCACAGGACGTGGGCATTGCACACGGTGAACTGGTCCACGACGGTGCCCGGCTGGTTGGCATCGATGATCACCACTTTGCTGGTGGTCAGGGTGCTGGTGAGGATCCACACACGGCTGGAGGTGGCGTCCGCCTCGGGGAGCTCCTTTGCCTGTTTCCGAGCACAGGGACGGGCTGGTGCCTGAGCGCTCACTACTGTAGCAGCAATGGGGGGCGAGTGGGGGGGATCCTGGAATCTCTCAGGATCTAGCCTTACCCGTGGCTTTAGGGGACCTGAATGTCCTCCCTTGTCGCCAGGACGGTGAGAACTCAGAACTGCACATTGTGCCTAGGTCGTGGCACTCACGGCCTCCCTTCCTCAGAGGAAGGCTGAGCGCTCGGTGGTTAAGTCACTGGCCCCCACATCGAGCCGGGACAGAAAGTGAAGCCTCCAGGCACTAAGCCCCACACACGGCTCCTGGGCAGGCACAGACCTGCTCCAGCCTGGCTGCCCTGAGCCTCCGCTCCTCCTTGCTGCCCCACCCGCCGGCTGGGGACCGGGCCACCCCAGTCTCCCGCCACTGTCCCCAGCTGTCCTCCATTTCTGTCACTCCCACCCAGACTAGTTATAGCAGAGCCATCGGGATGGCAGAAGCAGAAGGTGGCCCTGGCCCTGCCTGCCACTCTGACCTTCTTCTTCTCGGGGGACGCGTGGTTGCTCTTGGTCTCTCCTTCTACTTCCCGGTCGCAGGTCAGAGGGTCGCGGCCTGGCACAGGCTTGACTCCATTCCCGGGGTCATCCTCACTCAGTTTCCAGCCGCTCAGGTTGACGCCCGCGGCACACCACAGCTGGGAGGAGAGGGCCGTGAGGTCCGGCCTCACGGGCTTCTGGGGCAGGGGGACCTCTCCCAGCCTCGCGCCTTCCACAGGGCTCACCTTCATGGTCGGGTCCTTCTCCACCAGAGGGCGGCAGTACACGGGGACGGGCACGTTCTTCATGCGGGTGTCCTCCTGACCCCCATTGGGACTCAGCTGCAGGAACAAGGCAGAGGGGCGCTGTGGGTGCCAGGCCTGGCCGGCTCACATGTGTGGGGCCGCAGTCCACTACCCAGTCCTCCAGGTTTTGGACTTGGGGCCCTGGGTGCGTACGGGGCTCCCCCGGGGCTCCCCGCCTGCGGCGCCCCCCACGCTGCCCTGCGCCCAGCACCTGCTTGTACTTGGCTGGTAGGCTCCAGCCACAGGCCTGCAGCCGCCCGTCGTCATTGCGCACGTGCTCGCGCACCTGGCGGTACTGCTCACGCTTCTGCTCCCGCCTTGCAGAGGACGTGCAGTCGCTGGCGGAGGAAGGGCAGGTTACTGCGTCTGCAGGGAGCACGCCTGCCGCCCCGGAGCTCTCCCTCCTGGACCTGGTCCGTCCCTGCCGGGCGCCCATCTGACGGCAGGGGGCTCTCCCCAGCTCTAGGCTTGGAGGCCACATCCAGCCGCTGCCCTGGGCCAGCTGGCAGGGACCCACAGCCCTGGTGGCACCTGAAATGGCTGCGGGCTGCCTGCTGGGGGTCACCCGAGGAGCAAGGCGCAGGCCTCTGGGACTAAGCGGAGGGACTGTGGGGGAGCGCAGCCTCTGCTGAGGGACATCCAATGCTCCCACTGGGGGTGGAGGGGTACACACAGTGTGCACAGAGAGGTTGTGACCCCTGATGCCTGGTCAGTGTCCTTCCCACCACGGACCCCATCCCCTGAGCACAGCTGCCAGAGCAGCAAGGTGGAAACCGGTCCTGCTTCAGAGCCTGGAGGGGAGGGGCCCTGGGACACAGGGACTCCCCCTGGGCAGGCCAGCGGGGAAGGGCAGGGCAGGCCTAGGAAACTCACTCATCTGGGAAGAACTCCAGGGGCCGGCTGCCGGCGGAGATCTGGCACATGGCGTGGCTGCGGCGCTGACTGAAGCCGGCCGTGGTAGGTGACTTGTAATGGATGTTCACGGAGGGGTAGGACCGCTTGGCCGGAGGGGGGCTTGAGGAGGAGCTGAAGAGGCGGCTGAAGCTGCCAGCCGAAGCATAGGGGGTGAGGGGTGGCCTGCGGGGAGACCTCCCCAGCGGCCACTGCCAGTGCCCTCCCAGTGCCCCCAACTCACAATTGCCAGATGGTGGACTTCTTCTTCTCCTGGACAGACGGATGCTCTCGGGATGCTCTACAGGGGAGGGCAGGAGGAGAGGCCCCACTCAGCCATGCCCAGCCTGACTTGGCCCCACCCAGTCCAACCAAGACCCCCTCTCACCGGGCCCCTCTTGCCTCCCTTGCTTGGGACCCTCCCCATGGACACACGGACTGGAGCATCAGACAAGAGGGGCTCCCAGGCGAGTCACCCGTAACTTCCTAGAGAGACCCCGGTGCACTGGCCCCAACAAACCCCAGCATCTCTCTAGCCCAGCAGGTACATCCACTGGCCAGGCCAGGGCTGCACCAGAGGCCCAGTTCTGCTGGCCCCCTGCAGGCTCCCACCAGGGAGGACCCAACACCCTAAATTCTCCCGGAAGAGAGGGAGGTGTGGGGGCGGTCAGCCTCAATCCCATCCCCAGGACCTCCTAGAGCGACCACAGCTCACAGACGGAGATGGGAGCGTGTCTTCCGGAGCCCACAGGCGCCTGGAGGCCCACCTGATCATCTCAGTCCACCGCACGGCCTCCTGCAGCTCCATCAGCCGCTCCTTGTACTGGTTGCGCTCCATGAGCACGCGGGCCATCTCCACACGCGTGAAGCGGCGGCGCTGCGCCATGGGGATCTTGTCCTGCGGGGAGAGTGCCGCTGCTCAGCCAGCGAGGGGCCGCCTCCGGGAGTGGGCGCACCCGAGGGCGCTTTCCCACAGAGCTTCAGGCAAACGCAGTGGGGTGGGGTGGGCACAGGAACAGGAGCCACCACTCCGAAAGGGCCCCCCCTTCTTTCCAGAAGGTCACATGACACACTCGAGGGGTACAACACACACAGTGTGTTTTCCTACAAGCTCCCAGACACCCTGGCAATCCCAAATGCCACCGGTCAATGCTAACAGGTGGGACTGGCTCACGGTGGCATAGCAGGAAGAAAGGTTCTGGGGAAGGTCTGGCGAGCAGGACTCTGGTCACTGCCTCAGAGCTGGACACTTGAGGTACCGGCGGATCTGCATGGGATCTGCTGTCCCTGGCAGGACTGTCTCCTTACGCAGCCCTGCTCTGGGCTGCCCTCCCCTAGTGCCCCCACCACCGGCACTCGGAGTTCACAGGAGCGTCGGCAGCCCCAGGCCCCCCATCAGGAGGTCAAGGCACCAATCGGGTGCCCTCCATGCCCGAGTGGGAGGGCCTTGGGGAGCCACAGCTGCTTAATACACCTGTGGCTTTGTTTCTTTCCTAGAGTATTTGGAGGTGAGGGGCTGCGCAGGATGGGCAAGGTGAACAGCTACAGTTTCCCAAGTGCCTGCTATGGGATCGGCATCCTGTTACGTGCATCCCACAACCCCCAAAATAACAGTGGATGAGTGGTGAGGTCGGCGTCCAAACTTCACCTTGGCTTAAAAGACTCATGCCTGCTCTCTCTGTAAGGAAGGCGGCCAGGTCGCTGGGCTGGGGCCCCTATTCTGGAGAGGACCTGGGAAGGGCAAAGACCCCTACAAACCCTTCCTTACAGCCACCCCTAGGGTTTTCCTCAGAACATTCCATGCATCTCCGGGGGTTTGTGAGGACAGATGAGGCATCTGAGGGCCTCAGGTACTCAAACTGTTCTGTCTGGGGGGCAGCAGCTGGGCCAGTAAGCAGTGAGACCCCACTTGTGACCGTGCAATCCACATCTGCTAGGACCTAGGTGAGAGGAGGCATCCCACAGAGAGGGGGCTGGTTCTGACCACACAAAGTCACCGGGGCAGTGGGGTGGGGGGGCTGCTGCTGGGTGCAGTCATCACACAGAAGCGGTGAGGAGGACCCAGAGACCCAGAAGAACTAGCACATCCCCGGGAAGCCCGCCCACACTGCCCGCCCCCCGTGCCCACATGTTAATAGTGGAATATACCAATTCTGTACAGAGATAGCTGCTTACATCCTCCACCTCTTCTTTGGGTTCACGGTGGGCAATGATGGCCTCTGACTTCACTCTGCAGGATGAGGAAGGAAGCGGGGCAGGGTGAGGGCCCCACTGGGCACTGGCCCAGAGGATGTGTCTCACCTCTCAGCTGCACTCAGGGCTCTCCCCTCAGGTTCTAGGCCCTGAGCATTCCTGCCAGTGCCTTGGGGACGGGTGGCTCCACACCCCTGCCCACATGTGCCCTGAAGCCCAGCCAAGGAACAGGACCTCAATTCAGGTGGTCAATTGCTAACGGGAAGGCAAGGGGAGTGCTGGCTTCAGGCAGGGCCAGAGGAGACCTGGCTCCCAGTCCCACAAACCTGGCACAGGCGCCACCTGCCTAGGGCCCGCCCCTCACACCTCCCCTTTCCTGTCTGGAGCCAAAGGCACCACTTTGGGAGAATGGGGTGAGGATCAGGCTGGAAGAGAAAGGCCACAGGGATGTGCAGAGTGCTGGGGAGGACACCCCAGAGCTTCCCAGCAAGGCTCTGTGACCCAACCTCGACTGATCGAGGGCTGGGGAGCAGAGGGGAGTGCGGGGGACCCGTAGTGGCCAGAGGCCATTATCCTCCCTTCCCTCCTCCTGAACGAATGTAATAGTGTGAGAGGAGTGGGAAGGCCCCGCTCAGCCGCCAGAGAAAGGACACCCAAGACAAGACACTGTCCCTCATGTGGGATTATTCCCCCGAGGATGGTGGAGACAAGAGGGGAGGGGTGGGTGGCCAACACAGTAGTTGGGTCTGGATGGGGTCGAATATGAGAGGTAGCTCAGGGATGAGCAGGAGGCTGAGCAGTGAGCACGCAAAGTGAGCCACTTTGGGAAGGAATGACCTCAGGGGGTGTGGTTAGCTAGAGAGCAGATGCCAGGGGATTGCGGAGAGGACTGGAGGGGCCTGGGCGGGGCCTGACCCCGCTCTCCACGCCTGGCGGCCCAGCCTCCGTGGGAGCCCCGCCCCTCAAGGAGCCCCGCTCACCTCCTCAGCTCCTCCTCCAGGTCTTTGATGCGGTTCTCCAGTCTAAGTTTGGCTTGCCTCGCGGCTTCCAAGTCCCCCTTCAGCACCTCCTGCTCCCCCGAGAGCTGGTCCACCTTGGCAATGAGGTCGTTCTTCACCACGTTCAGAGCGTTTCTTTGAAAAGGCAGAAAGAGGGGAGCTCCTTATGAGCCGGTGTGTACGTTAAGTAATGGGGTTTCAAAGGGGTCTGCCCACCCTGGTGTATCTGAGCAGACACATCCTGGTCTTGAAAGTGGTGAGAGGAGGTGACCACCCCATCCTCTCCCCAGGAGGGGTGAGCTCAGTCCAGTGGGTCCAGGTCCTCCCTGGGGACTGCCCTGAGGCTGGGCCGACGCAGTTGTTACAGGAGCCCCTGGTCCTGGTGGGGGGCTGTCTCAGCAACTGTGGTGCTGAGGAAGAGCATCCTTACTTGGTTTCTAGAAGCTGGGAGTTCTCCAGCAGCAGATTCCCCACTTCCTTGCCCATTCCTGAAACAAAAGGTACGGAGTTATTACATGTGCCTGGTGAAGCCAGACCCTGATGCTCACACCTGCCTCAGAATAACAGATGTCCTGCCGGGGGGCGGCCCACCCCTGGAAGGATGGTCCCCCCGGGAGGGCTGATGTGAGGGGATAAGGAACAGAGGCCCGATCTGCAGGAAGACGCCTGCCTGGGGAGGCCGGGCGACCCTAGGAGAGGCCTCTGCCGGTCTTGAGGCAGGCTCTCCACCAAGCAACGCAGTCAGGAAAGGACCTGGTGCGTGCGAGCCCCGTGGGGGTCTCAGACTGGCCTCTGGAGGGCAATGAGCAGGTCTCCTCCGCCCGATAGATGCAGCAGCCCTGGGCTTATATTCTGGAACTCAGTGATGGGCTCTCACAGCTCTCTACCAACATGAAGTCTGGGTACCAGCAGGGCCCGGACGGTACCCTTATGGCCTCTGTGCAACCTCCTCAATCGATGCCCACCCCTGGCCCAGTATCACTGCCTTCCCCCAGCCCTGTGACTTCCAGGCCATCATGAAGCAGACCCTTTTTAGAGCTGCCCCCTCGGAGAATGGAGGTTGGAGCTGTGGTGATGGGGACAGAGAGCCCTGGCCAAGGAGATGGGATGGTCCATGGCAGGTGCAGCCCTCCACCAGGCTGGGAGCAGGCCTTCAGGAGCCAGAGGTGGGAGTGGAGGTGAGGATAGCACTCTGGGGGCTGGTGCCCAGAGGGGATGGCCAGACCCCAAAGTGGGCCCCGCAGACTGAGGTCTCTGCAGGCGTGTCACAAACCCCCCAAAGCACCGCATCTAATCCTTTAGGACTGCCTCGAAGCCCAAGGTCTGTTCCTCTTGTTCACTTCCCTCCTCCATGACCTAACACAACTGTGAGACGAGATGACCCATGCACACGGTGTGCCCAGCTTAGGGTTCTGCCGGCTGTTTCTATTCTCACCTCCTCGCCTCAAACGTGGCCTGCCTGCCCTTCAGATGGGATGCAGCAGGCACTGGGCTCAGGCCTTCCTGAACTAATGGGGGGGGGGGCTCAGAGAGGCCGGGGTCCCCTCCTCAGCCCGTCAAGGGTCTGCTCTGAGGGAGTCAGGTGCCCGCTCACCACGCCTGCTGGAGGCCCCCCAACCCCCACCCCTGAAGCCACGGACACCACTGCCCCCACGGCTGCCCCACCGGGCTCAACAAAGCAAATGGCTCATGAAGCATGAGAAGGCGTCAGGGAGGCAGAGGAAGCCAGAAGCAGGGAAACACATACTGAAACAGGGCCTCGGCCTTACCAAAAAAATCATCGCGCACTATGGGCGCCGTCCCAGTCCCACGGGAGATGGGCGACCAGGGCGGGAGGAAGGAGAGGGAGAGAGGAGGGGAGAGAAAAGAAGCGCGTTAAGCCCGTGTGATGAGCAGGCGGGGGGACTTCAGGGCTACTTCTCACTGGGTTAGGGGTGGACACAGGAGTGGGACAGGAGGGGCGGGAGACGGGATGGGGCCAGCTACTCCTTCCAGAAAGTTTACCCTGGGTGGTGAGGTGGAGGGTCAGGGCAACACAACTGACATCTTACACTAAAATCCTGGGGTGGTGGGGTGGTGGGGTGGTGGGTGAGGGCTAAGGACAGAGGTCTCTGCAAATGAGGGAGAGCTATGACCAGGCCCCGGGTGCCTTTGAACATAGTGGGGAGGTAGCACGGGGATGGGTAGGACCTCAGAGCCTCTGCTGAAAGCAGGAAAGCAGGAGCTTGGCCCATGTGCCCCATGGGGAGAGGACCCCTGACTTCCAGGATGTACCCAACAGAGGGGAGATGCCACAGCGCTGAGCCTGTACTCTGTGTCCAGTTAACTAGCCTCCACCTCTATCGGCTCTGTAGAACCTTAAGAAATGGCCTACAAGGAGAGACCGGGGTCAAGGGCACAGCAGCTCTCCCTCAATTGTCAAGGTCACCGTCAGTGGGCTGGTGGAGCAAACCAAAAGAAGCTTCCGAGCAGCAGTAGGCTGGTGAGCAAAAGCACATGTGCCTTAGTGGCCTGGACCAGGATTGGGAGGGGACAGGCTGCACAGCTGGCGGTGACTGGGCAGCAGCAGTGGGGTGTCTCAGGGTGCCACCCCCTCCACCTGGATGCCACCATGGGGAAGAGGGGCCGCAAACAGACAGCAGAGATACACACCTGAGAACTCCCCTGGGGCCGTGTCCAGCGAAGCACAGAGAGACGGGGAAGGAAGTGACAAAGGTTAATTGGTGACTGAAACCAACAAAATGAAGAAAATCTTATTAAAGAAAAAGCGACGATGATCAGCCATTTCCATGTTGAAGGGCCCAAAAGCATACGAGCAGACGACCCCAGGCCTGTGGGTGCCAAATGCATCCAAGGCAGGAACCCTGAAGGAAAGGGGAGGTCAGAACAGCAGGCTCCTCAGTCCTGGGGGCCCTGGGGCAGGCGAGGGGATCTAAAGCCTGCTCGCCCCTCTACTCCCACCACCATCAGGAGGGCCAGACCCCTGTAAAGCTAACGTGGGTGTGGGTGTGGTGTGGTGGGTGCTGGGCGTCCAGCCTCACAGG
The DNA here is from genome assembly GCF_028023285.1 of Balaenoptera ricei. Lineage (NCBI taxonomy): Eukaryota > Metazoa > Chordata > Mammalia > Artiodactyla > Balaenopteridae > Balaenoptera > Balaenoptera ricei. The sequence continues at coordinate 51,860,823 of NC_082653.1, read as the reverse complement.
CGCCCCCAGAGTGAGCGAGCCACGGACAAGGACCTGGCCTCGGTGGGGGGTGGCGGTGGGGCCCTGGCCAGCCCAGGTCTTAGGGGAAGGGCAAGACCTTAGGTCAAGGGCAACCGGAAGACAAGGGCCCTACTGTGCAGGGAGGGAATCACTGAGTCAAGATGTGAGGGGTGGGGGTGCCGCTTGTGCCAAACTGCTCTCCGCTACCCAGCTGAAGACTTGAGGAAATGATACTGTTCTATTTGGTTCATTTCACGCAGAAAGAAATGGTATAAAAAGTCGCCTGACTTAAATGGCAAACTACAGAATCTGTGGAAGGAATTAAAATGATAAAGTGGATTTATCATTTTGATAGGCAGTTCAGAAGTGGATGTGTCCCCTCTCATCTCTACTTCCCAGGCAGCTGCTGTTCACGTTTGATATTCTCCTTCTCAGACGTCTTTCTAGGCAGACATCAGTTTCTAAAAAACAAAATCGTGACCACCACTCTCCATCCTCTTGGGCAACTTCCTCCGTTGCACCTCACACGGTATCCTGGGACCCCTTCCACATGAAGGATCCACGATCACCTTGAAAGCTTCGATGTATTTCTACATGGAGACGTCCCATTGTTTCCTAGGGCACTGGCTCCTTTGACAGGCATTTCGGGCCTGCACGGTTGTGCGTGGGCACCAGGACACACGCACGGGCTCCTGTGGGTGCCTTGGCCCTATTTGAGGAGCGGTGGTGCCGCTCCCTCCAGGTCCAGCCTGGCCGCACCCTGCCATCAGCGAGGTGGACAGTACCCGCTTCATTTTTGTCAATCGTTTGAGGAAAAAGAGTTAGTTAGTCAGGTTTGTGGGTCTCTTCTGTGAATGTCCTGCTTTATCCTCTACTCATTTCCTATTTAAAAAAAATTTTTTTTAAATTAATTGATTAATTAATTAATTTTTGCCTGTGTTGGGTCTTCATTGCTGCACACGGGCTATCTCTAGTTGCGGCGAGCGGGGGCAACTCTTTGTTGTGGTGTGTGGACTTCTCATTGCGGTGGCTTCTCTTGTTGTGGAGCACGGGCTCTATGCGCAAGGGCTTCAGTAGTTGTGGCACGTGGGCTCAGTAATTGTGGCTCGCGGGCTCTAGAGCACAGGCTCAGTAGTTGTGGCGCACGGGCTCAGTTGCTCTGCGGCATGTGGGATCTTACCAGACCAGGGCTCGAACCTGTGTCCCCTGCATTGACAGGCAGATTCTTAACCACTGCACCACTAGGCAAGTTTCCTATTGTACTTCACTTCTTTTAACGTTAATGGTGGAGACCATATATACACATATATACATACACATACGTACATATATATACACATGCACACACACACACACACACACACACACACATACATATATATTCTTTGGTTTTGGCAATGAAGAGAAGCCCAGATTATGAAAATACTCTCCAATACTCTCTTCCAGTTGTTATCCTTGTATTTTTATGTTTAGATCTTTAATCCACCTTGAAATTATTTTTGTGTTCGGAGTGAGGTTGAATTAGACCTCATTTTTTTCCAAGTGGCTAGTCAACGAATCCAGTACACATATTGAATAATCCATCATCTGGGTGTCTTCAGGAACTGGTGATGGGGGACCAGGCCTCCTGTCACTGACACTTCCTCCAGCTGAGCCAGACTCTGGGGACTCAAGCAGACCCCAGCTCATCCCTCCACCGTGCTGGACAAAGGGCCGGCCCCGCACTCCAGGGCTCCATCCACAGATCACAGGAGCTCTCGGCTCTCCTCAGCTCCTGAGGGCTGCCTGCCTTGCCTGTGCCCCTCGTGATGAAGGCTCCAGAAAGGCACCCAAAGGCCCATCACTCCCAAGAATGGGGTCTCATTCCAACCAAAACTAAGTGGTGCCCGAGAGGGCCCCCGCCCGCCAAGCGTTGCAGCGCAAGTGCCTGGGCACTCAGGGTTCTCACCACCAGGTGAGAAGACGATTCTCACTTCAGCCCCTCAGAACAGACCCATCAGATGCACTGGTTAGAGCTTCTCACGTCAGGCACTCCTGTTCGAGGGAACTGACCTCAAGAGATGCATCAGACATCATTTCCCTCTCAGGAACCCTGCTGCAACAGACTCCACCTCTACCTACTGACTCAGTCAATGTGGCTCCAGGTAAAACTCACTGGTATGCAGTTTCTAGTTCTCTGCTTTTCTCTCCCATCACTCTTTATGGAGACTCTGGCGTCCGGAACGGTGCTGCCTGAACCACAGGATGTGGCCACATGCTAGAGCATCTCTGCCAGCCCCGGGGGCGCCGGGATGGGCGGGGGGCAGTCACATGGAGTGAGCACGCACACCATCAGCACTGCACCTGTGGGCGCTGCAGGGGAGGGGACAACTCTGCAGCCTGGGGCCACAGGGCAAGGCAGGAGACATGGCCGACGGGACGGACTGACTGGCAGGCCACCCAGTGCCACCAGGTAGCGAGAAGGCCAGTGAGCTCCGGTGATCTCGTAGAACCATGCGAGGCATCACAAGTATAGCAGAAGCATCAGTCACAACAGTCAAAAGTGAAATGACCCAAATGTCCATCAGTGGCTGAATGGATACATGAAATGTGGTCTATCCACATTGGAACATTATTAAGCCATAAAAAGGAATGAAACTCTGACACACTCCAACATGGATGAACCTTAAAGGAATGATGCTAAATGAAGGCAGCCAGATGGAAAAGGCCACTGACGCGAAATGTCCAGAACAGGCAAGTCTGCAGAGACAGGAAGTAGAGCAGCAGTGCCAAGGTGGTGGCGGGGAGCGACTGCTAGTGGGTATGGGTTTCGTTTGGGGGGCGGTGTAAAATGTTCTAAAGCTATGTGGTGATGACTGCACAAATCCGAACGTGCTAAAAATCACTGAGGTGTACACTGAAAGTGGGTGGATTGTATGGTGTGGAAATTCCATCTCAATAAGGCTGTTAAAAAAAGCACAGCGGTGGTCGGAGGCAGGGCTGCCACCCTGGGTGGGACCTGAGTTCAAGTTCTGGCTCTGCCACTTCACCTCGGCCTCTGTGACCTCGGTTTCTTCATCTGTGAAATGGAGACACTAGCAGTGTGAGGCATTAACGGTGGCTGTGCATATAAAACATTGGTGTCGCTCTTCTTGTAAGGCCCGTGATGAGTGTTGGAATCTTGTCACATGACGAGACTGAAGAAAGGTACGAGGTGCGGGGGCCCCGCTTCGCCCCTTAGACCTCCTCCAGAGCTCCGCACCAGGAGCGGGAACGCGAAGCTGGGCCTCCGACCCTGACATGGAAATGCAAAACATCCTATGTCTGTGTGTCTTCCTAGGGAGATGCCTTTTACCTTTTTATCAGGTTCTCAAAAGCTCAAGAAAGTGTGGTGCCCTGCTGTGTAAGCTCTCCAGTGCAGGAGCCCGCACCCCAGGCCCGGCGCGGCTCCAAGGTTCCCGGGGCAGAAAGGCACTCCCTCTAGTGACCACCTGTTACAGCCTGGATCCCAGGTGCCTCCTCCCGGCCACGCCCGGCCCTGCTGGTGTGAGCACATGCACGGGAGCAACCTACAGCCCATCCCCACGAGTCCACACCTGTCCAGGGGGTTCCCACATCTAGAAAGATCTACGCCCGCAGGTAGCTATGGCAGTGGTATTCAAACCGCAAAAATTAGAATTGATTAGGTAATTCACAGTCACACAAAGATAAGGAAGTTAAAACGTGCAGAGGAATCTTAGTGGTTCAGGGAAATGTTAACATCAGCCACGAAGAAAAGGCCAAAGGCTGCCACCCCACGTCCCAGGTGCGCATGCTGGGGCCCTGGCGCCTGGGAGGGTGTCACTCATCACGGCTTGGGGGCTCCTCTGGTTTTTACTACCTTCTTGACAATGTCTGATATTCCTTTAATATTATTATCAGCATGTATCCTTTTACCAAAAATAAAAAAATGCCTAAAAACTGAATTTATATGGTAGTATCTGAAAGAAGAGAAGGATGTCAAAATACTAAAAGTGACTGTCCCTAATGAGTAGACTTTTTCTGAATACTAACAGTTTTTGTATATTTTAAAATATATATTTTTACAATGCTTGTGAGAAAAATTCCATTAAAAATATATACTGCCAAAAGCGGGCATCTTTGTCTTGCTCCTAATCTTAGAGGGGACGCTTTCAGTCTTTCACCATTGAATATGAATGTACTTTACTGAAATGTACACCTAAAAACTGATAAGTTTTACATGATGGTTTTACCACAATTTGATATATACAATTGTGGTCCTATATCTCTTTACATTCTGGCTGAAAAAACTTCTGTTCCAGGCACAAGGCGTGCTGGTGCTAAACACCCCAGATGATGATGCTGCCTGGAGGTCTCCCCACCCTGAGTAAGACAATCAACTTATGAGAACTAATAGGATGCAGGCCCACTGCAAAGAAAGCGAGGCTGTTCCAGCTGAAAACACCAGCCGGGCCCCCTTCGTTTGCAAGTCAGGCCTGGTGGTGTGTGCAGCTGGCAGGCCGGCCGGGCGGCGCTGTCTACACGGGGACCCGCTTCAGAGACGCCCCGAGTCCCTGCTGCCGCGTCTATCAAGGGGGAGTGACAGCAGCAGAGAGGCTGGCAACAGAAAGCCTCAGATGCCAGACAGCTCCGCCTCCTCGGGCAGCAGATGATAAAACATGGATCAAACGTCAGAAGGCAGCCTTCCCGGATTCTCTTAGTGGAATCGCTACCACCCTGCTTGCCACATATCCAGTGGAGGCAGCTGCTACCCCTCCCCAAGGAGAAACAAGAGGACCCTTCCTTGGGGTGTGGGGAGGTGACAGACCAGAACCACGGCCCTGACGCCCACCTTGCTGGCTGCTGAGCAGGAGGGAGGGCTTCGGGGACAAGGCCGCTTCTCCAGGCTGGGGCTCCGGACACACATCTGGGCCAGGGGAGCTTGAACCCCGCTGAGAGACAGCGTGACTTTCCTCCACTGCCCTGAGGGCCACAGCCCGGCCTCAGAGCCATGCAGGCTGCCCTCAGGTACAGGCAGACGCTGGCACACGGGGCCTGGCTCGGGCAGGGAGGGAGGACCAGGAGCAAGTCTGCATCAGGCAGGCTGTCTCTGCACCCGTCTCAGACATAGCCTCGCAGGGCTCTCGGAGGGCACTGATGCTGTCTGGGCACGCTCCTCGTGGATTGGAGGAGCTGGCAACCACCACCCTCCCGAAACGTTCCTAGAAAGTGGGTTGCCCAGGGGAGGGGCTTGGAGCAGGGCTGGGCTGAGAGCTACTGGGAATGGGTTTCTTCTTGGGCTGACAAGACGGTCTATAGACAGTTGCTCGAATCCGTGAGCACCCCAAACCCCACCGAGCGGCACACTTTAAGCGGCGAGTTTACAGTAAGTGAATACATCTCAATATTCAGTTTGTAAAAAGAACTTCCTGGCTCACAGAGACTTTGCTTTCATCACAAACCCAACCATAGCAGGGTCCCGGGGACGGTTGTTTTTACCTAGCAGGTCGGCCCCTTCGTCCACATCCCCGATGACCTCGGACCCCGCAGTCGACAGCTCGTGGTACAGGGAGTCAGTGTTGATGCCAAAAGCCTTGTTCACGATCCCCTGGGTTGGGCTGTGGGGACACGCAGCCGAGGAAGGTGGAGTGAGTGGGCAGCACCTATGGACCACACACGGGGACACCCCCGAGGGGCCACTCGATGCCAACACCGCTGGCGCAAGTGCAGGCGTGGCGGGTGGCGGGTCAGTGCCCTGGGCAGTTCTCCCACCTCAAGGGGCTGCGAGGCACCTCTACCAGGGGCACCAACTCCCAGGGTGAGTGCTGAGCCATTCGGGACTGGCTCTGGGCCCAGTGAGCACCTGCTGCCCGTGCGGTCCAGGCGGGGCTCCCGGCCCATGTCCAGCTCTGGGGTGGAGTCGATAATGTCCTGAACATCAGACCACTCGTCACTGCTGCCCATGCCTGGGGGGACACAGTGGAGCCCAGGGTCGGGGGGTGACCAGCAGTTCCCTGCACCACTCGTGGTTGCCCTGGGGCCCCTTGTCCGGAGACCCCACGCTAGGCCACCACAGGCAGGGATGGTCGTGGTGCGGGTTCTTCCCGAGGTGGTGGCTGGATGGGGCCTGTCCCCTAGAACTGTGATCCCATCTGAACAGGCCATTTTTTCCCTCCCTTTTCTCTGATTAGACTGTGTATGCTGGATGACAGTGGTCTACTGTCAGAGGCTGAGTTGTGTCCCCCAAATTCACAGGCTGAAGCCCTGGACCCCAGTTCCTCAGAATGTGACTGTATTGGAGATGGGTTTTTAAAGAGGTGATGAAGGTAAAATGAGGCCAAAGGGTGGGCCCTGGTCTCATCTGACTGTGTCCTTATAAAAAGCAGGGGTGGGTCAGGACACACATACAGAGGCACGACCACTTGAGGACGGGGCAGCCAAGCAGAGGCCTCAGGAGCGACCAGCCCTGCGAACTGGGAGGAGACACGCATGGTGCTGGTGAGGATGGGGCGCCGGGCAGGCAGGGCGGCCAGTACCTATGCTGACGTTGCGCATCTCCTGTGTGACCTGCACCTCCATGTTGCGGCTGTTGCGCTTCTCCCGCGCTCTCTTGTTGTTCTTGGAGCTGCCGCTGTAGTCGCCCAGAGGTTGCAGGCCCTCGCTGAGGGGCGTGACCGCGGCCGAGGGCACAGAGGACGTGGGCGTGTTGGACTTGGTGCCCGTGGTGCTGGGCGTAGCCGCTGCTGAGGACTGGCCTGACTCGGACATCTCATCCTGCGGACACTGGGGCCAAACACAGGAAGAGGGAAGCTCGTGGCGCGGGTCAGGTCCCCCGGGGAGGCCACAAGGGGTGGACCACACAGGGCCGGCGGGGCCTCGGCCACCACCACGAGGCCCCCTCGCTTGGGGTCTTTGCCACTCGGCCGCAGTAAAACAGCACTCCGTGCCAGAATGGAAGGGACAGGAGGCCACTTCTCTCCCACTGGGCTGATTCCTCCCAGTCTCTTCACTTGACTCATCCAGCCTCTGGCTTTCCAGAGGCGGCTACACCTTATTTAAATGGCTTGGACCGGGCTTTCGGCTTGCACGCTTTCCAGTATGGGGCTAGACACGAAGCTATGTGGATGTGGCCGGTAACCCCTTGCAGCCGGTGGGTGGGCAGAGCTAAGCCCCAGCCCAGGTCAGGGCAGAGGCTCCCCGGCTGGGAAGGAGGCCGGGGAGGCCGGCGTGCCTTCTGATCAAGTTACTGCTCCACTGCGAGGCCCTCGAGGGCTGGTCCCTCTCGTTCCTGCCTCCTGCCTCCCGTCCTGGCCACAGTCAGGAGCTGTGATGGGTGGGCACCTCCCCAGTTCTGCCAGTGGTGGCCTCCCCAACAAAGAGACAGCAGGGGACGGGTCTCGCTTAACCTCCACGGCCCAACTGAACCAAAGTTTGCCTTCAACACCTACGTAAATGCAAACAAATTGAAACTCGACTTCCACAGAATGGGACGTCCCCCAAATGTTCCGAGAGTGAAAAAAGACCAGATTAGTAAAAACTGCAATCAACTGTTGACCTTAAGAATCTCCCTGGAGAGAGAACACATTGTTTGAATAAATGTGGACAGGAAACAAACATTCCTCTCCTACCGTCTTTCCTGGTGAAACCATCGGGGAACCTCAATAAAAATAGCCTCTGCTCTTCTATGAACTAACATCGGTAACCCCAGACTCACCCCCGACTCACCCCTGAGCAGGTGCTGCGGGGCCCCCGCAGCCTCTTGCCTGGTGCCGAGAAGGGGCACGGCCTCAGGAGGGGCTGAGACCCATGGGGGCGAGGGGGGGGCAGCACTGAGAGGCCACTCTGGGTACATGTTCCCATCGGTGCCAGATCACATGGTTTCCTCAGAGGACACACTTTCAGGAGAACTTTCTTACAAGAGGAGCTGATGACGGGGTGTCGGCCTTCTCTGTGAAGTTGGATGGATGCTGGGACCAACCCACTCCCACCTTTAACTAGGAAGGGCTGACCGTGCTCCCGTGGCTACCTCCAGGTGACTAGGAGTCAGAGTGGTTTGGGAGCCTTGTGGGATCTGCCTTTTCCCGAGCAGCCTGGTCCCTGCCAGGCGCCGCCTCTCCCTGGGCTGAGACTCCTCTACCCGGAACCTCACATCCTTGTTCTCCTCTCGACAGGGCTCCCATCCCGGCAGCTGTGTCCCAGGGGGACACTTGGTGATGTCTGGAGACCCTTGTGGTGGCCAGAGCTGGGGGTGGGTGGAGGCAGGGTGCCCACAACACCCCACAGGGCACAGGATGGCCCCCATAGCTAACAACACTCAGCCGGGTTGCTGATGAGCTATGGTGAGAAGCACATCTTGCAAACATTTTTGGTTTGGGTTTGGGTTCTGCAGCTCAGGGCCAATTTGTAAAGAAAAAACCCTTCCTCTTCACAGCACCGTGCATACTGCACGCCTCTGTGGTGGGGCCCCGAGTGCTCTCCCACAGGGAGGGTTACGAGGAGGGTGGTACCTGAGGAGGGCTGTGCTCCAGGCTGATGCACAGGGACTTCCACAAAGACGGCCGGACACATGAGCCCCTGCCTCACGGAAGCACACACTGTCAGACCACCTGACTCAATGGCCACGCTCCCCACCTGTCCGTGATTTGAACACTTTGTTTCCGTGGGCCTCCTGAACCTGGTAGTCACCGTGGGGAATTCTGCGGCATAACCAGGCCTCTCCCTACTCCCCTAGCTGTCTGTCGCCTGCAGGCCACCACTTACCCACGGGACACTCCCCTTGGCCACCACTTACCTAAAGAAACCTGCCAACCTCTAACACCAACGTGCAGCAGTGACCTCCAAATGCAAAGAACCCACATCCCAGCGGCCATGCCTCCCATGAGGAGCCACAATTGTTTGGTTAAAACACTGAAAATACAGTACATAAAAACAAAAAACAAAACAAAAACAACAAAACAAATTAAAAAATTAGAAAAACTTGAAAACCTAGAGCATAAAATAAAAAGAACTTAAAAGTAATTATTAAAAAAAAAATCAAACAAAACACACCTATGAACTAAAACATAAAGGACTATAATTTATTAAGCGAGAACGATTTCAGACGACGCAGGAGAAAGAGAGACGCATGAGAACACAGGCTGGCCCAAGGGGCCGTCTGGAGACCCCAGCCTCCCAGCTTTCTGAGGCTCAACGCCCCCGCAGGAGCTTGGGGGTACACGCCAGCTGTGGGCCCCGTCCCTTCTGCCCGGACCCCACTTGCTGGAAGGACAGCCAGTGGCTGGTGGGCACGAGGCGTGCTCACTCCGCGGAACAGACGCAGAGCGAGTGGGGTCGCTTTCCGACACAGCTGGCAGCTTGTGACGACCTCCTGCAGCCCAGCTGGACACTGCGAGGCAGGAGGACAGCCAGCAATGAGTCGCGGCGGGAAGGAAGCTATGGGGAAACCTGGGCCCACATCCACTGCTCGACCCGGCCCAGAGGGTATCCTCTGATGGCCTCAGTGGGGAATCACCAGACCCAGGGCGAGGGTCTGGTCTCTTCAACAAGCAATGGGGCCTGCGTTCCGTCCTGCCACAGCCTGCCTTCACCAGATGGCTGAGCTCACAGACCAAGACAGGCAGCAAGTGCCCAGGGGCCCTGCACGAGTGCCTGCCCTTGGCCTTCCCAGGGCCCCAGTGCTGGGGATGGAGGGTGGGTGCTCTCACTGCTGAGCTGAGCACACCTGGGATGTCCTCCTTCTCAAACTCAGGCCCCTAGGTCGTTAGCACGGGTAGGCCGGTAAGAATAGCCCAAAGAAGAGAAGCTGACCCCTGGCCTTTGACTTTCTCCTCGTTGGAGTGCAAACCTCAGATACTAGAAGGACAACACGTGTGGGGTGAAGCCCAGTCTGGCTGCGAGGCTCTGGGTTGTGTTGGGGGATGGTCACTACGCTCAGCCCTGCCCGATGGGCACACCCTGGCTGTAGGCAGGTCCCCGAGCAGCCGAGAGCCCCGGCTGTGGCCACACCCTCCTGAATGAATGTGGGGCGACGGGGAGCCCTCACTCCACAGCACGGCTACAAAACCTGGTAGCTGGAGCTGAGCTGCAGCTGGCCGAGGTCACTCAGGTGCCAGTGGTCCCCCGCAGGCATGAGCTTGCCCCCCATCTGTGCACGTACCACGCCGTCGGTCAGGGGGAAGACGCTCAGGGAGGTGGGGCGCTCCTTCCTGTTGAAATATGGGGAGAGAAAGAGAGGGGGGGATTAGACAGTGGCTCCTGAAACAGGGGTGCAAACTCTTTCTGGACATGCAGATGCTTATTCTGCAGCTGGAGCTGCTCTAAAAGACGCCCCTGACCACGGGCTGTAGGGAAGGGCGTGACCTTCTGGGTGGCCAGGCGCACAGGACCTCTGACCGCTCTGACCTGCAGCCGCGCTAATCAGCGTGTTCACCCGCTCAGGGCATCGCCACTCCGCTGTGATCCCATAGAACATTTCCCCTCCGTTACACTGTCATTTATCAGTTTTATTTATTTCCATTGTAAACAGACACCTGCACAGCAGTGCCTGTGACAGGCCCTTTGGCATCACAGGCAGCATTGCCTGGTTCCTCCTTGGCCCTACTTCTGCCTCCTGGAGCCAGCCAGGAGGAGTCAACCCTTTCTCCCCTGTTCTTTGTTCCTCGCCCTCCCCCAACACCCCATCACTGTTTTCAGGAGACCTGGGTACGGAGTTTCTCATGGGGTGCTTTTCTCTTGCTCCGAGCATTTTCCCCCGTCACGGAGCACTGACACCACAGAGGCGCCTTATAAAGCTATGCTAGCAAACTGAGACTGTCCAGTGGGCTGGACTGATGCTCAAAGCCGCCTGCTGTGGGCTCAGTCTCTGGGATACGCTCCGCGGGCTGCTAGCGGCAAGGGCACGGAGCCCAGGCCCGGGGCAGACACATGGCGCCCCAGAGCCTGTCGGTGGCTGCATGGAGTCCATGCTGCTCAGAGCTGTTCAGGCCAAGCACCCAAATCCCTGACACACAGGGGCTGAGGTGGGAGGGGTGGCAAGGCTTCCTCAGGGGTTCCACGGAGCCGGGTCCAGAGGCTGGGCTGTCCTGGAGGGAGGACGGTGGCTTCCTCACGGTGCCTGGAGGGTGCAGGTGATGGACAAGGGAGCGGAGCGGCCGCCATGACCAGAACTTCCTATGGCTGGCGGGCGGCTGCCTGAGGCACGACTCTGGGAAGGATGTCTCCCTGGGGGGGCCCCAACGGCTCCAGGGCGGTGGGGCTGGGGCGGAACAGGAGGAGAACTCGGAATCTGGAAGCCCCTCCGAGTTGCTCGAGCTGCTGGTCTGTCCTGTTCAGGAAGACACTGCCTCCTGCAGAGCAGGGTCCCCGGACCTGTTGGGACCTGGCTGTGCCTCTGGGGACTAAGCTGCGGGAGGGACAGGGCCAGAGGAGGCCTGCAGGGCCGGACAGGGGCCTCGGCCGCTCAGGAAGGCGGTTTCCTGCTGACGACCTCAAGTGCCTCACGCAGCCCTTGTCCACCATGACAGACGACACTTTCTCGGTTAAGAGCTCAGACGTCAAGTTAGAAAGCTCTGGGTCTGCAGATCCATCCCAAGCTCAGCAGCCCGTGGCTCAGTCCTCGCCAGGCTGTTCTCTGACCACAGCCCCCAGGCCCTTGGCGTCTGGGAAGGCAGCCACCGCTCTGTGGGGTGCTCCCTCAGGGCTCCCAGCCCCTCCTCCACCACTGTTCCTCCGCTGGGCTCCCAGTGCCCATATGGGGGTGCCTCTCCTGGGGCCCAGCTCTGACCTCGGTGGGGGACGCACATAAGGGGTTCCTCGGCCCAGGCTGTCACCAGATACCACGGGGTAACGTGACGGCAGGGCAGGGTGGGGCCACCTGCCCCCAGGATGGGAGCCCGTATCCATCACCCGCCTCCACGACTCTGTGCGCTCACAGACAGCCAGGCCGCACTCCCCGATGGAAATCCTCATGAGGATCGAGTCCCGTGTCCTCTCCGCTGCTCCCCGCAACCGCAAGCCTCAAGAGCATTCGCTGGGTGCTGCTGACTGCCGGCCAGAGTCCATCCAAGGCTCGCCCACCGTGTCCTCTTGTTATAGCCCCGCAGCTCCCCCGGGAGACGCCAATGCTCATCCACTTCAGAGGCTACAGCCCGAGGGGGTCACACTGCTCACAGAGGTCACGCCACTGGCTCTGGGTCCTAAGTGACTGAGCTGGGCTGCCTAACACCAGGCGCAGGGTCTCCACCCCTGCCCGCCACCTCCTGGGGGTGCAGACATGCGGCCCGACCTGCAGGCCGGGTGGACGTTTGCTAGTGGGGCCTGCACTGCTACCTGCTTCAGGGCTGCCTCGGGGCCTGGGACCCGCCTGCCCCTCCTCGGCAGCAGGCCCTGTAAACACCAAGTCCGGAGCCACCAATCTGTACGATTCCAGCAGCCGTCCGAGCTCCCCCAACCCGAGGCCTAGGGACAGCTGCAGCCTTTACCTTCTCCTCCACGACTGGCGAGGACTGCAGAGCAGTGACAGACAAGGGCCAGCACACGGCAGGGACAGCACAGAGGGCAAGACAAGAAGGCAACATTAGAGAGCGAAGGTCGGGGGCTCTGGGGGCACGTGTGCGCACATGGAGAGGGAGGGCCCCCATGGGGACAGACAGATGTGGAACACGCAGATGCCTACGCAGGATGGACACAGGGCACACAGACACACACCCCCTTGGCTTGGACGGCAAGTTGCGCCCACTCAGCCCCGGGCAGTGGGCGAGCGTCCTTCCCGCGACGCTCCTGGCACACGCAGACACTCGCGTGTGCAGTGACAGGGCACACGATCGCATACGCCATGTTCACGGGCCCACGCATGCTCACCGCCAGTTTTATTTTGTTTTGTTTTAATTTATTTATTTTTGGCTGTGTTGGGTCTTCGTTGCTGTGAGCGGGCTTTCTCTAGCTGCGGTGAGCGGGTGCTACTCTTTGCTGCGGTGCACGGGCCTCTCATTGTGGTGGCTTCTCTTGTTGTGGAGCATGGGCTCTAGGCATGTAGGCTTCAGTAGTTGTGGCATGCAGGCTCAGAAGTTGTAAATCACGGGCTCCAGAGCGCAGGCTCAGTAGTTGTGGCGCACAGGCTTAGTTGCTCCACAGCATGTGGGATCTTCCCGGACCAGGGCTCGAAACCGTGTCCCCTGCATTGGCAGGCGGATTCTTAACCACTGCGCCACCATGGAAGCCCTCACCATCGGTTTTATTCTAAAGACACACAGATTCACAAAACCAAGCCAGGACTGAAGGAAAACTGTGCCTGTCTGGGCTCAGCAGTGGCCAGCAGCTCCCCGGCACTAAGGACGAGCCTCCTCGGGGAGCCAGAGAGTCTAAACTAAGGAGATGGGCAGACACACATCTGTCCCCAAAGGATCCAGAGTTGTGGCTGGAGGGGTACACCCCAGAGAAGAGCAGGCCAGGAGGGCAGCACAGGGCCTTCCCCTTCATCTGCTGCAGCAGCACAGGCCACACTGGGATGTCTGCACTCTCTGAGCCCTAAAGAGGCCAACGCCCAGTGCAGTGGGAGAAAGCCTGTGCTTTCTCTCCTTCCACCAGCGTGCCCTCTGGACGTGGGAGGTGTAGCTGCCATCTACATCCATTCGTCTGGAAGTGGGCCCGGGGCAGTCAGACATGCATGGTGGGCCCTGGGAACATCTCCATCACAGCCCAGTGTCCAGGCTAGTGGGGCAGGGGCGGCTGCAGGGCCAGCAGGAGCCCAGAGTCTCATACGCTGTGGCAGCAAGCATGGGGCAAGCGATTCCGTGCGCCACAGTGAGGTTAAATGTCGCCAGCCAGCTGGCAGAGCGATGGAGGCAGCCCAAACGCAGCCCTGCCTCTCTGCTTCCCAAACAAGCGCTGCTCTGGCCACCGCCCCGCAACACACACATACACACACAGGAAGGCACCTCTTCACTGCCAAGGCACAGGAGGGTCGCAGCTGACAGCCCCAGGCTCCTCCTCCCTGCAGGCAGGCATCTCTACCCCCATGGAGCTCAGGAAGGGGTCTTAGCAGAGAGTGCCCAGGGCCTGGAGAGGATGGACACACAGCCAAGTGCACCCTGGCCTCGGGGACACCCTGAGGAGGATCAGATGGGGACACAAGGCTGGGCAGGAATCTGGGCCAGAGCCCAAACTCTAGGTAATGCCCGAACAGCCAGCCTCTGCAGCCCCAAAACAACACGAGGAGCTCCCAATTCCAGGTTGGCATTTGGTGCAGTTCCTTGGAAATTCCCTCAGTGACTTCTGAGGGCCAGGAGTGAGGCTTTCACAGTGTGTCAGGAAACGGTGGCTTGGAGATGGGTATTTCCTACCTTCAGATAAAACTGGCCCAGAAACAGTATCTGCAGAGGGTTTTGTAGTTTAACACACTCTTTGATACACATTCCCTCACTTAATTCTCAGAGAGCCGGAAGGGTCAGCTAATGACCCCCTGATACCCTTTCCTGGGGCGCACACATTTACAGAAAGAAAGCATCCACAACGGCTGTATCCCCTACTCCCCACGAGAAGCGGCGAGACTGTCTAAAAACATGCCAGTGGTCCCCTGGATGACCGCCCTTCCTAGGCCCGGCTAGGCCTCCGCTGACATATTACACTTTCCGTTTTCAAATCGGAAGACTCAACAGCTTCGCCCACCATGGCCCAGTGAGTAGCTGACGATGCCCAGCATGGAAGGGCCTGAATCTCCTTGTTTGCAGACATCACCCACCAAGGAGACAAGTGCAGAGAAAACAGAGCCTTTTAGTGACCAGAACTGGGGCTTCCGGTGTTCGCTGCAGGAACAAGAGGCCACAGCTGCAGAGGCACGAACAGCAAGCTCTATCCGTTGGGCCTGGGGTTCCAGCCTCAGGCGCCTCCTCCCTCCTCCAGCCTGATGGAACCATGGCCTCCCATGGCAACACCCTGGAGAAGATCTCTGACAATCTGCTCCTGGGGTACCGAGGTGCAGTTTTATCCTGACTGAAGATGGAGCAGGAACCTGGCCTCTGCAGGCTTCTCTCTGCTCCCCGAATAAAACCAGCATGGCAGGGCGTGGCTGCGTCTGCTGGTCACCGAGGTGTGCGGGCCTCCCCCACCACCTAGAGTCGACTCTCGCAATTCGAGCTGTTGTATTCTACAAAGTCACTGCAAACACTGCGTTTGCTTGTAGAAGAAACACGTACATAGGTAGGTACGCATCTCACACAGATTAGAATCTTCATTCCTCACTCATCCTGGTACACTGTTTCCTTTATTTTACAAAACAGAAAACGAGGTGCCAGAAGTATTTAACATATCTTAGAGGACAGGGGCCAGAGCTGGGCTCCATCCAGTCCCCACTGACTGGCCCCTGGACCCCAGCGTCTTGCAGGACACTGCGCCACCCACCGTCCCCATCCCTGGGCATCTCTGCAGGAGGTGGAGCGTCGCCTGGCACCACCTCAGCTGGCACCCTGTGCACTGGGTGACTCAAATTTTTCACCACTCTGAGCACATCTGCAGATGACTGCGAAAGTGCCGTGAGTGGTGATTTTGAGGCTACAAATAAATTTTACAGAGTAGGCGAATTCAGAAACACGGAATTTGCAGGTATTAGGATGGACTACGTGGTTTTCCCTGGGTCTCCGTGACGGCCTGCGGGCCCGCAGCAGATCCACCCCAGCCCCTCACCTGCTTGGTGCCGTCCTCAGCACACACCCCGGCTCAAGCCGCACACTCCAACCAGACACCCCTCTCCCTGAGTCGGGGGGGGCCACGGCTCTTCTTGGGGGAGGGCACCAAGCTCTGGCGCCCGGCTTCCCGCCCTACCTCCTCCCCGGCAGGGTGCTCTCGGTCTGGCTGTTCCCCCCGACCTGCTGCATCTTGGACCTCTCGATGTGCTCCACGTAGGTCTGGATCATCTGTGAAGAGGACACATCCGAGTGAGCGCTCCCTGCCCACGAGGTCCACCCGCCCGCCCCCTCCAGCCTGTGCCGCTTTCACCCCCACTGGGCTCGGACAGAGATGAAGGCAGAGTTCAGGGAAGGGAGTCTGGCCACATGAGGCCCAGGGCTTTCAGGTTCAGCAGGTGAACCCCAGGGAATGAAAAGGCGGCCAAGGTCGGCAGCCAACCCCACGTGGGGCTTTACCACTTCCTCATGGCCCTGGCCCCGTGGCAGGGACACCCACCTCCGTGTGCCGCTGGTGCAGGGCATTGTACTCCTTCTTCATCTCCGACTCCCGCTCCTCCAGCCGGGAAACTAGAAAACACAACCAATGTTTGTCAACTGCACAACCCGCTTCTCCAGGGCACGTACTTCTCTGGGCTTGACTGCTGGGGGGCAGAGACAAACCCATGCCTGGGCCCTGAGCTCAGAGGTGGCCTCATCAGCACAGAATGCCCTGGGGACCCTAGCAGGCGGTTCTGATGGGCCCGGGTCTGGGTGCATCACCGTGTGTGCGGTTATCTGAGGCTATTCAATCCTTCTAGAGAGAGGAAGAGCTGGGTGAAACTCACACAAGCCTTACTCTCTATGTCTTAAGTCAGCTGGTAGCTTCGGAGGTGCAGGCAAAACTCACAGGATGTGTCACGTTGTGTCACACGTAGACAAGGAACGAGCAGGTGGCTTGTGGACAGAGGCAGAATTTGGAAGTAAGCAGCCTCTGAGACACACTAAAGAGAAGAATATCTGAACACAGGATGAAACACACAGGTGTCCCTCACACGGACCAGGGGCTGGAAAGACCAAGTCACGATCGTGCCACCTCTGGGCTGGCAGCTGTGTCACCTCTGTGACACCCAGGATGGTCCCCACGTGTGCGCTGACCAAGAGGCACAGGGAAACACCTGAGTGCCACAGGCTAACTGGACAGCCAAGCCACAGAGCCAGCATGCCGCGGGCCTCAGACACCTTGCGTCTGTGGCCCTTTGTTCCAACCTCAGTTCTGTTGAACTCTGCACAGAGCGAGACAGGACGCGCGGCAGCCTTGTTCTCCCCTCTCCTTGGTCCTTGCCCCTGATGCTGACCAAATGGAAAACTTCAGACTGTACCTTGGAATTTATATGTTTTCCTTCTAAGAAAAGATGAAAAGGTTTCACATGAAAATTATTCTAAGCAAAGGGAATATTAAGGATTCTGTGTAGTCATAGAAAGGGTGGATCTATGCAAAACTAAAATGGGCCTTTCGGTTCGCCTCTGCTCCACAAAAACTAGCGTGTTTGTGTGTGTGTGTGTTGCCACTAGCTGTGCTCACCTACAACACCCGGGGGGGTATTGGCTTTAGCAAAATGGGCTTCCAGTCTTGGTTTGGGATACGGATAGACCCAACCATCAAACCATTTTTTTAAAATTTATTTTATCTAATTTATTTTATTTTTGGCTGCGTTGGGTCTTTGTTGCTGCAAGTAGGCTTTCTCTAGTTGCAGCGAGTGGGGGCTACTCTTCGTTGTGGTGCGCATGCTTCTCATTGTGGTGGCTTCTCTTGTTGGGAGCATGGGCTCTAGGTGCGCGGGCTTCAGTAGTTGTGGCACGCAGGCTCAGTAATTGTGGCTCGTGGGCTCTAGAGCACAGGCTCAGTAGTTGTGGTGCACGGGCTTAGTTGCTCCGCGGCATGTGGGATCTCCCCAGACCAGGGCTCGAACCCGTGTCACCTGAATTGGCAGGCGGATTCGTAACCACTGCACCACCAGGGAAGTCCTTCTTTCTTTCTTTCTTTTTTTTTTTGATATGATCTTAACTTTTTCAGAGGAACGAAGGCACCTGTTATCCAAGGTAATGAGGTAAAGCAGCAAACTAGGTCTCAACCATCAAAACCACTAATCACAGAAAACTGAAATTACAGGGTCGTTATAACTTTGAGAGTATAGTTTAAACAAAGACTTCTAAAGGTAAAATAATAGTTCTTATTAAAAAAAAAAACACAAAACCCTTTCCTCGCCTCTCCTTGTAAGGGACAGGGTGTTCCCGTAGGCACCCCGGTTGGCCATGAGTGCCCCCTAGGAACTGTCATTACAGGGGCACCATTGTTGGGCCCAACTTTCAGGTCACAAAAGAGCACCCACTCCTCAAACAGCACACAGGCAGGAGCCCCAGACGGCAGCCAGGAGCTCTGTCCTAAAGGGCCACACAAAGTTCACAGATTTGTGAATTTTGGGTCAGACTGCAACATTAAGCAAAAGTGCTCCGTCATCAGAGGGGCCTTATTTATAAATTTTATTTATTTCCACAAAGGATTTGAGGCCATTTACAGAAATACAGAGCGGTGTAAAGACAGAAAACAAATTATTGAGGGAATCACAATGAAAATAAGATAAGGCTCTCACTGGGTTTTCTCACTCTCTTTTTATCAAAGTCTCTCAACATCCCTCCCAGCTGGGTGGGTCTGAGAACAACAAATGCATTCAAAATGCAATTTTATCTCTCCGGGCTAGAGACTTACTCTGATCTGCATAGTTTTTGGCCTTCAGTTCCAGCTGGCGGGTCTGAAAGTCGTAGTGTTCCACCTGGGTTTGTAGCTCTTTCTTCTCTTGTTCCAAGGCATCTTCAAACTCAATAAATTTCTATACATGCAAGGAAGAAAAACAGCAGGCGTCATGAATGTGGGATGGCCAGATGACAGCAGCCCCTCAGAAGGGCCCGCGCTCAGGCCCAGAATGTGGTTTCTGAACCCCAGAGCCGGCTTCCCTTCCCGTCCACCACCCGCCACAGCCCTGCGGAGAGCTTCCCAACAGTGGATACCACAGCCTTCTAACCAGCTATCCGGCAGTCACCTGGGGCCCTGAAGTCGGAAAAGCCCACACACGCTGTCTTTAATCTTGAAATTCTTAATAGTTTTTGAACAAGGGGCCCCCATTTCCAGTTTTGCACTGAGCCCCACAAATTATGTAGCTGGTCCTTAGGCAATGGAGTAATATTATTCCTCTCAACACTGAACATCTAAAAGAGGCCAGGTGTGGACTTCCCTGGTGGCGCAGTGGTTAAGAATCTGCCTGCCAATGCAGGGGGACATGGGTTTGATCCCTGGTCTGGGAAGATCCCACATGCCGCAGAGCAACTAAGCCCGTGCACTACAACTACTGAGCCTGCGCTCTAGAGCCCGCGAGCCACAACCACTGAGCCTGCGTGCCACAAGTACTGAAGCCCGCGTGCCTAGAGCCCGTGCTCCACAACAAGAGAAGCCACCGCAATGAGAAGCCCGCACACTGCAACGAAGAGTAGCCCTCGCTCGCTGCAACTAGAGAAAGCCCGCGCGCAACAACAAAGACCCCAACGCAGCCAAAAATAAATTTAAAAAAAAAAAAAGAAAGAAAAAAGTCTCTAATTTTCAAAAATAAAAATAAATAAAGAGGCCAGGTGTACTTTCCTCTTAACCTGTATCTCAGTCACTGCTCAGTTCAGGAAGCCATCCTTCGTGGAATAACCGGCAATGCATAGTACTGCTCTGATTCTTTTAAAAACAAGATGGGGGGTTGTTGGCCTAGATTTGGAATCTGCACTTTACATGGCAAGTTTCTGAGCAAAATTACTATCGAATCAAGTGAAAAGAAAGCACTTTGTAAAACAAAAGAAAATCCTAAATGTTCTTAGGAGGAGACCTAGGTTAACACTGACAGCCCAGGGTAAAGACAGGGTCTGGTCCAAGGGGATAGGCACTGGGCAGCAAACCCCCCCACCTCCCTCCGCTAGGTGATGGCCTGAAGGCCACAGCCCTGCAACAGCCCTGATGGGAACTGTTAACACCTTGATTTTACAGCGTACGAAACGGAAATATTAGTAAGAAATTTCATTTGTAGGAAGCATAAATGTCAGCTGGGTTCTTAAGACACAAAGAGTGTCTCAGAAGATGGGAATATAAAATGGGCTGTTGATTCCAGGTTTCGGGTGTCTGGGACAGTCAATGAGTTCGTGGTGGCCATAGCTGTATTTCCCGTAAAAACTGCACCCAGTCCCCCACCCCGACTCTGGGCCCCAGAGACGCTTCTTCCTACAGCAGCTTCTCAGAGGTCTTTGTGCTGAAAAGCACTGGGGCTCCTGCCCAAAGGATGACTCACCCAGTGCAGTGACAGAGGGCAAAAACACCCGGGACGGGGGCGGGCGGGGGTGCGTCAGAAAGAAAATCTGTATTGATGACATCACTTACAACTTAAGTAAAATGAAGAACACCCGCCCCATTGCCAGGAAAATGCACACAAATGGTGTAGCGGCACAAAAATTTAAAGTAAGCGGTTTTGAATGACTGTGGCCATGACCAGCATATGAAGAATAAACAAATGCTATTAATTGGTTGGTAAAGAAATTATTTAACTTGGGTAATTTTAATTCCTATTACTTAAAAAAAATTAAAAGAATGATATAAACATATTCTTTTGTAGAAAAATCAGATGAGAGTGTTAAGTGAAAATAATACTTTTAAAAATCCATAATTCTGCCATGCTATCAATGGTTAAGAAACAACAACAACAACAAAACCATAATTCTACCAACCAGAGAGGCTCAGTTAAAACTGGGTGACATTCTTCCAGACATGTGTGTGAGTGTGTGGAGCAGATGTGCCATCATTTTGTACACGGTATCTTGACCTGACTTATTCACTCATTTACACTGGAAATGTCTCTCCACACTAAGAACTGTGCTCTGCCACTCCTACTTTTAACAGGTGTGTGTTCCCCTGTTGGTGTATGTCTGCAGAGCATAGTTTACTCAACTGATCGCCTCCTGTTGGACTTTCAGGCTGCTTTAAAACGTCCGTTATTATTGTTACTACTTGTGTATCTGCCCCGTGGCATCCTGCTCCCCAAGGCCAGATGGGAACCCCAACCCCCCAGGTCGGGTGGTGCCCTTCCCAGAGCCCCCATGGCCTCCGCGCTGCCAACCCGACAGGTGGGAAAACGGCAGAGCATAATTGTCTTAATTTTCAGCTCCTGGATTACTAGTGAGACTGAATAAATCCATTAGTCATATACACTACTTCTAACAGCTCATTACGTCCTTTGTCCAATTTTCTACTACAGGTTCTTATTTTTCTTAACAATTTGTAAGGACTTATTAGAACCATTCAAGAATTTGTCTTCTACACTGCAAGTACTTTTCCCAGGATGTAGTCTGTGTGTGTACAGTACAGAAGTTTACTTACTTCTACACCATTTACTTAATAATTTACCCTTTCTTCATTGCTCTGAATGCTACCTTTATGATATGCTAACTTCTAAGACATATTTCAGTCTGTTTCTGAGCCAGTAACCAAAGGTTTTTTTAAACTTGTAGCGTAATAGCATCTTTTAATAGCTGATATACACTTACCCTCTTAACTCTTCCTTTTCAATATTTTCTTGGTTACTCCCACTTGTGAATTGTTCTAGATTAAGTTGAGAATCATCCTGAATCACTTATATATTATTTTTTGAATCAACGTTTTGCCTGTCAGAAAGCATCAGTTCTCTGGTCCTCAGGAAGGGGTCCCTGTTTTTCATGACAAAATGCTCAGGGCTGGACTTGGGCTGAATGGAAAGCTCATCTTGAGCCAGTGAAGAGCTGAATGATGGGGCGACTGGGGCTGGAGGATGGAAAATGCTCCCTTTCTGTAAACTGAGCCCTGTCCTACCTCCAAGCTGGAGCACCAAAGTTTTACACAAAGAAAAGCGTTCTGTGGTGCTAACATCATTTCTCTAGAATTCCCATCTGTATTTCATCATATTACCTGCATTTCATAGCTGAGAGTCAGCTAAAAAGATTTCTAGACGAAAGATGATTGGCTGCACCACGCAGCAGGTGGGATCTTAGTTCCCTGACCAGGGATCAAACCCATGCCCCCTGCAGTGGAAGTGTAGAGTCTTAACCACTGGACCACCAGGGAATTCCTCCAGATTCTTAGGAAGGTCAGACAGAGGTTCCTAAATCTATCCTGATAGGTGATCATTAAAATCCAATGTAGATGACAGTCCCAAAAAGCTTTGTCATGCCATAAAACAACCGATACGCTTTGAGATCCCCGATGAAGTTGGCCCCGAACCAGGTGACATGCAGAAATCCTCTGATGTTATGATATTTTAAGGCCTTTCAGCCCTAGGAAATACGGAGACATTAACTGAGAGAGAAAACATCTAGGTAAGCTGTGTACATGTATGTCCTCAAGGCCAAAGGCAGAGGGCACCCCAAGTGGCAGGGAGACATGAACGCACAGGACATTTGTGGTTCCCAGGCCACAAGGAATCCTGGAGCCAAGGGACAGTCCTGTGATGGGAATGGTCAGTCATCAGTAACCACCCGCAGACAAGGGGTGTGAGTGATCACGATCACAATCACGTGGCAGCAACTCCCCAGATGAACAAAAAGCCCCAAGGAACCCACAAGGGACCACCAGCATACTAAAGGGCCAGCCCTCAGCTTCCCTGCTGGGCTGGACCAAACACCGGGACACCGGGACACTGCAGGCTCTGCAGGTTGGCGACCACCGCACTTGGCATTTGGCGAAGAACCGCTCTTCCCCGCTACCTTGAGGGACAGCATCGAACCAGACAGAGCTGACTAGGGGGCATCTCAGGGGCTCCAAGTCCACGAAAATATCACAAACACAATATGCTGTTCTACAGCTTAAAAGGCATCCTCTTTCTTCCCCTCCTGAAAAAACTCTTTCAACGTTATTACAGTAATTTTAGTTAACGAAAACGCAAGCTAACTGTTTAACTGAAATGGAAGATGCAATGACACCTTCATCAAATATTATGAGGGATAAATAACGTGAAGGACCAGTGTCTGGCCAAGACTAAACAGATATTTAATCATTGCTTTTTATGAGGAAATGCTTGGGGCTAGACTTGGGATGAAGTAAGAATCACCTGGACAAGTAAGGAGTAGTTGATGGACTAAAGCAGGGGCTTCGTGGTTGGTGGTTAAATGAATAAGTGAGGAAAATCCAAGTTCTCCTCCAAAACGAGGGGGGCAGCTGTGGCGGGGGAGGTGTCAGGAGGGAACTCTAGTAACTGGGTTAGAGTCACAAAACATTCAATAGATGTTTTCAAGGAAGCAGAAAATATTTTTATTTACAGATCATTTACTTTAGATTTAAGAGAATCAAGAATTTTCAGTGGTGGGGGCCAGGGTAAGTTATCTCTATAAGGAAGTCATCCATAAGAAAGCTAAACATTTTTCAATTTTTACTGAATTTGTCCAATTCAATTTATCCAATATGAATGGAAATGAGAAGAATAAAAATTTTAACAGTATTTGGGTCGAGTGGGTCTGCCTGGTGCTGGATTGTGAAACAGAAGGAATCTACCGTCTGAGACATGCCAAAGTGAAAAACTTGTACACACGCCAATTACATGCACTACAGATTTGAGTTTGTCTGGAATTGTCATCTGTCTAACCGAGTCTAGTCAAAATGTCACTTAGCACCTGATAACACACAGAGGTTTAAGGCCACCTCACAACAAATCTTTTGAGCCTCCCGAAGAGCAATGAGGAGCAACTAACAATTGAGGAAAAGGTACCAGGGTGTCTTAACATGAACACTGAGCTAGGAAATACCTGATTCTTACTGCTAAATACCAATCTACTACATGATTTCCTTTTTAGATTTTGTTTTTAAGATATACTTCTACCTCTCCCTCTCACTAACAAATTGCTCTGTTTTAAAATTAAATTCAACTTTGGTTTTCAGAATTTGCCTTTTGGTGAATTTCAAGGTACATACTGAAGTAACCTGAGAGTGTGGGAACTTCCAAAAATCCAGGAACCAGAGGAAGCTTTTCTCAATATCCCATGGAATGAGATCATTCTGTCTAACTCATGCATAAAACCAAACTTAAGAAATAAACTGACTTTTTCAGGACTTCCCTGGTGGCGCAGTGGTTAGGAATCCGCCTGCCAATGCAGGGGACACAGGTTCGAGCCCTGGTCCGTGAAGATCCCACATGCCGCGGAGCATCTAAGCCCATGCGCCACACTACTGAGCCTGCACTCTAGAGCCTGCGAGCCACAACTACTGAGCCCGTGTGCCTAGAGCCCGTGCTCTGCAACAAGAGAAGCCACCGCAATAAGTCCGCGCACTGCAATGAAGAGTAGCCCCTGCTCGCTGCAACTGGAGAAAGCCTGCGCACAGCAACGAATACCCAATGCAGCCAAAAATAAATAAATAATAAATTCATTTTTAAAAAAAGAAATAAACTGACTTTTCCTGTCAAATATAAAATTAAGACAACAGAAGCCAGCATTCCTAATCCCAGAATGCAAGAGAAATTACTAGGTAAATACTCTTTTATAACATAATCATTAGAATTCTGGTAACTTTCATAATTGAAGGCTATTTTAATTAAAGGCAAAGTAAATTAAGACATGAAATCCAATCCTTCCCTCTTATATGTCATTTAGGCCAGGGTCACACATAGGAAATAATTCAATTCTGGTTGAATTGTTAGAAATAAAACAGGAATCAAAGATTTTGTTCTTTTGCATGTAATTCCTTCCTGGGGGTGAGGGGGTAGAGTGAAATGTCCAAAAGAAAAACGCTCTCTTTGGGTCTTTTACCTTAGGCAGAGTGGTGCACTGGGGTGCTGGGCACAGGCTCTGTGCCCAGGGGAGATGCCCTCTACGGATGGCTAATTCCCTGCTCCTGTCGGTCACTCCCATCATGATCAAATATTTACTGGGTGTTCACAGGGGTGCTGAACTCATGAGACCTCAAACCTCAGAGGTTTTTTTCCCCATATTCCATGACTGTTACCATTTACATCTAAAATGCAGTGTGGGCAGGTGGACAGAGAGGGAGGGAAGGGCATTTCTGCTTTCAAGTTTTAGACACACGTCTGAGATCAGGCCACTGTGCAGGAACCCAAGAACAAGGTTGGATTCATTTTTAAAAAAGCATAGATTCCTCATTTAGGTTAAAGGAACCACTGGTTCAGCATCTGCCTGAGATGAATCCCAACAAATGGCATTGGTTTAACTCACACTGATTTTCAAGAATTGGTAAGACAGGGACTTCCCTGGTGGCTCAGTGGTTAAGACTCCGTGCTCCGAATGCAGGGGGCCTGGGTTCGATCCCTGGTCAGGGAACCAGATCCCACACGCAGGCCTCAACTAAGAGTTCGCATGCCACAAGTAAGGAGCCTGTGAGCTGCAACTAAGGAGTCCACCTGCCACAACTAAGACCTGGCGCAACCAAGTAAATAAAAAAAAATAAATATTAAAAAAAAAGAATTGGTAAGATAGGAAAGATGTCTGTAAAAAATACATATTTTAATATATTACACATTTATTTAAGTATTTAATGTTAAATACTAATATATACTTTGTATCTTAAAATATACATTAAATTTATTATATTAGTTATGATATGCGACATGATTGGTTCTGGGGAGAAATAAGAAAAAGGAAGATAAGACAAAAACTGTAAATGCCCCATCCTGGGAGAAATTTCCCTGGGAGAACTTATTCTCAAGTAGACTGTGTTCTTTGAAGCATTCTTTTTTTTTTTTTTTTAATTTATTTATTTATTTATTTTTGGTTGCATTGGGTCTTCGTTGCTGCACACGGGCTTTCTCTAGTTGTGGTGAGCGGGGGCTACTCTTCATTGCAGTGCGTGGGCGTCTCATTGTGGTGGCTTCTCTTATTGTGGGGCACGGGCTCTAGGCACAAGGGCTTCAGTAGTTGTGGCACGCAAGCTCAGTAGTTGTGGCTTGCGGGCTCTAGAGCTCAGGCTCAGTAACTGTGGCACACGGGCTTAGTTGCTCCACAGCATGTGGGATCTTCCTGGACCAGGGCTCGAACCCATGTCCCCTGCATTGGCAGGCAGATTCTTAACCACTACGCCACCAGGGAAGTCCATCTCTGAAGCATTCTTAGCAGTTTACCCTGATTTCTTCAACTTCCTAATCCACTTGGCTTCTACATCCCTCTCGCTCCATTTAACAGGAGAGACCTGAGGACACCCATGGTTGCCCTTTGGTGGACACAGGGTCTCGCTGTCCAGAAGCGTACACTGAAGACCCGAGGCCACAAGCCTGGGCAGAACCCATGGGATCCTGCCTGGATGTGGGTCTGATTCACTGGGAGAAGGAAGTGGTAAGAGGCCGGTGTGGGAAGGTCAGGGAGCAGGAGCACAAGCTGAAGTTGAGTGGAAGGAAGGGCACCCAGAGAACTTGAACAAAAGGCATCACCTTGAACCCACCACTGTAGATAATCAGAATCCAAATGCCCTGACCCTTGTCTCACAAACCCCGCCAATGGAGGTCCGCTCCACTGATCTTGGCATTCTCCAAATCTCTTGCCCATGAGAGGTGCTCAAAAGAAGGTAACTGACTTATGATTCCGCGGGCTCTAAGTGTCTGTGAATATTTCCTTTCCTCGGGTCGAGCCTTTCCCACCCTGGTGACAGGGATGCTTTCTTAGGACGCACTAGCCGGCCACCGACTGATTCTAACCGCTTGGTTTCCCTGCCCATCTTCCAGCAGGGCTCCCTGTGTGCAGCTGCATGCAGGACAGGCTGCACCGGAGCCTCCCAAGTCCCCGAGAAACAGGGCGCAGGTGTGGACCGGGAGCTCCTGTTCCACCAGAGGAGATGGATGGACACCCACACAGCAGGCTACACTAGCAATGAACGGATGAATGAAAGAACGGCAACAACCTGGGTGAATCTCAAATCATTATGCCGTGTGAGAGGAGCCAGTCAAAAAAAGAGTGTACACTGCAGGATTCAGTTTATATAAGGTTCTAGAAAATGCAAATCAATCTACAGTGACAGAAAGCAGACCGTGGTTACCTAGGGATGGGGGAAGTGGGGAGAGAGTATTGAGGGCCACAAGGAAACTTTGGGGATGATGGAGATCATCATTATCTTGATTGTGGGGATGGTTTTTGGGTGTAGACGTGTTAAAACTCACCAAATTGCACACTTCAAATATGTACAGCTTAGTGCACTGACCTCAACAAAGTTGTTACAAAGAAAGAACGGAACAGAACTGAAGCCCATGGTCGAAGATTTCATGGTGCGCTGTAAGCACTAGCTGCTTTCTAGGTGCTGGGATTTCCCTCCAGACCTCTTCTCAGCCTTTCAAGAATTTCATCACCTCTCTGTTGTTTCCTAAATAGCTGCAATGCTTTTTTTCTTTTTCCTCATCTCACAATATTTTCTTCTATTCTCCTGTTTCAAAACCCGCTACACTTTGGGGTCTCCCCTCTTTCTAGAACATGTTCACTGAAGAAAAACACCCCACCTTTTAAGCATCTTCCTTTCTTGCCTGACACTATGAAACAGGTCACAGAAACATTTACTGCCTGTCCTTACAGAACAGTGATTGAGCTAGACCGTCCACGGCTATACTGCCCAGTACCTTAGCCACAGCCACACGTGGGTATTTAAACTTAATATAGGGAATTCCCTGGTGGTTCAGTGGTTGGGAATCCGCCTGCCAATGCAGGGGACACGGATTCAAGCCCTGGTCTGGGAAGATCCCACACACCGCGGAGCAATGGAGCCCGTGTACCGCAACTACTGAGCCTGCGCTCTAGAGCCCGGGAGCCACAACTACTGAGCTCATGCGCCACAACTACTGAAGCCCATGTGCCTAGAGCCCATGCTCCACAACACGAAAAGCCACCGCAATGAGAAGCCTCCGCACCGCAACGAGGAGTAGCCCCTGCTTGCCACAACTAGAGAAGGCCCACGCACAGCAACGAAGACCCAACCTAGCCAAAAATAAATAAATAAATAAATAAATAGTTTTAAAAAATAAACTTAAACTAATTTAAATGACATAAAAATAAAAACTCATCCTCAACTGCATGAGGCACATGTGAAGTGTCGGTGGCCCTGTGTGGACACACAGCAGAACAGAAATTTCCATCCTCACACAGAGCTGTGTTGGACAGATGGATGGCTGAAAACCACAGAAAGAGGCCTTGCCCTCCAGGAACCAACAGCTCGGTGCAGCACGCGGAAGCAGAGAAAGGCTGCCCTCCTTCCTCACCTGCACACGCACAGGCAGCTGGCATCTCTGTGGGACGTGTGTCAGAAAGAAAAGAACCAGCCTTGGGGGTCTTCCCTGGTGGCACAGTGGTTGAGAATCTGCCTGCCAATGCAGGGGACACGGGTTCGAGCCCTGGTCTGGGAAGATCCCACATGCCGCGGAGCAACTGGGCCCGTGAGCCACAATTACTGAGCCTGTGCGTCTGGAGCCTGTGCTCCACAAGAAGAGAGGCCGCGATAGTGAGAGGCCCGCGCACCGCAATGAAGAGTGGCCCCCACTTGCCACAACTAGAGAAAGCCCTCGCACAGAAACAAAGACCCAACACAGCCATAAATAAAATAAAATAAATTAAAAAAAAAACTTAAAAAAAAATGATTGTTAAAAAAAACCCAAAAAACAAAAAACAACCAGCCTTGGGGATGGAAGAACCAGAAGGGCACTGCCCCTTGGCTAACCAGGAAAGAGCCCCCACGTGGGGACTCTGGGGTGACAGGGACTCACTCGAGCACCCGCATCTGCATGTCACGGTGCTAGACGCGAGGGAGTCAGGTGTGCGCAGCAGAAGCAAATGCAGAGGGGGCAGAAGGAAGTGGAAGGGCAGGGGACAGGGCACGCGGGGGGCAGGTGCTGGGGACCCCGGGAGAAGGCAGTCCCCTCCTGGGAGCGTCCCTTCCTCTTTCCCCATCCATACCCTTCGCTCTCCATCCCACGTTGCCATTTTCTCACCATCTGACAGTGTGGCAGGACCTCCCCATCCGAGCACCTGCCTCAGGGTAGCACGGACCCATCCCCAGCAGCAAGCCTGGCCCTCACGATGCTTAGTTGACTGAGTTAACGAACAAGAGAGAGTGGGAGATGGGACCTGCCTGCGGACCAGTTCATGCCACAGGAGAAGGGTTGGGAGGGGGAGAAAGTGCCTGGGGGACCAGTGTGACAGTGGTGACTCGAGCTAGGATGGTAGCAAAGGAGATAAAAAAGAAGCACAAAAAGTACAAAAAAAAAAATCAGGCCAAAAGAATGGCCAGGACTTAGTGAGTCACTGGACATGGGAGGCTGTGAGGATGACCCCTGGGGCCCTGACTTTCAACAGAGCAAAAGCCTGGAACATCAGCCGTCTGGCCGCTGACCACCGAGCTCCTGGTCTCCACAGCTGCACTAACAGGTCATCCTCCCTCTCACAACAAGCGGGAACTTGGGAAAAGGGACCCTGCCCCCCACACGAGTGCCCCTCCCCAGCTGCCATCCTGCATCTGGTCATGAGGTCACACGAAAGCCAAACTGAGGGACATCCTGCAAGATAACTGGCCTGTGATATCACATCGTCAAGGTTGTAAAAAGCACAAAGTGAGAAGCCGATCGGGAACTGAGGACACCATAGGACTTGCAGGAGCCCTCAGGTCTTAGCGGAGCAGGAGGGAGGGAGGGAGATGGAGAGAGAAGAGTAATGTGGAAAAACGTTCACCTTGGGGAATCTGGGTGAGATTGTCCATAAATTATTTCTATATTTTTCCATAAATTATTCCAAAACAGAAACTTAAAAAAAAGACATTTAAAATTTAACTTAGAAATTCTAGTTTTGGGAGAACTAACTTGCCCCAGTCCCTGCCCCGCTGCCTAACGGCCACCACAGGGCCTTGAGGGTTCCAAGGGTTCCCGCTGGGCGAGCCTGGCAGGGTGGTGGGGCTTCTTCCGCATGTTCTGTTCTCTCTGGCTGGAAAGCGCCTCTCTCTGCTCTCCTGTGCCTATTTGTTTTTTGAATTTATTTTATTTGTATTTATTTTTGGCTGCATTGGTTCTTTGTTGCTGAGCGCGGGCTTTCTCTGGTTGCGGCGAGTGGGGGCTACTCTTCAGTGCAGTGTGCTGGCTTCTCATGGCGGTGGCTTCTCTTGTTGCAGAGCAGGGGCTCTAGGTGCGCGGGCTTCAGTAATTGCGGCACGCAGGCTCAGTAGTTGTGGCTCGCGGGCTTTAGAGCGCAGGCTCAGTAGTGTGGCTCACGGGCTTAGCTGCTCCGCGGCATGTGGGATCTTCCCGGACCAGGGCTTGAACCCGTGTCCTCTGCATTGGCAGGTGGATTCTTAACCACTGCGCCACCAGGCAAGCCCTCTCCTGTGCCTATTTGTTCCCATTTTTTAGGGAGAGTCTGTTGTACTTCTGGTGACTCTGGTAAGAGAGCTATAATGGACCAGTATTTAGAGGCAACCAGGAAAGGCAGCTCCGGGCACCAAATCTTAATGGCTTCATCTAAAAAAAGTTAACAATTGAAAAAAACTGTCCTGGGACTTCCCTGGTGGGCCAGTGGTTAGGACTCCACGCTTCCACCACAGTGGGCACGGGTTCGATTCCTGGTCAGGGAACTGGGATCGCACATGCTGAGTGTGGCATGGCCAAAAAAACCCAAAACAAAACAAAACAAAAACCTGTCTTTTAATATGACAACACGGCAGAAGAAGAAATTGCATACCTTGTCTAAGCTGGGGTGAATTTACTATTTGTAATATGGGACACAAGAAGAAAACCTTCTGATTCAATATATTAACTCACTTATAAAAAAATGCCAAATGATCATCTCTGTAGAGTAGGATGATGGCTTCTGCCCCCTCCAGCTTCATCCTGTCCAAATATTCTTCTACAAAATGCATTACTTTTGTACAACTAGAAAAACACAGTTTTGGGTAAAACTTTCCAGTTGGATGCTTTCCTTACACAGCACCAGACACTGAGGTATCAGCAAATACCCACAGCCATGTCTCATGGACAGAACGTCCACTTGAGTTGCTTGTGATGAGTGGGGGATGTTACTAGCAGTTTCCTTAGGGCCAAGAAGACTTTAAGGTGAATGATGGCTACTAAACTCGCACCTTG
The DNA here is from genome assembly GCF_028023285.1 of Balaenoptera ricei. Taxonomy (NCBI): domain Eukaryota; kingdom Metazoa; phylum Chordata; class Mammalia; order Artiodactyla; family Balaenopteridae; genus Balaenoptera; species Balaenoptera ricei. The sequence goes on along the minus strand of NC_082653.1, from coordinate 51,830,030 downwards.
TCTCTCAAACACTGTTTTTCCTCCTGTAAACCTAGTGCTTGATCACTGCGAGGAAGGCTCTTTGCTGCTCAGGACTGGAGTGAATGGAGCCCTCTGCTCCCTCCTCCCTGGGGGCCATGGTGGGCAGCACTGCCCAGGGGCGCCCACTCGCTCCCGGCCATCCTGGTCAAATGCCCATTTCCAACCTTCTTTTCTAATGGGAAAGAACTCAGTGGGTTTTCAAAACTTTGTATTGGATACCGTTTCAGCATTTTTAAGGTCTCTGTAGAGGTTTTAGAAGCCAGCACCATCCATTTAGCTCTGCAAGTCTGAGCGGGACTCACTGGTCTCGATGACAAGCGTAAAACCCGCACAGTCAGAGACTGAGATGCCCCACGCTTGCCACCCGAGGCTGCCCCATCAAGGTGCTCTTCCCTGGCTTGGCTAGATCTGCCTTGCTGCAATTCTCCAGGCAAACAACAGCCAATCACGGGACTTGGCACTTGAGATGAAAGAAACTTGCCACGTCTGGCAACCCACGCACTTTACAGAAGCAGCCAGTGGGGCCAGAGAGGGGGAGACTGGTCACAGGGCGTGCAGCTCCCAAAGGCGAGGCTGACACTCAAGCATCTGCAAACTCTGGGGCCTGGCCCCCCTCCCTGGACCCCACCACCTCTAGCTACCGTCACTCCCATCGAGAGAGTCACCCTGGGACCAGAACAGACTCGCAATCTCTCACTGTGGTTATTACAGGCAAGAAGTAGCGGGCAGAGGTGTTTGCTCTGCTCAAGGCTCTTTCTTTTTAAATCTGCAGATTCTGTGTGCTCAGAAGGCTGCAGGCGGCTCAGGTTACTCAGCTCTGACTAAGCCTTCTTGAGCAGAGTGGCCGGGGAGGCAGAAGCTACTCTGCATCACGCACACGCCTGCAGCCCATGCTGTTCAGCCTCCCGTGTTATCAGACACACATCTAGGATCTCAGGCCCTGCGTGGAAAAAGAAGCCAGGGCACAGTGTACACTGGTCTTTTCCACAAAACTGAAAATGAATGTCTACTGGATTTAGTAAATGAGCTAGAATGCCAAAATGGTTACAGATTTTGGCCCTTTTCTTGGTTGTAACATCACATGAGGTCTCTCCAAGGGCATACTATTAGCATCAAATCACAGCCTCGATGCCGGCCAGCCAAGCGTTTTGTTCACTCTGTGGCTCTCTGCTCAGCATCTCTTAATAGCTGGGGCAAGGATGGGTCTCGGCCTCCAGGGCACTCTCCTCCATACCACATGCGCACCCCCAGCTCTTAGTCCAGGGGTGTAAGTGGGAGGCCAGAACCACACTCGCTTGCGGCTGCACTTGAACCATGCAGAGCAGAGCAGGGGCTTCATCCATGCAGAGCAAATTTTTAAGGTAGATGGTTATGATTCTTAGCCTTAAGGTTGTCCATCTTTCTCCTTTTAGTTCCTTCTCGTCCACTATATTGACCACATAGGTACATGATGAAAGGAAACAAACCTACTCAGAACCTCAGTTAGGCATCAAATGGCCGCTGAGAGCAGTCAGAGAAGTGGGAGGCGCTGCCCAGCATGAGGGAGGCAGCCACTGCCCCACGGCCAGTGAGGGGAGCCCCAGAGCTCCAGTCTTCTGGGGGTATGCTCTCTGACCTCCTACGGCAGCATGACATGGAACGAAGAGCCCACTCCAGGGGTCAGGGTAGACTGCGTCTTGGCCTGGTTCTTCTAGGGCACGTGACCTTGGTCCACCCCCACTCCTTCTTGGGACCAGTTCTTTCCCTAGTAAATGCCTATGGCCACTCTGAACTCTAAAATCCTACGAACTCTTGCATCTCCCTTAAGTTGAGAGCCCTAAATTAGTTTTGGTGGAGCCTGGCACCCCAATCAATAGGCAACAGCCTCTTGACAGATGAATGAAAAAACCCAAGATCAACATAAACCACCGTAAGTAGGAACGATACAAGGCACTCTTAATTTTTATAAACACACTTTAAACCAAACTAGGAGGACATAAACTGCCCTGGCTTAAGAAAAAGCCAAAATACTGAAACAATCTTCCATTTCAATACTAAAATCAAGAATGTGTTAACCCAAATTAGTTAAAAAGGAATTTAGCTCATTTAATAAGAAACTTCCCATTCATAAACCAAAAACCCATCACCTAATGCCTGGAACAACAGAATGTCAGGGCTTAGAGATCATCTAGGGCAACTGACTCATATGACTGAAGGAAAATCAAAATCCAGAAGGGGGCAGGCGACATAGACAAGGTCACAAAGGAAAGGCAGGAATGAGAACCCAGGTCCCCTGAATCCACCTGGGTCTGACAACAGGGCTAAATATTTCATAGTGAATGAATGAAGGTAAGTGGTATTCCCTGCAATGCATGGTTCTTCTAACTGGTTCACAAATAAGTGATTTCCAGGTTATGGAGGTATCCTAGAATACGATCAAATACTTCAAAATTCTACTTTTAACTCCTCAGAAGCCACAGTGGAATTTCTCAGCATTTTCCACATAAGCTAACAATATTCCCAACGGAGGGAACCACAGGGCAAAGAAATCACCTCCGGAAACCTGGAGTCTTTCACCTGGTGCCAGAGGAGCAGCCTAACGGAGGCTTTGGTAATGTGTTTACCTCAATCACCAAATTCACCCATGTCACAGACCGTCAAAACATTGGATTAGGGATAAGGCAAAGATCTGACAACACCTCTTCTGGCTGCAGAACCATAAGAAGATCAGAAATCCCCTTTCTGGAAGGGTTTAAAATTAAAATTAAAATTGCAGCAACCAGAAGTTGTGACTGGGGTCTAGGACACGTTTGCGGAAAAACACACACAAAAGCAAAAAGAACTGGCGTCTGCAATGAGAAGTGGGTATGGAGGGGAGACGGAGGCCTGAGACAGTTTAGGATGCAAGGTCCCTCGGTGACGCCAGGTGGTTCAGGTCTAGGGTTCCTGGCTGGAGCAGCAGGCCAGGAGGATGGGGGAGCCAGGCATCAGCCCCTGGGCCGGGTTCGGCGTCGGGGGCGTTGGTGGGATGGGCGGGGCGACACCTGGGGCCCGGGCAGGGCGGGGGCTAAGGGCGGGGGCTAAGGGCGGGGCAGGACTGGGGTCCCCGGGAGGGGCCCCGGCGCCGCCCGGCCCACGCACCTCCTCGGCCTGCTTGCGCAGCGCCTTCTCCCGCTCGTACTGGGTGAGCAGCTGCTCGTTGTCCTCGCGCAGCAGCTCCAGCTCCACCTCATGCTCCTGGTTCTCGCTGAGCACCGAGTCCAGATTCTCGAGCACGTTGACCACGAGTGGCATCAGCTCCTTGACCACCTCCTCGTCGTAGCAGTGGATGAGGCGCTCGAACTCGCGGTAGATGGAGCCCGCCAGGCCCGACACCCGCTCCGACATCACCGAGCCAGAGCAGTAGTCGTCCTGGTACACGACCACGCCGCCGCCCTCGTCCATCTGGATCTCCATCATCGCGGCCACCGCCGCCGCCAGCGCGGCCTGCTGTCCGCCGGCGCGCCCGCCCGCTCTGGCTGCCCGTAGTCCGCAGGCCGCGGCCCGTCGCCTGCGCCGCAGCCGCTGTCGCCTCAGCCACCGCCAGCTGATACTGATGCTGATGCTGCGCCCGTCGCTCAGCGGTCGGAAGTCCCGCCTCCCGGAAGTCCCGCCCCCCAGACAGCGGGGGCGGTGCCCGCCCATCCAGCCGGAGCCCCGCGGCGCCGCACCGCTAGGAGTCGCAGGGGCCCTAACGTAGGAGGAAGCCAGTCCCCGGGTCAGAAGCTCGGCCGAGCGGGGCTGGGAGCGCTTCCGGTCAGGTTCGTCAGAGCAGCTGTCTGCCAGCTCCCACGACGCAGGCGTGGACTTTTATAAAGTGACAGCGTATGTCCTAAGTATATACAACTGACTTTGTACGGTTTAGACTTAAGCGAGCGTCCGTGTGTCCACCCTTCCCTCCAAAGAAATGGCCGTTATCTTTGTGCGCCCCTCCCTCCCTTCCGGAGTTGACCGCGACGCTGACCTGGTTAACTGTGACTTGCCTTTGTAGCTTCACTGCACAGCAGTATGTACTGCTACACACTAGGTACTCAGAGCTCCCTTCAGAGCGGCTGTGCCTTCCATGGTCCCTCCTGGGATTCCAATTAAATGCAAGTTGCCCGTCTCATCCTAAAATCCAGTAACAGACTCTCACTTGGTCCACTTCTGTGTCCTGATGTTGTGTAACTTCTTCAAATTTCCCAGTTTCACTTCAGCTACGTGTAGTCTAACATCTACGCTGAGTTTTTTATTTCAATTTTTTTTTTTGGCCTCTCCCCGCGGCATGTAGGATCTTAGTTCCCTGACCAGGGATGGAACCCGCTCCCCCTGCAGTGGAAGCGCAGAGTCCTAACCACCGGACCGCTAGGGAAGTCTCTCAACAGTTATATTTTTCATTTCCATTTGTTCTGTTTGACTTTCTTATATTTTACCAGTTTTGATAGGCCCTTATTTCTTCCACTTTTAGCCAGTTGATTTGCATTTTCTTTCTCTGGTATCTGAGGACACCATGAATCTAAGACTTAGACTTTCAGCTTTGGGGGCCACACAGGTGGCATGAATCCTGATCATAAAACCAAGAGTGACAGCTTAGTGTTAACAGAAATGCTCTTACTCCTGCCTTTCACCTGATGCGATGCTTCAAGGGGAGTTCATCCTAACCCGATTGCACCAGTGAACGTTCCTACAGGTGATGCCCTAAATACTGTTGCACAATTTTCTCCTTGCAACCTACTGTGCTGTATGGATGCTCACCCACCCCACTAAGAAACGATCTGAGGTTTCAGTCTCACATTCAGACTGCCTGGGTTTTGATCCTAGCTAACTGTAAAACTGAGCCTAAAACAATTACCAACCTACTAGGAGTGTTATGAAGATCATAAAAGGGGCTTAGTACAATCTCTAGCAAATAGTAAGCATGCAATATAGACTTGTTTTATATTCTCAAAATAAGCCAGGACAAACAGATGAAATGTATAATTTCTTCTGGTAAGCAAGTTACAGAGAAAGCTGGTGAATGTTTTGGGGAATGTTTCTGACTTCTGCTCTAAGCCTTTCCAAGAAATATGGCCCCTTTTCAATTCCTGAAATAGCAAATACAGTAGGGCAGCCACCACTACCACAGTCAGAGGCCAACTGACTTGTCATCAACTTTATTAGTTTTTACCACTAACATGTTTGGGCAGATTTGTTACTTGAAACTGGTTAAAGAAAAAGGAGTTTTAACAAAATGATATGCTGGATAATTCTTGATGCTTACTGAAGAACACTAGTACACTCTGGAGAGCTCAAGCTAACTGAATTAGAACTTGCTTCCTTTACAATTTGTAAAGATAATTCGCTATTCAACTTTTTCTTTCTCATTACAAGACCCTAAAATGTAAGTTGGACACACAGGTTTCAAAAGTTCTATCAATACTTTAATTTCGAAGTATCCACCCCTAATGTCTGCTAAAAACTCACCTAGGTCCCTGTAATGTCCCTCTCATTTCTTTCTAAGTTCAAGTTTAGATAGCACTTTGTAGTCACACACAGAACAGGAATATTTCATTCATGAGCTCGAAGAATGCTAAGGATTAAGAATATAACGAGTTCAGAAGAAATGAACGGGATAATATAGAAGGAGGTGTAGACATCCTTGCAGGGTTCAACTCACAAAGGTGTTAGAACAAGTTATGCTCTGTCCAAAGAGCCATGTATTTCTGGACAAGGCACAGGACCGAAGAGGGAACCCTTAGATGTCGTCCACTTCTTCACCATAATGTAGGGGAGCCCACCTTGCTCCTCTGACTCAGCCACTGCCTGACCTCTGGAGACAAACAAGCTGTGACACTCCAAAACCTCAGTGCTTGCCTGCAGCTGGAGCAGCTGTTACAAATAGGTGATATACTGGTGCCAGTGCCTAGCCCAGTTCTGGGAACATGCTCTCAGATGAACAAGTGAAGACAGTGTCAGGTCACCCATGCTGGGTTTCTTTCTGAAGTGCTGTCCAGTTAGTTGGCCCTGATGCAGCAGTCTTCTAGAAGGAAGCCTCCTCTAGTGGAGCTCTCCAGGCAGGCAGTCTGAGAAGTTCCATCACCCTCAGTCCACTTAATACACATAAAGATATTAAGTTTGCTTGTAGGACATATGAAAATAGCTAATATATAAGAAAGAAGAAAAATCTATGCTTTCTCTACAGGACCTGAATCTACAGGCAGATTCTAATAGCTCAGCACGTCATCTACTCACTGTCAGGCTTTCATGGAAGTTTCAAAGTCAACGCAGAGGCAAATTCTTCAGGAAAACAAGTGGTGTTAAGCGAAAAAAGAATTATTACCTTCCATTTACGGAAACTAAAAGAACGCTGCCACATTCCTGTCCATTCTATTCAAAGCAAAGTCTTTGGTTTTCAAATGAAAAAACCTTAAATCCATAAACTTTGAGAAGATTAATTTTGGCATCTTCTGGTTTGAAAAAAAAAAAAAGGCAAACCCCTTCAACCAATGAAAAGCTGTAAGGGAAGGAGCAGAGTTCAGGCACTCTGGAGAACGGACGTGGAGGAAACACGTGAACATGTCCACCCGCCCAACCGCACACACACACACTGTGCACACAACCAATAGGCAAAGACTCTGAGTACGTGACTGCTAAGTTTAATTCAACGGCTACACCCACTCCTACCCTGTAAAAATAACAGAATGCTCCTCTCAAAGTTACATCGAGATGTGAGCACAGGTTTGTTGTTTTTGATACAGTTTTACAAAAAGTTGGCACCAAATGCACATAAAGTTTTAAGGCTTAATAAAAATACAGATGAGTAATTTCTCAATGCAGCTTGGAGGTTGAGAAAAGGATGCTAAGAGTTAATGAAGCTTCCAAATACAGGCAGTCCCCAATGTACAGAGCATTTTCCAAATGCAAATGGCCTCCCCCATCAGGTTCGAAGGAGCAAAAACTTTTCTGCTGCTCCTCCCAGTGACCAGACTGCCCGGGGCTCTCTAAACCCATGCCCACGGCCCAGAGGAGGGAAAGGAAGAGGGAAGATGGGAACAAAAGTAAGGTGATGTAGTCACTGCTGCCCAGAGGCTCTGCTCTTGTTGTTTTCCTCCTTCCCCCAGGCCTCTAACCCCAGCTCTGCTCTGGAAGTCCCTGCCAGGGGACAGATCTAGAAAGCTCTTCCCCTCATGTAACTGACGGTGAGACTGAAGCCCCGAGGGCCAGCAGCACGTCAGGGTCTTCTTGGCAATCCAATTTGGAATTCACATATCATTTTCTTGTATATTAAAAAAAAAAAGTTATAAATAGCAGTTCATTTCTACCTTTGGAACACCTTATTGTAAGTTAAACAAGTTAGTGTGTTTGAGCTTAAAAGCTAACCACCATTTATGACATTTTTTACTGTGGAAAAAAATGAATTCCAGACAACTTTCCTATAAATGACCATATGAAGGATGGAGGAGATAGGAAGCACTTGATAAGAGTCACATGGAACCAGTGTTTCTCGGCTCCAAAGTCAGCAGGGGGACAGAAAAGCAAAGTGTCTTTGCTTGGCAAAGCACCGTGTGAACCCTCCCCCAGCGCCGGTGGAGGATGTGGAGCTCGGCAGGGAGCTCCTGCAGTCGCCGGAGCGTCCAGGCCACTAGGAGTGTGACTACATTTTAACGATGAAGACATTTTCAGCACCTGCATTAGCTTTGTAGGCACTCGTACCAGTAGCTCCAACCCAAACTGTTGGTCCCACGTGACTGCAGTACAGGAACCGACACCGTAGCCCTTTAGAGGCTCAACTGGAGAAACTTTCACCTCACAGATTACAGCAGCACGATTCTTGCCAGCCCATTATCTTTGCTGGCAAATACCATGGAATGGGCCAGTTGAGACTTTACTGCCAAACTATTTAATCTCTTGGCCTAAGGTCTCTAAGACTCGTCTGGAAACTGTGAATATGATCCAGAGGTTCTGCAAACCTTTATAAAGGGTGGCCTAAGAACACTTTCCTTCCTCTTTGGTGTACCTGAGCAACAGACTTTTTTCTAGAAAGGTGTCAGAAACAGACCAGAGTCAACAGTTACTGATGTAAAGCTGGTACTTGAGAACAGGTCTTGAGCTATTATGACAGAATCCAAACCTAAGAACCCAAGGTTCTCAAGCATCTCTCCTTCCCACTGTCAGCAGGAATATAAAGGAAGACACATGAAGGAGTTAAACAATCCCATTACCTGGATAGATCTGGGTAGTTTTAAAGTCCTATAGAAGTTAGTGGCCTTATAGATAGGAAGTGTTGCTGGTGAAGGGAACTGTCCACATCATTGGTGAGGAGCAAAGGCCTAGACTTAAGGCTGATGAGGAAAAAAGGAACAATTCACAAGCAAAACTGCCTGTAAAGAGCCCAAAACCAGTCTCTCGTGGATGAAAGGGAGAGATTTCTACGTAAGATCTGGCCAAGGATTGAGAGGGCAGAAGCGGGGCACCTTGGGAGATCAGGGTACAAAATCTTTCCATAAAGCATAAGACTGAGAACAACATTTTGGTTTTTTGTTTACAGCTGCTGAGGAAAAGCAATGAAGATGTTTCAAGAAAATCTGTGGAACTGAAGTGAAAAACACTGGGGCCGAAGTCCCAGAAACAGAGACGTGTCCATGAAGGGTAAACGGCGTCAGGATCTGAGGGGTCTATCCAGATACCCACCCTCCCCACCCCGCTAGGGTTTCAGTGTGTCTTGCTCTTCTATCCCACAGTAACGGACACGTGGTTTTTGGATTTCTCTCAAAGGCTTTAAACTCTGCTACTGTGTTAGTGACTCCTAGATACCCAATTAGCCAACACACCAAGGACGTGAAGACCCCACGCCTCAGGTGCACCTGCCTGGCACCACCTCCCTGCCCACCCACCCGAGAGCTCCTCTCACACCAGGGATCACGTTTCCTCCCTTGGTTTCCGGGAGGCGAGGTCTCCGGCTTCTCCGGATGGCAGTGGAGCCAGAGCAGCAGCTTCAGGTGTCCACCCAACAGACCCTCTCCCCACCCCGCTCCTTCAGGCTAAAGAAACTATAATTTTGAAATCCTATCTCTCGAGTTTCTTGTCTGGCTATGGGGGACGCAGCAGCGTCTTAGTAGAAGGAGATGCTGGACTTGCCTCCAGGCGGGTTCAGGACTTTGTTGTGGGAGCGAGGCCTCGGGCCCAGCCTGGGCTCGTGGCTGTCAATGGTGGGCGCAGGCTCCTGGGCGCGGGCTGCTTCTCTCGGGCCACCTGGCTCACCCGGCTCTTGTCTGGCGGAGGCGCTGGCTGCGGCTGCGGGACAAAGTCAGCACAGCGTCCTGTTAGAGGCTGCCTGCCACCCAACGGGCAAGGGCACGCCGTCCGGGGAAATGCAAAAGAAGCAGAGCAGGTTCTGCCTGCCCCAGGGCTGGGCTGAAGCCGGGCTGGTACTGAAACACACTTGGAGAAATCCTTGAGGGATCATCTCCACACTGCTTGCTGGACTCCACTCCCCTCCATCCCACCTCAAGTATGAAAAGGAAACGTCCTCAAAGTGAGCTCGTCTTAAGTGGGGGGCCCAGCAAGGCAAGGCAAGGTTACTCTGGACATTCTGAATGAACGAATTCCCATCTCTTCCTAATCGACAAAGGGAAATGGTGACCCGAAGGCAGAAATCAGTGCCTGCAGTCAGCTCAGAGGACCATGGGGGACTGACTGGGCCTGACACCCAGCCCCACGAGCGGGGCAGCTCACTGCGGAGCGACCCATCGGGGGGAGCCCCGACCCCACCACAGCCCCGCACTGCTCCTCCTCACCGGCCCCTGTCTTCCTCCCCTACCCTCCTTCATGCCCTTCTCTTCTGCCAGGTCTGCCAGCACTGCCCTTGGTCACAAGTTCATTGAAGGCTTTGGACCCTTGCCCTTCACTACATGAGATGAGCTTCTAGAAGAGGACGCCTTGGCCTTAGGCCCAGGCTGACCAGCACTGACAGGAGGTGCAGAAAAACCAGCAGGAACGCTGTCACCAGAAGTAACTGAGCCCATTTCCCCTGCCTCCTTCCAACACAAAACCCTCCTGCAATCACCACAACTCTGCTGTCTTCATCGGCAGGCTGGGGGGCGCACAGGGTTTTCCCTCCCCACCCACCAGCGGCCTCTGCAAAGCGTGAGCCCCGGCAAAGGGACAGAAAACAAGCTCACCTCTAAGGTCCAGTGTGTCCTCTCCCTCACACAGGAACACGTGGTCCTGTAACGAGGCAAACCCAGGTCAATCCGCCACTCGGACACCTCCTACCTCGCGCAGGCAGACGACGGGAAAGGCGTGGATGACCTGGGTCTATTTTTACCTTTAAAAAGTTTTTATTTGAACAATTTTAACCATAAACAAAGCAGAGAGAAGAGCCCCGTGAGCCCCCAGGTAACCTGCTCTACAGCAAGTGACATCAGCTTGCTCGTCTCCATTCTGGTCTCAGCCACACATGCCTCCCAACTTCCAGCCCTCCACCCCTTCGTGGGATTATGTGAAAGCAAATCCCATATTTCATTTATCCATAAATATTTCAAGATGTGGCTCTTTCAAATGTCCTAAAAAACTCTCTCGCAACTGCAAAAACTAATGACTCCTTAAATGTCTAACACGTAGTCAAGTTTAAACTCAGCACATGTTCTCACAGCCCATCCGTGTTACACTGTGTCAGAACTTAATTCCTCTTTAGGGCTGAATAATATAACATCACATGTGTACAGCACAGCACATTCTGTTCACCCATTCATCTGCCAGTGGACACTTGGGTTGTTTCCAATCTTTTATTATTGTGAATAATGCTATTAAAATTAAGTGTACAAGTATCTGTTTGAGTTGTTGTTTGCACAATTGGGGGTATATATCTAAGAGTATAACTACTGGATCATATGATAAATTCTATGTTTAACTTTTTCAGAAACTGCCAAACTGTTTTCCACAGCGACTGCACCATTATACATTCCCAAGAGCAGTGTATGAGGGTTCCAATTTCTCCACACCCTCACCATTTCTTATTTCCCATTTTTTTTGATAACAGCCATCCTAGTGGGTGTTAAGTAGTATCTCACTGTGATTTTGATTTGCATTTCCCCACTAAGGATGTTCAGCATCTTTTCATATGCTGATTGACCATTTGTGTGTCTTCTTTGGAGAAATGTCTATTCAAATGCTTTGCCCCCTTTTATTCTGGTTCTGAAATTTTTATTTTTAAAAAATTTATTTTATTCAAGTATAGTTGATTTACCATGTTGTGTTAATTTCTGCTGTACAGCACAGTGATTCAGTTATACATATATATATACATTCTTTTTCATATTCTTTTCCATTATGGTTTATCACAGGATATTGAATATAGTTCCCTGTGCTATACAGTAGGAGGATCTTGTTTATCCATTCTATATGTTAATAGTTTGCATCTGCTAACCCCAAACTCCCACGCCATCCCTCCCCCTTGCCTCTGCCCATTTCTGAATGTGGTTGTCTTTTTGTTGCTGAATTTAAGGTTCTTTACATACTCTGGCTAGATAGCAAACCTTTGTCAGATATGTGATGTGCAAATACTTTCTCCCCATTCTGTGCGCTGTCTCTTCATTCTCTTGATAGTATCTTTTGATGCACAAAAGTTTTTAATTTTAATGAAGTTCAACTTATTTATTTAAATTTTGTTGCCTGTTTTTGGTGTCACATTTAAGAAACCACTGCCGAATCCAAGAATAAGATCTGTCCCTATGTTTTGAGTTCATTTTTGTACATGGTGTAAGGTAAGTGTCCACCTTCATTCTTCTCATGTGCACATTCCATTTCCCAGCACCATTTGTTGGAGACTGCTCTCCCCTCACGAATGATCTTGGCATTCTTGTGGAAATATCAATGAACCACAGATGTGAGAGTTATTTCTCAGCTCTCAATTCTATTCCGTTGGTCTACATGCCAGCACCATGCTGTTTTGATTCATGTAGTTTTGTAGTAAGCTTTGAAATTGGGAAGTGTGACCCTCCAATTTTGTTCTTCATTTTCAAGATTGTTTGGCCATTCAGGGTCCCTTGAGATTCCATATGAATTTTAGGATAGGTCTTTCCATTTTTTCAAAAAACAAAGCACCACAAACAAAAACAAACCAAAAAACCAAACCACACCACTGTTGGAACTTTGATAGGGATTGCAATCCTCAGTGTTTTTAAAAATTACTAAAATCTCCCCCTATTGACTCCATGTAGTTTCCTATATCTTGTATTACTCTGACTAAATCCCTGTAGTGTTGATTAATATGAGGATTGGTCTGACTCAGGCTTGGTTGTTTTGATATGAATTCAAAGGTGGTCCATGATGAACTTCTATCACGAGGCCTATAATTTTTGGAGGTGTCGTTTTGTGATGTTAGCAGCCACTGATGATTACCACCCAGATCTACAGTTTCATTACAGGTTTGCAAAATGGTGATATTTGAATTCTATTATTCCTTCTTCATTTATGGGCTGGAATACGTTTATAAAAGGAAACTTTCCCTCAATAGCTGTCATCCTGAGGTACTGTTCGTGCAAGAAGCACTGGCTAAATGCTTGGTTCTATCTGTCAGCAGTTTTCCAGATGGTCCTCTGACATTCTCCGAAGGTGACAAATTAGATTTTAAAAATATTATCAGGAACCCATAAATTCTAAGTATTTGGTGAATTTTAATCCGATGCAGTTACTGTACTTATTGATTGATGACCACTAAAAATAGAGGAATGTTTATGAGAGGTGAACTCCCCTGTTTTATGTTCAGTATTATAAATATCCTCAGCATCCATCTGTGATGTGCAGAGAAGGGCAGTGGCCTACCTGCAGTGGGCTGCCCCCACCACCAGCGACCCCCAAGGCTCAAGTCATCACGAGGCTGGAATACATTCCTCCGATGACTCAGGAGAGCTCTGAAACTCGGTGACTAATGACTGCAGCCAGGAAAAGCAATGTCACCCATCTTGTCTCTTCCTAATAACATGTCACACCTGCCTCAGAGCCTTTTTAAGAGTACCTGGCTCAAGTTTTGCTTTTCTTACTCTCATGTCTGCTATCTGTATGCAGTCCATACCTTGGGTTTGTTTGGGTGTGCCATGGGTGAAGTAGCAGCGACTGGGGAGCCAAAAATGTCACTGGTCTTCCCACCAGGGGGGTTCAGACGCTGTCGAGTCTGCACAGGCGTGGATTCGTCAAATATACCACTTCCTTTCCCCCCTGCAGAAAAAATCAGGATGGTTAGCAAC